>NC_060138.1:839353719-840697707 GCF_021461385.2 Schistocerca piceifrons | reverse complement strand
TGTTGAAACAAGCTACAAAATGTGCCCAAAATCCTTTATATTTGTTCTATTTTCTGTAACATTAATAGAAAGGGTATACTAAATGTGGCCGCTGCACAAAGCTGAATATGCGGCACTTATGATTGTATACTTCATGTGACATCTCTCCATGATCTTGACTACAGGTCAGGTATGACTTTGGTACGTCCACAGACAACAATTAATGCACATGTTGGTCTATGTCACACCAAAATAACTAAGATATCCTTGGAATTATTTGATCTATACTAATTTCTGAACATGAAACATGACGCAGGGGTATGTCACAGTCTGAAATAGTAGTTACGTTTGTTGCTTATTTGAAAACCATTAACATCAAAGATTTTTGTCTCCATGAAAACTACTTTCATAGTACACACAAAACAGAAGTAACTTCTCATTTGGATCTACAAAAATATTTTTGGTTTTAAGACTCAACTAATGATAAAGTCCTTCAATTCACTGAAAATTAAGCAGCATTACTCGATTTATCAGGGAAAACAATTCCTGTTTTCCTCTGTGAGTAAATCTTTGAGTTAGCATGTTTCTGAGTCAATAAAATAGTAAAAAAAGTCCCAGTCTTTTTTCAGTTTGCACTTTCTAGGCTACCAGATCTGCAAACCAACACAAAGCTATGACAGTTATATCATCTAGTGATGAAAAAGTCAGCTTTATGGACTGTCATTTGCTATTTTGCATTTTAATTTCATACACCTATAATTTTAATGCAGTTGCCATGAGTGTTTCTGTTCAATTTTTCTTACATTACCATAGGAGTACCACAGTATCTCTCAAAACCATGTGTCTGTAGGATGTGAAAGTTAGCTTGGCGGTAAATGTATCAATTTTTTGTAACCACTTTGTTATTTTGATTTCACTGTTTGACTGACACCAACATGTTAAATAGAACAAAGCATCATACATTTTATACATGATACATTGCATGAAAGACTGAAGTTTTTTTCAATTTTTTAGATTTATGTTCATTGCTACCATAATCTAATGATTTACTTCAAAAATGGCACGAGCAATCTCAAGTTTATTATAAATAAAAATGAGAATAAGCAACCACTCACTTGTAACAGATTTGATGCATGTATCATACATACATGGGCACATGTAGAATCTTCAAATGCCTGCATACAGCAAGACAGAAGTCAATAAAATTGCTATACCAATATAAAGGGTCCAAATATGAGGCTAGTTTGAATAATATTATTCTGTACTGTACACCTTCATTGATATTGTAAAATAAAAATTTTTTAACATGTATTGCCATGAAAATATTTAAATGTAGTTTATTTGGTAAGTTATATTAACCAGATAAATTTACTTCAGTGGACCATTGTCATTTTTATTTGGGCAGACAGGACAATATACAAAGCAACTTTTGAAATACGACCATTGTGCTACAGAAAGTGAACAGCGCATTAGCTACAATGAAGAATGTGCAATCACCCGGTCCTGGAAATATTCCTATTCCTGTGGAGTTACTAAAAGCTGGAGGATGCAATTTTGGGAAAAAAAAAGCACCTTACGAACAACTGTTATCAAATGGTTCAAATGGCTCTAATCACTATGGGACTTAACATCTGAGGTCATCAGTCCCCTAAGACTTAGAACTACTTAAACCCAACTAACCTAAGGACATCACACACAGCCATGCCCGAGGCAGGATTCGAACCTGCGACCGTAGCAGCCGCGTGGTTCAGGACTGCAGCGCCTAGAACCACTCGGCTGGCAACTGTTATCAATGAATTAAAATTCCATCCGAATGAAGAAAGATAATATATGTTTTCCATTTTCAAGGAGGGGAAACAGAAGAAAAACTGCTACTTAGTGTGAACTGCGTGTGTTTGTATCTGATGGGCACCCAATGGCGAGGTCACCAGCGCCGTTACACTTATGAAACCAAACGAATATGGAGATGAACTAAAAGTGTTTGTACAAGCTTGCATTCTAAATGCCCACACAATCACTCTGTATCAGATGCACTCTCATATGCACTAAAACAAATTAGGAGAGAAGAGAGTTAATCAAGGAATTAAAACACAGAGAAAACAAAACGTATAAGAACTAAAAGAAAAGCACAGGGAAATGTGACTGGCTGACCACTTACAAAAAAATTAAGAACATCTCCCCAAAATCTTGTTAAAAATGTAGGTCAATTCACAAAACTTTAAAACCTTAACCACATTTGTTTGATCATTACATAAAATAGATGGCAGATCTGCCTCAGCCCGCTGGTCGGCAAATAAAATGCAGTCCAATAAAATGTGGCACACCGTTATCTGCACGCCACAAGTAACGCACATTGGAGGGTTCTCTCGCCGGAGTAAGAATCCATTATCATAGGAGTGTGGCCTATTCGAAGATGAGTAAAAAGGACCTCGTCTCACAGACGTCGCTGGAAGGAAGTATTCCACGGCTGAGTTGTGGGCTTGATGACATGGAGCTTTTTATCGATTGCAGCCAGCCATTTGTCTTCCCGTCTACACATGACTTTGTATCTCAAAAGTTAGGTGATAGTATGCAAGGGGGGTAGCACACCAAAATACCAGAGGATCACGACATGCCTCCTTAGCTGCTCGATCCGTCCTTTCATTCCCTGCAATTCCAATGTGTCCAGGTGCCCAGCAGAAAGAAATCTCCTTCCCCTGTCATTGTAGGTGTAGGAGGTCATCCTGGATATTCTGGGTTACTGTATCTGCTGGGTACAAATGTTGGAGAGAGTAAAGGGCACTCAGAGAATCTGAGCAGGCAAGAAATCTGACTGACACCAGGAGCACACCTCATTTGCTCCAGTGCTCAAAAGATCACATATAATCCTGCTTCAAAGATGGTAAATTCTGGAGACAGTCTGACGTTGACGATACGATCCAGCAAAACGACAGAGCAACCAACAGTGTCCCCCTGCTTGTACCCATCCGTAAAACCAGCTACATGGTCATGGTACTCTGATAAAATATCAGTGAATATCACATTAAAAATGGAAGCAGGAGTGCTATCTCTCCTGTACTGCACCAAATCTAAAATCAATCTGGCCTCTCCAGTAACCAGGGCAGCAGATGGTTAAAACCATTGATTTGGGGTCATACTGGCTCCACATCAAGTGACTAGCACACACTGCATGTGGATTCCAAATGGCATCAAGCCTCGTGGACAGTTAAAAAATAGGCATTCCAGAGGTGGATGAGCGACAGTATGGTGTGCGGGTGAAGTTTGAGTGAGGAGCTGGCGGTAGATTGTAAGTGGCGGTTCCCCCGCCTCCGCACAGATGCTGGTCCGATAAGCACCTGTGGGCAGCTACTCTCATGATGGGCAGCATCAATGATCCGCGAGTAAGAGGGCCTCACTGAGCAGTGTTTCGGGTGTTGTTTGGAGGCACCCGTTTCAGCATTGCAGCTATCGGTAAATAGCTGTGTTTACCAGAAATCCTTCAAATGGCTTCCCATACTTTTATAGAAGGAGTGGAACAATTGATGGAGTCCAGGAACGCTTGCCATGACCTTTTCTTACTCTCCCTAATGACGCATTTAGCTGTGGCCGTCGCGACTCGAAAGACCCTAAGATTGTCTGCTGTTCTCTGACATTTAAAATATCTAAGAGCCGCACGTCTTTCTCGGATCACGGAATGGTACTCATCTGTCCACCAACGTACTCCTAAGACGACCTGAGGAATGTGGGGTGGAGAGATCAGCGGCACAATGGATCACTCGTGTGATGTGGTCAGCCCACCCTTGGACGCTGTCGCAATGTTCGAACACAGCCACCTGGCTGAAACGCCTCCAGTTAGCCCTGCTGACAATCCATTTTGGGGGCTTAACTTCAGGTGGTGAGCCATTTAGTAGGTGAAGGTAGACTGGGAAGTGGTCACTGGTATGAAGGTCGTCAATGACCTCTCACTGAAAAGTGAGGGGAAACAGAAGAAAAACTGCTACTTAGTGTGAACTGCGTGTGTTTGTATCTGATGGGCACCCAATGGCGAGGTCACCAGCGCCGTTACACTTATGAAACCAAACGAATATGGAGATGAACTAAAAGTGTTTGTACAAGCTTGCACTCTCCTTGAAAAGTGGGAGAACAGAAAGAGAGGTCGATGGCTGAGAATGACCCAATAGCAGTACAGAAATGTGTGTGAGTACCCATGTTGAGGATGTACAGCTCTTGAGACACACCCTCCAAAACCCAACCCCGAGGGCAAGTATTCATGCAGCCCGTTGAAGTCTCCAGGAGAAGGAAAGGTCACAGGAGTTGTGCGACGTGATTCGTGAGAGCCTCAGAGTCTAGTGCATCTTGCGGAGGTAAATACAGTGAGCAAACAGTGATCCTTCGACACACACGAATTTCAACTGCAACTGCTTGCAGGTCAGTAGCCAAGGGGAGGGCAGAGGAGTAGTGCGCATTTGTGTCAAAACATTGCGAACCCCCCTTGGCCCTTTCCCCCGATAGGTCATCCTCGCAGTATAGCATATATCCTGCAGCACAAGGACATCTGTATCTTTAAAACGTGTTTCTTGTAAATAAAAGCACAAGGGACATGCCTGTGCTAGGAGTTTCCGTTCCTCTGCATGAGTCCTGAACCCATTCACGTTCCACTGTAGTATGGAAGCCATGTCATTGGTGTGGTTTTAATTTACCCCTATCTTTGCACTGTGGAGGTGAAGCACTTTAAGAGCGAGGGGCAGTGGAGGGGCTGCCTGGATCCAAGACATGATATCCTCCTCATCAGTTACATAGGAAAAAATGACATCTGATGGCACCCTGTCCCTTCGAGGACAAGCACTCCGCTTTTCTTGTACCTTCTGGTGCAGCTGCCTGGATTACTTTGTCCTTACTCTTTTTCCCTTGACCTGTACATGTGAAAGTACGGGTGCTATTCGTGAATACAGGCACACTAGGCATCGTCTATGTCTAAGTGTCTGCCCTGGGAATAGGTTTCTGCACCATGGAGGAATATGAGGTGGCAAAGACAAGGGGTTTTGTGTCCTTATATTCTTTTTCGGCTTCGGCATAGGGGATCCACTTTGTCACTTATCTCCTGTATTTTGTGTCCTTCAGCAAAAACAGGGCAGTCTCGGCTCCAGAATGGGCAGCTCCCAAATCAGTTGATGCAGATCACTGGAGACAGACAGTCAGTCCCAGCGTCATGAGCAGCTTTCCCGCAGATCGCTTCACCTCCACAACACATGGTTATATGGCCGAAATGCTGGCATTTATAGCACTGGATATGGTTTGGAATATAAGACCAAACATTAAGTCAAAGGAAGCTCGCTATAAGATGTTCAGGTAGTGTTGGAGAACTGAACGTGACAGTAAAAGTGGCGGTCTTTTCAGATGCTCCATTATTCCTGCATGTTTGTTGCTCTGCATCGACTATTCCCTGGGATGCCCCCACCCTCCCCCCTCCCTCCCACATTCCATATAGTACTTCCTTAATTCCTCTGCTGTCTTCCTCCATCATCTTTGTCCATTCTTCCACCCACTTTTTTCTTTGTAAGCCACTATCTTATTTGCTTCTTCTTCCTCTTTAAATATTCTTCTCTTGTTAATCTGGTCCCATTTCAGAACCACAAACTGAAGGCTTTGTTCTCCCTTTCCACTGCCTTCTTGACTAAGAACATTTCTAACAGCAATAAGATAAGAATGGGTTGACTAATGATTGAATCTGCCTCATGCCATGGAGTTTGAATGCTGACCTCAAGAGAAGACTAATGGCTGTGGAAACGGATTATTTACAAAGGAGCACCAGAATATCACAAATCGAGAAGAAAACTAATGAAGAATTAAGAATTAGAATGAGGGAATGAAACAGTGGTAGTATTGAAATAAAATCATTAAAGGTTTATGGCCATTTGTTAATGCAAGATCATCGGCAGTCATAGTGAAGTTTTGCATGGAAACCACCTCACACATGTAAACACAGCAGTACACAACATGCTTTGAAAGACTATAATAATGAAATAATGGAACACTGTGATGTATGCATGGATGAAGCCCTGAACATATGGGCTTGGCACAAGGTAACAAGCAAAGTGTCGTTAATTGATTGTTGTATTAATTAATCCTGTCACGACGATGATGACAGAAACAAAAACAATGACGCAGAGAACATGAAGGTAAAACTGACATGCAGAGGAAACAAATTCTTATGTGTTTAGTGGGTACTCCTCTGCAATAATACTGTTCCAGCAGTAAGGTACGTCATCTCCTCATACTTACAAAATTCTTCCTTCTTAAGCTCAAATTGACAAGTGGAAAGAGGCAACAAAAAAAGTATGGACATAATATTTACCATCAGCTGGAGCACTCATCAAGTTTTGGGCATGGAATGAGTAGCACAAAAGTTCATAAAGGATTTGAATTTCAATCATTAGCTGAATGAACATGTCTCAGGAACTGATGAATAAACTGAATAGCAAACCAGAACTGCTAAAATGGGTTGTGCTTTGTGCTGAAACATTACTGTATGGTTATGACATTTAAAATGAGATCCACATGTTCTCATGGAAACTTCCTGAACAACCAAGGCCATAAATGCTTGTTGCTTTTACTCACTAAGTTCACTGAATGTAACGGTGTAATGTATGTTACATCATTGTTATCAGTTAGTTCAGTTTGTAAGAGGTACTTGTGTGAAACTATTTGACGAAAATACCTGAATTTGTGGCAAAAAATGTGTTTTCATTTTGTTTTGTTTTAGGGTGCAAAAACAACTGGGGTAATACGCGCCCACGTCAAAACTATAGAACATGGAAATAGAGGAGAGTTAAAAATTGTGTAAATGTCAATCTTAATTCACATACGAGAGTACAACTAAAAACAGGGACATGGAGAAAGGGCTACTAAAGACGCCATACAGGAACAGACATCCAAAACCAAAAATAAAAATGGCCTTTGCCATATTGCTTTGACAGATAAAAAGTACAACTGCAGTAGACAGCCCACGCATCATTAGGTAAAACGGCCAAAAACCCAGATGGCAAACCCAAAAAGGAGCGTCAATGGTTAAAAAATGGACATTCCGTCAAGAAGTGGTGGACAGTCAAAACTTGGGCACAATGTGTACAAAGTGGTGGGGGAGCACCACTTATCAAATGACTATGGCTAAAAAGCCCATGCCCAATACGCAACCTAGTTAAAATGACCTCCTCCCGGTGGGAGGGCCAAGAGGAGGTCGTCCACACCGCTGGGAGAGGCTTAATCCCATGAACGGAGGACCTATGGCAATGCCAAATGGACACCACCTCCTGACAAACGGCAACACAGAGATCATTGGAAGGAATATAGGAACTAGCAGGCTGAGGTACGAGGACTGCAGCCTTGGCACCAGTCTCGTTTCCTGGCAGGCCGACATTACCAGGAACCCACATAAACTGCAAACTGGCTCCATCAAGAGTGGGCAACTGACAGTTTTCCTGCACCCACTGCACTAAGACATGGGCAGTGTATGGCGCACATAGACTTTGAAGGGCACTGAGAGAGTCTGAGCAGATGACACAATTGAAAAGCCAGTGACGCCGGATGTACTCCGTGGCCTGATACAGGGCAAAGAGATCGGCTATAAATACTGAGCAGTGTGCTGGAAGCTGATATCTAAAGATGTGGGAGGAGGAAGGAACACTCGACACCACCGTCAGTCTGAGAGCCATCAGTGTACACAAAGGTGCTATCACAAAATTACATGCGAAGGTCGTGAAACTGAAGGCGATAGAGCAAGGCTGGAGTAGTAACCTCAGGAAGCGAATGAAGGCCAAGGTGAACACAGGCCACCGTACGAAGCCAAGGTGTTGAAGAGTTCACACCCACCAGGAAAGTCGCAGGTAGTGTGAAGTTAAGCTGCTGAATCAAGCGCAGAAAGCAGACTCCAGGTACGTAACAGAGAAGAGGGACACACCCCATACTGACGATCAAAGGAATCATGATATAAGGAGGTGTAGGATGGGTGGCCACGCATGGCAGACAGACGGTATACATACCTGCTGAGGAGAAAGTCACGACGGTGGTAGGACAGTGGTGGTTCAGCAGCCTCAGCATACACTCTCAACCAAGCTAGCGTAAAAGGCGTCAGTGGCCAAACAAATGCCATGATGGTGGATAGTGTTGAGACGGCACAAGGGGGGGGGTATTGACATGCAGACACATAAACAAAGCACCCGTAGTCGAGTTTCGAATGGACAAGGGACCGGTACAAACGGAGGAAGGTGGTTCAACTGGCACCCCCAGGAAGTTCCATTGAGGACACATAGGACACTGAGGAACCACACACAGTGGGCTGCCAGGTAAGACTCATCAGAGGACCAAGAGTGTTTGCTATCAAGTACAAGCCCCAGGAATTTCGTAGTTTCAAAGAATGGAAGGGCAACAGGCCCAAGATGTAAAGATGGTGGGAGAAACCATTTACACCACCAGAAATTCATACAGACGGATTTGTCAGTGGAAAAACAAAAGCCACTGTCAGTGCTCCAGGAGTGGAGACGATCAAGACATTGCTGAAGATGCCACTCAGTGAGTCGAATCAGTGGAGAACTGCAACAGATGGCAAAATCGTCAACAAAAAGGAAGCCGGAGATGCCTGGCGGGAGACAGGCCATTATAGGGTTAATGGCAATAGCAAAGAGGACAATGCACAGGACGGAACCCTGAGGCACACTGTTCTCCTGGATAAGGTGTCTGACAAGGCAGAACCCACACACACCTTGAAAACTTGGTCTTTTAAAAATTCCTGAAGGAAACAGGACAGGCAGCCACAGAAGCCCCACATGTAAAGAGTATGGAGGGTACCAGTTCTCCAGCAGGTGTCATAGGCCTTCTCCACATCGAAAAACACAACCACAATCTGGGACTTCTACAGAAAACCATTCACGACATGGGCGGACAAAGTAACGAGATGGTCAACTGCAGAATGCCACACTCAAAATCCACACTGTGCAGTTGTTAGTAAATTGCGAGACTCGGGCCACCATACCAGCTGGGCACGAGTCATATGTTGCATCACCCTGCAAACACAACTGGTGAGAGAGATGGGGCGGTAGCTAGAAGGAAGGTTTTTGTCCTTATTGGGTTTAGGTATGGGTATGATGGTGGCTTCACACCAACATCTGGGAAATATGCCCTTTGCCCCAGATGCAGTTATCCGTGTTAAGCAGAAAGTGCTTGTGTGCAAGAGAAAGATGCTGCAACAACTGAATGTGGACAGCGTCTGTCCCTGGGGCGGATGATTGAGATGAACTGAGCATGATCTAGCTTGGTCATAGTAAAGGCGGCAGTGTAGCACTCATGATTCTGAGAAGAGAAGGGTATCACCTGAGCCGCCTCCACTTATTTCCGATGGAGGGAGGCAGCATGATAGTGAGAAGAGCACGAATTTTCTCCAAAATGGCGGCCCAATGTGTTGGAGATACCAATAGGGTCCATGGTAACATTGTATACTAATGTCAGGTCGAAAATTGTAAAATGGATCTTGGTCCCAGAGAGCCATTGGAAGTTGGCCCACGGGGCAGAGAATGGTGTGGAACTGTTAAAAGAACTAGTGAATTAAATCCAACTAGTTTTTTGCTATCCCGAAGAAAGTGATGACACTTTGCACGCAGCTGTTTATAATGAATGCAGTTTGCCATCATAGGACAATGGTTAAAAATGGAGAAAGCACGTCTCTGTGCGCAATTTGCATCACAGCATGCCTCAGTCCACCAACGGACCGGGACATGGCATGGTAAAGAGGCAGCAGTAAGGATAACATTTGTAAGATCTTCCACATGTTCATTAAAACTAGGGAAATCCTGTTCTTCGAAGGTCACCAGGGAGGAGTAAAGCCACCAGTCTGCCTTAGTAAGCTGCCATTTGTGTCTGCACGAAGGTGTGGTAGGAGTCAGCAAACAGACAGTACATGGGAAATGATCGCTCGAGTAGGTGTCAGAAAGAACGGACAACTCAAGACGATGGACAAGCTGGGCAGTGCAGAAGTAAAAGTCCAAATGGGATTAGGTGTGTGAGGAGTCAGAAAGTAATGTGGGTGCTCCAGTGTTAAGCCAGAAGAGGTTGAGTTGATAAAGAAGATCAACCAAGAGAGCACCTCTCCGACAGGTTCTGGGAGAGCCCCACGGGGATGATGCGCCTTTAAGTCACCGAGTAGCAGGAATGGGTGAGGTAGCTGCCCAATGAGCTGAAGGAAGTCTGCCCCGGTGACACTGAATGATGGAGGGACATAAATGGTACAGAAGGAAAAAGTCAGGTGGGCAAGGAAAAGGTGAACTGCAACAGCTTGAAGATGGGTAGTCAGGGAGATGGGTTGACTATAAACGCCATCCCGTACGAGTAGTATGATACCCCATGAGATGGAATGCCAACCTCAGAGGAAAAGTCAAAACAAACCGAGAAGAAATGTGAAAGCTCAAAGTGGTTATGAGGACGCAATTTCGTTTTCAGAAGGCACAGTACAAGGGGGCACTGCAATGCTAAAAGCAGCTGTAAATCCTCTTTGTGGGACTGAATGCTGCAAACGTTCTTTTGGAGGACAGTCATGATGAGGAAGAGATGAAGGGGTGTCACTTCGGCGGCTGCCGAGTGACAGCCTGCAAAGAGTCACTGCTACGGGGCACAGAAGCAGGAGCAGCCTGCTCCACGAGGTCCACAGAAGCATCAACTTGCTTGTGCTGTCAGTCTGTGGAGTCCAACGCAGAAAAATGGTTGGTGGTGTGCACCGATGACCTGCAGGCCGGACAGGCTAAGGTATCACGTGGCGACACCGTCGAAGAGGATCTTCAAGTCGCTGAAGGAGAAGACTGTTTGCCTTTGGTGATGGTTGGCTGGAGGGCCATGGGAAGCCTTCATGGGAGTAACTCCTCCTGTCCTTTCGGGCCTACCAGTTGTGTAGCTGGAGGTGAGAGTTTGATGGCTTGCTGCACTGTTGGATGGGGGGATGGCGATGCTACCTTGACACTCGGCGATTTCACAATCTCGGAGCTGCATGGCCATGTCCTTCATGGAGCGAGACGTAACAAGAACAGAACAACAGGTGCCAGACAAGAGAACACGGGTTTGCGACTAGCCAGTATCTTGCGAGCTACTTGGGTAAGGCACTTTTCCGTTTACCCGGATCTCTTGGACAGCCCGAACATTAAGATACACAATCCCAAGAGGCGGTGGCATGGCTGCCATTGCAGTTGATACAGTGGGGACAGGAGGTGGACAATCTTCCATGTGTGAATCCCTACCACAGGTTACACATTTGGCTGGGTGTCGACAAGACGTTCTAGTGTGGTTGAATCGATGACACTGGTAGCAGCGCATCGGGTTCGGAATGTTTAGTCAGATTGTGAGAATTTTATAGCCTGCTTTGATCTTGGATGGAAGCTCCACTCTATCAAAACTGAAAAAAAAAGTGTATGTGAGCAGTAAGAAGGAATCTATCTTTTCCATCACCCGATGGATGGCAATGATACACTGATCAGAGAGGTAAGATTGAATTCTAACCTTGGTCAGACCATCGAGCAGCCTAGTGTAAATAACGCCACCGGAAGAATTCAGAGTTCTATGGGCCTAAACACGAACAGGGTAGACATGGAGAAGCAAAGTGGCAAGCAGTTGTTGTGCTTGTGAACCAGAAGTAGTCTCCAAAAGCAAAGTGCCATTCCGTAAATGAGATCAGGATTTCACAGGGCCAGCAATTGCGTCAACACCTTTCTGAGCGGATTTACAATGGTGAGTGACTGACAGTCTTCAGAGCGTGAGACCATGAGGAACTGCAGTGCAGCTGGAAGAGTCTTTTGAATCGTTAGCCTAATTACGTTTATGTTTCACTGACATTGATTGTGAAGATGATTGGCTCATTGCAAGAAAATCCCCACGATTGCCAGTGTTTCCAACGATGTGCTCCTTCCAACTGAGGGCCCCCTTCACAAGGGGGCGCACCTGCCTTAGGTGATTGTTCGCACCTCAGATCACACCTTCCGAACACCTGGCAGAGGGACCAATCGGAAATTTGGGAAGGTTGCAGCTCAGGCAATCACCCCTCCCTGGGCCTGGCCTGTACCAGGGCGTACGTGCGAACCCTATGTGTCGACCCAGAGCTGGGAATTACACATTATCCAGTCACCTGTTATGGCTCAGACACATGGGCCAGCCTTCAGGAGCGCACAGAGAGGAAGAAAACAAAAAGAGGAACCTCAAAAGACAAAATGGAGGAACGAGAGAAGGGAAACAGAAAGTAAAAGGGAACAAAGACAGTGGTGAGACTGTTCTTATGTCAGCGACAGACAATGTGGTACGTTCTATTAACACCCCAGACATATTCCCCAAGGGAGGCGAAAAAGAATAGCATGAGGATAGACATGCAGCACGGAAAGGAAAAGATGCTAAAAGGGTGAGGCCCGATGGAAGCCAAGCACAAACCTGCCAAACAGTGACGAGCCTCCTGGGGGTGCAAAAAATGTGTGTGTTACTTTGTGATAATGGCAAAGACTTCAGAGCTTGTTCATGAAGTTTTGGTGAAACAACACCATAACAATGCCTTATCTCCAAATTTGATGGAGACGCTGTGACTTCTTCCTAGTCCAAAAGCAGAAAAGACCCATGGAAAGGCAACCTTTGTTAACAATGAAGAGAGAAAAAGAGAGAACTAATTACCATTCTGAAGTGGTTTGAAAATCAGAGAAGTGTTTCTGTAGGGTATACTTTGAAAGGGACAAAAGTAAAATTAATGCTTAAGAACTTTACGAGGGGAAAAAATGGCTCTTTCATCAGACTTTGATAATAATGAGAAGTGTAAAAGAACGTTCAATGATTTAAATATAGTATGAGAAGTCCAGACACAACGAAAATAATTTACGAGTAAAGAAGACCTCTCCCCGAATACTAGAAGCATTGAGTCATGGACAGACATACACAACAGAGAATAAAAGCTTTGCTAGCTTTCTGAAGAAATTGTGTCAGATGAACACACAATGCAGAAATTGCAATTCGACAACAAACTACTTTTGTGAAGAAAACCAAGGACAGATTAACCATGCGAGGGTCATCTGCTAACAATGAGGACAAGGAAGGTCGGAGGGCGAATTTAGTGCAATCACTGTGGGGCCGGCAAGAGGGGGGGAGGGGGGGGGGAGGGGTGCTGCTGTGGCTAGTTGCAGAGTAAAAGAGCATGGGTTAATCTAGTATGGCAGATATGGAGACTGTAGAGGATGGTAGATTACGGCTGGGAGAGGTGGAGGGAAGAACACCACATGGTGAAGAGCCTCCTTGATTGCAAAAAGTTTATTAGACAAGAGGAGCAGCCCCGAAAGACTCTACTCATGATTGAGCGAAAAGGGATTTGATGTACAGTCGCAATCTGCACCCCAGAGGGGTCACAGAGAATGGGTTGGGAAGGAAATGGGTGGCTCCCACCAGCCAGATGATGAGCAAGTTCATTATCCAGGACACCCATGTGGCCGAGAACGCAAAAAAATCAACCTAACAAACAGTATCACCAAGATCAGCGAAGGTCGCAGATGGAAGAGACCAAGGAGTGGCAGAAAGAACACCAAGCAGTGGCCTAAAGGCCACTCAGCAAATCCATACATAACGAACCTTGAGTGGGGAGGACCACTGTTTCTGCTTTTTAAAATGGCCCGATAGATGGCCATAAATTCCACAGTAAACACGCCACACATGTCAGGCAAGAGATGGTGTTCCGTGTCAACAGATTACGTGAAGGTACATCCCACGTAATCAGCAGATTTAGAGCCAACGATATAAAAAGCAATGGCGTCCTGAATCTCCTGTAAGAGCGGGCGGAACAAACAATGGAACACCACAGAAGCAGTGGAGGCTGTCAGGCCACAGAAGAGATCTATTCAAATCTGGGAACTAACCAAGGGGAGGGGGTGGGGGGTGGCCAGCACAAATGTGGGAAAGGGAACAAGCAAAGATGGAAATCACAAAGGAGAGAATTGAGGCAGAGCCCAATCAGTAAACCCACCTGTGGGCAGACAGCAGGTGGGCAACGTCCCAAAGCTGCAAAAAGAATAGGATACAAGCAGTGAGCAGGAGAAGAGTGAATAGTAATGGCATAGAAAACCCGTAGCTGGGACTGCCGAACCAAAACAGGAGTGATCCCAGCCTCAACCAGAAGACTACTGACAGGGTTAGTGGGAAGGCACCGGTGGCTTCACGAATACTACGATGAAACGGGACCACCAAGAGGAGCCGCATGGAAGGGGCAGCTGATCCATAAACTTGACAGATATAATTCAGGTGAGACAGAACTAATGTCCCATACACGCGGAGTAAGGTCAAACAATCCACACCCCAAAAGGTGTGGGGAAGTATGTGAAGGACACTTAATTTATGAAAATAGTCAATCTTCAGAGGAATATCGGGCAATCACGTAAGCTTGTTGTCAAAAAGAAGACCCAAGAAACAGAACTGGGGAACCATGGTCTGGTGTTGGGCATCGAGGTAGATAAGGACATGACATGGACACGTTTGTATGGGCGCACGACAGCAAGGTCTTTAGTGCCTGCACGAAAACAAATTGACACAAATGTCAGTAAAATACACAAAACAGGAAGATAAAACGGCATGTAAAAAACAGATATCAAAAGTTGGAAACCTATGTGCATGGCCACACAGAAACACGGAACAAAATATTGCGTCAGTAGTAAACATTAACAATACAGGAAGAAAGTGGTATAAGGAGCTAAAACAATATACCTGATGGGACGTGACTTGCTGACCACAAGAATAAAGAAAGGAGAAACCAGTCACTATGCAATACACTAAAACATTTAGCCTAAAAGTTTAGGCCAGAGTCCAGACACATCACAGAACTTTAAAACCTTCATCACATTTGTATCATCATCATCAGCTAAAATAAAGGGCAGATCCCCACCAATGTTTGCTTCTGGCCTTGCAGCACAACACAAAATGCACTCGTTAAAATATGGCAGACAGCAATGTGCACACCACAAGCATCACAAAATGAGGGATCCTCTCACTGTAGTAAAAAGGTATGTGTGACAGGGCAGTGCTCAATTCTGAAACGCACGAGAGTCACTTCATCCTGCCTGAGCAACTGGCAGGAGGAACACCACGGCTGGGTTGTTGACTTCACCAACCACAGCTTATTGTCCATCACCACCAGCCATTCCTCATTCGACAACTGCATGCAGTTCCTATGTGGTGTCTAAACGACAACATGCAAGGGAATAGGACACTGTGCCACATCCTGTCCTCTGCAGGCCTCCTTGGCAGCCTGATTGGTCAGTTTATTTCCCCCATATCCCTACATGAACTGACACTCAGCAGTATGACAACTGTTTACCCTGCCGTTGGAGCAAGTACAGCTGGTCATTTATCAGCCGGACCAACTCCTCAGTTGAGTACAGGTTCTGTAACAATTGTAAGGGAATCGGAGCAAATGAGAAACCAATTACCCCCAATACTGCACATCTGCTCCAGTGCCTTCAAGATCGCATGGAGTTCCGCTGAGAAAATGGTATACTCATCAGTAAGGCGAATCCTGGTGACATGGTCAGGGAACACGACAGAGCAGCCAAGGGAATTCCCTTGCTTGGAGCCATTAGTATACACTACTGTGAAACCGTGATGCATATGTAAAACTTTACAAAAAAGATTTTTAAATGTAAAATCTGACGTATGATCTTTCTTAAAATTCATCAAGTCTAAAATAAGTCTGGGCCTCTGGAGAAGCCAAGGTGGAAATCTGCTTCCACCATGATGTAAAACATGAAAATTGGCCACATGCATCTCTGGAAGGCAATCCCATGCACGAATCCCATAGGGCCTCATTGCCTGTTGTTGGTTATGAAAAGGCTTTTCCAGTGGAGGCTGAGCAATGGTATACTAGGTGGATGTGTATGGTGTGGACAGTGTTCCCTACGCCTGGCGCACCACAAGTAGCCATCACTTGACATGAAGTGGCAGTTCACCAGCCTCTGCACAGAGATTGGTATGGGGCTTGTTCTGAATGCTCCAGTGGCCAACCAAATCCCTTCATGGTGCACCATGTCCAACATCTTTAAATAAGAGGGTCTCGCAGACCCATACACCGTGCAACCATAATCCAGCCGGGATCACATTAATGCCCTTTAAAACTGGAGCAGATAAGTCCTGTCCGCTCCCCGTGTACTGTGGCTAAGACACTTTAAAATACTTCAAGCTTTAAGTGACCATTTTTTCAGGTCCTTAAGATATGGTAACCACGTAAGCTTAGAGTCGAATATGAGGCCCAGAAAACTCACTGTGTCTTTAAAGTAAGGACAGTGTCCCTCATTCTCAACTCAGGAAAGTTGAGAATGGAATGGGAATGGTTAAAAAGAACGCACACAGACTTCTCGGTGGAAAACTTAAAACTACTCTTCTGCGCCCATTCGTCCAAACGTCACAGAGTTAGTTGCAACTGACATGTTGTCGTTGCGAGGCTTGAAGAAGAGCAAAATACAGAGAAGCCATTCACAAAAAAGAAACATTGGAGAGGACTTTTCACTATGGATGAAATGCTGTTAATAGCTTTGGCAAAGACAGTCACACTTAAAACGCTACCTTGAGGAACACTGTTCTTCTGCTCAAAGCAATCAGACAGAGCATCACCGACTCGGTATCTAAAATATTGTGGCCAGAGGAAGGACTGACTAAAAATGGGAAGACAACCATGAAACCCCATTTGTGAAGCTGCTCCAGGATAAGATGCCTCCAAGTAGTATCGTAAGCCTTCTTGATGTCAAAAAATATACCTAGGAGGTGATGCCGGCGTAGGATAGCCTGTTTTATAGTCACCTCCATGGGGGCACGGTTATCAAAGGTGGAGCGATACCTCCTGAATCCACACTGAAAGCAACTAAGGAGTTGCCTGGATTCTAAGATTCAGACAAGGTGGCAGTTGGCCATGCACTCAAAGGTCTTCCCCATGCAGCTAGTGAGGGCAACAGTATGTTAACTACTTGGGCATGTACGGTCTTTCCCCAGGGGATGTGCCACGAGCTGCAGACAGTGCAGAATCCAGCTCCCACACAAAAAATGGACAGTTACAATCTTCATCAGAGGTGGACTGGACGTCCAAACTACATGTCTCAGCAACCACCTTATGGCGCTGGAAACCTGTATCCTGCCTGGCTGTTGCAGTAATTTTGGCAAAATATGCCACCATAATCTGGGCAATGCCTTGCAGGTTGATTTGGAGAGTGCCATTCCCCATTACAGCAGCCATGGGGCACGTGCCTCTTCTCCCAGAAATTCTCCTGATGGTATCCCACACAATAGACCTTTTGATGGAGCAATTAGTGGTATTCAGGAACTGTTGCCACGACCTCTTCTTGCTATCTCGAATAATTGGGCAACAATTTGCCCTCACCACCCGAAGGCTGCAAGATTCTCTGCAGTTGGCCGACACTTGAACATACGCAGAGCCGCATGTCTGGTCCTGATTTCTGAGTGGCATTCGGCATTCCACAAAGGGACAGCTTGCCTCTTCTTTTGCCACGTGGAATTTGGAATGGATGATACAGTAGTGTGGTGGATCACTCTGGTGATGAGCCACCCATGCCTTGATATTCACACAATGTTCAAACTGGGCCAACTGGCTATAAAGTGTCCAGTCGGCTCTACCGAGCACCCATTGCAGTAGTTTCTTTCGGGTTCCACCCCATCTGGCAGATGAATCCAGATCGGGTCATGATCACTTCCATGCAAGTAACTGACCGCTTCCCATTGAGCAATGTCAGCAAGCACTGGAGAGCAAAGCGAGATATTAATGCCAGAAAATAATCCAGTTGTCTTGCAGAAGTGAGTGCTCTGTCCTGCATGTAGCAAGTATGCACATGATGACACGAGAAGCATCTCAAATTACTATACCCCTGAGGCAGGCAGTTGCAGAACCCCAAAGCGCATTGTGTGCTTTAAAATCACCACAGATGAAGAAGGGACGTGGGAGCTGTGTAATAAGGTCAGTTGGGGCCTCTTCATCAAGTGCATCATGTGGAGGCAAGTAAAGGGAACATATTGTCAACAGGTGACACACGTGCACTGAAACAGCAACTGATTGTAAAGTCGTCACGAGAGATGCGAGGAATGGTAGTCGATATTGATGAAAAAATCTACACCTCCTCCAGCTCTCTCTCCACTCAGGTCGTCCTTTTTGCGGAGTACATAGCCTCATAGCTCTTGGGTGTATGACCGATGAAAACGAGACAAAGTGGTCTACCCTGAGGTAAGAGACGGAGTTCCTCTACATGCGTCGTTAACCCCTGCAAGTTCCACTGTAGGATGGGAGCCATTTCATCAATGTGATTTTAATTTACCCTCGTCTTTGCACCACTGAGGTGGATCACTTGTAGAGCAAGGGGGAGTGGAGGGGCTGCTTGGATCTGAGGCATCTGACCCCATGATGTTCTCCTCCATCAGTCAGACATGAAAGAATGATGTCTGATGGCGTTCGGGACAGCTTTCGACCCGAATGTCATGAATCTTTCCCTGCACCCAGTCCCTTTGATGATGATGGGGAAAGGGGTCATTGAGAGGCATTCTGCTTATTGTGTGCCTTCTTGACAGTCACTACGGAACTGTTGCTGGTCTTTTTTGTGGTGGCTGCTTGGATTGCTTTACCTTTACTTGTTTTGCCTTGACATGTACACATGCAAGTACAGATGCTGGAGGTGGATGGTTGTACACTGGACGACATCTGCATCAAGTCATCGACCTAAGGAACAGGTTGTAGCCCTATGGAAGCATAAGAAGTGGTAAACACAGGAGGTTTCATCGCCTTATATTCCTTTTTGGCTTCAGCATAGGGGATCCGCTTGGTGAATTAATTCCTAAATATTTCATCCCTTTGCAAAAACAGGGTAGTCTTGGCTCCAGCCTGGGTGGCTCCCAGAGCAGTTAATGCATACACTGCTGGAGATGGACAGTCAATCCCAGCTTCATGGGCTGCCTTTCCAATTTTCCCACAGGTTGCTTCACCCCCACAAATCAGGATTGTGTGACGAAAACACTGATTTGTAGCACCACATAGCATTAGGTACATAAGGCCAGACACTAAGACGGAGGAAACCCACCATGATGTGGTCCGGCAACGTTGGAGAATTGAAGGTCACAATGAAAGTGGCGGTCTTCTCAATTTCTCCATTACTCCTACACATCCTTTGCTCTATGCCCACTATCCCCTGTAATGCCCATTACTGTTTAAGTTCGGCTATGTCGATATCCATGTTGTCATGGCATCTGACCACACCTTTGCTAGAATTTAGGGTTTTATGCAGTTTAACAGTTACATCAAATTCACTCAACTTTCCAGTCTTCATAAGTAGTTCCATCTGCTTTACACTGTTAGTCTCAAACAGCAGGGGAACCATTCTGCAGCCACTTCACAAACATCAGGCTTCCAGCAAGTCCTGCGACTTCCTGAATATAGAAGGGGGACACTTTTTCAAACGTCCCCTCCTTCCTCTTAATGACCAAAAACACATTTTGATTTATGACTCCTTCAGCCCTATCTAGATCGGGTTGTGATCACTTCCATGCAAGTAACTGACTGCTTCCCATTGAGCAATGTCAGCAAGCACTGGAGAGCAAAGTGAGAGATCAACTGATGCAGGTTACCAGGAGGGCTAGCCCCCCTCACTCGTTTGGTGGATTGGGTGTGAATGCTCCCAAGGCGGTACACCCCTCCCACTGACAGGAAAAGATGATGATTTTGAGAATTCCATCTCAGTTCCACACACCGCTTAGGAAAACAATGGTCCACTGAGACAGGGCCATGCATGCCTGAGTAAGTCTTATACAACTGAGGTGTGGCTAGCCCGCTAATGACTGATCCACCTCAACAGTCATGCATCTCATCAGCACGCAGCACACCTTGAGATTGAGGGGGTTTTTATGGAGGTTTTTACCATCCTCGCAATCTAGGCAGTCAAGCCAAGATCCTCATTCCCTGCGACACACAACGGTCTCTGAAGCATGCCCAGAGCTTACGGTAACAGGAGACTGGCGGTGCTTACCAGTTCCCAGCTGAGGAATCCTGGAGTCACCAAGACTGTACTCAGAAAACGAATGCTGAGTCCCTGGGGGCGTCAAGGCAGAGCTCCAGATCAGGATGGGCTGTAGTATGGAGACAGAAATGCACCACTCTCGATTTAAGGAGAGAGAGAGTTCAGAAACATGCGAGAGCTTGCGTGTAGAAGCCTGCTTTTCTGCAGAGGCCACCGATTGGGAGATACACCAAATACAGAAAATCATCCAGGAATGACCAATGGTCTGGCTAAGGCCACAAGGACATTAATAGCAATGAGGTAAAGAAGGACGGCTAATACAAAGCCCTGTGTAACTTCATTCTCCTGGGTCTGCTCAGAGCTCACAACAGTGCCATCCCAAACTCTGAATGACCAGTTGGACATGAACTGGCCAATAAAAATCAGGAGAAGGGAGGGAGGGGGAGACACCACTCATCGAGTTTAAGCAGGATGTGGTGGTGCCAAGATGTGTCATAGGCCTTATGAAGATAAAAGAAAACTGCAACAAGATGGCAGTGCTGAGAAACAGCCTGCCGAACTGCAGCTTCCAATCGAAGTGAAGTGGATGATCAATGACAGATCCTCCCTCCCAAAAGCTTCTCCAGTAAAGGGAGAAAAGGTCCTGAAATTCAAGGACCCAACAAGGGACAATGTATTATTGCTGAGCTTAAGGACAGGAACCACAATATTCTCTCTCCATTGTGAGGGGAAAATGCCTTGGAGGAAATATTGTCGTTGTGAAGCACTGAGGTGTTGAAGCAATTGGTTATGGATGGAATCACAGCCAAGGGCTGAATCGTGAGAAGAAGAGAGGTGCTGAAGAAGTTCCCATTCAGTGAAAGAGTCACTGTAGCTTTCTGCCTGACAAGGGGTAAAAAATTAGTAGTAAGCTTCAGCTCGCTGTTTCCAGATGAAAAAGGCAGCTGGATAGGAGGATGATGACAATACTATCCAAAAATAAGTCATGAGGCGTTCCACAAGAACTGATGGATCTGTACGAAGGCCACCTGGAAGGGCAACACCCAGAACAGAAGAGTACCGCTGACAACATTGGAGTGTGCTGAAGGTGCAGAAGAACCTGAGAGGAGACCAAGCATTCCCAACGCATCTGCTTGCTCTGTTTTGCTAAGTAACGAGCTTTGGCGTGAAGTCATTTAAAGATAATAAGCCCGGTGGAGGATGGGTGCTGCTTAAGATGTTGCAAGATTTGACGACCATCATGGACAATGGTGGCGATGGCCAAGCTCCATTGTGGAACTGGTTGACGGCCGACGGAACCCATCGGGTGGGGAATGCCAATGTAAGCAGCGCAAATTATCTTATCGGACGTATCACAAATGACTTCATCAATACAACCTTACAAAGAAAGTGCAAACAAAATCTGCGAGGAATACAGAGGTCAATCGGCATAATGGAAAACCCCGTGGAGTAACCAGCCATTAGAGATGGGAAGGGAACAAAAGGAATAACGGGAAGTGGCCACTATTGCACAGGTCAGCATGTGGTAACCAATGTAAGGAAGGAACAAGGAGAGGTGAGTGAAAGACCAGTGGTAGAGAGAGTGCTACATGCAGCACTAAAATGAATAGAGAAACCATCATTAAGAAGGCAAAGGTTCTCGTCCACAAGAAATTGGTCAATGAGGAGCTCCTGACTACACAAAAAAAAAGCACTGCCCATAAAGAGGAAGAAGGCCAGTGTTCAGTCTGTTTGCTTGCCAGGGGGTCTCATCCGAGATGTGGAGAAGGCCCTGCCGCCAGCGATAGAGAGCACTGGGTGCACCTGACTGCAAATTGTTGCTGATGTCGGCACCAATGACTCCTGCCGTCTGGGTTCAGAGGTCATCCCCAGTTCATACAGTCAGTTGGCGGAGTTGGTGAAGGCGGAAAGCCTCGCTCACAGGGTGGAATCTGAGCTAACTATTTGTAGTATTTTTCCCAGAACCGATCACGGTCCTCTGGTTTGGAGCCGAGTGGAAGACTTAAACCAGAGGCTCAGACGATTCTGCAGAGATCTGGGGTGCAAGTTTCTCTACCTCCGCAATCGGGTGGAGAAATGTAGCGTCCCCCTGAATAGGTCAGGCGCGCATATAAAATAGAGGGGAAACATTCCACATGGGAAAAATATATCTAAAAACAAAGATGACGTGACTTACCAAACGAAAGCGCTGGCAGGTTGATAGACACACAAACAAGCACAAACATCACACAAAATTAAAGCTTTCGCAACCAACAGTTGCTTCATCAGGAAAGAGGGAAGGAGAGGGAAATACAAAAGGATGTGGGTTTTAAGGGAGGAGGTAAGGAGTCATTCCAATCCTGGGAGCGGAAAGACTTACCTTAGGGGGAAAAAAGGACGGGTATACACTCGCGCACACACACACACACACACACACACACACACACACACACACACACACACACACACACACACACACACACACACACACCCATCCATCCACACACATATACAGACACAAGCAGACATATTCAAAGGCAAAGAGTTTGGGTAGAGATGTAAGTCGAGGCGGAAGTGCAGAGGCAAAGATGATGTTGAATGACAGGTGAGATATGAGTGGCGGCAACTTGAAATTAGCGGAGATTGAGGCCTGGTGGATAACGAGAAGAGAGGATATATTGAAGGGCAAGTTCCCATCTCCGGAGTTCGGATAGGTTGGTGTTAGTGGGAAGTATCCACATAACCTGGACGGTGTAACACTGTGCCAAGATGTGCTGGCTGTGCACCAAGGCATGTTTAGCTGCAGGGTGATCCTCATTACAAACAAACACTGTCTGCCTGTGTCCATTCATGCGAACGGACATCCTTTCATCTTTCCCTCTCCTTCCCTCTTTCCTGACGAAGCAATCGTTGGTTGCGAAAGCTTGAATTTTGTGTGATGTTTGTGTGTCTATCGACCTGCCAGCGCTTTCATTTGGTAAGTCACATCATCTTTGTTTATATATATAAAGGTCTGACTCAGGGCACCAGGGGACCTTGTTCTGGGACTTACATTTGTTGCCCTTGCCCTCCTCCTCCTCCTCCTCCTCCTCCTCGTCCTCCTCGTCCATAGGTCCAGGAGGGCAGGGCTCGGAGAGGAGCTGACTTCTGCAAGATCACGCACCGAAAGAACATCGGCGACCTTCGGGGGCATGGACTGTAGGTCCCGTAGCCAAGTTATGGCATCAGGCCTCCAGCCCGAGAAACATTAGGAACAGCGGTCCCAGAGGGGAGCCTCATAACCGGCAGGGGCTGAAGAAGAGGTACACTTCTGCAGCCAGGGAGGGGAAGCAGCACCCAGAAGGAAGTGCGGGAACCACTGGGGAGAGGAAGAGGAGAGGAGGACAGGACCAGATAAGGAGGAAAGAAGAGGGGGGAAGGGACTTAACAGATGCAAAGTTAGATGTCATATTTCTGATGAGCCTCAGTGTAGGATAAATGATCAAGGGACTTATGCTCCTGCACCTTCTTTTACTTCTGATAAACTGGGCAATATGGTGAGTGGGGAGAGTAATGGTTGTGACAATTAACACACATGGGCTGCAGACACACAGGCTCTCCTCATGGAGTGGGTGTCCAAACAGAGGGTCCACTGAACAGAGGGAAGATACATGCCCAAAACACAAAACCATAAGCACCTCAGGGTGGCAGGACATGAGGCTTCATGTCACATCGATAATACATAATCTTGACCTTCTATGGGAGAATATCTCCCCCACATACCAGAAAAAATGTGCCAGTATTGGTGTGATAGTCCTTACGACCTTTCTGCACAAGACAGACAAAATTAAACGCCCCTTCATTCCAGACTGACCTAGAGTTCCTCATCATTTTGAAGGATGAGGTCCCTGTGAAACTGACTTCCTGAACCATATTTGAAGACTAGTGAGGAGTAATGGACACCAGGACATTGCGAAGATGAGCACAAACACAAAGGGCTTTTCGCGGGTGATGCTGTAGTATTAGAAAATTGTAGCAAAACGCAGGAAGATCTGCAGCGGATAGGCACTTGGTGCAGGGAGTGGCAACTGACCCTTAACGTAGACAAATGTAATGTATTGCAAATACATAGAAAGAAGGATCCTTTATTGTATGATTACACGATAGCGGAACAAACACTGGTAGCAGTTACTTCTGTAAAATATTTGGGAGTATGCGTGCGGAATGATTTGAAGCGGAATGACCATATAAAATTAATTGTTGGTAAGGCGGGTACCAGGTTGAGATTCATTGGGAGAGTCCTTAGAAAATGTAGTCCATCAACAAAGGAGGTGGCTTACTTAACACTCGTTCGACCTATACTTGAGTATTGCTCATCAGTGTGGGATCCGTACCAGATCGGGTTGACGGAAGAGAGAGAGAAGATCCAAAGAAGAGCGGCGCGTTTCGTCACAGGGTTATTTGGTAACCGTGATAGCATCACGGAGATGTTTAGCAAACTCAAGTGGCAGACTCTGCAAAAGAGGCGGTCTGCATCGCGGTGTAGCTTGCTCGCCAGGTTTCGAGAGGGTGCGTTTCTGGATGAGGTATCAAATATATTGCTTCCCCCTACTTATACCTCCCGAGGAGATCACGAATGTAAAATTAGAGAGATTCGAGCGCGCACGGAGGCCTTCAGACAGTCTTTCTTCCCGCGAACCATACGCGACTGGAACAGAAAAGGGAGGTAATGACAGTGGCACGTAAAGTGCCCTCTGCCACAGACCGTTGGGTGGCTTGCGGAGTATAAATGTAGATGTAGATGTAGATTGGGTGGCAGTAGTAGTTTTGATAAACAGGGAGCCCAACCACATCTTATTGAGAGACTCCACTTTGCCAAACGTGAGTTCGATATTTTCTACAGAAAATAATGGCTTTGAGGCAGTGAACATGATCCACCTGTCTGAGGGCAGACCAGCAAGCGGGGAAAGTGTTTCACCCCAAACTGGAGAGCCTGGTCCTACTACCAGGGTGTAGCCAAGGAAGTGAAGCCACAGAATCATAAGAAGCTGCATTCAATGATCCACTACCAACCAGAAGAATGCTGCACAATAGTCCAGTGCCTCTTGTGCACCATACACAAACTCTTGAAAAAACTGTGAGCCCTAGTGGATTGGGAAGGGGGGGGGGGGGAGGAAAAAGGGGGGTAGTAAGTGGACTGGGGTGAAGGTTGTGTCAGGTGAGGTGGTGTAGAGTGGATACAGGGAGAGAAAGGTGGGAAGCAGGAGGAGGGGTTGGGGATGGGGATGGGTAGCTAGTGGCTCACAGGGAGGCAGGAGTGCAGGCTAGGAATTTCAGAAGACAGAGGTGGCAGGTGCATAAGCTAGGCATGTAGCACATGGGTAAGGTGCGGCTTATGAAGATGACATGGATACATGGGTTGAGGTATGGGATCAGTGGGTTAGCAGAGATTGAGCCCAAAAGGATAATCAAGTGGAGTAACAGAACAATATCCTTCAGCAGCACTTTGATTATTTATAAGAAGGCCCGTAAATGAGGGGTACCCTATCCAAGATCGTTCTCATGCCTCCTGAAGTGGTATCGCATCATTCACCCAACCTACACAACATCCTAGTCCATCACTAAGCCATTCTCATCCCAATCCCTTGCCACATATCACTGTGGAAGATTCATGTGCCAGACCTGCCTGATTCACCCACCCAATACATTCTACTCCAGTTCTAGCAAAGGCTCATCCTACCCCATCATCAGAGACAGCCACATCATAACAACCCTGCTGGAAATGCTTGAGTTCTCCTCAGTGGCATATGCACATGGGAGGGGACGGGAGGGGAGGGGGGACGGGAGGAGGTGGGGAGCAAGCGGGTCGTGCGCCCACCCCTTTTGGGGCTCCCCACATTGCCCCCCTTGCCACCCCCGCCACCCAGCCCGCATGCTATTCGTTCGTTTCTTTCGTCAGTCAGCTCAACTAAATCGAGTTATCAAGTGTATTACAAGTTAGGTATGGGGCATTATTGATGCGTATATGTCCAGTAATAGTGACTTTCAAGAAGATGCCTAAAAATGCATTGTTACGCTCTCCTTCAAATGCACCAGAAAGGAACGGAATCGACGATAAAAGTTCCACACACCAATTGCCAGACGACATCCTCATTGGAAACTCACCCTTATATTATATGTCATAAGGTACATATTGGCTTGTCGCTTTCACGGTAGGTATTTGTTCACACTCCATAGAAGTCTGGAAGTGAACATTCTGGTAGCCAATGTTCTCGAAACAACTGAGCCACATATATAAGGAAAGCAGAGTCGCTGCCAGGTAGTCAGTTTGAAAGCTACAATTGTCGAGATAACTTTGAAGTGATAAAAAGTGAACAACTGTGATTATTGGCTATTACCATGGACTTCAGTCAATGTTGTGACTAGTGATGTTAGAAATATGTGGATTGTGACTGTGTGTGTTTTAGTGCTAAGTGTACTAGTGTTGCATTTTTCAGTGTGAATAAAGTGTTTATTTTAGAATAATTTGAATCTAATTTACCTACGCCATAACAATATAGTAAAATGAATCATTGTGTGTAATAATAACAAGAAAAGTAGAAACATCTGAGGATACTGGACACCATTCACCCGCAAAAACACCACCAGATGTACAGGCAGAGCCCAGCACTTTGTCGAAACTTCCACAACAAAGTTCATCGACTGATTCCTTTCATCCCACGGATACTGGCAATTATTTGGATATATTAGCATCAGGAAATACTAGTGATGATATAAAACACAAGCTTCTCACAGCTCCAAGGAAACCTGAAAAAGGTTATAGCTTTCCTACTTCCGAGCACAACAAGAAGGTACGGGTTGAATGTTCTTACAAGGTAATTGGGACTTCATTGCTTTAACTGTTCTATTTTTGTGAATAATAAAATGGTTCGAGCAAAGAAATCCGTTACTGCCAAGAAACTAGTGACTGGTCCACTAACAAAATGCACCAAACTTACTGGTAAATATGGTGATCTTGAGACCCATTCTCAGCTCAAATACCTCGTTGAAGCATCAACAGATGCAAAATTATTAATGGTGACATGAGACAACAGTGAACTTTAGGACATAAATCAACTGAAAGACAGAGAATGGAAAGCATTAGGGGAAACAGAGACCTATAATAAAAACCATCATATTTCATGGAAAGTAAAATACTTCTCTGTGGGGGCATAGAGATGATGGGAGTCTATTAGTCTACATGAAAATGATCATGAAAGTATAGTGAGTAACGAGGGAAGCTTTAGAGCTCTTCTAAGATTTAGAATTGACGCTGGAGACTTGCAACTAAAACATCACCTTGAGACCACTAAAGCGAATGCCACTTATATAAGTGAAACAATGTTTAACGAACTTATTTCATGCTATGAAACAGTGATGTCATCAAGAATATTGGAGGAAATTAAAGATTCTCATTATTACAGCATAATCTTCAAGGAGACTACGGACATAGTGCTAAATGAGTTTAGCTGTAAGAGATGTTGATGGTGACAGCAAATTACACGACAGATTTTTGGGTTTCATTGACAACCATTAAGACAATGGCTGTAGTAGAAACATTGACGATGAACCTCGAGAGAGTCAAGATGAAGAGCATAGCATTAATGGTAAAGTACAAGGTACTATGATTCTAAGGAGAATGGAAAGCCTTTCTCTGTCACTGGAGAACTCTGTGGGTACAGGCTGTGATGTTAATGAGTCAGTTAATATGTCAGGATTGACAGGAGCTGTGGCTACAATAAAAAAGAAAGCTACCAATGCATAAGTAGCACCGTGTTGAAGTCATCAGCTCAACCTCACTCTCTCACATTGCAAAGTTACAAGTGCAAGAAACTCACTTGGTACTATTGAAGTAGTAGTGCCGTTCTTTACAGCGTCTAGCAAGTGGTTCGTAACAATGAAGCGTCACCTAAAACATTCGCTTCCGCCACATTGTCAAACAAGGTAGGTTGAGTGAAATGGTGGTGTTATTGCGAGTTTATCATTGCTCTCTTCACACTGAGTGATATTATGAACATACTATATCCAGCCATCAAAATCTTACAAGACCCTAGCTTGGACATCGGAATGGCAAAAGCAAAATTAAATTCGACACTCAAGGTGTATGACAGCACGAGAGCTAATGCTGATAGCTCTTTGTTCGTACTGTTGAAGAGATGAAAGGATTTATGGAAGAGTCAGATGTCTAGATAAGTGTTCCTCGTCTTACCGGCAGACAAATACACAGGGGAAACTGCAATCATAATGATGATGCTATTACTTATTGGAAAAGAACCGTTTTTATTCCAACACAGGACCACGTTATGACGGATGTGAGAGAACGTTTTGCTGAAGAAAATACAGTATTTATCATTTCAAATTCAACATACTTTTGCCCTCACAACTACTGAAACATGATAATGATCTGGAACATAAACTGAATCAGTGCTTAACTGAACTACTGTTCCCTGATGAAGAATCACTCTTTGTGATTAAAAAGAGACTAATAGGAGAGATTCTTCAACACAAGCAAACAAGCATAAACACCCTTAATTATCATGATTCTGTTATGCAAGCATTTCTGTTTGTCCTAGCTCTAACTCACCTACTTTGCACGTTGTACAAAATATTCGCTTGTCTGCATGCATCTATTACTACAGTAGAAAGAAGTTTTTCCACAATGCGGCGTACAAAGACATGGCTTAGGTCGACAATGAAGGAGGCTCGACATAATGGCTTAGCTCTGTTGAACACTCACACTGACATTGATTGTCCAATAGAAGATTTAATTAACCAATTTGTCAGGAGGAATAGGCACATAGAATTTATCATTTAAGGAAGAGGATCACAATTTTAACTTTTTTTATATCATAAGATGGCATTGTCTTCTATATGTGAATAATCAGTTTAAATAAAACTTTCTTAAAGTTTGCATGTGACTTGATAATTTTTTATTATGGTAAAAGTAAAGGTAGTACAAGATATCTTTAGTGCCCCCTCCTTTAAGTTTTTCTGTATCCGCCACTGTTTCTCCTATGCCCCTCCTTTTTTCTCTGCCTGCCCTCCTTCCAAACACAAATAGATCCCCTTATTTTAACGTAGCTATGATAAAAATCTTGTCTACATTTGTTTGTCTGTACTTACCAAACCACATGACAAAACTGCCTCACTCTAAAGTTAACCACATTCTTTTTCACTGCAAAAATCAACTTATGACCATACTAAATAATCTTTTTTCACATTTTTTTCTTTTTATTGCAATTAAACAGAAGCTACCAGTAAATTTAATGATTAAAACAACTTTCTTCAACATTATTTTGGAACAGTTTTCGAAATGCAAACACACATTCTACCACTCTGATTGAAGGAATGAATCTTTTATACTCAATTTTATTTTCACTGGTACCTTCACAGCTTCCAGTATATTTCTCTCAGCCTTTGTATGTGCAGTGTCTTTTTGGTTTCGGACAATAGAAGCTTTCCGCAACACTTTCATGGCAAATATGGTACCAGCATCTTTGCCTGTCACCTTCCGAACCTGAAACACTTTACCATAACCACCTTTACCAAGCACTTTTCGAAGCTCAAAGTCTTGTGGACCAGTCTTCTCACTACCGGGATTAACATTCTGTTCTGAAAGCTGCACAGTCTCTACACCTTCAGACCTACAGTGAAAAAAAAAAAAAAAAAAAAAGAAAAAGAAAAAGAAAAGAAAATTACATAAACTAGATAGCATGATTTATTATTTTCATAATTTTAATTAATTACTGCAATACATTACATATGAAATAACTAACTATAAATAACACATTGCAGTAAGAGTGCTTGCAGGAATGCAGCTTCCGCTTTATTAGAAAGCTATATACAAGAGGTACTCACAAAGCTTTAGTTATAAATTCAAATAAGTAATGTTAAGCAATTAAATTTTTATTTTTTTTGCAGGCACATGTTTGCAGACCTGGTTCACACTGAAATCCCTGTACAGCAGTACCGTAGCATGCTGCAAGAGAAGTCAAAACAAATGTTGCAGCCCATCCCTGCTCTATCAACGGGGGCCACGACATTTGTTTTGGGTTCTCTTGCAGTGTGCTATGGTACTGTGGTGCAGGGATTTCAGTGTGAACCACTTCTACAAACAAACCAATTTGTTACAAAATTAATTTTCTTGTGATGATAACTGAAACCATTTGACTACTCTTCATGGTAAATATGTAATGGTGCTGTAACTATAAACAAAACAGATATTTTTCTGGGACTAAGTGTGTATATACAGGGTGCACATAAAGTCCGGGAACACTTTCAGTTATTTATTGCACAAGAACTACACATTGTACAGCATCATACACATGTCATTTTAAAGAGAAACCCTGAAAGTCTTTTTTTTTTTGTTTTTGTTTTTTTTTGTTTTCATGTATACTGCCACAGCATAGTTAGGTAATTTGCCAATAGTCAGTTCCTTGTGAATGTCTCTCATCTGCACTCCACATACACTTCACTCACACTGGGATGTCCTCCTCTCTTTGCAGGGCACAAGCAACCCGTCTTAATGAATTTGTTGTGCCAGTGGTAAATGGCCTTCCTTGTTGGTGGCTTCTTACCGTACTTGGTTCTAAACATCCATTGAATAGCTGGAGCACACTTGTTTTTGTTGAACTCCAACACACAGAAAGTTCGCTCCGCACCTAAACTCGCTGTGTTTGCGTCTAGCGTTGACTATCGGCAAATTACCAAACTATGCTGTGGCAGTATATATGACAAAAAAACTTTCTGGGTTTCTCTTCAAAATGACATATGTATGAAATGTGTACAATGTTTGGTTCTTGTGCAATAAATAATTGAAAGTGTTCCCTGACTTAATTTACACCCTCTGTGTGTGTGTGTGTGTGTGTGTGTGTGTGTGTGTGTGTGTGTGTGTGTGTGTGTGTGTGCGCGCGCGCGCGAGCGCGCGCGCGCCCTCACACTGACTGGGCTAAGTATCTCACAAAATTAGTGTCATACAACAAAACGGGGAGAAAAAGACGGCGTTACGGATGGTGCTGCTATAGGTCAAATTGACAGAAATTGCATTTTTAAATAGGTACCCCCCTTTTTATTACATATTCATACAGTACGTAAATAAAGTGGAATGTTTGATTTGGAACATTTTTTTCACTTTATAATGGACGGCACTGTAATATTCTCACAAATGTAGCAACGTACCTAATAGCACTGTGTGCAATGCATTACTTGAATTAGGTATGATAATATGCTTGTCCAGTCATAATAATTATGCGGAAGACACGCAACCAAGAACTGCAACAAATGAATATGCCCAAACAAGTGTTTTAGCTGCAGTTGAAGCTAATCTGCACATCAGTTGCAGACAAATTGAGTGGGATCAGGAATTTAAAAAACCATCAGTTTTGAGAATTCTACATCATACATTTCACCCTTACCATATTTCTATGCACCAGGAATTGCATGGCGATGATTTTGAATGTCATATAAATTTTTGCCACTGGGCACAAAATAAATTACAAGGCGATAATAGGTTTTTCTTCTTCAAGGGTTCTATTTAGTGACAAAGCATCATTCACAAATAGAGGCAACGTAAACTGGCATAATATGCAATATTAGGCAAACAGAAAATTCATGACGGCTGCAACAAGTGGAACATTAGCGAACCTGGTGGGTTAATGTATGCTGTGGAATTATGGGAGGATATCTAATTGGACCTTATTTTAACAATGGCAATCTGAACGGTGCAATGTATGCCAATTTCTTAATTAATATTTTACTGATTCTACAACAAGATGTTTCACTTCATGACAGAATGGTGATGTACATTCAACATGATGGATGGCTGGCACATACATGCGTGCAGTTGAAGCACTATTAAATAAAACATTTAATGACAAGTGGATTGGTCGTAGATGCACCATTCTATGGCCTGCACGTTCACCGGACCTTACATCTCTGAACTTTTTTCTTTGGGGAAAATTGAAAGATATTTGTTATCGTGATTCACCGACAACACCTGAAAACATGCATCATCAGCGCATTGTCAATGCACATGTGACAAATGCTGAAGAAGATCTACTCACTGTTGAAAGGAATTTCATTACACATATTGCCAAATGCATTGAAGCTGGAGGACATCATTTTGAGCATTTATTACATTAAAGAGGTTATTATGGTTGTTCATGCAGTAACAGCATGCGTTCCCATAATTTATGATAAGGTCAAAAAAGTAAATGTACCACATTAGAACAACAGAAATAAAGTCCAAACATAACCACTTTTTGTGTTTTAATTTAAAAACCACATTGTTACCAAGTGTTCATCCAAATGGGTGTTGCAAAAGTGTTGCCAGTGCAGGATCCTATGCACGAACTGACCTCTCGATTATTTCCCATAATTATTCAATGGGATTCTTGTCGGGCGATCTGGATGGTCAAATCAATTCACTCTAATCGTCTTCCCACGAGACCAAGCTCGGGGTCCATGCAAACGTCACTGAATGACAACACTCGGCGAGAGCAGAAACAGCATTTTGAATGCCGCGCACCAAAGGGTCCCGAGATAAACACTGGTCGAGTGCTTGCAATCCACACAGGGAGTCACTGCAGATCACAAATGACTCCCCAGGGCAGGAGGGTAGGTGAGCGAGTGCACGATAAAGAGTAACCAGCTCTGCAGTGAAAACACTGCTCCCACAAGGCAGAGAATGCTGCTCAACGTAGTCGCCGTGAATGAAAGCAAACCCAGTGCATCCGTTGACCACAGAACCATCGGTGTAGACTACATCTGCACCATGAAACGAGGCAAGAAGAGCCATGATTTGTTGACGAAGGCTGGCAGGTGGAACGGAGGACTTGGAGTCGCAGGACAAATCCAAGCAAAGCTGCAAGCAAGGGAGGGACCAAGGAGGGGTAGAAGAAGAAGACCGGAAGGATGGTGGAAAGGGAAAGGACTCGAGTGACGAGAAAAGGAAACAAACACAGACCGCGATTGGAAGACCCGACCTAGGCCGCCGTCGTGGGGAGGGTAGTGCAGAAGATGAAAAAAGGAGCCTGCAGTTTGGGTGGTCGGGTGAAGCACGGACGCGGGCGATGTATGACGCAAGCAACTGCTGTTGGTGGAATCGTAGGGGAGGGATTCCAGCTTCTACAAGAAGGCTAGTCACTGGACTAGCGCGGGAGGCACCTGTCGCCAGTCTGACGCTACAATGTACAATGGAGAATCGGGTTGAGGATCTGCAACGTTGAAGGTGCTGCCGAGTCGTACACCACGCCCCCGTGGTCAAGATGGGACTGGACTAAGGCCTTATAGAGCTGTAGGGGGGTTGCTCATGTAGCCCCCCAAACGGTGTGGCTGATGCAGCGAAGGATGTTGAGGTGCCGCCAGCACCGTTGTTTAAGCTCACGAGGATGAGGTGTCCAAGTGAGCTGAGCATCAAACAGCAAGCCAAGAAAGACATGCGTCTCCTCAATACAAAGGAGTTCATTGGCAAGGTAGAGCTCTGGATGGAGGTGGACCATTCGACGACGACAGAAATGCATCACTCGGGTCTTAGAGGCTGAGAACTGACAACCATGGTTGGATGACCAAAAATGTGCCTTACGGATAGCTCCCTGCAGCCGCCGTTCAGCGACACTGATGCTTGTGGAACTGTAATAAAGACATTGTCATCGGCATATAGAGAGGAACAGACCAATGAGCCCACCGCAGCTGCAAGACCATTAATCGCCACCAAAAAGAGGGGAACTCTGAGAACCGAGCCCGGCAGGACACCGTTCTCCTGAATATGATCAGAGCTAAAATAAGTGCCAACTCTAACCCGAAAGGAGCAATTGGAGAGAAAATTCCGTAGAAAAATCTGAAGTGGACCCCGTAAGCCCCATTCATGCAGCATAGCAAGGATATGATGGCGCCAGGTGGTATCGTACACCTTCCAAAGATCAAAGAAAACAGCAACTAGATGTTCTCGCCGAGTGAAAGATGTATGAATAGCCGACTCTAGCGAAACTAAATTGTCGATCGCTGAGCGACCCTGACGGAAGCCCCCCCTGTTGCTGGGCCAGGAGGCCCCGAGCTTCGAGGGTCCACATGAACCGCCGACTCACCATCCATTCCAGGAGTTTGCACATAACGTTGGTAAGGCTGATAGGGCAATAGCTATCAACCACCAATGGATCTGCACCAGGTTTCAGCACTGGGATGGTAACACTATCCTGCCAACGAGTTGGGAAAATGCCCTCCATCCAGATGCGGTTAAACAGGGCGAGTAATTCACCCTGACAGTGCACCGAGAGAAGGCGAAGAAATTGGTTGTGAATTCGGTCTGGACCTGGAGAGGTATTGGGGCAAGCTGTAAGGGCACTTTGGAACTCCCATTCACTAAATGGGGTGTTGTATCGTTCCCAAAGGTGCATGCTCTTTAACGGCGCGGAATTCTGTGCTGTAGCCTGCTGTCACGGAATTACGAGTGAAGTACTCTGCCAGATGTTCGGCGATGGCGATTGGGTCAGTACAAAGTGTACCCCGAAGAGAAAGGCAAGGGACAGACGCATGATGGCGAAAGCCAAAATTGCGGCGAACACGCGACCACACCTGAGATGGGGAGGTGTGAGAACCTATGGTGGCAACATATCGTTCCCAGCAGTCCTGTTTGCTCTGCCAGATTAACCGCCGAGCCCGGGCCCGCAGCCATTTAAAGGCAACCAGATTCTCTAGGGAAGGGTGATGCCGGTGTCATTGCAGGGCTCGCCAGCGGTCCCGGATAGCTTCTGAAATCTCTGGTGTCCACCAAGGGACTGAATTATGCCTTAGGGTACTTTAAGAACAGGGGATAGTTGCCTCAGCAGCAGAAACAATGGCCATAGTGACCTCGTCCACTGCCAAATCAATGTCACCAGGAAGTGGAGCACTGGCCATAGTAGCTGAGGTGTAGGCTGCTCAGTCAGCTCCACAAAGAGACCATCGTGGCAGCTGATCAGGGGGTTGGGATTGAAGGAGAGAAACCAGGATAGGAAAGTGGTCGCTACAACAGAGGTTGTCGTGGACCCTCCAACTGAGGTATGGAAAAAGGCCTGCGCTACTAAGAGAGAGGTCACTGGCCGAGTATGTGCCATGAGTCAAGCTAAAATATGTGGGAGCACCAGTGTTAAGGAGGCAGATGTCCTGCTGTGCCAAGAGAGCCTCAACATTCCTACCCTGGCCCCGAGAGCTGTGCCCCACCCCATAAAGGGTGGTGGGCATTAAAGTCCCCCAAAAGAAAGAATGGCAGGGGGGGGGGGGGGGGGGGGGGGGAGCTGGGCGAACAAGGCAGCTAGGTCAGCAAAAGGGACAACCTCATCCGGGGGAAGGTAGAGGGAATAGATGGTAAGCTTCATTCCTGCCTGGATTCTAACAGCCACAGCCTCGAGAGCCGTGTAAGTGGCACTGGGGCACTAGAAACAGTGGCAAGAACATAAACACAGACACCGCCAGACACCCTGTCATATTCTATGCGGTTCTTATAGTAACCCCGGTAGCCACAGAGGGAGGGGGTCTGCCGAACAGGAAACCAGATTTCCTGTAGGGCCAGAAAAGTGGCAGGGAAGCGGCACAAAAGCTGTTTCAACTCAGTGAGGTGGTGGAAAAAACCATGGCAATTCCATTGAAGGATAATGGTATCCGACTGTGAAGACATGAAAGGACCTGGGGGGACAGGTCACGCCTTAGAAGCGCTCGCCGCCACCGATTGCGAAGTAGCCTGATCAACTTCCATAGGAGCTGCGGGTTGAGCAACATCTAGCTCCTGAGTGGACGCTAGATGCTCCACATCATCTTCAGGTGCAGTGGTGAACTCCTTTTCTGTCTCTGTGTCCTCCTCCTTTTGCTTTTTCTTCTTTATGATAAGGTCGTGTTTGTCCTTTAGTTTATCAGGCTGGGTGGGCTTCTCTGACCCAGTCTCATGGACCGAGGAAGACCTGAAAGCCCTATGGCCCTCAGGTGGTGGCTTTTACAGCCACTGGCTGACATCTGAAGGGGCAGTAACTGTGGAAGGGAGGGCACCAAGCGATCCCTTCCGCACGAGGGGAGCCAGAGGAGGTGGGCATTTCTCCAGCTCAGAGGTGGGGACTGAAGTCCCCAAAGAAGGAGGGGTTGTTACTCCCGATGTTGATAACAGGGGAGCAACGGAAGAGGGTGTTCCCCAACTACCAGGGGGGACAGGAATAGACGGCCGGGCTGGAGGGACCACAAAAAGCGGCTGAGCTTGGGGGCTCATCACCAGGGATGGTGACATCGAAGCTGCTGCAGCATACGTCGATGAAATGCGAACAGGGTGAAGTCGGTCATGCTTGCGTTTAGCCTCTGTGTAAGTGAGCCTGTCCAAGGTTTTATACTCCATAATCTTCCGTTCTTTTTGATAAACGGCGCAGTCTGACGAGCAAGGTGAATGTTTCTGTCCGCAGTTGACACAAACAGGGGGTGGCGAACATGGGACTTTGGGGTGGGAGGCACGTCCACAATCCCGACAGGTAGGGTTGGCGTCACATCTTGATGACATATGCCCAAACCTCCAGCACTTAAAGCAGCGCATGGGAGGAGGGACGAAAGGCTTAACATCACATCGATATATCATCACCTTGACCTCGAACAGAGTGTCACCCTCGAAAGCCAAGATGAAGGCGCTGGTGGCGATCCTACTATCTTTATGTTCCCTGAAGACACGTTGTACAAAGTGAACACTGTGGTGTTCCAGATTTCCACGGAGCTCGTCATCAGACTGCAACAACAGGTCACGATGAAAAATAAGTCCCTGAACCATATTGAGGCTCTTATGAAGCGTAATGGAGACTGCAACATCACCGAGCTTGTCACAAGCAAGCAATGCCCGTGACTGCTGGGGATGCTGTCTGTATGAGGACTGCTCCAGACCTCATTTTAGACATGCCCTCAACTTCTCCAAACTTGACCTCTAAATTTTCCACAAAAAACTGAGGCTTTGTGGTCAGAAATGAGTCCCCATCTGTTCGTCTGCAAATGAGAAATCGAGGAGAATACGTCTCACCAGGTAATTTAGACCACCACTCCTCCCATGGTGTGGGCAGGGAAGGGAACAATTGGGGGTCATACCTTAAAGCATTGAACTTTCCTTTCTTAGAGACTCATGCTTGCGCACTATTCGTATTTCTTTTCATAGTCGTCCCACGAGCAGCTAGGGAAAGGAATGTCCACCCAGACAGAGCCCCGCTTGCCTGGGTAAGCCTAATACAACCGGGGGGCGGCAGGTTCCCCAGAGGACGCCCGCTAGCAACTGTTCTACCTCAACAGCCATGCGTCTCCTCGGCATGCAGCACACCTTGAGATTGAGGGATTCTTTTTATAGAGGTTTATACCATCCTCACGACTCAGGCAGTTAAGCCAAGATCCCCGGGCTCTGTACCGTACAACGTTCCACTGTCGTGCCTTATGGTGGTCGTTGAAGCACGCTCTGAGCTTACGGTACTGAGGACTGGTGGCGCTTCCCAGTCCCCAGCTCAGGCGCCCCGGGGTCGCCAAGCCCATACCCAGCAGCCAAGTGCTGAGCCCCCTGAGGGGGACAGCGGGAGGAGGAGACACAGATGCCCATGACATTGGGCAATTTCACAACCGCAGATCTCAGTTTGAGGTCACATGTCTGTGTGTCCACATCCTTCATGGAGCAAAACGTAGCAGGAACAGCAGTGTTAGTGCCGGATGGTAGAATGCAGGGTTTCCAACTAGCTGACAACTTGCAAACGACTGGGTAAGGCATTTTTTCCTTCACCCGGATCTCCTAGACAGCCTGCTCATTGAGATACAGCAGACAATATCAGGAGGAGGTGGCATGGTTGCTACTGCAGTTGGTACAGCAGGGAGAAATAGCAGGCAATCGCCCTTGTGAGCATCCCTGCCATTTGGCCACATGTCGACAGGATATTTGAGTGTGGTTGCACCGATGACACTGGTAGCAGCATATTGGGTTCAGAACGTATGGTCACACTGCGGTAAGTTCATAATCTGTTTTGATCTTTGACAGAAGCAGCACTCTATTAAAATTGAGAAAAAAAAGAGCGTGTGGGCACTAAGGATGCATTTACCTTTTTCATCACCCGATGGACTGCAATGACACCCTGATCAGAGACGTACATTCGGATTTCTGCCTCTGTCACCATCAAGCAGCCTAGTGTAAATAATATCACGGAAAGAATTCAGCATTCAATGGGCCTTGACACGAACATGACAACTGTAGAGATGTGAAACTGCAAGAAGTTGTTGTGCTTGAGAATCAGAAGTAGTCTTCAAAAGCAAAGTGCCATTGTGTAAACAAGAGCAGGATTTCACAGGGCCAGAAATTGCATCAGCACCATTCCAAATAATAAACAGATATACCGTAGCAAAAGACTGACCGCCTTCAGTACTTGAAACCACGAGGAATCCTGGTGGAGCTGGTAGGGTCTTTGAATCGTTATCCTCATTGACTGAGAAGAGGATTACCGGTTCATTGTGAGAAACTCCTCCATGACTGCCAGTGTCTCCGATGGCGCACTTCTTCCAACTGGGGGCCGCCTGGAGATGGGGCGCACCCAACTTAGGTGATTGTTTACACATCCTGAACACCTGACAAAGGAACCAATTGGCAATTTGGATAGGTAGCAGCTCAGGCAATCACCCCTCCCTGGGTCTGGAACGAAGAATGAAAAAAAGGAACGAAAAACAGTGGAGAGAGTCCTTCGAAATCGGTTACTGAAAATGTAGAACACTTTTCCAAAAACATCTCAGCCATGTTCCCCAAAGGAGGGGAAGAAGAATATCAAGAGGACAGACATGCAGTACAGAAGGGAAAAGATGGTGCAAAGGCTGGGCTTTGTGGGAGAAATAAGAATAAGAAATGGTTTTACTGTTGCAAAGGATTGACCATCTTCAGTACACGAAGCCACAAGGAACCTTGGTGCAGCTGGGAAGCTCTTTGAATCACGAGCTTCATTCTGTTTACATTTGGTAGACACTGACTGCAAAGATGAGAATTGATTCATTGCAAGAAAATCCCCCTTGATCACCAGTGTCTCCAATGGCACACTCCTTCCAACTGGAGGCCCCTTTAGAGGGGGGGCTCACCCCTTTAGGTGATCGTTCACACCTCCCGAACACCTGACAGAGGAACCAATCGGCAATTTGGGAAGGTAGCAGTTCAGGCCCTTCCCTGGGCCTAGCCTGTATCAGGGGTATGTGCAAACCCTAACTGTTGACCAGGGTCAGGAATTACGCAGTACCTAGTCACCTGCTATGTGTCAGATGGGTGGGCTGGCCTTCAGAAGTGTACAGGGAGGAAGAAGAAAAAGAGGAATCTCAAATGCCAAAGCTGAGGAAGGACTGGAGAAGGGAAACTAAGAAAGAAAAAAGGAACAAAAAACTGTGGAGATATTGTTCCGATACCGATTATTGAAAATGCAAAACACCTTCCCAAAACCATCCTAGACATGTCCTCTCAAGGAAGGGGAAAAGGATAGGAGGAAGAAAGACATGCAGCACAGAAGGGAAAAGATGCTGCAAAGCCTGGGCCATGTGGTAGCCAAGCACAAACCCCCCAAAGAGTGACAAGCCACTTGGGAGAGAGTAGATGTGATGATGCACCAAGCCTTCATATGGGACATATCCTACTGCAACACATTCAGCAACTGGTGTATGCGAGGACGCAACATAGAAGGGATGACCATTCAACGGCCCTGCTCCACCGTGGCCAGGATGAGGACACCACTGACAATGTTGAACTGATCTTGTAGCAGAAAAGATATACACCACAGTGTATCTGGTACTGAAGGAGTATGCTTAGGACATCTTGCCTCTACTGCTGAAACAATTTTCCAGAAATGTGAGTTATGTTTTGTTTTAGGACGCAAAAACAACTAGGGTCTTATACGCCCATGTGAGAACCGTAGAACCTGAAAACAGAAAGAGCAGTTAAAAATGACTACACATTAAGCCCAATTGACGGAAGGAGACAGCTAAAAACAGGGATGTGGAGAAAGGTCTCTAAAATACATCATAGAGAAATGGAGGTCCTGAAGATTGAATGTCCTTTGCCAATTACTATAACGGATAAAAAATAAAATGCAATTGACAGCCCACGCATTGTTTGCTAAATCGGTCAATAACTCAGATGGCAAATACAAACAAGAACAAAAGTGGTTAAAAAAAAGGGCATTCCATCAGGAAAGGGCAAACCCTCAAAGGCTGAGGGCAATGAGCACAAAGTGGTAGCGACTAATACTTAGCAAATGGCAGTGGCTAAAACGACAGTGCCCAATGCGCAACCAAGCTAAAATGATCTCACGGCAAGAGGGCCGAGAAGAGGTCATCAAAGCCACTGGGAGAGCTTAATATCCTGGAGCTCGTTCCTGTCAAGGGAGGACCAGTGGTGATTCTAAAGCGACACCACCTGCTGACAGACAACAACACAGCCATCATCAGTTGGAATGTATGAACTAGCGAGCTGAGAACTAGTGAAGGAAAACCAGCCTAGCTTTTTTGCCACGCGACAACACTGTGCAAGCAACTGTTTATAATGAATGCAGTTTGCCATCGTAGGAAAACTGTTAAAAACACAGAGAGCATACCTCTGTATGTGGACTGAGTCACGGTATGTCGCAGTCCACCAAGGGACTGGGACATGGTGTGGTAAAGAAGTGTGAGGAATGGAATATTCTGCAGTGGTAAGGATAAATTTTGTAAGGTATTCTACCTGGTCATCACAACTGGGGAAATGTTGTTTGGTGAAGGTCACCAGGGAGGAGTAAAGCCTCCCGTCCACCTTAGTAAGCTGCCATTTGGGTGTACATGTAAATGGGGTGAGATTCAGCAAATGGATAGCACACGGGAAATGATCGTTAGAGTTTGTGTCAGAGAGAACGGACCACTCAAGAGACAATGGGCAAGCTGGGCAATGCAGGACAGATCCAAATGGGAATAGATGTGAGTGGAGTCTGAAAGGAACATGGGCGCTACAGTGTTAAGGCAGAGGAAATTAAGTTGATTGACAAGGTTAGCCAAGAGGTCACCTCTCAGACAAATTCTGGGGAACCCCAAAGGGGATGGTGCGCATTTAAGTCACTGAGCAGCACAAAGGGGTGATGGAGTTCCCCTATAAGCTGGAGGAAGACTGCCCTGGTGACATCAGGAGATGAATTGACTATGATCATCATCCTCAATGAGCAGCATGACTCCCCCAACAGATGGAATGCCATCCTCAGGAGGAAGGTCAAAGTGAACTGGGAAGAAAGGCAAGAGTTCAAAGCAGTCTTGAGGACAATTTGTTGTTCCTGGAGGCGGAATACAAGCTGACACTGTCATTCTAAGAGCAGTCGTAAGTCCTCTTTGCTGGACTGAAGGCCATGAATGTTTCATTGGAGGAGAGTCATTACAAGGAAAGCGCAGGAGGGAAAAAATGAAAAGATGTCGCCTTGGTGGCTGCTGAATGCCAGCCTTCGAAGACTCACTGCTATAGGGTGCAGAAGCTGGAGGATCCTGCTCCATGAGACATACAGAGGCATCAGCATTCTCCCTCTGCCGGTCTGCCGAGTCCAGGTCAGAAAAACACTTGGAGGATGTAAGGTGAGGGTATCACGTGGCAACACCATTGAAGAGGAGCTCAGAGCCAGCGAAGGAGAAAACCATTTGATTTCTTGGAGCCTTTCCCGTTGGCAGAGAAAGACTTAGATGTTTATTGGCTGAAAAGACCCAAAAACTCTACATGGGAGTATTCCTTCTGTCCTTTCTGGTCTGCAGGTTGTGTAGCTGGTGACTTTGCCCCTTGAGGTGAAAGTTTGGTGGCTTGTTGCACAGCTGGAGGAGGAGACTGTGATGCTTCCATGACACCGGGCGATTTCACATCCGCAGTGCTGAATTTAAGGTCACGTCTGCATGGCCATGTCCTTCATAAGGCACTTTTTCTTTACCTGGACCTCCTGGACAGCCCGCTCATTGAGATACACAGGACAATTACGAGAGGAGGCAGCATGGTCACCATTGCTGTTGATACAACAGAGTGAAGGGGGCAGATAATTTCCCTTGTGAGCATCGCTATCACATGTTACACATTTGGCCAGGTGTTGACAGGACATTCGAGTGTGGTTGAAACAATGACACTGGTAGCAGCGCATTGGATTCAGAATGTACAGTTGGATGTGTTAACTTAATAACCTGCTTTGATGTTGGATGGAAGCACCACTATCAAAAGTGAAAAAAAAGGAGTGCATGCGGGCACTAAAGATGCAGCTACCTTTTTCATCACCTGATGCAGTGACACCTGATCATATAGGTACGTTTGGATTTCTGCCTCACTCAGACCACCGAGCAGTGTAGTGTTAAATATCACCTTGGGAAGAATTCAGAGTTCTATCGGCCTCAACATGAACAGTATAGCCATGGAGGAGCAAAGTGACAAGCAGCAGTTCTGCTTGACAATCAGAAGCAGTCTCCAAAAGCAAAGTGTCATTGTGTAAATTAGAGCAATATTTCACAGGGCCGGCAATTGCGTCAACACCTTCCTGAATAAGAAATGGTTTTACTGTTGCAAAGGATTGACCATCTTCAGTACACGAAGCCACAAGGAACCTTGGTGCAGCTGGGAAGCTATTTGAATCAGGAGCTTCAATCTGTTTACATTTGGTAGACACTGACTGCAAAGATGAGAATTGATTCATTGCAAGAAAATCCCCCTTGATCACCAGTGTCTCCAATGGCACACTCCTTCCAACTGGAGGCCCCTTTAGAGGGGGGCTCACCCCTTTAGGTGATCGTTCACACCTCCCGAACACCTGACAGAGGAACCAATCGGCAATTTGGGAAGGTAGCAGTTCAGGCCCTTCCCTGGGCCTAGCCTGTACCAGGGGTATGTGCAAACCCTAACTGTTGACCAGGGTCAGGAAATACGCAGTACCTAGTCACCTGCTATGTGTCAGATGGGTGGGCTGGCCTTCAGAAGTGTACAGGGAGGAAGAAGAAAAAGAGGAATCTCAAATGCCAAAGCTGAGGAAGGACTGGAGAAGGGAAACGAAGAAAGAAAAAAGGAACAAAAAACTGTGGAGATATTGTTCCGATACCGATTATTGAAAATGCAAAACACCTTCCCAAAACCATCCTAGACATGTCCTCTCAAGGAAGGGGAAAAGGATAGGAGGAAGAAAGACATGCAGCACAGAAGGGAAAAGATGCTGCAAAGCCTGGGCCATGTGGTAGCCAAGCACAAACACATCAAAGAGTGGCGAGCTACATGGGAGAGAGTAGACGTGATGATGTACCAAAGCCTTCATATGGGACATACCATAGTGCAACACAATCAGCAACTGCAGTATGTGAGGACGTAACAGAGGGATGACCATTCAACAGCCCTGCTCCACTGTGGTCAGGATGAGGATACCCTGGACAATGTTGAAATGATCTTGCTGCAGAAAAGATATACACCACAATGTATCTGGTACCAAAGTAGCATGCTCAGACCATCCTGTCTCTACTGCTGAAACAATTTTCCAGAAAAGGGGGTTGGCAGCCATGACCTCCCACACTGTCAAAGGAAAATACAGCACCAGCTGCTGCAAGGTATTGTCCTACCTTGGAAACTACAGCTTCCTGGCAATCAAATTATGAATTTGGTCCACCAAAGCCATACTAGGAACCACTGGCAGCCAGGTTAACAATTTACCCAGGAAATCAAACAGGGTGCAGAGCACCAACACGGCTTGAGGGTCTGCATTGATAATCCAGAGACGACATATTTGGTGCACTTTCAGCAAAGCCAATTAAGAAGATGAAGACGTGCACAGCCTGAGGAAACAAAGCAGTATACTAAGAAATTTCATCCAAAAGGACTGAACTGCCTTGAAGTTCTTGGGTTCTGGCAGGCTCACGATGGCTTTGATGCGCTTGTCTAAAAGATGAGGAGATCTTCGTTAAGCATGTGGGATAAAAAAATGCACCTTTTGGGGAGACTAGGGAGAGGGGGATAAGATTTTTCCATTTACAACAAAGGCTTTTCACAAGAAGACTGGGAAAACTGCCCACAGATTTTGTAAATGCTATTTCTTGTATTCCACGAACCACGTGTCACAGATAATCAAGAGGGCATGTCCTGAATCAACTGCTTCAAATATCAAATATCACTGATGAATTCCTGGCGCTGATGTTATTCCAAAGGGTAAATGATTAAACTGATAAGAGTCTAAAGCAGATGTCAAGCACTAAGAAATTCTGAGAAGTAGCACTCCATCACAACTGCCGGAACATGCCATACAAGTTAACGCATGGAAAATACTGGCCCCCGGACAACTTTGTCAACAGACCCTCTGGATGCAGAATTGGATACAGGTCCGTGACAGGTTGGGCGTTGTCCATCTATTTAAAACTGTTGCTATGGTGCAAGCTGTTGTCCGACTTCTGAATCATCACCAAGGAGGTGGCCCACTGGCTCAAAGTAGGAGAAATGATACCAAGGTCCTGCCAACATTACAACATTGTCACACAGTGAAGTGCATGGGGCGAGGCAACAAAATTTAGGTGTTTCTGGCGGCTTAAGGGAGGTATGTATCCCGGAATTATCTGTCTGACCCAGGATATGTTCAAACAACTTGTTGTACAACAGTAGTAAAGAATCACTGTTTTGAAAGGGGACCACACGAGACCCTAAATGTACTTTGTCAACTACCTGAAAACAAAAATAAGAAAAGGAGTCTAACCCAAAAATATCCTGTGGCAACAGTGAATTAAACACTAGCAACGTAAGCTGCTGTTCCACATTCTAATAATTTGCAGAAATTGAGAATTATCACTTTGATCCTCAACCAATGTAAGGAAAATACAATGGGACAAAGCTTGTCGAGTGTCAGACAGCCTCTGAGACAAGGGAAAAAACCAGGGCCTCTGACAACTGTTCCACGGCTCACCAACTGTCACAAACCATAGCCAAATGGCCCACCTTGCAGCATATCCCACACATGGCGTCTATGTGCAGGCTATCCCATTGAATGTGCACCAGAAGACATTCAGGGCAGGACCACCACCAACTTGCCTACCGAACAGAAACAGGTGTGGAAGGAAAGCGATATGAGACCCTGAAAAAAAGCAGCGAGAAGGGATGATGAGGCAGTGACTGACTCAAACCTCCTGAGCTCGATGTGAGCCACGACAAGCAGCACCACAATTCTGTTGCAGTACAACCATCCATGGTGCCAACACATGAAGGCTCAGCAGAAGGCAATGCCACCTGACTCACCCACAAGGCACTAGAGCGGTTGATCAGACTTGTCGAACTTTATCAACTGCCAACTGTCAGATGATACATCCTACAGTGCAGCTGTGGCGAGGGGCAGGGGGCAGAGTAGAGAGTAGATAGAGTTGAAGATGACGAGGAGATGTCGCTTGTAGTTGGACGAGAGATGTTTAATCACCAGACTGTGGATCCAATCTCACCCACGAGCTGTGTGGGAGCAATGTGCAAGGGTGTTGAGGAGCTCCCATTCTGTAAATGGGGCATTCATGGTTCAGTGTGGTGTGTTGTGAACGAGAGGACCTTCCCTTCCATCCGCCGTTTGAGGGTGTGAAAGGGGGGGGGGGGGGGTAATTCTCCAACGCAGAGAGTTGAGCATAGTTTTCAGCAAAGTGCTCAGCAATGGCGTTGGAGTCGGTAGATAACACGCCATTGATGTTAATGCCAGCGAATCTTGTTGGAGTCTGGTACCCAAAAACATGTCTGATCTTCGTCCAGACTTGGGAAGGTGACATATGGCAGCCAATGGTCAAGACATACCTCTCCAAACACTCCTGTTTCCATCTTTTTATAAGCTGGCAAACGCCGGCCCTTCTTTCTGTAGCCCTACGTTCCTCCCATGGTGTAGCAATGGAGGGAAACAATTTATGGTCGTACCTGTCAGCATTGTATTTGATCTATCCCTTCTTAGAAACTGGTGGCGCCATTCGGTCCCCAGCAAAAGATGACTTTGTCCACTTCATTGCGAGTCATCCGCCCTGATGCCACCCTCTCAGATCAGGGGCTCTCCCCACAGGCGCCACCCAGCCACAGCAAATGCCACCTGGCATGATGGCCGTGCCGAGATTCCACGAAGACGGGCATCTACTCCTGGGCATATGTGGGGAATTTACAGCTCAGGCATCAGGAATCCAATATGTCATGGTGGCGAAAGAGGACAGAAGACAGTGGAAGTAGAGGACATACACCGGCAAGTGTCCTCACACAAATAGTTGAATTGCAGGTGGCGATGCAAAGCCATGATGCGAAGAGGTTCAGGAGATTGAATCTAAGGGCACTATGGATAACTCGTGCACCACATAAGGCATCCTTCCCCATATGACCTGTACTTCTGTAGAATTTTGAAAGTGTCAGGTCAAACCATAAAATGGGACCTGAACTTATAGGGCTGAAACATGTGAGACTCTTTTTGGTCGCCTCTTACGACAGGCAGGAATACCTCGGGCCTATTCTAATCTCCGGTCCCGCAGGGCAGTGATAAGGTGTGGCACTAACAAAAGCTGAACGAAAGGCTGGCTCCAGGCAGACCAAACTGTCAACAGTAGAACGGCCTTGGGAAAAACCACCCTCAGACAAAGACAAAACACACCGAGCCTTAAGGTACCAATGCTGCCACTGGCTCACCATATATTCGAACTATTTGTAGAGATAGCTGTTCTCTTAAGGGGGCATTTAGGCCAGTTCCAACACTAAAATGATTACGTTTTCTCACCAATGAGATGGCAACTCACTTTTGCTACAGAAATGGTTGAAAATGGTAAGGCCATGACAACTATCCACCGATCGGTGTTCAAGCATTTGGCTGTTGATGCAGTCTGTCCTGGAGCAGTTTCAGGGCAAGGGGCAAGGGCACTGTGGTATTGCCACTCACTGAATAGAGCATTACACGGCTCCAGGTCAGTAGTTGTGAAAGGTAGGTGAAATTGGTCCACCCACTCTTTAAGGACACAAAACGCAGGCTGATAATTCTCAGATACAGCGACTTGAGCATAATGCAGTGCAAAATGTTCAGCAACAGCATCTGAGTTAGCAGACAACACCACACAGTGAGAGACTAGTTACACCTGTGGGGGACTTGTGTCCGTAGAGGCAATGAACCGGTCCCCAAACCTGCGAAGCAGGGGTGCGCAGTCCAGTGGTAGTAACATACCATTCCCAGCATTTTGGTTCTCTCATCTTATTCAGTAGCAGATCCAGCACAAAGCTTATGGTGTTGGAGAGCCCATCTGTGATCTCTAATGGCCACAGCAATTTCTGAAATCCATCAAGGTGTTTCTTCTGACGGGGGGGCTGGAAAGTCCCAAGAAATAGAGAATTACCAGGTCTGCTGGCAATAGTATGGCTGTGGAAGTGCTCTGGACAGTGGCATCAAAAACCCAGTTTGGCAGGGTGGTAAGTGACGACAGAGATAACGGTGTCCCGGTTGCCATTATTGGGAGCCCATCTGGGTGGACGTTCAGATGACTGATGCTGAAAGAGGGACAGGATGACTGGAAAACGAGTAGTCACACAGGTTGACTCTCCAATGGATGGAAGGGAGAAGACCAGGGGGTCGACGCTGCAAGCAAGGCAGGAGAAACCCTTAAGAGATGTTGTAGCTCAGCCAGGCAGTGGAAAAAACCACTACAGTTCCACTGGAGGTTCGCACTGTTGGTATCATGTGGGGGTGTGAAGGGACAAAGGAGACGGGTCATGCTCTAGATTTGCCTGCTGTCAGTGGTTGGCATCAATACATATTGGTTTTGAAGCAGGTTGTGTGGTGGGCAGGGAGAGAGGATCTGGTGCCACAAGGACTATGGGGAACTTCGCCTTTGGTACAGTGTTGAAACGTGGTCTCCAGTGATGTGAGGCCCATCAGAACAATGTCCAGGAAGTCTTCTTTTTGTCCCTCTTCTTCTTGGATGGATTCAATGTCTGCAAGAGCTTGTCTGCCGTAGCACTATGATCAGCACCCACCTGTAGCTCCACCAGCAACTAGTTAGTATTTAGTTACAGATCGGAAGAATCCTGGGAGTGGAGCATGCCAAGGAACCCTTTCCTGGTGAGGTATGATGGGGGCAGATGTTACTTTTCCAGGTGGGGGCTGGGCATCAACGTACTTGGTGGGTAGTGAGTCAACACTCAAATTTGTGTAAGGGATTGGCCCCTAACCACCAGTGGAGCTACTGTAGTCTAACAGCCTGAAGGGCCTGATGCAGAAGGCCTGAAGGGCACTGTTACTGTCACTAGAGAGGATGCGAACATTGGAGCCATAGCAAATTTTATTGGCTTAATTACAGGATGCAAACAATCATATTTCGTCTTGACCTCCTGATAGGCGAATCGATCAAGAGTGTCATTCTTGAATTTTCTTCTTTCTTTGGGAAATTGGGCAGTCTGGTTAATAGGGATAATGGTGCTCCCCGCAGCTGACACGGCAGGGGGAAGGCATAAGGAGGAATAGCAGTACGCAACTGAATCCACAATTCCTACAAATAGGGAACACCTGTTACAACACAAAGACATGTACCCCAATCCCATGCATCTGAAGTACCACACCGTGAGACGGAGCATAAGGTTTCACATCTCATTTGTTCACAATCATCTTGACCTTTTCAGATGAGTCAACTTCAAAGTTCCAGTATCAACCTACTGTCCTCTGGTCTCAGTTGGGCACAACAAACAAAATGCATGATCCGCCACTCCAAATTGGCACATAATTCACCATCAGTACATAAAAGGGGGTCGCAGCGCTAAGATGATACCATGTACCATATTAAGGCTGTTATGGGGAGGGGTAATGGCTACATGAATGCGTACCTGCCCATCAGCAAAAACCAAAAGTTAGGAGATTCAGTTTTAAAAATCAAGAGATATGAATGATCAAAAAGTCACAGCTCATTCTTGCAAAAGCCCAAGTCAACTGGTTTGACTTCACTATGATGTCACAAATATATATAATTGCTATTGAAACACAAATGAAAACACCGAAAGACGACAAATAACTATTGATATACAGGTAGCGCACGAATTCCTGATTTCTGTACAAACTTCAATAAGTATCGGGGGAATTGACTGGTATGTGAATGTCATCCAGCTTTTCACAGGCAAGCATCCAGTGGCTGAGCAGGGGATATCATTTTAATCAGAAATGCAACATTTTTCATTTTCAAAATCACCCTCAAGGTGCTCAACAGAGAATATGGTTTTGTGGCCACACAGCAATCACCGCCAATCCTTGAGCAACATAAGATAAGTACTGTGGACAGTGTTCTCCCCTTGTCTCTTAGCCCCATATTCCTACCCCAGTGTAGTCAGGGAAGGAAACTTTCTGGGGTTCTCTCTCTCTACACCACAGCATTCCTTTCCTTCAGAAGAGATTGCTGGGGCAGTGCAGCCACCAGTGGGTGAAAGTTTCGAGCTGCTTCAATTCTGGGTCATCCACCTTGGTGCCACCCACACCAAACAGGGACTCTCCCCACTGGCACCACCTAGCCACAGCCATGGAAACCTGGTCAGTTAACCATTGTCCAGAGTCTCCTCATGCACCAACCATGGGAGACACATACTCTTAGGCACCAACAACAGTGCAATCCCTGCGTAGTCAGGTACTTCATTACCCCCCCCCCCCTGGGAGTGCGCGCCCCCCCCCCCCACCCACCCACCCACACACACACACACACACACACACACACACACACACACACACACACACCAATGGTTGGCTACCATGTTGGGCTGTTATCATGTTGAGTGGGTGGGTTATCCAGAACTTGCATAAATGGATGGTGCAATGACAATGAGGCACAAAAAGTAGTATGTACACCTCAGGTGATGGTCCTCAGACGATCCGTCCTTCTGCAAAATTTGGAAGAGGAATGGCAGATCAAAACAAATAACAGGGGCTATATAGTGAAGGATGAAAGGTTGTATAGTGTTTCAGAAAAGCAAAAATTAAGTGTCCAAAATCAGAAACCAAAACCAGGGATGATAAGCACCAAAAAGACCATCCAATGGAAAGGCAGAGGGGAAGAAAAAAAAACAACCTAAGAACAGACTTGCAGCAAGGAAAGGTAAGTAATGCTGCAATGATCAAGATTGAGTTTTGGCCAAGTGCATACTCACAATAAGAGGCGTTAGCCCTACGAGGGGGGGGGGGGGGGGGAGGATCAAAAAGAGAGTAAGAGAAGGAAAGATAGTCAGATGAGAGATTGCAGCACAGGTAAGGAAGGAGGTGCTGCAATAGCTTGGTGTTCCCTGCTCACAAAACACTCATGAAAGAGTTTTAAGCGCTCTGAGGGGTATGTTTTGTGGAACTAGTGTGGCACCACATCACAGAAAACCATGTCTCCACGATTATGGATCTCAGTAGTGATTTTCCAGACACCTTGATCCTTGTTGCATCAAACTGTCATGAAGCACCTTCTGCTTAAGAAATTGTCTAACAGGTGGGTACTAAAAAACTTGACACCTGAACACAAAAGGAATCTCAGAGAAGTAGCACTGATATTTCAGCAGTGGTGCCACAGTAGCAGTAATGACTACCTTAACAGGATCATAGCAGGTGATGAGATACCAACTTCTCACTTTATCCCATACACCAAGCAGTAGTCAATATGTTAGTGTCACAGTGAATCTCTGGTCAAGATGAAGTTCAAACAGACTGTTGCTGCAAAAGGTGATGTCCATCCACAGGCCACGAATTTTAACACTGCGAGGATTGCAGCGGTAAATTCCAAATCATAGTCACACAATGCCTAGTGCAGCTGTTGTGCTGATCCACAACAATGTTTGCTCACATACAGCTCAGTGCACAATTACTATTCTGAAGGAGTTGGACTGGGAGCAGTTTGATAATCCACTGTACAATCCTGGTGTTGCTCCCTGTGATTTCCTCTTTTTTCCCCAGCACTTCATGAATTGTGTGTCATATGATCAGCATTTTTACAATAATGGTGAATGTGTTAGTTCCATTCCCAGCATACACGAGAATACAAATGAACTGATCTTGTGGCAACTGTCAATTCTGGTGATGATTATGTGAAAAAATTACTCAAATACTGCTGCATATGTTGTCAATTAAGTTCTTCCATGTATTTATTTTTTAAAAATAGGAATGACCCTATAACATTGTTTTAAATACCTTCCTTGATTTTATGTACATTATCTGTTTGGTGATCTAAACTTCCTGAATTTCTCTCTCTTTAGTGAATATAGAGGAGCCTTGTTCCATAGTGAGTAGTTGCCAGAGCAAGTGATGTAAAAACTGAAGGAAGGTGCATGCCAGTCTCTGACTGTGTACAGCTGATCAACATCTTTCACAGGTGTGTGTACCTTCAAAACCATCTGTTGTGTGTCAAAACTTTAAAAATTGTGGCAAAATATGAGATTCAAAATGTTGGGTCATAGCTTCACAGAGAAAAATCCAGCTTTAATGTACTCGTGCAGAGATGGACTATCAGAGACAAGAATGAAAGATGTTTTTTCCAAATTTATTTCTCCATTTGGTAAGACTACACATGCTACACTCACTTCCACTCCTCTTCCAGTTCTTGTGTTGAAATGTCAATAAAATTATGGTGAGTTACTGCACATACACTGAATATTGTGCAACTCTGCTTTAATGGGATATTACCCTAGCAATTCTTCCCCCTCTTCTCCTTTTCTTTTGTAAGAGTGCAAGCATATTCAGACAGTTATATCAACTAAAAGATTTTTATTCACAAAGTTTCACAAAAACTTAATTCTCAACATATTAAAAAACATGGAAGTGTGGGATAGGGAGGGAAAGAGGGGGGAGGAGAGAGGGAGAGGAAGGGGGAGCAACAACAACAACAACAACAACGAGAAGAAGAAGAAAAAAAGACATTCCGCACTTAAATTAGTGACGCTCTTTCAAATGCCCACAATGTTCTTTTACAGCCAGATATATGGGGGCATTTTTGTATTCCCAAGGAGCATCACAGAAAAAAAGTGGATTCAAACCTATGTATCCCAGCAAGCATATAACAGCCTAAGTGTAGCAGGTGCCACTTATTATACCCATTAATAACAGTTTTACCTCAACAACCACCAATCCCACCTGCTCTGCTTGGATATATTTCTGATCTTTTTAATGAAGTGTACACATATTGTGCCAATCCCAAAGAAAGCATGTGTTGACAGATGTGAAAATTACCGAACTATCAGTTTAATAAGTCACAGCTGCAAAATACTAACGCGAATTCTTTACAGGCGAATGGAAAAACTGGTAGAAGCCGACCTCGGCGAAGATGAGCTTGGATTCCGCAGAAATGTTGGAATAAGTGAGGCAATACTGACACTACGACTTATCTTAGAAAATAGATTAAGGAAAACCAAACCTACATTTCTATCATTTGTAGGCTTAGAGAAAGCTTTTGACGATGTTGATTGGAATACTCTCTTTCAAAATCTTAAGGTGGCAGGGGTAAAATACAGGGAGCGAAAGGCTATTTACAATTTGTACAGAAACCAGAAGGCAGTTATAAGAGTCGAAGGGCATGAAAGGGAAGCAGCGGTTGGGAAGGGAGTGAGACAGGATTGTAGCCTCTCCCCGATGTTATTCAATCTGTATATTGAGCAAGCAGTAAAGGAAACAAAAGAAAAATTCAGTGTAGGTATTAAAGTCCATGGAGAAAAAATAAAAACGTTGAGGTTCATCAATGACATTGTAATTCTGTCAGAGACAGCAAAGGACTTAGAAGAGCAGTTGAACGGAACAGATAGTGTCTTGAAAGGAGGATATAAGATGAACATCAACAAAAGCAAAATGAGGATAATGGAATGTAGTCGAATTAAGTCGGGTGATGCTGAGAGAATTAGATTAGGAAATGAGACACTTAAAGTAGTATAGGAGTTTTGCTGTTTGGGGAGCAAAATAACTGATGATAGTCAAAGTAGAGAGGATATAAAATGTAGACTGGCAATGGCAAGGAAAACGTTTTTGAAGAAGAGAAATTTGTTAACACTGAGTATAGATTTAAGTGACAGGAAGTCGTTTCTGACAGTATTTGTATGGAATGTAGCCATGTATGGAAGTGAAAAAATGGACGATAAATAGTTTGGACAAGAAGAGAATAGAAGCTTTCGAAATGTGGTGTTACAGAAGACTGCTAAAGATTAGATGGGTAGATCACATAACTAATGAGGAGGTAGTGAATAGAATTGGGGAGAAGAGGAGTTTGTGGCACAACTTGACTAGATGAAGGGACCGGTTGGTAGGACATGTTCTGAGGCATCAAGGGATCACAAATTTAGCATTGGAGGGCAGCGTGGAGTGTAAAAATCGTAGAGGGAGACCAAGAGATGAATACACTAAGCAGATTCAGAAGGATGTAGGTTGCAATAAGTACTGGGAGATGAAGAAGCTTGCACAGGATGATGATTCCCACAACACTTTGGTTGGTTAGTGGGATTGAAGAGACCAGACTACTAGGGCCATCGGTTCCTTTTTCCATGAACTTGAAACCCCCACAAAAAATAAAAAACAAACAATGCAGATGACAAGAGACGACACAGGACAAGAAAGACACAGACAGAGCCCAGACAAAAGGAATTAAAATCACACCGAGTGTGACAGTGGTTGGCCAACCATAGAAACAAAAAGAAAGAAACAGCCAACCACCAAGAAACGCACTAAAAACCCCAGGCTAAAATCGTAGGTCAAAGGCCAGACTCAACATAAAAAAAGGACAAACACTTAGATCAAGCGATAAAATCTCCCTGCACGAATAAAACTCAAAACTAAATCTGCCAACGCAACGCCATCTGATAAAAGAGCAGGAAGCGTATCAGGCAGCGCAAACGTCTGCCTGATCAGAGTTAAAAGTGGGCAGTCCAACAAGATGTGGACCACAGTCAAAGCTGACCCACAGCGACAAAGGTGATTCCTCGCAGCACAATAAATAGCTGTGCGTTATCCAGATGTGGCCAATGCGCAGCCGGCAGAGGACAACAGAGTCCTTGCGAAAGACCCACAAGGAGGAGCGCCACCAACCGGTAGCCTCCTTGATGGCCCAAAGTTTGTTGGGTGAAGGCGGGGCATGCCATTCTACACCCCAGGTGCGAAGTACCTTCTGCCGCAAAACTGACCTGATGTCACTCTCCAAAAGGCCAATCTCCAAGGCTGGTGCACCGACAGCCTGTTTGGCCAGCGTGTCAACACGTTCATTACCTGGAATGCCAACATGACCCGGGGTCCACACAAAGACCACAGAGCAGTCGCAACGGGCAAGAGTATGGAGGGATTCTTGGATAGCCATCACCAGACGTGAGCGAGGGAAACACTGGTCGACAGCTTGTAAACCATTCAGGGAGTTACTACAGATAATGAAGGACTCACCTGAGCAGGAGCAGATATACTCTAGGACACGACAGATGGCGACCAGCTAAGCAGTGAAAACACTACAGCCAGCTGGCAATGAGTGTTGTTCATAATGATCCCCTAGAGTAAGAGCATAACCGACATGACCAGCAACCATTGGACCGTCAGTATAGACAACGTCAGAGCCTTGAAACATGGCAAGGATTGAAAGAAAGCGGCGGCGGAGGGCCTCAGGAGGGACTGAGTCCTTCTGGCCCTGTGCCAAATCGAGCCGAAGGCACGAGCGGGGCACACACCACGAGGGTGTATGCACAGGAGCCCGGAAAAGAGGCGGAAGACGGAAAACCTCAAGCCCAGAGAGAAGAGCTCTGATGTGAGCCACGAACGTACACCCTGACCGGGGCCACCGTTCCGGAAGATGGACGACCGACTGAATGAACAGGAGACGATAATTGGCATGCCCGGGCAAGCTACAAATGTGTGTAGCAAAAGTGGCCAGTAATCGCTGGTGCCGGAACTGCAATGGAGGGACACCTGCCTCCACAAAGGTGCTGTTGACAGGGCTTGTCTGGAAAGCTCCAGTGGCGAGCGGATCCCGCTGTGAAGGATGGGGTCCAGCAACCGCAATGCAGAAGGGGGTGCCGAATCGTAAGCCAGGCTCCCATAATCTAGATTATGGGTACAGCCGTAGAAGGGTAGACTGATCGGCACCCCAGCTGGTGTGACTCAAGCAGCGAAGAGCGTTAAGATGACACCAGCACATTTGTTTAAGCTGCCGAATATGAGGCAGCCAAGTCAACCGGATGTCAAAAACCAATCCCAAAAACCGATGAGTCTCCAACACAGCAAGAGGTTTGCCGTCAAGATAAAGCCATGGCTCAGGGTGAACAGTGCGTCGCCGGCAGAAATGCATAACGCAGGTCTTGGCAGGCGAAAACTGGAAGCCATGCGCTACAGCCCAAGACTGCGCCTTTTGGATAGCGCCCTGCAGCTGCCGTTCAGCAGCTGCAATGCCAGTGGTGCTATAGTACCAAGTGTACTGGTATGAAATGAGTGTATAGTATGACATTCATATTTTTTTTTTAAAAAAAAGAGGCGCAAGTTCAATGCTGGCTTTGTAGGAGAGCTTGTTGCACAGCCAACAACAAAAAGAGAAGGTTGTCCTGAACCCACACTTAAACAGTGGCCAAGGAGAGCTGCTTTGTCTCCAGTATCCAGATTTGGTAATGTTACATTCGCTCCATTTATCCTACACTATCTGCTGAGACAATCATCCTGTAACTAATGGTTTCTTCTTGTGCAGAATGCATTTATGGATGCACCCAGCATTACCCTCACTTCATGTAGAGCTTTTTCTGCATTGGAGGACCATGCTTTCTCGGTTTTCTTTTTGTGAATGTAATGGAAGATCCTACTACTCAATCCTGTAGTCCTCAAACTGTCAGCAAGGCCATAGAAAAAAGCATTCTGCAACATACTGGTCAACCGTTCTATTGTTGGGCAGTAATGTCTTCTCTGGGATTAACAGATATTTTATTTCTCCTTTTAGGCGATTTTGGTCAACTGATATGCAGTTTCACTTCATTTTATCTGTGATGCAAAGGGGTCTTTCTCAGGGGTATTTATCCACTTTCCTAGGTATTTAAACTTTTCCATCCATGTGATTTCCCCTCCCACCTCATACCTGGTAAGATATTTGTAGTGACCTCCATAGATTTCAAAAAGGCTTACGATTCAATTGACTAAATAACTCTTCTCAAAATAGGGTAATAATCTGGCTTTTACAGATGACTTTACAGTTTTTTCTCTGATTCACTAGATGCAACTGCAGAACAACTGACAACACAATCAGCAAAGGGAGGATTTCAGATTAAGTCTGGAACTAGGGAGGCGAAACGAGTAATTTAAAGAGAGTAACAGTTCTGGGTCAAGCCAGTTCGCAGGTCAGAGAGCAGATGACTACTTCCATGGCTCATCTGTGATGATAAACACTTCACCCAAAAATTATCTGCACCAACCTAATTAAAGGCGAAGACAATAACAGAACAAATAATGCCTTCTAGCTGGATAATTAATAAGAGTAAAAATGAGAATGTTTAAAACATTTAACATTAGTAGGAGTGACAATAGTAAAATAAGGTGAGAGAAACGATCACGCAATACGTGGGCGGATCCAGTAGTGTTCCCCAGGGCTGAAGCATATGGTGGACTTGTCCCTTTGTCAGCTATCCCAACCATGAAAGTATGAAAATCTGTTCATCTATTCTTTTGCAAACAGATAGTACCAAGGTTAAGGAAACCTTAAGGTCTTGTCTTCACTGGAGCAGGTGGCTGGCAGAGGAGATAGGGTCAAAGGGGCCCCGGGCCCAGCATGCAGTGGGAGACAACTCAACACTAACCATCCAACCCCAAAGAGAGTTTAAAAAATATTACATCTGGAAATGAAAACAACATTCTTGGAGGAGACTAAGAACCAGTTTATCTGTCCATACAACATCTGCAAATATTGAAACCTAAGACCCTAGAACCATGGAGAGCCAGAAGGCTAGGGTGTTCCACCAGGATGTGGACTACTGTCTGTAAGGTTCTGCAATCAAAATATGGGGGTGGTTCAATAAACAAGGTAAAACTATTGTACGCGCAAATAATGATGACACCCGGTGCAGTGGCTGTTGGGAGCAACTGCAACACCATTTCCCATTTACAGCCACTCCCATCAGCCAGTACACAGAGTGTCAATTTTGCTTGCGCAATCAGGTTGTCTCAAGCTGGTATGACCAATGCAGAGTAAAACAGGACGATGGATTCCTTTTGGTGAAATGGAAAGAGCACCATGCAGCCAGTATCCTTGGAAATGTAGAGTTTATTAGAGGTAGAGGTAGCTCACAAAATTTTGTTTCGTCGCCAACTGAGTAACTGCCTTATTTACATTTACAAATCTGCACCCAGAATTGTCAAAGTGAATTTGGATTAATAAATGCTTTTCTTGTGAGTGCCAGGGGTCAACGCACATTGCATGAAAAAAGAATCTGATAAATCCGATCATTAAGAAATTGTTGTATGGTGAATATGCAAGTGAGCAAGGCATGGATAGTCACTGCTGAGGAGGTAAGATCTCCACTGTGACTTTGATACTGGAGTGCAAAAAAAAAAATTTAACTAATTTACACAAGTGCCCCCTGACAATCTATGGATACTTTCAATATTTAATGCTGCACTAACCATGCCTATTCATTTAAGCTGCCAGTCAGTGTCACAAAACAGGTTTCATGACAGCCAACATAACAAACACCAAACAGTCACAACACACTTGCCCGCAGCTCGATGTCCCAAAACCATACTTAGTTTTATCTGTTTCCAAAGACAAATTATTTTCTCACACATCACATGAAAATTCTGTGTTCTTGTCAGCAAAAGATTTACAGCTCATATGCTACATTTGGCAGTATTAGTTCTTTGGCATTGCCAACAGTCAAATCCATTAACTTCTATTGTTTTGAGCTAACAAACTGTCAACAGGAGAGTTATCAAGTCCACTCAAACACTACGTATCTCCACACAAGGAAACAAAGAACTAACCACTCAGTAATTAACTAACACATGGAATAATCTACCAATGCAATGACATACAGTATACAAATAAATCATAATATTCTCTTTGACACAGCTGTCCAAGAAGGTAGGTGCTGACAGTGTTTCTGCATTTCTTTTAAAAAACAGCTAACGTGCAAAACATTTCTGCCGGTACGATGATATAGTACTTACTCTGTGATGTCATTTATATTCAGATGTGGATCATATGGGCCCTGAAAATAAAAATTTCCGTCACTTACACAATGCAGAGGTTTAACCTTGGCACGAAACCCGACTATAAAATACTATTTGTCCCTACGAAACACCTTCACAGCACGCGAATCATACGCAAGAATAAGTTTACCTCTATCGTTATATCATCTTCAGAGTCTTGTTCAACATCTTCTTCATGTAGCTCTATATCAAACACTCCAGCCATCGTTTCTAAAAGTTACATTGATACTTCTTGACAATTCGGCGAAAGCATCAAACTCAATATGTTTCAGTATACGGTACAGAACCAGCGTCAACACAGTGTCGCAAGTGAATTGTATACCAAAAACTGTGTGCACCTGAAAACGTGAGACTTGAGGATGAACACAAGCGGCTGCACTCCTTTGGACCATATGTCTGTGTTAGAACTACAAATATCGATAAATTGAAAACTTCGTACCCTGACTTGGCATATCTATCAGTTTTTTTTCTAGCCGACATGAATATTACTTCCGACACACTGTGTGCTTTTTTATTTTGGTATAACATCTACATTACAATATACATAATTCGGTATTAACAGTGAAAAGACCAAATGCGTCGTATGGAAGAGAGGTAAACTGTGGAAATATAGAAATATAGCAGGACATACCATGTAAATTGCATGTCTTAAAAATAAAGGTTTAAAATATTGTGTTATTTTCTCTATCGGAAGATGTGTATTGATTTAATTTATGATTTAACCACATACGTTTCGAATAGAAAGAGGGGACGAAGCCAAAGATGTTTATTGACGCCGAGTGTGATATTTTTGAATACAAACATTGGGTATGTTGTGATTTTGGAGGCGCGAAGTATGTGAGACTTTAGTAAATCAAAATCTGTGTTGAGTCACTGATTTCTAAGGTATCGAAAATGACAAGCTTCTTGAAGAGCCCTAGCAGCTACTGTGAATTCAAAGCCAGGGGCAGGGATGCAGCTTACCGATTCAAGAATGGTTCACCTCAATTTAAAGAAGTACTTCGAATGGTTAGTACTGTTTGATAAACATAATTTCCACGTATGCATGGTTAAATTGTCATGGGTCTGCTGTACAGTAAAATTTGGTTCCTCCTGATTAATGTATAATTTACAGTACTTAGATTCTGCGTTGTAAACGAAAATTCATTTACTGTAGCCTACGATTTGAGCAAGATAAACCAACTGTAACAAAAAAAAAAGCCCCGTACTAGAATAGTGCTGGTTATCAGAAACTGCCTTTTCACTTTCGGGTACTGGTTATCTGAAACTGACTTTTCACTTTAACTTTTCGTTGTGGGTATATGTGTTTGTGGTGGCCAATATATCGCACCCAGACATGAAAAGTGCCACCAAGACGAAGAAAGGCAATTTTAGTTTGTCACTGAAAAATACAGGCGTTGTGCCCCCAACATGCACGAAAAATATATTGAAATTTGCTGCCAACCATATTTACTTGATATTTAAAGGGAGCTTATACTCATTCAGTATATCTTTCACAGAATTAATTTCGTAAGTCGATTTTTCTCAAATATTGCATTTTTTAGTTGCCATTGTTCTTACCAGGGTGCAATATGATATCCCACACGTTGCAATCGAGTTTTGCTTATGTTTGTTATATTACAGTTACAAACATACGTATTTAAGAATTCTGCCGAAGTTGATTGTGTGTATAAAGTTAGTCAGTCAAGAGATTTAAGTAACTTGCAATAGAAGTCGAATTGCCAGCTTTGATTTCTCATTGAACAGTAAATACAGAACTCTAGTAGCTGGAAACCAGAGCACACTTGTAAATTTGATTTGATGAAAAATCACAGATCTAATAATTTATGTATGAATCCAGTGACAAATCAAGAGGACACTACGAACACTAGCAAAAAGGGAACTAAACTTGTGTTTTCTTAAACTGACAGATATGCACAGCCAGCAGCTTTGTATCTGGTCATCTTCCCTCGTTTTCTCTAGGACAAAATTTTATACGTATACAAGAAGTAGCAGTATATTCATACTGTACTTGGTCTTTCAATTCTCATTTCTTTCATAATGAGACAATTCTTCTTGTGTATTATCACTATTAATATGCTACTAGAACACTATAACAGCAGAAGGTGCTGCAGTAAAAGTATAATGTCTGAGAGAGAACTTCAGATACTTAAAAAAAATTAAAACGTGACCTTTTTTTAAATTAAAACATGGAAAAATTTACAGATCCAATTCAGAGGAGACTGTTCACAAATAGGGAACAGATGGATATGCACCAGGCATAGCAGCCTTACCTAAAAGTTCCTTTTGCATCAAGAAACCCCCCAAATGCAGCTGTGGTAGTCATTTCAAAAGAACCCTATTCTCACAGTGTGTGCCCTGCTGGTTAATCTAAGACAAGCCATGAACCTGCCTACCTCTTTACCCCAGATACTTTCTGATAACAGGGTAGCAGGTAAAGAAATCATACTTTTTGTGAGGGGAAGCAGATTATATTAGCTACAAAAACTGTGACATGTGCCCTGAGAGGTCTCCAACTGCTTTCTCCCCCTACACTGCCACAAAATTGTATGTTTTTGTGTACATATAGTATTTACCTAACCGTTAAAGTTAATAAGCCCTCCGGTCCATCCAAGTTGTCATTTTCTATCTTTTTTTTTTTAAGTCATACTGAATTTGATGGCATCACTTGGTATATCCTTCAGTGAGAGTGGAGGCAGAGAGTGCACTTGCACCATCTCCTGCAGGAAGCCCCTAGCTGTGTCCACTTGTGCACTGGCATACATTTCCTCTAGCCGGCCAGCTGCCTGGGTTTTATCTCACTTCTGACCAAAGTTGCTCTCTTGCAGATTTCAACACTGTTGACAATGTCGAAAATCTTGTAGCTAACCATTCTCCTTTTTGTGTTAAACAACATTTTAATTGAATTCCAGAGGAGTGAAGGATGGATAACAAAGATGGAATGAGCACATCAGGTTGCTAGAAAGAAGGCAAATGCTCGAATTCATTTTATTGGGAAAGTGTAGCTCATCCATAAAGCAGGTGGTGTGTAGGATGCTAGTGCAACCCATTCTTGAATCCTGTTCTACTGTTAGCAGTAAGTTCGATCAGCACACAAGTATTTCGGGGACACCTCATGACATCAAATGGGAATCCCTGGAAAAGAGACGATGATCTTTTCGTGAGGCACTACTGCGGAAATTTAGTGAACCAGGCAGAATCCTTCAGGCAGGGGGGTTACCTTCATAGTCTCATATGTTATTGAATTTAGCATGTGTTAAAATTCAGGAGTAAGTAAGAAACAGGTTTTTTTCCCAAAAAAAGGAATTCCTGCCTCAAGATACAGGCTTCCAAAGATGACACTGCGAACGCCATTTTGAAGAAGTGAATTTCGGAAAAAATTTTAAAGTGCTGTGTCTCTGTCTGTAACAGTTCTAGATATTTTGTTAAGACAGGTTTTTTTTAAAAAAGATAATTACTTTATGATTACAATATTACCCTTGGTTTGGACATATCTGTTAAAGTTGTTTTACTGTCGCCTTCCGAAATTTTTTTATAATTTACAGATAATTTACTTTTCAAAAATGCCAGTCCAGAAAACTTAGATATTTTTCTGTTGATTAGAGCCATGTAGTACTATATTCTCTACAAAGGAGAGCTTCCACTTTGGTTGGACAGACTGTATTTTAAAAAATCATTTTATTTAACTTTCAAGAGTAATGTCTCTCCTCACTGAAGTTGTTTCTTACTAATTTCTTTGTTACAGTGTTTATATATATTGTCTTTGTTGCAGTTATTTCTTATCACTTTCTTTGTTGCAGTTGTTTCTTATCACTTTCTTTGTTGCAGTTGTTTGTTATCACTTTCTTTGTTGCCGTTGTTTGTTATCACTTTCTTTGTTGCCGTTGTTTGTTATCACTTTCTTTGTTGCCGTTGTTTGTTATCACTTTCTTTGTTGCTGTTGTTTGTTATCACTTTCTTTGTTGCTGTTGTTTCTTATCACTTTTTTGTTGCTGTTGTTTCTTATCACTTTCTTTGTTGCAGTTGTTTTTCTCTAACGTTGTTCCAAATATTTCTTACACTTTGTTGTAGTTTCTTGTCAGTTTCTCTGTCGTGATTGTTCATTGCAGGTTTATGTATTATAGTTGTTCAGTGTTAATTTGTTTACTGAGACCATCCAGTGAGTTCTGTGTTTACACGATGAATTTACCAGTTGACACAGTTGCAGTGTGTTTTGTAAAAAGGACTGTTTGAAATGTCTTCTGATTGGGGCCACAGGAGAGTGAAGTGTGCAGACTATTTGCATATCCATAAAAAGAGTGATATATAAGACAAACAACAGACATTGTTCAGGTTGGGAATAAGTGTTCTCATTTAAAGACTCTGTTTCAAAGTGAAGAGGTTTCCAGTGACAACTTTTTGTGTTTTAAATGTTTTGACTGAATAACAACAGTGATAGTATCTGAACAAGGTGAAGCCTCCCATGATATAGATGATGCAGATTTTGCATCAATAGAGGAAGAAATAAATACCCTGAATCAGTCGGTACAGAGGTAGGTGTTAGACCTGTTAAGTGAAGTTGAGTCATAAGCTCTGTGCGTCAAGAAGGAGTAGAGAAATTATCAAAGCTATGGATGAATACACTATAGCAAAACTGACCAGGCTCTTCAAGTTAGAAATTCCATCTTCAGAAGAAAATGAACCAAAGCACTCTTGCATCTCTTGCCACAAATTTTTCACAAATATCAATTCAGCTTTTGAATATTGTGCATCCTACAGTGAAAAGGTGCAAGTTTGAACCATTATTCCAGAGATATTTTCAAAGAAAACAATTTCAAACCACGTTCCATCAGTATCAAAGTACATGGTAGACAAATCAAGAAATGTGAAGTCTGTTAAAGGAGTCTTTGGAAGACCAGATCCCTGTTGTGCTCATCCTGTAGAAGCAGCTCAAGTTTAAATAGTGGAGTCATTTTATCTGGAAGGTAAGAGGGACTGCCCTCGCCAACAAAAAAAGACACTATAACTTTGACAGTTGAAGGTCAAAAAGTTGTGAAAGTGAAGAGGTACGGGACGCGTAGTATTAAAGAAACTTTTGCAGTTTTTAAGAGCAACTACACAACTTCACATATTGGAAGATCAAAATTTTATGCACTATGACCTAAGTGGGCAATTCCACACCCACATAGAGATGTCTGTCTGTGTGTGAACTGTGCAAATTTTGAACTTGGCGTCGTAACTTTGAAGAACTTACTGCAGCACATGACAGGTCTCTTAGATCCTGAGTAATGGTAAATCAAAGTTGATCATTTATACATTTAAGTTGCAATGTCGAGAAATGTAATGTAATGAAAATGTAAGTTTATTTGCTCGTAAATGCAAAGTCTCCAAAATAAAAAACTTTTTCTGATCAAACAAGGCGAGCTCTTTTCAATGGTGCTGAGAAAAATCAAATTTGAGTGATCCCTTTTTAGATATGGCCTTTTGAAAGTGAGCCAAAAGTGACTAATTAAATTTTTAGCACACTTTGAACTTCGATAACTCAGTTATTATTTGAGCAATCTGGGTGCCACTTGCAGAGCTTTATGACATTGTGACAGGTTGCAGATAACTAAAGTATCAGCTTCAGAAAGTTTTTCTTTCAGTAGGTACAAGGCAATAAAGTATAGTCAAAATTTGGTATGACAAGATTTATGAGCCACTTTCATAGCACACTGTGATGAATTTACCATAGTTTGACCTTTTGTACTACAACTAAGCTTTTGTAGCCAAAAAGTTGAACAGGATCACAAAGTTTCAGCACGACAGGTCTCTTAGATCCTGAACAATGGGAAAACAAAGTTGATCATTTATTCATTTCAGTCACAGTGTCAAAAAATGAGCCTTTACGATAAGGTGGCTAATGGCCCCACCATACTACTTATGAAGCTGTAATTTGGCAGTGCTTCATGTAAGGTCTATAGGTACATCCTGTAAAAATTTCATCGGAATTGGAGATGGTCGAGTGGGGACCCTTAGGCCACTTGACATGGAATGACCCTTTTGGGACCATTTAAAATGCTTGAAAAATGAGTTTCTTACTCATCTTTCAAAACTAAAGTTGTGGTAAATAAGGCTAGGTTTTGATTTTTATGACCCTGTTATGTAATAATGTGGTAATAAAACAGGTTTTATGTATGGCAAAAATTTCAGTTGTTTATAAAACCTGTTTAGCCTAAAATTGGAAGCTCTCCTTTTCAGGAAATGTAGAACTATGGTACTAATCAACAGAAAAAGAATAAAAATTTTGGGGATTGGCGTTTTTGAAAAATAATTTCCATAAATTATAAAAAAGTTCAGACACTATAATAAAAGAACTTCGGTAGATAATTCCAAAGGGAGGAGTTCTTTGTAATAATAAAGCAATTATTTTTCAAATATGGAATAAACCAACAAAAATCTAGAACTGATCCAGCGATACAGCATTTTAAAAATGTTTCCAAAATTATATTCTTCAAAATGGTATGCACAGTGTCATCTTTGGAGGGCTGTATCTCGGAGCAGAAATTTTTTTGGAGAAAACAAAAAAATTACGTGTTCCTTTCTTAGTCCTTCATTTTAATGTATGCCAAATTCAATAACATCTGAGACTATGAAGGTAAGATTTTTTGCTAGCCTGCCTGAATTGATATGGACTATGCCACCAGCATGAGAGGCAAACTGCAAAATTATTCTACTACTGCTAATGAGCATTCTGCATAAGGGCCACAAAGATATGATGCAGAAAGTTAGGGCTTAGACTGACGTTTTTCCCTTGATTTATTTGTGAATGTAACAGAAAAGAAAATTACTAGCAGTGCTATATTGTATTTCCGCCATGAACCATACGGTGGCTTGTGGGCTATGTATGTAGATTGATGTGTAGCCCCTTTAAATTCATAACCACATAATAGTAAGAGAACTAGCTATAAGAACTACGTCATAAGGCAGTATTAACTATTAACTTCAGTTACTGATACTCTTCTGTATTTTCTGGTTGAACACAGTACAACTGTATGTGTTATATAACTATCATTTTTCCTGGTGTTTCGTCCACGTATGCATTTGACACATACATTGAACACACCTCCTCGCCTCCTTCTCTGTGTCCACAGCTTCTTCCCTTTGCCTGTCCACTTTGTCCTCCCACCTCTACATGTTTATACCCTCCACTCCACTCTGTCTCTTCATCTCCTCCATACCGTCTCTCTGCCAATTTCTTCGACACTCTGTCTCTTAACTGTCTTCCTCCCTCTGACCATATCCTCATCCACACCCTCTATCTCCATTTCCTCTTCTTCCTTTTCCATCTGCCCTCTACCGTTCTACAACTTACATATGCCTCATGCACCTCCCCCTCCTCTCCCCTCTGTCCGTTTCGTCCTCTCCCCTCTCTGTTCGTTTCCTCCTATCCCCTCTCTGCCCATTTCCGCCTGTCCCCTCACTCTGTCTATCCCCTCCTCTGTTCATCTCGACTTGTTACAGCCATGTTCATCGGCCCTTGTAGGTCCCTGCAACACAGTTCAGTAAAACAGGCCAATAGTACTTACATAACATGCAAGTAATGCAGGATGGATTAGACATCAGGAGCTTTTGTGGGACGGCTTACTACACTTATGCAGTAATTTGTTTTTGGATACAATATAATCCAGTTTATTGTACACAAGATCAGCTTGTTGAAAAATTTCACACTTCGAATCCTTTAGGAATTCATATGTGCCACTGTTACATTGTATAGTTATTTCTAGAACACTACATCTTGTCCATGATAAGTTTGTGATTCATACCATGGCTGTTGGGAACGGCAGGAGGCATGCCTTGCATGTGCATTAGAACTGTTGATGGGAGAGGATTGGTGAGGAGAAGGCTGAGTACAGTAATACTTTGCATCAAATACTAGTTTAAAGTTGGAAGCACTAAGAGCAAATGAATATCTTTCAGCTTGTGCTGAATTTCTCTGCTTCTGGCACCACCAGTAAAATTGTCAACTTGTAGGGGACCAGCTGTACTTCCACAATGGGTTTTGGTTATTATTGACATGTTGCATGAATCATTTGTGTGGTGTACCTTAATGGCATGAACCGAGTCAATTTAAATATTATTAATTATTTCATTTGTGCTTAAACGTTGTCACATGCTGACCAGTTACACCAGTTCACATAAAATGTCGCAAGCTGACAAGTTACACAAGTTCACTTAAGACACCAACACATTTAATTTGGAAATAGAAGCAAATATGCAATGAGGCAAATATGCAACACTTTTGTACTAAAAAATTCTAAATAACAGAACATGTAACATGCCAGCCTCAGTTGCAAATAGAAGCCAAGCTTTACCTAGGTTTCAGCCAAAATAATTTGGCCTTCTTCAGAAGTGAGTGACAGCTCTTGCGGCCAACCGACCTCTTCTGCACAGTGGGGCCTGCTGTTCTCTTCAGCCCAAGTAATGTAGTTTACTACTACCTACTATGATGCTACAGTTTTATACATGACATGGCCAAACTTTGGCGTGCAGTATTTTTGTGTCATTTGCTTCTGAAGAAGGCCAAATTATTTTGGCTGAAACCTGGGTAAAGCTCGGTTTCCATTTGCAAGGCTGACGTGTTACATGTTCAATTATCACAGTTGCTGACAGGGCTACACAATGTTAAAATTCTTGTTTTACGAATACTTATTTTGAGCACTATCAGAGACAATAAAAAATTTTGTTTTTTGAATTCATGTATTTATTTGTTGGTTGTAACTCTTAGCTTAACTTTGCTTACTGCATGTATTTCTGATTGTTCCTCAGCATAACACAACTTTCTATTAATTGAGTATATGTTCTTAACTTGATATTTCATTTACATTGTATCTTGTATTGTAATTACGTAAGTTACATCTAAACTAGGTACAATTTGACACATTCCTTATCCTTGCAATTCGGTCACTACCTGGATCTACAGAACATGAAATAAATGAGAAAAAAAAGGACCATGTGCAATCTTTTATAGCTGTGTATGACTGTGTGTGAAAGGCCATATTCTATAAAAAGGAAAATAGATACCATCACAAGGAGTAAATTTTGACGTAGAGCACAAAAAGCGGAAAACAAAGGTAGCATTTATAAGGACATGAGAGTGGCCCATCATCCACAAGAAACTACAGAAGTGTTCGGAAAGCCCAAATAATATATTCGGTATCCATTACTGTGTAGGACTTTAAAAACTGTGATATAAACTGCTTGAGTTTTTGGGATTATTTGTGTGGCTTATTATGTAAGTTTGTTTGATATTAGTATTCTTAAATATGCTTGAGTGTCAACATTAAAGGAGAAAGATTCGTTACAACAAATATCTCCATACTACGCAATAATGTGGAATTATAATTAGGCAAACTACATGCACATATAGTAGTGTAGAGGCCTAGGGTCCCATGAGAGTCACAGTATCATTAATTACATTGATGAAGAGGGTGAGAAAGATCTTAAAATTAGGCACATTATCAGCCATGGTATTGTATGAAATAAATAGCAGGAACTTTTATATCGAACTAGTGTTGGGGCAGCAGTAACTACGTAATTTTCAGTAATTTTTTGATTGATAACATTACGTCTCGATGACTGTTATGTTGTTACCAGTAACACTTTAGCGGTTTTGGCGAGCTGAGTGAGTAAAATTTTTGATTACATTTGTCTTTTTAAAGTGTGAACAGCAGTGAGTCAACTAGATATTTCTATAGCCTTGAGAATGTCTCTAGCACCAATAGACAAAATGTAGGGGAAAAAAATTGCCTTGTATCATGAACAAAACCTCAAAGTGTCAGCATCAGCAATGGAAGTCTGCACGTCAGACAACAACATTGTTTTTCAAACGCAAATTAAAGTGCTTTCCCCTTAATGACTCCTGTGCCATACAGGAATTCTAAGTGAGAAGTTAATTACAAACGTATAAATTCCCAGCGTAACTTTTGGAACACTGTACTTTCTCCCAGCTTTGCTGGCAGCACTACTTGGCAAATCTGACATACTATTCCTTGTATCTGCCAAATATTGTCAGCATGAGCCAGGAAATCTCCTGTGTGGGTGCTTGTTCTGACATCGATGTGCAGATTTTCATTTGCAAATTATCTGTGCTTTCTGCAGGTAACTTTTCCATACACATCAAAAAGTCACCAAGACATGATCCACATCATAATGTATATCATGAAAACAGTCTGAGACATGCAGCTGACCAACCTTCTAAGAGCCCATCAGTATGTGCTGTTCGTGGCATTCTAATTTCTGACATTTTAATTGAATGTGTTTTATATCAAGACAGAACTTCCTGTCAGTTACTGTATGGCTTTATCAGATTCAATTTAGTATCCATGTTCAGGGTGGAATATACAATCTGAGGCAGTCCTGTTCTGGGAAGCCGATCTAAAACAATTGCTTTAATGTCACATTTAGTTAAAAACATAGTTTCATGCTCTGTACCTTGTTCATTTGTGTAAAAAGCCAGAATAACTGTACACAGAAACTCTGTTAATTGTGGCAAATTACGTCTATGGCAGTTGGATGTTCTTTGGATCATATTCACAGCAACTTGCCATGATGTGAAACATGCCAGTACCTTCTCAAGTAAAGTATATTTTCTCTGCTAAAACATAACTACATGCTATTTAATTTTAATGTACAACAAAATATTATTAATTTGACCCAACCACATGACAGCCTATTTTCTCAGAAATTCCTCTGTGAAGCAGAAAATGTTAGAAAGTGTTGTCACATAGAAATGATTTCAGTTTGTGTAAAACCTTCATTGTTTACCAGCTTCTTTTTGTCGTAAGGTTAAGCTCTAAATAGGGGGGACTATTTTTGTTGTTAGTATTGTGTATATGAATGCTGCTGCTGTTGTCAAATAATGACAAGATTCTTCGTAACAAGCTTCGTAAGAGACTAAATATATTATGAGGCTGTTGTTAAAAGCCCATTTTTTAAACAGCCCTCCCCAGTGAGACCAGCGCCACCTCTATGGAACACACAGCTATATGTAACTTGAAAACCAAGTTTCAGGTCATTGAGCATCTCTTCTGACATTTATCAGTTTTCCCTCTGCATGTTGTTATGAAATACTAGTGTGTCCTGATCTCTTTCAGGAGTACTTTAATTACCATCCCTCCACATACATCTCAGTCTGTTGTTAGATTTGTTTCTCTGTTGTCTTTGTCCCATTAATTGACTTATTAGCTTGGATTTGTGTACTGTCCCTGATTGTGTTTCTGTTGTATGCAGCTGTTCCAAATTTCTAAAAGGCTCTTAACTGTTGTCCAGTCTTTTGCTAATAATTTCTAATAAGGGCTCCTCACAATTAGGATCATTGAGGTGTTTGACTTCACTTAGTTTACATCCAACAAAATCTCTGTATCCCTTCCATATGTTGCTATTATACAATTTTGACCTCAATAATTACATTTAAAATTTGTTTTGTGCTACTTCAATCCAGTATTTAGGTTTGAATTTGCTTTAACACCAATAAAAGGCTTGAAATCATCTACCCTCAGCATACCCCATTGTACTGTGATTCCTCATAAATGCTTGACTACGAATTTAATCTTCTTGTGGTCCTACCATGTCCTGGATAACATGCCTTGAAGTGCCTTGAGAAATAACAAAAAATGTGTATCAATATAATGAAAAGGATAGTTGCTATTCACCATATAGCAGAGATGCTGTCGCAGCCGGCCTGTGTGGCCGAGCGGTTCTAGGCACTTCAGTCTGGAACCGCACAACTGCTACGGTCGCAGGTTCGAATCCTGCCTAGGGCACGGATGTGTTTGATGTCCTTAGGTTAGTTAGGTTTAAGTGGTTGTAAGTTCTAGGGAACTGATGACCTTAAATGTTAAGTCCCATAGTGCTCAGAGCCATTTTTTTGCTGAGTCGCAGATAGGCACAACAAAAAGACTGTCACAAAATAAGCTTTCAGCCAACAAGGCCTTTGTCAAAAATGGAATACACACACACACACACACACACACACACACACACACACACACTTTCTCTCTCTCTCTCTCCCTCTCTCTCTCTCTCTCTCTCTCTCTCTCTCTCTCTCTCCCGCCCATACACATGACCACAGTCTCTGGCTACTGAGGCCATACTGCGAGCAGCAGTGCACATCGCATGATGGGAGAGGCAACTGTTTGAGGGAACTAAGGAGGAGGCCAGGGAGGAGAGGGATAGCAGGGTAGGGGAGGAGGATGGTAAAGTGCTACTTGTGGGAGTGCATAAAGACGAGGTGGAGAGGGGGTAGGGTAGTTATGTGCTTTCAGGAGGTTAAATGATGGGCAAGGGTGGGGGGGGGGGGAGGTAGTGGAAAAGGAGAGAAATAAAAAGACTGAGTGTGTTGGTGGAATAGAGGGCTGTGTGTTGCTGGAATAGCAACAGGGAAGGAGGTAGATAGGTAAGGACAATGACTAACGAAGGTTGAGGCCAGGAGAGTTTGGGGAACGTGAGGATACATTGCAGGGAGAGTTCCCAAGTGTGCAATTCAGAAAAGCTGGTAGTGGTCTAAAGGATGTCATGTTTGGCAGTGGGCTCAGCAACAATATGGTCCAGCTGTATCTTCGCCACACTTTGTAAATGGGCATTCATGTGGATAGACAGCTTGTTGGTTGTCATGCCCACGTCGAATGCAGCACATTGGTTGCAGCTTAGCTTGTAGTTCAAATGACTGGTTTCACAGTTAGCCCTGCCTTTGATGGAATAGGTGATGCCTATGACTGGATTAGGAGTAGGTGGGAGGATGTACGGCATGCTCGAGTTTCATCTGCCTCCTGCACTCAGTCTGCCCGTGGCGTCTGTTTTAAGTAGTTGACGTTTTGTCTGTGCGTCGGAAAATGTTGAGTGTACAGAAAGAACAGCGTGTTAACATCAAATTTTGTTTCAAACTAGGAAAATCTGCAAGTGAAACGTTTGTAATGTTACAACAAGTGTAGGGCGATGATTGTTTATCGCGAACACAAGTGTTTGAGTGGTTTAAACGATTTAAAGATGGCCGCGAAGACACCAGTGATGACACTCGTACTGGCAGACCATTGTCAGCAAAAACTGATGCAAACATTGAAAAAATCGGTAAACTTGTTCGACAAGATCGCCGTTTAACAATCAGAGCAGTGTCTGAGTTAACAGGAGTTGACAAGGAAAGTGTTGGGCAGATTCTTCATGAAAGTTTCAACATGAACAAAGTGGCGAAGAGTTCTCGGGCTTCCAGCCGGGTGGCGGTGTCTTCAAACAGCTGGAAGCCCGAGAACTCTTCGCCAGCTGTATACGCCGGGAAAGCATACACTCACATGAACAAAGTGTGTTCAAAAATGGTTCCAAAGTGTCTCACAATTGAACAGAAGGAACGCCGAAGAATGATTTGTTCTGACATCCTGGAAAACATTGAAAGTGATCCCACCTTCTTACAAAATGTTATTACTTGTGATGAATCGTGGTTTTTTACTTACGATCCCGAAACTAAACGCCAGTCGATGCATTGGAAAACTCCTGGTTCTCCACGACAAAAAAAAGCACGAATGTCAAAATCTAAATTCAAGGCAATGATAATTTTTTTTTTGACATCAAAGGGATTGTGCACATTGATTGGGTACCAGAGGGACAAACAGTGAATCAGCATTACTACATTAGCGTCCTGGCTACCCTACGTGAGCGAGTACGGAGAAAACGGAACGATTTGTGGAGAAAAAAGTCATGGATCCTTCACCAAGACAATGCCCCAGCTCACAGTGCATTGTCAGTGAAGACGTTTTTGGCAAAACACAACATTCCCATCTTAGATCATCCACCCTACTCACCTGATTTGGCCGCCTGTGACTTTTTTCTTTTCCCTAAAGTCAAGTCAGCTTTGAAAGGAACTAGATTTGAGACTGTTGAAGCAGTAAAAGAAAAAGCGACGGAAGTAATGTATGGACTTACCGAAAATGATCTGCAGCATTGCTATGAACAGTGGAAAATTCGTATGGAGCGGTGTAGAGACCGAGGAGGAGAGTACATTGAAGGAGATAACATGAAATTGTAAATAATTGTAAATAAATGTTTTTTCCAGCATCAGTCCGGTTTTTTTCTAGCCGCACCTCGAGGGACGGGAAGGATAGTAGTTCGGACATTCATCATTTCAAAGCATGATGAGAGATAATTGAAACACTGGTGGAAAATGTGATTCAGTTGCTCTAGTCCTGGGTGGTACTGAATCATGAGGGAAATGCTCCTTTGTGGCCGGATTGTGGGAGTTTGGGAGTTGTTGGGTGATGGAAGAGATCAGGCAAGCGAGATCTGTTTTTGTACAAGGTTGGGAGGATAATTGCATACTGTGAAGGCTTCAGTGAGTCCCCTGGTATATTTCAAGAGGGACCAGTCGTCACTACAGATGCAATGGTCATGAGTGGCTAGGTTGTATGGAAGGCACTCCTTGGTATGAAACAGGTGGCAGCTGTCGAAGTAGAGGTATTGCTGGTGTTTGGTAGGTTTTCTGTGGACAGAAATATTGATGTAGCCATCTTTGAGGTGGAGGTCAATGTCGAGGAAGGTGGCTTGTTTGGTTGAGTAGGACCTGGTGAAGGCAATGGGGCAGAAAGTGTTAAGAGATTCTGATGGGGCAGAAAGTGTTAAGAGATTCTGGGGGAATGTTGACAGGGTGTCCTCACACTCGATCCAGACCATAAGGACGTCATCACTGAATCGGAACCAGGTGAGGTGTTTGGGATTCTGGTGATTAGAGAGGATTCCTCTAGATGGCCCAAGAATTGGTTGGCATAGAATGGTGCCATGTGGGTGTGTATAGCTGTACTCCCAATTTGTTTGTAGGTAATGCCTTCAAAGGAAATGTAATTGTGAGTGAGAATATAGTTGGTCATGGTGACTAGGAAGGAGGTTGTCAGCTTGGAATCTGTTTGGCATGGTGGAAGGTAGTGTTCGACATTGTTAAGGGAATGGGCTTTAGCAATGTTAATATAAAGGGAAGTGCCATCAATAGTGACAAACAGGGCACCATGTGGTAAAGGAACAGGAACTGTGGAGAGTCGATGGAGGAAATAGTTATCTTTTATATAGGAGGGTAGGTTGTGGATAATATGCTGAATGTTTTGGTGTGTGAAATCAGAGGTTCTCTCAATAGGGGCACAGTAAGCGGCCACAATGGTGTGTCCTGGGTGATTGTGTTTATGGAACTTAGGAAGCACGTAGAAGATAGGAGGGCAGAGTGTGGTAGTGAGGGGAGATATGGACTCCGGGGAGAGATTCTGGGATGGGCCTGAAGATTTAAGGGTCTCACTGTAGCCTTCACAGTCAGTAATTACCCTTCCAGCCCTGTACAAAACAGATCTCCCTTGCCTTACCTTTCCAGTCACCCATCACCTCCCAAACTTTCACCATGCGGCCACAGAGGAGCATTCCCCTCGTGACTCAGTACCACCCAGGACTGGAGAACTGAATCACATTCTCCATCAGGGTTTCAACTATCTCTCATCATGTCGTGAAATGAGGAATGTCCTACCTATTATCCTTCCCACCCCTCCCACAATGGTATTCCACCACTCACCGAATCTACACTATATTCTTGTCAATCCTACACAAGCCCTGCTCCCAAACCCTTGCCTCACAGCTCATTTCCCTAGATGCAAGACATGTCCCATACATCCTCCCACCACCACCCACTCCAATCTGGTCACAAGCATCACCTATCCCATCAAAGGCAGGGCTACCTGTGAAACCAGACATGTGAACTACCAGCTAAGCTGCAGCCACTGCGCTGCATTCTTCATGGGCATGACAACCAACAACCTGTCTGTTTGTATGAATGGCCACAGACAAACTGTGGCCAAGAACCAACTGGACCTCCTGTTACCCACCTGGCCTCAACCTTCGTTAGTCAGTGTCCTCACCCATCTAGACCCTTCACTGTTCCCATTCCAATACTACACAGACCTCTGTTCCAACACATCCTGTCTTTTTATTTCTCACATTTTCCCATACCTCCACTACACCCTACCCCTCCCCTCACCCTCCAATTAACCTCCCAACTGCATCTACCTCACCTGCCCTCTCTCCACCTCGTCCCTGTACACTCCCACAAGCAGCACTTTACTGTCCCTCACCTCTACCGTGCTATCCATCCCCATCCCAGCCTCCTCCTTACCACCACCATCCAGTTCTCTCTCCTATGATGTGCTGCTGCTCACATTCTAGCCTCAGTAGCCAGAGACTCTGGTTGTGTGCACGCGCGTGTGCGCATCTGTGTGTGTGTGTGTGTGTGTGTGGGGGGGGGGGGGGGTGGTTATTCACCTGTGAACGTAATTTACTTTCTCTGTGCTCATTACAGTAGTCCAGTGTAACAAATGTCAGTTTCATTAATTAAGAATGATATTGTTTCAATATGTTTGTCAATTTTTGCATGTTTGTTTTAGTCCATAGTAACCTGGTTTCTGTTTGAAGCTGTTTAATTATCATGTCTGGGGTTGTATTAAAAGAAGTTTTCCTTGTCATGTAATATCTCCTACTGTACGTCTTATTTCTTCTGCTTGTTTGAGTTTGAACCCTAGGTAGATTCTAATTTCCATTCTACCATTGACCTGTGTCATAAGATTATTGATATTAATTCCACCTGTTGCAATCTGGTATCCATTTTGTTCAACCTTGAATGTAATTGGGTAAAATTGTTATTCATCTGATCTGTTATTTGATGGCAATGCCATTACCTCTGTGAAAATTTTACATTGATCTGTTATGCAAATGTATGTAACAACACTTTGGCTGTTGATGATCTCCTGTGAGAGCCATGGTTGTTGAATTCACGTCTTAACTATTTGGTACATCGACAAAAAGTTATTGCTATACTATTGAATGAATTTGGTATGGTCTTGACTTTAAAAGAACTTCAGAGAACTGAGGTGGTATGCACTGATTGCTAGTTTACACTGAATTCATTCTATGCAATATATCAGTATGCAAACAAATAAACATAGCTCGTTTCTGACGCACTGGATATTTATAGCTGAAAAGGTACATGCTTATGTACACCCTTAAACAACATGTCGCGCTGCTCGTAGGTGTCAATTTGGAGGGCTGGAATGTTTGCCCACTTCTGCTACTGTGTGGCAGTAATGCTGCATGCTGAAGTGGACAACTGATGTATGTGTATCCAATGACTCTTCATAGCTCTAAATTGGCATGCTGGAAATGTACGGAGGTATCGCTTGACTCGTATTCAGCAATACAGAGATGTAAACCAACTACAACATATGGTATTGTGTACGAATGAACTCATTCCCAGTTATTTCTATGTGAGGCAACACATTGATTCTTGTTGTTGTTGTTGTGGTCTTCAGCCCTGAGACTGGTTTGATGCAGCTCTCCATGCTACTCTATCCTGCGCAAGCTTCATCATCTCCCCGTACCTACTGCAACCTACATCCTTCTGAATCTGCTTGGTGTATTCATCTCTTGGTCTCCCTCTACGATTTTTACCCTCCACGCTGCCCTCCAATACTAAATTGGTGATCCCTTGATGCCTCAAAACATGTCCTACCAACGGATCCCTTCTTCTAGTCAAGTTGTGCCACAAACTTCTCTTCTCCCTAATCCTATTCAACACCTCCTCATTAGTTATGTGATCTACCCATCTAATCTTCAGCATTCTTCTGTAGCACCACATTTCGAAAGCTTCTATTCTCTTCTTGTCTAAACTATTTATCGTCCATGTTTCACTTCCATACATGGCTACACCCCATACAAATACTTTCAGAAACGACTTCCTGACACTTAAATCTATACTTGAAGTTAACAAATTTCTCTTCTTCAGAAACGCTTTTCTTCCTATTGCCAGTCTACATTTTATATTCTCTCTACTTCGACCATCATCAGTTATTTTGCTCCCCAAATAACAAAACTCCTTTACTACTTTAAGTGTCTCATTTCCTAATCTAATTCCCTCAACATCACCTGACTTAATTCGACTACATTCCATTATCCTCGTTTTGCTTTTGTTGATGTTCATCTTATATCCTCCCTTCAAGACACTATCTATTCCGTTCAACTGCTCTTCCAAGTCCTTTGCTGTCTCTGACAGAATTACAATGTCATCGGTGAACCTCAAAGTTTTTATTTCTTCTCCATGGGTTTTAATACCTACTCTGAATTTTTCTTTTATTTCCTTCACTGCTTGCTCAATATATAGATTGAATATCATTGGGGAGAGGCTACAAACCTGTTTCACTCCCTTCCCAACCACTGCTTCCCTTTCATGCTCCTTGACTCTTATAACTGCCATTTGGTTTCTATACAAATTGTAAATAGCCTTTCGCTCCCTATATTTTACCCCTACCACCTTCAGAATTTGAAAGAGAGTATTCCAGTCAACATTGTCAAAAGCTTTCTCTAAGTCTACAAATGCCTCTAGCTTCTAAGATAAGCCGTAGGGTCAGTATTGCCTCACGTGTTCCAATATTTCTACGGAATCCAAACTGATCTTCCCCAAGGTCGGCTTCTACTAGTTTTTCCATTCGCCTGTAAAGAATTCGTGTTAGTATTTTGCAGCCGTGACTTATTAAACTGATAGTTCGGTAATTTTCACATTTGTCAACACCTGCTTTCTTTGGGATTGGAATTATTATATTCTTCTTGAAGTCTGAGGGTATTTCGCCTGTCTCGTACATCTTGCTCACCAGATGGTAGAGTTTTGTCAGGACTGGCTCTCCCAAGGCCGTCAGTAGTTCTAATGGAATGTTGTCTACTCCCGGGGCCTTGTTTCGACTCAGGTCTTTCAGTGCTCTGTCAAACTCTTCACGCAATATCGCATCTCCCATTTCATCTTCATCTACATGCTCTTCCATTTCCATAATATTGTCCTCAAGTACATTGCCCTTGTATAGACCCTCTATATACTCCTTCCACCTTTCTGCTTTCCCCTCTTTGCTTAGAACTGGGTTTCCATCTGAGCTCTTGATGTTCATACAAGTGGTTCTCTTATCTCCAAAGGTCTCTTTAATTTTCCTGTAGGCAGTATCTATCTTACCCCTAGTGAGATAAGCCTCTACATCCTTACATTTGTCCTCTAGCCATGCCTGCTTAGCCATTTTGCACTTCCTGTCGATCTCATTTTTGAGACGTTTGTATTCCTTTTTGCCTGCTTTGTTTACTGCATTTTTATATTTTCTCCTTTCATCAATTAAATTAAATATTTCTTCTGTTATCCAAGGATTTCTATTAGCCCTCTTCTTTTTACCTACTTGATCCTCTGCTGCCTTCACTACTTCATCCCTCAGAGCTACGCATTCATCTTCTACTGTATTTCTTTCCCCCATTCCTGTCAATTGTTCCCTTATGCTCTCCCTGAAACTGTACAACCTCTGGTTTAGTCAGTTTATCCAGGTCCCATCTCCTTAAATTCCCACCTTTTTGCAGTTTCTTAAGTTTTAATCTACAGTTCATAACCAATAGATTGTGGTCAGAGTCCACATCTGCCCCTGGAAATGTCCTACGATTTAAAACCTGGTTCCTAAATCTCTGTCTTACCATTATATAATCTATCTGATACCTTTTAGTATCTCCAGGATTCTTCCATGTATACAACCTTCTTTTATGATTCTTGAACCAAGTGTTAGCTATGATTAAGTTATGCTCTGTGCAAAATTCTACCAGATGGCTTCCTCTTTCATTTCTTAGCCCCAATCCATATTCACCTACCATGTTTCCTTCTCTCCCTTTTCCTACTGTCGAATTCCAGTCACCCATGACTATTAAATTTTCGTCTCCCTTCACTACCTGAATAATTTCTTTTATCTCGTCATAAATTTCTTCAATTTCTTCGTCCTCTGCAGAGCTAGTTGGCATATAAACTTTTACTACTGTAGTAGGCATGGGCTTCGTGTCTATCTTGGCCACTATGATACGTTCACTATGCAGTTTGTAGTAGCTTACCCGCATTCCTATTTTTTTAGTCATTATTAAACCTACTCCTGCATTACCCCTATTTGACTTTGTATTTATAACTCTGTAATCACCTGACCAAAAGTCTTGTTCCTCCTGCCACCGAACTTCACTAATTCCCACCATATCTAACTTTAACCTATCCATTTCCTTTTTTAAATTTTCTAACCTACATGCCCCATTAAGGGATCTGACATTCCACGTTCCAATCCGTAGAACGCCAGTTTTCTTTCTCCTGATAACGACGTCCTCTTGAGTAGTCCCCGCCCGGAGATCCGAATGGGGGATTATTTTACCTCTGGAATATTTTACCCAAGAGGACGCCATCATCATTAACCACACAGTAAAGCTGCATGCCCTTGGGAAAAATTACGGCTGTAGTTTCCCTTTGCTTTCAACCGTTCGCAGTACTAGCACAGCAAGGCCGTTTTGGTTAGTGTTACAAGGCCAGATCAGTCAGTCATCCAGACTGTTGCCCCTGCAACTACTGAAAAGGCTGCTGCCCCTCTTCCAGAACCACGCGTTTGTCTGGCCTCTCAACAGATCTCCCCCCCCCCCCCCCCCCCCCCCCCCCCCCCCCACCCGTTGTGGTTGCACCTACGGTACGGCTATCTGTATCGCTGAGGCACGCAAACCTCCCCACCAATGGCAAGGCCCATGGTTCATGGGGGGTGATTCTTGTTACTACCATTAAATTGTTCTTGAATGATGAAAAATATAGTTTTCACTGGTAAATAGTGATATTCCTTTAGCACAAACTGTATCACCCTATCAGTGTCCATTTTTAACATTGCAATTGTAATTGAACTTTGCAGATTAGTAGCATGTTTTTTACCCAGTGCCCCCCCTCCCCACATACGTGTCAACGGACATTGTTTGCATGCATGGTTATTTCGCCGTCTTACTTCTGTGAAACGTCATATATGTGTGTCACATTTCATCTTCTTTAATGTTCTTAGGTTCACAAATCCACAGTCGCCAAATGCGAGGATTCCTCCTCTTTGAGTGATATTACTCGTTTTGGAAGGAACCCGCTTACCACCATACTTACACTGTGAAGTGGCTGCTATTATATACTAACAGGCACTGGTAGGCTCACAAACTGGATTTATTATTCCAATTACAATTCAGTTTAACTTCTGATCAACAGTAACTTCATACAACCAACTAATAACAAAAATGGACTGCCCTTATGGTTCTCAGTCAAATTTGGTTCTGTGTTATACAATGATGAGGCAGAACATTATGACCACCAATGTAGTAGACGGTCTGTCCACCTTTGGCATGAATAACAGCGACGACGTGTTGTGGCATGGAAGCAATGAGGCCTTGGTAGGTTGCTGGAGAGAACTGGCACCACATTTGCACACACACACGTCGTCTAATTCCTGTAAATTCGGGGGATGGAGGCAATGAGCTCTGATCCTGCAACCAGTCACATCACAGATGTGTTGAACCGGTTTCTGATCTACTGAACTCGCCACTGTGTTCCTCGAACCACTCCATCACACTCTTGTCCTTGTGACATGGTGCATTATCTTGGTGAAAAATGTCACTGCCATCTGGAAACATGATCGTCACGAAGTGATGCATGTAGTCTGAACCAGTGTGTGACACTCCTTGGCCATCATAGTGCCTTGCACGAGCTCCATTGGACCCATTGGTACCCATGTGAATTTTCTTGCCAGCTTGTCTCTGTCCTGCAGTACAAGTGTCAAGGATCTGCTCCCATGGAAGATGGATTTGCACCCTGCCCTCCCTTCGGCATGATGAAGAAGGTATCGGGATTCGTGAGACCAATCAATGCTCTGCCACTGCACCAGTTTCCAGCACCAGTGGTCACATCCCATTTCAGTCGTACCTAACAATGCTGTGGTGTTAACATTGGCACATGCACAGGCAGTTAGCTGTGGTGACCCATCTTTAGACTGTCCTGTTCTACCAGTCTGCCCAGCCTACGACATCAGACATCTGTAACTGGAGGGGTGGGGGGGGGGGGGGGGTGGAAGTTGGCCACTCAACCCCACAATGCCTGGATAAGGTTTTACTTTGGTTTCACCATGTCTTGAAGACAACAACCACTGCACTCCTTGGACACCTGCCACTGAAATACTCGTGCCAAGCCTCCGGGCCACCACAATCTGCCTTTGGTCAAACTCAGATAGATTGGGCACCTTCCCCATTCTACGCACCCCACAATGTCTGGACAAGGTTTTACTTTGGTTTCACCATGTCTTGAGGACAACCACCACTGCACTCCTTGGACACCTGACAAGTTGTGCAGATTCTGAAATACTCGTGCCAAGCCTCCGGGCCACCACAATCTGCCTTTGGTCAAACTCAGATAGATTGCGCACCTTCCACATTCTACGCATGCTCACTGATAACTACATGCTCCAAGTGTGTGTCTGATTGGCAGTCATTCCTCACCAAGTGACAATGCTATGACATGGATGGGTTTATATCAATAATAGGTCAGTGGTCATGATGTTGTGGCTGATTAGTGTACATAGATCTCCCTAGTTACCAAGTCCCATGATCACGGAACTTGGCCATGAAAGGAAAACTACAGCATGCCGTACTGCTCTGCAGACTCTAAAAACAAAGATGATGTAACTTACCAAACGAAAGTGTTGGTATGTTGATAGAGACACTAACAAACACACACACAAAATTCAAGCTTTTGCAACCAACGGTTGCTTCATCAGGAAAGAGGGAAGGAGAGGGAAAGACGAAAGGATGTGGGTTTTAAGGGAGAGGGTAAGGATGTGGGTTTTAAGGGAGAGGGTAAGGAGTCATTCCAATCCCGGGAGCGGAAAGACTTACCTTAGGGGGAAAAAAGGGACAGGTATACACTCTAGCGCGCGCGCGCCCACACACACACACACACACTCACTCTCACTCTCTCTCTCTCTCTCTCTCTCTCTCTCTCTCTCTCTCTCTCTCTCTCTTTCTTCTTGAAGAAGCAACCGTTGGTTGCGAAAGCTAGAATTTTGTGTGTGTGTGTGTGTGTGTGTGTGTGTGTGTGTGTGTGTGTGTGTGTGTGTGTGTGTGTGTGTTCATGTTCGTTAGTGTCTCTATCAACATACCAACGATTTCGTTTGGTAAGTTACATCATCTTTGTTTTTAGATATTAGATGCATGCGGAAGTGCCACAGTACGACGTGGCATGGACTCTACTAATGTCGCAAGGAGTGCTAAAGGGAATTGGCACCATGAATGCTGCAGGGGGCTGTCCATAAATCTGTAAGCGTACAAGGGGCTGGAGTTCTTTTCTGAACAGCATGTTGCAAGGCATCCCAGATGTGCTCAATAATGTTCCTGTCTGTGGAGTCTGGTGGGCAGCGGAAGTGTTAAAACTCAGAGTGTTCTTGGAGCTACTCTGTAGCAATTCTGAACATATGGGGTGTCACATTGTCCTGCTGGAATTGCCCAGGTCCATCAGAATGCACAATGGACATGATGGATGCTGGTGATCAGACAGGATGCTTACATATGTGTCACCTGTCAGTCATATCTAGGCATATCATGGGCTCCATATCACCCAACTGCACATGCCCCACACCATTGCATAGCCTCCTCCGACTTGAACAGTCCCCTGCTGACATGCAGGGTCCATGGATTCGTGAGGTTGTCTCTTACCCATATACGCCCATCTGCTCAATATAATTTGAAATGAGACACATCTGACCAGACAAAAAGTTTCCAGTCATCAACAGTCCAGTGTCTGTGTTGACGGGTCCAAGCACGGCATAAAGCTTTGTGTCGTGCTGTCATCAAGGGTACACCAGTGGGCCTTCAGCTCTGAAAGCCCATATTGTTGATGGTTCGTTGAATGGTTCACACGTTGGCATTTATTGATAGCCTTTTGAAATCCGCAACTATTTGCGGAAGGGTTCCATTTCTGCCATGTTGAATGATTCTCTTCAGTCGTCATTGGTCCTTTCTTGCAGGATCTTTTTCCAGTCACAGTGATGTCGGAAAAAGAACCTGGTGACCTTCATGTCTCCAGCCACCAACTGTAACTGCAAATCTACATCAAATGATGTACAGCACACAGTAATACACAATTATTTTACGTAGCATTGTTATTTATAGGCCTGTATTTTCTTATCTATATTACACTAATGATTTGACTCAGTTGTTTGCAGCATGAAAGTGTAGTTTTGTTGCACCCTTTATTTGTGAAGTACAGTATAGGAACAATACCAGTTATCAATGAATGACCTATTTCGTTTCAAGCGCTGCCACAAACGAGTGAAACAGGACCGTGGGAAGATTATGAACCTCCTCCGAAATTTGCCAAATGATGAACTACAAAATGTTTTATCAGATACAATACGTGATGAAGTAATGGATATAGTAGAGGCACCTTCAGGAAGTACGGATGGAGATTCGGAGGAGGAATTTACAATAGAAAAAGAAGAAGAAACTGTAGAAAAAGAAGGTAAAACTATTTACTTTTATTTAATATTATGATGGAATGTGAAATGATGACACCTCTGAAAGTGGTGATGAGACCTTTCAAGATCTCCTTCATATCTTAGATGTCAAATTTTTGAGGGTATGAACTACATAGTAAAATATGGTTAGTTGTTTTTCATGACATTGAAGTGTAAGCTAGAAAATTACCACCACCAAAAAAACACACAGTATTGATGATTGGTGGCTGTAAGATGAAATGAGTGGTAGTAAAAAGAGAGGTATATGCAGTGCAACCTTAATTAATTATCATCTCACTGCTCTATATAACTTGGGATAGAACATGCTAGATTTAACGTAATAAAATTAAGAGCAAAGTTGTTACTTTGAAAGAAACCTTTTACATCTTCAGTTATTTCAAATAGCTGCTGCTCATCTACTGTTAGCTTAGTGTTTATATGACTGTAGATTTGTATTAAAAGTAACTTACCTGTTTACAGTTAACATTGCTGCTATTTATGCCGCTAACTGGTTCCTTCTAGTCTTGAATTTGGATGATGATATTTTGTAGAATGAATGGCCAAAAAGAAATGTAATTTCTGGCATTCTAAGTTTTTGTCTTTTATAATAGGAGCTTATTGAAGTTGATGTAGAAATGTTTCTTTCTTCTGTTGTGGCTGTGTAAATCCATCGCTCTAGGGGGGTGGGGGGGGGGGGGGGCAAGATATACTGTTAAGGAGAAAATGTATTAGGAAGTGAGTATAAGAAGTCCAAGGTTTCTGCAAAATGTGAAGTTACTTCACTTAGAATTATTGCTGCTTGCATGTGCCGAATAAATATTTTATGTATTAAGTGGCATTGTCCCAAGAGAACTGCAAAACACAACAGAGTGTGAAACTGCTTGAAAGAAATACTGTTGTCATAATGTAAGCATAGTGAGATATTGTTGTAAGTGAAAGTAATGCTGAACTGGTTTAGCTGTGTGTGGACCTCATTTTACATTGTCATCAAGATTGGCTCTAAGGAATGTGACACATTCTTTCATTTAGAATGTGGTTAATGATATCTATTTATGTTACCAGATTGTAATTTTTATTTGTTTTATATTGAATATAGTTAGTCTTTGGTGAGGTTAAGACTTAATTTGTAAAATTAAGAGACAGCACTGGCTAGCCATTATTTACCTCCAGGTAGCAAAATTTGAAGCAAGTGGATATGGAAAGTAGATATAGAAAGTAGATAGTCACAGACAGTACATTGGTAAGCACTGTGCCAGCGTCAGTCAGAGCTGATAAGGGGAGGTGGTGAGAAGTAAAGATGGACTAAGGTGGAGAGGAGTGAGATGTCGGAAAGATGGTAAGTTAAGGTCTAGATGGGAAAAATAAGAGGAGATGGAAAAAAATCAGAAAGGTGTGAATATAAGAAAGAAATAGGGATTACTTCTTACTAACAGATAAAAAGAGGTGTAGGGTGAGAAACATTCTCTTAAACAATTGAAAGTATTCTCAGTTGTGTAACTTACACAAGTGTTTAACTGAATATCATGAAGACTTCTGTAGAGTCAGCATTATTTTCATGTGGAATGTTGTGTTACAACTTCATTACATGGGGAATTGATGCTGGTTACAAATACTAGAAAATTGTACCTAATCTTGAAACTGCAAACTGGTTCAGCAGCTTTACAGGTATAAGTGTGCCATCTCAATGAAAAGATGTGACAGGTGTCATAGCTTTCGTACCGAGTGAGGTAGCGCAGTGGTTAGCTCACTGTACTCGCATTCCATAAGATGAGGGTTCAAACCCCCGACTGGCCATCCAGATTTAGGTTTTCTGTGATTTGCCTGCCTCACATGAGACAAATTCCAGGATGCTTCCTTTGAAAGTGCACAACAGCTTTCCTTCTTCATCTTTCCCTAATCTGAGCTTGTGCTCCATCTTGAAACAAGTTCAGAAGCGCCCAGTAGTACAGGGTGTAATGTGTAGTATAAGACTATAAAGGAAAAGGGGCACAAAAAACTAAAGATCATATTGTCAGGTAGTAGTCATGGAAGTCAAATACAAGGATGGTGCAGAATTTCTTAGGTGGTGATTACTGGGAAGTTAATATTTTTAAGCCAAGTGTAAGGATCAGCAGTGTCACCCGCTTTGGAAAAACTGTTAATAAAGATCATGTTATTGTGTTTCAGTGCCGTCTCCTTATAGCACTCTGGCAAATGTAGGGTCTTAAGGAATCCTTATCCTTGATGCTGGCTGACAATGCGAGAAGACTCAATCAGATTTTATGTTTTCTCAAAAACAGAGGGTTTTATTCCGCTATTTATTATTTTCACTGTACTGGACCAGTAGTGGTCTGGGTATGGGAGGACTGTGTACCGCTGCATGCTCAGTCCTGCAGAGAGGGGAGGGGGGGGGGGGGGCAGGCGGCTCACATGTCTGTCTTGCTTGTTAGCCAATTTTTTTTTTTCTTTTGTTTTATTTTCATCTGTCTTTCTGATCTTTGATGCATTTAGCCCCTTCCTCTTTTACTTGTATTGGCTTCCCCTCCTCCAGTCAAGAGCAGAGGGTTTATTACGTCACTGTTTCATGCCTGTACCAAGTTGGCTGGGGGTCAGGCGTGGGGGCGTGCTTCTTGTCGCAGATTAGGTACATCTACATACATACTCAGCAAGCTACCATATGCTGCACGGTGTAGAGTACCTCATACCACTACTAGTTGCCATCCCCATTTCTTCTTCACAGCATCCTACAAGACAACCTGATCTGACATTACCTTGCTATGTCACACAACCAGTTGAACCAGAGGTATTGTTATTGACCAATATACTTAAATTCTACGTGCCACAACAATACAATCAAGTGGGTTTTACCACTAGCTGACAACACTATCCTTTTAGGTCTTGCCAGAATGAGATTTTCACCCTGCAGCGGAGTGTGAGCTGATATGAAACTTCCTGGCAGATTAAAACTGTGTGCCCGACCGAGACTCGAACTCGGGACCTTTGCCTTTCGCGGGCAAGTGCTCTACCATCTGAGCTACCGACGCACGACTCACGCCCGGTCCTCACAGCTTTACTTCTGCCAGTATCTCGTCTCCTACCTTCCAAACTTTACAGAAGCTCTCCTGCGAACCTTTCAGAACTAGCACTCCTGAAAGAAAGTTCAAGTCTCGGTCGGGCACACAGTTTTAGTCTGCCAGGAAGTTTCTTTTAGGACTTCTTTTGTGAAAGAGTTACTGATGACGATGTAGTTTTGTAATCTCAGAACACCATCCATTATTATTTTTTGACTCCTCAGTTCTGAGTTTTCTTGAGCTGGTAGTATCTGTCGATAACATTTACCCAGTGGCGGCTCATGCAAAATTTTACCAGTGTGCGATAATGATTGCTATAGCCATTTGATTTAGTAGAATAGTAATTGTAAGTACTTGTAATGTATTAATACTGTTGAAATTTTATGATCAGTCAATTAACATTGCCATCAAATTTGCAGTCTGTGTATTTGACCACTTGACTGTGGGACTCTTACATGGGCAACTGCTCGAAAATCCCTCAAACTTTCCTGGAAACCTTCAGAGAACTTACATGCTATTCACTTGTTCACACATTCTGTACCGTCAACCCTCGCAGTGCTGCGGATGACTTACTTCATTATCTTAGTGAAGAAAAAGGTTATATCATTTATTATATTATGTGCCTGTTTGTGTGCTATCATGTACAAAAAAGCCTCATTTCAATGTCTTGAACTGTTTATGAAATATGACTATTGTCACAGGATGAAAATGGGCATGCCACACCCGACTGTCTGATGGATGTATAAACTAATAACTTGAAAATGAAATAAGACATCATTCTGCACTCGGTTTCAAAGAAAATTTAATATCTTACCTACATTTCATACGCAAAAATGTATGGACTAAAATCAACCATAAGCAAAGTTCACACCATGCATTTTTAACTCTGCAGACTCTTTAAATTTTTTTGCAGTATTTTACTTAATTTGATGCAGCACAGTAACTATGATGAATAATGAGAAGAAATTGTTATTTATTGAGTGAAGATATCTGAATGTAAGATGTGCAAAAATCAATTTTTTTCAACTAATAGTTTTCCTAAATTCAGATGTGTATTTCATAGCAGCAGCATTAGTTAGGCAAACAGTATAGCAACAACAAAGCTGCCTCAAGAATGGAATGTAGAGGGCATGTCTGTAGCAGTCAAAAAATTAAATTTTATAATTGAGGTTTTAACATTGTGAGGAGTATAATAAAATGCAAAAAAATGTTGGTAGCAGTGGGATTTAAGCCCAGGCCAATGAATCACCAGTCCACGATCTAGACCACTTTGGCTGTGGCAATATTGTAAAAACTGCACCTCTAAAACCCCTCATACACTTTGCTTGTCACACCCACCCATCTTTCCCCACGCCTCCCCTTTTTCACTTTTCCCCTTCCTCCTCTCCAACACTCTGTCCCACAGCCTGCTTGCACTCTGACTGTTGGTAGTTTAGTCCCTGTACACTCTGTCACACAGTGCTCCCCCCCCCCTTCCCCGTCCACCCATACACTGCCATCCATTGTTACCGCCCCGTGTAGATCGCTGCTTCCATTCCATGTGACGGTTGCATTCTGGCCCTAGATAAGTCATGTGTGCATGAGATGTGCTTGCATGTGTGAGTAAATGTGTGTTATTTTTCTGAAGAAGACTGTGACTGAAAGCTAATGCATAAGTGTCTTTTAATTGTGCCTGCCTGCAACTTAACGTGCAACCTTTTTGGTAAGTATCAGTCACTCTTTCCTTACATTGTTGCATAATACTTTGCATGTATTGCTCAAAGAAAAATATTGAACTGGTACATTGAGCATGGTAACACCATCCGGGATGACATTACATCAGGGCATGCAAGGTCGAAATCAGACAACCACATCCCTTCTCTGAGTTTGTTGTTGTGCAGCTGACTGTCATTTCGGCACTCGACCCTAGCTTCTAGTTATCATGGGGAGAGCGCTACAAAGCCTGTTTTTATCTGTTTTATTTGCTTGCTAGCATGCATTTGAAGAGAATTGGTGATTTCTGGCTTGTATTCAATGAGAAATGGCATAATGATAGCGTGATTTCGACCTTGCATTTGAAGAGAGATGGCATAATTCTGTTGCCATATTTACAGTTTGCTGTAGCACATTCTCACATGATCACCAGCCCCCAGTACATTTACTCATAATTTGAGTTCAGTTGGCCCCCTAATGACACTTTCTGGGAACTTTCGAGCACTGAACCGAGGTTCTCATCACATTGTAATTTGTGGAATGTCTGTATCCAGACAGTGCTTAGCCACTGTAGATTCACAAGAGTGACCAAGCCTCGTGTGGAGTTAGTGTTCCACAGGTCAAACTTCTACTGTTCTGATTATTTGGCTAATATATGAGATACCACATTCACAATGAACATTGTAGTTTTCTGGCTTCTGCAAGCTTAAATTGTCCTTTACATTGCCTGTTATGATGCTTGTCTTTTTCAGCAGGTGTGTCATACATTTGCCATTTATGTTTATTTAGGATTTTCGTGGTTTTTGTAGAGATTCTCTGCATAGGGGCATTGCATTTGGTTTTCTCACCTGTACTTTTTCTTTCTGCCAAGATGCTGATATATGAAATGCATTTGCAATTTGGATATGGCAATAGACGTGTGGAAATTCTCTTGTAAATGCTGAAGTTCAGATCCAATCCTCTTCATCTGACAGGGCGTTTTGAGATCTTCAAGACACCCGACTTCTGATAGTTACATGTATTTGTTGAGAGGTATTGTTCAATGTGGGGCAGCATATGTACAACCTCAGTTACCCCCTGCGGGCCCGGGGGTTAGAATAGGCCCGAGGTATTCCTGCCCATCATAAGAGGCGACTAAAAGGAGTCCACACCTTTCAGCCTTTTATTTTATGGTCCCCTGTTGGGTTTGACCTCCATTTTTCAAAATTTTCCCGAACAGCGAGCCAATCAGGGAAGGGCGCCTTACATGGTGCATCGTGTCTATCGTGCGTTGAGATCTTTAGCCCACTTTCTCATCGTGGCATTGCAGTCCCGCTCGTCCTCCATCTCGTGGGTGAGGACACCTTCCTGGGTTTGTTTTCCTCCACCCACTATGCAGTGTCATTTTCTGCACCAGTCATGGCCATGTAAAAACACGGGAGAACTGCCGGATATCAGTAACTTCCTGCCACGATATTTCGGCGCAGAGTCTTCTGGCCATCTTCAGGTGAATGCCACTGTAGTAGTACTGGCGAGTACGCACTGAGCTCCGCTATTTAAAGCCTGAGGTGACATTGCGCATGTGCTGCTCAGCGTGCGCGTTCATAACGGCTCCGTGCGCTGCGCCTCGCGCCCTCCACTGCGAAAGCCTGGCGTATCAGTGTCAGGTTGAATTCCATCTTTATGCAGATAACTACGTTGACTACGAAGTTTCTCTATAACAGGATTCCAACCAGAGTTCAGCTGATAACCGCTATCTCGATTGATGAGAGTCTCGTTGTCACACAATCTTATTTCCATAGATTCATTGATAATCGAGCTCCAAAAGTTTGATGTATGGGCCAAAATTTTTGTGTCGTTGTAATTCATGGAATGGTCTGTGGAAATACAATGTTTGGCGATTGCGGACTTGGTGGATTGGAGAAGGCGAGTATGCCGTTGGTGTTCCACAATGCGTTCCTGCACAGTTCGCATTGTTTGCCCTATATATGATTTGCCGCATTCACACGGAATTTTGTAAACACCTGGTTTACGCAGGCCCAGGTCGTCTTTAATGGATCCCACCAGCGATGAAATTTTGGAAGGAGGGCGAAAGATGACTCTCCCTTGATACTTTCTCAATATTCTGCCTATCTGTGAAGAAATATTCCCAATAAATGGTAGATAAACAGTCGACCTGAAGGGCTCTTCCTCTTCCTTGTTCCGTCGTTCGTAGGTCTTCATCACTCTGTTCACTTGCCTAGGTGAAAAACCATTCTTCAAAAATACTTTTTGCAGGTGTTCCAGTTCCGCTTGAAGACTGTCAGCGTCAGAGATAGTACGGGCATGGTGGACCAAGGTTTTGAGAACGCCCATTGTTTGTGCTGGATGGTGGCAACTAGTAGCCTGTAGATACAGGTCTGTATGAGTGGGCTTTCTGTACACCGAGTGACCAAGTGTGCCATCACTCTTCCATCGCACCAAGATGTCTAAAAATGGCAGACAACCGCCTCTCTCTATCTCCATGGTAAACTTTATGTTTTCATATATGGAGTTCATGTGACGTAAAAATTCTAGGAGACAGTCCAGACCATGAGGCCACACTATAAAAGTGTCGTCAACGTACCGCCAAAATACTGTTGGTTTAAAAGTGGCAGAGTCGAGTGCTCTCTCCTCAAAATCCTCCATAAAAAGATTGGCCACCAGGGGAGACAAAGGACTCCCCATGGCGACACCGTCAGATTGTTCGTAAAATTCGTTGTTAAATATAAAATATGTAGAGTAGAGTGTGTGCTCAAACAACGCTGCAATGTCTGCACCAAACATATTGCCAATGAGGTGTAGTGAGACCACCAGAGGCTCCTTTGTCAACAGTGAAAGCACATCAAAACTGACCAATAAATCACTACTTTGCAGTTGTAGTGACTGAAGTCGACTGATAAAATCACCAGAATTCTTTATGTGATGTGCACACTTGCCTATCATTGGTTTGAGCAAAGATGCCAAGAATTTTGCTAGGTCGTAGGTGGCTGCTCCAATGTTACTCACAATTGGACGTAATGGCACATTTTCCTTGTGGATCTTAGGCAGTCCATATAGCCTAGATGGAAATGAGCTGTTTGGTTTCAGTCTCTTGATGACCTCCTTCAGTAGAGAACTATTTGATAAAAGTTCTGCTGTTTTTCGCACTACTCGACTCGTGGGATCCTTATTGATTTTGCGATACGTTGAATCACATAATAAAACATTGATCTTATTAATATAGTCATCCCTTGGTACGAGGACAGTAGCGTTTCCTTTGTCAGATTTTAAGACTACTGTATCCACATCTGCTCGTAAGTTACGGAGGGCTATCCTCTCCATGGGCGAGATGTTTTTCTTCATTGGTGCACCCCTGGTCAATACACGGCAAGACTCCCGACGAACTTCCTCCGCTTCATCTGTATCAAGATGGCGTACAGCTTCTTCGATGGCACTGATGAAATCCACTAGTGGCGATGAAACAGGTGTGGGAGCAAAATTCAGTCCTTTTGCTAGCACAGACACAGTCGCGTCACCTAAAGTTTTCTCTGTCAAATTAACAACAGATCATCGAGTTGGAACTTCCTGCTGCATCTGTTTAGAAAGTCTGTCAATCTTGGCAGTTTGCCTCGTCACAGCTTTATCATGGCTCCAGTTTGCTTTAGCCCATGTCACACCATCCACCCAGTCCCACAACAGAGAAGATAGTCTTGCTGCCAATTCCAAATGTATGTGGAACATGTCCTTTGACACAGAATCCAATTCACGCCGAGTAAAACGAATCCTTTCTCTCACCAAAGTCATGCTTGCTTTACGTTTGATGTTGTTTGCAGCAGTGGTATTTATGAAATGCACAATTTTGGCAAACGTTAGAATAATGCTCTTGTCTCTGCAACTTAATAAGAATATCAACGAGCTCAGCAGCCTCGTTCTTCTTTCACGTAACTTGTCGAATCTTCGAATACATTCCATCACTTCCTCCCCGTAGAGTTGCTTGATGTGATGTTTAAAGCTTTCCCGGTGTACCGGGAAAGCTTTAAACATCACATGGCCATGTAATTTTTTGCACGTCATATCCAGCACAGTAGCCAGTCCGTTGTGATGGGGCTGCCATGTACCCTGTTGGTTGTAGCATCTTGACTACACAGGGATTGCTCTGCTGATGCCTGCGCCATTAACGCTCCACTTATGCAAAGGAGTAGGTGCCCCTCACCCTGGGGCATTGGGACTTGTGGCAATGGCCATCCTGCCAGGTGTCCTTTGCTGTGGCTGAGTGGCACCCATGGGGAGGGCCCCTGGTCGGAGTGGGTGGCATCAGGGCAGATGACGCATGATGAAACGTACCACATCATCACTTGGTGGTGATCAAACGCCAGCAGTCTGTAAGTGTTCCAAGTCTCATTACAATGCAAGGAAGTATGATCCTAAATCGTTCCCCTCCCTGGCCACACCATAGGAAGAACACAGGGCTAAGGATGGCAGCGAACCTTATTTGCCCCGGTACCTCGTATGTACGAGAGCTGATGGGCACTCCTTTGTCTCAAAAGCCTCAGGTTTTTGTAGAGCATTTATAGGACAAGTTTGGGGAAGTGGAGGGCTTATCCAAAATGCGGTCAGGGTCAGTCTTGATAAAAACAGCATCTTCTGCCCAGTCACGGGCATTACTTGCTTGTGAGAAGCTGGGGGATGTTTCCGTTACCATCACGTCTCATAAGAGCTTAAATATGGTCCAGGGTATTATATTCCACAGGGACCTTCTTTTGCAATCTGATGACAAGCTGCGCGCGCCAACTTAGAGTGCCGAAAAGTCTGTTTTGTCCGGCATGTCCATCGGGGTCTGAGGGTTAATCAGGTTGCCATCGGTGCCTTCATCTTGGCCTTTGAGGTTGACACATTGCCCGAGAAGGTCAAGGTGATGGTCTTTCCCGCTGTGACGTTAAGCCCCATATCCCTCTCCCAATGCAGTGCTTTAAGTGTTGGAATTTCGGCCATATGTCTTCCCGCTGCACATCTAGCATCACATGTCGAGATTGTGGGTGTCCATCACATCCCAATCCTCCATGTGCCCGGCCTCACATCTGTGTCAACTGCGGTGAGCATCATACACCTTGCTCACCAGACTGCAGGATTTTGCAGAAACAGAGGAAAGTCATGGAATATAAGACCCTGGACCGTTTGACCTGCACTGAGGCCAAGAGGAAATTTGAATGCCTACATCCTGTGGCTATGACCTCATCTTACACCGCCACTTGGAGAACAATTGTTGCCCCATCATTTGCTCAAATTCCTGTCACCTCTCAGAACCGGGAGACTACACCTGTCCCCTTGATGGTGGGGGGGCACTTCCCTCCCTGTTGCTCCCACACCACCTACTTCGGAAGCAACAACCCCCTCCCCAGCCATCGGGGATTTCAGTCCCCACTTCCGAGCCAGAGAAGCATAAGGCTTCTTTGCTCCTCTCGTTGGCTCCTTGCGCTAGGAAGGGGTCCCTTAGGTCACTCTCTTCCCAGGTTTCTGCTAGTGGGAAAGATGACAACCGCCAGTGGCTGTAGAGCCCAAAAGCAGCTGGTCGTAGGGCTTCATGCTCATTCTCAGTCCTGGATACTGAATTTGTGAAGTCCTCCCAGCCAGGGAAAACCAAGGAGCAGCAAGAGAAATCCAAAAAGAAGGTCCCCAAGACCAAGGGAATTGCAGTAGCACCCACACCACCGCTACCTACAAGCTCTGCGTCTGCAGATGAGGTGGAGATACTGGCGTCCGCTGAGGACATAGATCACGCCGGACCCTCGGACAAAATGGATATAGACTGCTCAGGCAAAAAGTCTGTGACAGCAGGTGACCCTGAGGTGTAAACTGCCTCATTGAATGTTCCATGCCTTCCCAGTCTCACGGTGATGTCACCCAGTGGAATTGCGGTGGTTTTTTCCACTGACTGGCTGATTGAGCTACGGCAACTGTTAAGCTTTACACCTGCTTTCTGCATTGCCCTCCAGGAAACCTGGTTCCTGGCAATGTGAACCCATGCCTTCCGCGGCTATAAGGGATACCACAGGAACCGTAGCGACTATAATAGTGTGTCAGATGGAGTTTGTGTTTATGTCCTAAACTCAGTCTAGTGAAACTGTGCCCCTACAAACCCCCCTTGATGCTGTAGCTGTCACAATAAGGACGACGCAGGAAACAACTGTCTGCAGTGTTTATCTTCCTCCAGATGGTGCAGTACCCCTGAATGCATTGGCTGCTCTGATTGATCAACTCCCTAAACCTTTCCTACTCTCAGGAAATTTTAATGCTCATAACCACCTACTTCGGAAGCAACACCCCCCTCCCCAGCCATCGGGTGAACTCGTAAAGGGAGACCAAGAGATGAATACACTAAGCAGATTCAGAAGGACGTAGGTTGCAGTAGGTACTGGGAGATGAAGGAGCTTGCACAGGATAGATTAGCATGAAGAGCTGCTTCAAACCAGTCTCAGGACTGAAGACCACAACAACAACAACAACAACAACAACAACAACAACAACCCCCTGTGGTGTGGCACCATGCTTACTGGCCGAGACAGAGATGTCGAAATTTTACTGTCTCATTTCGACCTCTGCCTATTAAATACTGGGGCCGCCATGCATTTCAGTGTGGCTTGAGGTAGTTACTCAGCTATTGATTTATCAATTTGCAGCCCAGGACTTCTCCCATCTATCCACTGGAGAGCACACGACGACCTGTGTGGTAGTGACCACTTCCCCATCTTCCTGTCACTGCCCCGGCGTCAGGCCCATGGACACCTGCCCAGATGGGCTTTAAAGAAGGCGGACTGGGAAACTTTCACCTCTGCTGTCACCGTTGAATCTCCCCCCACACAGTAACATAAATGTGATGGTTGAGCAGGTGACTACAACAATCGTTTCTGTGACAGAAAACACGATCCCTCACTCTTTAGGGTGCCCCCGGCGAAAGGTCGCTGAAGCAATTAAGGAGCATCGGCGAGCTCTACAGCCGCATAAGCGGCACCCTTCACTGAAGCACCTCATAGCCTTTAGACGGCTCCATGACCCCGTTCGCCAACTTATCAAATGACAGAAGCAGGGGTGTTGGGAGAGAGATGTCACAACCATTGGGTGCCATATGTCACCTTCCCTAGTCTGGGCAAAGATCAAACGTGTTTTCGGGCACCAGACCCCAACAGGTGTCCCCCCCCCCCCCCCCCCCCCCCCCAGCCTTTCGCACTCTCAAACAGCAGCTGGAAGGTAAGGTCCTGTCATTCACTACATGCCACAGTGAATCCTATAATTCCCCATTTACAGAGTCGAAGCTCCTCAGTGCCTTTGCACATTGCCCCGACACTGCTCCTGGGCCAGATCGGATCCACAGTCAGATGATTAAACATCTCTCATCTGACTTCAGGCCAGGGTCGCTCTACCACTGATAATCTTTTGTCACTCATGTCTGCCATCTGAACAGCCTTTTTGAGGCACCAACACCTGGTTGCCATCCCTTACGTAAAACATAAGACAGAACCTGGCGACATCATATCCTTGCCACATTGTCTGAGTGGGGCCACTGAGGCCCGCTCCCAATTTTTACCCAAAACTTCCTGTCGCTCCGAACTTTCCATGTCCAAGTTGGTGCCTCCAATAATTCCCCCCATATTCAGGAGAATGGTGTTCTGCAGGGCTCTGTATTGAGTGTATCTCTAATTTTAGTGTTCATTAATAGCCTAGCAGCAGCTGTAGGGCTGTTGGTCTCCCCCTTCTCTGTATGCGAATGCCTTCTGCATTTCGTATTGCTCCGCCACTACTGGTGTTGCTGAGAGGCACCTAGAGGAAGACATTCACAAGGTGCAGTCATGGGCTTCTAATTTTCAGCCACGAAGTCGTGTGTTATGCTCTTCTGTCGGCGTCGTACTGTTCATCCAGAACCTGAACTTTATCTTAATGATGAGCCACTCAGTGTAGTGGAGACATATCGATTCTTAGGACAGGTTTTCGACGCCCGATTGGCTTGGCTCCCCTTCCTTCGTCAACTTAAGCGGGAGTGCTCTCCACTGCCTGAGCAACGCCAACTGGGGTGCAGATCGCTCTACAGAGCCCTTGTTCAATCCCACCTTGACTATGTGAGTCTGGTTTATGGTTCAGTGGCACCCTCAGCATTGCATTTGCTCGACCCAGTGCACCACTGTGGTGTTCGCCTAGCGACGGGAGCTTTTAGAACAAGTCCAGTGACCAGTGTCCTAGTGGAGGCCAGAGTCTCTCCATTGCAGATCCGACGTGCACAATTGCTCGCCAGTTATGTTGCACACATTCATAGTTCTCCAGAGCATCCGAACTACCGTCTCCTTTTCCCACCTTCGGCTGTTCATCTCCCACATCGGCCGCTCAAGTCAGGGCTCACGATTGCGGTTCATGTGCAATCCCTTCTCTACGAACTAGAGTCCTTTCCTTTGCCACCACTAAATGAGGTCCATTCACATACACCTCCATGGTGTACACCTCGGCCGAAGCTTTGTCTGGACATTTTGCATGGCCCACTGCTCTCCGCTGTCACTTCACCTCAATTCTTGACGTATTCCGGGGCACTGAAATTGTTTACACTGGCTCAATGGCTGATGTTAACGTTGGTTTTGCCTATGTCCACAGAGGCCATATTGAACAGCATTCCTTGCCCGCTAGCTGCAATGTATTGACTGCAGAGCTTGTGGCCATATGTTGTGCACTTCAGTACATCCCTGAGCAGCTTACAAGCTATCGACTAGTGCTACCCTTGCCATCCTTTGGTAGCGTACATCCAGGAGTCCATCTCTGTCCTGAAACTGTCCAGTCATTCAGTGGTGTTTTTGTGGACCCCAGGACACATTGGAATCCCAGGCAACGAACTTACTAACAGGCTACACAGAAACCGCTCCTGGAGATGGGCATTTCTGAAACTGACCTGCATTTTGTCTTACACTGCAATGTTTTTCGGCTTTGAGAAACAGAGTGGAATAATAGTATGCACAAAAAACTGCATGTCATTAAGGAGACTGTGAATGTGTGGAAGTCTTCCCTGCAGGCTTCCCGCAGGGAATCAGTTGTCCTTTGTTGGCTCTGCATTGGCCATACGTGGCTCACACATGGCTACCTCATCTTGTCGCGAGGACTCACTTCAGTGTCGCTGTGGCTCCCAAATGACAGTCGTCCACCTCTTTGCTGGACACTTTAACTTTCCCAGCACCGTACCTTCGGCGTTCGGCGACCGTGCTTCAACACCAGCTTTAGTTTTACATTTTATTCATGAGGGTGGGTTTTATCATTTGATCTGAGTTTTAGCACATGTCCTTTGTACCTATGTGTCCTCCACCCTAGGGCTTTTAGGGCATAGGTTTTAATGTGTTGCGGAGTGGCTGGCTTCTCCTTTTTTATTCTCATGGTCAGCCAGCCATGGTAATTTGCTTTCTTGTTTCTAGTCTCTTCTCCCTGTTTCTTGCGTCTCTCTGTGGTTGTTCTGTTTTGTCCATTGTAGTGTTTGTTGTCCTTTTGTCAATCCTCTGGTTCTTCCTTTCTCGCGTTATTGCGCCGTACTTCTTCTTTTTGTTCTTTCCGTTGGTAATTGTTCTACTGGGAACAAGGGACAGATGACCTCGCAGTTTGGTCCCTTTCCCCCTCTTTAAAACCAACCAAGCAAGCTCAGTTAGTTCTTTTCTGCCAAACTCGTGCTACCCCAACATTCTGTCTACCATGGAAATGGAAAGTTGTTTGGATTCTATTCTATGTGTCTTACTAAGGCAGAAGTCACTTAGTCCTGTTGGGCGAAATGTCTATTGCAAGCCAACCCAGGTTGTGGGACTGTCATTAGGGAAGCAATTGAGATCATCCTGAAGGAAATCCTAATCAATATAGACACTGACTACCAAATTAGAAAGGCTTGGGAGCAATGCTCAAGTCATTGAACAAGAAACACGCCTCTCCCCTCCCCCTACACACAGTAAACAGAGGTGGCTCTTCTGGAAATGAAGAAAGCACTTCTTAGCCATTCTCTTAAGCGGCAGACACAGTAAAGGTCTCAGTGGTTCTGCAGGGAGCAGGCATGGATTTCAACTGCAGTGATGCAGCCAAGAAATAACATAATAATGCTGCAGGTTTGGAAGTGGACCATGTACAAAATGTCTCTGACTCAGCTGTCAGCTGTGGGGAGCAGACAGCAGGTGCAACTTTGTTAGCAAGACCACAGGAAGCCCAGGAGGATGTAGATATAAGAGAATCGGTAGTTTTCTTGATAGTTCAGTAGATCAGAGCACCTGATGTTGACGACCAGTTGTGTTATCGAAATGTTGTGCCATTCAAACATTAGAGTCCAGCCAAATGCCTGCAATGTCATCAGTTGACCTTGATTTTGGAAAAAACCTGAGAAGTTAAAATGCATACATGCCTTGCACAGTATAATTCTGCAGCCGTTGACACACTCAGGCTTGGGAGCAATGCTCAAGTCATTGAACAAGAAACACGCCTCTCCCCTCCCCCTACACACAGTAAACAGAGGTGGCTCTTCTGGAAATGAAGAAAGCACTTCTTAGCCATTCTCTTAAGCGGCAGACACAGTAAAGGTCTCAGTGGTTCTGCAGGGAGCAGGCATGGATTTCAACTGCAGTGATGCAGCCAAGAAATAACATAATAATGCTGCAGGTTTGGAAGTGGACCATGTACAAAATGTCTCTGACTCAGCTGTCAGCTGTGGGGAGCAGACAGCAGGTGCAACTTTGTTAGCAAGACCACAGGAAGCCCAGGAGGATGTAGATATAAGAGAATCGGTAGTTTTCTTGATAGTTCAGTAGATCAGAGCACCTGATGTTGACGACCAGTTGTGTTATCGAAATGTTGTGCCATTCAAACATTAGAGTCCAGCCAAATGCCTGCAATGTCATCAGTTGACCTTGATTTTGGAAAAAACCTGAGAAGTTAAAATGCATACATGCCTTGCACAGTATAATTCTGCAGCCGTTGACACACTCATTCACATTGACAATGTACATATCGTTAAGAAATTTAAAAAAAGCTTGGAAGCAGAAGTAGGAATTAACTGCTTGCTGGACATAATGTGTGAGGGTAATCCCAAAAGTAAGGTCTCCTATTTTTTTATAAGTACATAGACCTGTTTATTTCTACAATGGTTTACATCAGTTTACAACTTGAACATTTAGCTATGTTGCGACATAATCACCATTTCTGTCGCATTTTTGTAGACGCTGTGGCAGTTTTTGTATGCCCATGTCATACCAGCTCACCGCCATGCTGTTCAGAAAGCTATGAACCTCTTCTTTCACCTTGTTGTTGGAGCTGAATTGCTTTCCGGCCAAATGTTCTTTTAACCTAGGGAAGAGGCGATAGTCACTGGGCGCCAAGTCAGAACTATAGGGTGGGTGGGTGATTATGTTCCACTGAAACTGTTGCAGGAGAGCAACGGTTTGCCGAGCGATGTGTGGGCAAGCATTGTCATGGACAATGTGTACGCCCTTGCTCAACATTCCTCTTCTCCGTTTCTGAATTGCCCATTTGAGTTTTTTCAGAGTCTCACAGTACCTGTCAACGTTAATTGTGGTCCCAGCGATTCAGTTCCGACGACAAGATGAAAGAAGAGGTTCATAACTTTCTGAACAGCATGGCAGTGAGCTGGTATGACATTGGCATACAAAAACTGCCACAGCGTCTACAAAAATGCATCGACAGATTGTGATTATGTTGAAAAATAGCTAATGTTCAAGCTGTAAACTGATGTAAACCATTGTAGAAATAAACAGGTCTATGTACTTATAAAAAAAATAGGAGACCTTACTTTTGAGATTACCCTCGTATGTGTGGATCATATAGTAATATGATGCAAAAGTTACACATTGTACACAAAACTGTAATCAACCCCAAGGTTGGTTTAAACACCACAGTGCTCTGGTAGGCAGGATCCTCTTGGCTGTGGCTTGCCATTGGCTTCCTCCAACTTCTCAACTAACCAAACAAATTATAGTTTAATCGGAATTCCAAACCATGGTGCTACATGACATTTTTCTCATTAAAAAACAATGCTGTATAGAGCAACTGAAATTACTTTGCGAAATATGTAGTGGAAGCAATATTGGGAAAGGCAAAGCTATGAAGTTATAATTTTGTTTCCCAAAAGCATAAAAGTTCTATTGCTCCCAGAATGTAAAGAAATAAATCATGTGTAAAGGGTATGCAGTTTCTGTACTGTTAACAAAATTTTGTCAGACTGAAAAAAAAAAGATTCTAACTCGTGTTCTGATTACACATGTATGGTCATTGGTACATTGAGACAAAGTAATTCAAACTAGATTAATAGAGTGAACAAAAACATGATCTAAAAATGAAATATCTACACAGCATACCAAAAATTAATCTTTTTTCAGCTGAGACACGGCTTATGGAGTGTTATGAGTTGTTGCTTGAGGAGTACCTGGAAGCTATTCTGGCCGAACCACCTGCATGTTGGTGTCCTTTGTGCCAACGAGGTTCTTTGGCACTTATACCTGATGGAGAATTTGTGTGCATGCGCTGTGCTGCCCGTCTGCCTGCACATGGATGTACCTCATTATCTTCTTTAGGGACGAGACTGATTGACTGCAGTCAGAGACACGAAAAAATCTGTGCTTGTCCACCACAGTTTCTGTTGACCACTGCCGAGGAAGGAGGGCATTTGTTGGCAGTTTGTAGCAACTGCAACACTGTTGAAACTGTGCTGTGATATTTCGCATTGTATTTTATTATGTGTCACATTCTGTAATTAAATATCTCCAATTTGTTTTTCATTCCTTGGTCTTTTATTTATGTTTGTGTCTGTTTTTATTAAAGACTGTAAAAAGACTCAATGTTACTTTAAAATAAATATAAACATCAATGGAATTATTGTATTTGATGTGCTGATTCCTTTTATGTGCTGTGATTACTGGCTGTGATTATTCACATTTTTCATTAAAGGCTTAATATAAAGACAGTTTTATGAGTGAAAGTAAATGATGGAGTAGTTGAACTAAAATTCCATGTTGTGACTTAATGCTCATGAATTCTTTTGTAAATCTTACTGTATTTTCACATTCAATAACATATTGATAAAATGACAGATAGTTAACATGTTTGAACTTTAGTGGTACATAGTTCTTCCATCTAACAGCCCTTAAATCAGCTCTAATACACAATTACACCGGGGAAAAATCTTTTAAAAACATATGAATTTGACTGGTATCTAATAATTTTTTTTCCTCGCAAGCGTGTATATTTTGAGTCAACTCGGAGAGTGAATGACATAATGAAACTAAGTACTAGTGGAAAAAACAGATGAATACTTCAGGGAATTGACTTACGTCTATAGTTTACTCAGTGTATGTATCATCTCTAAACAAGACTGTTGCAAAAATACATAGGTCACCAACAAGCTCATAGTACCACAAATACTTCGTACCATTTGGAAATACATTACCAGAACTATTCCCACGGGTGCCACTGATGAATTTTGGCGAGTGCCATCAGTGAAACCAAAGGAAGTGGTTATTCCCCATGAAAAAGAAAGTAACATTTCTCCATCTTGCCAACAGTGGTATCCAATAAAATGTGTATAAAACAAGCAATTCCATGCTTAATAAAAACAAACACAGAAATGTAAGTTAAAAATTTCAGTATTAAATTGTGTCGAGATTGCAAATACCCTTGTTACTCCATCACATACAGAAGTGACAGCCATTCAGTCACCATAATCAGGAAAACTAAATGAAATGAGGTGACCATCTATGTAGGTGAGGTGGCTGCAGAAGAAAATCCACATTGGATGACGTCTGCCAAGGTGTTGGAAAATCATACTGTCATCATCATCATCATCAATGACCAACTGTCCAAACATTAACTGATCTCAGAGTGTCATTCTATATGGTATTTAATGCTTGTGCTGCCAGCAGAAGGTTGCAGGTATACAAACCAGAAAAAAGGCGAAGCACCCAGAAGGGAAGAATGAAACGGAAGGGATTACAAAATCAAGTCTTGTTTTCAAATAACTTACCATATATAGGAGGTGTTTTGTTGCAAAGACTACTAAACATTTAAGCTTTCAGACAAAAAGCACCCACCCACACGCACGCTCGCACACACTGTGTTAGTTTGTTGGTCGTTTTTGGAATAACCGCGCTGGAGGCAACCCAACAGCAAACACAGAGTATGAATTGGCATGAAATTTATGTAATGAGAGATAATTACTACTTCCAGTACTGAAATTAAAGCATGGATTCTTGTTGAAACTAAATTGGTGCCATGAACAGTCTTCCTCGCAGCATACAAATACTGAAGTCACAAAAATAAATAATGTATACAGGATAATTTTTCTTACTCTGTCCATTGAGATTTTAAAAAATGTCTGATTTTGCAGAAAACTTAGTGCTTAACAAAGCCAGTTGTTTAATTATTACACATATATATTTAATAGAAATCACTATTAGGCTGCACTGATATCATTATTTTACGTCTAATTTTCTGCCAGTCGTGCAATCCATCCACTAAGTCTTGATGATGATTAGCACATACATATTTTAAGATGTGTTACAGCAGGGCCGGCCAAACGCTGCACAGTGTGCAGACGTGTGGAAGTGCTGCACATGTGCGCACGTGTGTGACAGCGAGCGACAGCGTCATTTGTTATTCGACATGTGTCCTAAATGAACGGCGGCGGCTCCACTTCCCTGTTTATCTGGTACAAGCAAGAGCGCAATCTCGTTTACCCCTGGTGACCGTAACTTTATCAGAGAAGTACTGAGAAATGGCAGGTACTGTGAAAAAGCAAAGAACGGAAGATCTATGTTCTCAGTCGTTTCGATCAAGCATCAGTGATGAAAATCTCCTGCAACTGCTTGCGTTTGTCAATGAGCCATGCTTTTGAGCCCGATATTAACTATATCATATCTCATGACCAGTGATAAACGTGTTTGGATTTATTCCTTTCATAATTCAAAATTATTGTTTACTAACTGTGCATTATTGCCTCATTCTGCTCCATGTTACATTATTATCAGGAAAATTGGTCATTAAACCGATTGTTGTATACTTACATTTAGGTTTTTTTTTAATGTGTGAAGGGCTACGCTCAGCTGAAGTTGATAAAACATAACATTTATCTAATTGTCGGTTATTATGCAGATTTCAGACGGAACTGATGAAAGATGTAGCAGTAATGGTACGAGAGGTCTGCGGTTGTCATTCTGTTCAGAGGTCAGTGAGATGGAAATTATGTGGGTGTAACTGAGGGCACCGAGAATTAGTTAGGGGAAACCATGACTAAGGTTCGTTGGAAGTCGCTAAGTGCTCTCTTTCTTAAATACTAGATCAAAAACATTACGCGTATTTACGTGCCGTCAGTCAAGCTGCCTTAATAAAAACCCACGGTTGTTAACTGTATTACTTGTCTTACTGGGTTAAACTGTTAACATAAAAGTAGACGTCTCAATGAGTAGACTGTGAGAGTATTTTAAATGTTTAATACGCGAAATACCTTCCCACGGTTGGCTTGCAAGCTGTGGAAAGAGCACTAGAATGCGCCGGTACAGAGTATCTCAGCAAGTGGATAAAGCGACATCTGTGCGTAGAAACATGCACTACATGAACACTGACAGCTGTGGTGTGCACGCTGTGAACCAGAAGTTGCACATGTGCAGGAGCACCGCACGCGTGCAGAATTTCTGGCCGGTCCTGTGTTACAGGATGGAAGAAATTACTGCCTCTTCTTATGATTGCAGGCAAAAGTCATGCTTATGAACAAATATAGCTTTTACTACACATATTGTTGATGCATGAGTGAAAATTACATGCCCTTTTTATGTGAGATCTTAAACATAAGTACTGTAAAGCGAGACTGAAACAAAAGTTGTTAAAAAATTTAATATTCTCCGGACATTGCTCCTCTCTTACAAAGATAATTTTAAAACCCTATCTTTGCCATCTTCTGTGGCAACGTACAAATTTTTTATTGCTAATGGGGAAAAGAAAAACACACACACATACACACGGTTGCTGTCTCTAGCTGCTGCTGAGGCCCAACTGCAGACTACAGCTGTGTCTGAGGTGTGGAGAAATCTAGGGTAGACGGTGGTATTAAGGAGGATGCAAGGGGCAGGAAGAAGAAGGGATAGCAGAGTTAGGATGAGGGAAAATGTACTGCTTGTGGGAATCTGCAAGGACGTGATGGTGACAGGATGCCGTCTGCTTCACATCTGCTGTGCAGCGAGCTACGTTCATTTAAGTATTAACTGTATTTTTCTTACTTGTCACTTCTTCTTCCATGTGTTTTTGCTTTTAGGGAGCTTTAATTTTCGAGTGCTAGTAATAGTGTTCCATAGATTTCGTGTTTGTTTTGAATACAGTCAGAGTGAGTCCCTTTAGTCAGCTGCGTGCCGGTAGTGCTAGTGTTTGTTTTGAATACAGTCCAGAGACAGGTAGTGCTTATTTTCATTGTTTTCAACCAGAAGTGTCTAGTAACCACAGTTTAGTCAGCTATCAGCCGTCTTTACTGAATTAGCAGTCTAGTTAAAAGTTGATTAACTCTCTACAGTAAATTGATTTCTTAGGATGGATAGGATGTGTGACTGCTGTGTACAGACGCAGGAGGAACTGGCCACTGTTCACGAACAGCTGAACGTGTTGATGGCCATGGCCAGCCGCCTTCAGGCTGCTGCCTCAGAGTGTAGCGGCAGAGGGAAGGCTGGTGCATCGCATGGTACACCCCAGGTGTTACATGCTTCACCCACGGTCCCTGCTGTCGAGACATCTTCGCGGGTACTGGGCACGGTTAGGCCACCCTCTCCCCAAGGGGAGTGGCGGGTTTGACGGCGCATGAGGCGGAGGGTCAATGTGGAGGCTGGCTGGCTGTGTGGCATCGCCTGCCTGTGAGTGAACATGTGGCCACTCCTTCAGCAAGGTCCAAGCAGGCACACGAGAGGAGGGGTTTATTAGTGATTGGGAGCTCCAATGTTGCGCGGGTGATGGAGCCCGTTAGGGAAATAGCGGAAAGGTCGGGGAAGAAGGCCAGTGTTCACTCAGTCTGCTTGCCAGAGGGTCTCATCCGAAATGTGGAGGAGGCCCTGCCGGCGGCGATAGAGAGCACTGGGTGCACCCGACTGCAAATTGTTGCTCGTGTCGGCAACAATGACTTCTGCCGTCTGGGTTCAGAGGTCATCCTCAGTTCATACAGGTGGTTGGTGAAGGCGGAAAGCCTTGCTCGTGGGGTGGAATCTGAGCTAACTATTTGTAGTATCGTTCCAAGAACCGATCACGGTCCTCTGGTTTGGAGCCAGGTGGAAGGCTTAAACCAGAGGCTCAGACGATTCTGTGGAGATCTGGGGTGCAAATTTCTCGACCTCCGCTATCGAGTGGAGAAATGTAGGGTCCCCCTGAATAGGTCAGGCGCGCACGACACGCAGGAAGCGGCTACAAGGGTAGTGGAGTACCTGTGGAGTGCACATGTGGGCTTTTTAGGTTAGAGAATTCCCTCCCTAGCCCCGACAAGACGCCTCCTGAGACGCGACAAGGTAGTAGTAGGCAAAACGCAAGAGGGAATAACAATATTAATGTGGTAATAGTAAACTGCAGGAGCGTCTACAGAAAGGTCCCAGAATTGATTTCATTAATAAACGGTCACAATGCCCACATAGTACTAGAGGCTGGACAGTGAGGGGGGAGGCATGTTTATAGCGATAAAAAGTGCAATAGTATCGAAGGAAATTGATGGAGATCCGAAATGTGAAATAATTTGGGTGAAGGTCACGTTTACAGCAGGCTCAAACATGGTAATTGGATGTGTCTATAGGCCCCCTGGCTCAGCAGCTGTTGTGGCAGAGCACCTGAAAGAAAATTTGGAAAATATTTCGAATAGATTTCCCCACCATGTTATAGTTCTGGATGGAGATTTTAATTTGCTGGATATAGACTGGGAGACTCAAACGTTTATATTGGGTGGCAGAGACAAAGAATCTAGTGAAATTTTTTTAAGTGCATTATCTGAAAACTACCTTGAGCAGTTAAACAGAGAACCGACTCGTGGCGATAACATGTTAAACCTTCTGGTGACAAACAGACCCGAACTATTTGAAACAGCTATGGGCGTCCTTCAAAGAGAGTATGAGTGACGAAATACTGTACCAAATCCGACAATCTTATCCTGAACTAACCATCAAATTCAACAACGATATCGTCAATGAAACACTCATTCTTCTAGGTTTAGCAATTAACAACCAGACCTCAGTACAACGTGGGATGTAAGCATCATGAAAAGATGCTATTAATGAGCTAAACTTCAAAATTACAGAGGAAAAAAGCTACATCATTAAAAAACTGCTTCAGTACATTGCTCACAACAAACCATCCTTCATTGATAATCAAAAGGAAACAACACTGGCGGAATAATTTGCTTGGACGGACCAGGCGGCACCAGCAAAAGATTTCTAGTAAATCTATTGCTGAAGAAAATACGTGCTAAACAACTCATCGCATTTGCACTGGCATCATTCGGCATTGCAGCCACACTTATCGAAGGAAAATGAACGGCGCATGCCGCCCTACAACTATCGTTGAATATAGTCGAAGAACAATTCCTGGAATGTAACACCTCAACAGCATCTGGACAGGGTGAACTTCTAAAGAAAGCTAAAATTATGCACAATGGCACATAAAAAGTCATTCGTAGCCCTGGACAGAACAATACAACTGTTGCAAGGAAACTCTGGAGTGATGCCAGGAGCTCTACTCATGATCTCTGGAGATTTTCGGCAAATACTTCCAGCTACTGCAAAGTTAAGCAGACAAGGTCGGTGCACATCTTTGGCCACACATACAAATACTGTGACTAACAAAAAATCTGAGTGTTGAACTACCAAAAAGCGAAACAATAGCACATTTTGCTCAACGACATTTCAAAATAGGCGAAGGCACATATCCTGATGACCAGAAAACTGGTCTCATTAAACTCAATAGCGATTTCTGCAAAATAGCCACTGCTGAAAACGCACTCATCGACCAAATTTACAGATTTCTAAACTCTTTGCAAGTACCAGGAATGTCATTACACTGCCTTATGACTTAAAATTAGATCTCGGATCATACTATTCAGAAATCTCAGCTCACCAGAACCGTGTAATGGAACAAGAATGCTCGTCAAACAGCTATCGAATAACATCAAAGCCGAACTTTTGACTGGAAAGTACATAGGATGCACAATATTTATCCCGAGAATACCACCGACCTCTAGTAAACTGCCGTACCAGTTTAAAAAACTGTGCTTTTCAACAAAGTTGGCTTCCAGTTTTACAAACCACAAGGACAAACTTTAAAATATTGCGGTATCAACCTCAAAGATTCCTGTTTCTCTCATGTTCAATTATCCATAGCTTGCTCTTGTTAGGAAATGCGAAAAATTTGTACATTTACATCCCAGATAACAAAATGAAAAACGTTTATAAATAAGAACTGTAAATAGTTCGAATATGTTTCCAATAAAAAAAATTTTTCCTCATATACTCTAAAGTTCGTCCTTTTATGTCAGCTACCACACAATCGCATATCGACTTCCTGAGCGAAACCCTGTACCAAAGCTAGTTAGTAGTTATGTTGTATACAGATCTTCGACCATAGATACTGGTAGACTGGTCATGACGTATATTTCGTGGCACCAACATCTCTACTGCTATACCACGTGACTATTGGCAAAACAATGGTGGTATCCTGTTGTGCTTATGGTTGTACCGAGCGTTTTGTGAAGGGAAGTAACATTAAATTTCACGTGTAAGGATTATTAGTATAATTTAGCGGCATTTCTTGAATACTGATAAACTATTGTGTGTATCATATCCTTACCCAGAACGCCACAGTTACGTAAGTGCTGTGTGTGTTTCCAGGCGCACATTGCAATCGTTTATATATATATATATATATTCTTCAAAGTGCTTCGAACAGATGCGTGTGCGCGCAGTAGGCTTGAAATCTTTTTGTTTCACTGGCTGTATCCACATCTGCCTGCACCCTTCATCCTTTGGAAACCTGTACGAAAGAGAAAAAGCAGTTTTGTAGCTTACCATTTCAAGAAATATATACGATTGCAATGTGCGCCTGGAAACACACACAGCACTTCAAGCCGCCAATTTACGTGTGTGTGTGTATATATATATATATATATATATATATATATATATATATATATATATATATATAACAAAGATGATGTGACTTACCAAACGAAAGCGCTGGCATGTCGATAGACACACAAACATACACACAAAATTCAAGCTTTCGCAACCAACGGTTGCTTCGTCACGAAAGAGGGAAAGAGAGGAAAAGACAAAAGGATGTGGGTTTTAAGGGAGAGGGTAAGGAGTCATTCCAATCCCGGGAGCGGAAAGACTTATCTTAGGGGGGAAAGGAGGACAGGTATACACTCGCGCGCGCCCCCCCCCCCCCCCCACACACACACACACACAAAATATATATATATATATATATATATATATATATATATATATATATATATATATATATATATAGGTGTGTGTGTGTGTGTGTGTGAGAGAGAGAGAGATATTTATTACCAATAACCCTTCCCACTCCAAAAGCAATGGCAGTGTGCATTGCTACTACAGGGTGTTTCAAAAATGACCGGTATATTTGAAACGGCAATAAAAACTAAACGAGCAGCAATAGAAATACACCGTTTATTGCAATATGCTTGGGACAACAGTACATTTTCAGGCGGACAAACTTTCGAAATTACAGTAGTTACAATTTTCAACAACAGATGGCGCTGCAAGTGATGTGAAAGATATAGAAGACAACGCAGTCTGTGGGTGCGCCATTCTGTACGTCATCTTTCTGCTGTAAGCGTGTGCTGTTCACAATGTGCAAGTGTGCTGTAGACAACATGGTTTATTCCTTAGAACAGAGGATTTTTCTGGTGTTGGAATTCCACCACCTAGAACACAGTGTTGTTGCAACAAGACGAGGTTTTCAACGGAGGTTTAATGTAACCAAAGGACCGAAAAGCGATACAATAAAGGATCTGTTTGAAACATTTCAACGGACTGGGAACGTGACGGATGAATGTGCTGGAAAGGTAGGGCGACCGCGTACAGTAACCACAGAGGCCAACGCGCAGCTAGTGCAGCAGGTGATCCAACAGCGGCCTCGGGTTTCCGTTCGCCGTGTTGCAGCTGCGGTCCAAATGACGCCAACGTCCACGTATCGTCTCATGCGCCAGAATTTACACCTCTATCCATACAAAATTCAAACGCGGCAACCCCTCAGCGCCGCTACCATTGCTGCACGAGAGACATTCGCTAACGATATAGTGCACAGGATTGATGGCGGCGATATGCATGTGGGCAGCATTTGGTTTACTGACGAAGCTTATTTTTACCTGGACGGCTTCGTCAATAAACAGAACTGGCGCATATGGGGAACCGAAAAGCCCCATGTTGCAGTCCCATCGTCCCTGCATCCTCAAAAAGTACTGGTCTGGGCCGCCATTTCTTCCAAAGGAATCATTGGCCCATTTTTCAGATTCGAAACAATTACTGCATCACGCTATCTGGACATTCTTCGTGAATTTGTGGCGGTACAAACTGCCTTAGATGACATTGCGAACACCTCGTGGTTTATACAAGATGGTGCCCGGCCACATCGCACGGACGACGTCTTTAATTTCCTGAATGAATATTTCGATGATCGTGTGATTGCTTTGGGCTATCCGAAACATACAGGAGGCGGTGTGGATTGGCCTCCCTATTCGCCAGACATGAACCCCTGTGACTTCTTTCTGTGTGGACACTTGAAAGACCAGGTGTACCGCCAGAATCCAGAAACAATTGAACAGCTGAAGCAGTACATCTCATCTGCATGTGAAGCCATTCCGCCAGACACGTTGTCAAAGGTTTCGGGTAATTTCATTCAGAGACTACGTCATATTATTGCTACGCATGGTGGATATGTGGAAAATATCGTACTATAGTGTTTCCCAGACCGCAGCGCCATCTGTTGTTGAAAATTGTAACTACTGTAATTTCGAAAGTTTGTCTGCCTGAAAATGTACTGTTGTCCCAAGCAAACGGTGTATTTCTATCGCTGCTCGTTTAGTTTTTATTGCCGTTTCAAATATACCGGTCATTTTTGAAACACCCTGTACATAAGAAGAAAGGATGATTTTTACTATCCTGGATTAAATCTGACTTTGGTACAAAAAGGGGTGAATTATGCTGGTATCATTTTAAAGAACAATTTGCAAAAACAAGTTAGGGGTTTGATTTCTCATCTGGGTTTAGTTTTATTTTGTACTTCCCAGTTACAAAACATATGAATATCAGAAACAAATACTGAATACCATTTGCAAAAAGGTAGTTGTATGGCCTATGTTAGTTTCCAGATAATGAGCTGTAATGTATGGGATAAATAATATGCTGCTACAAAAATCTTTGGTCATTTACCAAAAAGCATTAAAAGCCTGACAGATAGCCAACCAGCATTTAAAATCAAACTAAAAGACTCTATGAATGACAGCTCCTACTCAGTAGACGATTTTTTAGGTATAAATAAGTGATTGGAAGAATTGTCATGTAATGATAGGTCTACCTTTCATTAAACTGACACATCATTGTGAAGTATCGTATTCATGATCTGTGTAACAAGTATTTATGTAAGTAGGTACTGATTTTGTAGATATCTTATTTGATACATCTACGAAACAAACTATTTAAACCAAAAAAGAGCTGCTTTACATTTTGTGGGTGAACGACACATTTGAGTTCGTTACATTCGATGTGAACACGTGTGTTTACGTTACAGGTTTCGTTGTTTATGCCGGTTTATGACGTTTATAACACTTTCTACAACCAAGGCACTAAAACACACACACGCAATATTTACATTTTATGCAGTGCATAACGCGTATTGTTAGTAGAGAATGCATCTCATAACTGGTAATACTGAAATATTCGCGGCGAATATATTGCCGAACATCGAAAGTGTTTCAGCAGTTCACAAAGTTCATTGTAAAGTAATGGCTGTAAAACTAAATTTGTACAGTGGTTACGCAATAATTTATCACTTCTAGCTGTGTTTACATAAGCTACATTTAATGTGGTGAAGTTAGCAGGAAATCCACTGAGAAATACTGGAAGTGAAATCAGGAATCAGAATGCTGCCTTGAACTCCCGCCGACGTTCTGCCAACAGTCACGTGATTCTATATTGCAGCCACGCCAGATGTATAGCCGCTACACTGTTTGCCCAGTCTATTAGTATCTATGGTCGAAGATACAGATGTACAGGAAAGTTAAGATATAATATCGCTGAAGAGGTCAAAGAACTTAATTAAAATTAAACATTTTCGATCTTTTTTTATCTTGTGTCATCTGTTTTTATGATCTCGTATTAGCTCTATGTTAAATATTACTTGTCTGGATAAAATTCATAACAAAATTTGTACATTTTACTGAAACATATTTCAAGAAAGTTGAAATATTGTCTGAGAGTTACTTAAAACCTGTATGCTAACCAGTGACAGAATACGAGAAAGCACAGCTAAAAGGTCCGATCGCCTTCCGTTCGAATTGCACATGGCATAAAACCATTGTTAGAAGAACTACAAAATCTGCTATCTCCTTGGAATTGGAAAATTTCGCAAACATAGTCTTTATTGGGCACCAATTATAATACTGGCTATGCAACAGTTGAAAATAAGCAAAGAGTCTGAAAACCAACTATAAAGACTCTTTTGAAACATAAATATCTCATTTCCTTATGAGATTAATCTTCCCTGTGTGGGAAGCCTTTCCTCTCTCTCTACAAATAGTAATATAAATATTTCACTTTCAGTCTCACAGGAACTGTACCTCTAATGGATAATTTGTGTATGTAAATAACTGTAAAATATTTGAGTCTTCAATAATGAATGTAATTTTCATTTCTGCGTACACGTCATGAGAGGAATTATATTATACAGATCAGGAGAAAAATAATCACATAAAAGAGGAGATACGAGATATGGAACCTAGGAATTTCCTTAAATTTAACCTGAATGAATATATGGAACTGGACACTTGACAGACGAGTATGGTAAGACAAGGCACAATAATAATTCGCCTTATCTACATATACACAATGTAGTTAGGTTCGGCAGCAGTAGATGCTTTCCTTTATGAGTAGATCATATAGCGAATATTTCCACTAAATTTTAGAATTTTGTAACGATGTAATTAGTAGAAACAATTACATTGTTGAGAAGCAGCCATGTTGTCCTTACATAACAGAAATTTTTTCAGGTCCGAGATGAGAGCAACTTATAGCAACAGAAATATTAGTGAAGTCCGTCTCCATAGTTGAGTAGTTAGCGAGAAGTCGACATGAATACACGCCAACTGGACCATTGCAGCGCCCTGTTTTGCTTTTGTTAGTGAGTTCCTTAAATCTAGATGGCATTGGGAGACATTTTACGTGTGGCTGTGTTGAATGGCAACTTCAGTTTCTGTATGTTTTTTGCACCTATAAACTGCAAAACAGCAATAACAAAAAAATCAAATAAAAATTAAAAAAATAAAAACCTTTTCATCCCTTGGGCAACATTCCCAGAAACGGGAGGGAGGAGACAGTTATCAGTGCGGCTAACTGCCGTGCTGAAGGCCCGGGTTCGATTCCCTGCTGGATCAGAGGTTTAATCCACTTGAAGAATGGGTCTTGTGTTGTTCTTGTTATCATTTCATTATCATCAATGCGCAAATCAAAGAAGTGGTGTCAAACATAAAGACTTGGCACCCCAGGTGGGGTCTCCTGGTCAAAAATGTCATACAACCACTTCCTTTTTCAGTACGAGTGGACATAGTTCGTATAAGCAATAAATCTGAACCGGTGGAAAATAAAGAAGCTAACGGAAGTATTTCAAGCAATCAGAATCAGGAAATAAATAATACAGATATGCAAACGGAAATAACTAGTGCTGAACATCATAAAAATGACATTACAATAAGTGGTAGTCAGTATCCAAATTTGACACCGTAAACAACCAAAGGGGTTTTGCTTAGAGATATTTCAGTGCAAACGATGCTGTCATATTTAACACCAAGAAGTACTTTTTCTCAGAGCTGTTTAGAGGGAGATATTGTAATAGAATCTTGAACTTTTGATAGTCTGATGTCATGATAACAAATAACATTCTTGGACGATAGGGTATCACAGATGTCAAGGAACACTATTTCATCTGAGCCAAGCGACATGAGCGACATAATACAATTTTTTAAAAAAGTATGCTTACCAATATGTCGAATGATTTTGATCAAGAGTTTTCACAATTACTGGAAGTGCAAAAGAAAACTACGTGTAGGTTAGAACAGCAGACCGAAATGCGAAGCAATTTGCAAGCTGCACATGATGATTTAGCTAAGACCACATCTAGAGTTCAGATAGATGTTTTACAATTATTATCCGTTTGCAAGAAACTGTCCCACAAAGTGAAAATACTGTCGGAAGAAACTTTGACAAAAACGTGTTAACACTAACGTAAAAAAGTTGAACAATCGCGCAGAGGTCAGGGCATTAGACAGTGACACCACACTCTCGGAAAAGTCATCACTGCAGCACCGAACTTACGTTGATGAAGTAGAAAAGTTAATACCAAAAAAGAAAATAACATTGTTACCAAAGTAGATGCGGGCATCAAAGCTGCCATACAACGAATTCCTTATTTACTGGTCACTGGCAGAATGCAAGGACACGCAGTAGAAATCCCAGCAATGAGCACTGGTGTAAAGAAAGTGAAATCTTATATATTAATGTACCCTCATATGTCCAAGCATGTTCTTATTGCAGAAACACATTTAATGGTGGAGGGTCACGTATTTATGTTAAGAATGGCATTGAATTTAAAGTCAGTAATGATATTATCATGCTAAGTGTAGACAAAGACTTTGAAGTGTCAGCAGTAGAGATAGTTGCTATAAATATGCCCAAGAAACTAACTATATTATGTGTATATCGTTCTCCCAGTGGTAATTTAGAGATATTCTTTTCAAAACTTATACAAAGCCTAGAACTAGCGTTGACTCTGAAACATTATATCCTTTTGTGTGGGGACAAATAAAACAGATGACACCAGTAACACATTTATGAATATCCTACATAGTTTTAGTCTATCATCACTAGTCAACGGTGCAACAAGAATAACCACACATTCATCATCTACCATTGACCATGTAGCTACAGATGTAGGCAGAGAAAACTGTGATGTACTTGTCAAAAATCTGGGACTGTCTGACCATGTATGTCAAATTATAAAAGTAAAAGCTTGTGTAAAAAAAGAATTAAAACTGCATGTATATAAAAGAAACTACTCTCCATCAGCTTTGAAAGAGTTTTCCTTGAAGTTAGCACATGAAAGTTGGGAAGGAGTATACACAGAAACTAAAGTGAATAGGAAGTTCTCCAATTTTCTGTCTGAGTTTAAATTAAAATTTGAAGAAACATTCCCCAAAGCATTAATTCCCATTGGAACACCCACCAACAATAAATGGATTACTAAAGGAATTATCTCAAACTTGTAAATACCTAAACTCCATTAAAAAGGACAATAGTGATCCAGTTTTATTGCACTGCTACAAAAACTACAAGAGGATCTACAGGAAGGTACTCAAAACTGCAAAACAATCAGTCAACGATAGGTTCATAAATTTAGCCAATAATAAAAGTAAAGACCGAGCGAGGTGGCGCAATGGTTAGACAGTGGACTCGCATTCGGGAGGACAACGGTTCAATCCCGCGTCCGGCCATCCTGATTTAGGTTTTCCGTGATTTCCCTAAATCGCTCCAGGCAAATGCCGGGATGGTTCCTTTCAAAGGGCACGGCCAACTTCCTTCCCTGTCCTTCTCTAACCCGATGAGACCGATGACCTTGCTGTCTGGTCTCCTTCCCCAAAAAAACAAACAAACAATAAAAGTAAAGCTACATGGGCAGTAGTGAAACAAGAAACAGGAACTGTGAAGCAGAGAGGTACAAACACACAAATCAGGAACAAGGAAAACTTAGAAAGTAACCTGAAAGAATTAGCAAACTATGTGAATACCTACTTTAGCAGCATTGCAACGAACTTACAGAATTTTTTTCCAAAAGGGGCTAATCAACCAATACAGAAGCATATAGCAAACTCAATGGTATTGCTTCCAACTACTGAGGAGGAAGTATGCAATGTTATAAGACAATTAAAGAACAAAAACTTGGCAGGTTTAGATGAAATCCGAACGTGTGTGCTGAAAAAATGCATAAACGGTATCAAAGCTCCACTAACAGAAATCATAAATGAATCCTTCAAAACTGGTTGCTTTCCTGACTATCTGAACCATGCCAAAATTTTACCAGTTCACAAGAAAGGTGATGTAGAAAACGTTGAGAACTACAGACCAATAGCCCTATTGTCATGCTTTTCCAAAGTGATAGAAACAATAATGAAAAACAGGCTTTTGAGCTACCTAAGTAAATTCGACCTCCTCTGCAATGACCAGCATGGTTTCAGGCCTGGTAGAGGTACAGAATCTGCAACAGCACAATTTACAAAAACAGTTTTAGAAGCACTAGATGAGAACAGCTATGTAACTGGCCTTTTCCTAGACCTGTCTAAGGCATTTGATACAGTAGACCACCAGAAGCTGTCTCATAAATTAGAGGCACTAGGAGTAAGGGGAGTGGCTCTCAAATGGTTTCGTTCATATCTAGAAAACAGAGTACAGTCAGTAGAGATCACACGTGTCTCCAGTGTATCAAAGTACATTGAGAAACACATATCTGATCCACAATATATCAATATTGGGATCCCCTCAAGGAAGTGTACTAGGCCCTGTATTATTTCTGTTGTATATAAATGATTTCCTGCAACATATCAGCCATGGAGAAAAGATATTGTTTGCAGATGACAGCAACATAGTAATCACCAGTAAGACACCAGCACAAATGTTGGAAAATTCTACTGAAGTGCTGAGGGATGTTCACAAATGGTCTCAGGAAAACAAGGTAACTCTCAACGTAAAGAAAACAAATACAATATGCTTTAGAATGAACAGAAAACAGAGTCCCTTAAATTTAAAACTAGATAACAGCTCCATAGATGATGTACCCACAACAAAATTCTTAGGATTGCACATTGACAGCCAAATGAAGTGGAAGAACATGCTATGAAACTCTCTGAAAAGATATCCGCAACATGTTATGCACTTAGAGTCCTTGTATCCGCATGCAGTAGTGAATGTTTGAGAACTGTATACTTTAGTTACGTTCATTCAGTATTATTTTCTGGGGAAACAGTGCTCAGAATTTACATACAGTATTTAAAATGCAAAAGAGAGCAGTGAGAATTATAACAAAAAGCAGTAAGCGTGCCCACTGCAGAGAACTTTTCAAAATGTTAGAAATTCTAACTGTTCCTTGTGAATTTATATTCCAAACCACAGTGCACATCAAGAAAAATATAGAAAATTATAGCACAAATAGTAATTTTCATAACTATAGTACAAGAACAAGTCACTGTCTTCACCTAGACAGGAAGAATAAACATAAGACTCAAAATAGCTTCTTGTATGAAGGTGTAAAACTGTATAACAAACTGCCGCAGAAAATAAAAGAAGCAGATAACATGTACTGCTTTAGGAAAAATTTTTAATTGTTTTTGCAGAAACACTGCTTTTACACTATAAGTGAATTCCTTAGTACCAAATGATTGTAAATAGCTTTTGTTTCACAATATTTTGATAAGGAGCAAAAATGATTGCAAATAACTTATATATCACAATGTGTAACTACATGTAACAACAAACTGTATAAATATATGAATGTACGCAACTGGCAACATCCATACATTTTAAAATGTCCAGGGATAGCTAAATAAATAAATAATTGCTTATTGACCAATCGTAAACTTCGTTGAGAGTTTCATTTGCTTTCTCGGCCACAAAATTCAGGCTATTGCCTCACTGCTTCAACTGATCTTTTGTCATTTATTATAAATTTTAACAAAAGAAATAACGAAACGAAACAATTTCATAACAAATAACGAACAAAAAACAACTTATAATTACCAAGACAATATATGGTGGGGATATGGCCGAATATCGGTAGGAAATGAACTTGGGGGGGGGGGGGGGGGGGGGAGCCAAATGATCAACAACGTATGGATGAAGTCAGCCGTCAAACCTTACTTGCCGAGAAACCTTGATCGTGCTGTGACGGGACAGTCAGTGTTGATGCCGCCATTGGAAGTGCAATGCAGGATGTTTTGATGGGACAGTGTGAATTGGCCTTTGCGATGTATGTTGTTTTGAAGCCAGATTGTGTGAGGCCTGTTGCCATCTTAAATAATCCAAAACAATAGCAGAGTACTGTTTGTGAATGCTTCTAGTTCATTATTTCTGTTGTGCGCACACAACAGCAGTTTTAAATAGTAAAAATTACAGTGCTTACATGAATAACATAGCGCAAGGAAGGCAATTTCGATCGTTTTTATGTTCCTGAATGTGTCTTTGCTCTAATAATACAACACATTTGGCCTCGTTAATGTAAGTTGTTTTTGTTGATACAATTCGAGTAACCAGGAAGAGAACGATGTGATGTGAAAAGGATGCTTTCGTAATGCATTTTATTCCTCTTTTATCATATTTGTATCGATAGCAAATGAAGCTGGAATTCCCAAACCAATGCTTGTTTGCGTACTGGAACCATACTGCTTCTTGTTCATCAAATTCTCAGCTTTTAGCTCATATTTGCAATATTTTAATGCTGACATTTGCAAAAAAAAAATTCTGTTTGTTCTCTGTTAACTCATATACTAGTGATGAAGAAAGAAGCTAGGCATGCTATCGATCCTGCGCATGTAAATACAGTGGACCATTATTGAAATGTCAATGAAATATAGCTGCATAGAAGAATACCTCCATCCAGAATAGATTTCTTGTTTCATTAGATTGTCAGTGCATTAGTCTCAGCGTAGTTTACAAATCTTCTCACACTGAAAGCTGACCTATCACGCATCATTCAATTGTGGCCAAAAACAGCAAAAAGCGTTAACACAGCGGTTCGCATGTCGCAAGCTATAGGAAGAAGGGGCCCACTGGTGCAACCATGATGTGGGGCGTCCGTGACTCGGAGCGATGCGTAAGCGAAACAGAGCCACACAGCCAGGGCGGGCCACTCTTCAGCTCGCTACCACGGACAGTCGTCTCAGTTCCCCACACACGTCGGAGACACAAGGCGAGGGCCGCAGGTTCGGACGCCGGAACGGGAGCGGTCATTGCCGCTGCATTCCCAGCTACGCCAGCCGAGGAAGAAGCAGCAGCACGGCCGCCCTACGGCTCCCGGCGGAGCAGTGTGGAGTCAACGGGGACGTTGGCCGCTGAGTCGGCTGTTAGCGCAGCCATCCTGACGTAATTAGAACTCTGCAATTGGCGTACTAGGCCGGCTCGACACAGTGAGTTGCACAGGCCACAGGGGTGCTACTTCAGAAATGCGGGGCCTGTGACACGGACTGAGGTCAACGAAGCTCTGTAGCGGAAAAAATAAACCATTTGAAAAGCTCGGACGAGTTTTAATACACCATCTACTATATTTGGTGTCAGAATAGCGGACGTCGTCTATCCAGTACGACGTTCGAGCCCACCGCCTGCAGTACAGTCACAAAATGTGGTGAGTGCTGTCAAAATTGTTCTTTTGAGTGTTGGACGTTTTCTTTCTTTTTGGTGTTTTGAGTATGGTTTGCCAAGCCACATTTTGGATGTTTTGCGTATGCATATTATTTATTTTGTCAGAATAAGTGTTGGTGTATTTGCAACAGTAAGATGCTGTTTTTCGTGGCATTTGATTACTTTGTGTTGGTTTATGATGTTACTGAGTATGATGATACGGATTTGTAGGAAGTCAGATTATTCTTGTACTTAGTCCCGAAACAAAACGACTAACTGAGAACGAAAGCAACACATTGGCAGAGCCAAGGACGCAAGGTGTGTTGGAACCAGAAGCGGTGCGGATTTTGTTGGAAAAAGTAGCACAATTGACAGCAGACAATACGCAGTTGAGAAATGAATTAACGTCTAGAAGTAAGCGGGAAACCGCATTTGATCAGTCGTTGTTGCCTAGGGTGCAGGAGATTGATCTAGCCACTGTCAGTTTGATTATTCCGTTTTCTGGCAAGGCATCTGAGGATGTGCGTTCATTTGTGAAGGACTTGGAGACTTCAGCGGTGATGAATGGTTGGTCTGATGAACAGCTGTTACATGTAGCTAAGATTAGACTAACGAGTGAAGCAAAAACATATGTAAGGTGTTCTGAGGCCTTAAGGAAGGCAGGACGGTTTAAGTAGTTAAAGGAAGGGCTTTTACAAAGGTACAAGAAACAGAATAGCGCTCGGTACTTTAGGGAGAGGTTAAGTACAATGACAAAGAGACAGGGGCAGACGGTGGAGAAATTTGCGAACAGGATAAGGGAAATTAATGAGTACACTTACGAGTTGGGTCAGAGCGATGAAACGAATAGTGTTCTGTTGCAGGAGGCCAAGCAAAGGGCACTTGATGTATTTTTGAGAGGGTTACCGGCGCATATGTCACGGAAAGTGCGTGAAGGAACTCCGAAAGATTTGTATTCGGCCATTCAGCTGGCAATCCAGTGTGAGGAAACAGACGTGGCAACAGGAGTACGCGAGAGGCAAACAGTATTGCAGCGGGTATAAAATGTTATAAGTGTGGTCGTACGGGACATGTGCAGAGGCAATGTACCCAGTCACCAAGGAATAGAGGAAGGGGTGGAAATCAGCAGCTTGGAGGATGGAGAAATGAAGATAGGAAAGGTGGACAAGCGTTAAACGACAGAGGAGGCCCAAGACCCACCTAAAGGAGCTCCCCTTTAATTTCAATGCTACAAATACGTATGCAGAGGTGGAATGTTCAGTGGTAGGATCCGTAGGAACTAAAAAGTTTAAGATTTTGTTGGATACAGGGGCTCAAGTGTCAGTGGCTACTAAGAATATAATGAGACGAAGGAAGTTAGACCCATCACGTTATAGGTTGCGTGGAGTGGGGGACAAGCAGGTCACGCCTTTGGGGTCAGTGATAGTTGACTTTCGCATAGGGAAAGTCCAATTTAATGCATGCACGGAGGTAGTACCATGAGTGAGCCAGGGCTACGACATGATACTAGGAGTAGATTTCTTGCATCAACATCATGCCAAAACTGACCTTGGACAACGAACTGTGGAACTTGGTGGAATGTTATTTCCGCTAGGGGAAACTGTTGTCAATGCAGAGCTGTCGCAAGGGGCGTTCAACGTAATGAACATACCAATTGAACCGCGTACATTAGCATTAAGGCTTAACTCGCATGAGTGTGTGTCTAGTGGCACCGGGAAGTCGCTTTGGGTAAGTGTGGAGTCGAATCTACTGTGAGTACACTATGTGTTATTGAACCATTGGAGGATAATGTAGATTTGGGTTCATTGGGTTGTTTTGTGAAACGTAGTGTTGTACGCGTACAGGAGGGAAACGACAGGCGAGTAGTTCCCATGAACGTGGATAATTTTAGCGCTGTAGACACGAATTTGAGGAAAGGAGTTTTAGTAGCAAATTTGGATGTACCAGATGACGAAGACTGGTGTTCGAGAGGTAGGCGAAGCGATCTACCAGTAACTGCCGATAGAACTGCATTGCGTGACAAAATTAAGCATTTGAAAGGAGAAGAAAGGGAGCATATGGAAGAATTATTGTGGGAATTTAAGAAGTTGTTCTTTCCACAAGGGCCGTTACCAGCAACTCCATTAGTTCAACATAGGATACCAACAGGGAATGAAGCACCTGTTTACCATAAATCATACAGAATACCGAGGTATTTGCAGCCGATTGTGGAGGATTTCATTGATCAGCAGCTTGCGGACGGTATCATAGAGCATAGTAATAGTTGCTGGGGAGCAGGCATTGTCGTTGTGCCTAAAAAAATCTGCGGATGGAACTAAGAAATACAGGTTCTGTTGTGACTATCGATACCTCAATAATAAGACAGTAACGGACACTTACCCCATTTCAAACATATCGGAGACTTTGGATCCCTTAGGACAGTGCCAGTACTTTTCTACGATGGATTTGACTAGTGGTTATCATTAGTTAGAGGTGGCTCCAGAGGACCGTCCAAAAACTGCTTTCTCTACACCTGGAGGCCATTATCAGTACATTAGAATGCCATTCGGTTTGAAAAACTCTCCGGCAACGTTTCAGAGGTTGCTAGACAGTGTATTGAGGGATTTGAAACCATGGCAGTGTCTTGTCTATTTGGATGACATTATAGTGTTTTCAAGTAGTGTGGAGCAACATAGACAGCGGTTAAGGGAAGTATTTATGAGATTAAGAGCAGCTCGTTTGACGTTGAGCCTGGAGAATTGTCATTTCGCATTAGAAGAAGCAAAATATTTGAGTCATATTATCAGTAAGAACGGTGTGCGAACAGATCTGAGGCTCGTACAGGCTGTAAGGGATTTTCAGGAACCGAAAACAGTTAAGGAGGTGCAGTCATTCATCGGACTTTGCAATTTCTATCGCAAGTTCGTGAAGGGTTTTGCAGATTTAGCACAGCCGTTGACGAAATTGTTACGGAAAGGTGTGAAATTTGAGTGGACAGAAGAGTGTCAGAAAGCGTTTGACAAACTGAAATAAGTGTTAACATCAAGCCCGGTTCTTGTGTTTCCAGATTTTGAAAAGGAGATTATACTATCATGCGATGCATCGAATCAAGCATTAGAGTTTGTTCTTAGTCAGGAAAGTGACGGTAAAGAACATCCTGTAGCCTATGTGTGTCGGCCATTGAATGCAGCAGAGAAGAATTACTCAAGAACAGAAAGGGAGATGCTTCGCGTAATCTATGGAACCACTTATTTAAAATGTTATTTATATGGGAGAAGATTTCGGGTAGTGACAGATCATGCTGCATTGAAGTGGTTGTTGGGGTTGAAGGATCCGTCTACTAGACTCGTTCAATGGGCTGTGAGGCTTAGTGAGTTCAACTACGAGGTGGTGCACAAGCCTGGGAAGAAGCACGGTAATGCGGATGCACTAAGTAGGAAGATGGCAAAGTAGAAGTCCTAGGTTATGACCTAGCAGTATGACAAAAATTACAGGACGCGGACAACGATTGTAAATTGTATCAGACATAGCCACAGTTTAATGTGTACGATGGTCTTCTGTGCAGGGAAATGAAGTTAGGGCCAAGGGTAATAGTGCCAGCGAAGTTGAGGGATGAGGTTTTAAAGGAAGCACATGATCACGTGTTATCCAGTTATGGAGGGTGTAGAGCGACGAATAGGAGAGTGGTGGAGAGGTATTGGTGGAGAGGTAGGAAAGGAGATGTGGATCAGTATGTCAAGAATTGCATACTATGTGCGCAGAGAGCAGATTTGAGTAGGAAACAGATACAGCTACAATGATTACCGGAAGCAACATGTCCATTCTCTTCCCTGGGGATTGATGTCTTAGGACCTTTTAGGCGAATACCATCTGGGAACAGATTCGTTCTGACAATAATAGATCATTTTTCAAGGTATGTGGAGATGGTGGCCATGCCAAATCAACAGGCAGTAATGGTCGCGCGAGCGTTAGTAAACAACTGGATTTTGAAGTTTGATGTACCAGCGACAATAATTACTGACCAAGGGACCAACTTCATGTCGGATTTAATGAAGGAACTGTGTGAATTGTTGAATGTAAAGAAGTTGAGGACAAGTGTGTTGCATCCACAGGCGAACGGAAGGACAAAACGGGTACACAGAACAATCGGGAAGATGTTGAGTTTTTATGTAGATTCTCATCACCATCAGTGGGACTAGTATTTGAAGCATATTGTATGCGCTTGCAATGCAAAAGTCCATACAAATACCGGTTTGTCTCCATATGAGGTAGTGAAAGGGCGAAAAATGCCGTCACCGTTTGATTTAGTAAAGGTACAGAAAGGAAGGACTGGTGAATCTGTACGTCAATTTGCAAGGACAGTTCGGGATGTTTGGAAACGAGTACCAAAGGCGAATACAAAGGCTTTGGAAAGGCAGGAAGACACAGTAAAGCGGAAAGGAAGTTTACTGCAGTATAGTGTGGGGCAACGGGTAATGCTGTCCAGCCCCTATACGCAAAAAGGGAAAACGAAGAAGTTGCTCACGAGGTATCAAGGGCCATACCAAGTTGTTGAAACTACATCTCCCGTTAATGTTGAGCTTCAGCTGCCAACTAGAACGACGATAGTACACATTGGGCGGTTACGGCCATTTAAGGGTTGCCTGCATGTGACTCCAGACATGTCACAGGAAAGAAAGAGGAAGAAAGAGAGAGTAAAGAGAGGTGCTAAGCGCAGAGAAAACAAGGAAGATAGAGTACAGCATGAAGTACCGTATGCTTTGCGTTCTAGAAAGTAGTAGAGTATTTGTAGTTTCGTTTTTTATCTTCTTGTTATGTATCATTGGGTCTGTGTAGATTAATTAGGCATTGTATTTTATATGTGTTTTCGAGTACTGTGAGCCTGCTAGGAGCAGCAGTCTTTTTTGAAGAGGGAGGAAGAGTGATGGTGATCCCTGTCCTCAGGTCACTGAAAAGGGAAGTGTAGCGTCTGACGTATGTGGAGTGTTGTTGGAGGGGAGGTCAAACGCAGTTCTGGAGAGATAAATGTGTGGGAGTAAATTTTGCGGCTAAGCCGTAATAAATATATCTCAGAGTCGCACGATTTCCTGTTTAAACTTTTGGTTATCGGCAATGCTGGGTCAGAAAAGTCGTGTTTATTGCACCAGTTCATGTAATGTATATTTAACGATAAAAGTAATCACACAGTCGGTGTTGTTTGGAATCAAAAATAGTGAATGTTGGAGGAAAATCTGTGGCGCTACAAATATGGGACACGTGCATGGTGCACTTATTTTTAGCAAGGGGGTAAGGAATAGAATGTCCAAGGGACATCATGGAGCCAAATTTTTGAGCATACATTGGATCTTCTCCAACTACGAAAATTTGATAGTAGTAACAATTTGTTTTGAGCAAGAAGTGTTTATGGAAGCAAAACGTGTAGAGCTCGAAGGAAATGGAATTTCAATCAATGGAACTAAGTGTAACATAATAGGGCCAACCTTCCATCTGCCAGCTTCAGTTTCAGGAGTCACACAATTGAATGTTACGCAGCCACAGCTGTACTGGCCCGAAACCACTTTAGAATTTTTGCCAAGGCAGAATCTGACTTTGTTAAATCAAACTCTGGAGCCAGGTCTGTTGAGATTCGTAAACCAGTTCATTATAGAGCAAGAGGGTCGTATATCAGCCGAACAGCTTGTTCAACATGTCACTCAGTATAGGGAAAGGCAATGGCAAATAACGATCATTTTGAGCACCTCTGTGCCAAGTGTCATCGCAGCCTTAACTGTGTTTTCTGTCGTTTTCTTTCTAATCAGGCAGAGAGCTAATTCCAAAAGGGAATCGAGGGTAGTCCAAGTCCCAGTGGATTGGATACTGAGGGCATGAGACGAGTAGGTAAGGCGTTGATCAAACAGTGGTCGTCCAGTAAGGAATTTTTACGTTTTGTTTTATGTCATGGTTTTAAGGGGGCACTAGACCACATTTAAGTTTTCTAGTAGTAAGTAAGTATGTCGTAAGTGCCAATCCCAACAAGTTTAAGAGTTAGTTAAAGGACGACCCGGGGACTGGGTCTTTCCAAAGAAGGGGAATAATGTAGCGGCACCACAGTTTAAGACAGGGAAGTTAGATTTGGTGCAGTATTTCGGAGTGCACAAGTTACAGCCGGGTGCAGGCTGGATTGCAGTAAGTTACGCTGACTAGCGGTTGCAAAGTGGAATGGAGGCCACAGGGGCCATCGAACCGCTGAAAAGCGTAAACACAGCGGTTCGCATGTCGCAAGCTGTAGGAAGAAGGGGCCCACTGGCGCAACCATGATGTGGGGCATCCGTGACTCGGAGTGATGCGTTAGCGAAACAGAGCCATGAAGCCGAGTATAAATAGGCGTGATTTTCTAACGAGATTAATTCAAGTGTGGCAGCTCTCCTGGACATCGGGGTGTGTCACGCTACTGGCAACCGATGGGGCGACAGCATCCCAGTCCACAGCGGGTCATTGGCTTGACCCTCTGAGGCTGACGCAGAGTCCGCAGCCAGCCAGGGCGGGCCACTCTTCGGCTCGCTGCCGCGAACAGTCGTCTCGGCTCCTGACACACACCGGAGACTTACAAGGCGAGGGCCGCAGGTTCGGACGCCGGAATGGGAGCAGTCATTGCCGCCGCATTCCCCGCTATGCCAGCTGAGGAAGAAGCAGCAGCACGTCCAGCCTATGGCTCCCAGCGGAGCAGTGCAGAGTCAACGGGGACGGTGGCCACTGAGTCAGCTGCTAGTGCAGCCATCCTGACGTAATTGGAACTCTGCAGCTGGCGTACAAGGCCGGCTCGACACAGTGCGTTGCACAGGCCGCTGGGGTGCTACCTCAGCAATGCGGGGCCTGTGACGTGGACCGAGGTCAACGAAGCTCTGTAGCAGAAAAAATAAATCATTTGAAAAGCGAGTTTTAATATGGCACCTCCTGACACCCACCAGAGGGAATTGTCTCAAACGCTTAAGACCCTGTGAAGTGGATATTATGCTTTAACTTGTATGTAAGTAATTTTTTTTAGTAATGACAGTGTAACCTGTGTGAGATGGTGAACCTACCTTACCAACAGTAGCCTATTTGCTTCTTTTTCTGAATATTTCTCGCCAGTCAGTTTTTCAGGAATAACCAAACATAGGACAATTGCAATGTACATCTACTTTGACCATCTGCTTGGTTTTACTCTTGAATTTCATTAGTTGGTTTTCCAACTATATAAGCCTACATCAAACTCTGTGATGTATCAATCGTTGGTTAGGTAGTTTCATGTCCCATTTATCATTTGCACAATAAATCGTGTTGACGTGGAAATAGACATTATATACTGACATCAGTTTTTTGAAAATGCCTCCATACTGATCATTTATTAGATTTTTCGTTTTTTAAAATAAAGACAGACTGATGTTAGTCAGTAATTATTATTCATCACCATTTACACATTACATCGCTCAATTGCATTTGCTTCTAAGTTGCTCAATTCTACACAGCAAAACTGTTCCCAGATCGAGAAAGAAACTTTAGCTATTGTATATGGAGTGACTAAGTTTCATAATTTTTTGTACGGTCGTAAGTTCTATTTGGTAACCGACCATAAGCCTTTGACGTCGTTGTTTCTCCCGTCAAAGCCAGTTCCGGCCCGTAGGCCTACTGCACAAAAGTTGCAACGTTGGTCTTTGTTTTGTGCCTACAGCCCAGCATGGCAATGCTGATGCTGTGTCTCGTCTGCCTATCGGTCCTGACGAAGTGTTTGATTCTTCCAAATTGTCATGCATGTTTATTGATTCGCAAGCTAAGGAATTAGCTGATGGTTTTTCGGTGAATTTTCGTCGCATTGCTGCCGCGACAGCCGCCAATACTTCTTTGCAGATTCTTTTGCAATATATTCATACTCAATGGCCTCCATCTTCTACACAAATTCGTGATCCACTTGTTCGATGTTACTTTGCGCAACGTCACAACTTGTTTGTACACCACAGTGTTATCTTGTTATGAACTGACAATGATCAGTCTCGTGGGGTTGTACCTCGTACGTTGCAGTCGGAAATCCGCCGATTACTGCACGCTAGTCATTGGAGTACAGTACGGAAGAAGCAATTAGCGCATCGTCACTGCACTTAGGTCGGCATTGATAAACATATTGAGAATTTGCTTGCTAACTGCACAATCTGCTTCCCGCCAGCGCTTCTTTGCGTGGCCGACTCCTACTGTGCCTTGGCAGCACATTCATATTGATTTTGCGGGTCCTTTCTGGGACACCCGCTGGTTGATAGTTATTGATGCCTACTGAAACTTTCCTTTTGTGGTACCTATGTCTTCTACTACATCTGCAAGTACTGTTCAGGCTTTGACGTCTATTTTTTGCATTGAGGGCCTTCCTGAAGTTATTTTCTCTGACAAAGGCCCCCAATTTGTGTCCACAGAGTTTGAAGCATTCTCTGCTGCTAATGGCATTCGCTATCTGACCTCAGACCCATTCCACGCCCAGTCGAATGGCGAGGCTGAACGCTTTGTGCATACATTTAAGTCGCAGGTGAGCAAGTTGCATGCCACGCACTCTCGTGAGCATGTGCTCTGGACTTTCCTTGCTTCCTATCGCTCTCAGCCCCACAGCACCCATTCCCCAGCGGAATTGCTTCATGGCCACGCCCATCGGTCGCTACTGCAGCTTTTGCACCCGCCGCCACGTGCTCCTGCTGCTTCGCCCTGTTCTGGCTTGGCGCCACATGATTTGGTGTTGTATTGCATTTCCTCTGGCAGGCAGCGGTGGGAGCAGGGCGCATTCTTCGCCAACTTGGTTGCGCCTTATTTGTTGTTTCTGGTCCCTTTAGCATTGTCAGTCGACACTGGAACCAGATCCATTTGTGCTGTCCTCGGTTTTCTGCCGCTGGTTGTTTTCTGGGAGAATTGGGGGCTTTGCTGCTTCTGCCGCCTCAGCCCATGACTCCACCGACAGTGCCTCCGCCACTCGCGTCTCCGCCGCGGCAGTGCCTGCCATTGTCGCTGCTACCAGTCTGGTCAGCTGCACCAAACAGACGCCTCTTCCCGCCGCCACGGCCCCACCTCCGGCCGCTGCCACCACCGTGTTCCTCTGCGGTGGCAGAACCGATGGACACTGGGGCTGCCGTCACGCCGCCACCGCCACCCATGGATGTTGTTGCTCTGTCTCCTTATCTGAGCACACCAAGTGGCAGTGTGCGGCCTGGGCAGGTTTTCCACGGGGCGTTTTCCTCGCACCCTCACAAGCGGGTGGACAGCATGCCCTGGCAGTTCCACTGTCTGCCCCCTCAGCTGCACCACCCCTGGGCCCTCCACCCGCCGTCGGAAGCCGTACTCAATGACGGTGCATTGTTTCAGGGGGGAGGGATGTGGTATTGATAGCAATGATGCCATGGCGTAAATACAAGTTCTAAAGTTGGCACTACAACATACACCAACGACAGCACACTCTAGCTGGAGCGGGAGAGGTCTACGAGCTCCGCTCTTGATTCTGCCCATCTGATCAAGAGCCGACGCCCAGGACACTTTGCTTCAGCTTGAGACTGTGCTCATCTGTACAAAGTTACGTATGCCTCTGTATATATATTCAGGCTCCAGTAAACCACTTTTACTTACGTGCAGTACTGACATATTTTTCGTGCTCCTGCTCCTACCCACGCACCGCCTTCCAGGCAGGATACAAAAGTTACATTCGTCTGCAATCTCTCAGACAGTCAGTCCCCAACTGGCATGCACAATTTTGTTGATGTTCTTGGCCTGATCATTGTTGGTAGATGTTGAAGGGCATCCTGAATGAGGGTCATCTTTAACGTCTGCCCAGCCATTTTTAAACTGTGTGAACCATATGTAATACCGGCTTAAGTATTCATCACCATAGGCTTCCTGCATTACTTGGTGTGTCTCTGTAGATGTTTTCTAAAGCTTTACGCAAAACTTAATGCAGACACGTTGCTCCTGTAACACTGCCATCTCGAAATTCGCAAACTGCAACACAAGATTCTACTCAATACAGCATTCAACAATAAGTAACACATATACAACAATGAAACTTCCAGCAATTACACATTAAACATAGGCGTGTGCAGGGATGCCAACTGCATTTCAGTCCAACACACCTTTGGCACGAAATTCCAGAATTTTTTGAACAGACCTCATATTCCAAGAGTCATCATTTACAGCCGGTTCTTGAGACTTTGTTAGTAGACTTTCTCAGGTTAGTTTATGGCTGTCTTCAAGAGCCTACCAGTCCAGTTTTTTTCTGTATCTCTGTGAAACTCTGCCACGGACCAAACAAACCTGCAACCATTCATGCTGTCTTTATCTATATGTTTTTGAACATTTAAAGGAAGCTGCCAATCTTTGCATCACTTTGAAATCTTATCAAGGTCTAACTGAATATTTATGCAGATTCTTACAGATGGTACTTCATTATAAGTAACTGCATCATCTACAAAAAATCTGAGGTTAGGGTTCTGACACACTTCACTGGGGCACACCTGGAATTGCTTCTACATCTGATGGTGACTCTCCGAGATAACATGCTATATTCTCCCTACCAAAATGCCCTCAATCCAGTCACAAATTTCACTTGATACCCCATCGTACTTTTGTAACAAGTGTAAGTGTGGTACTGATCCAAACACTTTTCAGAAATCAAGAAATACTGCATCTCCCTACCTGCCTTGACAGTAAGTATGTTAACATGGAACTGTGTAAGTGTACTTATTTCAAAGAGCAATAATCACCATTTTCACAGCTGATGGACTAGGTGTAGAATTTTTATTAGTACGCTTTCTGAAATTACAGCTCACCTATGAGCAATTTGCAGCCATTTTCTTACATCTCATGCAGGTAGCTAGTAATGGTAATAAACTTTTTGAGATTCTGCAGTTACCAGTGCCGTACAAAGTCCAATGACTTAGCATCATCAAACTGACTGCCTGTAATAATTACTATTCACATCGTTTCGAATTAGAAATTGCAACACTATTATTCTGACAGTGGACCAAGGTTCTACATATCTCAATTCCAAAATCACAATAATTCATAATAAATGTTCTTTTGTCGATCTAATTCTTCCTCTCAGTTCTGGAAAGGAGAGTTATAAGATGTTGAATAAATTTCTCTCTGTGTTGCACTACATTGACCTAATACAAAGAAGTACAAGGTCAAGGAAACAACACAAACATGCAATCAAATTTTCATTGGAATGCGAACACACAACCCAGTAATAACAAGAAAATCTGTGGCTGCAATTCTTATGTGCCACTACAAGACAATAGACGTAAAAACTCTGGCTATCAAGAAAATAACCATTATCAAAAAATGGAAATCCCAAAATACTATAACCCACCTAATCATGAAAACAGTGGTCAATACAACAGACAAGGTGCTCCAGCCAATAGGCAAGTAAGCAATGAGATGTAATGCCAATGAATGGTGGTCTGATACAAAAGAGAGGGGTCAGACAAGGGGGATCGAGGTTTTTGCAGTAATCAGGATACAAATGGGTGTAATAGAGGAGATACAGTGCACATAGTTAAAGTGGTGGACAGCAGTGATGCTACTCCTCTGTCGCCATTGAAAACACTGATAGGTTGTGCTAAGCCTTCTGTCAACAACCAATAGGAATAGTGGGGGGCACACAAAGTGAATGTGTACACTTTACACAAATATAAATATTAATTTTAAGTTTAAATTTAAGAAAATGGACTAAGGAGGTAAGTGTGAATTATTATATACAAAACTCTGAACTGCACTATACTGCAAAGTAATTAAAACTTAACTAAATTAAATTCTGCCTGAACAGGTCATGAAGGCCCGATGGTACCAACCAGCTGCTGTGTCATCCTCAGCCCACAGGCATCACTGGATGTGGATATGAAGGGGCATGTGGTCAGCACATCACTCTTCCGGCCATATGTCAGTTTACGAGACTGGAGCCGTTACTTCTCAATCAATAGCTCCTCAGTTTGCCTCACAAAGGCTGAATGCACTCTATTTGCCTGCAGCACTTGGCATACTGGATGGTGACCCATCCAAGTGCTAGCCCAGCCAGACAGCTCTTTACTTTGGCGATCTGATGGGAACCAGTGTTACCACTGTGGCAAGTTGGTAAGAACTAATTAAACCTCTACTATTTACAGATATGTACTCTGATATCTATGAATAGCAACTATAATAACTCAAAATGCTGTAGCTTAACTTACAATTTGATTCAATGAGAAGAATTCTCAAAAGGTAAGTTTTACTACTGACAGATTCAATAAGGTGTGCAAGCTATCCTACCAACATGGGAGTTAATACATGAATCCACTAGTATGAGTCTTGTCAGGATAAGTTCAATTTTAGTACTTGTGGACTGCATAAGACACAAGAACAACATTTCATACAAGTGGTAAATAATGTGTTCTAAACTACCCTGCAAATACTGTTCTTGTGTATAATGGCATGCTGGCTAACCTAAGGGTAGTGAAGCATTTAATTATTCTGTCTAGTGGTAAATTTTAAGGGAATGATGTTGGTGCATATCCCAATTAGTAGAGGAGGGTATGTACAAAAATATTCGTAAACATAGTGGTAGGAATTGTATGGACCCTGCTTATATGAAAAATAATTTTGTTTGAATGTATAAGTGTGTGTGAAGACAAATGATATGTGGAGTAGCAAGGCATGTATGAATACTGTGGATTGAAAAGTAACAATAATTGTAAGATAGAAGCTGAAAATATATGCTATGTATCCTGCTACATACAGTGAGTCATAGAAGAATAAAGCTACTCATCAATTGACTGCATGTATTTTCACCGGCTAATGTAAAAACATTTAACAATATAAAAGCAGAGCTAACCTTTCACTTCCCCCCATTCAAGATATAACCATTTGCATTTTACATGCATTTAGTACAGAACTAGTAACAAATGGTAAAATGCTTGCACAAAATACAGTTTTTGAACTGTTCACAGCATCTATACTAGGTATAATACTCCATGTTGCACGTGCATGAAGATAATATGTTAGTAGAATAGTCATGTACAGGGTGCAGTGCTTAATCCAGACAAATTTCCTGCCATATTGCAGCTCCACTGGAAGTTACGATTGGTGTTCTTCAAAGCCATAGGTATTTAGTAAAAAGGCAGAACCTCAAAATGGCTGAGATCTTAACAGATAAGTGCAGACGATAACTGAAGAGTCGCGATTATCAAAAGTCTTCAAGCTGGGCATTCTCCCACTCAAATAGTTCCAATTCTTCAGGTACCGAGATCAACTCTATAAGGTATTGTGGCCAAGTATAAAGCTTCGGAGAAGTCTGAGGCAGGTTCTGATAACACGGCAAGGAAACCTCATTCGAGAGAAAGGGTGTCACGACCTGCAACATTCATTGAAAAGGCTCAGATGCTTATTTTGGAGGACCGGGGGCAAATTGCTGAGGAAACTGGTGTCAGTATTGAATGCCAGTCCATGAACAGTGCATCAGATGGCAGAAGAGGATCTCATATGAGCCATCTAGTCCAAAACTGGTTCTCAGATAACATTGACATGTTCTGTCAAAGGAGTTTTGGCCCCAGAACAGCCCAGATTTGAAATCCCTCAACTACTGTGTTTGGAGGGTAGTCGAAAGAGTTACCAATACGATGAGGCAACTTAATGTCGCATATCTATGCACCACTTGTAACCTCCCCCTCACTTATCGACCTTAATGACAGTGAAAAATTAAACCACGTGTACCTAATGGAAATTTGGGAAAGCAATCGTCACCGAAGTTAATCTGTCGGTAAAGAGGGAGGAAAGGGTTACATCTAAATGAAAGGAAAAATGCAAATGAAACTGGTGGAAATTAATTTTGAAAAGGGGTGAAGTTAATAAGGAAAGTAAATGTGCGGCTGTTACGTTAACAATTAACTAGCGGTAATTAGATATTTGAGATTTGAGGGAAATTACGGTCGCCAGTCCTAAGGACAATCACTATAGTAACTGAAAAAGAAAGGTTATTACACATATAATTAGCACTAGAAGCGTGGCAACTGAAGGTTGACACATGAAGTGTGAAAACTGAAAGTTTGCCAGAAGTAATAAATCTCGCTACACTCTGACATAATTTAGCAATAGAATTAATAAAACCGGAAAATCGGAAGTTAATTTTGTGACTGAAGTTAATAGTGAGCTTTCTTTCTGAAGCACATCAAAATTCAGTAAAATACGGTTAGTCTTGGTCTACCTCAACAATCATTTCAAAAGCTACTTGAATCTACGCAATTTAGAAATAAGAGATTTAGCTTTGAACTTGAATTAAATGATTCTGAACAATTAACAATAGTAAGATTTAGTACATACCAAGCTGAGCTGCAGTCACAGGTAAGCTAAAATACGGTAACAAAACTCGCACTCTTAATTTGTGCTTGCGTAATCTAAATATTGTAGCCAACTATGAATACTTTAACTGAACTTTGAAATTAAAGCACTGAAATGGAATTATGCTGGCGTTTGAATTTCAACGACACTCGGGTTCATTTCGGAAAAGGACGGGACCCTGCTTGGTAATGCAATTGGGACAATGAGCAACAAAGGTTCATGCTAAGTTGCTGTAATTTTGCGAGGCAAATGGAACAATTTGAAAAGCTGAGGTCTGCCATACAGTTCTAAAACTTTACGTGCTTCCAGTCTTCCTTGTTGGTTGATTGAAGGTTTGAAGCCATCAATCGAGGATGTGGCGACAGTCACTCATTGTCGGCCGTCGCTGTTGCAGAAGCTGGATGTTGGCGCGCCTTCTTCTCGACACGGTCACCAGACGAAACGGGCTCTTGACGTGCGCCAGCTATTGCTTCCCGTCCGCGACACCATGTCAGAAACTATCATCGCAAGTCGAGCGCAATTACATGCTGCCAAACCCCGAAAGCGCGGCAACTCGCGGGAGCTTCTCACAACACACCTGCTCCACTCGCTACCCCAGCTAGACCCTCTCATGCTCTGCCCACGCCCCACGCGGCAGAGTTAACACTCCCAAAGATCCTACACACTTTCGTTCTCCACACGACCTATCGATGTAATCGTTCGATAGCAGTTTTCCCTAGGCAAGACCCAGCGTAAAAATACAAATAATCTTTACACAACAAACCAATTATACATCGACATAAATGCATAAATATATATATATACAAATAGTAAAACAATTACAATATGTAAAGACACAGAAATATCATATATTCAGGTAGCAAAAATAAGGAAAACAAATTATAGTACAATAGATGGAAATAGGAGGATATGCATTTCCGGCGTTACACGTGCCCCACATTGTCTGAGGAAGTTCGTGTAACGTAAACAGACTCAGAAAATGTCCCAAAAAAGAAACAGCGGAAATGCATATGCTCAAAACATCAAAAAATTTAGCATTCGTCTAATTAACCATAAACCAATTTTTAGACAATAATAATTGAGTGGAGACACTCCTAATCTTATTCCACTCTGTCATCTTGCACAAAATAAAACAGGTTGACAACATATCAAAATTCATAGAAAACATAGAAAATGGTTTAGCTATTTTAAAATCATTAAAATTCGTAACACTATAAGAAATGGAATACTATTTGCAAAATTAATTAGAGTGCATGGTCATAAAAACAGGTAGATCAAAATACGCAAATAAATAATTAAATAGACTACACATTTTGTATAACCTTTTCATAATTAATATTCTCGTCACGAGAATCTATTTAACGCTAAACAAGAAATTAATGTACAGCAGATCGACAAAAACATAAATATTAACAGCAGAATTCTTTCACATCAGCTGTCCGGGGAAAAAAAACAACTCCACCTTCCGTACTCGCAAGTACAAAGAATGCCGACAGCGGCACAAGAGCCAACAGCGGCACAAAAGCCGACAGCGGCTCCGCCTTGCCAGTATTGTTGCGCCCGCCTGTGCGGCACGCTTGATCTCACTCGCCTGTGTAACGGCGTTTCCAGAATGTCCGTTTCACTGAATTCTTTCGGAAAAACTCACTCCCGAGTAATCTCAAGGAGCCCATAAACACTATCACAGTGGATAACTCAACACTGTCCATCATCACACGCATGTACTAGCCTGAAACTTAAAACAGCATCTAAGTACATCGGCAATGACTAGTAAATCACACATTCATGAAATCTTACAGCTATTTAAAAAATCATATTTACTTTCCTTAATCTACTGTGTCTCAGGTTGGATTTTTCAGTTGGTTAGATCATGATTAAATTGATTAAAATTTAATTGATTAATCAAAATTAATTACTTATTAATTACAACTTCTTTAATGACCTTGGTCAGGCAAAAGCATGGCAATCTTGCAAATCGTTAAATCTTACACTCTATTTTACATACTTTATAAATTACCCATTGTGTGGTATTAATCGATCCTAGGTCGGTACAATTTCAAGTCTACAATGTTCCGTATACCTAATAGTTTTCCAGAGCTTGGATACTCTAAGCAATAAGGATTTGTGTGAGGTATACCAATGACTTTATATGGTCCATTATAAACAAACTTAAATTTAGAGATTTTATTGTCTATCTCACTCGATTTCTCATGAGCTTTTACAAGTACTATGTCTCCGATTGCAAAACGCGCTTTAGCGTCATGACGACATATGCAAGCATCGGCTTTTAGCTTCATTACTTCTCGCAAACGATCTTTTTTCACACCAATACTAATGTTAATCCGTGGAGGGAATTTGATTATCTCTTCCACTAGTCCCGGTTTGTCTGAAAACACACTCTTATTCCTCATTATTACTTCATACAGGCCTCGTCTTTGTTCGTGTGTTACGTTTGACACACCGTCTACAATACTTTCCAATTCACTTTCTACTCTATTGTCAATGCTGAGATTCCTCACGTTACAGCAGTTCAAATTCATTCCTGCGTCAATGTCATCCGGCCAGTTAACAATGTGTATAGGCTGGTATTGCCTATGCACACCGTCTCCTGCCTCGTCAAAACTAACTACAATTGTTTTATCTTGGGACGTACATATCAAAGTTTTGCTTTCGCAATTAATCACTGCACGGTACTTTAATAGCCAATCTAACCCGATAATTACTTCCGTAGTTAAGTCTGGCACGACGACAAACTCTTGTTCAAATCGTGCCCCACACATCTCGAAGTTGACAAAAATCTGTTTTGTGACCGGTTTACTGGCCTTCCCAGTAGCACCGATAATTTTCACTCCATTTACTGGCATAACTACGATGCCGGGTCTGTCTTTCAGTAACTCAAATATTTTCCCAGATACAGCACTCAGTTCTGCACCGGTGTCAATCAACACGTTTAGTTGTAAGTCGTGAATATTAACAGACACTACTATCTGTCTACACTTGTCCTCGACTGTTTCTTTATTTTCCCACAGTAAATCCTCATCTACATCCAGGTCATTCCAGAAAAAACCATCCGGCTTTGATCCTAAATTCGGTTTATCTGGCGGCTTTTTCAGCTTCTGTTCACATACAGTATTAATTTCAACACGTTTGTCCTGAGGCTTAGTCTGTAGCTTTGCCTCCAATACCGAAACCTTTTCCTGTAACTTGTCAACTAGTGAGTGTTGCTTTGCTATCAATTCACTAATTGTCACCTTTGTTGATTCCTCTTTGGCCAGATTGATCTCATCTGCCAATCTACCTGGAGGAATGTGCCCAGTCGCATCTGAAATTACTTCCTCTGGATCTGCGCAACCCACACTGCTACCGTCTGACCGCATAACGTCAGCTCTAACCTCATACACACTGTAATCTACGTGCTTTTCTACCAATCGTGTCCGGCTATCAGTAAAATTTTCGTAATCTTTCTCCTTAATACTCTCGCAACGTTTAAACTGGAGGTTTGCATCGGATGGGTCGGCTACTTCTACCATTATAACTTTCGGTAAAGTCTGCCGGTTAGGGCCAGAACTTTCCGTTACTACTTCAACATCTAACTCTTGTGGGACGAGACACGACGAATCTTGCTCGTGCTCCCCATTAACATCAACTATTTCTAGTAAAGTCTGCCGGTTAGGGCCAGAACTATCTATCATTTCACAAACGCTATCTTCCTGCGGGATGAGACGCGGAAAATCCTGCACGCGCTTCCCATAAACACTTCTCCCATACAGGCCCCTATAATCTCTTAGTTCGTCGTATAAACGACCGAACTGCCTTAACCAGACCTCATCCCTCTCTGCATCCCCTCGCTCGATGACGGACGTTTTATCCGACATCTGATCTTCTCTCAACAACTGTGAATCATTCTTAAACTCAATCTCCAGTTCTGCTGTGGCTATTACAGCTGGCACCTTATAATCGATTTCCGGAACACTACTTAAATTGTTCTCACTGACAGTGAATGTACCTTCTACTGCCATGTATACAGCTGATCTACTACTTGTGGGCGCACTCCTTTCTCCTAACACTGGCACACTCTCCCGCCATTGATTATTCCACACGGAATTTTCATAACAACAACACCTGGGTTTTCTCCTGTTATTGGGCCGCCAAAATTTCTCCACGCCCGGTCGGCCCCTCACCGGCGCGGCTAATGGTTTCCCTGTCTCGTCCCAGCAGATACGCTCCCCAGATGCTGCTGAGGCGGCTGATCACACCCTCTGGTGTTATTACTATTCTGTGAAGCCCGTATCACGTTAGTATGATACTGGTTTCCGTCATTCCTGTTATTATTTGCATTGTACCGATTGTTATTACGGTCCGAACCATTATTGTTATTGCTGCCATGGTTGCGGTATGCATTATTCCCATCGTTATTGTTGTTGTGGTTGCTGTGGTACCCGTTGTTGTTACCACGGCCTCTACCACTGTCGCGATTATTGCGCCAATAGTCCTCGTCCTCAACTCTTCCCAGGAAATCATTGATTGTCCTGTGATTGCTTCCTACATAGCGTTTTGTATCATCTGGAAGCTTCTTGTAGAGTTCCCAGACTATTTCGGATTCCATGCGGCGATCAAGCAAATGTTCCAACTTGCGGATCCAGCCCTCACAAAACTCCTTCATCGAGCCGCGCGAATTCGCAACGAAAGGCCTCGATACGACAAATTCGCGCCAGACACTTTGCTGTTTTTGCTCTGACCAGTATTCAGCCAGAAACAAATTTTTAAATTCGTCAAAAGTCAGGTTCGTAATGTTGAGGTTTAAGCCCCAATGCTTGGCATCACCAGCCAACACATCAATAATCGCATTAATTTTTCTCTCATTAGTCCATGATCTGGGTAAAACTTTCACAATTCTTAATGAAATCCATCGTGTGTATACCGCCTTTCTTCAAGGGGCCGAACCGCTCCTCTTTCGTCAACAATTCCGAACTATGTGCATAGATTGGCACATAGCTCTGTTTTTCGTCAAGTTTCTTTTCTAATTCCGACACCCTCGTAATTACTTGGCAAGTGGTTGTCGCAAGCGTTTCTACTTCCCTTTTTTTCTCTTCGCAGGTATTAGCCTGCTTCGTCACTTTGGTATCTACTTTGGATACTAAAGCCTTTAAAGTTTCCACCTTCTTTTGATCCTCTTTTTTCACTAATTGAATTTGTTCCGTCACCTTATTCTCGATGATCGGAGCAACTGATTCTCCTACACTTTTCTCGATTCTGCTAATTTCGAAATTAAAACGAGTATTTATGCTCGCAATTTCCGCCTGAACGCCTATCATTTCCTGTTTAAGATTACCGATTTCGGTATTAATTACAACAATATCTTCTTTGATTTTATCAACTTTCGTGTTAACAACTCCAACATTGTTGATAACAACGTTAATAGCTTTGTTCTGATTGTCTAGCATCCGTTCAAATTTTTCAGACTGAGCTTCTTGCTTGGCAGCCCGAGCTTCTTGCTTGGCAGCCCGAGCTTCTTGCTTGGCAGCCTGATCTTCTTGCTTGGCCGATTGACTCTTGATTTCGTTAATCAAAACATTCAATAAATCAGTTAAATTCCCGGAAACTACCGGTTTTACTTCCGTAGTGGCTTCCTCTTTAATTGTCCCCCCGTATTCGTTATCAAGGGATTCAGATTTGATTTTCACTTCCGATTCCGAAACATTTTCTAAAGTTTGGAATTCCATTTCTGCTCTTTGTTGCGATTTGGCGGTCGCGTCTTTCATGCTAGCCGCCTGCCCCTGAACAATGGGTACCGCGGTGCGCGTTTCCCACTGTTCGACCGATTGTTCCGTATACAAGTCTACCAAATTTTGGCAATTGTTGCCTTCACTCATTTTAATAATTTTCAATATAAATGCCAAATCTCAAATATAATTAGGATTACTCCCACTACTTATTCTCGCTGACGTAACGGCCTGTACGTAACCAGTACTTAATGGAAATTTGGGAAAAGCAATCGTCACCGAAGTTAATCTGTCGGTAAAGAGGGACGAAAGGGTTACATCTAAATGAAAGGAAAAATGAAAATGAAACTGGTGGAAATTAATTTTGAAAAGGGGTAAAGTTAATGAGGAAAGTAAATGTGCGGCCGTTACGTTAACAATTAACTAGAGGTAATTAGATATTTGAGATTTGGGGGAAATTACGGTCGCCAGTCCTAAGGACAATTACTATAGTAACTGTAAAAGAAAGGTTATTACACATATAATTAGCACTAGAAGCGTGGCAACTGAAGGTTGACACATGAAGTGTGAAAACTGAAAGTTTGCCAGAAGTAATAAATCTCGCTACACTCTGACATAATTTAGCAATAGAATTAATAAAACCAGAAAATCGGACGTTAATTTAGTGACTGAAGTTAATAGTGAGCTTTCTTTCTGAAGCACATCAAAATTCAGTAAAATACGGTTAGTCTTGGACTACCTCAACAATCATTTCAAAAGCTACTTGAATCTACGCAATTTAGAAATAAGAGATTTAGCTTTGAACTTGAATTAAATGATTCTGAACAATTAACAATAGTAAGATTTAGTACATACCAAGCTGAGCTGCAGTCACAGGTAAGCTAAAATACGGTAACAAAACTCGCACTCTTAATTTGTGCTTGCGTAATCTAAATATTGTAGCCAGCTATGAATACTTTAACTGAACTTTGAAATTAAAGCACTGAAATGGAATTATGCTGGCGTTTGAATTTCAACGACACTCAGGTTCATTTCGGAAAAGGACGGGACCCTGCTTGGTAATGCAATTGGGACAATGAGCAACAAAGGTTCATGCTAAGTTGCTGTAATTTTGCGAGGCAAATGGAACAATTTGAAAAGCTGAGGTCTGCCATACAGTTCTAAAACTTTACGTGCTTCCAGTCTTGCTTGTTGGTTGATTGAAGGTTTGAAGCCGTCAATCGAGGATGTGGCGACAGTCACTCATTGTCGGCCGTCGCTGTTGCAGAAGCTGGATGTTGGCGCGCCTTCTTCTCGACACGGTCACCAGACGAAACGGGCTCTTGATGTGCGCCAGCTAATGCTTCCCGTCCGCGACACCATGTCAGAAACTATCATCGCAAGTCGAGCGCAATTAAATACTGCCAAACCCCGAAAGCGCGGCAACTCGCGGGAGCTTCTCACAACACACCTGCTCCACTCGCTACCCCAGCTAGACCCTCTCATGCTCTGCCCATGCTCCACGCGGCAGAGTTAACACTCCCAAAGATCCTACACACTTTCGTTCTCCACATGACCTATCGATGTAATCGTTCGATAGCAGTTTTCCCTAGGCAAGACCCAGCGTAAAAATACAAATAATCTTTACACAACAAACCAATTATACATCGACATAAATGCATAAATATCTATATACAAATAGTAAAATAATTACAATATGTAAAGACACAGAAATATCATATATTCAGGTAGCAAAAATAAGGAAAACAAATTATAGTACAATAGATGGAAATAGGAGGATATGCATTTCTGGCGTTACACACTATCGAAGCAGCATTTGTGATTATAGATAGCGCTGTTTTAAAGAATGCATGCGATTGCTTCTGGACAAGATTGGAGGTGGTCATTGTGGATGAGGGGGGGGGGGGGGGGTTTTGTCAAGTAATGTTACTCTTGAAAGATACCACTGCTTACACGTAAAAGGATTTTCATTTGTATTTTGTTTTAATAAATTTAATTTTTAAAAAATGTTTCATTTGTCCATATTTAAGTGCCACACCCTGTATTTCTGTGTAAGAATGTGAAAGAGATAAAATTAAGACTTGCCATGCAGGAGAATAAGATTAATTATGTAAATATGTATAGTTATAAGAATGACTGATGGAAATATGACCACAGGATGATACACATACATATCAGTATTAAAAATGTGAAATGACGATTAGAATGATAAACATATATCTGCACATATATAAAAGTTTTGAAGTTTGGGAGATGTGAACACTACAACCAATGCAAATTTGAAATAATGTTTTGACACAACATAGTGCGACTACAACATTGCCTCCTATTTGGAGTTGTTTATGTAAACATGAACATATTACAAGTAGTAAATAGGTACATGTTAGGTTTGTAGAAATTGTATATTGTGTTTGAATCTTATCTTGATTTATGCAGATGAAAGATGGCTTCTAAGCAGACACAGAATTAAACTCTTCCTTGGATGCTGTTTAATCTAGTTGCAGGTGTGTAGATTATAGATTTTCGGTTAAGATTTTCTGGTAGCCAATGTAGAGTTGATAATACCCAGTGTGTTCGGTTACCTATAAAATGAGAAACCATGTATCAGCCTACTGTCCTTGAGAAAAGTACTTGATACACTAAGAATTACCGGGTCATTGCAAAGCCAAAATAGATAACAAAGGTGGATTATATGACATATTACTCTATAGGAAAATATTCATTGTAACACAAAATGTAAGTAATTGAACTTAAATGTGCCTTTAAATATAAATAGCAGTGCAAAAAGCATATGGGAGGTGAAGTTACCTATGACTGTTATCACAATGTTAAGAGAGAGATAAATGAATTTAGAGACAGTGAAGTCTGTAGAAAGGAAAAAAAAAGATACAGTTTTATGATGAATATCTGTAAATGGTTTTCAGTTAAAGTGATAAAGCGACCTGCACAGTGAAGCATGGGCTTTGAAGCTGAATTTCAAGTATGAGTGAAGCTAAGCATTTGCCGTGCACCAACAGAACAGCAACCAGCACTGCTTCACCTCAACAAAAATACTTGATACTGTTGTTAAATCTTCTCTTATTCATATACACATATAATACGTAACACTCATAATACTTCATACTTTAAGCTATACATCTTAATCATCTTTCCACATACGAGAGAGTGAAAATTAAAATCATGTACAAAGAAAAATGAATGATGTTATTTTTTCATTTGTCCGCCCCTTACCACATATTAATAATTAATGTCTTTGGTGATGCTTATGGTCGATCACAGTTTTTTTAAATAAATTTTAACCTTACCTTCACTATGTTGTTGTTGTGGTCTTCAGTCCTGAGACTCATTTGATGCAGCTCTCCATGCTACTCTATCCTGTGCAAGCTTCTTCATCTCCCAGTACCTACTGCAGCCTACATCCTTCTGAACCTGCTTAGTGTATTCATCTCTTGGTCTCCCTCTACGATTTTTACCCTCCACGCTGCTATCCAATACTAAATTGGTGATCCCTCCATGTCTCAGAACATGTCCTACCAACCGGTCCCTTCTTCTAGTCAAGTAGTGCCACAAACTCCTCTTCTCCCCAATTCTATTCAATACCCCCTCATTAGTTATGTGATCTACCCATCTAATCTTCAGCATTCTTCTGTAGCACCACATTTCGAAAGCTTCTATTCTCTTCTTGTCTAAACTATTTATCATCCACATTTCACTTCCATACGTGGCCACACTCCATACAAATACTTTCAGAAACGACTTCCTGACATTTAAATCTATACTCAATGTTAACAAATTTTTCTTCTTCAGAAAAGCTTTCCTTGCCATTGCCAGTCTACATTTTATATCATCTCTACTTTGACCATCATCAGTTATTTTGCTCCCCAAATAGCAAAACTCCTTACTACTTTAAGTGTCTCATTTCCTAACCTAATTCTCTCAGCATCACCCAACTTAATACGACTACATTCCATTATCCTCGTTTTGCTTTTGTTGATGTTCATCTTATACCCTCCTTTCAAGACATAGTCCATTCCGTTCAACTGCTCTTCCAAGTCCTTTGCTGTCTCTGACAGCATTACAATGTCATCGGCGAACCTCAAAGTTTTTATTTCTTCTCCATGGATTTTAAAACCTACTCCGAACTTTTCTTTTGTTTCCTTTATTGCTTGCTCAATATACAGATTGCATAACATCGAGGATAGGCTACAACCCTGTCTCACTCCCTTCCCAACCACTGCTTCCCTTTCATACCCCTCGACTCATATGACTGCCATATGCTTTCTGTACAAATTGTAAATAGCCTTTCGCTCCCTGTATTTTACCCGTGCCACCTTCAGAATTTGAAAGAGAGTATTCCAATCAACATTGTCACCATGTACCTACACAATTGCCCGCACACTGTATGTTGACATGATACGGAGACGTAAAGTGTTTTTTGCATATACATATTTACATTTACATTTGCCGATGGGGGTCGATAACCTTTATTTGTCTGCTTCTCTTTTATTAAATGGAATGGATATGCCAGCTTATCCTATGTATGTTAAAGTTCTATAAGAAACTGCAAGATTATATACGTAATATGATAGTTCATTACATATTTGAATTTGATATGCTGACAATAATGTTCAGTTTGCTTCGGCCTTATTGCCGGGTTTCGTGCTTGTGCACTAGCAGGTTTGGTGGCTAAGCACTAGTCACTAATGGTCGACCTACTAGTTGCTACCGTCACACATGCCTGCGCTCATTTTTTTAATGTTGATTTCACCTGAGTATTAAATATTGAAGAATTGCCGTGGTGTTTGTCATCTACATCTACATATACATGATTACTCTGCTATTAACAATCAAGTGCCTGGCAGAGGGTTCAGTGAACCACCTTCAAGCTGTCTCCACTCTTGAATGGAGAGCGGGAAAAATGAGCACTTAAATATTTCTGTGCGAGCCCTGCTTTCATTTATTTTATCTTGATGCTCATTTCTCCCTATGTAAGTGGGTGCCAACACAATGTTTTCTCAATAGGAGGAGAAAACTGGTGATTGAAATTTCATGAGAAGATCCCATTGCAAGAAAAACATCTTTGTTTTAATGATTGCCACTCCAATTCACATATCATGTCTGTCGCACTACTTCCCCTATTTCACAATAACACAGAACGAGCTGCCCTTCTTTGTACTTTTTCGATGTCATCCGTCAGTCCAACCTGATACGGATCCCACACCACACAGCAATACTCCAGAGTAGGGTGGGCAAGCAGGGTGTAAGCAGTCTCTTTAGTAGAGCTGTTGCTCCTTCTAAGTGTTCTGCCAATGAATGGCAGTCTTTGGTTTGCTCTACCCACAATATTATCTATGTGATTGTTCCATCCTGGGTGAAGTGAGTGTGTGCTTATTGTTTCAAAATCTGATGCTGTGGCAGAAGATCTCCATTTCCATGGTCTGGGCATCATTATTACCCGTCGTACTTGCATTTTCAGCAGAGAGAACCCTGGTCTACAGCATCTGTCGATGAGGTAAGTACAACTATAGTTCATTTATTAATGTATTAAGTGTTGTGAGCCATGATACTCAGAAATTATTTCGTTGCACACGTATGTTAATGTCACCACACTTGACTGTCCACTTGCTGAAAGACACATGTAGCCATCCAAAACATTGTATAAATTGCTTGTCTTTAAAGTTAATTCCTTCACACAGAGTTTGGTTTCCAATGAAAATTCATACAGGTATTGAGTTACAACAATATACGTAACATGATAGATTATACCTATGGCTGACATTGCATCCATCACTACTACTATGAACATAAATTTCTCAAGTTTTACAATGTCATAAATTTTTCATTAACTGCATTCTGATACTACAGTTTGTTTGTTAGTTTTAACTTATCTTCATTCACACCACATATACAAATTAATTATATAACACATTGCTATGGTAAAATACAAGCATATGATCTATTTATACTTCATTTTATAGATAGGCTTTTATCACTTACGAGAACTCATTTCTTCCTTAAGTAGAGGGGGAAGAAAAACATTCGAAATAGGACTAAAACATTATGCAGTGCTGGCCTAACTGTGCTTGGTGCTGCCTCCTTTGTTTGGGAGGGGAGAAAGGAAATACTCATCTATTAGTTCAAGGATTTATGAGGAAATGTTACTCATACAATCATGGACTAGTTGCCAAGGAACTGTTGTTCGTTCATGCGCTCGTGCTGTTTACTTCAATTCACATGTAGCTTCAGGTGAAATATGAAGAAGTTTCAACTATTGTAGATTTATCTTTCTCAAATACCTGGAAATGTCACTATTTAAGCTTTCATAAGACACAATAAAAATGCAATTGCTTTTTGTAAAATCACATGCTTAAATATTTATGTGTACTCTGCAGCAAATATGTGCTGGTAATTGTCACAGAGATATATTACGATGATGCATATTTTCATTTTTCATTTGCCTTATGACCTTTCTATAAATATCCTTATAACTAAATTGTTTCTCAAGGTGCGGCCTGTTTCTTTATTTGGTGCCTGCTACTCTCGACATAATTCTGTTCTTCTGCACCATGATGATGTACTGGTTGCTGAAAGAAAAGAACTTAAAATTAATTGCATTATGTAACTCGGTGGCCACTGATACATTTGGCCATTACATCCGTCCGCAGATATTTTGTTTAAATTCATAAACATTGGTTTATTCTGTTACTCATTATGATCATTTACCCTGCAAAGAAAATTATTTGACATTTCTAATAGTATTTTGTCATTTTCCTTAGCTTACACATCTTGTATATTTTCCCATAATGGTTCCTTTTGCTTGTAAATATGTTGTATATAGCTTAGTATTTAATTAAATCTCTGTGTACATAGATCAATAGGTTCCTTAGATCTTAGACAGTAGATGCAATTGCTTAGTATTTCCGTTTACTTTGTACTTAAGTGAGGTACATGTACTACATGTACATATCGTATTACTGTTTGGTTGTGCCTTCTGCCAGTCTGTTGCTCATGACTACAGGTCAATGCCTCCTCTCCTACTACCAACATCAGTGCATAATTCTGAGCAATGACAGCTGAGCCATAAGCTAATTTTATTTATACTTTCGCTTCACATGAAGCGATGTATTACTTCTCATTACTATTGGATTTTATGCTTATGTGTACAAATCAAAAGAATTACTTATGCCTATACACATTACTTTATCTTAAAATACACTCCAGAAGAAAAAATTAGACTTAGAGTTATGTACACCATGTACAATTATCTTGCGATAGAAAGAAAAAATGCTACCTAGCTTCATCATTCTATAAAAGCTTTTATACCTTTGTGAGGGTGGAGACCTTTGTCTCTCCCTGTTTTCTCACAGGCAAATCTGTAAATCACAGGGTATGGTATCTTGGAAATTATGTATGGTCCTGAATAGAGTAATTGCCACTTCTTATTCAGTTTGCCAAATTTTGTCGATTTAGAGTGCATCTGTAAGAGAACTCATTGCCCTTCAAAAAATTGTGCAACACGTTTCAGTCTCTCATTATAAATTTTCTTTCTATACTCAGCACTGTTTTCCAGTGTAACCATGGCTTGTTCGATTTTGTCTTGTAGTGCAATTTCTGTAGTGGGTACCTTTGGTATGGGCGACTCCCACTCATTTGTTTGTTTTGTCGGGAACATCAATTCGTTAGGTGTGAAACCTGTTGAAGACTGTGGAAGGTTATTGACAACTTGCATCAAAGGAGTTACATAGTCTACCCATTGATTTATACCCTCTGAGGTCATAAATTGTTCCTGCTTTTGCCCGATGAAATATGAAGCATTATCAGTTAGTAGCACCTTTGGTCTATCTATTCTTCTCAAAGTCTCCCTCAATTCTTTTTCTGATATTTGCATTTTTAATGGCATACATTTTGATATGTTTCGAGAAAATATCGTATAGTGCTACTACGTATTTTACTCCTCCTTTACTTCTTGGATATGGACCAACTATGTCCAGGACCACTATATCTAGAGGTTTTTATGTGAACATTGGGTGTAGCTCAGTATACTTTGACACATTGTACTGTATGATTTTTAACATATTGCACACTTTCTTAATACCTGTAGGACTCGCCTTCTCAAATTTGGAAAATAACAAAGTGTTGCAATTTTCTCAGTACATTTGCCTACTCCATAATGTCCCCATACTTCATGTGTGTGTCATATAAATTTATCGATATAATCTTCAGAAATACCCACACACGATTGATCAGATTTTTCACATTTCCTATGAAACAAAACGCCCTTGTACTCCTGATACCATTTATTTACCTTTCCACCTTTATCTTGCTTAAAGTTTTGCATGACTTTACTCCATCTGTGATCTTGCTGTTGTATAGCTTTCACCTGCTTACAAAACTTATGGGAATCAGACTGTTGTGTTGCACCTTGCATTAATACATTTTGATTTCTGCATCTTTCTCTTTTAATTCACTAAATTCCTAGACAAGGCATCTTTAATAACATTCTGACTTCCTTTAATGTAAATGATCTCAAAATTAAATTCTTGTAAATATAGACACCACTTAGGTAATCTATGGTGTAATAGTTACATGTTAAAAGAAATGAAAGTGACTGATGGTCACAGTAAACTATGGTATTCTTACCCCACAAAGAATATTCAAACTTTTTAAATGCCCGTATTACAGCTAAACTTTCCAATTCTGACACAGAATAAGATATTTCTACTTCTGATAATGTGTGACTAGCAAAACTGATGAGCCTGGGTACTTCTTTACCTTCTTCTTCTCACATCTGGAATGAGCATGCCCCCAGCCCCTGAGATGAGGCATCTGTTCATAGACAAAAATCCTTGGAAATGTCAGGGTGGCTAAGAATGTTTGCATTGACTAATGCCTGCTTAATGTTATTAAAGTCCTCCTGACATTTATCATCCCATAACCAAGGCCTATTTTTTCATAACAAGTTGAGTAATGCATCACTGTTCATCAGTTGCTGTGATATGAATTTACAAAAAAAGGATGCTAATCCTAAAAAAGCTTTTAGTTGTTCTTTATTCCTTGGAGCTGGACAATTGTGTATGGCATCAAGGTTTTCTTTTCTCTCTCTCTCTCTCTCTCTTTCAGGTAATATACCTTATTCTGAAACATGTCCTACAAATTTGATTTGCTGCCTACCAAAACTAGACTTTTTTTTTTTTTTTTTTGCTGTTACCCTGTAATCTGTAGATCGTTGAAGTACGTGTGCAATCAGCCTGATATGTTCAGACCAAGTGGGTGTGGCTGTTAGCGTATTGTCTACATAAACTGTAACTCCAGTTGGTAATTGCTCAGATATTGGAGTTGTGGGTATGTTTACATTTTGGACTCTGCAACTGTCACTGGTACCTACTTCAGCTTGACTAAAGATATCACTCAAATTTTCAGTGATCTCTCTCTCCTTCTTAGCACATGCTGAGTCAACTTCTAATGTTGCTACCCTTAAAGTAAGTTCTTGTACAGCTAGAGGTACACCTTCATAGTCTTTATTTAGTTTGTTAACGACAGTGGTTACCTTTTTTACTGCCGAACACAACTGGTTTTGTATGGCTTCAGTATTTGTGTATGCATCTGTGAATTTCTTTATCTGTTGCTCTACTAGATCATGAGGGTCATTTAAAAGAATCTACCTTCTGTTTTAACTTTGTAATGTTACTGTTAACTTCTGAAAGTTCATGCTTTACTTGTTTTTCCATATCATTCAATTTTTCGTCAATTTCAGTGCGAAAATTTTTGGCTAAGTCATTGAATTTATGTGAGATTGTGTCTTGCAAATCCTTGAATACTTGTTTTAGTTCTTGTTTGATTATATTTAGATCTTGTGTGCTGGTGTTCAGATTGTGTGTCAAATTATCAATTTTGGTATTCATATCTTGTTTCATACCACTGAAATTGTGTTTCATATCACTGGGATTTGTGTTCATATTATCAAATTCTGTGTTTATATTAGATAATAATTGCCGTAGCAGTGCTTCAGTTATACTACTGTGGTTGCTGTCAGCTGTACTTTCCAAGTTAGTGTTTGTGTTATGAACAAGTGGTGTTTGTAATGTACTGTCAAGATTCATGTTTGTATCGCTCTCCGATGTTTCATTCATGAGCAGTATGTGACTCTGGGAGATGCGTGACATTGGCTCATCAATTATAAACAGTGTTTCGTCAAGATTATTCTACTGTGGAGTGTCGCTATCATTTGTCACACCTGCGACATTCATCTCTGATCTGCTTAAACCTTCTGCAGTAGGGATGCATGGTGTCTGAACTTCAATTGTTCGATTGCGCAGTTCTACGCCATCTTGGTTGATTGCGTTTTTGCTATTGCTATCAACAATGGACATATATTTTTCTGCCATTTTGTATGAATATGCAGAAACAAAAATTTCATAAAAATCATTAAAATTTAATATGCTAATTATTACACTTGATAACTGTGATTCATATGATGTCAAAGCCTGTTTTACATCTACTATGATGCGCAAACTATTGTGTCACAATTCTTTATGTTTTACTGACAGTATATATCACACTGAAAAATTCCTGTAAATTTTCCACCATAAAATTCAAGGAAGGGAATAATGAGCAAAATGTTTCTATCTACATCAAAAGAGGCCCTACCAAGCGTAACCAAGCAAGCAACTTGCGTAGACATGATACCTTTGTTGCGCTAAACAAAACAGCTTACTATGAAAAATTTGATGTAACCTGTGTCCAATTCTTATTCCTTTCCAAAATTTTCTCCTCAATTTTTGCCTTTTTACTTTACATGCTCCCCGTTGTGATTCATGCAAACAGAAAATACAGACAATTAGTCTTTATGACTAATAACAATGTCATAGAAATTTCTTATGATATTGATAGTTAACAAACCCTACTTAAAACCGGTGCCCTGAAGTCATGGCACTCAGGTCACAGTTGTGTGATAATAATAATAGTAATAAAATACATATATGAATGAAAAAAATATTAGAAATGTTCTGTTTGTACAAATTTAGGCTATTCAGACTTCCTATCTTACATTTCAAATGTAGATGTAGACAGCTGACTTCAAGGACACCAGTGCATGTCAAAAAATGAAGAAAATCCTCCTTACTTGGCTTCACTTCACTTCAATAAAAATACTTAATACTGTTGTTAAATCTTCTCTTATTCATATTCACGTATAACACTCATAATACTTCATACTTTAAACTATACATCTTAGTCATTCTTCCACTTATGAGAGATGAAAAACAAAATTATGTACAAAGAAAAATGAATGATGGTTTTTTTTTCATTTGTCTATGCCTTTCCGCGCATTCATAATTAATGTCTGGTGATGCTTATGGTCGATCGCTGTTTCCTTAGATAAAGTTTAACCTTACTGTATCTGGGGGGTCTTTCACCATGTAACTGCACATAATGTCTGCTTAGGAGTAGTTGCTTGTCATTCTGGAGCATCTGAACTACTGGCAATGGCCACCATGCCGGACAGCTCTTGCTGTGGCTGAATGGTGCCCATGGGGAGAGCCGCTGATCAGACTGGGTGGTGTCAGGGAGGATGCTTTGCATATGAAACATATCAAGCTACAAAAATCTGGCCTTTCTTCTATAGCCATCTCTCTGGTTGGTAACAGGTCACTGAATGCTGCCCCTTATGACCCTTCGGCCTTCCCTTCCCTGGCTACACCCTGGGAGGAGGGCCAGGCTCACCATCTTGCAGTGAAACGCTTTCCCTGTTCCCTGGTCTGCACTAGGATGGATGGGGATACATTCACCACCACAAAGCCATTATTTTTGTGGAAAATATCGAAGACAAGTTTGGCAAAGTAGGATGTGGTTTGGTTCCCTGTTGATCAAAACTATTTCTGCCACCCAATCTGCAGCCCTTTGCACTTGTGATCAGCTTGTCCACTTTCTGGTGTCCATTACACCTCACCAGTCTTTGAATAAGGATGGTGGGTTACATCCATATATAACAGGTCAGACTCAGCTTGCAAGAGGGGAGATGGTACCTCCGGGGACATCAGGAGGGGGGCCTTATCCTTAGACTTATGTTTCTTCTTCTTCTCTTTCATTGGTTAAAGAGGGCAGTGCACAGACGGAGAGCCGGCTTCTGCAAGAACCGGAACAGAAGGAGCGCAGGTGACCTTGCAAACTTTCTGTATACACTGAACAAAATGAATGCCCCATCATTCCAGATTGGCCTGGAGTTCATCAGTTTGAAGGATGAGATCCCTAATAAAAATGACTCCCTGCACCTTATTCAAAGACATTTTGTGGGCTCTGTATCCAGTGTCCTTTCCTTTCTCAATGCTATTAATGGACTTGTGGCCACTGCTGGACCATTGGTCACCACTGCTCTGTATGTGGATGATTTCTATATTTGGGATAGCTCCCACTTGCTTGCCTCAGCAGAACTGTGGCTCCAGGGTGCCATCTGGCATGCTTTTGTGTGACAAAGTTGCAAAGATTTCAATGCTCTCCCCTTAAGTCAAGGGTGCTGCATTTTTTTTCACAGTACTACGGTCCGTCCTGGTGTGGAGCTCTGCCTTGATGCCCAACAACAGACCATGATCCCCCAGTTCTGTTTTTTGGGTCTTATTTATGAAAACAAGCTTACTTGGTTGCCCCTTATTCACATTCTGAAGGTTGGCTGTTTTTGTAAACTCAGTGTTCTTTGCTTTCTTGCCCACACCACTTGGGGCGCATATCGTTCAACTCTTCTCCACCTTTACCGGGTATTAGTTCTGTCTTGTATGAACTTTGGTTGTCAAGTTTATGGACCAGCTGCCCCTTTCATGCTGCTCCTCTTAGACCTAGTTCACCATTGTGTCATCAATTTATCCATAGGTGCCTTTCACTCTAGTCCTGTCGATAATCTTCTGGTAGACACTGGGATCCCTCTGCTTTCAATGTGCCAGTTCCAGCTCCTGGTTTCCTATACCATCACTATCCACTCTTCCCCTGCTAACCACTCCTGTTCTATTTCTTTCACGTCTTCGGGCCATTGTCCACCCGCTGCCCACCCTCGGGAAGGTTTACTGGTTGGACTCCGCCTTGCTTCTCTCCACTGTGACTTCCATGTCCCCTTTCAGTCCTCCTACCCCACATTCTCTGCTGACCACACCCCTTGGTTAGCTCCTTGGCCCTGAATTTGAATGGATCTCTTCTGGAATCCAAAAGCCTAATCGCTCCAATGATGTTACCTTGTTTGTTCTGAATGCTCTTACAGGCGTTTCAAGATGCCACTGTTTTTTACGTCAATGGCTTGAAATCTACTGATCACATGGGATATGCCTTCATGTCTTCTGCTGGCATGGAACATCATCTCTTGCCTGCCACGTGCGGCGTGATTATTGCGGGATTTATGGCCATCTGTTGGGTCCTCTGCTTCATTAAATGGCCCTTACTCACTTGAGCTTTATTGTGTATGGACTCAATGGGTGGCCATCAGGCTATTACTTGGAATTTTTCCCACTACCCCTTGGTCTCTGCCATCCATGATGATCCTGGTGATGCTGCTTATTCGGTTGATTTCCTTTGGGTTCCTGATCTGTAGATATCCTTGGTAATGATCCGGAAGGTTCCACGACCGTGGTACTTGATTGTCGGGAGTATGTGGCTGAGGGACTGCGTCAGCTTTCAGACAACACCAAACACAAAGTTTGCAAGGTAATCCCATTCCTGATGTCCAGGCGGAGCTTCAAGGAATCCTCAGAACCTTAGGCCCCCTACAAAACCTTTCACCTGACTCCATCAACCTCCTGACCCCACCGACACCCTGCACCCCTATCTTCTACCTTCTTCCTAAAATTCACAAACCCAATCATCCCGGCCGCACCATTGTAGCTGGTTACCAAGCCCCCACAGAATGTATCTCTGCCAACATAGATCAACACCTTCAACCCATTACATGCAGTCTCCCATCCTTCATCAAAGACACCAACCACTTTCTCGAACGCCTGGAATCCTTACCCAATATATTACCCCCGGAAACCATCCTTGTAACCATTGATGCCACTTCCTTATACACAAATATTCCGCACGTCCAGGGCCTTGCTGCGATGGAGCACTTCCTTTCACGCCGATCACCTGCCACCCTACCTAAAACCTCTTTCCTCATTACCTTAGCCAGCTTCATCCTGACCCACAACTTCTTCACTTTTGAAGGCCAGACATACCAACAATTAAAGGGAACAGCCATGGGTACCAGGATGGCGCCCTTGTACACCAACCTATTTATGGGTCACTTAGAGGAAGCCTTCTTGGTTACCCAGGCCTGCCAACCCAAAGTTTGGTACAGATTTATTGATGACATCTTCATGATCTGGACTCACAGTGAAGAAGAACTCCAGAATTTCCTCTCCAACCTCAACTCCTATGGTTCCATCAGATTCACCTGGTCCTACTCCAAATCCCATGCCACTTTCCTTGACGTTGACCTCCATCTGTCCAATGGCCAGCTTCACACGTCCGTCCACATCAAACCAACCAACAAGCAACAGTACCTCCATTATGACAGCTGCCACCCATTCCACATCAAACGGTCCCTTCCCTACAGCCTAGGTCTTTGTGGCAAACGAATCTGCTCCAGTCCGGAATCCCTGAACCATTACACCGCCGCTCATACCTCACCTGTCTTTCAACATCTTTGCCTCTGTACTTCCGCCTCGACAGAATTCTTCTGACACTGGCAGACACTGTTGTTGTCTTTGTAGCATAAAGTTTGACATATTTTGAAAAAAGATCATAAAGGCCTATGAAGTACTTAATTCAACCTCATGCAAAGGGTACAGGTTCGGCAACATTGACACATACTACTTCCAGAGTTTTAGTTGGCAATATAGAGAGTAGTTCTGTATAGCAGCACTTATTTATGGGTTTTGTTCTCTGACAGATCAGACAAGTTTTCAACAACTGTTGTACACATATTCACATATTAGGAAAACAACAATAAAGGTTTAGTCTTCTTAGACATTGGGTGCACCGTAGTGCCCCAAAACATAATGTTTCAGCATCATCAGGTGCATGCGCGCACGCGCGCACACACACACACACACACACACACACACACACACACACACACACACACACACCAATTTCACTTTTTTTGTAGTGTTGTACGAGTTTCTCAGGTGCATTTTCTGTGACTAATGTCTTTACTTTGTGTCATCTAGGATCTGCGTCTTGTAGTGTGGAATGTAAGGTGTTATGTGGATGTGGACTATATGAAAGCTTTTGTGGTCACTGTTGCTTATCTGTATTAACTACTTGACTGGACTGTGTAGATACATCTTGAGGTGGCAGACTCCTTTTTTCAAAGAGGCAAAGTCCATACCAGTTGGAAATCTCAAACACCAATCTCAACAGAATAAATTCACAAGCTGCCACTTTACCGTGCATGTATTTCACCTCCATCATATATACTCCATGTGAAATTTATTACAGCATACGAATTTAACAAAACTCACAACACATATTAGTTTTTGTCTCATCGCTCTGTACACCCTCTCTGAGTTTCGCTTAACGAGTGATGACATGAGAATTGTCATGGAATAACTGTCCCTATGAGCAGATGTCTCCTTGTGCAGGAATGCAGGTGCCTCTTGCCCCTGCCTTGCAGGAGAAGGAAAGTAGAACATATTAGCAAACAGATCAGAAATTCTGATTGTGTCTCAAAGTCATGCTGAGCAGCAGTTAATGATATGAGGAACACTGATTCAAAAACTAAAATTAATAATATAGAGTTATCAAAAAACAAAGTATACATAATGATAATTTTTCTGATCCTTATATAGTTAGCAATATATTTAATGATTACTTTATAGATGCTATTGAAAATGATACTTGCATGAAACAGGAGAGGCAGTTTAAATATAAGGAAAAGGAACGAGACTCTTGTAAGCTACCTACAGTAACCATCAAGTACGTAACACAGCTAATTGACAGCCTAAAAAATAAAAGATCAGCTGGATGGGATGAATTTTCTCCTTTTCTACTGAAAAAATGCAAGGGTGAGTTAGCCAGACCATTAGTCCATCTAATAAATTGTGTACTTGAAGAAGGTGTGTTTCCGAAGAAACAGAACCTTGCTATAGTTAAACATTTACACATAAAAGGGGAAAGAAAGCAACTACAGACCAGTTGCCTTAACCTCAGTGTCTGGTAAATTAATTGAAAAAATAATGCTAGAAATCTTAATCGAGCACTATAATACGAATAACTCAATAGGAGGTTTCCAACATGGCTTTAGAAGTGGTCGGAGCACCATATCTGCAGCAGTACAGTTTGTACACTGTCTGATGGAGAAAATAAAAGAGGGTCACAAAACGGCAGGAGTGTTTTTAGATCTTTCCAAATTGTTTGACAGAGTCCATCATGGCGCTGTTTTAAGTAAACTTGCTTGTAATGGTGTCAGTGGGAAACTGTTGCTTTTAACATAATCTTACCTTAAAGATAGACAACAATGCACAGAAGTTATGTATGATAATGGAGAGGTAATCGAAAAAAGAAGATCAAAGATAAGAAATATAAATTTTGGTGTGCCATAAGGCTCTATTCTGGGCCCCTTCTTGTTCATTTGCTATGTGAATGATTTCCCAAAAGTATTAGATACCAGTCATCGTATTACTATGTATGCTGATGACACCTCTGGGGTTTGCTGGGCACTTAGTAATGATGGCCTAAATTCAGTGGTACCGAATTTTGTTGAAAAAGCCCAAACACATTTTGAAAAAGAAAACCTGAGGGTCAATATTAACAAAACTAATATAATTTATTTTAAGACAAGTGGCTCAAATAAAAATACTGTTGTAAATGAGGACATTCAGGAAAATACCTGTTCAAAATGTAAATTTCTGGGGATATATATATATAGATGACACTTTCGTGGAATCAGCAAATAGATCATGTTTGTGGTAAAATAGCATCTAGTCTGTATTTACTAAGGAGATTAGTTCAATATCTAGATACTGAAGCAATAAAAATAGTGTATTTTGGGTTGGTGTATCCCCATCTATGTTATGGAATTGTATTGTGAGGTGGGGGTAGCCAATACAATATAATAAGGGTATTTGTATTGCAGAAAAGAGTAATAAGAACTATGGCAAAAGTAAGACCCAGAACTTCATGCAAAAACCTGTTTATTAATTTTAATATTATGACCATCTATGCAGTATATATGTTTCAATCAATATTATTAGTGAAAAAAGACAAAAAAGTGACAAACAGGAATATGGAAACCCATGATTACGATACAAGACACAAATCAGACTTTCATATGGTGAGCCGAAGATTGAATCTAACAACAAATACCCCATTCATTAAGGGAGCAATATTTTATAATTCTCTGCCAAACAACCTGAAACAGCTTTCTGGTAGAATTTTTAAAAATGAGTTTAAAAAATTGCTTATATTGAAGTGCCCATAAAGTATGGTGCTGATGTGATTTGACCTCAGGAATGCTATGTTAAATATAATTAAATGATCTTTTACTTTATATATATATATATATATATATATATATATATATATATATATATATATATATATAAAAAATAGAGGGAAATATTCCACGTGGGAAAAATATATCTAAAAAGAAAGATGATGAAACTTACCAAACAAAAGCGCTGGCAGGTCGATAGACACACAAACAAACACAAACATACACACAAAATTCTAGCTTTCGCAACCAATGGTTGCCTCGTCAGGAAAGAGGGAAGGAGAAGGAAAGACAAAAGGATATGGGTTTTAAGGGAGAGGGTAAGGAGTCATTCCAATCCCGGGAGCGGAAAGACTTACCTTAGGGGGAAAAAAGGACAGGTATACACTCGCACACACACACATATCCATCCACACATACACAGACACAAGCAGACATTTGTAAAGGCAAAGAGTTTGGGCAGAGATGTCAGTCGGGGCGGATGTACAGAGGCAAAGATGAAGTTGAAAGACAGGTGAGGTATGAGCGGCGGCAAATTGAAATTAGAAATTAGCGGAGATTGAGGCCTGGCGGATAGCGAGAAGAAAGGATATGCTGAAGGGCAAGTTCCCATCTCCGGAGTTCTGACAGGTTGGTGTTAGTGGGAAGTATCCAGATAACCCGGACAGTGTAACACTGTGCCAAGATGTGCTGGCCGTGCACCAAGGCATGTTTAGCCACAGGGTGATCCTCATTACCAACAAACACTGTCTGCCTGTGTCCATTCATGCGAATGGACAGTTTGTTGCTGGTCATTCCCACATAGAACGCTTCACAGTGTAGGCAGGTCAGTTGGTAAATCACGTGGGTGCTTTCACACGTGGCTCTGCCTTTGATCGTGTACACCTTCCGGGTTACAGGACTGGAATAGGTGGTGGTGGGAGGGTGCATGGGACAGGTTTTACACCGGGGGCGGTTACAGGGGTAGGAGCCAGAGGGTAGGGAAGGTGGTTTGGGGATTTCATAGGGATGAACTAAGAGGTTGCGAAGGTTAGGTGGACGGCGGAAAGACACTCTTGGTGGAGTGGGGAGGATTTCATGAAGGATGGATCTCATTTCAGGGCAGGATTTGAGGAAGTCGTATCCCTGCTGGAGAGCCACATTCAGAATCTGATCCAGTCCCGGAAAGTATCCTGTCACAAGTGGGGCACTTTTGGGGTTCTTCTGTGGAAGGTTCCGGGTTTGAGGAGATGAGGATGTGGCTCTGGTTATTTGCTTCTGTACCAGGTCGGGAGGGTAGTTACGGGATGCAAAAGCTGTTTTCAGGTTGTTGGTGTAATGGTTCAAGGATTCCGGACTGGAGCAGATTCGTTTGCCACGAAGACCTAGGCTGTAGGGAAGGGACCGTTTGATGTGGAATGGGTGGCAGCTGTCATAATGGAGGTACTGTTGCTTGTTGGTGGGTTTAATGTGGACGGACGTGTGAAGCTGGCCATTGGACAGGTGGAGGTCAACGTCAAGGAAAGTGGCATGGGATTTGGAGTAGGACCAGGTGAATCTGATGGAACCAAAGGAGTTAAGGTTGGAGAGGAAATTCTGGAGTTCTTCTTCACTGTGAGTCCAGATCACGAAAATGTCATCAATAAATCTGTACCAAACTTCGGGTTGGCAGGCCTGGGTAACCAGGAAGGCTTCCTCTAAGCGACCCATGAATAGGTTGGCATACGAGGGGGCCATCCTGGTACCCATGGCTGTTCCCTTTAATTGTTGGTATGTCTGGCCTTCAAAAGTGAAGAAGTTGTGGGTCAGGATGAAGCTGGCTAAGGTAATGAGGAAAGAGGTTTTAGGTAGGGCGGCAGGTGATCGGCGTTATTATATTCATATCATTAATTTGAAGCCAACAATCACGTTTGTTATTGTTATCGTTATTGTTATTGTCACTGTTACATTTCGAAGTCTTTTCTGTCGTCTTATTTCCTCCTTCTGTTTTTGCCAGCAGTTTCACTTTCTATTCACCTTCTCCTTTTTTACCGTAATCCAGTATACAATTTTATCCCAATTTTATCCCGTCGATATACACTCAATAATACGTAATAATACGTAAATCACTTCGAAACCATAACAAAAATAAAAAAAAAAAAAAAAAAAAATTTTTTTTTTTCCGCTTTGCTGCTATAAAATCCAACGTTTCCAGTCCACAAACAGTTCCTTTTAGCTATTAAACAACCCTTTCGGCAGTTTTAATAACTTTTGCTTTATTTCCATTTCCGTTTTTCTCACATCACCGATCATTTTAGCCGCTTCCCACAGGTTTTAACGTCATTATTTCTTCATCAAACAATTGTTAGCTTCATTTCCATAATCTGCCACCACCAAACCACTCCTTTTAATACATCCTCACGTAGTTTTTTCGAAATTTTCCCGAATTTCTCCACCCTTTAACGTGTTTTGGCGGCAACACAACCACCTAACCTTTATGCACATCATTATCTACCTACACAAGTTCACCACAGGATCAACATAGCCCAGCCCTAACCAACCCTTTTTCGCCTTTCTTCACACCAGATCTCCGTTTGCTTTCTAATTTTACCTTTATCTCTCCCCATATATTTTTTCATATTTATTTTCATTTTCATTTCAGCCTCGTGTTCCACTTTCCACCTTCTAGTACCATGTCACCCTCACAACACCTTCACAACGACCCCATTAAGTTTTATTTACATTCCCTCCGCAAACATGCCTTCGCCCTAGCCAGATTACACTCCCATATTTTATTTTCTCAGGCTTGTCTGACATTTGGCATCACCCCCAAAGGCCTCACACTTAAAGTTCCCATCTCTGGCTGCAACCCTTCTTTCCATCAGTCCCTATACCAGTTCCAAACCAAACAATCCATTGCCCTCACCCAACTAATCCTTCACCTACACATCCACTCAGCCAATCAACACGCCCATCAACTCCTATCCTTTATAAAAATCCTCAATCTTTCCTCTCCCACATCCACACCTGTTGTTCAGAGCATCCTCCTACAGGCCAACCGCAAATTAGAACAGCATGCCACCCTCCACCTTAAAAAACTATCCAATCTCCTGGTTTCCCACCTCCGGAAAGGCAACTGACTCACCCTTCACAACCTTTCCAGCAAACCTCAACCTCCTCTCATTGCACACAAACCCAGTCTCTCCCATCTGCTCAATCTCCCACTTCCAGCTCCACTCCCTCCAAAACCTCAAAATTCCAATCAACGCAATCTGGAACCACAACACCCCAATTCAGTAGTTAACCTTTCCTCCAAACCTCTCTCCCAATCCGAAACCTCTGTCCTATCCAAAGGCCTCACCTTCAGCCCCACTCCCAGATTTAACCAAACAGCCCTCGTCAAAGATTTACTGTCCTACACCCGTACTCTCTGCTGGAAATATCACTTTGCCACGAAGAAAAATGATCCTAATCCTACTCCTAATGATCCAACTCCCCAAGACACTATCCAAATTGAACCATGCCTGGAACAGTTCCGTCCTCCGTCACAGCGGGACCCACCTCCTCTTCCTCAAAATCACCCTCTCCTAACCTTCCAGGAATTTCTGACTTCCAGCCTTGCCTCTCAATCCTTCTTAAAAAACCTTAATCCTACTCCCAACATCACCACTGCTGAAGCCCAGGCTATCCGTGATCTGAAGGCTGACCGATCCATCGTCATTCTTCCGGCGGACAAGGGTTCCACAACTGTGGTACTTGATCGTCGGGAGTATGTGGCTGAGGGACTGCGTCAGCTTTCAGACAACACTACTTACAAAGTTTGCCAAGGCAATCCCATTCCTGATGTCCAGGCGGAGCTTCAAGGAATCCTCAGAACCTTAGGCCCCCTACAAAACCTTTCACCCGACTCCATCAACCTCCTGACCCCACCAACACCCCGCACCCCTACCTTCTACCTTCTTCCCAAAATTCACAAACCCAATCATCCCGGCCGTCCCATTGTAGCTGGTTACCAAGCCCCCACCGAACGCATCTCTGCCTACGTAGATCAACACCTTCAACCCATTACATGCAGTCTCCCATCCTTCATCAAAGACACCAACCACTTTCTCAAACGCCTGGAATCCCTACCCAGTCTGTTACCCGCGGAAACCATCCTTGTAACCATTGATGCCACTTCCTTATACACAAATATTCCGCATGTCCAGGGCCTCGCTGCGATGGAGCACTTCCTTTCACGCCGATCACCTGCCGCCCTACCTAAAACCTCTTTCCTCATTACCTTAGCCAGCTTCATCCTGACCCACAACTTCTTCACTTTTGAAGGCCAGACATACCAACAATTAAAGGGAACAGCCATGGGTACCAGGATGGCCCCCTCGTATGCCAACCTATTCATGGGTCGCTTAGAGGAAGCCTTCCTGGTTACCCAGGCCTGCCAACCCGAAGTTTGGTACAGATTTATTGATGACATTTTCGTGATCTGGACTCACAGTGAAGAAGAACTCCAGAATTTCCTCTCCAACCTTAACTCCTTTGGTTCCATCAGATTCACCTGGTCCTACTCCAAATCCCATGCCACTTTCCTTGACGTTGACCTCCACCTGTCCAATGGCCAGCTTCACACGTCCGTCCACATTAAACCCACCAACAAGCAACAGTACCTCCATTATGACAGCTGCCACCCATTCCACATCAAACGGTCCCTTCCCTACAGCCTAGGTCTTCGTGGCAAACGAATCTGCTCCAGTCCGGAATCCTTGAACCATTACACCAACAACCTGAAAACAGCTTTTGCATCCCGTAACTACCCTCCCGACCTGGTACAGAAGCAAATAACCAGAGCCACATCCTCATCTCCTCAAACCCGGAACCTTCCACAGAAGAACCCCAAAAGTGCCCCACTTGTGACAGAATACTTTCCGGGACTGGATCAGATTCTGAATGTGGCTCTCCAGCAGGGATACGACTTCCTCAAATCCTGCCCTGAAATGAGATCCATCCTTCATGAAATCCTCCCCACTCCACCAAGAGTGTCTTTCCGCCGTCCACCTAACCTTCGCAACCTCTTAGTTCATCCCTATGAAATCCCCAAACCACCTTCCCTACCCTCTGGCTCCTACCCCTGTAACCGCCCCCGGTGTAAAACCTGTCCCATGCATCCTCCCACCACCACCTATTCCAGTCCTGTAACCCGGAAGGTGTACACGATCAAAGGCAGAGCCACGTGTGAAAGCACCCACGTGATTTACCAACTGACCTGCCTACACTGTGAAGCGTTCTATGTGGGAATGACCAGCAACAAACTGTCCATTCGCATGAATGGACACAGGCAGACAGTGTTTGTTGGTAATGAGGATCACCCTGTGGCTAAACATGCCTTGGTGCACGGCCAGCACATCTTGGCACAGTGTTACACTGTCCGGGTTATCTGGATGCTTCCCACTAACACCAACCTGTCAGAACTCCGGAGATGGGAACTTGCCCTTCAGCATATCCTTTCTTCTCGCTATCCGCCAGGCCTCAATCTCCGCTAATTTCTAATTTCAATTTGCCGCCGCTCATACCTCACCTGTCTTTCAACTTCATCTTTGCCTCTGTACATCCGCCCCGACTGACATCTCTGCCCAAACTCTTTGCCTTTACAAATGTCTGCTTGTGTCAGTGTATGTGTGGATGGATATGTGTGTGTGTGCGAGTGTATACCTGTCCTTTTTTCCCCCTAAGGTAAGTCTTTCCGCTCCCGGGATTGGAATGACTCCTTACCCTCTCCCTTAAAACCCATATCCTTTTGTCTTTCCTTCTCCTTCCCTCTTTCCTGACGAGGCAACCATTGGTTGCGAAAGCTAGAATTTTGTGTGTATGTTTGTGTTTGTTTGTGTGTCTATCGACCTGCCAGCGCTTTTGTTTGGTAAGTTTCATCATCTTTCTTTTTAGATATATATATATATATATATATATATATATATATATATATATATATATATATATATATATATATATATATGATGTGACTTACCAAATGAAAGTGCTGGCAGGTCGACAGACACACAAACATACACACAAAATTCAAGCTTTCGCAACAAATTGTTGCCTCATCAGGAAAGAGGGAAGGAGAGGGAAAGACGAAAGGATGTGGGTTTTAAGGGAGAGGGTAAGGAGTCATTCCAATCCTGGGAGCGGAAAGACTTACCTTAGGGGGAAAAAAGGACGGGTATTTTTCCTACGTGGAATGTTTCCCTCTATTATAACTATATGTATATATAAACAAATATGATGAGACTTACCAAACAAAAGCGCTGGCAGGTCGATACACACACAAACATACACACAAAATTCTAGCTTTCGCAACCAACGGTTGCTTCGTCAGGAAGGACAAAGCAACCGTTGGTTGCGAAAGTTAGAATTTTGTGTGTATGTTTGTGTGTCTACCGACCTGCCAGCGCTTTTGTTTGGTAAGTCTCATCATCTTTATTTTTAGATATATTTTTCCCACGTGGAATGTTTCCCTCTATTATATATATATCTTAATCTCACCCAGCCAGTCTATTGTTTTCAACATATGATCCATAAATAATATGAACAACAGTGGAGACAGGTTGCAGCCTTATCTTACCCCTGAAACTACTCTGAACCATGAACTCAATTTACTGTCAACTCTAACTGCTGCCTGACTATCTATGTAAAGACCTTTAATTGCTTGCAAAAGTTTGCCTCCTATTCCATAATCTCATAGAACAGACAATAACTTCCTACTAGGAACCCGGTGATATGCCTTTTCTAGATCTGTAAAGCATACGTCAATTCCCTGTTCCACTTGTAACACTTCTCTATTATTTGCCGTAAGCTAAAGATCTGGTCCTGACAACCTCTAAGAGGCCTAAACCAACGCTGATTAAAGAGATACCCCTGTAGTTGTACAATCTTTTGTTTCCACGTTTAAAGATTGGTGTGATTACTACTTTCGTCCAGTCTGATGGAACCTGTCCCGACTCCCATGCCATTTCAATTATCCTGTGTAGCCATTTAAGACCTGACATTCCACTGGATTTTATGAGTTCCGACTTAATTTCATCCACCCCAGCTGCTTTATTGCACTTCAATCTATTGACCATTTTCTCCACTTGCTCAAATGTGATCCTATTTCTGTCATCATTCCTATCCCATTCTGCCTCGAAATCTGAAACATTACTGATCGTATTTTCACCTACATTGAGCAACTCTTCAAAATATTCCCTCCATCTGCCCAAGGCATCAACAGGATTCACCAGCAGTTTTCCTGACCTGTCCAAAATACTTGTCATTTCCTTCTTACCTCCCTTTCGAAGACTGCTAATTACACTCCACAATGGTTTTCCAGCAGCTTGACTCAAAGTCTCCAACCTGTTTCCAAAGTCTTCCCAAGATTTCTTCTTGGATGCTGCGATTATCTGTTTGGCTTTGTTTCTTTCTTCAACATAACTTTCTCTGTCTACCTGAGTTCTAGTATGTAGGCATTTTTGATACACCTTCTTTTTCCTTTTACAGGCTGCCTTGACTGTCATTCTACCAAGCTGTTTGCTTCATTCTACCTGTACACACTACTGTTCCAAGACATTCTTTAGCCACTTCTAGTACTGTGTCGCTGTACCTTGTCCATTCCTTTTCCAATGACTGTAATTGACTACATTCAACTAACTGGTACCTTTCTGAGATCACTGTTATGTACTTGTGCCTGATTTCCTTATCCTGAAGTTTCTCCACTCTTATCCTCCTACCAATGGACCTGACCTCCTGCACTTTCGGCCTCACAATACCAATTTCACTGCAGATAAATAGTGATCAGTGTCATCAAAGAATCCCCTGAATACACGTGTGTCCCTCACAGCCTTCCTGAATTCCTGATCTGTTATTATATAGTCAATGACAGATCTGGTTCCCCTGCCTTCCCAAGTATACCGGTGAATGTTCTTATGTTTAAAAAAGGAGTTTGTGATTACTAAGCCCATACTGGCACAGAAATCCAAGAGTTGTTTCCCGTTCGTGTTGGCCTCCATATCCTCTCCAAATTTACCCATAACCTTTTCATACCCTTCTGTTCGATTTCCAATCCTGGCATTAAAATCACCCATGAGCAGAACACTGTCCTTGTCCTTTACTCTAACAATTACATAACTGAGTGCGTCATAAAAACTATCCATCTTATCTTGATCTGTCCCTTCACAATGCGAATATACTGACACAATCCTAATTTTCTTGCTAGACACTGTCAAATCTATCCACATCAGTCGTTTGTTTACGTACCTTATTGCAACTACGCTGGGTTCCATTTCTTTCCTGATGTAAAGCCCTACACCCCATTGTGCTATTCCTGCTTTGATTCCTGACAGGTAGACCTTGTATTCTCCCACTTCCTTTTCTTTCCTCAGGAGTCTTAATTAAAATAAACATTTGCGATCTTCCTTAAGCTTATGTTATCTGTTCCGTGTTCTAGAATGAGCTCCATGACAAGTAGAGTCTGTCTGAATAATTCGTGACAAAATTTGAACATTTTATTGAAATGTATTTCAATGAAGTTGAAATATTGTCTCTTGATTTCTTTAAAAACCATTATATGAATATTAATCAGTGACAGAAGAGAAGAAAGCACAGCAAAAAGTCCGGTTGCCTTCCATTCGAAGTGCACACGACATAAAATCATTGTTTGAAGAACTGCAAAATCTACCTTCAGGAAACAGGAAAACTTTGGAAAGATAATCTTTATTCGACACTAGTCATAATCCATGGTTAAATAATGATGGCGTCCTCTTGGGTAAAATATTCCGGAGGTAAAATAGTCCCCCATTTGGATCTCTGGGCGGGGACTACTCAAGAGGACGCCATTATCAGAAGAATGCTGAAGATTAGATGGGTAGATCACATAACTAAGGAGGAGGTTTTGAATAGAATTGGGGAGAAGATGAGTTTGTGGCACAACTTGACAAGAAGAAGGGACCGGTTGGTAGGACATGTTCTGAGGCATGAAGGGATCACAAATTTAGCATTGGAGGGCAGCGTGGAGGGTAAAAATCAAAGAAGGAGACCAAGAGATGAATACACTAAGCAGATTCAGAAGGATGTAGGTTGCAGTAAGTACTGGGAGATGAAGAAGCTTGCACAGGATAGAGTAGCATGGAGAGCTGCATCAAACCAGTCTCAAGACTGAAGACAACAACAACAACAACAACAACAACAACATCCAACGTGAGAAAAATATGTGGAGGAGTCTTAAATCCAACTGTAAAGACGTGAAACTTTATTTTATTTCTTTATCATATTCATCTTCCCAGTGAAGAAAGCCGTTTCTTTCTCTCTACATATAAATATTTCACTGGCCACTGGCTTCCTCACAGGCCAATATTATGTGTGCAAATAACTGTAAAATATCTGATTGTTCCAGCAATAATAAATGTAATTTTCTTTTCCGTTTACATTTCAAGAGAGAAATTCAAGGCATTACAACCTACAGGGTAAGGAAAAAAAATCACATAAAAAGGAAGGTACAAGACATGTATGTGTGTGTGTGTTTTTTTTTTTTTTTTTTTTTTAAATACAAAATTGAACCAGAATGAACATATCTTACTCATCAATCATGTCCCCATTTACATAACACAAGGAATAATAAATATTCGCCTTTAGTTATGCTAACTCAGCGTAGCACAGCAGTAGATGCTTTCTTTTCTGTGTAGGTGGTTTAGTAAAAATTTTCAGTAAATTGTAGAATTCTGTAATGGTGCAATTTGGGTCGGAAGGAACATTCTGGTGGAAATAATCAGATTATTGAAGTCTGTTTCCATAAAATAAGCAGCCATTACGTTGTACGTGGGACTGGAAAACGTATCATATATTTTTGGCTGGTACATGTACTGCTTGGGAGTGTAATGTGGTAGTTCCCTGTTACTTTCCATGTAGGCAGTAGGTTGCCCAGCCTGAAATAAGCCGCTCACTAATTGTAAGACTCTGTCTTAGCTGCCCCTATGGAGTAAAGTTGCTACTTGTACTCTTTTTGTATCTAAAGAGAAAAGGGGTGCCTCTTCCACAAGCTTCTCTGTTCCGAAAGACTCTTTCTCTGCTGTCGCTGCTGTTGGGGTCTTATACATACAACAGGAAAAGGACATGGTGAGGACAGGTTTGGGGTAGAAAAGGGGAGTGATAGGCCATTGTGGGATACACTTTGTCTGGCTCCTCCTCTTTGGCCTGTCCAGCTTGGGTGACCCTTCTGGCAGCTAAGTTACCACCAGCAGAGTCCTCCGGATCCAGAGCATGGAAACCTCCTCGCCCATACAGACACTGCTACATTAACGAGGTGTCCCCTGAGGAGGTGTGTCAATGCAACCGAGAAATATATTCTCGCCTGTGTAGGCAATTACTTATGAGGGCCTAATGTAATGTTTCAGTAACCCAACTGACAAGAAGTTACCTGAAATGGCATTATTAATACTTCCAACGATTCTTCCTCCATTGTTACATGGTATATGGAAGACAATTGCCCACAGATAAAATTTTATCTTAACAATCAGTATTAAGTATGTTTTACGTATGTTCTTCCTTTGGCTTTAGTTTTATATTAATGGAACAAGCGTGAAAATATTGATAGTGTGATGTTGACAATCATAACACAAATACCACACAGAACCATAGAAGTTCATGTTTAGAATACGGATTCTAACCACGTCGTTACGTTCACTAGTATCTAAACATTGTCAGTAACTCTATATAGCAGTAATTCAAAAGTAAGTGCAACATTAAGTCGATTACAGAAATCGAGGAAGATTTGGATGAGCTACAGATTACTTTGGAAGACCTAAGAAACAAAACTGACAAAATCAGGAAACTCACAGACAAACAAACGAGAGTGCAAATGAGAATCAACAAACAGACAATAGGAAGGGTGATTTCTGATGAAGAAAGAAGAATGAGTTCTGAGAGAATGAAGAAGTACTGGGCTGATACAAAACTGGAAAATTCTTTGTATAAAGTTGGCTAAAGTAAAAAAATGTAAATAATAATAATTAAAAATATCAGTGATAACAGATCTGGAAAAGTTGACACAGCGTCTTTACACCTTCTTCGTCAGAAGTAAGGTTAGTTTCTAAGTTCGTGAACAAACATAAGGGACATCGTTTATTCAAAATGTTAAACCTCCCACTCAACTGCTTTCACTCCCTAAAGTATTAGCAGCCGTATAATGTGAATTATATTGGTAGTAATTAGCAGTACAAAAGTTTAATAATCCTCGTGATTTTCCATACACAGTTCCCATTTCGATTACTGACTGCTCTATGTATCCATCCATGTCTAGAAGAGATGATTCAAAACGACCCTTGAAGAATTCGCAGTGTATGACAGCCATAATTGATAACACAAGTGTGCAAAACGAGTATTTGTATGTATGTCATTGAGAAGTCATTATGTGATTTGAAAGGGATGATAAACTAATGTGAACTACACTGTGAGTGAAGTAAGAAAACTGCATTCTGAGATTTCATCCCATACCCCAAAATTTTCTGCCGTGTATTTAGTTATAAAGACTTGCTAGAGTGTGATACTGATCTGTCCACCTCTCCCGCTTTGAATTTTAATTTTGATGACAGTGATCTGTAGCGTCGGCCAAGGTCTAGATTAGGTAGGGAGGTTGCGTGGCTTAAGGTTGATGATGCTCAAGTGAAAACAATGGAAAGCAATGATATTACAGTTACAAGTTGTCGTTGGGAGTAGTACTACTGCAATATTTCAAAATACTGACAAAAGTTTAACTGCATATTGTACCGTTGGAAAAAATAATTTCTTGTTAAACATTTCGTAATACTTACATAATAGACACCAATCTACATTTTTAGTAGTTTATGTACGATATATGTGAATAAGATGCATCAAAATACTCGTCGGAGCCTTATCCATTATCTGTTTTTTAAATTACTCTGCAGTTTTAGCTGATGAAGAGTGTGTTTAAATATGTCACAAAAATTCCAGGCTACGCTACAGGTCTGTCTATTACACAACCCTTATTCGGTCTTCACATTTCTCGGCTGTACCCACTCTCAACAGAGTATAAAATTTTTCTTGGAGCAGATTAGCTTCTTGGTTCATTTCTTCGACCATAAGCACGGAATATATCCCCAGCGTGAGACACAAAGTTCTTAGAACAAAGTACGGACATAGGACAACAGATGGCATACGCAATACAATGTTAACTGCGCTTTTTAGTTGCTACTTACGACTTCTAGCTGCGACTTGTCACAGAAATTGGAGTTAGACTCGGTAGTGTGTCACAAACAAAAATAATAGTACAAACTTAGGCTGTCAGATGCACAAGACTTTGAATGTTAACTGCACTTTTTAGTTGCACTTGCGACCTTCACTGAAATCGTAGCTAGACAATAGGTTCACAGGAAGAATGACGAAATTCGGCCAACATATGGCACACGGCGTAAAATGTTAAAGGCTACTTGCGACTCCTAGTTGTGACTGAGATCGCAACCAGATTCTGTAAAGTAGTTATTGTGACACCTGCGACTTGTCAATCACTGTGATAACACAAGCGATTTCTTGCTCACCCCTAGTCAGGTTCAAGATAAGCACAACTTACAGCAAGTTATACTAGTGAACATAGTTCATATAAGCAGTAAAATGGAACAGGTAGAAAATAAGGACGTTAATGGAAGTGGTATTCCAAGCAATCGGAATCAGCAAACAAATAATATAGATATGAAAACAGAAATAACTTCTCTTGAACGTCATAAAAATCACGTTACCACAAATGGTATTCAGGATCCAACTTTGATGCAGCATACAACAAAAGGGATTTTACTACAAGATATTTCTATGCAAATGATAGATGACTTACCGTCACAGTTAATACCAAGAAGTATTTTTTCCCGAAGTAGTTTGGAGGGAGGTAAGTTATGGTAAAAGAATCGTAAAGTTTGGGCAGTCCGATGTCACTATAGAACAGGTGAAAGGAATCACAAATGTCAAGAAACGCTACTTCATCTGAGCCAAGCGAAGTCAATGATTCTGATTAGAAATTTTTCACTATTCTGGAAGGACAAAAGAAAACTACGTGTAGTTTAGAGAACTGACAGAAAAGCAAAACAATTTGCAAACTGCACGTGACGAGTTAGCTAAGACCTCAGAGCTACAATTAGCTTGCGACAACCTCCCGGACGAAGTGAAAAGACTGTCGGAAAAGATTGGGGTTATGAAACGTACAAAAAAACGTGTTGTCACCGACGTAAAGAAGTTGAATGACCGAGCGGACGTGGTGGCATTTGATAGTGACATCACACTCGCGAAAAAGTTGATACTGAAGCAACGAACTAACGTAGACGAAGTCGAAAAATTGATGTCCGAAACAGGAAATACAATTGTGAACAATTAGTGGACATCAAAGCCGCTGTACAATGAATTCACTCTGAACTGGTCACTGGAACAGTTAGTTCGAACAAACTGACTACTATCAAAGCAGGAAGCACGCAGGAGGGTTTAGCAAATGAAAGAGAAGATGCTTTTCACCTCCACGGAGTCACAATGCCGCTGCAAGAAATTTTGACACGTGTAATTAACCACTGATGCCTATGACAAACCAAAGGAGTTACCCACCCAGTGTCAATTCCACACTCACTGGAAACAAAATCCTGTCTTTCATCAATATTGTTAGATGGAAGCCTCTTAAAGTATTGGCAATTTTAGGTGTTTTCTGAACATCTCGTAATGTGCTGCTGCATGGCTGGATCGAATCACAAGTAGTACACTATGTAGTAGGATTTACCCAAGGAACAACAACTCTGTGCAGCAGATGATCAGTGTGAACAAACATTTCCAGACAAAGTTTGCTCTACGATGAGAAGTGTTTGACCTACAACCATTCAACAGGAAACATGGGGGGGGGGGTTGAAAAAAAATTATATTTTTCAAGAAATATATACATAAAATGAGGTACTGAAGCAAACTATCTTTCATGTAGATGTCCTAAAAATTTTGAAAGGAAGGTTATTGTCAATCATCTGCAAAAATTTAGCCACAATATCAGAAATTGATCTTGAAAGTTTTCTATGTTGGCTTCTGTTGACTTAATTTATGAAGAAGGACATGGTCAAGGAGGCAACACAAGCACTCAGTCGAATTTCCAGGGCAACAGGAACACAGAATCAAGTAACAACAACAAGATCCATTGCTGGCACCCTTATTCATCACCAAATGGCAATAACACTAGAAACTAAGGAGGAAATTACTATAATCAAAAGAAAGTAGATTGTAGGTACAAAACCCAGATACCAGAACCCACCAAATCATGACACCAGAGTAGATACAACAACTGGCAAGCTGCTCCAAACACTAGATGAGTAAATAATGAGAGGTGATGAGTATAGAGCAATTAATGCTGGTTTGATGCAAAATAAGTGAGGTCAGACAAAGCGATCAAGGTTTCCGCAGTAATCAGGATACTAACTGACACAATACAGGACATGTAGTGCGCATAGTTAAAGTGGTAGACAATAGTGATGCTACTCTCCTACCACTGAAGGAAAACACCGACAGTTCGCGCTAAGTCTACTGACAATGATCAATGGGAATAGTGGGGGCACACAATATATACAAAAATCTGAACTAATTAAACCTATACTATTTACAAATATGTATCCTTATGTCTATAAACAGCAACCCCAATAACTCAAAATGCTATAGATAAATGCAAAGATTAATGTGGGGTGGAGATATAGCAGTACATTGTATTATTATGAAGCACTTACAAAATGATTCAATGAGTAAAGTTCTCAAAATTACTGGTGATGAATGCAGCAAGTTGTGCAAGCTATCCTGCCAACATGAGTGTTAATACATGAACTCACTAGCATGAGCTTTGTCAGGACAAGTTTAATTATAATATCTGTGGGCACAAGAATAACATTTCATGAGTGGGAAATAATGCGTTCTAAACTACTCTGCAAACATTGTGCTTCAGGACGAATGGTAAACCGGCTAACTTACAGGTCATCAAGCATTTAATTATTCTGTCTAATGGTAAATTTTAAGGGAACGATACAGATGCACATCCCAATTAGTAGAGGGTATGTGTAAAGATATTCATGAATACTGTGGTAGGAACTATGAAGACCCTGCTGATGTGAAATGCAAGCATTTATGTATAACATTTTTGAACTATGAAGACCCTGCTGATGTGAAATGCAAGCATTTATGTATAACATTTTTATGTTTTATCAAGAATATAACTGATTTTATTACAGTTCTTTGCCTATTATTGGTGTGTAGTCTCCCCAGCAGATTACTACTTGACACCATATTAATCTGATGGCAAAGAAAATGGCGACAGGAAGAACTCACCACTTCTCTCATTTCAATCAACAGCATCTACTGCCACTTCTCAAAATATGGAAAACTTTTCTTAACATCCTTTATGTCCTTCCCCAAGCAGCCAACTTACCGAAGAACATGTCAAAAAAGGAATAACTTTTTGCTTTACTCTTACTGTGACACCCTGCTTCTAGCCAAATTTCGTGATTCTAGGCTAACACAAAGTACCCTACATGATTTGATGAGTGAGTTTGCTTGTATCAAAATATGTGACTAAAATGGCCATATATGTTAAATGAAATGGCTCAGAAGCTTCCAGTTTTTACACCACTGAGGGACAGTAGACCTTTGTATCTGACAAATTTCAATTTGATACATCTACTGGTTCCTGAGAAAATGAATTTTGAACAGAAGGACAGGCAAAAAACCAAGTGATCCTATAAGTGATCTGTTTTTTACCGACTGAGGTATAGGACCCTAAAAAAAAGTCCTTGTTATCTCAGTTATTTTACTACAGTACAATGTTTATATGAACTAACTACAGTCATTTCAGATTTTACTCTCCAGAAAGACTGTAACTACTACTAACACTACTGGTCTGCTGCTACTAAGATATCACAACTACTTGTCTAAAAAATTTCAAGTGTGGTACACTTAGTGAAACTGAACACTACACCATCAGTGAAATTTTTTGAAAATTTTATCTACAGTTAGTTCACAAGAAACACTGAGCAATACTGGTTGAAAACTACTATAGTCAATAACTGACTACACCTGGCAAACAAATTTATCAGCACTTAGTTTTCCAGACCTGCTCCAACCGCTGACTGCTTCACATGAAATTTAAAAAAACTGAAGAGTTTTAACAGGTGCCTGGCATGAACATCTAAATTGCATGTTGGGTTCTGACATGGATGGTTCCCTTATGCCTAAGATGCAACTAAGGGTTTTCCTCCCAATTCTTATCCTATTCCCCTTTGCAAACTCAACCACGATATTATTTTAAAAATTCATTATACTTCTCACAGTTCTGTATGAATACAGCACTATTCTGACATGAAACCTAAACAGTTATGTGAACGAAATGGCATTTATCATCTTAACAAGTGCCCCGTTTCACCTCCAGTCCAATGGAGAAGCAGAACGCTTCGTATGCACTTTCAAATGACAGATGGCCAAGCTTTGCACCACCCACACGTGAGAATAGACTCTGCAACTTTTCTCACCTCCTATCTCTCCCACCCATGAGGCGGACCATCAGTGGTGGAACTTCTGCATGGCTGCTGCCATTGGATGCTCCTACAACCATCGCAGCATCTGGCCCCGCCAATGGTCCGCAAGTGTCGCTTTGCGCAGCACAGTTTTGTTCTCTTCAGGGTTTATGGCAACCGTGAGTGCTGGGAAAGAGGTGTGATCCAGGAACACATTGGCTCTTTTATGTAACTGATTGCAGTGCTGCCACCAGAACCAAATTTGTGCATGTCATATGCCCCAGATTCTGCTGCTTTTCTTCCCCCAGATTCACAGGTCCGCATGTCCTTCGCAACGGCCTGCTGATGATACCAGGGCACTCCTGGAGGAGCGGATGGATGATGCGCCTTCACCCCTGCTGTCCCCATCACTGACCCAGTGGACCTGGACCCGCCACCACCATCACAGTCATTGCCCCAGGACATGCCCTCAGGCCTGGATATGTTCCCTAGCAGCAGTTTTCTGGAAGATGTTCCCACTGTCTCACAAGCCAGATGGCTGGGAATGGTCAGGAATATGCCATCCTCCACAGTCACGGCTCCTGGCTCATCTTCAAGCCCAGCATCCTGCCTCCCTCCTCGTTGTCATTCGAATACTTCCTACACAACAGGTGCAGCATTTTTGGGAGGGGGGGGGGGGGGAGGAGGGGAGGAGAAATGTGCTGGCCTAAGCTGTCACCAGCACACTGGTCAGCAAAGATGTAGCAGTAAGATCAATAGTAGGTGCTGGATCAAGCGTGCCTATCGGAGAGAGGCCAAAGACAGACTCGCAAGCAACATGCCACCAATGCCCCTCAACCAAAAGTATTTAGATCGCCGCTGCAGACTGGAGGGCTCAGTCTGTCATGCGGTCTCAGTCACTAGCCCAGCCACTCAGTCACTGGCACACAAACTTGTACTTCAAGTTGGCATCCAAGTTGGCATCTGGCAGTACATTGCAACCAGATTAGTGTACCTAGTGGGACTTGTACTTCACCAGCAGTGAGGTTAACGAGGACTAATACTGAAGAGCTTGTACCACAACACACAAACACTGTTAAAGTTAAATAGCAGATATCTGTCTAAGTAAATAAAGAACCCTGTTAATACAAGTGTGTAGTTGTGTTGTAGATAAAGGATACCAGCCACTAAATAACATCTTCTCCCTTGACTCCTATGGTACAAGACACAAGACACCATAAGAACCTACGGTTGCAATGACACATCTAGCAGGATGAAGGACATGGTTTGAGTTACTGTGAAGAATTCTGTTTTTGCTTGCAGTACCATGCTCTCACCTGGTTCGGTCTTGTATTACACACCCTGCAACAAGCCTGGCATTGGATCCCAATATTGCTCTCTCTAAGTCTGCGTATATGGAATTCCGACCAGAAGCAGTTTCTTCACAGAGGTGTTGTTCCATTTTCTTGTTTCCTGAATGACCTTTGTCCCCAGCCTGAGTGTTCTCAGAATTTTTCATCTATCAAACTTGTATGATCCTTTGTTGAATGATGACTAGTCTGCTAGAGTATATTCCTAGCCACAACAGATGAAATTTAAGCATACATTAAAGCAATATGGGTAAAGATACCCAGAGTCTTCCTCACAGTGCTATTTCTGCACTGCAAGTGTAACACATGCTACAATGCATACAATGGTACAAGTAATCCACCATAAATTCGCATCTTCCTTGTGTCTGAAATTTAATGATCAGCAAAGTACTACACTGTTTAAGAATGGGGGAGTAAATTATAAGCTGATAATTTCACATTTATAAAAGTTGTTTCTTTTATTACAAATATATTATTACAAATTTTTTCAGTATCCAGAATGACCAAACAAATTTTTAAAAATTTTATGTACAGATATCACATGATTAGATAGAAACAGCACAGAGAGGAGCAGAACAGCAATTTTCATTGTTTTAAGAAAAGCACAGAACAAAAACATTGATCACTTGGTGCAGTTACTATCAAGTTATAATGCTTTATACAGAGCACAGAAATGCACTTAAAAAAAAAAAATAACCGGAAAAAAAAAAATCAGATTATATATTAGTATCGCAACGAGCAGTAAAAGGATAAACTCACCTAAGTACAGGCATTATATGTGCCATATTCTTGCTAGGATTCACAAATATTTTGATTGTATTGTATGAAAGCATCAAAGTTGCTCATGTTACTTTGGCTGACTGAATAGACATAACTTTAGTAGAAGAGGAGAATTTAATACATACGCTTTTCACTTCGTTAATTTCAACACGGCACAAATTTATTTGATAATTATTTAATTTTATTACCTTGAACACTAACCAGGAAAGTTGTATCTGTGACATTGTGAAATTATAAACCTTACATTGTACAAATAAAAATTTTGGGCTTCAATATGCTCTAGAATATTCTTGGACAAAATACACTTCTACATAATCAGATATAAGCTTGTGTTTAACATACAGCATACTCCTGATTATCCAGTTTGTGGATTATTCGTGCATTACCCATTGACGCTGCCACTAATACCTGTCCAGCAGACATAGTCCAGAATACATGTTTGAAAATATCAATTATTTGTATTTTTTGATTATTCATGCATCTTCTGCACCACATTACCCTGAATAATCAGAAGTATACTGTACATAATGATCTGCCTATCAAATGAGAACTTTTTTTTTTTTACCAAACATTACTTACTCCACAACACAGAATACCATGTCTATCTTTTAATGTAAATCTGTTTCTCATTTTGGACAAGACTGAGTTGCAGTAAGATTCTGTATGGAGAATTTACATATTTATTGACAATCTCTCTCAATAAAGTGACATAAGTAGCAGCCAGAAACTGTTTGTATCTCTATACTTGCAGTTTCTGTACTCGCCTCTAGTGTCATATCCCAATACAAATCTATTTACAAAAATTCAGTGCGTGATGATAACTTGCATAAGGGAATATTTTATACAGACAGCTGATTCTTGGGACTTGGGAAAAACACCACTGTTAGCTGCTACTGGAAACTAAAACTGTAGCACACTAGAACATATTTAGCTATACTGGATAGAGACAAAATTTACTGCCTGCCCATTAAAGTTTAACAACTAAGTTTAAAGTGAGCTACATTTGTTTGATAATTTTAAACAACTTTTTTTGATTAAATCTGAAATGGAAAGTAAAAATACTGGCCATCACAGTTTCCCTTGGTGTCTTTCCTTGTTTTGTGTTAATCATGGTGACATTATTCCTCCATATTTACACTACCCTGTAACAATCTGTGTGTTCAGAGGTGTTAAAAGGACACCCTTCAAGTAGTGTAGAGCTCGCTTAAATGCAATATTTGATGAATATTTGTGTTGTGACAAACATTATCTCTACAAGCCCTCATAACAATAACTCTATTGTATGTGATGTCCTCTTTTACTCTCCAAATGTTTCACGTAAAAAGAATGTTACTGCTGCTTACAACCAGAGACTTTTCAAAAGGCAACAAACTGATCCTTCAGAATAGTCTTTATTCTTCTTTTAAAGTTTCTTTTAACAGGACCAATTGTTAACTTTACTTTCCTGGAAAAACTCAATGTTTTAACTATCAGTAGGTATAAAACTGACCTTAAGAAGCTAGACCGAGGTGCATTTGTTTTGAGGTCTTTGCTTTTAGCAGTGGAGGTTTAATTTTCAAAACTACAAGCTAATTCTTGAAAAAATGAGAAGGTCTGCTTAGACAGAAAAATGATAGAAAAAATGACTTGTGAAATGTTAAAAAATAAAAATTGGAACGTATCACAATCTATGAAGGATACAGACATTGTGAATTGTTTTGCAGTCTGCTTATTTTTGAAAAATGTAAGAATAGGCAGTGTTAGTGACTCTGAAATACAGTGGAGTTAACAACAAAAACAAATAGAATATGGGAGGGTAATATGGTTGTCATGCCTTTCATACTTCCATATCTCATGTGTGGAGTCATGAAAGCAAAACAGTTTAATATAAGGTATAATATAATATATATTAGTCTCCTGCCATTTCACAGGGGGCAATGTTCAAATAATTTTTATCTTCATGACTTGTTATAGAATATTGTTGGGAAAAAAAGAACTGAAGTCTTTTGAATCTGTTTAGTTCACTACAGCTAACAAGATGAACACAGCACTATTAATAAACCAGCTGACAAGTACGGCTTTTAAATTTCCAGTATGCTTGTTTTAAATATTTGGTTATGAAAGTGTCAATTTGTTGAAAATGAAACTCCAATCATTTTGGAATACAACAAAGAGGACACAATTGTGAATTTAAGTATTTAAACATCAACTTATAAAACAATGATGCCAGTTTATGGCTCTGAAGTCCCTAGTATCAATCTTGTTTAAAAAGTGCATTTGGAGATAAATTACTACTCTGATCAGTTAACCATGGACAGTGGTGCCACAAAGAACTATGGAAAATTTAAGGAACAAAGCTCATTCATCTGGAGATGGTCTCATAACACGAAATAAGAAAACCTGTTTAAGAAAATATGCACAAATCCATGTTATTGCTCGCACAGGTGATAAAATAAAAAAGCTTCTTTTTAAACTGAATTTACAGTAACAGTATGTAGAGTGATGAATCTTGATCTGTTTATTTCTCTTGCTTGAATATGATGTATGATATATGCATCTCTTCAGATCTGAAGCTATATGTGTTCCAACCTTTTTAACTTTGTCAAAAATATGAACAACTGAGTTCTTGCTATCCTCAGTTTTACAGGACTATTTTTATATCAATTTGCAACAGCACTGGAAAAAGGGAGAGGGGAGGGGGGGGGGGGGGGCGAGAGAGAGAGAGAGAGAGAGAGAGAGAGAGAGAGAGAGAGAGAGGGGGGGGGGGGGGGACAGTCATGCGTTGAGAGTACTACATGGAATTTCAAAAAATGTGATTTCATCTTGAAAAACAATAAAGAGTTAAAGTGAATTATAAATCTTGTGACAAAATGGGCTGTCTAATAATAGCTGACTTCTACATTAACATTTTTTAGTCATTACATTAAGATACAAGTAATGGCATAGAGGCATGTCACAGTTATTGAGATAATGCTTTAAATTTCAGTTTTCATTATGGAGTAAATAAAGCTGGCAATAAATGAGTACTGTATAGATCAATTACGTGCCTGACTTCACTGCACCAGCAACCATCCACACAACAAATTTTGCTGCTGATAAACTCTAATCACTACTTCATGATATCACAGCACTGGCAGACTTGTTTGCATTATAAACATTTGAAATATAACAAAATCATACATCATTTATTACTCATTAGAAAAACTGAAGGTAACTAGTATATAAATCAAAACAAAACAAAAATACACAATAATTAAGACTGTTATATTTACAACCACTGTATATTTAAAAATTCCTATTTATAAAAGTAATTGAGCCATTATTTGTACATTTCAAAGTTTGAGTTCATATTTATTGTAATTATGAACGGAGACTGGGCACAACATGAACACAAATTATATAACCAGAAAGCATGGGCATAAAGGAGGCTAAGATGCAACAACTTACTTCCGCTTTGAGTTCTTCAGTTTTATATAATTACTTCAAGTTCATTATGAAAATGTGATTTGACAGAATATGACACCATACACAATTTCCGGCAACATGAAAATTAATAACTAGTTAAATGTTGGATAAAAGTAGTGCCTGGTGTTAAAATAATTTTGTTATGCCTAAAGAACAGCATGGCACAGAGATCAATGACAGGCCATAACATATCATTTATGCAATGCAATCATTTGCACAGATAAAATTAAAGGCAATGTAACTCTACCATTTCAAGAGTGGAACTTCTTTCACTGCAAGAAAATTCAAGGTATTGACATAATTAAAAAAGATTATAAAAATATAATGACCATGGCTTACAAGTTTTATACTGTGATTGTGATGCAGTACTAATGATATAATGATTTATCTTCTATAAGTAACAGTGAAAGACAGTTACTGTTCCCTTCATAAGAGAAAAAAAGTTCTAAATCATCAGAAACACTCCTATCAAATACTTGCTTATGAAACTTGATCAACGAAAAGACTCTTTAAAGACGGACCAGACAATCACATCATAACCACATTATGTTGTTGGCTACTTCAAACTTCTCACAGAAGTTACTAATGCCAATACAGATACCAATAAACACAAGTCATGAAACTGTTTATGAACTGCCGACATTTTACTGTTGAGGGTCAGTCTGGAGGCAGCTAAAAATTAGTAGAATTCTTTACACATAACAAACTCCAAGCACATTTGCTTTGATTCTTTCATACTTCTCCCCCACTTTTTGCTGATATGTAGCAAGCAGGTGAATAAATAACGGAAATAATCAGGTATCTTGAGTAAGTACTGTCTCTTCTCACATACATTCTTCCATGCAGTAGCTTGACAGCACTCCACTGCAATGCACAGATAGAGAGAGAAGATTATTATAATTAGACTCAATGAAGTAATAATGAATACACGTTCTCATACAACATGCCAACACAAGCGAGATCTTTAATGCAGAACATAACAAGTAATTGAATTTATGAAATGTAAATGTCTTTGGAAGTAACACACCTGAAGGACTCAGTGTTTTTGTATGAAAGAGAAATACAAAAAGAACTAGAGAACTAATTTCAAGATTCATAATTTTAAAATATTGCATCAAACTGTACAATAAACATCACAAAACCAGAAACATAGATGTGTTACAAGCTGTTAAGGTAACAAATAAGTTCATTACAAGTGAATATAAGCTAAAGGATAGATAACAGGCTATAACAAAATGGGATAAAACACAGTTTCATGTTATTACAGTTATGAACATAATGATGAAAGAGTAGTATATTTGCCTTCTGCATACCTATGGGGGTACTTCAGGACCCCAACATGACTATTTTATTATTTGTAGCTGTTTGAAATAGTTTACATTTTTTGGTACCCCGCTTGGGATTCCGTGTGACAAGAAAACAAACATGTATAAATGCACATTGTGGAAAGTTATGTTAGTAAAAGTGTGACATTAATATTTTAATTTTTCACGAATTGTTGTGGGTAATAATGCTCACTCAAATAATTTTGTCTGTTAGACATTTACTTCAGTTCTGTTGCCGTAGCACATTGTTTTGTGAAATGAACTTGTCAAAACAGGTAAAGTTACAGAAGAGATACAATTTACACAATGAAGGAGATCTCCAGAAGAAGTACTTTAAATAACAGGAGCAGAATTGGAACCAGGAGATAACGATGTGGAGTCTGTGTGTTCAAAAATGGAAAACAATGTGGAAGAAATGGACATGGTTGAAAATGTTATTGAAGGAAGGACAATGAAGAAGTGACATAGATACATACATACATACATACATACATACATACATACATACATTTATCCTTCTTCCATAGATCATGAATACTACATTTCATAATGATGTGGAACGTGTCACTTTAACATCAGTTTTCAAATTAATGATATGAATATAATAGAGGGAAATATTCCACGTGGGAAAAATATATCTAAAAAGAAAGATGATGAAACTTACCAAACAAAAGCGCTGGCAGGTCGATAGACACACAAACAAACACAAACATACACACAAAATTCTAGCTTTCGCAACCAATGGTTGCCTCGTCAGGAAAGAGGGAAGGAGAAGGAAAGACAAAAGGATATGGGTTTTGGGAGAGGGTAAGGAGTCATTCCAATCCCGGGAGCGGAAAGACTTACCTTAGGGGGAAAAAAGGACAGGTATACACTCACACACACACACATATCCATCCACACATGCACAGACACATGTGTGGATGGATATGTGTGTGTGTGCGAGTGTGTACCTGTCCTCTTTTCCCCCTAAGGTAAGTCTTTCCGCTCCCGGGATTGGAATGACTCCTTACCCTTAAAACCCATATCCTTTTGTCTTTCCTTCTCCTTCCCTCTTTCCTGACGAGGCAACCATTGGTTGCGAAAGCTAGAATTTTGTGTGTATGTTTGTGTTTGTTTGTGTGTCTATCGACCTGCCAGCGCTTTTGTTTGGTAAGTTTCATCTTTTTAGATATATAACATCAGTTTTCTTTACACAAAATAATTAATTAATTAATTTTTTTACAGTTACTACTTCATATCTAAGAATTCATCTATTGAGTAGAAGAAGTTGTCATTCAGAAATTCTTTTAATCTGCTTTTTAATGTTGGTTGGCTATCTGTCAGACTTTTAATACTATTTGGCAAATGACCAAAGATTTTTGTGGCAGCACAATTCACCCCTTTCTGTGCCAAAGTGAGATTTAATCCAGACAGTGAACATCATCCTTTCTTCTAGTGTTGTAGCTATGCACTTCGCTGTTATTTTTGAATTGGGATAGTATATTAATGACAAATTTCATAAGTGAATATATCTATTTCGAAGGTACTGTGAATATCCCAAGTTCCTGATGATATTCAAACAATGGAGAGACCTCCACACACTAACAAATTGGAATTATGTGACAGTCAATGTACAAACAACCTAGTACGAATCAGGAAGAGTATATTTTGTCTACGAGGCTTGGCTTTAAAATAACAGGACTGATTCTGTTGGAGATTAAGTACGCATGCACAAAAGATGAACGACCAATAACTCTAAAGCATGAAGCCTTCTCAGCCAAATGCGGCACCTCTGAAGTCTGTAGACAAATCATTGTGGCTGTGGCCTTTGTATATGTACAAGCTGTTATTTTGCCTTGCCAGAAAAATGATAGGTGTAATAACAGAGCAACAAATTGTCATGAAGTTTCACATGAAACTTGGAAAAACTGCTACTGATACCTAATCTTTACTAAAAGAAGGGTATGGTAAAGACTGTTTACTTCAAGTTTCTGAGTGGTTCACGCGTTTCCAAGGTGATCGAGAAGACGTTTAAGATAACTCATGCCTGAGATGTCCTTCAACATCAAAAACTGACGAAAATATCGAAAAAGTCTGTAATCTGATTCAATCTGACTCTTGGTTGAGTATCTGATCAAATGTTGAAATTGTAGGACTTAATAAAGAATGCGTAAGGCAAATAACTAATTTAACATGAGAAAGGTGTGTGTGAAACTACTGCTGAACATTTGCATGATCGAAGAAAGAGATGCTCATGAAAATGTTTGTATTGACACTTTGCATACCACTGAAAATGATACTAATTTCTTGGAAAGACTGATAACATGTGATGGATCCTGGTTTCTCACTTATGATCCTGAAACGAAGTGCCAGTCCATGCAATGGAGGGCCCAACTTAACCAAGAGCAAAAAATGCTTGAATGTGCAAATAAAGATTTGATGAGATGCTGATTGATTTTTTTTTTCCAATATTGATGGAATTGTGTATTTTCACTGGGCCCCTGAAGGTCAAACAATTAATCAATATTACTCTCTTGAGATTCTTGTTCAACTTAATGAGAAAATAAGAAAAAACATGACCCAAATTGTGGAAGAAAGAGACATGGGATCTGCATCAAGAGGATACACCGGCTCATATCATATTGTCTGTTATGAGGTTTCTACCGAAATACAGCATCCCTGTGTTAGAGCACCAACCCTATTTGTCTGACCTAGCACTACATGAATTTTATCAATTCCCCAATATCAAATCTGCATTAAAAGGAATGAGATGTCAATCTGTTGAAGCAGTGAAAGAAGTGGCACATATTATCAATGAGTACACAGATGAAGACATCCCACGCTGTTTCCAACAATGGAAAATTCTTATAAAATGTTAAATGGATAGAGGAGGGAAGTATATTTGGAGTGACAATAAATAAATGTAAATGTTTTTGAAATAAAATGTTTTATAGCAATAGTTCGATTATTTCACAGCCACACTTCATACATCTAGCGGTCTCACAATGACTTCCAGGAGTGTGTCTTCGATTATTGAGACTTTCATGTTTTTCATTACACCTAAAATAGTGGACAAACTAGTAAAATATACAAAACAAAAAGCAGATACAATTTATAACCTATGGAATGTGACTCGTCCTTCTAACAAACTTAAGTTGATACCAACAAGTGCAACAAAAATGTTTAGTTTCATAGGGCTCGTTGTAATTATGGGAACATGAAAACCTAAAAGACATTGATTTTTTATGTTATGGTCCAGGGAAATATATCCAGTTTCATTTTTGACAAATAGATTTTTTGAACTTCTTTCTTACATTAGATATGATGACAGGACTACTAGAGAGGAACAGAGACAAATGGACAAATTTTGTGCATTTAAAGAAATATTTACGACTTTTACACAGGAATGTTGGGTATCCAAATAGTCATTTGACAGTGGATGAGCAACTGGTAGCTTTTCATGGGAAATGCCCATATAGGGTTTACATGAAGTCCAAACCAGCTAAGTAAGGCACAAAAATTTGGGCCCTCTGCGATGTTGAATCTCTGTATGCTTTCAACTTGCATGTCTTGCAGGTATACACAGGGATAGAAAGATCTATGGGAAATAATCAGGGTGCTAGATTTGTAATGTACCTTATGTCGCCTATGGTTCTACATCGTAACGACCTGATGAGCGGTCTGCTGATCACACGCCCCTCCTATTTGCATCCTCAGCTGAGGATGACACGGAGGTCGGATGGTCCCGATGGGCCGCTTGTGGCCTGAAGACGGAGTGCTTTTGTGCTACTACAACAGACAACTTCTTTACAAGTGTTCCACTTGTACAGAAGCTCTTCAAACTAGGGCTTAATTTCACTGGTACTCTTAGAAAAAACAAGCCTGATATCCCATTTGAACTTCAACTATTGCCACTGAAACCAAAATTTTCATCTCTGTTTGCATTCACTGAAAATCTAACCATAGTATCATATGTGTCTAAAAAGAACAAGGTAGTAATCCTTTTGAGTTCTGAACATCATGACAGTAATTGCAGCACAAAGTAGGAGGAATTCAAACCCAACATTATTCTACACTACAGTAAAACCAAAGATTCTGTTGACACAATGGACAAAATTATAAGTAAGTGGGCATGCAATACGACTACCAACATGATAGATACAGCAGCCATAAATGCATATGTTATTTGGAAGACAAAAAATTCTGACTGGGAGGTTCTTGCAAGCGACAAAAGGAGAAAACTTTTGTTGGATCTATGACAAGAACTTGTAAAGCCTCACATTAAGCAAAGACTTACACAAGGTAAAGGGCTGGGTCACATAAATGCAATTTCTGGCAAACTTTTGATTGGTGGAAACAGGGCAGGACAGAAATATAAATACAACAGTGTGCAAAACTTAAGGAGGAAAGTAACTTTCACTTGATGTGTCATTGCCAACTGACATAGCTCGATGGAATTGGACCACATGCATTGTAGTGCCAAAGAAACTGGTACTGGCATGCATATTCAAGTACAGAGATATGTAAACAGGCAGAATAGGGTGCTGCGGTCAGCAACGCCTATAAAAGACAAGTGTCTGGTGCAGTTGTTAGAGCGATTACTGTTGCTACAATGGCAGGTTATCAAGATTTAAGGGAATTTTGTGTTATAGTCGGCATACAAGTGATGGGGACACAGCATCTCCAAGGTAGCGATTAAGTGGGGAATTTTCTGTACGACCATTTCATGAATGTACTGTGAATATCAGGAATCCAGTAAACATCAGATCTCCGACATTGCTGCGGCCAGGAAAGGATCCTGTAGGAATGGGACCAACGACAGTTGAGGAGAATCACTCAACGTGACAGTAGTGCAACCCTTCCACAAATTTCTGCAGATTTCAATACTGGTCCATCAACAAGTGTCAGTGTGCAAACCAGTCAACGAAACATCATCGACATGGGCTTTTGGAGCTGAAGGCCCACTCGTGTATCCCTGATGATCGCACGAGACATAGCTTTACACCTTGCCTGGGACCGTCAACACCGACATTGGATTGTTGATGACTGGAAACATGTTGCCTGGTCAGACGAGTCTCATTTCAAACTGTATCGAGCAGATGGACGTGTATGGATACGGAGAAAACCTCATGAATCCATGATCCTGCATGTCAGCAGGGGACTGTTCAAGCTGGTGGAGGCTCTGTAATGGTGTGGGGCATGTGCAGTTGGAGTGGTATGGGATCCCTAATATGTCTAGATATGACTCCTGACAGGTGACATGTATGTAAGCATCCTGTCTGATCACCTGCATCCATTCATGTCCATTGTGCATTCTGATGGACTTGGGCAATTCCAGCATGACATTACAACATCCCACATGTCCAGAATTGCTACAGAGTGGCTCCAGGAACACTCTTCTGAGTTTAAACACTTCCACTGGCCACCAAACTCCCCAGACATGAACATTTATTGAACATATCTGTGATGCCTTGCAACGTGCTGTTCAGAAGAGATCACCATCCCCTCGTGCTCTTACAGATTTATGGACAGGCCTACAGGATTCATGGTGTCAATTCCTGCCAGCACTACATCAGAAATTAGTTGAGTCCATGCCACACTGTGTTGCGGCATTTCTGCATGCTCTTGGGGGCCCTACATGTTATTAGGCAGGTGTATCAGTTTTTTGGGTCTTCTGAGCAGAAAGAATGCATACAGTATAGTACAGATACTAACAGAAGGAAGTATGCAATGAGATGAACTGAAATGACACATATTCAAAGACAACAATTAAACTGAAGTTATTTCCTACTCAATGGGATTTAAGCCAAAGGAATGAGCAGGCCAGTCCATTTGCTGAATATCCTCTCATTCCAGGTGCTCTTTGATCTGCACTGTTTGATGGGGATGCACATTGTCATTCATAAAAATCAAATCAGAGCCGAATGCACTACTGAAAAGATGCACATGGGAAGGAATACAGTGTCATAATAACATTTACTGGAGAGACTATTGTTTTCAATGATTTGGAGATCAGTACACCCATGCAACATTATGCCTCCTAGCAGACAAACACCTGGACCACCAAAATGATCATGTTCGGTGGGTATATGCAGTGTTGTTGAATATAATAGGTTTGGTAGTCCAAGTCTTATGGGGTGGGTAGGCATAATGTTATTTCAGTGTACTGACCTCCAAAGTTTTGAACACAGGAAACTAGCAGGTAAACATTATTGTGACACGGTGCTCCAGTGCAACACACATGCTATTTGAATCATGTTCCATCTTTAGCAAAGTCCAAAGAACCACCATGAATTGCAGTGACTTTATTGTAATTATTGTATTTGAATAAAAGTGTCATTGCTGTTCATCTCATAGTATATTTCTTCCAGTTATTATACTGCATCAGTGGTGGCAGCAAGTTTCATCAAAATATGTTACTTGGCAGTGATGCATCATGTGAATGTTACTTTTATTCTTATGTTTTGCACATCAGTGGACTTTTGAAAGAATAGCCTCAGATCAAGACATCCTACTGTGACCGTAGTCACGTCATGGAGCAGCTCTGCAATAAGTTTTTCACAGCTTTTTTCATCTGAGCATGACCACCAACCAGCTGTTTATCTAACTGTAGCTAAGAGCAGAGTTGACTCCTCACTGGCAGAATATAACATGCTCGATTTCGATAGCTGCATCACAACGCAACCTGCACCATCTGGATAGTTTCAATAGCAGTTTCCACAGTTTCAATACCAGTTTCCACAAGTTACGTAGATGGGAATTGATCTTACAATACATCCCACAATCCCCTTGGCCACAATCTCCATTAGTCCTTGTTCCAACACCAATATCCACCCACAGCCCTATGCTCACCCCTTCACTCATTCCACTACTCCCATTCTCCTCTATTCTCTCTCTCTCTCTTTTTCAATTCAATCCTTTGCTTCATTACATGTCACACACAATTCTACCTGTCTGTTCCAGAGATAAGTCACCAGTTTTGTATTCCTATTCCATGCCATTGTTGTGTCTCCATCCCAGTCATTACCAACCCTTCCTTCTACCACCCCCCCTCCCCATTCCTCTCTTTTTTCCCTCACATTACTTGAAAAGTATATGTGCTTGTCTGTGTGTTTAGTGTGTGTGTGGGTGGGTGGGGGGTTCTATATTAATTGTCTCTGAAGAAGAACATTTTCCAAAAACTTAGTATCACTTTTAGTCTTGTCTTCATAACCATTGAGAACTCAATGCCTCAACTACATGTCTTCCATTATACGTATTCTACACGGGATTTGGCATTGTCATAGAAATAAAACCATGTTCATTGGAAATACAGGCAATCTGAGAAAACAGCAGTTTTCTTTAACTGATGGTGGGAAGTATTCAAGATAAAGAAGTATGGTTCCAAAATTTACTCAAGAATGGGTATCGACTTGGTTCTAATGAGGAAATAACCTTAACAGTTGACAATGACAAAATGTTCAACGGTTTGCTAAGCTACACACATATTGTATAATAAAGTTCACAAATACAGAAGGTGCACATTAGCACCTTCCACGAAGTTAAGTCTAGATGGATTTTAATATAACGTAAAAAGTCTATTTAATGAAGGGGAGTGGTTACACACCGAGATAGGAGGAGGGGAGCTGACTGACATGGAAAAAAGAAACTCTAGTACAGTGGTCAGAGCAATGAAAGACAGTAACTTGAGCAAGTCGACAAAATTGAAGCTATAGCTTCAGAGTAGCTAAAAACATTTAAGGACTAGGAGGTTATTTTATTTTGTGTCTAAATTTTATGTAACATGAAATATACCATAATATTTAGAGAAACACTATCAATACGTTTTAATGACATTAATTTTCTTTTGGACTGGTTCCACAGTCTTGTTGTATGTACAAAATGACAATATAGTTCCACTTACAGGTTGTTAGTCCAATACTGGTCAATTTCAACTTTACAGTCATTATTAAGTGGTACATGCATAAAAACCTAACTTAATTATATATATGTGCATTTAACAATATTATTAATAGGATAGATTGCTACTCACTGTGAAGATGAGACTCGAGTTACAGAAAGGCGAAATGAAAATACAGTCTTCTCACCGTGTCTGTCTGCAACTTAGTGTGTCATCTTTACAGTGGGTAGCAATGTATCCTTTTCATAAAACTGTTAGGTAAGATTTAATAATTCAGTGGATTGGTGGAATAATAATTCACTGTCATTTATGTTTTTATGAAAATGTGTAAACAGCAAATGCCCTCACAATAGGTTGGTACTTCTCAATCTGGTGTCTAGGTGATCTGCCTCTCTCCCCCAACATTTCTGAAACCTATCCGCTTTTCCGCCACGAGGGAGTTTCGAAAGTTATGCATAATTTTTCCAGTTTTAAATGCACCAAATTTTCAGCTCTTGCCAATCAGTACTAGCCAGTCATTTTGTCACATTTTAATTTAACAGTTTTCTCATATGATTTCTCATTTTGATAAAGTTACCTTCCTATGTAATTATGACACTCAAAAAAAGTGTTCTAATTAACATCTGTACAGAAATAATGACAGTTCATGCAGATCACAACTTTTTTAGCAGTTATAGATTTATTATGAAACACGGACCTTGCCAAAATGGGTGGCTTGAATACCTACCTTAACGATACAGATAGCCTTACAGTAAGTGCAGCCCTAACAGAAGGGTATTAGTGGAAAGGACAGACAAATACGTGGCTCCTGAAGAGGAGCAGCAGCGCTTTTCAGTAGGTGAAGAGGCACCACATTCAGTAATTGACTGATGTACACATCAGAGGTTGCTATTCAGGTTGCTGACTGTGTGTGAGGAGTACACAGGGATTTTTTTTAAGATTAGGCAACTCTCTGTCCAATCCAGATAATGATAGCTGTAGGTAACAGTAGCAGTGTAAGAACGAAAGAAATAACTCCCACAGGTGAGAGTATTAAAATCCTAATGGTAAATTGCCGAAGAATTTGCAAAAAAGTACCAGAGTTTGAAGCACTCATGAAAAGCAGTGAAGCTCGCATAATACTAGGTACAGAAAGTTGATTGGAACCTTAAATTGACAGCAGTGAGATTTTTGGGGAAAATTTAAGTGTACATCTTAAGGCTAGGCAAATGGGAAATGGAGGTGGTGTATTTGCCACAGTAGACAAGAAACTCAAATCCAATGAGGTAAAAACTGAAGCTTCATGTGAAATTGTTTAGGCAAGACTCACTATCTGGTGTGGACATGAAATGACAACTGGATCCTTCTATTGCCCACCAGACTCATCTGCTGATGTATCCGAAAACTTTAGAGAAAACCTCGGTACACTTGTATGTAAGTTCCTCAATCATAACTTAATCATTGGCGGAGACTTTAATCATCAAACAATTAATTTGGAAGATTACAGTTTTGTTACTGATGGTCATGATAAAGATACCCTGTGAAACTTTACTAAATGACTTCTCTGAAAACTACCTAGAACAGATAGAAACCCCACTCATGATGGAAATATACCGGATTTAATAGCAACAAATAGACCTGACCTCTCTGAGGAGATCCACATCACAACTGGGTTCAGTGACCATGATGGAGGTTTGGCAACAATGATTACCAAAGTACGAAGGACAACTAAAACAAGCAGAAAGAGATATATGTTCAGCAGATAAAAAATTGGTAGTGTCATATCTCAATGACGAACTTGAAATTTTCAGCATGGAGCAAAGCATGCAGAGGAACTTTGGCTGGGAGGTAACCTCCAAGGTATACAGCCACTGTAAAGAAACTTTTAAAGAAAGAAAGAATAATTACTGCATAATAGGCGTGAAACAAAGTGTAGGGCTATAGACAGAGAGATGCTGAATGAAACGTATTTGGCTGTCAAGAGAGCAATACGAGATGCCTTCAATAAAAACCGTAGCAGAATATTGTCAAGTGATCTTTCACAGAACCCAAAGAAATTCTGCACATATGTGAAGACTGTTAGTGGCACCAAAGTTAGTGTCCAGTCTCTAGTGAATGGGACAGGAACTGAAATTGAGGGCAACAAAGCAAAAGCTGAAATGCTTAACTCCATTTCCAAATGTTCCTTTACAGAGGAAAACTCAGGAGAATTGTCCCAATTTAATCCTTGCACCACTGTAAAGATGAATGTAATAAGTATTAATGTCAGGGGTGTTGAGAAACAGCTGACTTCGTTAAAATTGAACAAAACTCCAGGTTCTATACTGAATTTGCAGCTGAGTTAACTCCTCTTCTAACTATAATCCATGGTAGACACCCAAACAAAAAACTGTGCTACAGCTCGTTAAAAAGCACAGCTGACACCCATGTACAAGGAGGACAGTAGAAGTGATCCACTAAAACTACCATCCAATATCCTTGACACTGACTTGTTGCAGAATCTTAGAACATACTTTGAGCTGAAGCATTATGAGGAACTTTGAACAGAATGACCTAAATGCCAACTAGCACGGATTTCGAAAACATCAATCATGTGAAACCCAACTCAACTTTCCTCGTATGACATATTGAAAGCTTTCAATCTAGGCAGTCATGTAGATGCTGTATTTCTTAATTTCTAAAAACCATTTGACTCAGTACCACACCTATGCTTAATGTCAAAATAGTGATCATATTGGGTATCAAGTGACATTTGTGACTGGATTGAGGACGTTTTGGTGGGGAGGGCACGGCATGATATCTTGGATGGAGAGTTATCGTCAGATGTAGAAGTAACTTCGGGTATACCTCAGGCAAGTGTGTTGGGAACCTTGCTGTTCATGTTGTGTATTAATGACCTTGCAGACAATATTAATAGTGAAATCAGGCTCTCTGCAGATCATGCAGTTATCTATAATGAAGTACTATCTGAAATATGCTGCATAAATATTTAGTCAGATCTTCCCCAATAAGATTTCAAAGTAGTACAAAGATTGGCTACGTGCTTTAAATGTTCAGAAATGAAAAATTTTGGACTTCACAAAATGAAAAAAATTAGTATCCTATGACTATAATATCAATGAGTCATTGTTGGAACCAGCCAACTCATACAAATGCCTAGTTGTAATACTTTATAGGGATATGAAATGAAATGATCACATATGTTCAGTTGTCGGTAAAGCAGGTGGTAGAATACTGGGGAAGTGCCATCAATCTATGAAAGAAATTTTTCACAAATCACTTGTGTGACCAGATCTAAAATATTGCTCAAATGTGTAGGACTCATACCAGGTAGGCCTAACGGGGGATATTGAATGTGTACAGAGAAGGGCAGCAAAATGGTCACAGGTTTGTTTAATCTGTGGGAGAGTGTCACAATGAACTGAACTAGAAGACTCTTGAAAATATATGTAAACTATCCCTAGAAAGTCTGTTAACAAAGTTTCAAGAACTGGCTTCAAATGATTACTCTAATTTTACTGCAACCACCTATGTATCACTCACATAGGGATCGTGAGGATTAGACTAGAATAATTACTGCACACACAGAGGCACTCAAACAATCATTCTTCCTGCACTCCATATGTGAATGGAACAGAAAGAAAGCCGAATAACTGGTACAATGGGACATAACCTCTGCTATGGACTTCACAGTTGTTTGCTGAGTACAGATATAGATGTAAATGTGGCCTTGGGACATTAGCCAAAACGGTCTTGACTGTGCTTGTACTGTGAGCAGCTGAAAGCAAGGGGGCACTACAGCTGTTACTTTTCTCAAAGACATGCAGCACTTCAGTGTGATTTAGCGATGATGGCATCCTCTTGGGTAAAATAGTCTCTGATTTGGATCCCCAGACAGGGACTAGTCAGGAGGATATCATCATCAGGAAAAACAAAATTGGCATTCTACTTATCGGAGTATGGAATGTTAGGTCCTTTAATCATGTAGCGAGTTTAAAAAGTGGTATGGATAGGTTTAAGTTAGATGTAGAGGGAATTAGTGAAGAGTGGTGGCAAGAAAAACAGGATTTCTGGTCAGGTGAGTATATGGTTATAAATATAAAATCAAATAGGGAAGGGTCAACCTAATAATGAATGAGAAAATAGGAATGTAGGTAACCCAAAATAGACATGAAGCCAAAGCTCCTCGCTTTCATATACCCGTTACCTCCGCAGATAAAGAGACTGAAAGAATGTATGAAGAGATAAAAGAAATTAATTAGATAGTTAAGGAAGACAAAAATTTAATTGTGATGGGACACTGTAATTTGATAGTAGGAAAAGAAAGAGAAGAACAAATAATATGGACTGGTGGGAAGGAATGAATGAGGAAACCATCTGGTAGAATTTTGCACACAGCTTAATTTAATCATAGCTAACACTTGGCTTAAGAATTATGAAAGAAAGCAGTATGTGTGGAAGGGAGCCGGAGACACTGGAAGTTTTCAGACTGGTTATATAATAATAAGGCAGTAATTTCAAAACCAGATTTTAAACTAAGACATATCCAAGGGTAGATGTGAACTCTGAACACAATTTATTGGTTGTGAACTGCAGACTAAAACTACAGAAACTGCAAAATAGCAGGAAACTAAAGAAATGGGACCTGGATATATTTAGGAACCGAAGGTTGTTGAAGAGTTTCACATGGAGCATTAGGTGGTGATGGGCTGTAACAACGGAAAGGAATATGGCAGAAAACAAATGGGTAGCTTTGTGAAATGCAGAGCATCACACGGGTAAAATGGCAAGACTAGTACAAGTTCTTGCAGATATTGATACTTAGGAGATATTGATTTAAGTGGTGAAAGGAGAAAATATAAAAATACAGCAAATGAAGGAGGTGAATAGAAATACAGACAGCTTAAAAAATGAGTTTAACAGAAAGTCAAAATGGCTAAACAGGAATGGCTAGAGGACAAATGCAAGGCTGAAGAAACATGCATAACTACGAGAAATATAGATGCTGCCTAAAGGAAAATTAAAAAGAGACCTTTGGTGAAAAAAGAAGCAATTATGTGAATATCAAGAGCTGAAAAAAGCAGCAGTTGTGTGAATATCAAGAGGTGAGATGGCAAGCCAGTACTAAGCAAAGAAGGGAAGCTGGGAGCTGTGGTGGTGATTTTAAATATAAAGTGACTCAATTATGTGATTATTAGTCATTTAGTTCTCACTTGCCATCCAAGAATATAAGTATGAGACTTTTTTCGTCCCTCTCTTTGTCTAATAGTAATTAATGAATGGATAACTAGCTTCTGAAAATTTTATTGTCAAAATATTACACCAAAATCATTGCGTAAAAATTAAAATGCAAACCTAATATGTGTAGACAGTATCATTGTTCTCTGATGACACCTGCAATCTCTCTGCACCACCAAGGAACATGTTTCTGTCTACAATGGCCTTAAGAGAATGATGTTGTGTTATTCACAATTTGGATGATCATTTCTATTGCATTTTTTACTACTTAATTGACCCTCTTCTCTGTATTTAATGTGATATGCACTTTAGCAATGAAAGTATTCCAGTTGGCTATTCACAGTGAGGAATGTCACAAACAACTGATTTGGTGCAAATTCGGGACCAATGAGTATCACACACGATGTCAAGAATGTCTGCTGGGTCTTTGGAGTGTAGTTATGACTTCACATTGTCAAATCTGTTTTAGAATAGGTGCCATAGACATACTGAAATGTTTTGGCACTCCCAAATTTATTAGACAGAGATCAATGTCTAAGAATAGTGTCTCCAGTAGTTGCTTTCTACGAGTCAAGTCATGGAGCATCATCACCACATCCATTTATTCCAGCCAGAAAAATCTGCAGTGGCGGAATATTGTCCTATGGAAGGACATAAAATGCTTTATGATGAGACACAAGTGGTAGCCCCTGCGTCACAGTATTGGGACTGTGTAGTGAAAGAAGCCATTGAAATCTGGCTTCTGACAATATTATAAACAGAGATAAGGGGTAGCCTTTAAGTAAGAGTTGGAACCCAGTTCTGTTTGACATTAACAAACAACGGTCCTTGTCTCGGTCTTCAAAAACTGTCAATTAGGGTTTGATATCGATTTATTGTTTTCATGAGCTTTCACCACCGGTGCGCTGTTGTGTCTGTTGCTAGAGGGTGGTTATTTTCGTGCACGCACGATGGTCCAACGGTCGGTGTATAAAGGAGCTGCCGCGGCATGTTTGACTTCAGTTCTGGCGAGATAGTGCGACGGCCTACTCACCTGAAGATGGCGGCCAGGTGGACCGCCGAAATATTGTGTCCAGATGACGAGATGTTCCGGCTGGAGACCCGATATGAATACAATGAATTATTATGCTGGAAAGTTTACGGAGCCATTTCCATATGTTCATTATGTGTTTATCTTATTTTTGTGATATATATTATATGCTCTAGTATTAGGAAGGTGGTCTTCTAAAAGTCTCGATTCTTGTATTTCTGTACATACTGTGAGATACTTCGTGATTAATTGTAAATTTTTTGCAGGTAGAAATAGCAACCATTTCATTTCCATTGTAAAATCATTGAAAAGGCATTGATGTGGTCAGCGAAAATGAAGGTGAACTATGTTGAACTGCAGAGTGTTCCAATGCCTCCTGTCCACAGAATCTTGTATTGTCAAGGAAAGTTTCGGTTACATCAGAACAGATTAATCAGATCTTTGTTTTTTTTTCCCCTGTCTGTTTCCTTCTTTTTCTCTTTTTGGTGTTTCCTTTTGTGTAATTTTTCAAGTTGTAGGTCCTGGTAAGAAGATGATCAGTGTCTTAGCCTCGTTTAACCTTATTTTGGGAGGAAGAAGCTGTGGAGTGAGTCTTTTCCTCTTGTGCTGTCAGAGGGCTATGAAGTGTCCTCCTGCTGTATTTGCTGAGAGCCTCTTGCTGGCTTCATTGGTACGTAACGTGACTAAAGTGTTCAAGATTGTGCAGCAGAGGATATTCCTCCTTTGTGCTGATGAAATCTAATTGGTTCATCACTGTAAAAGTAACTCCTCTTATTCTAGCACACACCAGTGGTTGAATAAATTATTTCCGTCTCAATCTACATCTACATCTACATGGATAGGACACATTCTGTGGCCAACAAATTGTATATTTGGCATGGGAATAAGTGTGAGAGGTAAAAATCAATCTTCTGGCTTGCCCTCTTTCCATGTGGCAGCCAGGGAGGGAAAGCAGTTAGATTGTGACTGTCCACATTGAAATATCAATACCAATCTGTTGAGATGCCCAGATCAATATGGCCATTGTATGACTTAGTTCAATGTGTTCCATGTGATACAACCTACTCTGATCAAGGGCTTTCTCCACTGGTGCCATCCAACTGCAACGAAGGTCATCTGGATGATGGCCATTGCTGGAAGTCCTGACGCCCCAAAAAGATGAGCATCTACTCATGGTATATGTGAGGAGTGCAGGGATCTAAAGGGTATAGAACAACCTCATTACAGCGGCTACCTTAAGGCATTCCTCCGGACTCAGAATCCACACTACAGAAAAAAATTAGAAAATGTAGGTCAAATCCAAAAGAGGAACAAAAGTTACTTAAGCCAAAAAGAGATGTAAAGTAAATGGATACAAGTATAACCAAAGGAAAGCAGAATCTAGAGATGTAGCTCAGTTGACATCAAAGACTGCCACCAAGGGGTAGAGGGTAAGAGAAGTAAGGATAGTCAGAGATGGGAGACTGCACACAGGAAAGGAAGTTAATGCTGCAGTAGTTTGGGTCTAATGCCCACCAAGAAAATACGAAAGAATTGTGGGGTCCTGAAGGGAAGGTAGAAGGAGTAAATACTGGGTCTGTATTAAGGGAACAAATTTGAGGACAATATTATAGAAGGAGAAGAAGAAGCAGGTGAAGATGAGATAGGGTATATGACACTATGAGAAGAATTTGACAGACTGAAAGACATAAGTGGAAAAAAAAGGCCCCTGGAGAACGTGATGTTCCTGCAAAATTACCGAGCCCCTTGGGAGAGCCAGTCACAAAAAAATTATTCTACCTGATTTGCAAGATACAAGGTGCTAACCAAATGTTCCCTGATTGTATGAGTAGCTTGTGGAGTCCAGCTAATACAACAAAATACCTCTAGATGGTACCTCATACATCCTTTTGAGTTATTTAGCAGCTCAAGTAGCTTTGGGCTAGATGGTCACATTTAGTTTTTATGCATATTTCCCCATTCTCATGTTTTGTGTAACTTGCAAATTTGATGATTGCAGGTGTCTGGGAACCATGTATATGCATAAACTTTGTGTTTTAGACTTGGGAAAAACCGCTACATAAGCACATTATATGCTGAAGCAAGCATTTAAGGAGGTTGCCTTAGGTCACACTCAAACTTACATTTGTCTTAAAATGTTTTCAAGATGGCAGAACACTGTTTGATGATGATACCCATTCAGTACAGCTGTCAACCAACATTACTCCTCAAAATGTTGCTGCCGTTCCAAATACGACGCTGGAAGATCATAGGCAGACCATTCAGTAGATATGCATTGTCACAGGGCTGTCTTACAGGAAGTGTTAGAGGATTTTATCTGGTGAAAGTGGTGCACAGCAAATGGTTCCTCCGTCACGACAATGCGAGGTCACACACACTGCATTGGTCACCCAGGACTTTATGGCAGCAAACAAAATGACAGGTGTTCCTCATCTGCAAGTCACTTTTTTTTATTCCTTGGAATGAAGCTCAAGTTAAAAAGCCAAATTTTTCACACACCTGAGAAGATTAAAACAGAATTACAAATTGTAATAACAGGCTCATAAAAAATTCATTTCAAGAAGCTTTCAGTTTATGGTAAAAATGATAGGAGCAGTGTATGGCACCCCCAACGCAACTACTCGAATGTGATAGTGATAAGTAAGATCAAGGTGTATTCTGGTAATTTTTGTGCAGCACTTTGTATATGCCACAGGAAAACCATCCTCAAGTTTCAAGAAGAATGTAATGATTCCTGTTTCACAGAAGGTAGATACTGACATATGGGAAGACTACTAAACCAAAAGTTTAATAAGTCATAGTTGCAAAATAATGACATGAATTATTTACAGAAGAACAGAAAAGCTTGTAAAAGCCACCCTGGGGAAGATCAAGTTCGATTTTGGAAAAATGAAGAACACAAGAGGCGATACTAACTCTATGGCTCACATTAGAAAATAGATTGAATAAAGACAAATTTACATTTATAGCATTTGTAAACTTAGAGAAAGCTTTAGACAGTGTTGACTGAACTACACTCCTGGAAATTCAAATAAGAACACCGTGAATTCATTGTCCCAGGAAGGGGAAACTTTATTGACACATTCCTGGGGTCAGATACATCACATGATCACACTGACAGACCCACAGGCACATAGACACAGGCAACAGAGCATGCACAATGTCGGCACTAGTACAGTGTATATCCACCTTTCACAGCAATGCAGGCTGCTATTCTCCCATGGAGATGATCGTAGAGATGCTGGATGTAGTCCTGTGGAACGGCTTGCCATGCCATTTCCACCTGGCGCCTCAGTTGGACCAGCGTTCGTGCTGGACGTGCAGACCGCGTGAGACGACGCTTCATCCAGTCCCAAACATGCTCAATGGGGGACAGATCCGGAGATCTTGCTGGCCAGGGTAGTTGACTTACACCTTCTAGAGCACGTTGGGTGGCATGGGATACATGCGGACGTGCATTGTCCTGTTGGAACAGCAAGTTCCCTTGCCGGTCTAGGAATGGTAGAACGATGGGTTCGATGACGGTTTGGATGTACCGTGCACTATTCAGTGTCCCCTCGACGATCACCAGTGGTGTACGGCCAGTGTAGGAGATCGCTCCCCATACCATGATGCCGGGTGTTGGCCCTGTGTGCCTCGGTCGTATGCAGTCCTGATTGTGGCGCTCACCTGCACGGCGCCAAACACGCATACGACCATCATTGGCACCAAGGCAGAAGCGACTCTCATCGCTGAAGACGACACGTCTCCATTCGTCCCTCCATTCACGCCTGTCGCGACACCACTGGAGGCGGGCTGCACGATGTTGGGGTGTGAGTGGAAGACGGCCTAACGGTGTGCGGGACCGTAGCCCAGCTTCATGGAGACGGTTGCGAATGGTCCTCGCCGATACCCCAGGAGCAACAGTGTCCCTAATTTGCTGGGAAGTGGCGGTGCGGTCCCCTACGGCACTGCGTAGGATCCTACGGTCTTGGCGTGCATCTGTGCGTCGCTGCGGTCCGGTCCCAGGTCGACGGGCACGTGCACCTTCCACCGACCACTGGCGACAACATCGATGTACTGTGGAGACCTCACGCCCCACGTGTTGAGCAATTCGGCGGTACGTCCACCCGGCCTCCCGCATGCCCACTATATGCCCTCGCTCAAAGTCCATCAACTGCACATACGGTTCACGTCCACGCTGTCGCGGCATGCTACCAGTGTTAAAGACTGCGATGGAGCTCCGTATGCCACGGCAAACTGGCTGACACTGACGGCGGCGGTGCACAAATGCTGCGCAGCTAGCGCCATTCGACGGCCAACACCGCGGTTCCTGGTGTGTCCGCTGTGCCGTGCGTGTGATCATTGCTTGTACAGCCCTCTCGCAGTGTCCGGAGCAAGTATGGTGGGTCTGACACACCGGTGTCAATGTGTTCTTTTTTCCATTTCCAGGAGTGTATACTCAAAGTGAAACATGGTCAACACAGAGTTCAGACAAAAAGAGAATACAAGTTTCTGAAATGTGGTGCTACAAAAGAATGCTGAATATTAGATGGGTGGCTAGAATAACAAATTAGGTGGAATTGAATTGAACTGGTGGAAAAGAAGTGCCTGGTACAACTGGACTAAACAAAGGAATTGATGGATAGGACACATTCTGCGGCCAACAAATTGTATATCTGGCATGGGAAGAAGTGTGAGATGTAAAAATTGTAGAGGGAGACCAAGAGACCAATACAGTAAGTAGGTTCAAATGGAAGTAGGTTGCAGTACTTATTCAGAGATGAAAAGGGTTGTGCATGATAGACTAAGGTGGAAAGCTGCATAAAGCCAGTATTTGGGCTGAAGATACAATAATAAACGTTCCAGTTTATGTGAGAACTCTTCATATGTGAGAGACACAAGAAAAACTGAAGAATTACATCAGATAAGGTCAGGCACCACATTACACTAAAATACTGTAGCGCATAAAAATTCAGCACTATGCTCTAGTTCAGCAGTTCTTCAAAGACCACTACAGATCTTAAGAGTTTTGTGATGGATGTGCAACTGCACCAACAAATAATAATGTGTAATTCTTATGCTGACCTCAACTAGCAGGCTTTTAAAAAATATATGAGGTCTGTTCAAAAAATTTCAGAACTTTGTCAACAAAATTGTTCTACACTTTCCTTTTATTTATTTTGCACTGTCTTCTTTGAAATACTCTCTTCCGCAATTGATACACCGATCCCAGTTCTGTTTCCACTTCCAGAAACAGTCTTGGTATGCCTCATGCCGGATCACGCGAATTTCCTTTTATCTCGTCTATTGTTGCAAATATTCGTCTTTTCAGGGGAGTTTTCAAGTGTACATAGGATGAGGCAGCACAGTGATTTTATTGTGAGGCAAGAACCATGAATCGTCCTGCCACATTTCAGGCTGTTTCATTGTCACATTTTCTTGTACGTGTCACAACACATCCCGACAGTACCAGCAATTGTCAGTTTGTCCTTGCGGCATGAATTCATGAAGAATTAATCCTTGAAAATCTACGAAAACTATCAGCGTGGCTTTGACATCTAACCTGACCTGATGAGCTGCTTTTTGGTCTTGGAGAACCTTTCCCAGGCCATTGTGAAGACTGAACCTCGATCTCAACAGCATAACCCTAGACCCCACACCTCGTCACCAGTTATGATTCTCTTAAGGAACATCTCGTTCTCATTTGCATGATCCAAAAGCTCTTTACAGATTGTGAGGCGATGGTCTTTCTGTTCTTGACTCATGAGCCATGGGACAAACTTGGTGGCAACAAGATGCGTTCTAAGTTGCTGTGTCAAGACTTCATGACATGATCCAACTGAAGTGTTACATTTTTCTGCAATCTCTCAGACAGTCAGGTAGATCTTGGAAATATCACACAGAACCATGGGTCAGGGGAGACTTACCACACAGGATGAGACGGAAAGACAGACTGTTGGGGACTGCACTGGATGATATTTGAAAACCTGAGAGCTCTTAGGTTTTCAAATCTTGCCGATGCAGTCCCCAACAATCAGTCTTTTCTTCTCATCCCATCGGGTAAGTCTCCCCTGACCCATGGTTCTGTGTGACTTTTCCGAAATCTACTCCTTTTCCTAAACCTTTCCAGTCCTTTTCCTTCACCCCTCTTCCTTCCCCTACAACCCTTCTGCCTGAAGAAGAAGCTAATGGCTCCAAACGCTAGCCTAATTATACCTTCCTTTTGTGCATGTGTTCTGCCACTGCTTGGTGAGCAGATTTTTTTATCCATCCAATTAAATTATTTTGTCAAATATTCATTATTTTCATTGTTATAAACCTTTTTGTCAGTGCTTTCCACAAAACATGAGTCATACAAAGATTAGGACAAAGCTCCAAAGGCCCATTATCTGACAATGTGAGTACAGTGAATGTTTAGTGAGCACGTAACTGTATATTTTTGGGCTGCTTCAGCACAAGACGCATTAGAAGTAATGATACTGTTCGTCACTACCTACACATGCGAGACAGCAGCTTCTGTGATAGTTAAAATGAAAAATAAATACATTTCAAAAAGATTGAGCTATATTTTACAATAAAACTTCCAGGAATTCAATACGATATTAACATCCCTGTTGATGAGCTGTCCTATACTACCCACCTGAACATTTCTATGGAATACTTGGTTTAAAAGTCCAAGTAGACCTATAGAAATAAAATGCCTGAGAAACAGGCTATCTAAGCTTCTTTATGCATTTAGAGACATTCCTGATCAGAATAAAAGTAGTTAATTAGAAACCTGTAAAAACGGTCGGCACGTAGCTCAATACACACAGATTTTTTTTGACAGTAAAGCCTGAAAAATTTTCCACCTCACCACACGCAATATGAATGCAATATAAAAATTCACTACCAAGTACACTAATGTTCATGAAAACTGCTGCAGGATTACAGAGTTGTACACAGTCATTTATTGAGAATTCAAAGTCATGTGAAGCCCCCATGTGCTGCAATCAGAGCCTCTCAATTTCATGGCATGGAATCAACAAGGGCCTAGATACATTGCTGGGGATCTCCCTCTGTGCAGTTTGCATTTGAGTCTACAAAGCATCGACAATGCTAGTATGACAACAAGTTGCTGATCAACAAAATATGCCTGACATGTTCAATGGGTGACTTGACAGGCAAATCTGTAGGCCAAGAAGGTCATTACATTTCTTGCCACGGATGACCAGGAATCTTCCTGCTGAAATATACCCTATGTAGCTGCATGAATGAGTAACTCTGGCTCTAAAACAATAACACAGTGGCTGCTGTTCAGAATGCTCTCCATACATAATGATAGAGCAGACAGCAGGCTGTATCTAAAAGGCACCCCAATACAACACTCTTAGTACGTTTGTTGTGACACTGAACATTGCAGGTTGCCACACTGTGATCACCACAATGGTGTCTAAAACATGCATGGTCACACCTGCAGGACAGTATGAAGTCATACTTGTCTGTAAACAAAATATATTTTACCAGTTATCAATGCCATCTGATTTGTCACTCTGAACCATAGAAGTTGATGAAATAGTATGTGTGCCATAGTCCAAATCACAGCAGATGGTGTGAACACCGAGTTTAGAAGTGTCTGCACCTGTTGCAGTACGCCATTGTAAAGCCAACAGTGGCAATGAAGATGTACATCCATGACTACAGTCACATGAGGTGATTGTCATTCCATGTCACGCTCACACTGTGTGACGCAGTATCCATTCATTTCTTGTACCCACTGATTCCCAAAACCAGTAACATCGTAATAGCTCAAGCTCATTAACAGGACAAAAAATCTATTCCCTCAGAGATCTGTTATTGTGATGTATTGAGGCTCATCTTCATGCTGATAGTGGCCCACTTCAAATTTCAAATTAAGTAATAAATATGCAATTTGATATAGGTATTTTGGAGTGTCAGACAAAGTTTTGTATTTTTATCCACTTTTGCTAGATACTAACGTACTAAATGTTGACAATGTGAACTACAGAGACAATGTGAACTACAAAAAACAGAGAGAGAGAGAGAGAGAGAGAGAGAGAGAGAGAGAGAGAGAGAGAAAGCAGTTAAATTGTGCTCTTTCATGCAAATGTGTTTTGGAATAGTTTTAACTGACTTTCACACTACCCTTATATTCTACAGTTGTAATTTTATCAGCAGAAACTGGTTTCAAGGTTTTCAGTCAACTGAATATATTTTAAAAGAACTCTAACATATTAACTGTACTTCTGAAAAATGTCACAACACAAAAATGATTGTACGTGGAATATGGTGTTACAGTGAGCCAACTGATTTTATGCCACAATCACAGACAAGAGCTTATTGCCCTTATTTATTTTCTTTGAACAGCGAGAGGTTTTAGCTGGAAATACAGAGTGGAGCAGAGGAAACACATGTTTTTCACAACTGAATAACTGAAACCAGGTTTTATTTAAAGAAAGTTTGCATCAGTAATAGTACTTTTATCGCATTTTTCAAATCTGGGTACCTTAGAAAATATTATTGTTGAGATGATGTCCTCCTTGCTGGAGACAAATTTGGATCCTCTCCAAAGAGGCTCTCTCTAACATTTCATTTGTCATAGCTTCAATTTCCTCACAAATGTAAATCTTACAGGTCATCAAATGTGCAAAGCTCATTCACATACACTCAGTTTCAAGCAGCCCCACAAAAAAAGTCACAGGTCAACAGATCAGGTGGGCCTGGGGGCTAAGGAACATCACCATATTTGTGAAATGAAATGTCTCGGTTACATGTTGAACCACTGCCATGGATGTTCTTGCCACGTGAGCTGTGGCACGATCCTGCTGGAACAACATCTCTCTCATGTGCACTTGACAGCTTGCAAGATCTGGACAAAGAAAGTTGTTTAATACTTTGACACAGTACACTGATGTCACAGTAACTGCAGTTCCTCCCTCTTCAAAACAACTAAGGTCCAATAATCCCTATTTTGGAGATACGGAACCACACTGTTACTTTTGAGCTATGGAGAAGTTTTTCGTTTAGTTCATGTGGGTTCTCTGGTGCTCAGTACCAACAGTTCTGTACATTAACATAACCATACAGATGAAAATGGGCTTTCTCACTCATGAATACTGGGGCATCTGCATCTATACTGGGGCATCTGCATCTTCTGTAAGAATAGTGCCTATACATTACAAAATTCTCTGTGCTGCACAAAATCTGTTTCATTTATCTGCTGGACAATCATTTTGTATTGGTGAAATCTGAGATCATCATGTAAGACGTGATTCAATATGAACAACATGACATACCCAGCGATACAGTGGATTGTTTCAGACTAACAAGAACTGCCATTCTCACTCTGTCTTACGTTTTCTGGAGTTCAAACTGATTTTTTTTTTAATTCCCTTCACATATTCAGTACTTCTAAAGGTTGCAGCCCACTCGAATATAGCGTTTCAATCTGGAACTGCTTCTCGACATCCAACATGAAACTTTCAAGAGAAAAAGTATTGAACCGTAACCACAGAACCATTGTTTTTAAAGAACTTCTCAACCATGAAACACAATGCTCTATGCTCAGACACTTCACAGTGACTGAAACTGCATAGTTTGAGCTGTTTGCCAACAGTCATTCAAGGTCAATACCCCCACTTATCGAACAGAACTAGCAATTTAAAAAACATGTGTTTCTTCTGCTCCGCCCTGTACTTACAACATGGCTGAGTTGTCTGCTCTACTTGTTTTCTCTCTGTATCCAAAGGCAGCCCACACTTGGTTGTTTGAGAAAACTCTAATTGTTTGAAGGTGGGATTAAGAGGAGAGGGTGTGAGTTTGGAGAAGATGGGTTTCCATGATACTTCTGCCATACAAAAGTACGACTACTTTTAGTTATATATAATGTGATGATATTAATGAAATCTCAGATAAAATTGACAGCTCCCACTAGTATTGTATTGTATACTGTGTTACAATTAATAAATGGCATACCTGCTATGCATTTTGTCAGAGATGCATGTCTCTCTTCAGAACAGCTCTCCGAGCCTCCTCTGGTAACCGTGCAGGGTCTGTCAGAATATCTGTTGCTCTACTCAGGTACCGCAGTGAATTCAGAACCCCTATACATTTAAAACAGATTAATAAAAACATGAATATTAACTACAGAATCCTAAAAAAGTAAGAAGGAAGTAAATGGAGAGAGGGGGAGAGGCAAGAGGTGGGGATTGGAGGATTTACATCCCAGTTGTCTCATTGAACAAACAATATTTGTAGTTTTATTTTATATGTAATAAATTGGCATAAAAACCTGCAACTTAAGCTATGGTTTAGTTTAACACCCATATTATTTTTTAAATTCTGTACAGACTTTTGAATGCTCTTGTAAGAAAAAAGTTTGTGACCGCACTGCAACCTAGGACGCACAGTTCCTTTTTCACATTATTGTTACTATAAATTGCTGAGAGTGGGCACAGTCACAATAAAGAGGATAAAAACGGAGTGGGGTTAGTGTTTCACAAAGATATTGACCCAGTTACAGATGTGAGCTTGTAAGTGAAAGGATAATTAGAGGAAGAGTGAACATGAGAAAGAATAGTTTTACTATACTCCAAGTGTACGCATCTCAGCAAGGATACAGTGAGGAAGAAAAAATGAAATTCCTCGAAGAAATGGAAGACCAAGTAAGAGAAGATAACATTATGATAATTGGGGATCTGAAGGCTCAGGTTGGCATGGATAGAAATAGATATGAGGTGGTGATGGGCTCTTTTGAATACGGAAGACGAAATGTGGAGGGTGAAGAAACTCCAAATATGTGCATAAGGAATCATCTTTTAGTGAAGAATACATTCTTCAAGAAAGAAGATAGCCATAAGATTACTAGATATGGCTGAGATGGCAAATCTAAGACAGTTATAGACTATATATAAACAGACAAATTACTTGGAGGAAAAGTTAGGAGGTTGGTTGGCAACACTGCGCCGACGCGGACTCTTTGAGTATTTGCTGCAATAAATAATTATAAAAAGTGTTGTTATTAACCTGTTTTTAAACATTTACAGTTGTTATAAATATAATTTAAGTGTTGTTAAATTAGTGGAAGTGTTAGTGAAGTATAAAATAAGATTAAATGGGGTAAGAAGCATATTTTTCTTCTCACGCCTGTAGCACGAATCCTAGGCCTAATTTCACGCGCGAATCGTAAGTAAGCAGTGAATTAAACTTATAGGTAAACGTTTCCAGCTGGTATAAATATAATGTAAGTGTTGTTACATTAGTGGAAGTGTTAGTGAAGTGTTAAAGAAGATTAAACGGGGTAAGAAGATTATTTTCCTTCTTGCGCCTATAGCACAGATTTTAGGCTTAATTTCATGCGCGCGCGTATCGTAAGTAAACAATGACTTAAACTTATATGTAATCACCAGTTTTTTAATTCAGTACTCTTTCAATTTATTTATATCCACCTAAATAGTTTCTAGGGTCCTTTGTTTACGTTTTAGTCAGTACTTAAATCAGTTTATATGATTTCTGTTTTTACCATGAGTGAGAAGTGTGTGACATGCCGTAGGATCGTGAGTTCCGGGGTGTGGTGTGATGTGATGGGTGCTGTAGTTTCTTTCATTGCGGCAAATGTAGTGGTGTGGGAAATTGGGACATAAATGAGGCTCACCAGTGGTACTGTAGGATCTGCAGTAGAGATAGGAAAATACTGGAACAGGAAGGGAAAACTGCAGCTCTTCAAGCTGACTTAGACAAGGCAAGGGAGGATCTGGACAGGTTAAAGAGGGAGAAGGGTGAACAGAGTTGGGAATTGGCAACAGGTAATAGGGGCAACAGGCTGGTACTCTGGACCTAGATTTTCCTGCAGTAGTTGGCTAACATTTCTACCATGGGAACTACCTAACAACAGAACTTTTTTTCTCTTTACAAATTTCCCTATCTTTTTCAAGTCCTTGAAAGCTTGTTATGCCCTTTCTACAGCTTCAGCTACATGATGCTCATCCGATTCTGACTGAGGCAACAGGTCTACTCTATTTTCAAGATTTATGATCATCTTTGTTATAAATCTTGAAAATAGATTTGACCTGTTGCCTCAGTCAGAATCTGATGAGCATCATGTAGCTGAAGCTGTAGAAAGGGCACAACAAGCTTTCAAGGACTTGAAAAAGGTAGGGAAATTTGTAAAGAGAAATAAAGTTCTGTTGGTAGGTAGTTCCCATGGTAGAGGTGTTAGCCAACTATTGCAGGAAAATCTAGGTCCAGAGTACCAGGTCACAAACTTTTTCAAGCCTAGTGCAGATCTGGGTCAAGTAACACGAAGATGTAGGTTCTTTATGCAAGGATTTCACAAAGGAGGATGCCGTGGTTATAGTGGGTGGTCCGGGAAATAGCACTGACAGAGACTCTGAATATTCCGTAGAGAGTGACCTGGTGAAGATAGCATCAGCAACGAAGCATACAAGTGTGGGATTTGTGTCTGTGTTGAGACGCCATGATCTGCCTCATATGAACTCTTCCGTCGGGAGGGTGAACTTGGAGTGGCTGCTTAGGATGGATATAGGGTCCCATATTGGTTTGATTCCTGTGGATGCTATCAATAGGTGGGACCAAACTAGGCATAGCCTTCACCTCAATAGGAAAGGGAAGGGAAAACTGTCTGGGTTGATTGTAGAAAACTTAAAGGGGGGAAACTGTCACAAGTGGTAAAATACAAGTGATCACAGGTGTCAGAGGGATGCCTTTTTTAGGATAGGGAAAGGGGAAAGAAAACGAGTTTTAAGAGTGATTGGCAGACACTCAGTTTGAGAAAACAGATGAACAGGAGTCAGATTTTAGCATACAGCCTCCATTTAAACAATGTTTAACAGAAAGTAATCAGAAACTGCCAGTTCATCTTCGCCAAAGCAGTTATAATCCCATTAGAATGCAGTATCAGTTATCTTTATTACACCAGAACATTCCGGGACTCAGAAATAAATTTGATGAACTACTCATTTGTGTTGATGAAATGAATTCATCTAACCAAATTGACATAATCTGACTCTCTGAACATCAAGTGACTACTAGTATATATATTATGTTAGACATTTCAGGATTTAAGCTAGCTTCCTACTTCTGCAGAGTAGATATGGATGGAGGAGGAGTTGCCACATTTATTAAAAACTGCCATAAATTCAAGAACATTGACATTAAAAATTTTTGTTTAGAGCAGCATCTAGAAGCATGTGCAACAGAAATAAGAGTTCCATAACAGATCCTATACAATAGTAACTATCTACCGAGCACCTGCAGGAAATTATAATCTATTCATAAATCATCTAGAAGCTCTTTTGGGTTATTTAACAGGAAGAAACAAAAAAAAATTTTGATTGCACATGACTTTAATACAGATTTTCTAATGCAATCTTCCGGTATACATTTACTGCAGTTAGCAATGTTGTCTTTCAATCTAACTCACACTGTAAACTTTCAAACTAGGGTCACTAAATCCTCAAGGACAGCCATTGATAACATTTTTATAGACAAATCAAAGGAACAAAATCATATCATAAAACCTGTAATAAATGGACTATCAGATCATGACATGCAGCTCCTTGTTTTAGATTTAAATTCTAAGCAGATTAACAAGACTGCTAAATCTGAGTACAGGAGAGTAGTCAATCAACCAAAAATTGAGTGTTTTAGAAAACTGCTCAAAGATATGAACTGGAAAGATGTTTATAGTGATCATGACATGAATGAAAAATATAACACATTCATGAACAATGTCAGTACCATGTTTGAAAACTGTTCTTCTCTAAAAGTTACTCAAATTAAACAGAAGTCTATAATAAAACCATGGATTACACAAGGAATAAAGATTTCCTGTAAGACAAAAAGGAAAATGTATCTGTCGACCAAGAATACCTCCAATGCTGATGATTTAGCTAAATACAAGGAATACTGTAAAATATTTAAAAAAAGTAATTTAGACATCCAAACAAATGCACTACGAGAAGAAGATAGCAATGTCAGGGAACAAAATAAAAACAATATGGGATATAGTGAAAGAGGAGACTGGTAGAACCAGAGAGGAACAGGAGCAAATAGCATTAGGGGTACATGACACATTAATAACCGATGGGCATAGTGTGGCAAATCTATTTAACAAGTACTTTATATCTGTTACTGATAGAATGGGATTGTTAGGATCAGTAAATAATGCCCTTGAATATCTGAAACTAGCCTTTACAAATAGCTTCAGGCACATGAATATGTCACTCACTTCACCAAAAGAAATAACTTCCATAATAAAATCTTTAAAACAAAGCATTCTAGTGGTTACGATGAAAAATCAACAAAGTTAATTAAGACATGTTCTTGTGAGTTTAGTACAATTCTAAGTTCCTTGTGTAACATTTCCCGACTGGCTAAAATATGCAGATGTTAAGCCTCTATTCAAGAAAGGGGATAAAGAGATACCATCAATCTATAGACCGATTTCACTTTTGCCATCATTCTCAAATTTTTTTAGAAAAAGTAATGTACAGGCAGCTTCTCAACCATCTGACCACAAATAAATTATTATCAAGAACATAGTTTGGATTTCTGAAGGGTTCTGATATCGAGAAGGCTATTTACACCTACAGTGAAAATGTACTTAATTCATTAAATAACAAATTACAAGCAGCAGGTATTTTCTGTGATTTGCCAAAGGCATTTGATTGTGTGAACCACAACATCCCTTTAAACAAATTAGAATTCTATGGTGTCACGGGCAGCGCTGCAAAATGGTTCAAGTCATATCTCGCTAACAGGAAAAAAAGGGTGTCAGTGCAAGGGACTAGTGAATTAAGTCATCAGTCATCATCAGAATGGGAAGAAATTAAATGTGGTGTCCCACAAGGATCCATCTTGGGGCCACTGCTTTTTCTTGTGTACATTAATGATCTCTCATCAGTTACATGCCAGAAGCAGAGTTAGTTTTGTTTGCAGATGACACAAGCATTGCAATAAATAGTATGTAGAGTGTAGTTTTAGAAAGATCTGCTAATGATATTTTCATGGATATTAATAAATGGTTTAAAGCCAACTCACTGACATTAAACTTAGAAAAGACTCACTATTTGCAATTCAAAACCTGTAAGAGGTTTCCACCCACCATATGCATAAAGTATGAAGAAGAGCAGATAGAAGAGGTTGACAGTCTTAAATTCCTGGGATTACAACTTGATAATAAATTCAGTTGGGAGGAGCACACCACAGAACCGCAGAAAGGCCTTAACAAATCTGTATTTGCAATTCGAGTGCTAGCAGACACAGGCGACATAAAAATGAAAAAGCTTGCATACATTGCCTACTTTCATTCCATAATGTCATATGGTATAATATTTTAGGGTAACTCTTCAAGTCAAACAAAAGTTTTAAGAGTCCAAAAGCGTGTAATACGTATTATTTGTGGAGTAAATTCACGGACGTCCTGTAGAAACCTCTTCAAAGAACTCTGTGTACTAACTACAGCCTCTCAGTATATTTACTCCTTAATGAAATTTGTCCTAAATAATATATCTCTTTTTCCAACAAACAGCTCAGTTCATACATACAAAACCAGGAACAAAAATGATCTGCACAAGGACTTAAAAGCACTTACTTTAGTTGAAAAAGGGGTCCACTATTCAGGAACACTCATCTTCAATAATTTGCCAGCAAACATAAAAAATTTAGTTACAAATAAAGATCAGTTTAAAAGAAGCCTGAAAGACTTACTAGTGGCCAACTCGTTCTACTCCATTGACGAATTTTTTAATGGAAACAAATGATGTATTGTATATACTCATACTATTAGTATTGTTATTTCAGCTAAAAAAAAAAAAAAAAAAAAAGTGACATGTTCCACATCCACGAGGATCTCCTCAGTATGGATCTATGGAACGAAAAACTAATCTAATCTAATCTTCATTATCGCAGAGGTGGACGAACCCGTGCTCGGGGTATATTTTCTCTTAGCCCATGCACTGTCACCCAATCTACAACGAGGTACACTAACCATTAACTCGGTTCAGGTATCTCTTCCCTCTCATCTGAGAGTGCCACACTATTGTGTGAGCTAGCTGAAGCCGCTGTTGCAGTGCTCTCTCTTGGATCACACGGCGACGAACTTCAAGACAGCAATGAAGCCCTCCGCCTACACATTGCCGCCGTGCAAGCCAAGCTCAAGGACGCTCCTAAGCAGGTCACTCCTCTGTCACACACGGCCACACCCCCAACCCCTGCACCACTTCCTCGCACCTGCTGCCGACGCCATGTGACATTTCTACTGCCGGACAGAAGCTGTGCCCGCGACGCTACAAAGTACCCCACCGAGCTCGTAGTGCATCGGGTGCAGGCCCATCATCCCCATTGGTATTCGTGATCAACAACGGTACTGTCCACAGAATCAATACCACAGAAGGCCCACCGGTACATGCAAAGGCTAGGCGTTTAAATCTGGAGAAACATAACATGGCAAGGCTATTATTCAGGAACTTTTAGATGATAGGACTATTCGCCCTTCTTCTAGTAGTTGGTCATCACCCATTCATTTGGTGCCCAAGAAAGATGACACTTTCCACCTCTGTGGTGATTATCGGGCACTTAACACCAGAACAATTCCAGATAATTATCCCATCCCAAATATTCAAGACTTTGCTTCCCAACTGCACGGGGCATGAATTTTCAGTATAATCGACTGTCACAAGTCATATCAACAGCTCCCAATGGCACCGGAAGACGCTGAAAAAACCGTTATCATCACCCCGTTTGGGTTGTTCGAGTATTTTATGCCGTTCAGCCTTAAAAATGCTGCACAAATGTGGCAACAGTTCACTGACTTGTTGGTCGGAAAACTGGATTTGCATATGCCTACCTGGATGACTTGTTAATTTTTCTTCCTCCCTCGAGGAACATGAACTCCATTTAAATACAGTGTTCCAATTATTAAAAGCAAATGGTGTTGCAGTGAATGATGCTAAGTCACAACTCCGCCACACTAGTGTCACTTTTCTGGTCCACGGGTTTTCTGCCAATGGCATCTGCCCCTACCCGAACGGGTTGAGGCCATTGGTACGGTGCCTTTGCTAAAGATTTTCAGGGCCTCCGCCGCTTCCTTGGAATAGTAAATTACTACTGCAAACACATCCCACATGCCGCTGAAATACAAGCCCCACTGACGGATGCTCTTGCAGGAAAAAACACTTCACGGTCTCGGGCGGTGACGTGGACTCCTGATATGCGGTGCACATTCGATAACCTAAAGTCAGCCTTACAGACAGCCGTTACGCTCGCTCATCCCATTCCCGATGCTCCCATCTCGCTTTCGTGGTATTTACCGACCAAGAGCCTTTGGTATACTCTTTCCGTAACCCAAGCAAGGACTCGTCCCCGAGATGTTTTCATCATATGGACCTCATATGCCAGTTTATGAACGACATACTTTACGTCAGAGGGGCAGACAATGTTGTTGCCGATTTTCTATCTCGTGTGTCGGTTTTATCTTCACAACTGGACCTCAGTGAACTCCCTAAATTGCAGACAGAGGATACTGAATCACCGCATTGCGCTCCGATGTTAAAGCAGGACTCAAACTAGAGTTAAGGACACTTCCTGGGTTTTCATCACCCATCTGGTGATTTCGGCACCTCTCTGCTGGGACCTTTTTAATAGTATCCACGACTTGGTACACCCTGGCATTCGCGCCACCACACGTCTGGGATGTGAGCCTTTCGTTTGGCCCTGGGTGATAAAAACAATGTCGCAGTTGGGTGCAAGCGTGCATGGCTTGTCAGCGCACAAAAGTAGGATGCCATGCACAGCCCCCCATAGGTACGTTCGATGTGGCAAAAAGAAGATTCCAGCACATACACATCGATATTGTCAGGCCCTCGCCCCCCTCGGGCCCTTCCGTTATATACTGTCTGCCATTGACAGGTTTACCCGCTGGGTAGAGGTAATCCCTCTCCCAACTATCACAGCCGATGCAGTAGCCCAAGCCCTTTTATTAATGTGGATCTCACGCTTTGGCTGCCTGGTTTCTATCACCACTGACCAGGGCCACCAATTCGAGTCCATCCTCTTCCAACAGCTTTGTGAACTGCGTGGAGTGAAACGATTTCGGACTACAGCATACCACCCTCAGAGCAATGGGCTTGTCGAACGCTGGCACCAAACACTTAAAGCTTCCCTGATGTGCCACGGAGGGGAGTGGGCCGACGCCTTACCATGGATAATGTTAGGTGTTCGGGCCACATACAAAGAGGACCTTGGCACCTCCCTGGCAGAAAAACTGTACAGAGAACCCCTCACACTTCCAGCAGAGCTAGTTAAGCCTTCACTCCCTCCAGATCAAAGCTGCATTCGACATTCGTCGGGCATGTTAAGGAGTTAATTGCTAACATTTGCGTGCCTCCATCTCAACCGCATTCGCCCCCTCCCGTATTTCTGCATAAGGACTTGGCGTTGTGCACTCACGTCATGGTGCACAATGACATTGATCGACCGACACTCAGACTCGGGCCTGTACAGAGTCGTATCACAGCATACCAAAATGTTTGAGTTGCTCATTAATGGCACACCTCAAGCGGTATCTGTCTGCTGCCTCAAACCGGTATGGTCACTGGGAGAACAGCCCGATACCCCACACAGTCAGCCCCGACCCACCTCACACGAGGCATCTACCGACAGTCCGTGGATGAGTGACGCCCATTCCCGCACGTGTGATGTTACCCACTCCTAGTTGTTTGACAGTGCTACAGGTATGTGTGACATTCCCACACAGAGTGATGCATGTGATGACTCCCCCTCCTATGGGCAGCCCCTCGCCTCTCCCCTGTTAGGATTCAATGACGTATCAGGGACCAGCCTCGGAATGGGTGATGTTACTGCCGATGACTCATATGGAGATTCTGTCAACCCGTATACGGGAGTGGTAGCGAATGTCAACACAGGTCTTATTTGCGGCTCTAAAGTGTTTTTTGTTATACAGCCAGATAATGTGTGTATCTTCTACGAACGAGCCAGCTCCCCCGATGAGAACTTAACCCACATTCACCTTCTCCAGTCTGTCCCCTTGCCTATTGGTACTGACCCATCCATGGTAAAAGTACTACATACTGCAACAGGCATTCAGGTCCGCTACCCCAGTTCCTCACAATCCACAGTTCCCTCTCCAAATCGCTCGACTGCTGTACGAGGATTCACCCGCTCCGGCAGGACCATCCGCCCCCCTCGCTGGCTCGAAGACTTCAATTACTAATGTAATGTAAGGTATGGTTTTGGTTAAACACCATCTACCTCCCCCTTGAGTGTTTCCTTTACATGTACGCCCCAATATTTATGTTTTGTGCTCCACACTCTAGGGGGGGGGCCTAATGTGGTGACTATCGACCAAGTCGCATGTAATATCTTTGCTTTGCGAAGCTCTTTGCGGCTGTCTGTGGCCGTGCGCGAAAGTTTACACACGTGGTGAGTGACCAAGAATGTATTTAACTGCTTCCGAGTAATAAAATACTGTTTATTACATGTGGTATAGTGTGCATCATTGGATACTGCAGTCCTACAACACTAAAACCCATATCTTTTTAAGTGTTTGATTTTTTTCTTTTTCACTGTTAGTTATAATTCAAATTAAGACACATTATGGACCTATACACAAATTTTTATCTATTGAATGCGATCAGTGAGGTTGTTTCAATAGTGTCTAGCTTCACTGACCTCCTCCTGTCACTTACAACTATACTGTATGTTGAGAAGTACCTCTCAGCATCCACGATATTGACAGGTACCAGAATTGCAGGTAAAGTAGCTCTTTCAAATTCATCATATTTAAGCTTTTCGCAGAGTAGAAGTTTCACTATATCAGGCTTCTCATTACATCTCAAACAGTTAGCAAGATGTCAATGGAATGTTTAAAAAAAAAAACAGTCAGGTGGCTTGCCAATGTTTTTGTAAAAAAATATTAGCTGGGCCTTGTGATGCGTGTTTACATAGTTACTGTAAACCTTACATAGCAGCAGATTTGAGACAAAATTTTGCAAATGCTGTCCATGCCTAGTTTTGGAATGTGTCGGAACAATTAATAGCAACTGTTGAAAAACAATCTTCAGATTTTTTCAATAGTGATTCTACACTCTCAAATGCCTCCCTTAACAAACATGCGAATGGGTAAGTCGTGTCTTCTAGTGTTGTAATTGAACTGCCAATGTTAATACATATACAACTTACAAATGTGCACTCTAAGAAGACTAAATCTGATGCAGCTTCATGTCTTAAATGATCATCAAGAGTGAGCTTTTTTGTTTTTGAATGATTGAAAAATTCCATGATTGCTGGCAAGTATGTATACAAGTACTGCACTGCATAGAACCAAGAACTCCCTCTCACGATTATTGGATTGGTGAAGATTTTAATCAGGTGAGGGAATTTCTCTTGCTTTTTTCATTTTGCGAGAGTGCAGACAACTTGACAATAAAGTTTAGCTCCTTTGGTACTTTCATGAAGATATCATCTACTAAGTTTATTTTCATGTTTAATGCTATAGTCTTTTAGGGTCCCTACTGTGGCCTAGGCACAAGAACTTCTGATAGCAGAACTTGTTAGCAACATCTAAAAAGTTACAATACAGTTTCTGTTCTGATGTTGCAGTTGTCCAAAATAAAACTGCAAATATGCACCTGCCATTTTTGTCAAAAGCATCTTTGATTTCTTCTTTCATTTCGTCACTGCACTACCTGACATATTCTTGGGGAAGTCTGTCTGAAATGGGTATACAGTCAGCACCGGGTACATATTTATTCACAAATGACAAAACTTCAACACCAATTTTCATTTTTTTGACATTTTATAGCATCTCACCAGTAGCAGCCAGTATTTTAGATGAAGTTCCTACAGCCACTGCAGATGTTTTTTTGTCTTTTGACTAGCACTGTTAACGTGTTTTCCCCCCAAATTGTCCTTCTACTTGAGTTTCACGTTATAAAAGTGACACATAAAAGAATTTTTGTCATGAACATAGAAACCTTAGTCTTTTGTGCCTACCTATTTTTAACACACTACAATCACATTCATTCATGAATTAACAAGACATTACAGTGTAACGGTTAATTAACAGCAGCTAATCCCAGTGATACCTTATCTATACGACAGAAAAAAGTAGCTTTACTCATCTTTTAGAAAATCTTGTTCTGTAATTATGAAAACTAAAGAGTAAGAATACAGCAGACGCCAGAAATAAACACCCATTCCAAAATTCAAGCAAGCGATGTATGTTTGCCACTTTCCTAACAAACATTCCTGTGTTTAGTGCAATAATGCTGTATTTATATCTAGTTATGGATTGCAGCGAATTAAAGAGAAGCAAAGAGAAAAGATAAGCAAAAAAATTCAAAAATTCTACACTACTATCCTTTCACATGCAATAAAGCAAGAAAAAGTACTGTCGGAAGTCATCTAGTAAAGCTTTGTAAGTTGCAGATGGTGATTTTTTACTATATATCTCAACTTTGATGCTTGTTTCTTGCCTCACTTTTATTTGTTAAGTACTCTATCCAGGTATAAATAAAACATCCTTGGTTCAGCGTTAGCAGAACATCATATCTAGCACATACATATTTACACAACAACTATTTATTTACAATCGTAATTAATTTTCACTTTTTTTTTCATCTTTGTGGTGATTTCACATATAATATGGATATATTAAAGACAGTACAAGTCGCACACTTGTATATTCAGATGTTTTGCGGTTAAGTAATAAATTTCACTGAAATATGCAAAGTTTAATAAACGTTGCTGAAATATACTGATTTCACATTTTATCGCACTTTTAAATTGACTGAAAATGTAACGCTCGGGGTAGCATTAGAGTAACCATTTTTTACACATTTACAGCACATGCAACCTTACAGTGTATGACAGAGAGTACTTCATTTACCAGTGTGACTTCCCCCTTTCCTGTTCCAGTCTCGTATGGTTCACAGGAAGAAAGATTACTGATAAGCCTTCTTGTGGTCTCGAATCTTTCAAATTTTGTCTGCATAGTTTTTTCGCAAAACATACATGGCAGGAAGCAATATACTGGTTGACTCTTCTAGACACACAAACTCTTGGAACTTTAACAGTACACCAAACTGATGCAGAACCCCTCTTTTGCAGCATATGTCACTGGAGATGACTGGGCACCTCTGTGACACTTTCGCACTTACTAAATTAACCTGTAGCAAAACATGCTGATCTTTGCTGGATCTTTGGGTTTCCCTCTATCAATCCTACCTGGTGTGGATCCCAGGCTGACAAGCTATATTCACATATTGGTCAAACAAGTGTTTTGCAAGCTACTTCCTTTTTTAATGGGCTACATTTCCTGACGATTCTCCTGATGGATCTCAGTCTGATATCTGTCTTAACTTTGAATAATTTTTCTGGTTGCTCCACTTCAAACTGCTCTGTATGCATAATCCTAGGTATTTTATGGAAGTAATTGCTTCCAGTGATTGTTACATTTGTTTATGCTGAGTGTCAATTGCCAATCCCTGAACGAAGCATCCATCATCTGCAGCTCTTCCACATTTTGCTACAATTTTATAGTATTGTGTCTTCTCTGTATACAACATCACCCACAAAAAGCCTCATGGAACTTCTGACATTACCTACAATGTCATTTGTCTACATTGTGAAAAATAATGGTCATATAACACTCACTTGGAACACACCCAAAGTTACTTTTATTCCTAAAGAGTTCTCTCCATTCCGAATGACATGCTGTCTTCTGTTTGCTAGAAACTCTTCAACCCCAACACACAGTTGGTCTGATATTCTGTATGCTCATATTCTGTTAATTCGGCGGAAGTGCTGAACTGTATCAAATGCCTTCTGGAAGTCAAGGAACACGGCATCTACCTGGGTGACTGTCTACTGCTTTTTGGGTCTTAATGGAAAGAAAGCAAGCTGGGTTTCACACAACGTCTCCAGAAATAACATAATATGCATGCATAAAACTGGTCCCAAAGTCTATAGTTTCGCAGGTAAACCTGACAACCCTTCCTAAAAACGGAAATGACCAGTGCTTTTTTGCATATAGTTAACTATGCTTTGCTTCTCAAGAGACCTACTCTGTGTAGAATCAAACTGATAGATTCTTTTCTATCCCTTGATCGCTTAATTCAATATCTTTCACTCTGTTGTTTGTGTGGCTATTTAAAGGAGTGAACAGTTTTACAAAAATGAGTATTATATTTGGACAGTTCCATCCTCTGTTTTAATGCCATTATGGTCACCGGGCATTTGGATCAATATCTTTAATCTGTTTACTGATTTAACATATGATTGAAACTTCTTTGGATTTTCTGTGAAGTTAGTGTGTAGAATTTTACTGCTGAATTCGCTGAACACTTCACGATTAAATCTCCTTATGTCAATTTTGGCTTTGTTTAATTTTCATTTGTTTGTGATTCTTTGGCTACATTTAAATTTGCAGTGAAGCTCTCTTTGCTTTCATAGCAGCTTCATAATGTGGTTGTGGAATCGGGGTGTGTCTTTTCTGTCCACCACAATTTTGCTCAGCATGTAACTGTCTAAGGCATATTGTACAGTGCTCTTGAACTTTGTGAACATCCATGCTTGAGAGGAAATTTTCATGTAGAGCTATTAGGTAATCTGAAATCTGTCTCTTGTCGTTCTTGCTACACACAAAAATCTTTCTACCTTTCTTTGTATTCCTATTTACAGCGGTATTCAGTGATGTCATAATGACCTCATGATTATCAGTTCCCTGTCCTATGCTAACAAAGCCAAAAAGTTTGGTTCTGTTTGTTCCAGCAGGACTCTGATTTGATCTTCATGAGTCAGTTCTCTGATGAACTGCTCAAGGTAATTTTTTGGATAAAGCACTTACAATGATTTTACTCAATTCTCTGCCCCTACTACCCATCCTAATCACTTGAATCACCTACGCTGTAGCTGATAACTGACAATCTCCAGCTGAATTGTAACACAACCAGGAAATTTAGATGAATATTCTCCAAGTTTCCTCTCAGATGTTCTGTTATTACTGGTGCTGAGGCAGGGGATCTATTAAAGCATCTGATAACCATGTTTGAGCCACCTTTGACACTTATCTTCATCCAAATTACTTCACATTCTAACTCTTTAATAATTTCACTAGATATTATTGCTTATAAACTCACCTATCTTTGTGACATACATTCCAGTCTTGAGTTTAGAATTTCATGGCTACTGACATTTGGTTTCAGCTAGCTTTCTGTCCCAAGTAGTATGTGAACACTGTAACCATTTATAAGTGAAACTAGTTCTGGGACTTTCCCATAGACGCTCCTGTCACTAACTGATACTATAGTAACATTTCCTTTCACCAATCTGCTATGAAGAATGCTACCCTGTATGGACTCAGAACATGTCTTTTTGGGCCTGCGAAGGGATTTCTGTGCTAAAATCCCATATGTGGATGCCGCAAGTCTTCCACTACCTTGGTAACATCTCACTGGATGTAGTGCACACTTGATCCATTAAGGGAGAGGGGTCCAATGTTTCTCCATTGGATAGCACAAGTTGAGAAATCCGCCTTCACGATCAGCACAGAATAGTCTGAGCCTTTCACTCGGTTCCAAATCAGAGGACAGTAATTAGTTCTGGGAACTAGGGTACAAAATGATATCTCTGCTTCCACCTCATGGATGAGGCTAGCTGTCTTCAACAAATCAGCCAGCTACCTCAAGGAACCAAGGATGTCCTACGAACCCACGTGACAGGCACCATTTGCGCTGACATGAGCCTGATTTGCAACCAGGTGCAGTCACTACACACAAACAGTGCCAGCATAGCCTCCTCCACATCTTGGATGACACCCCCTGGCAAGCAAACAGAGTGGATACTGATCTTCTTTCCCAACCTGCCCAATATTTCAATGAGCCGCTCAAACACCGGCCTAACATTGGAGCTCCCACCAACACACAATCCCAACCTCTGTGCTTCTCTGCACCTCTCAAGAGCATAAGCCATGCTCCAAACATGTAAGACATACCATGCCAGCTCAGAAGTACTTTCAGCAGTGGGCAATACCTCAAAACTGTTCTTGAGGCATAAAGGAGCAGCCATACAGTCCGTATTAAGTTTGCCTTACACCCAGTCATTCATGATCCCAAGACTGTTCGCCAATCACCATCAGGCAAATTTGGGCCAGCAGAGACGTGTGGATCTGAAGGTGCAGTGGCAACAGAGTGGCACAATAGGCTCCAGCAATGCCAAAGCAACTGTCTCCGGTGCTCCAATGCTACTGCAGCTGAGGGCAGCAACCGGAAGCTTGTCAACCAGGGCCAACATAGCTTCCAGTTGTTTACATGCAGTGGGCAATTCCTAGCACGAGTAATGTAACACTAACCCAAGAAGTCCCTGGGTGCAATCTAAGTTCTGCTGCCATGCTACCTCTAACCTATAATACCAACGAAAGGCACTTCACACAAAGATAATGCACTAAAATTTACACCAAAAAACTTAATTAAGAGTAAGGTAGTAAACACTAGTCTACATGGTAAAATAAACAGGAACAGTTCACTTCTTCATAGAAGTACATGAAAAACACAGACTAAAATTAATTAATGTGTATTAGACAAACTGCTACAGCTTCAGGAGCGTCCTCTTGTCTCTGCAACTGCCACTACACTAGTCAAATCCCACATTATGTATAATTAGTCTTTGTTTATCTAACAAATTAGTGTGTGTATGACAGAAAGGAACTCAGAAATAAAACTACACTCACATGAAGATCGAAATTCTCCTACAACAGATGAGATATGAAAACCTAATAAGTTACAAGTGGCAGAGAAGGTATCTGCCAAATAAGAGAGGAAGGGAAGTTATCTTCATACTTCAGTACACATTAAATATATTTTCCACACAATATTTCACCTCTTATAAGTTTTGTCATCTGCAGTGAATGTACAGGGTGACACACGGGAGACGGACGGTTTTGAACTGCGTAGTACTGAGGGCATGGTGGTGGGAGGTGGTTGTGGTGGGGATAGCTCTGATCCACACAAGATGCCATTTCATTTACTCAGTCACTATGGAGGAGTGGGACTTGCAACGTCAAGTGTGTCTATGGCAGTTTCATGAAAAGTGGTGAGTCTATGATTGCTATGCAGCGACTGCGTAGTACTGAGGGCATGGTGGTGGGAGGTGGTTGTGGTGGGGATAGCTCTGATCCACACAAGATGCCATTTCATTTACTCAGTCACTGTGGAGGAGTGGGACTTGCAACGTCAAGTGTGTCTATGACAGTTTCGTGAAAAGTGGTGTATCTATGATTGCTATGCAGCGACTGTTTCGTGCGCGGTTTAATGTCAGTCACATGGAGCTGTTCCGAGCCGTAACATAACCCTCAGATGGGTGGAAAACTTCAGATCAACTGGAAACATACTGGATAAGAAGCATCCTGACCCTGAGAGGCAGAGTAACACCACCAGAAAGTGTATAAAGGGTAAGGCAAGCAGCAGTCAGAAGCCTAGGACGGTCAGCTAGATGTCATGCTAGTGAGTTACAAATCAATCGTGAATCGGTTAGATGAATTTTGCATTAAGAACTAAAATTCCATCCCTACAAAAAGCTCATTGCCCAACAACTAAAGGAAACTGATTTTGCTGTACAAGAAGACTTCGCTTACAGAATACAAGTGATTTTGGGATCGAATGAAAATGAAATTTTATTGATGAGTAGTTAAGCTCATTTTCATTTAAACAGGACCATGAATAAGCAAAACCTACGTTACTGGGCCCCAGAGCATCCTCTACACTCAGAAAAAGTAACAGTCTGGTGTGCTCTTGGCTCCGTTGGCATTATCGGATCTTTCTTTCCTTTTTTTTTTTTTTTTTTGTTGAAGAGAACAGGGCCACAGTTACTGTTAATTCGGTTCGTTACGTTCATTTGCTTGAAACATTCTTGAAACCAGAACAAAGAAGACGAAGAATCCCTTTAAAACGCGTTTGGTCCCAGCAGGATGGGGCAACATTGCACACCGCACACACTTCAATGACAGTTCTTAGACGCATGTTTCCTGGCCAGATTATCTCACGTTTTGGCAATGTTTCCTTGGCCTCCCAGGTCTCTCGACTTGTCAGTATGTGACTTTTTTCTGTGGGGGTACCTTAAGAACTATGTCTATAACCACAAATCACGAAATTTGGACGAGTTGAAGAATGCAATCATTCAAGAAATTGCTGCCATCCCTGCAGAGGTTTTAGTCCGTGTGATGGAGGATTTTGAGAAGAGACTTGAGTCCTGCATTTGAAATGATGGACATCACCTTGACAACATTATTTTTCACAAATAACTTTGTTAACTAAAATGGCAAATAATGAGTTTTGATTTTGTGTAAATAAACATGCATTAATTTTAAAGTTGGCTGAGTATTATTTCATTAAAAACCGTCCACCTCCCATGTGTCACCCTGTATATGCCCAGATGCTGCCAAGTTAAGCAGATAGTTTTTTGGATATGTCCTCCACAATGGCCTCATGGACTGTTGTTCCTCTCAACCCAGTTCTTCGTCATAATGTTTGTATCACAGTGACAGTGCCTTTTGCAATATTTATCCTGTGCACTTTACTGTCACTACCTACACCTGCTGCATCACCAAAATGATTTCTCTCACCAGTGGGAGATGGCTTATCAGCTTATGCACAGCCAAACAAAGGCACACAATCGATGCCAGTAACACAGTGTCCTCTAAATTACAAGGAAACAGAATGGCTTGCCAGTACTTACCATCAGAAGGCAATTTCTAAGTAGAAACCACTCTTCTAGCTTTCGACTGTTAGTTCCTTCCTGCAGGGGAAAAGAGAGAGAGATTGGGAAAAATCAGAAAGCATGGCAATGTCACTCACACAAACATATCGTCACATTTTGCCACCTTCCTTAAGTTTACATCTGCTGACATATCTTCCCTTTTCCTTTTTACCCTTTCCCTCTTGCCAGTCTTGGTAGCATTTCTTGTTTATTTACTCAATAACTTATTCTGTCACTTTTTTATCTTCATGTGTTTTGCTCTCTCTCACTGGTATTCCCCAGCCCCTTCTCTTCCACTTATTCCAAAATACATCTCATCTCTGGTTTGAAGATGGCACAGCATTTCTCTCTCCCCCTGACCCCCTCATCATACTAAAAATGGGTGGAACCCCCTCAACATATGTGCTGAATGACCTGCTCCTCCTTTCTAACCTTCCCCAACACATTCCTCTATCCTCCTTAAGTAAGCAACTAACAGTCTTGAAGGCTAGGCTAGTTTATTTATTTTTACACGTTTCCACTGACAACACTTAAAAATTTCATCTTTAGTGTTTGTGTTCTCTCTGTACTTTTACAGTTTTCTCAAACTATTTTTCCTTTTGATAAACAGTATCTTGTTGCAGACAATGCTCTGTAAAACAAATGCCGTGGCTATAGTGCATTCTTGACCAACTGTGGAACTTGCAATTCTGTTGAGCACTGTGTGTAACGCAGTGGTGGGAATTTGTTCTACAACACACTCAATTCCAACAACCAACCTGGTTTGAACTTAACATTTATTATTACTATTATTGCCTGCATCCTTTGCATGGTGATTATGTTTAATTTAATGCTTATGAGCTTGTACAGGGTGGTCAGAAACAGTCTGAAAAGATTTCAAGGCTGTTCCTGGGGAGGTTGTGCTGAGAAATAATTCTTAAGAAAAAAATTTGGTATGTTGCACCTTTTCCAAATTATTTAGTAGGGAAGATAGCCAATTAGGTAGTCATGTGCGCAAACTCAAGCAGCTACCCAGAGGTGGTGTTGCTAAACGTGCTTTCATTTGGTTTCTTAAAACTGAACAAGAGAGTAATACAAAAATTGCACATGGGACGGTAGTAAGGATTGAAACTGAACCAATGCTGACAGTTTGGTGCACTATCACCTATGCTATGAGAACAACTGACATTAATTGTATTGGCAGGCTGCTTGCATTTACAGGCATGATGACCAAATTGACTGGCTTCAGTGCTAAATAACTTGGAAACTGCGCAATGGATCGAATGTTTTTCTCAACAATTACTTCTCAGCCCAACATCCACTGCAATACCTTACAATATTTTCAGACTGTTTTTGGCCACAAACTATAATGACTATTCAATGCAGAAAACACATAAAAGGAATAACAGAGGGCATAGTGATAAAGGCATTTACACTATATTGACAATGAAGTTACTGGGCATACAGCTAGTGTTCTAAAAGATGGGAGGAAGAAATTAGACGCAACAACCAACAGAAGTAATTTAGGGAAAGCAGACTAAACATAAAACAGGTTGACCTGATTTAGAGTAAAGAAATAATCCTCCCAAACGAGGAACCACTGTTCACATTGTGTTGTCTTATTCTGAAGCAGAAAAGTGTTTATTTTGAAAATATTTGATAAAAAAAGCTCTAACACAACTTTTGTTACTAAATACATGTATCTCAACTGTAACATAATGAAAGCCAGTATCCAGCGGGAGAGAAACAAGTCTGTAGGTATTTTTTGAAACTTAGGAAAACCTGTATTAGAATGACACGGATGTGCTTCCGGAAGCCATGACGAGTATAGGATGCTGGTTTTGGCTGGTTATCTGATCTAGTAAGGACTGACAGTCTTGCCTGTGAAATGTAGGCAGAGCTCATCATCTGTAGCATCATCAACAGGACTGATGGCAGATGATTGGTACAGAGCCCAGTGAAGCATCTGAATCAGAGGCTCAGGCAGTTCTGTGACTGTGCAGGCTGTAGATTCCTTGACATGTGCTATAGTGCAGTGGGGTTCCAGGTTCTGCTTCATATGTCAAAGGTCCACTACACTCAGGTAACAACTACGAAAGTAGCAGGGGCTGTGAAGAATGAACTGGGCAGTTTTTTAAGTTAGGTGGTCTTGGGAAAATACAGAAAGGGCTTCAGTCTCAAAGGATGCAGGACAAACACAGGATGAGGGTGGACACAGCAACACTCAGTACTGTAGTTGTAAATCATCGTAGCTGTGTTGGATAAGAATCAAAGTTCCAAGTGCTAATAGAAAGCACTGAAGCTGACTAAAGCTGGGGACAAACTCAGCTGAAATTCTTACAAAATGACCTAATTGTGTTCAGAAAGGATAAGCTAAATATCACTGGTGGTGGACTGCTTGTTGCTATTAAGAGTTAGTTTATATGAAATTGCGGTAGATAGTTCCTGTGAGTTAGTATGGGTAGGATTCATACTTGAGAACCAGAATAAATTAGCAATTGGTTTCTTTTACCAATACTCTAACTCAGATAATACAGATTTTGAATAGTTAAAAAAAAGCTTGAGTCTCATTTCAAATAGGTACTCCACTCATACAATTATAGTTGGTGGTGACTTCAACCTATCCAGAACACATTGGTGAAAATACATGGTTAAAATTGGCAGTAGGTATAAATAATCATCCGAAATCCTACTGAATGCATTCTCAAAAAATTATTTTGAACAATTAGCTCAGGAGCTCACCCTAAGTGTAAATGGTTGCAAAAATATACCTGACTTCTTAGCAACAAATAACCCTGAGCAAATAGGAAGCACCAAGATGGATACAGGGGTTACTGACCACAAGGTTGTTGTAGCGAGGATGAATACCACAAAAAATAAATAGAAAACACATCTATTTTAAAAAGTATATAAAAATTTGCTTGACACCTTCCCAAGAGACAGTCTGCATTCCTTCCAAACTAACTACGTAAGTGTTGGCCAGATGTCGCTTAAATATAAAGGAATAGTATTGGCAGCAACTAAGAGATTTATATTGAATAAGTTAATAAAAGATGGCACTGATCCCCCATGGTACACAAAACAGGTCAGAACACTGTCAAAGAAGCAATGAAAAAAGAATGCCAAACTTAAAAGAATGTAAAATCTCAAATGATTGGTGATGTTTTACTGACACTCAAAACTTAGTGTGGATTTCAATGTGGGATGTTTTTAATAGCTTTTACAACAAAACTCTGTCTCGAAATTTTACAGAAAATCTGAAGACCTTCTGGTCTTATGCAAAGTATACTACGTGATACCGATGTTGACATTACCGACAACAGTGCCAATAAAGTGGAGTTACAAAACAAAGTTTTATAAAACCCCTTTGCCAAAGAAGATGGTGTAAATATTCGAGAATCTGAATCAGGAACAGCTATCAACATGAGTAACTTAGAAGTAGATATCCTTGGCATAGTGAAGCAGCTTAAACTGCTTAATAAAGGCATCTTATGGTATAGATTATGTACCAATTAAGTTCCTTTCAGAGTATACTGATACAATACTTCCATACTTGTAAACATATACATCTGCTCACTAGACGAAAGATCCATACCTAAATACCACAAAATTGCACAAGACAAACCAATCCTCAAGAAAGGAATTAAGAATAATCCGATGAATTACAGACCCTTATTGCTGATGTTTATTTGCAGCAGAACTGTGGAACATACACTGTGTTCAAATGTTACCTCAAAGAAAACTGCCTACTGCCATATAGTCTGCAAGGATTAAAAAAATATCATTCTTGTGAAACACAACTATATATACACAAAAAGTGGTTAGTGCTACTGGCTGGGATCTCAAACTGATTTCATATTTCTAAATTTCCAGAGGGCTTTTGATTCTGTTCCTTAAAAGCGACTTCTAATCAAATTGTGAGCCTATGAGGAGAGGGGGGAGGGGACTGTCTCAGTTGTGCAAAAGGATTTGTGATTCACTGTCATCAGAAAGGTCACAGTTTGTAGTAATCGAAGTGTTATAGGTCCTCTGTTTTTCTAATCCCTATAAACGATTTAGGAGATAATCTCAGCAGTCCTCGCAGACTGTTTCCAGACAATGCTGTCATTTACCTTTGAGAAAAGTCTTCAGCAAATTAAAACCAATGGCAAAATGACCCGAGGCACAGTATCTGCATGGTGTGAAAAGTGACAATTGTCTCTAAATAAGGAGAAGTCATCCACATAAATGCTAAAAGAAATCAGTTAAATTTCAGTTTCATCATAAATTACACAAGTCTAAAGGCTGTCAGTTCCACTATATACCTAGTAATTAGAATTACAAACAACTTAAAAGATAATGGTGTGGGGAAGCCATACCAAGACTGTGTTTTATCAGCAGAACATGTAAAAGATGCAACATGTCAACTAAAGATACTGCCTACACTACACTTGTCCATCCTCTGGTAGAGTACAGCTGTGAAGTATGAGGTCCTTACCAGACAGGATTGACGGAGGAGATCAAAAAAGTCCAAAGAAGAGCAGATGATTTTGTACTATTGTGAAACTTGGGACAGTGTCTCTTGGACATGATAACCGAGGTGGGTGGCAATCACTGAAGCTGTTTGATAGTGGAACAGTAGAGAAATAGTCAGTAGGTGATTTAATAAACCTTCTGCCAAGTACTTAAGTGCCGTGATCAGTCATGTTGATGTACATGAAAGGAGATGAAACAATACTTGATATGTAATAGGCTAGTAGACTGTCATGAAATATCTTACAAAGTTACCAAGTTTATCCAATAACCTTATGTTACAACACCTATACTCCTGTTTTATTTGATAACAACGCATTTTGTGCTAAAAAACTGGCATAACATGAAATATTAACTTTGAAAACAGGCAATGTACCGTATTTACCTGAATATAAGACGACCCTCAATTTTAAAGAGGATGCTTCAGAAAAAATTATTTTTTTAACATACTCTGACTAATCAAAATTAAAAACTTTTACTGCTGAAGGGGTTTTACCTAAAAAGTTTATAAAGTGTCTATTTAAACTTATGTCATTTATTCACTGTCTACATTATACAAAGAGTGATAAAATAAACAAAACAAAATGATTTACATTAATTTTTAACTTTACTGTCTTTTTTGTTCCTGTCATCTGTGGTATCACTATTTTTAATCATCATCATCATCATCATCATCATCATCATTCTAGCAGGACAGCTGTGAAACTTATATCTTCATTGTCACAAATACTTGGCCATTTCTGAGATTGTGGTTACAGTAGGATCTGAGAACATGACTTTTTTTCCTGAACATGCAGCAGATTTCACTTCAATATTAATGTGAGAAATTTACATCATCTCTGGCTTCCAAACATATCGTCTGTCTGCCACTCTCTCATTGGCTGTGTTAGAACCCTATCATTCCTGTTATACCTCACGATGAGCGTCGACAACATTGCCGCACAAAATACATAAGTAGGCCACTGGCCATAACCTAGACTTTTAGTATCTGTTGCAGAAATCTATGCTACTGTTGAGTATTTGTCCAATTTTGAAGTCAGTTCGATTCTGAGTACAAATGGATTCAGGCAAACTGCAGTTTAAACATGGTAGCTATTCCTAAAAAAGGTACAGCACATTCCTGTAGTTGGCAGCATGATAAAATATTCTACCAAGTTACCACTCCCTTCCCTGCATCCATTGTAGTTCTCAACTAAGCTGCCAAATGTCACACGATTGTGTGACCGAGGTGAATACTGCACTGAACGAATCAGCTATTCAGGAAATGTTGAGCCTATTTGAACAAAAGCATTGTTTGCTAAGCCCTGCGCTTTGGAATTCTTAAAAATAAAGTTGTACAAAACCTCAAAAGTCAAAGCTTTACCTGTAAGTGCAGGATGGCCTCTATATTAATCTCTTAAACGATGTAAAATCATTGACCCCAGCAGTTATAGTTTAGTTTGTGAATATAAGATGACCCATATTTTTCAAAAGATGAATTTGGAAAAAACCTTGTGTTATAATCAGGTAAATATGATAATAGGCAGTAGAAAATTCCATGCTTGTGTGTACGTACCTGGTCGGAGTTCAACAAGAGAACAGTGCTGCTCAACCCATAATAAGGTGGAGCGGTATAAATCATCAAGGCTTGCAGTGCTCACAGCTGCTGTATATGATGACAAAAGCGGTTCAAATAATATGCTAAACTGAATATGTGTTAAAGTAAAATACTATAATCCCAAACAAATAATCTGAAACATGTTTAATTTTAACAACTGCTAAAGAATGAGTGAGAAACAGTAAGTGAACAATGGGTCAGAATTAGAAAATATACGCTACAGAATATTAAATAAGGAATTGTAATAAAGAATTGTTGGCAAAAGAAAACTTTAGAAAGAAGATCCTATGAGATAAAACCCGACCCATCAGAATTTGCTAAGCAACTGGAAAGGAGAATGTCTGAACTTAAGTCTTACAATAATTACAATATTTATATATATTTTCAAAGGAAGGCTAGAATAGTCTTATATATTTACTACAGCAGATGTTAGTAGGATGAAAAGTATTGAGAAAATGGATTCATTCCTGTAAAGTAAGTAAAAATGGGATTTCCCCTCCATGGCAAAAATATAGTTGGTCAATAGCAACTAGAGATGTCACCCAATATGCAAGGGAGCATTTAAAATCAAAACAAGAAAAAACAAAGGTACACAAAATTTATGAGGAAGAACAATTACTCAGATAGAAGACTGAGGCCACTGCCAGGAAATCATTAGAAATTTAAAGGTGATGCATAATCAAGAAAGAAGGGAACACAAACAAAAATAAGACTGACAACATATGGAGGGGAAAAATGGAAGTGGCAGGAGGAAGTAAAACATAGTACTGATTTTGCAAATTAAATTTTTTGTGCCTGCCAAGGATCAAATACAAAAATAATGGAATCTGCCTTGTTGTCAACTTCTTACCTCTTGAGCCTTTTCAGTTTTGTTGTTTTTTAAAAACCTCCTTTAGGTGCCTTGCCAGGAGTCAAGATCACACTGAAAACTCTACAGAAGCAGAAGCAGACAATCTGGAGCTGAAGAATAATCATACAATCTTGCAGCAGTCATGTGCACATCTCCTCCTCATACTACAGGCCTCGTGACAAACTCTGAATTCTGAAACAATGACTGTTAAAAAAAGTAAAGCAAAGTCTGTGGTGCTAGCACATGGCTGGGCTATTGGCCTATCTGTAGGGAGACTGCAGCCTTTCTTTGCTGTGGTACTAGGAGATACAGGGTGGCAGGTAAATTGTCTTGGTTGCCTTTTACGCACAAGAAAACACCTAGTACACATTTAATACCAGGTTGAGTGGATCTGAAACCATACTGGAGGGACTTGAACAAGAAAAATCCCCACTCCTATCTGGGATTGAACTCAGGAGCTCCAAGGCCAAAGTCTAACACCTACGTGCTAAAGACCATGGCCACAAAGTGAATGTTACTGGTGGCAAAAGCTATAACCACTAATGGTAACAAAATTAGCAACCAAGTTTCTGTGAGATATATGAGGTTTGTTTTTTAAGTAAGGTCCGTATTGTTGTAGACACTAGTAGATCGCGCGTATACCGCAACGAGCACGTGCGTCATGTACCAGCATGCCTCGGGAACAACTGTGCTCAGTTTCAGCTCTGTAGCTAACCTGTACGGTTCTGTTCTATGCTTTCTAAATGTTTAAGACTGTCAACTCAACCGCCACGTGTGAGGTTTGTTCAGTGATATGGTTTTTGTCAGCAAGGAACCTGTCTGCTGCAGAAATTCATCAACATATTTGCAAAGTGTACGGTGATACTGTTATGAGTGAAAGCAAAGTGCAGAAGTGGGTACGAGAATTCAAAGCTGGCCGCGACAACGTCCATGACGAGGACTGGTCCGGTCGCCCTTCTTTGATTACAGACGATTTGGTGGCTTCAGTTGAAACGAGGGTTCGTGAGAACAGGCGCTTCACAATAACAGGTCTCTCAAACGAATTTCCTGATGTGTCGAGATCAGTGCTTTACAACACTGTTTCTGAACACCTAAAGTTTAGGAAACTGTGCTTCTGTTGGCTCCTGAAACTCCTAACAGAGGACCACAAAAACCAAAGAAATGAAGTTCTTGACTTGTTGTCATGAAGAAGGTGACGGCTTCTTGAGTCAGATCGTGACTGGAGACAAAACAAGGATTTCGCATATTATGCCCAAGTCGAAGCAACAGAGCATGGAATGGAGACACAGAGCATGGAATGGACACACACACACACACACACACGCACACGCACACGCACACGCACACTTGCCTGTAAAGGTGAAGGCCAAACAGACTCTGCCCCAGCACAAAATCATGGCGTCGGTGTTTTGGGATAGGCATGGCGTCTTGTTGGTCAACTTCATGCAACAAGGAACCACTATTAATGCAGAAGCTACGCAGAGCGATTCAAAACAAAGATGTGGCATGCTGACAAAGGGAATTGTCTTTCTCCATGACAATGCAAGACCACACACTGCAGGTCAGACCCACAATTTATTGGACAGTTTTGGCTGGGAAGTTTTAGACCACCCACCCTACAGTCTTGATCTTGCACCGAGTGATTACCATCTGTTCCTCCACCTCGAAGAACACCTCACTGGCAACCGTTACAATTACGACGAAGATGTGAAAATGGCAGTGAAGTCTTGGTTACTGGAGCAGGCGTCAAGTTTTTATGAAGAGGGTATTTTAAAATTGGTTGAGAGGTATGATAAGTGTTTCAACAAACTTGGTAACTATGTCGAAAAGTAGAGTGAAATATGTACTTTCTGAAAATAAATTTACTTTTATGAAATAACCTTTCATTGTATACTTATGTTCAAATGGACCTTACTTAAAAAACACGCCTCGTATATGCATTGTTTAAAACATTGAGTATTGCAAGAAGAGGTAGTCTCCATCACTTAAAGCTCTATTTTACAGAAAATCAGCCATAGAAGAGTATGTGTTGGATTTCAAATTATTTCTTTTTGCACACGTTATTCTGAACAGAGTTCATGTTGGCGGCACATAAAAATGTATTTAAAAAGTCTTGCTACTAGCTTAGTTTTGTGCACATGTGAGAATAGTTTTTATGTTGACAGAATAGTTATATTCTTGGGATGCTATACAAGTGTTTTGTGCCACACCAAAGAGGAAACCATGATAATGAGCCAAAAATGTTTTCAATCCCCAAAGTCAACGGTCTTCACTGGAAATGGGCAGCAACCATGCAACGAGGTAATTTTAAAGTAAGACAAAATTTGAAGGTAAGCTGAGCATTTTGTCATTCTTTCATACTGTCCCAAAATATATGTGTTTCATATTAGGGATCCAAAGGCACTTGCTGGCTGCTGAACCCATCCTCATAACCTTTCTCAGCTCATACTTGTCTGAGGTCTACTGCACAATGTTTTTGAATTTTATCTTTTTTTCATATCCTCAGAATGAATGTACAATGGTACCTAACCAGAAACTGCAGAAAAGGGCATTGCAAGTTCCCTACTTATGTCACACTTGTAGCATGCCCCACTGTATACACTTTGCACCTGTCATGAAATATGGTAATATGGCCTAGACTTGTGATCAGCAACTACAATAAGGAAGCCCAGTTACCATGTTCACTTCACTTTTTTGTTGTTTTCACTGTGTGTCTGTTACATGTTACTCATAAGTTCATTGCTGTCTACTACTAGTCACAGTTACAATGCAATACAGCTGCCTACCAGGTTCAACAATTATGGGCCACATTCAGATTTACAATAATGGAACATGAAGTGGCTAATATACAAAACTGTATTTGTCAATTTTTATTTGATTTTTGTAGATCCAAATATGGCACCTAATGGCCCAAGGCAGTAATCAATTCTATTGGCTCAAGTCAGTAATCAATTGTACTGCATCACAACTTTGACTGTAATGAGTACTCAATTATATATTTCCAATGGCTGATTTTCTGTTGATACAAATTGTACCACTGTTGTTATTATGGAAGTTTACATTAATATCTGGATGTTCCAGAGGTTAGTAATTACTTGATAGTTGAAAACATTAAGCATCACATTTGCACCTGCTTTAGAATTTAGTGGTATCGCATACATTATTCAGCCAAATCTTTTGAATCAATTGTTGGCTATTAATTCCCTTACATCATACCACATTTGCTCACGTAATAAATGTTTCCTACCTCATAAACAGATATTTTCTTTCACATTCACTGCATTAACTTTCTGGACTGACTCAGAAGGACAGACAAATACAAAAGTAAGAAGATCTACTTACTTCTTGGATCACAGGTATGTAACAGAAACAAGTCTTATGTGTGCTCTAATCGAATTGTTGTCAAAAGACAAACATATTTTTGCTAATATAGTTTCATTATACATTCTTCTTGTGTCATTACATAAAGTAACATGTACCGTCAAACGGGGTGATTTTGGACACCGGGATGAATTCGGACAGTATGGCTTATTTGCTCTTTGCTACTGCATAGAAACAAAGAGTTACTTATTTTAACTTCCATGCGCCAGTTATTTTAAGCGCAAGATTGCATTTATCGCTTTCCACAACTTTTATTTTGCGTCAATTGTTTCCCTAGGTGAATAGCTGATGAACAGTCTCTGTGTTAAAAATCCATGCATTATCGTAAAGTGGAAACTTTCTACTGTTGTGCCGAGCGGGAAGTTATTGTAACCATAACTGTCAACGCGCTCAGCAGCTAACAGCATTGAGACAATTTCTGTACAAGTCTGTCGAGTTTCTCATGCAAGGTTATAAAATAACGACGGTTTTTGTAAAACTGTGTACTGTGTGGGGTGATTTCGGACAATGCCAAGAATGTGTAAGAGCAGGAGAGGTGCTACAGTACGGTGTAATTATGACCCAGAACTTTTAGATAAAGCTGTTCGTGCTATTCATAGTGGTAAATTATCGTACAGAAAAGCATGTGATTTGTATGGTATACCTAAATCAACCCTACAAAATAAAGTGCAGGAAGCACATCCGAAAAAAATGGGAGGATAGCCAGTGCCAAATAAAGAAGAAATGGTGAAGCAAGGTATTTTGAGGGCTGCACATTGGGGATTTCCTTTCACTATATTGGATATTAGATATTTAGTTAAAGGCTAACTTGATAAATCTAGCAAAAAAGAGAAGAAATTTCATAATATCTTGCCAGGAGAAGAATGAGTGCATTTATTCCTCAAACGACACTCAGAATATTAAATGAGCTTGAGCAGAAGTGAACAAAGAGACTGTTTGTTTAAATTATTGCAAAGTAAAAACTTATCTGTAATATATAAAATCCATTATATCATTCCATATCACTTATTCATAATAAAGGGCTCCCTTAAAATGTGTACAATGTCACCAAAATCAAATAAAAAGCATGTAGAATTTGAAAAAAAAATGCAGTAACTGTCTGAATTCACCCTCTATATACTGTGATTTCAGACAGAGATTTAAAAACAAACATGTGTCCGAAATCACCCCAATCCATGGGGTGACTTCAGACACTTTATTTAACTGTCTCAGATAAATGTACCTACATATATACTTTCTGGTTCTGGGATATTTTATTCGTTACACATATACCCTACCACTTCCATAACAATTAATTTAATCTAACAATATATACGAAAGTTACAATCAAAATAATGACAAAACCGTCCGAAATCACCTTGTATGACGGTACTTTGAACAATTTACAAGAACTAATTTGTTCACGAATCTACTTAAGTTTAGGATTAAGAATAATAAACTACTTAATCGACATACAAGAATGTCTGAAAGGATACGATCCAGAACTTCCAGTTCTCTAGTGTCCTGATACGAACATATTCATCAAACATTTCTTTCATTTTACTGGTTCGTTGCCGTGAGACAGGCGCTCCAGTAGCTGGAAGCAGTGCCTGACAATTGCTGTAACAAATAATTTATCCAATGACCCTAAAAAAATGGTTTTATATCCTTGAGATGCTTCCCCTGTGCCAAAAAGCACGTTCGCGCCCTCACACACACACACACACACACACACACACACACACACACACACACAAACACAGAGAGAGAGAGAGAGAGAGAGAGAGAGAGAGAGAGAGAGAGAGAGAGAGCACTGAATGCCCACTTAACCACACAACAAAAATTATTTCAAGGAAATTATGTTTACTAATTTCTAGAAATAGTTGAAAATAATGAGATAGTAGTTAAAATATTAGATCTCCATACATTATAATTTCTAGGACTTTTAGAGGGGAGTGAGTACAAAATATTTTGAATAGGAACCCATGTCCAATGGTTTCAATTCAGATGTGTAACACATCCATGTCTGTCAAGGGAAAGAGAAAAATCTCAAGAGCTTCTTGTCCTGGTATGCCAATAGGGTAAACAGGATGACATGTACTATGTCAGACAGTCACCTGATGTGGGGGCGTATGTAAAGTTTAATTTACAGGACTCCTGTAGAGGCAGAGGAAGATCTGCTGGCACGAATTCTGGCTGCTGCACTAGAAACTGAAGAGACACCAGGTGGGATGGAGAGTTTGTACCAGAATGTGCTTCCTAGGTAAGATGTCTGCCACAACGCTGGTGTTCGCCACATCGAGATGCTGTTGTAGTGCATCAGTACTGTTCTGTACATACAGTATGCTGGGTCCTTTTTTGTTCTGGAATAATGTACACATGTAATGTTTAATTGTTTACACAAACAAATGTGCTTAATTGATAAATGAATGTTTCGTTATGTTTTCTTTCAAACTGTTACCAAATACTTGTACTGTATCATGTCTAATTCAGTTTCTCAAGCAAAAGTGGACAAGTTACACATCTGAATTGAAACCATTGTACAACAGAAACAATTAGTTTCCAGACATGGGTTCCTATTCAAAATATTATGTACTAATCCCCTCTAGAAGCCCTAGAAGCTGGTAACTGGAATTTCCAAACACCCAGTATTTATTTTTTTCAACAACTCAGTTAACAAAATCAATAATAGGAATGAGAAAATCTATGAAGACATAATAGCACTTACTTAGGTACAAAAATATATCTTATTGTTCAGAAACAAACATTTTCAATCACTTGTCAGCAAACCATGAAAAGATCAGGTATTAATGAAGCACCATGTAAGCTACATCTCAAGAATGCGTTGGCAGCCAGTTCCCTCATTACTGAATAACTAGTTAACAGAATTTATTGTAGGGACATAAGAACACAAGTGGTAGCCAATTTCCCCCTACCAAATAACTTTCAAGCAGAATTTATTATCCGCACAATTTAAAGTGCAGAAAAATGATAGGTATACGCAATTGCTATAAACTGTCTGTTTATTAAGCTTGCTCTCTGGGCTTGGTTACTACAGTTTAGGATTTAAGTTATTTATTTTCATATGTATATGTATATATTCACATGCTTATGGGTATTTGCTGTATTAATTATATATTTATATATACGATTTATATTTATATACAGTCAAAAGCAACTAAGCATAATATTTCTTTTTTCCTAGCATGTTGTAATTAGAAAGTAAATTTTATTCTGTCTGTTCAAAGTTCTTGGATTTCTTACAACTAAACTTTAAAGATTCAAAGCACATTAGGAGCACTACTGAAAAGCTGAAGAAAAAGCTGAGGAACAGCACCTCTGAAGTTCTACCTTGAACCATCACCAACTAGCATTTTCAGGTGGACTTTCTAAAGTAGGCACGAATGCTGCACACACTGGTGGCTAGTACCCTTACAATTTTCTAAGTAAGGTTAAGAACTAAGCATTTGGTTTCAAAATGGAAGTTTTATTTTTCTTGGAGGGTAATGGAAATTTCAAAAATAAAATGTTCTGGAGTCATACCTAATTGATGCATTGAGGCACTCTATTTCCTGGCGGAGACTCAGCATCTCCTCTCGCAGCTGATCCCGTTCAGCTCTCAGCTGTTGGATGTATTCAGCACCTTTCTGCAACATTGCTGCCTTACTAAGCTGTGAACACCATCAACAAAGAAAACTCAAGAAACATTTCACCATTACATCTGCGTGACACTATTGACAACATGTTTACTTCTTAGTAATTTCTAGTTATACAAAAGTGAAATGAGATACATCACTACCTTTTCAGAACTACTGACACTTTTGTATTTGTAGCAAATAATTAAATTGCAAGAAGAAAGCCACATTTTTTGTTTACCGAATTTCTCACATGGCAAGTAAAGTTAAAACTGTATTGCTATTCAGCACACTCAATATCAGTGACAGCCTGCTGACTTTTAAACTATATTCTGGAGACTAGAAATCTACTCTGTACGAATCAGCACGAGTTTCAAAAAAGACGATCGTGTGAAACCCAGCTTGCGCTATTCGTCCAAGAGACTCAAGAGGGCCATAGGTAGATGCCGTGTTTCTTGACTTCCGCAAGATGTTTGATACAGTTCCCCATAGTCGTTTAATGAACAAAGTAAGAGCATACGGACTATCAGATCAATTGTGCGATTGGATTGAAGAGTTCCTAGATAGCAGAACACAGCATGTCATTCTCAACGGAGAGAAGTCTTCAGAAGTAAGAGTGATTTCAGAAGTGCCGCAGGGAGTGTCATAGGACCGTTGCTATTCACAATATATATAAATGACCTTGTGGATAACATAGGAAGTTCACTGAGGCTTTTTGCGGATGATGCTGTAGTATATCAAGAGGTTGTAACAATTGAAAATTGTACTGAAATGCAGGAGGATCTGCAACGAATTGACACATGGTGCAGGGAATGGCAACTGAATCTCAATGTAGACAAGTGTAATGTGCCGCAAATCCATAGAAGGAAAGATCCTTTATCATTTAGCTACAATATAGCACCTCAGCAACTGGAAGCAGTTAATTCCACAAATTCTTTGGGAGTAGGCATTAGGAGTGACTCAAAACGGAATGACCATATAAAATTAATCATCGGTAAAGCAGATGCCAACTGAGATTCATTGGAAGAACCCTAAGGAAATGCAGTCCGAAAACAATGGAAGTAGGTTACAGTACACTTGTTCGCCCACTGCTTGACTACTGTTCACCGGTGTGGGATCCGTACCAAATAGGGTTGATAGAAGAGATAGAGAAGATCCAACGGAGAGAGATGATAGATAAACTCCAGTGGAAGACTCTGCAAGAGAGATGCTCAGTAACTCGATACGGTATTTTGTTGAAGTTTCGAGAACATACCTTCACCGAGGAGTCAAGCAGTATATTTCTCCCTCCCACGTATATCTTGCGAAGAGACCATGAGGATAAAATCAGAGAGATTAGAGCCCACACAGAGGCATACCGACAATCTTTCTTTCCACAAACAATATGAGACTGGAATAGAAGGGAGAACCGATAGAGGTACTCAAGGTACCCTCCACCACACACCGTCAGGTGGCTTGCTGAGTTTGGATGTGGATGTAAATGTAGATACTGTGCTGCTCCTTGATGACACTTGCAAGCAGGAAAGAGGGCAGTGCTTGCTCCTCAAGGTGTTAACAGTGGTGCACTGGCAAGAGGACAGTCCGTTTCTGTCCTGAGCAACAGCAACTTGGCAGTGTGTGGCACTCTTGCTCTGGGCAGATTAAGCAGCAATGATGTGGTGGACGACTGGGGCTCGCTGTGGATCTGCATGTAGACAGACGGGAGGAGCAAGTGATTGCTTCCTGGGCTGGATACTGTACTCAGCCCATTGCTTATGAATTGCTGCAGTGGCTGTATTGAGTGACAGGAGCTATCTGTCAACTGCACAGTGCTGCTACAATTGAGTTAAACCTTTTTTTTTTGTATATTTGTTTGTGGTATTCTTCCAAGATCCTTTCTGGCAGTAGTCAATTTTATCACCACACTAAGTGTTGCTAATTTTAAGATTTAATGCACATACATAAAAAAATCTATTAACAACTGGTGGCAGGAGAATAGTTTTCCTATAGGTCTACATTACATTTTCAAACATTGGTTATTTTTGTTGATATAATTTTAAAAATTGGCACAGGTTATTGAGAATAATCTATTATAAGGTATTTCCAATTTAATTCATTAGTGTTTCTTAAGTCAGTTTTAAGTTGTTTGTGTTTTTAAATTGCTGAAGTTCTAGTTGAGAGGTTTGTCTTGTAAATAAAGTTGTCTAATGGTACACCAAATATGGTTGGTCACAATCAAACCCCATATTGACTAGATGGCCTGTTAAATACTGGTAAATATTTGTAGTAACTCTATTGGCCTATTACAAAAATGAAATAAACTGATCTGACCGATAGATTCTTCACAGTTAACTGATGATGTCTTTGGCATGACAACACAAAACCATAAATTTCTCTTCATGTGCCAGAGGAAACAGAAATTCCATTGTTAGGTTCAGCGTATCTGCTGTATGGCCCATAAACAGAAGCATTCGATCTACACATCCTTGGACCCTTCAAGTTTTTGAGGTAAGAATAATGAAACGTCCATGGTTCAGTGAGTAGGACATTGCTTTGTTTTTATTTGAGTATACTGGCCTACATTGCTCTCCCTCATATTTTGACTAAAAATGTGTGAAAGGAATTACTATGCTTATTGTGTTTAATCAAGAAATAAATAGTTTACTTCAGCTCTATAAATGTTTCTGGAAATATCACAAAGGAACTTTATTGACAAACACAGTAATGTATAATAATATAGTCTCTCTCTCTCTCTCTCTCTCTCTCTCTCTCTCTCACACACACACACACACACACACACACACACATTGTGCTACACGAAAACACAATGCTGGGACTCAAAGTTCTGCAGGTAAAAAAAAACTGAATGTGGGAGGAACAGGCAGAAAGTGCATGGGATAAAAATTTAACATGCAGGCACTGGCCATGGTGAGGTTGTGCAGCACATGATGATGATGATGATGATGATGATGACGACGATGATTATGAGGAGTTGGTTGGGAGGAGATGACAGAAAAGAGGAAGGCGAGGCTTTGGGGAAGAGAAAGTGGTGGCAAAATGGGTGAACTTATGGTTCTGGGGCAAGGAGAGGGTAGGTGTGGGGCAAGGGATTAATGTAGACTGATATCAGGAAGATTATGGGAGAGAAGGATGTCTTGCCAGGGTAACTCCTATCTATGAGTTCAGAAAAGCAGCTGCTAGGTGGAAGGATCCAGTGCTCAACAGCGTGTTCCACAGCCTGATGGTCAATTCTGTTCTTAGCCACAGTTCGTCAGTGGCCATTCATTTTGATGGACAGTCGGTTGGTGGTCATGTACACATAAAATACTTTGAAGAAATTGCAGCAGAGCTGGTAATGTCTTGGCTGCTTTCACACGCGGCCCCTACCTTTGATGAGATGGGATGGGATAAGTGTTGTGACTCGCCGATCATTCAAAGCGCCGCCGCGCAATTACGCGTGTCCTCTACGTGCGGCGCTGTCTGCCAGCCATGCAGCAGCTGCGCCACCTAAGCGGCCAGCCGAGCAGCGGCCACTAGACTGGGACTCAGTGCTTATTCGAATGCTAACGTGTACACATGTCTTGCTTGTCAACTTACTCTGCGACTTATATGTGTTGTGTCATTCTGAAATATACTTGTTAAACTTGACGTTATAACAATTGGCGACGAGGTAGTGGATTTTTCCTTCTCACCATTGACCCACAGGGTTCCATGGCTACTGTCGAGCAACTTTTGCAAAATCTCCTTGAACAGCAAACGCTTCTAACAGCGGCGGTTCGCGATTTCGTTGCGGCGTCAAATGCGGGGCGTTTCTCGTCGTTGGCTGTACCTCCTTTTCCTCCTTACGACGAGACAGCGGAAGACTGGTCTGATTATGAAAAATGTCTTCGACAGCACTTCTTGGCATTTCATGTCACGTACGAACAACCATGTAAGTCTCAGTTCCTTTCCTGGATTTCACCTCAAATGTATCGGTTGTTGTCGCAATTGGCTCCTTTGAAGGATCCTGCATCTTTGTCCTTTGCTGAAATGTGCTCACTTCTGTCTGTCTATTTTCAAAAGCAAACGCATGTGGTAGCCTCTAGTGTTGCCCTTTATCGTTGTCAAAAACAGCCACATCAATCCTATCGTGCTTGGGCTACTGAACTTCACGGCCTCAGTCGAAAGTGTCAATTTGTTACTGACGTTCACAAAGAACCCTATGCCGATTCCATGGTACGGGATGCTATTATCCGGTCGGCGCCCGACAAAGAAGTTCGGCAACGTGCCCTTCAGTTGGCGAATCCAAGTCTAGATGAAGTTCTCTCCATTGCGCAGTCTTTTGAAATTTCTCGCGCCGCTGGGGCGCAAATAGAGGCATGGGGTGATGTCGGGGAAATATAACCTCTGTGCGCTGTTTGACGACGCGTGCGGCGCGTCCCCACCGGCCGATGTGACCGCAGTGCGCTCCCACGCGCAGCCTCGGCCTAGCCGTAAACAACCCGCTAAGAAACTGCAGCAAAACCCCCGGCAACTTCCTTCATGTCCGCGGTGTTTTACGAAACATTCACGCGAGGATTGTCCCCAACGTTGGGCTGTGTGTCACAATTGCAAAAAGAAAGGTCATGTGTCTTCCGTTTGCAAATCCGACCGCATACATGATGTTCATGAACATGACGCTGATTCTGATTCTGTGTAGTCTGTCAATTGCACTTCTTCCCTTTCAGGGAAGTTATTCCTCACTGTCCAAATCCTTGGTCGAGATGTTTGCATGCAAGTGGATACCGGTTCTGCTGCCACTATAATTAATTCTCAGATGTATCTTCAGTTGGGTTCTCCACTTCTGTCACCTGTCACTCAGCAATTACGGATGTTCAATAAACAGAAGATTTCTCTCTTGGGACAGTTTAATGCTGAGGTATCTTACAAATCCGTCATTCACACTGTTCCCATATTTGTGGTAGACCAGAGCAACGCAGAAAATCTTTTTGGTTTCGATGCCTTTCGCGTTTTTGGGTTCTCCATAGATGACTCTGTCAATATTGTCTCTGATGCTATTCCTTGTTGACGACATTTTCATCCCTTTTTTCTTCTGGTTTAGGCCGTGCAAACGATTTTGAAGCTCATATAACGCTCAAACCCACTGCTCGGCCTAAGTTTTTTCAGGCTCGGCCCATTCCTGTGGCCCTTCGTGATCGGGTAAAACGGGAGTTGGATCGTCTCACTACTTCAGGGGTCTTGCTTCCTGTCACTTCCAGTGAGTGGTCCTCTCCTGTCGTCGTTGCTAAGCCCAATGGTGATATTCGTCTCTGTAGCAATTTCAAAGCCACTGTAAATGCTCAATGCCTCATCGACACTTACCCTATGCCCCGTCCTGAAGAACTGTTCACTAAACTTGCTGGAGACCAATATTTTTCTAAAATTGACCTGTCAGAAGCTTATCATCAACTTCCTCTCGACGCTGCTTCCCGGCAGTTTCTGGTCCTTAACACGCCTTTCGGCCTCTATCAATACCAATGCTTGCCATTCGGGGTTGCTAGCACCCCTGCTCTCTTTCAGCGATTCTCGGAACAATTATTGCTCCCTGTCCCTGGGTGTATCAATTAGATGGACGACATTGTTGTCACTGGCTCCACCACTGAAGAACATCTTCAAAATCTCCGCACACTTTTTCATGTCTTACAGACTGCCGGTCTTAAGTGTAATCTTCAGAAATCACAATTTTTTCAGGCATCTATTACGCACTTGGGGTTTCAACTCTCTCGGGATGGTATTCGTCTGCTTCAGCAAACTGTCACTGCGATTGATGCCCTTCCTCGCCCTACATCTGTTAAGGAACTGCAGGCCTTCTTGGGGAAAATAGCATACTATAACAAGTTTTTACCGTCTGCGGCTTCGGTGGCTCAGCCATTGCATCGCCTGTTGCATAAAAACGTGCCTTTTCACTGGTCCGCGTCATGCAATGCGGCTTTCCAGAAATTGAAGACTATGCTGAAACAGGCCCCGTGCCTGGCTACTTATCGACCTGGCCAACACCTTGTTCTTGCCACAGACGCCTCTCAATACGGGGTCGGTGCAGTCCTTGCCCACCGTTTTTCTGACGGTTCGGAACAACCCATTGCTTATGCCTCCAAAACGCTCATGGATGCCCAACAAATTGAAAAAGAAGCATTGGTCATTATTTATGCTCTTCATAAGTTTGGTGTTTTTCCCTATGGCTCCAAATTTCATCTTGTTATGGATCACAAACCACTTGTTTCCTTGTTTCATCCATCAACGTCACTTCCCGACAAGGCTGCACACCGCCTCCAGCATTGGGCTCTTTACTTGTCTCGTTTCAATTATGAGATTCATTTCCGGCCAACGGCTCAACATGCAAATGCTGATGCTCTGTCTCGCCTTCCCATGGGTCCTGATCAGGCATTCGATAGGGACGAACTTTTGTATTTCCACCTGGATGTTGCCGAGCAGTGGCTTGTGGACGGGTTCCCCATCACTGGGGACAGGCTGGTGGCTGCTACGAGTTCTGACCCTACCCTCTCCTGGGTTTTACACTGTATTCAGAAGGATTGGCCAGATCGCCTGTCCGCTAAGACTTCTGATCCGTTGCGGAACTACTACGCTTTGCGCTACCGCCTCACGGCTAGGGATGGTGTTATCCTCCTCTCCACTGACAATGCTTCGTCGCATGTTGTGGTACCTGCGTCTTTGCGTGCTTCGGTCTTGCGCCTCCTTCACCAAGGGCACTGGGGTGTGTCTCACACAAAATCTCTGGCGCGCCGTCATGTGTAGTGGCCTGCCATCGACTCTGAAATAGCACACATGGTCACTGCTTGCGGCCCTTGTGCGTCACAGGCCACTGCCCCGAAGTCATCTTTGTCATTGTGGCCTTCGCCTGAGAAGCCCTGGGAGCGCATTCATGCTAACTTTGTGGGACCCTTTTTAGGTACATATTGGCTCCTTGTAATTGACGCCTACTCTAACTTTCCATTCATTGTCCGTTGCACGTCGCCTACCACCGTGGCAACCACCAGTGCTCTCGCCCACATTTTTTCTTTGGAAGGCCTTCCCTCTACTCTTGTTACTGATAATGGTCCTCAATTTGCCTCTTCCGAATTTGCGGATTTTTGTGCTCGTCACAGCGTTATGCATGTCACGGCCCCGCCATTCCATCCACAATCCAGCGGTGAGGCTGAACGACTGGTCCGCACATTTAAGGCTCAGATGCGGAAACTTCTGACTTCTTCTGCTGCTGATGATGCGCTTCTCCAGTTTCTGGCGTCTTACCTTTTCACCCCCATCGGCGACCACAGCCCGGCTGAGCTCTTACATGGCCGACAGCCCCGCACGCCACTTCATCTTCTGCGGCCTCCCACCTCACGGCCGCAGGTGCCTTCCCTTGGCCGGTTCACCGCTGACGACCTCGTCTGGGTACGGGGATATGGCAGGCGGCCAAAATGGAGCCCGGGCCACATCTTAAGATACCGTGGCAGACGCCTGTATGAAATCCAGATGGACACGGGTGTTGCAGTGCGTCATTCGGACCAGCTTCGGCCAGCAACGCCTGTTCCAAATGCCGCTACACCACTTTTGGCTCTACCTGACGCTCGGGATCTTGGCATCTCTCAATACTCACAACGCAACCCTCTCACCATCATCGCGATGCCAGCACAAGAACGGACACCACCAGGAGATGTGCCCATGCAGGAACCAGATGACCATCCTCTGTCAGAGCAAATCTACTCGCCTCCTCCTCCAATGGATGCCGACACATCACCCATGTCTCCTGTCATATCAACTGGACTTGCTGCAACAGGCAGATTGGTGCAGGGGGCCCCAGCAGACTCGACCCCTACGTCTCCTGTCATCTTGACCCGTTATCATTGGGGACACTTCCGTCCGTACGGGAAGCCTCCTCCTCGAGACTTTACGGTGAGTCAAACAACGCCTATGGACGTTAGCCATCTCCAGGACACCTCCATCAAGACCAGTGCAACAATTTCAAAGGGGGAAAAGTGTTGTGACTCGCCGATCATTCAAAGCACCGCCGCGCAATTACGCGCGTCCTCTACGTGCGGCGCTGTCTGCCAGCCATGCAGCAGCTGTGCCACCTATGCGGCCAGCCGAGCAGCGGCTGCTAGACTGGGACTCAGTGCTTATTCGAATGCAAACGTGTACACATGTCTTGCTTGTCAACTTACTCTGTGGCTTATATGTGTTGTGTCGTTCTGAAATATATTTGTTAAACTTGACGTTATAACAATAAGCCTGTAGTGTGACTGGGATAGTATGGGTTGGGTGAGTGAATCGAACGGGTACTGCACCTAGGTTTCCCACAGGGATATGACCAATGTGGCAACGGGTTGAGGGTGGTGTGGCATCAGGGTGGAACGAGGGTATTGTGTAGATTGGGTGTGTAGAGTGGAATACCACTTTAGGAGGGGTGGGAAGAATTGTGGGTGTGTTTCATTTCTGGGCTCGATCACAGATAGTTAAAGCCCTGGTGGAGGATATCGTTCAATTGTTCCAATTCCAGATGACATAAAGTGATGTGGGAGTTGTTCCTTTGCAGCTGGTTCTTGGAGACGGGAGGGTTACTGAATGGAAAATCTGTCTGTGGACTAGACTTGGGGGCTGGTGCCTATCTGTGAAGGTCTTAGTGAAACCTTCAGCATAAAGGGCATGGGAATTGTCTTCACTGTAGATGCACTTTCCACGGATGGCCACCAATATGGCAGTGATTTTTTGGTGTGGATGGGGCAACAGCTGTTAAAATGCAAATAAAAGATAATTATGGAACTTAACTGTTAAGAATCTTACAAACACAAATGTTTTACTCTGCAAAACAGAAAATAAGTTACTGTTCTATTCCTTAAACAGTGTCAACTTTGCTTTGTTTCAAAAACACTAATCATCAAATTGTCTCACACCTTTGCATTTGGGTTCTGATTCAGCTGAGGTATGAGAGAATGCAACATGTCAAATCCATTCTTAATGTTGCAACGTCGCTTCTGCTCTGCATTTATATGGCACATACGGCGATGTTCCTGAAATAAAGAAAATTTGTTTCCTTCTAATAAGTTTATAGATGACAAACTATTTATAATTAATCTAACAAATCCAAAATTTTTTATTCTTAACTTATAAAAAAGCCCTTTTCATTAACATTACATGGATCTTCATTATCATCTTTACAATAATGATGAAATATTTTTAAAAAACCATTATGTTTATCATTACAAAATATAATGTACAATTTTCATGAATTGCTTGCATGGGAACCTTTACAGACACTTATACCTAACTGCACTTATTATGCAAGTACTGCATAAAACTATGGGGACACCAAAGTATGGAATTAAGTCGTCTTGTGTATTGCAAGAGTTCTGTTGGCAATGACAGTGGCCTATCTTTCACTAGCAACAGATAAAAAGTCCTGCACTGTGGATATAAAAATTTAACACTATCTTCTAGGCAAATATTACTTCAGTCTCAAAACAGAAATTGGTTCCATTTCACTAACTGATAGGGCAAAACCACTGTATAAATGCGACCATCCCCGTGAAAGGTGCCTCCTGAATGAACCGAAGTTCAGACCATGAGGTGGACCCTATTAGGCAACCTCTACACATAATCAATGGTAGTGAACCAGCCTTGAAATGTGATTATGTGGCCAGGAGACTATGGTGGAACCCACCATGTTACCACTTGTCATGTACTGATGCCTCTGCCACTGTTACCATTAGGTCCGTACGGTGCCGATATGAGCCGTTGGTATTCAGCTCACCCCCAATGGTGCCAGGCAGTGTGAGGCTGGCCACCAGGCAGTGCCGTGATCAAACATCAAAGGACAGCACTGCACCATGGCCTGCATGTGCTGTCTTTGATCAGCGCCACCACTGCTCACCGACAGACAAACTAAATTCATTTGCTTTTGTACATTCATCGTAGTTACTTCTACTCTGGTCTTTCTGACTAATCATGAACTGTGTTGTGTAGACTGTCCTTGGCTGTAGTCTGGAACTGGTGTGGAATATCAGATTGGTGTTCATATTAGAACAGTTATAACTTTGTGTGCGTTCTTACTTGTGTGGGGAGTTAGAACACAGCGGCAATGAGGGGGTTTGGACTTTCTTGCTGTGTTTCTGGACAATTTGATGATGACAGCCAGGGCATTCTTGGAGCTGATTCATCAAAGCATACTGTAATAATGACTGGAGAGCCACCAGTGGTTGGAAATGCAGCAGTGAGATCACATGTCCATGTTGGACAGGATGTTGATGGAACTGCTGGTCAAAACAGAAGAGCTGCCAGCCCGGCTGCCTTCCTTCCCAGTCCATGATGAATCTGCAGAGGTCTGGGAGATAGATGAAAAGTTGTTGCAGCATATCTTCGTCGCTTTCAAGGTAACAGACGCCGGGACCATTAAGGCTCTTTTTCTGCTGTGAACTACATCCCACACATATAACTTGTTATAGACGTTAGCTCTGCTTCAGGAACCCTCTACCCTCTCATTCACTGAAATGAGTTGTTTACTGATGTCTTGTCATTACTGACATGCTCAAGTTATTTTCTCCTTTGCTTATTGTCAGTGCAGGATGCAACTTCATCTAACATACCGTGCTTGGACAGTACAGCTGCAGGGTCTCAGCTGGAAGTGCTGACTCGTTACCTCTCAGCATAATGTGTCTTACACCGATCTGTGGTCAGGGTTGCTATTATTAGGTAGGTCACCAACGGAGAGATCCACCAATGGGAGCAAAAATTTGAAGACACCATCTAGAAAGAAGTCTTCTCAAATGCTCACTTTACGTTTTCCATGTGGCAGGCTACCAGTTGGAATCCTGGGTGGACATGGCCACAGTGACAACAACTGACACACAGGTTTCGGCATGTCCTCTGACGCAGAAATTGTGACGGTGCAGCATGCCTATAAGCCAGACGCAGGCTGCTTTCTTCTAGCCCCTTCCTTCTTGCCCCATGTCTTTTGTTCAACATGACCGGCTGGTCTATCTCAAGCATTGGTCTTCCTCCCATGATAGTCAGAAGAAAGGACACATTGTGGTGACGTGTAATCCTTGGCTCACTCGCACCACACCCTCGAGCCCCCAACCTATGGGCATCAATGTGTGTGACACTTTTACGAAGGTACCCAATAAGTTGTTTCTCACTGTGAGTATCAAGGAGGAACCTTTTCAGCTGCAACTCCAATACTGGCAACTCGGAGTCTCTCATTCATTCTCACACATATTTGCGCCTTGGTGCCTGCTGCTGGCACTCGCTATGCTTCATCTTATGAGCTGCAACAGGCAACAGATGCCCATACTTGACCAATTTACGGCAGGCACGATGTACAAGTCTGTGGTCCAACCGTTAACCATTCTTGTGGTGAGCAGTGCTTTCAATGAAAACTTGTTTGTCTTGGGTGCTTTCATGGCCTTTGGATTTATGGACTCCGATTCAGTTCTTAGATTTCTGGCCAAGTGTGGTACCAGGAACTTGAAGAACTTTGCAAGGGATTAATTGTCATTTTTTTCCCACCTTTTTCTTACCGCTTTGCAATCAAATCAAGCACGAAATCGACAAGGTGACGGCTTTGGATGTGACTGAATGTATTTCGTCAAGCCAGTGGGCTACGCCACAAGTGGTCATCAAAAAAACCGTGCCACAAGTGGTCATCAAGAAACTGTCTCACAAGCTCCACATTTGCAAGCATTTTAAAATGACGAATAACCACTAGCAGTGATCGACACTTACTGCATCCCGCATTCAGATGAATTGATGGTGAAGCTGACAGGAGGTCAATAGTTTTTTTTAAAGTGGTTTTCCTGGAGGTATATCTGTTGATTCCGCTCGATGAGTCATCTCACCAATAGATAGTGGACAATACCCTCTATGAACTGAACTGTACAAATACAAGTAGTTGGTTTCTGAAGTACCAAGTGCTCCTGCAATTTTTCAACATTTCTGGAGCAACTCACACAACACATTTCTTGTCATATCAACTCTCTGGATAATACTGTCATCATTGGTCCCTCCATGGAGAAACATCTTCAGAACCTTCGGCTTCTGTTGCAGACACACAGAATGCGCGTCTCACATGTACTCTGTGTAATTAAGAATTCTTTCAGCCATCCATTGAATACATCATTTCCTGTCAGGAGATTAAGTTGACCATCAGTCATATCACTGCCACTTACAGTCTTCCATGGCCCACTAACCTGAAGGAACTCTAGGCTTTTTTGGGTAAAATTGCCTGTTTACCAAAAATTCATCCCAAAAGCTACTACCATTAAGTATTCTCTAAATCGGTAACTGAAAAATGGTGCACCATTTGTTTGGATGGCTGTGTGTGACAGAGCATTCATGATTCTGAAGGACAGTCTTTGTTTGGTCCACTATTCAGCCACATTTCAGCCTGGTAAACTGCTTGTCTTGGCTACTGATGCTTCCCAGTTTGGGCTTGAGTCTATTCTGGCTCATTGCAGTTCCAAGGTCCAGAGCAGCCAACAGGACTTGCCTCAAAGACGCTAAACACGGCGCAGAAGAATTACTCACAAATTGAGGAGGAGGCCCTAATCGTTATACAGGATGGTCCATCTGAAGTTTCGAATGAGATTATCTCGAAAACTATACATCGGGTAAAAATAGTGGGTAAGACAAGTTCGTAAGTTCAAACGGGGACATCATATGATACTACACGTGACCTCCAGCCCCTGCCCCCTTGCGTGGGGCGGGGAGCAACTTTTAAATCATAAATAGAAACCCCCATTTTTATTGCAAATTTGGATTCTCCATAAAAAAGTAATCAAGTTTCATCTGAAACCTTTTTTTAACCATTGACAGATGATGCTGAAATCGAGAAAAATTAAAATTGGGGAAGAACTGAGATTTATTTAGAATGATCCGAGAAGGACGCATCAAATCAATACAAAATGTGCACCAATCCTTTCATTACGCCAAATCAAGCTCTTTTTTTACAAAATGTATCCTACTTACCACAGTTTTTAATGGAGGGAGGCGGAATAGTGTTAAAATCTCGTTAGGGAACTCCTCACAATTGCATTACTCATCTGACTTGGCGCTACCATGGCCAAACTGCGAACTATGGATCAGTATAAAGGTCAGTGCAATGCAATCAGACTTTCAGATTGTGAACCGTAAACATCAGCTGACAAAAGTAAATGATTCTTTAGCGAAACATGGCTCACTATCCTCCTACAGAGATTGTTGATATGATGTTAGTTTTCGGTGACTGCCATAACAATTACGCTGCAGCTGCACAATTGTATGCGGATCGTTTCCCAACAGATGACATCCAAGCGAAAACATTATTCAAAATTGCACTCAATGAGCCTGTAATGGATACATGCACCATCCACCTCGTCATCACGAATACAATGAAAATGACGCTCGTACCCCTACCGTTCTTACTTGTGTTCAACTGGATCCTGAAATGAGTAGTTGTGCGATTCAGAGACAAACTGGAATACCGAAATCAACTGTTTTGAGGATTTTGAAGACACACAAATATCATGCTTATAGTATCATACTGACACAGGCATTACCGCTGAAAGATATGCAAATACGTGTGTATTTCTGCCAATGGGCCTTGTAAATGATCAGAGATGACAATGATATTTTTAGATACGTTACGTTCACCGATGAAGCCACATTAAAAAACAACGGCAAATTAAATCATCATGATTGTCATTATTGGTCCCCTGCCAATCCACACCGGCACAGACCCGTAGACAATCAACACAAATGGCCGTTAAGGATCTGCTGTGGAATTTAAAACAGTTATTTGAGATGACCGTATTTTTTGACCGAAATGTTACTGATAAATCTTATTTACAACTTCTCCGCGATGATTTGTTGGAGCTAATGGAAGATGTTTATTTAGAAACTAGGCAATGAATTTGGTTCCAACAGGACAGAGCAGCTCCCCATTATGCTAAAAATGTGCAGAATGTTTTAAATTTACAGTACCCTGGTCAGTGGGTAGGACGCGGCGGACCAATTCAGTGGCCTCCACGTTCACCAGACCTAACATCTCCTGATTTTTTCTTGTGGGGTTATTTAAAAAATATTGTTTATGAAAGACAGCCCACAGCCCGAAATGATATGGAACAATGCGTTCGAAGAGCGAGTGCAGCCATACCACGGGATGTGCTGCTCAAAACTGTGGACAGCTTTTGCAGACAATTGACTTTATGCATTGAAGGAAATGGGGATCATCTTGAACAATTTCTTCAGGGCTAATTTCATTAATTAAGCACCCCAAATTGTGATAAGCAAGGGGTCTCACACTAATGAAGCACCTCAACACGTGAGAGGCAAGGGAACATCATTCTACTACATCCATGTCGTCATTTCTGGGTAACGCTAAAAGTAGGGTACAGTACATTTTGTACAAAAATAGCTTAATTTGGCATAACGAAAGATTTGGTGCACATTTTTTATCAATGTGATGCGTCTTTCTCGGATAATTCTAAATAAATCAGAGTTCTTAACCAATTTTACTTTTTTCTCAATTTCAGTGCCATCTGTCAATGGTTTAAATAATGTTTCAGACAAAACTTGATTACTTTTTTATGGAGAATCCGAATCTGCAATAAAAAAATGGTGGTTTCCATTTAAGATTTAAAAGTCTCCCCACACCCCACCCAAGGGAGCGGGGACTGGAGGTCACATGTAGTATCATTTGACGTCCCCCTTTGAGCTTACGAACTTGTCTTACACACTATTTTTACCCGATGTATGGTTTTCGAGACAATCTCATCCGAAACTTCAGATGGACCACCCTGTATATGCGATAAAGTAGTTTCTTTTATATGGCGTGAAGTTTCACCTCATCATGGCCCACAAACTACTTCTGTCCCCCTTTAGCTCATCTCCCCGACAGGATGGTCCACAGGCTGCAATGATGGGTCCTGTTCCTCAGCTGTTACAGTTAAGAGATTCACTTCTGCCCGATGGTTCAGCACTCCAACACAGATGCCCTCTTGTAACTTCCTAAGGGTCCCGACCCCTGCAAATATCCAGGAGGCAATCTTTTGCTTTTATCTCAATGAGGGAGCTCAGCAGGTGGTGGACAGCTTCCCTGTTATGAGCTCAAGTGTAGCTAATGCCATCAGCATGGATCCTGTTCTACACCAGATGCAGCAGCATATCCAGTGAGGTGGACAGAACGGCTCCTGACCCAAGCTGTTGGACCCCATCCATAATTACTTTGTGCTGTTCAACAGATTACGCAGCATGGTATCCAGCACATCAAAGCACCTCCATTTGATACGCAGTTTAACAGAAAAGTGGAGCATCTCGTATGGACCTTTAAAATGCAGATGAAGAACTATATGAGGATGCTCCGGTGGAAGTGGCGCTCTTTTTCCTAGTTCTTACATGGCCATCCCTACTAGTGAGAAGAGTCCAGTGGAAAGGCTGCATGGGTGCCAGCCACACACCTCGCTGCACCTCCTGCTGCCAATCCCTTGCCCACCGCCTGTGCCAACGTCACATACTAGGCGCCCTGGCCCCATATCTGGATTTGTGCCTCAGTCATTTTAAGTGCTGGATTCCGGCAGTTGTTCATGAGCCAGCGTTGTCTTCACAACACAGAACGGTTACAGGTTGGAGGCCTGCCACTGGAACTAACTGTGCCTGCAGGTGGGCTACACACCCACTGGCCCTCTTGCACCTCCTTTGCTGTCCACATGTTATATCCTGGTCTCCAACCTCTTCTCTACTTCTTGGGGCAGTTCCTCTCCCTCTGACCTGGCCTATAGCAATGTGTTCCCCTTTGCCTCCCATGCCCTCAGCTGCTGTTTTTTCCAGGCCTTCCTGGGTCACACAGGGCTGGTGGCAGAAGAGTTCTTCCCGCAGGGTGAGCTGCTGAGTGGACCATTGGAGCTGCCCCAGTACATTCCTATTCCTGTCCCCGAGGAGCCGGAGAACTGCATCACTTCCACTCTGGCACCACAGACACTGGCAGATCGCACTGCATGGTGTCTGCCCGTGGTAGAGTCATCATCATAAGAGCTACTTCCAGCTCCATTCTATGGTTACTGCCAATAGAGAGCTTCTGTCTGCATCGCACTCAGTTTAACGCGATGCCCCGGAGGTCATGGACATTGCTTCCTGCGTACCTGACTACAGCACATGGCGTGGGGGAAGGATGCTTGGTTCGCACTGAAATCACTATTGCCTCTGAAAGGGTAGAGGACTGCAGTAACCCTCCACGCTACTGCTTGCCACATACCGGCGCTTCCAATGCTGCTACCACAATGTCCTGCACAGTGCCGATGTAAGCCGTTGCATTTCAACTCACCTGCCACAGGTATGATTGTCATTCTGGACGTTTGTATGTCACCATGTACCCAGATTCAGTACTTTACAATGCTCCATACAAATTATCTGCTTGGGTCGCAGGCACACTAACTAGGAGGATACTAACTACTTGCCACCTTCTATGTTCTTTAAGTTGGCTGTGACTCAGTGTAAGTTACTTGGGATATCTTCAAAAGACATGCTATGAGCTCTTGGTGAAAAGTTTAACACTTGTTTAGCATGAAAATAAAGTCTCATAAATGCAACTTCAATTGCCAGAGGGATGAAAGGGTTAATCAGTATGACACTATGGTGCATCCAAATTTTTATTGAAACACTATGCATGGTGGAAAATATGTTGAATATTTGTATTATGACATATATGAAACAGAATGACTTCATCTCTCCAAGTGAGCAGAAAGAGGTATGCCGTGGGTGACTATTTCAGTTCGCTAACCACATATTATTGTCCATCATTCCCAACCACTTTAGTTACAACCCACACATGTCTATAAATCTCAGTACAGGAGTGATAGGATGTCAGGAGACAGCACATAGAAACAAGGGACTTTCCGTATGAGTCTTCTTTGTTACCATATCTTTTAAGTCTTGTCTCTGAGACCTAGCAGAATGGCACCACCTTCTCCAGTCTCTGTTTGTATAGAATTAGTCCTGGACTTAGTTATTTTCTGGATAAATGCATGATATACACTGAATACACAGAAGGAGTTGGAGTAAATGGATATTTTCACAATGAATATATATCGCATGCTTCAGTGGCCTCAAGATCCCTTGCAATTCTGCAGGAAATATTGTATATTTGTTTCGTAAAATTATCTTGAGGACAAACTCGAGGGAAGCAACAGAGTCCCTAAAAGAATAGTACTGTTTAAACCTGTCTGTGAGCACTACCAAATAGTTGTCATGCACGTTAAACTTTTGTAAAATATTGAGTTAAAAACATTTACAGTGATTTGCTTGTTCTCTTAAATGACACTGGGCTTCTTCAGTAATCATGGCAGAAATCAATTCCAACCCTAGCTAAAGAGTCAATGTTTGTTTCACACAAAGAACCACCAGATGATGAAGTGTGTGAATCTCAATGTTCTAATTGATCATGGGAGATTCATAAAAGAAAAAGCAAATCCATGGTAGGGTGAGCAACAGCTGGATATACCAGTTATTCTGTAATGTATTCCTGGCACACCATAAGCAAATGCCAAGAGATTGCAGTAGCACCTTCCTCCCCCCCCCCCCCCCCCCATCCTCCACCAAGTCAGAGAAATGAGTGCTACTGGAATAGAAAACTTGAGGAACTGATTATGGATACAACTGTAAAAAGAACAAACCACTTAAAAAGTCTATGTTATCAAATGGGACCATATTAGATGAATCTGAGTTATCACCATGTGAGTAAAAAAAGGATACACATTCATTACCTTTGGGGGTGGTCCTGAGTCCCTTCTTGAACTACGGTATGGTGGAGATTGTGGACTCCCAAGTGGTGAAGTCCCCAGAGGTGAACTCAAATCTGATGGTGAGTTCTTACATGGGCTTACCATGCTTATCTGCAAAATGGAGAGAATTACACACTTTTGCATCAGAAGGCTTCGTTTGCTACTCCATTTCATTTTGCAATGAAAAATGATAAACATGTAACTCACAATGCAATACAAATTTAAATACAACTAAATGTAAGAAAACACTCCATGGCATTCAGAAATATCCCATTCACATACTGAATTCAGAAGCTAACAATTTCCTTTGATGTATTTTTCAAAAATTATGTTGCACATTTTCTCTTAAACTAGATTTCTGTACTACTTAACAAATCCCACAAAATCCTCAAATTTTGTAACACTTAGCTTTTTCTTCCATATGTGTTTTTCTTTCCGTGTATTATGCAGAGAAATGAGGGACATTAATAGAAAAATTAAATAATCCACTGATCTAGCCCTGAAATAAAGTCACATATTCCGCTTTAATTTATACTGTGGTATTTGGTTTGGCCACATGGACATAGTAGTAACAACACACACAAGTAAGTACACCGCTAGAGCATAAAACACTGAGAAAACTGTTCAGAAATTCCATACACAGCCCAAGAACAATGGCTAGCCGAATCCAATGCAATGCAGAGAGTCATGATAGTGGAGTAAAGTTAACATGAGAAAATACAACAACGGAATGAAACAGCATCCACTCCACTCCAGGATTATATCAGGTAGATGGCTTGTCAGTCTCTAGAGGGATGGTGTCCATTAGCTACCCATGCAGAGTGCGATGTGGTGCTGCCGTCTATGTTTGATTGCGAAACCACGTGACGGCTGGACTTGCACTGCTGCATGCTGGTGCAGGGGAATTGAATTGTGATAGTTCATGCTGGTGTGTTGTTGCTTTTTATTATGGTAATGGCCACTGAGGTGCCAGTATTACCACAGTCCTCACTCCTTGGAGGGCTGACTGTCAGATGGTACAATACCAGCATCCCTCTCCCATAGTGTGATGTATCACATGGTACACAGGAAAGCAATATTCATGTTGTGCTGAGCACTGCTGATGGGTGCCCTCAGAGTGGACAAAAGATCTGTGTTGGTTGCAACTGGAATTTAGGGCAGAAAATGCTCTTGGTGGTGATGACCCCATCGAAGGCGGATGCCTGATGGTGCAATGCCACTCACAAAGGGCGCCAACACCAGAGCTGGATCTGTGTGGACATCAGGTGCCTTTGTGAGTGAAAGCAGGAACTATTTGGGACCCTGAGGCTTGTGTGGAGGGCAGGAGAAAACAGCGAATCAGAGCGTGGTGAGCAAGGACGACTCAGAACAGAAGATGGAGCCAAAAATAGGGACGGTGCCTGTAGGGATGAAGGAGAAGACAAAAATCCAGACCCCAGGAGGGAGGAAAGCTTGAGAGGTGTGCGCGGACAGTGGAGCCCAGATGGGGGTCCCTGGCACATAGTGTGACAACAAACATGTATGTGGTGTAGGTAGCAGGAGGTGCAACACAATGCATGGCTGGTGCCCCTGCAGCAGCTCAGCAGGGCTCTTCTCATCAATCGGAGTGGACCTGTCAGAACTGGGGAAAAAACTGAGGGCTTCTTCCATATGTGCGTCTCTTATGTACTACTTCATCTCCATTTCGAAAGTCCATATGACACTTCCTGTTTCACTGTTTGTTTGACTGAAGATGGAATGGATGTGTTCCAACATGGCAGATACCGTTCTGCACACAGAAGTCTTGAAAAGTCTGTGAAATAAACTGTGGGCCATTATCTGTCACCACAGTGCAGGGGAGACCCTCTATGGAGAAGATCTACATGAGGGTCTGCACCGTCAATTCCGCTGTCATTGAACAGCAGTTTGTGATTTATAGAAATACAGATAGGCACTTATGACAATCACTCAATATCCATCCATCCAAAAAGGGGCTCATTGCAAAATCCAGATGGACATGCTCAAATGGCTGTGGAGATCCCAGCCACAGCAATTAATGTTGCCGTGGCATTGCCTCATGGCCTGCATGCCCAGACAAGTAGTGATTAAATGTTCAATCTCACAAGAATGTCTCATCTGAGAGACAGCTGAATGACCACCCGTAGCACTATTGTCGACAAGAGTCGGTCTACGGCACAGCACAAAAAATTGGAGATAGGATCTGATACTCGAGCTGGAGGCCTTTCCAACGATCCCCCATGGACCTCTTTGGGGGACACCTCCTTGGCGAAGCACTGTCAGTGCAGGTGGAGGCTTGCATATTCACATGAAGCTGAGGGCTATGCTGAACGTAGAGGACCTACTGCCGGAAAGGTCTTAGCTGAGGGCTCAGACTAAGAGCGTCCCACAATGTCCTGTCTTCCTTATCCACTCCTAGTCCTTACCCAACCCAAGGTGTGATGGGATCCATGCTGAGGGGTGTGTGGTACATGGGAAGATGTGTCGTAAACAGAGCCGCAGGGATACCAGGCGACCTCCCTGAGTAAGTAGCCTTACATCATGTGGCCTTTCCGTGGTCAGGACCGTTTGAATGCATTCCCACTACTGAATCAGGGTCTAGACCTGAGGAAGAAGTGGAAACTGTAACTATGAAATTGGACCAGATCAAGATTAAAGCCTTGTCTGGGGCCCAGAGGAGGAAACTTCTCAGGGAACAGAAACAAAAGGAAGGAAAAGAATGGCTTCCCAAACAAAAGTGAAGGGAATTAAAAGGGCATGAGACCAAGACCTCAAGAAAAAACTGTCTCAGGTTGAAGGGGATATGCAGACTCCCACAACGTCGAAGACGGGTAACAAGAGGATAAGGGAGGAATCTAAGATTCCCTTCTCCCAGGATAAGCGAGTCCAGAAAAAGCCAAGGCAAGAAATAGGGAAACAGACCTATAGTACTGCAGTCTTGGTTTTTAGGATGGCAGTTATCCAAGAAGGCTATCCACTGGTAAGCATAACTTCGCAGCAGTAGCAGCTCGTGCAGATGACCCTCTTCGAAAAGATTAGGAGGGGTGGGGTGAGGGCGACACTGGTCCACGACCCAATTTCAGGAGGGTCTGTCTAGATTGCAGAGCCCTCATTTTTGTCTGTGAGGGGGTGCATACAGTGGAATGTCTCAAGGACAAGATGTCCATGATATCCCCATGGGAGGATGCGATGCTGCAAGTCAAGACTGCAGCTGAGCTTCTTAAGACCTCAAAGATATCAATATCGGTACCAAAGATCCTTAAGGATGTCCCTCCAAAGACTCTGTTCGAGAAAATAGGGCTCCAGAACTCAAAAGTCTCGACAGAGGATTGGAGAGTAATCAACCAGACGTCTGTAATGGAAGGAAAAACCCTGGTGTTGGAGGTCGGAGAGAAGTAGCTGAAATTGTTTTGAGAGTTCTCGCAGGTTGCCATCAGGCCTCAAAAGCAATGATGGCAGCAAGATAGAGACTTGAGGTGCTGCAAATTAATCTGCAGTACAGTAAAGGGGCCATGCTGCCCTGAGATGTCACCCGGAGAGACAGGAAGTGGATGTGACCCTGACAAGAACCCTACTTATATAAAGAGGGTGTATCGGGCCTCGGTGGCACTGGAGTTAAGCTGATTTCTGCTAGAAATCTAAGAAACTCCAGAACATGCACTTATGTGAGAAATGGAATTCTTTCATGCCAATGATGGATTTCTGTTTCAGGGACCTGGTGACCATCAGGATGCAGCAACATGAGGAAGGTATCACAAAGGAAATTGTTTTGGCCTCAGCATACCTTCCTTACGAAGGTAGTTCTCCACCTCCTTTGGAAGTGAGGAGACTGACAGAAGCTTGCCATCGGCAAAGTGACCAGCTGTTGGCTGGATGTGATGCCAGTGCCCACAATCTAGTTTGTAGCAGCAATGACACCAACAGTAGAGGTGACTTGCCACCAACAGTAGAGGTGAGTACCTTCTTGAATTCCTCTTGTCTAACAGCTTGGAGATCCTGAATAGGGGTGACAAACCTACATTCAGGAACAGCAGAATGGAAGAAGTAACTGACATTACCTTTGTTTCCATGATGATGGGCAGCTATGTCAAACAATGGCATGTGGCATTAGAGCCATCCTCACTGGACCACATGTATATTAAATTCAAGGTTGAAATTGGAATTAAGACTGACCACAGCCAGTAGGAATCCCAGGAAAATAGACTGGGAGACATACAGGAGGGACCTTGACTTAAGGTTATCAGAAATTAAAACCACAATAAGGAAACCAGTAGTGTTTGAGGAAGTGGCAGAGGCTGTAACCCCTGCCATGGTGATCTCATACCAAGACAACTGCTCAATCACCAAGAAGTGCACAAACAGGAGTGTGTCTTGGTGGAACAACAACTTCGAAGCGCAAAGAAGACAGGTACGAAGACTGTTTAACCTTGTGAGACGTAAAGGACAATGGGCAAAATATCGTGAGGCCCTTGTCAACTACAACCTTGCCACTAGACAAACAAAGGAGGCATCCTGCAAGGCATTCTGTGAGGAAGTGTAGGGCACAGCTGATCATCAAGCCAGACTTCATGAAATCCTTGCTAGAGTACCAACTAATCCAGGAGATATGTTAAGGGTGGAGGATGGGGAATATACAACGACAGCACATGAGACACTGGAATTGCTCCTCACAACTCACTTCTCTCAATATGCTCTGGCAGATAACATAGGCCAGAATGCAATCCCTGAGAGACAATGGTTCTCAGACATTCGAAGAGAGGACTGGGAATTGGCCAAGGAGTGTGTTGACTTCAATAAAATCCAATGGGCAGTGAGAACATTCCAACCATTTAAGTCACCTGGCCCAGATGGCATCTTTCCAGCTCTCCTGCAACAAGCAGGAGAGAACCTTATAAGAGTCCTATGCAGGTTATTCACAGTTAGCCTAGCAGCAGGAATCATTCCCAATGCCAAGGACATGAGAACAGTCAGTCAGTCCTCCTTCACTCTTAAAACATTGGAAAAACTGGTTAATGTACATGTTTGGGAGAGGAGGCTAACTAGGCTCCTCTACATTCAAACCAACATGCAAATCAACAACGTAAATCATGCGAGGCAGCTCTCCACAAATTCATTGGGAAGGTGGAGAAAGCACTTCACTTTCAGGAAATGGCACTCTGCATCTTTCTGGACATCAAGGGGGTCATATGTAGGTGGACTAGGGTCATGCTTAGTGGAAGGAAGGTAGAGGCCACCAAGATAAATAAAAAGATGGTAATTAACACCACTAGAGGTTGTCCCCACGGAGGAGTTTTGTCCCCTTTATTGTGAAATCTAGTGGTGAACGAACTCATTGAGGGAACTAAATTCCATACAATGCTTTTGCCAAGTATACGCAGATGATGTCGTCATAGAAACTACCTGTGAAGGGGATAGTGAAATATCTAGGGGTAACCTTGGATGAGAAGCTAACATGGACCCCTCACATTAAGAGCAACAACTCCAAGGCGAAAGGTAGTCTAGTGAGTACCAGAAGAGCTTGTGGCAAAAACTGGGTCCTAAGCCCCAGAGGTATGCACTGGGTATACACCACAGTGGTTAGACTTAGGATCTCCTACAGGACTGTAGTGCGGTGGAAGAAAGTAGGACAGCAGGTTGTAGCTAAAGAGCTTGCTAAGGTGCAGAGACTGGCTTGCTTAGCCATAATAGGTGGAATTAGAAACACACCAACCGCTGGGATGGAAACCACTCTGGACATGCATTCACTACACCTCTGGGTCAAGATGAAAGCAGCAACAGGTACAATACAGACTCAAAACTGGTAAAAACTATATCTCATTGGGATATCCAGTCACACACTAAGATAGTGAGTGAGGTAAATACAGGAATGGTTCGGGAAATGCCAGCTCATTATATAATAACTCCCAACTGCTTCAACCAACCTTACAATATGATAATTGGAAACAGGGAGCAGTGGGAAAAAACATTTCAACACAGTGCAGGGAACACTATCTGGTTCACTGGTGTGTCGAAATCAGACGAAGGTGCTGGGGCGGGGTGTATGAGGTTCTGCCAAGACTGGAGGGCACCATCTATCTAAGAAAACTGGTCTCGGTATTCCAAGCTGAAATCACTGCAGTCAGGGTGTGTGTACGTGTGTGTGGAGGAGAATGTGTGTAGGTGCTACAAGGACTGAAGCATCTACAGCTACTCAGACAGCCCTGAAATCATTGGCAGCTCCTGCAACAAGATGTAACATTGTTGCAGAATGTCACAGGGTTCTCGTGGAGCTAGGGGGAAGCAATAGGGTAAACTTAGTGTGGGTCCCTGGCCACTCAGGCATCGGTAGAAATGAACAAACTGACAGATTGGTCAGGATGGGGGCAAAGAATCCATTTATTGGACCGGAACCTGTCCTGAATATCACCAAGGCTATGATCAAACTAGAACTATGGAACTGGCTCAGAAGACAGCACATATAATACTAGACCAAGGTCTATAAATAAAAACATGGTAAGGTAATGATGCCAAAGCCATGTTTTAAAAGAAGCTCTGTAATCCTGGGCTTGACAAGAAAGAGATTAAACTCATGGTTGGACTGATGACCAGCCATGGGAATTTCAAAAAACACCTGAAAACAATGGGTATAACGGAAGAAGATCCTAAATGCAGGATCTGTGATGAGAGTAAAGAAACTGCATCAGTAGTGGAAATGGAGAGATATAAAAAGACTGGGTGTGATGGTGGAATGACGGCTATGTGGTGCTGGGATGAGAACAGGGAAAGGGCTGTATGGGTGAGGATAGTGACTAATGAAAGTTGTGGCCAGTAGGGCTGTGGGAACGTAAGATGTATTGCAGGGCAAGTTTCCACCCGCGCAGTTCAAAAAAGCTGGTGTTGGTGGGAAGGATCCATACAGCACAGGCTGTGAAGCAGATTGAAATGAAGGATGCCATGTTTGGCAGCATGTTCAGTAACAGGGTGGTCCACTTGTTTCTTGGCCACAGTTTGTCAGTGGCCATTCATGTGGACAGACAGCCCGTTGGTTGTCATGCTACACAGAATGCAGCACAGTGGTTGCAGCTTAGCTTGTATATCACATAACTGGTTTCACATGTAGCCCTGCCTTTGATGGGATAGGTGATGTTAGTGACCGGACTGGAGTAGGTGGTTGTGGGAGGACATGTGGAACAGGTCTTGCATCTAGGTCTGCTACAGGGATATGAGCCATGAGGTAAGCAATTGGGAGCAAGGGTTGTGTAAGAATGGATGAGTATATTGTGTAGGTTCGGTGGATGGTGGAATACCACTGTGGGAGGGGTGGGAAGAATAGTGGGCAGGACATTTCTTATTTCAAGGCATTCAGTTGCTCCAGTACTGGGTGGTACTGAGTTACGAGGGGAATGCTCCTCTGTGGCCAGGTGGTGTGACTTTGGGGGGTGGTGGGAGACTGGAAAGATAAGGCATGGGAGATATGACCACCTCTCCACAGTTCCTGTCCCTTTACCATGCAGTGCCCTGCTTGTCACTATTGATGTCACCTCTCTTTACACTAACATTCCTAAGGCCCATGGCCTTACTGCTATTGAACACTACCTTTCCCAACACCCGGCAGGTTCCAGAGCAACAACCTCCTTCCTAGTCACCATGACCCACTATAACCTCACCCACAATTACTTCTGCTTTGAAGGCATTACCTACAAACAAATCTGGGGTATGACTATGGGCACCCGCATGGCACCATCCTATGCCCACCAATTCATGGGCCATCTAGAGGAATCCTTCCTAAAAACCCAGAATCCTAAACACCTCAGCTGGTTCAGATTCACTGATGATATCTTCACTATCTGGATTGAGGGTGAGAACACCCTACTCACATTCCTCCAGAACCTTAACAACTTCTTCTCCATTTGCTTCACTTGGTCCTACTCAATCCAACAAGCCACCTTCCCAGATGTTGACGTCCACCTTAAAGATGGCTGCATCAGTACCTCCGTCCATATAAAACCTACTAACCACCAGCAGTACCTCCACTTCAGCAGCTGCCACCCGTTTCGTAACAAGACGTCCCTTCCGCACAGTCTAGCCACCCGTGGTCGTCCTATCTGCAGTGGCGAGCAGTCCCTCTCATAATATACCAAGGGTCTCACCGAAGCCTTCACTGACTCTAATTATCCTCCCAATCTTGTATAAAAACAAATCTCCCATGGCTTATCTTTCAAGTCTCCCACCATCTTCCAAAGTCCCACCATCCAGCCACAGAGGAGAATTTCCCTTGTAACTCATTACCACCCAGGACTGGAGCAACTGAATTACATTCTCCACCAGGGTTTCGATTACCTCTCATCATGCCCTGAAATGAGAATTGTCCTGCCCACTATTCTTCCCACCCCTCCCACAGTGGTGTTCTGCCGTCCACCGAACCCACACAACATACTCATCCATCCTTACACAACACTGCTCACAATCCCTGACATCATGGCTCATACCCCCATAATAGACCTAGATGTGAGACCTGTTCCATACATCCTCCCACAACCACCTACTCCAGTCCAGTCACTAACATCACCTTTCCCATCACAGGCAGGGCTACGTGTGAAACCAGTCATGTGATCTACAAGCTACGCTGCAACCATTGTGCTGCATTCTATGTAGGCATGACAACCAACAAGCTGTCTGTCTGCATGAATGGCCATCCACAAACTGTAGCCAAGAAACAAGTGGACCACCCTGTTGCTGAGCACACTGCCCAACACAACCTTCTTTATTTCAATGACTGCTTCACAGCCTGTGCCAGGATCCTTCCCACCAACACCGGCTTTTCTTATATGCGCAAGTGGGAACTTTCCCTGTGATACATCCTACATTCCCACAACCCTCTGGGCCTCAACCTTTGTTAGTTACTGTCATCACCAATCCAGCCCCTTCCCTGTTCCCATCTCAGCACTGCACTGCACAGCCATCTTTCCACCATCACACCCAGTCTTTTTATTTCTCTCCTTTTCCGCTAGTCTCCCCCCCCCCCCCCCCCCCCCTAAATCTCTCCCCTGCCCTCTGTCTAGCCTGCTGCACTCCACTGTCTACTACCCCCACCATACATCCCTTCCCCTCCATGCCCGTTTCCTCCCTTGCCCCCCCCCCCCCTCCACCCAGTTGCCAAACCCCTCCTGCATTGGTGCTGCTGCTCGCAGTGTGGTTGCTGTTGCCTGAGACTGCAGCTGTGTGTGTGAATTGGTGTCTGTCTGTCTATTGTTCACGAAGGCTTTACTTACAATAGTCTTTTTCTTGTGCCTATGTGAGACTCAGTATCTCCGCTATATAGTGAGTAGCAACTTTCCTTTTCATAATAAAGTTCTCCCTTTAGTTGGTTATGAAATGCAAGTGACAATGACCTGGCTCTGAAGAAATGAGTCTGTGCTGTGGGTTTAAGAAGAATGTGCACTGTAAAATCTCTGGCCTTGCCTGCCTATGCATAAAAATGTCTGAAAATTCTCTGCAAAGTCCATCTAATTACTTATATGGCACAAGACTGGAAACAGGGTTAGCGAAATTTGCAATCGTGAACCCAAACACCTTAAAAGTATAGAAGCCAAACAAATTTTCTGTAAAAGCTCTGTCCATCACACAGAAAGTCAGTGTGTGGACCATCACCCTGTATGCTATCTTCACCATAAACCGTCCAAGATTAGGGATTTGCTGTCTGTTATAGCTGATACATGAGGTAGCAGACGACAACAGGGAGCCAACACATAGATAAATATTAGAATTAATAAGCATGGCTGCCATGCCTGTATCCACTTGTAACTGTAGTGGTGTCCTGTTAATATACACAATGATGAACAGCTCATTGGAAACAGTTGCAAGCCTGTTACATGCATGGCTAATAACACCAATGTACATAAATCGAGAGGCATGGCATACTGCCGCAATTTGTCCTTTCTTCCTACAATGGTGGTAAGAAGACCAATGCTTACATCAGGCCAACTGGTCATGTTACACAAAAGAAGCGGAGCAAGAAGGCAGGGGCTGATGGGAACCAATCTACCCGAGACATGTTTAAGTGGAGCATGTGGCTGGGTGTGCTGCACTGTCGCAATGCCCACTTCCGAAGTTCTGCTGGAACGTAAGTGCATATCATTGCCTAAGCTGACAGCGGCCACATCCACCCAGGAATCCAACTGATGGCCCACCCACGGTTGAAGCCTTGCTAATGGACCAGTCAATACACTGTCCAACATGCCCGTGCACTCCTGCTGTTGCAATTCAAGAAGTTTCTTGCTTTCCAACTGTTGCCATAGTAAGCTTTGAAGCACTATCTCCATGGACGGGCCTGTTGACATCGTCAATTAGTGAAAAAAAAAACGTGAATGTTCAACTGAGCTCATCGCTGCTTGTGTAGTAACACCACACACGGATAAGTACGCACTTATAGCATAAGCCATTTTCATGAGAAAACAGTTTTGAAGTCCCACACACATTAAAAAAATAATGCCAGCCCACATACAATACAACGCGGAGAGTCCCAAAAGCACAGTAAAGTTAACACAAGAAAACACAATATCAGAATGATGCTGAGTGCACTCCATTCCGAGATTACATCAGATAGATTGCTTGTCAGTCTCTCAAGGTGGCTCTGTCCCATCAGCTGTGCATGCCGACCCTGAAGCAGTGCTAATTTCAATATTTGATTGTGCTGCTACTTGGTGGCCAGAACTGCACTGCAATGGGCAAGTTGAACCATGATGGTTTGTTCCAGTGCCTCGCATCAAGTTATGGTAGCAGCCATAGAGGTCCCGTTATGATACGAGATGTAGCAAATTGTTATTACAGATACTATGGAAAGATTTTGATCCTCATCGAAACCTCTCTCTGTTCTGCTTCAACTGATGTTGAATATAAAACTTTCCTCAATTTCTGATTCCACTGGATTCTAATCAACATTTGTTCTGAAAGAGCTCCATGAAAAGCAATATCTCAGTATTAATACAGGGTGGGGCAAATGAAAGTGTCCCAAAGAACAGAGTTCCAGGGTACAAAGAAACACAGCAGAGGAAAGGAAATACAGTACTAATCTGACTACAGCGGATGTTGAAAGTGCCGACCATTCATCTCTTGTCACGTTTGGGCACTGGTCAGCAAGCTCCTGAAGGCGGAAATGTTTTGCTGCACTTCCTGAATACTATGATGGTTGTTGTGATACACCTTAGACTTGAGGCCTCCCCACAAAAAGTAACTGCACTCTGATAGATCGGGTGACCTTTGTGGCCTATTAGGGTCATGACCAGACTGACCACAGCTAACAACTCTGTCAGGCGTGAAGATTATGTAACTGTGCTCCATGGTTCGACAGTTGTATGAGCAGTTGCTCCATCCTGTTGGAAGTAACTGCACCTCTTTTCCCCCTCCGTTAATGCTGCCACAAATGGTTTCAAAAAGTTGACAATGTAACATGCTGAAGTCAGAGTCTAATGAGAGAAGATCGGACCAATAATGCAGTGTGCAGACACTGCACACCAAACCCAAACCTTATGATCACGCAATGGTGTTTGTGGAAGTTGTGCGGATTCTCCACTGCCCAGAACCTGTGATTCTGTGAGATGACATAACAACTCCAGTGAAACCAGGCTTCATCAGACATAAAGAACAGATCCATCTCCAAACCATTTATTGTTATCTCAGTCAATAGCCACTCACAAAACTGAAGGTGCTGAGTAGCATCTGCTGGTTTTAGCACATGAACAACAGATGCTCAGTAGGGATGCATGTGCAGGTCCAGGTTGAGTATTCGTCCGCAAGATCAACATGATATGCAGGTCTCTGGCGACAGGCATTGAGTTGACTTGGTAGGGCTCTGAAGCAGTACGTGGTGAATCACAGCCACATTTTTTGGTTGGGGGCATGTTTCAGAGAGTTTGTTCCAAACATATCCTGTCCAACGCCATTTTTGGAATAAGCACTATATGGCGCTCTTTTCTGGCATATTGACAACATTAAATTCTCATCAAACAACTGACCACACTGTTTCCATGACTCTGTCACCACATAACTTTCCACAATGAACACCTGCTGGTCCACTCTGAGTACCGCAGCAACAACATAGAAAGTCTGTATAAAGTGCTGGCAAGCAGAGCAATGCAGCATACAAGTAAAATGCTCAACCAGTTGACGAGTGGTAAATAAGTGGAAACACAATGAAAATCACACTGTGGTCACCCACTTCTGATTCCTTGACATTCAAGATGACTGCTCAATTCAGCCTATTACCATTTCCTTCTCGCGTAAATTTCAAAATTTCATCTCATTCTTAATGAAAGGAGGAAACAAAGATGATGACATTGAAGAAGAAATAAAGGTAGTTAATGTGTTTCAATCTTATGACTTGTGCAACTTGAAACTGAAACCATAAAGCCTGTTCTGTCTTAGTTAATTTGGTTGCATTAATTTTTTCCAATGATGGAATTAACTATTCTAAATAAGACAACAGATGCATAATGCTGTAATCAAAGTAAACTGGACAATGTAACCTCGTCACTGGAAAGAGAAACTGGTAACAAAGAATATATCCTATATGCACCACTCAAAACAGTTAGAAGGACAAGAATTTTATCAAGTGTGCCTTGTACGTAACCTGTGATTAAGACATATACTGTTGCTTTTAGTCCAATGCCCATTTTAATTATGAGAACAATCCTCCACAATTCATTTGAAAGTTATGGCTTAGTGGCAATATTCAAAGTATCATGCTATAAGAGTGAAATGGATGAGCAATGTCTTTCACTCTACCATCTAGTTAGTGTAAGTAATGAGAGCAACTCTACACTCTTTCCGTACATTTCATCAGACACTGTGACACATCTAACTGATGCAGAATGTGTTCAGGCAGTGTAACTACTGCAGGAAGGTTGGACTATTCACACAGTGTCTACACAGTTTAATGTGGCTTCATTGTTCTTGGGAGGGTTTGGTAACAATTTTGTCAAACTAGTACATACCCAAAAAAGCCAGGGCAAGGGAGACAATGCAAAACATCCACCAGAGATGATTGACATGTGGTTAATTGTTCTCTTCACTGGCGCACTGTGACAGCCAGGAACCTACAAAATGATCTAAGAGCAGCAACTGGTTGCAGTGTGAGTGATCAAACAATATAAAACGGACTCCGGGAGGCGCGTTTAAGGCCAAGACGACCTCCTCACATCCCTCGATTAACTGCTTTGACAAATGAGGGATCGATTCTGATCTGCTGAGGAACATAGAAACAGGCAGACGCGTCACCTGTGCAATGTACTGTTTACAAATGAGCCTAACATGAGGCGACAGTAGTACACATGTATATCGCCATCTTGTTGAATGTTATAATGAAGCAGTAGTTCAGGAAATAGACATCTGGCTGCAGCTTAGTCATGGTGTAGGGTGGCATCACAATTGATGGCCCATAGGACCTTCAGATACTCAGAGGTCAACTTAAGCTCAGAGTTACATCAATGAGATTGTACCGGATCATGTTATGTCCATCACAGTTGTCATGGCTCCTCAGTCTATCTTGCAACACGATAATGTGTCCCCAGTTTATCCTGCAACCAAAATGTGACAGCACATTCAGCAGCAGCCACCATGGAAACTTTACAGGACCTCGCAATTCAAACATTAGACGGGCCTGCTCTGAGTTCTGACCTCAGTCCTCTTGGGCATCTATGGTGTATACTGGACAGACAACTTTGGGCCCCTCCTGTAATACCTCAGACTCAACTTGCAGATGTCCTTTTTGAGGCGTGGGAAAAAAAAAAATTGAGCAGTATATAATTTCATGAGCAGTATATAATTTCACGTATGTAATGAAGAATGTCCTACCGTTGGAACAACTTGAGTGGGTGCTGTAGTTATAAGCAGTGTTGCCGGAGATGACTGCTGCTGTACAGGCAGGGCCGGCAATATGCTTGAAGCTTGTTTTGTTGGCACCTGGGCCGCTAGCGTTGGCCTTTCTGGTGTTGCCGTAAAGTTGAAGACTGTATTTGCAGAAGGAGCTGAAACAAGGAATAAGAATCTTTACAGGTAAATAGTGTAGTAGAATAGAAAAGTTACAGACATACACTCCTGGAAATGGAAAAAAGAACACATTGACATCGGTGTGTCAGACCCACCATACTTGCTCCGGACACTGCGAGAGGGCTGTACAAGCAATGATCACACGCACGGCACAGCGGACACACCAGGAACCGCGGTGTTGGCCGTCGAATGGCGCTAGCTGCGCAGCATTTGTGCACCGCCGCCGTCAGTGTCAGCCAGTTTGCCGTGGCATACGGAGCTCCATCGCAGTCTTTAACACTGGCAGCATGCCGCGACAGCGTGGACGTGAACCGTATGTGCAGTTGACGGACTTTGAGCGAGGGCGTATAGTGGGCATGCGGGAGGCCGGGTGGATGTACCGCCGAATTGCTCAACACGTGGGGCGTGAGGTCTCCACAGTACATCGATGTTGTCGCCAGTGGTCGGCGGAAGGTGCACGTGCCCGTCTACCTGGGACCGGACCGCAGCGACGCACGGATGCACGCCAAGACCGTAGGATCCTACGCAGTGACGTAGGGGACCGCACCGCCACTTCCCAGCAAATTAGGGACACTGTTGCTCCTGGGGTATCAGCGAGGACCATTCGCAACCGTCTCCATGATGCTGGGCTACGGTCCCGCACACCGTTAGGCCGTCTTCCGCTCACGCCCCAACATTGTGCAGCCCGCCTCCAGTGGTGTCGCGACAGGCGTGAATGGAGGGACGAATGGAGACGTGTCGTCTTCAGCGATGAGAGTCGCTTCTGCCTTGGTGCCAATGATGGTCGTATGCGTGTTTGGCGCCGTGCAGGTGAGCACCACAATCAGGACTGCATACGACCGAGGCACACAGGGCCAACACCCGGCATCATGGTGTGGGGAGCGATCTCCTACACTGGCCGTACACCACTGGTGATCGTCGAGGGGACACTGAATAGTGCACGGTACATCCAAACCGTCTTCGAACCCATCGTTCTACCATTCCTAGACCGGCAAGGGAACTTGCTGTTCCAACAGGACAATGCACGTCCGCATGTATCCCGTGCCACCCAACGTGCTCTAGAAGGTGTAAGTCAACTACCCTGGCCAGCAAGATCTCCGGATCTGTCCCCCATTGAGCATGTTTGGGACTGGATGAAGCGTCGTCTCACGCGGTCTGCACGTCCAGCACGAACGCTGGTCCAACTGAGGCGCCAGGTGGAAATGGCATGGCAAGCCGTTCCACAGGACTACATCCAGCATCTCTACGATCGTCTCCATGGGAGAATAGCAGCCTGCATTGCTGCGAAAGGTGGATATACACTGTACTAGTGCCGACATTGTGCATGCTCTGTTGCCTGTGTCTATGTGCCTGTGGTTCTGTCAGTGTGATCATGTGATGTATCTGACCCCAGGAATGTGTCAATAAAGTTTCCCCTTCCTGGGACAATGAATTCACGGTGTTCTTATTTCAATTTCCAGGAGTGTAGAATAGAAAAGACTTAACATAGACAGAGTATACAAAACAGAAGGACAAGTATCAAGATACATTTTGCACAAAAAGTTTTAATGTCATGAATGATAATTGACAACCTTTTCTTATGGAAGTGCAACATGTGAACACAATAATCAACTGTACGTCACGTACCAAGTACTGTAGTGTCACTACTATTTTACAAGCAAATCAGTGGGAATATAGTGGTAAAGTACTGCAGCAGGTGCAGGCAGCTGGCTAGTGAGAGATGCTTTTCCAATAACCGTAACAGGGCTGTTTAATTCTTTGTGGGACAGGCTCAACTCTGGGAAACCTGCCAGCACAGTGAAAAGAGATGGCTTTTGCAGTACAGGCAAGGGGATTTCTCTGCCAACATGCTCCAGCAATGTTGTCAAGAATATGACTATACTATGTTCTTCATAAGAATAAACTTGATGTAAGCATTATGCCATGTATTCTTCCATGTTTGCTTAAATCTCATTGGATTATGTTTCACATGGAGAGAAAACCAAGCTGCAACCAGTACAGTTATGTACACTCATGAGGATACGTTTTATGCCGTGTTACACACACAAAGACTGAGCAATAATGCAGGACAACAGCTTTACCGGCACATTGAACTTTGACAGCAATGGCCAGCTAGATGGGCCAACTAACCTGCAGTGATGTGAGCAGTTGCAGGTTCAGATGTAAAAAGAGACGAGCAAAGAAACTATATAGCTTTGAATGTCATCTAACTTTTAAAGAGAATGAAATAATATTTGGCAGAATTCCAGCACTAATGCATGCTTCTTAGGTGATCAGATGGAAATCATAAAATGCTCTTGCTCTCACCTAACACAGTATTACAAACACAAACTAGAGTGATGAAAATTTCTAAGTTAAACACAGAGCAATTTTTCTGAGAGAGCTATGTGTGATGCAAAAGCATACTGCAGGGATTTCACTGCACTGCTGAATACTGGAACCACTGAAGATATTAATTACACTCAGTCATCTAATAATTTTTTGTCTCCTTCCTTATCTGAAACTGAGAAATAAATTTCAGTTCTGGAACTTTCGTCTGCTATGTTGATAATGAGTCAACCTACAACAGAATCCATGAAGCCACCCACGTGCCTCATTTTCTCCTCTTCTTTTATTACGTGCCGTTCTATATCCCACCAGTGTTCAGCAGTGATGTGAAAAAGCTGTGCGCGTTAGTTTCAGTACGTCTGGCAGCTTGGCAATCTTGTTATTGCTTGGGCCAAATCCCTTAACTTGGCTCCAGATCAGCTCTGGTGTATTCATATTGTAATGGTACAGTGGCAAATGCAAAAATGCAGCATTTGTACATGCTGGATGCTGTGAAAATGATTGTTTTTCATGCTTCTATGATGCTAATCACCCTGGTTCATGTGAGACTACAACTGTGGTATAAAACAATGGGCATAGTCCAAATAAAAAGTATTTGGATTTTCATTTTTGCCCTAAAAATTTAAACTGTTATGTTTTCTGAATTTAGGCAACATTTATTAACAATCTTTCATAAAATATCGATAAGTAAGAATTGGTATTTGAAATTAAAACAAAAATTTCACTTACAATATGTAATTATAAACAAGAAGATGTGCGTTATTCATAAAGAGTGATGATGAATTTTAAAATTACGAGATGTACGTATTTCAAATTGAACGGAAAAAAAAAGAAAAGAAAGACGACTATGGTGAGACTTGAACGAGCAATCCATGAACTGCACTAGGTTATCAAGCTACTACACTACACTTTATGTGTGTTTGTACAGGGTGCGGCAATCAAACTACATTTATTATTAGTGTGCGGAAGTGTTGGAAGTAGTGGGGGGCGAGTAACCGAGGTCGCCACTGCGCTCCCCCAACACAAAGCATTTCAGTAGCCATGGAGCAGTGGACTAAGCAACAACGGTCGTTTGAGGTGAAAGCATTCTACCAAAGCGGTAGCTATGTAGCTGCTCAGCTTTGTTTCCGGGTACATTTCCAAATTAATTGTAATAGGCCGGTGCCTTTGGTTAACTCAATAAAAACTTGGGTCGAAAACTTTGAAAATGTCGGTGAAACAACAAGGAAAAGAGGTGGCAGAGCGAAGACAATGCGTACTCCCGAGAATGTGGAACATGAAAGAGTTAATGTGGGAAGAAGGCCCTGGAGATCAGTGCATAGACAGAGTGTTGCGCCTGGAATTTCTGGCAAGACTGTCTTAAGGATTTTGAGGTTAGACTTACATCACCACCCACACAAAATCAAAGTGGTTAACACTTTGAATAATAATGACCTCATGGTCTGACAGCATTTATGTGAAAATCTTTTGCAAATGATTGAAGAAAACGAGGAGCTTGTTCACAGTCTCTGGATGAGTGAAGAGGCACATTGTCACCTCAGTGGATATGTGAACAAACAGAACTTTAGATATTGGAGTAATCAGAACCTTCACCAACCCCATGAAAAACCCCTGCACTCAACCAACAAAACAGTTTGGTGTGCAATTTCCTCATCGGGAATAACAGGCCCTTATTTTTTTGAGAATGAAAGAGGGCAATCTGTTACCATGAATGCTGAGCGCTATTCAACAATGTTAAGGACATTCTTCATAACTCAGCTTCGTCAGTATGGAGCAACAAGTCACACAGCCCACCTGAGCATTAATGTTTTCAATGAAGTTTTTCCTAACCGGGTGATTTCCAAGAATGGAGTGGTTGCCCCCCCCCCCCCTCTCCCTCTCAACCTTACAGCTTGTGATTTTTTTCTTGTGGGGTTACCTTAAGACCAAAGCGTACAAGAATAACCTCATAATGTTGGTGCTCTCAAAGCAAGAATAAGGCTGGAAATCGAGAGAATAGCTCAGCGTATGCTCCGTCACGTGATGGACACCTTCATAAAGTGCCTGCAAAAATGCTATGATCAAGAAGGATGCCATCTTGCTGATGTATTTTCAAACAATGAAAAAATGTGTTTCTTAAATGTTTTTTAACGCAGAATAAGATCGTAAGAATAAAATTTTGATATCTGCATCCATGTTTATTTTACACTCATTTTAAAAAATGCAAGTTTGACTGCCACACCCTGTTTATCAACTGTATCAAATACAGTGCCTCGGAAAACTTAAAAACTGATTTTTTCTGTAAATTTATGAAAACATTAAGAACGACCTATTTCTTGGCATTTTTTAACTGTGTTCAACACGTGTTTCACTACAGAACAGGAAGCAGCCCCAGCTATTGTTGTACTGCATATAAACAGTGCAACAATCAGAGCACAATAGTACAGAGACTGTGACTGTACACAAGTTTTGAAATAAAAACTACATACCCAAGGCATGATTAAGAAAAACATTGATGGCTGTTGGTGCACTGCATTCTGGTATAAATAGCTATCATTTTCTGGCAGATTCATTGTAAATCCAGCAGTAGTATTAAAGTGTAGAGGCTATGCCTGATGAAGGGAACACATGGATCCGCCAACCGCAGTCATGAGTTTGAGCCTCAATCGCTCTACCTGCCTCCTGCACTAAGTCCACCTTCCAGACTTAGTACAAACGTGCAGCACAGCTATCCCAGGTCCACTCTATTAGTGAGCGTGACTCCTGCCCAGGGGGGCAGCACGTCGAATCAGGCATGGCGGCTGTCTTCCGCCAATGCTAGTGCGGGCACCACCGCGCAATACCCCATCACTTGCCAGGCTGCAACCATCGACCAGTAATCTGGCTACATTGCAACAATTCCAGCCATTTTTGAGTTCTACTGATGACATGAGTTGTGGCGTGATTTACCTAACCAGTTTGTGTGCTGCATACAGGGCACCAACATCAGCAATTCTTGGTGTGCATGTCTCAGCCAATCGGCTGGGCACTAACAGTCATCTTGATGGTCACACAGCCCTGTGGAGACATGCTGAGATGGGTGTGGTCACTACTCCACAATCAAAGAGGGCAAATGGTAGAGTAAAACAAAGACAGCTGCGTTTCTCTGGGCCACCACTGACCATCAGCCCCACAACAACGCTCTGCCACCAGCCGTCCTACAACAAAAAGCCACCCCAGCATCTCTGGGGTTGGCTTCAGTACTGAGCTTTCACCCAGTAATAAGAGTCTCTACCCCTCCATAATACAGGACTGTTTCTCATGTTTAGTTCTTATGCCTGGAAATTGTGATTTTTAGGTTTTACAGTTTTTTTTTTTTTTTTTTTTTTTTTTTTTTTTTTTTTTTTTTTTTTTTTTATTTATTTCACATTAGCCAGTGCTTCTTCAATGTTGCTTATTTCCCAATCTTGGACGACAATTTCTGCAACGAGAAATTATTCACAATTTTACTGGTTTGTGGTTACTAATCCATCTTCAGATTATGTTTTGCTGTATTACTTAATCAAGTCTTGTGAATATTATGGACTTAATTATATGAGAAAGGAGGTGTTCAGATACCAATGCATGTGAATGATGAATACATAATACTTAATACTTGATGTCATGTTGCTTATGGTACCTTTTCACATTTGATTTAGCATCATATCCCAACCTTCTGCAGAGTTTTTATTGTCTGCCATTCTCAACTATTATTATGGCATTTGACTGTTATTTTTGGATATGTCATATTAGCATAAGTATACTTATTTTCTGTAAATATTGTGCACTTTTTTGTATGAGAAAACATTATGTCACTCAAGCATGTTAATTGTTGTATGTTAATATTTGTAATATGACATTTGGAGAAGTACGGTATGTGTATATGGTACATTTGCATGACTGTGATTTGGTTTGTTATTCTGATTCTCGTATTTACTATAATCATACTGGTTTCAACCCTCTACAGTTGAAAATATGTTTTTATTCATGTAAAAAAGTGCACACTTACATACTTTTGAGATAATGCAATCTTCCTTTTCCTTTTTATTTTTCCTCTTTTTTACACTTGTTAACATCTTATCGTTATGTTCTGTAATTATGTATGGAGTCAAATAATTATGTGAAATGAGTAACAACTCTGGTTCTGTTAGTATGAAGGAGCACGAGTTACATCTCAGCTACAGTTTATTTATTGTAACAAATTTATTTAGTTCTTACTCTGTCACGTGTGTATACCTATTTGATCATTTGTAACTGTGAGTTCTAATGGGTCACACAATTTTTGTGCGATCACACAGGTTGGTTTACCGTATAGGTGTAATTGTATCTACAGGAAAAGTTAATATGTGCACATGTGATCAAAAGTATCCGGACACCTGGCTAAAAATGACTTACAAGTTCGTGGTGCTCTCCATCGGTAACGCTGGAATTCAATATGGTGTTGGCCTGCCCCTAGCCTTGATGACAGCTTCCACTTTTGCAGGCAAACATTCAGTCAGGTGCTCGAAGGTTTCTTGGTGCATGCCAGCCCATTCTTCATGGAGTGGTGCACTGAGGAGAGGTATCGATGTCATTTCATGAGGCCTGGCACGAAATCGGCATTCCAGGACATCCCAAAGGTGTTGTATAGGATTCAGGTCAGGACACGGTGCAGGCCTGTCCATTACAGGGATGTTATTGTCGTGTAACCACTTCGCCACAGGCCATGCATTATGAACAGGTGCTCAATCGTGTCGAAAGATGCAATCGCCATCCTCGAATTGCTTTTCAACAGAGGGAAGCAAGATGGTGCTTAAAACATCAATGTAGGCCTATGCTGTAATAGTGCCACGCTAAACAATAAGGGGTGCACACCCCCTCCATGAAACACACGACCACACCATAACACCACCACCACTGAATTTTACTGCTACCACTACACATGCTGGCAGATGACGTTCACCAAGTGTTTGCAATACGCACACCCTGCCATCGGATCGCCACGTTATGTACAGTGATTTGTCACTCCAAACAAGGTTTTTCCACCATTCAATTGTCCAGTTTTTACGCTCCTTACACCAATCGAGGCGTCATTTGGCATTTACTGGCATGATGTGCGTCATTTGGCATTTACTGGCATGATGTGTGGCTTATGAACAGCCACTCGACCATGAAATCCAAGTTTTCTCACCTCCCGTCTAACTGTCAAAGTACTTGCAGTGGATCCTTAATGCAGTTTGGAATCCTGTGTGATGGTCTGGATAGATGTCTGCCTATTACACATTACAACCCTCTTCAACTGTCAGTGGTCTCTGCCAGTCAACAGACGAGGCTGGCCTGTATGCTTTTGTGCTGTACGTGTCCCTTCACATTTCCACTTCATTATCACATCGGAAACAATGAACCTAGGGATGTTTAGAAGTGTGGAAATCTCGCATACGGATGTATGACAAGTGATACCTAATCACCTGACCACGTTCGAAGTCCGGAGCACCCCCATTCTGCTCTATCATGATGTCCAAAGACTACTAAGGTCGCTGATATGAAGTACCTGGCAGTAGGTGGCAGCACAATGCACCTAATATGAAAAACGTATGTTTTTGGGGGTGTCCGGATACTTATGATCACATAGTGTATTTCCATACTGATAATTGATACGACATGTGATTAATTATTAAATATTTGACCTTTTCGTAAGTATTACTTTGTATAACACTAACAAACAATTGATCAGTTTACATATAATTCTGTACATTTCTTGTTTTGTTTGGTCTCATACAGATACGGAGATTATGATACAGTGTTGAAACCAGTAATAATACAAGATTATTAATACAGCTGTCTGTCACACATTTCAAAGACTACATTACTCTTGCTGGAAATCACCTGTAAAAAAATGTTCAATAACTGACCCACACAGAATAAGACCAAGGAGAAAAAACCACCTTGAAGATCCTCGACAATGAACAGACAGATGACAGAAATGATGCATTTGCTATTGTCTTGTGAAGATAAAATCCTTATAATTAGCTGTATATTACAACATAAAGATACCACACCAGTAAGATGTCAAGACATGACTTTCTGCAAGATATAACTTTACGTTAACTGTTTATCACAACATACTATTATTCAGCAAAATGAAACCTAGGCAAATCTATTATGTTTACAACATAAATACTCTGATAAATCAAAGAGTATCTTATGTTTTTACATAATGTCACAATCACAGCCCTCCATCTGGATTATAACTTGTCAAATGCCCATGCAATGGAATTTGATAGTGGGGAGTGGAAGCCTCCCCTTTTAGTGTGATATGCATTCCAGCAAGTATTTTACAAAATGGCACGTTTTAAGTTCTTCAACGATGGACTGATCATAATTTTATTTATTTATTTATTTGTGAATAAATCTTATGAACTCTGTTCTCAAAAACCTAATTGATGGTCTTCCGAACCGAATGTTATAAACATTCATAAACTTAGCCAGGCACAGGAACGAAATATCAATTCCAGTGTACTGTGATCAATACATTTGTTTAGAACAAACCACAGAAGTTATACAGATTCACTAAATAATTGTGTCAATCTGTTAACTGTACACAAATTGAAACACAGGAAGATGCAATTTCTGCAGAAGTCCAAGCTTGAAAGGTAAATAACAGGTTCCATATACGAAAATTGACAGTCACGGAGCATCGCATTGTGTTAGAGAGAGAATTATAACAGTGTGCCTGGCGCCAACGTGTGAACTCGTTTGACAACCATATCAGCTGACAGCTTGTTGACGACATGTGCCAATCTATGTCGTTACACCAGCCCCTTCAGTGAATGCAGAGTGTCATCCACAAATTACAACAGGAAGTGTACACACCATCCAGAAGGCGTTCAGTGCTTTGGTTGAGTTTCTGCTTCCTGCATAGTTTGCTGTACTCGAGGTGCAAGCTGTGTCTGGTTAGGTCATACATGCATTTGTACTAATTCAGGTAACACAAAGGTTGGCTTAATCCTGTCAATTGAGACAGTACTTGGTTTGCCATTAATCAAAATCTCCATGGTTCTTTCACCTATGTCAACAACACTAAAAGGGCCTGCGTATGGAGCTGTCAATGACAGTTTCACTCCATCTGTATGTAGCTTAACACATGTGCATGACTAACACACGGTGCACACAGATGTGCCAAGTTCCATGCTTCACTTGATGAGGTCAGGTACGAGTCATCTGTTCCCTCAGGTGAGAAATGAAATCTGCTTAATAGATATCATTCATCTTGACAGCACTCTGATCAGTCAGCTCACCAGGGAGTCGCAGTGTTTCACCATAAATAAGCTCAGCCGATGAATAGTGCAGGTCAGATTTGTAAGTGCTTTGCAGACTGAGCAAGACCAAGGCTAAAGTTGTTGTCCAACTTGAATTGTGAAACATGGTTGTGCCTTTTAATGAATGGTGCCACTACTCTATCATGCCATTACTTTCTGGGTGATAGCTTTTGGTCTTGCGATGCACCGCACTGCAGGATTTGATCAGCTGGGCGAACAGTTCAGACTCGAATTGTCAGCTGCTATCTGTTGTGATAGGTAGCGGACAACCGAAGCATGATATCCAGTGCAGAATGAAGGTGAAGGTTATTGTTTCCACTGAAATATTGTAAACTTGTATGGCTTCGGGCCAGTGGGTAAAACGATCATTTTCTATTATCAGGTGTTGTTGGCCCTGGAGGCTCCTAGTTGTTTAGTGTATCTTGATATCATCCTTGACTTTTCAGCCACAGTAAAGCAACGCCAACAACACTTGGCCGAAAACTTTAAACACCTGGATCAGTACAGGGTTGTATTAAATATTTATAAGTGCATTTTTGGCCAAATTGAGATGAATTTGGTAAGCCAACGTTTGTGCTTTAATGAGTTGAACAAAATCTATTGCATTCATTACTATGTCAATCTTGCAGTGGAAATCTTGCGGTTCTGCCTAGGCAATTTCGCACAGGAGCCGAGAAACTTTACACATTGGCACGGAGCACGTGCAAGTCCACGCTCGAAAGTCCTTTTGCATGCCAGGCCATACAAAACAGTTAACAATCAGTTTAACTGTAGATCTGATGCCAGGGTGGCATAAGTTTTGAAGGCCCTCACAAGCATGTCTGCAGAATGAGGAAGGTAGGAACAGATGAGATATCCCACCTGAGACTTTGCAATAAAGTATTATGTTGGTGGCAGGAATGTCAGTCATTTTCAGCTGGAGGTTGGAGAAAGCACCTTTAATAATGTCCTGAAGCTCCTGGTCCAACGTTTGTCCTTTAACGAGTTGAACAAAATCTATTGCACTCATTATGTTGTTTACATGGGATAGGCAGTTGGCTACTATGTTATTAATTCTTTATATGTGGCGTACTTCAGAGTTGAATTGAACAATGAATTGTATTGTTGTGGCAAACACTTACTGTTATTCTGTCGGATGGCATAGACATCCGGTTTGTGGTTGGCAAAAATTGTAAACTCGTCTCCAATTGTCAGTGAAAGTATTTAAGATCTGTGTACATAGCAAGAAGTCGCAATCATGTGTGCACCAAATTTTATTTTATTTATTTATTTTTGTATGACAGAGAGAGTTGGTGCAAGCAAAATGCAGGTGGCTGCCACATACCATCTATCAGCCGTTGCAACACTGAACCGATTGCAGTTTGGCTTGTATCAACCACCAGCACAAGAAGTGCTTCTAATGCGGGAAGTGCTGGGAGTGCTGCATTCACTATACTTTGTTTAGATGCTCCAAAAGTGGAGCTCACAGCATCTGTCCACTGGATTGGGGAGTTCACCTTGTGCTTAGGACTAGAAAATGCTGCAGTTAACAGTTCTTGAGTTCAGCTGAATGGGGTAGGTGATACCAGTGAAAATTCAGTATTTCTAGAAAGTGGCACAGTTCTTTCATCCTTTCTGACTGTAAAATCCTCAATATTGCCTCTACCTTTTGAGGAAGTGGTAAGGACCCTCCAAGGCAAGGTCAGATGGCCTACAAAAGTCATCTCAATTTGGCCAAAAATGCACTTATAAATATTTAATACAACCCTGTACTGATCCAGGTGTTTAAAGTTTTTGGCCAAGTGTTGTTGGCGTTGATCTACTGTGGCTGAAAAGTCAAGGATGATATCAAGATACACTAAACGAAAAGACAAGCCTTAAAGCATCGAGTCTATAAATCTCTACCAAGTCTGCACAACACTGAGTAAGTCAAATGTCATGAAAAGACTTCCAAACAGGCCAAATGCTGTAATTGTAGCCATCTTCCACTGGTACGGGATAATAATACGGCACCACTTTAGCATTAAAGGTGTGATAATCTCCCCTTTGGCATCAAGTGCCACACTTTTTGGGCACTAAGAGTAGAGGCCATGACCACGGACTACTAGGAAGGTGAATGATGGCTTCCTTGAGCATAGTATTGAATTCAGCCTAGGCAATAATATAATGGTTGGGGGCAAGGTGTCTAGGCCTACGTGAAATTGGTAGGCCTGCAGTAATCTTAGTATAGTGCACAGTGCTGTGATGTACCTCTTTCGGAGCATCTGGAGGTCGTATAATACCCAGGAACTGCTCCAGCAGCTTGGCATAGCTGCTGCCTGCCATCTGGATAAGCTGGTGCTGTGCTGTGGCAAAACCTGGAAGCAGCTAGACCAGTGATACTATTGACGAGATGTGCATTGGCGATGTCTGGCAGCAGACAATAAAGCACCAGGAAGTCAACTCCAATGATGGGCTCAGTCACGTCCGGTACCATGAAGTTCCAAGCAAAAGCACAGCATAATCCCAAATCCAACTCTATGTGTTGTGTGCCATAGGTCATTATGATGAAGTTGTTGGCTGCAGAGAGATAGAATGCAATCGGCTTCCAATATTTGCTCAACAGGGTTCATGGGTTAATACATAAATCTGATCCTTTATCCATCGGAAACTTCTGTCCTGACTTCCAATCTGTAATGAAGAAGTGCAGAAATGCTGACTGGCAATCAGATTGTTGTTTAGGAAGGCACATGGAGAAGTGCATTTAGGTGCCTGACTGAACTTCCGATGATACCAACAAATGTCGGGTGACGGCCATGCTGTGCCCCTCATTCGCTGATTTGTTTGCTCTGGGCATCAACCTTGTTCAGGAGGCAGATATATTTCGCACACATCACTGTAGTTGTCACTGCACTGTTGCACATAGCTGCTGTTGTACATGGGGACGGCACAATCATGTCCTGAATTGTATCTGCCAGATTCACTACAGCATCTCTTTCTGGGGCAGTACAATGGCCTTTACTTGAGCTGGCAGTCAAGCTGTTCCACAGCATGCACAACAGTCTGTCCAGTACTGTGCCCACATCGAGCTTCTTGCGGAGATGCTGAGATGACTTTCTGTCTCCAATGTCCTCTTGTGTAAATTCTGGCCTCATACGCTCCCGTGTGGGATGGATACCCCGCGTATCAGCTCTGCCTTGAGCTACTCATATGAATTTGTCAGAGGGTGTAGTTATTATACCCTGGACTTCTGCAGCATAACAATGGTCTAGTTGGCTATTCACTAGAATAAATTTTGTGGAGTCTGTAATTACTCGAGTGCACAGAAAACTAGCCTTGACTCCAGCAAACTATAGTGTGGCATTGTGTGGGCAAAATGGGATAGTCACATTGAAAGTCTTGATACTGGGGTATGATTATCTTCTTGGAAATTTTCAACTCTTGAAACAGCAGTCGTAATTCCTCTGGAATCATAAGTTTGTTGACAATGGCTGCCTCATGAAGGGGTCAACACTGTCACAAGACCAGTTGAAAGTCTTCCAAACTGAATGCGGTAAGTGTTCATAAATTCAGCCCAACACGGGCATGAAATATCAGTTCCAGTGTACCATGAGCAAAATATTTATTTAGAATAAATCATAGAACTTGCTAAATGGTCATATGTACCGTATTTACTCGAATCTAAGCCGCATTTTTTTTCCGGTTTTTGTAGTCCAAAAAACCGCCTGCGGCTTAGAATCGAGTGCAAAGTAAATGGAAGTTCTGAAAAATGTTGGTAGGTGCTGCCAGAACTAACTTCTGCCGTCAAATATATGTAGCGCTACACAGGCATACTTTGCAGGCACAAAGACAAATACTGGCGCCAAAACCTCTGCGTCAGTAAAAAAAAAAAAAAAAAAAAAAAAAAAAAAAAAAAAAAAAAAAAAAAAAAAACGTGTAAGACGAGCTTTTTTCTCCGCCCCGAGTTTCGACCACTGCATTTTCATACATTATGCAACGAAGTAAATACAAATTCCGTGTTGTTTATCTTCGAACGTAGCAGCATTTCAATGTACTACGAAAATCTGACTGGCAATACTATTTGGGATGTTTGTCAATATGGCCAACTCTACGTTCTGAATTTTTTCCTACCTGTGAGAAGAGATGGTTGCTAATAGGAACTTTTATGAATTGCGAATCACATGCAGTATTTTCTTCAACATAAGAATAATATGGATATAAACATTTTGCCATGTATTCTTTCGTGTTTGCTGCTATCTCATTTAAATCCTGTCTACCTAATAACCTACGAAACTAGTGTGAGACAGCAGCAAATCCGGAAGAATATACATATCATCTCATGTTTATATTCGTATTATTCTGATGCCTAATAGTGATACAGTCAGAAATGAAGCACGGCAATTGACAAGATTTTTAAATCTAAGATGACTAATTTCTGTGCAGAATGTGATGTACAAAAGAGGCGTCTGCGAAGATTTTCAAACGGAGAAAAATTTTAGCTAAACTGTCGTTCAGAACATCTATCATACGCAGTCTATTATTTGGTTCCTGTTGATCATTATCAAAGAAAGCAGCAGTATAATTAACAACAAATAGCAGTCTCTTGCCATTGTTTCGCTAATGAGACAATTCCTTTCTTTTTTTTATTGTAAGCGGCGGTAGCGCGCACGTAAGCAAGCCATGCCGCGAGCGGCGACAGGTCGTAAACACTTACTATCAGAATGTGACAAACAATACATGACACAGTACAATAATGCATCTTCAGCCTAGAGTGACGTAAACACCTATAACAAAGAGAACGGCACTTATCAGATCAAAGAAAAATAAGCAACCAATTCAAACCAGACGAAGCACGCCTGACACATAGCAATGGCTACCTGGTAAAGCTTGCAGATACAATTTCTACATAAGTCCAAGCCTGAACGGTAACTAACTAAAGTTTTACATAGGAAAATCAATAGTCATGGAGCATTGCACTGTGCCAGAATGAGAAGAATAACAGTGCTCCTGGCAGCCAGTGCATCAACTCGTTTGACAGCTATGATGAGCATATCAGCTGATGGTTTGTTGACAATGTGTGCTGTTACAAGGTCATGAATACTGAATTTTGCATTACCAAAATAAATTACTACAAAATAGCCAGGAAGACGAATCATCTATCTATTGTGACTTCTATTGTGAAAATACACAATGATACTGGAAAAACCAGAAGAGACCAATGTTTCAAGACAGATGCCAACTTTTCTGCAAAAGTCTATTCACAAAATTTAAAGAAACAGAATTAAGTGAGCAATCTATGAATAAACCACAACCCTCTACATATTCCTCCCACACCAACTACAAAGACAAAATTAGACTTATTACAGCACACACAATCATTCTACCATTCTAATGGACCCACCCTTGAGGAAGCAACAAACAGTCATCCACCTGAGCCTAATAGCATAATACTGCTAAGAACTTGATGATGGGACGTCTTCCTGAAGTGTGTTGCGTTTTTCAAATTAAATAAATCAAACATTCAGATAAGTGGTGCATCCCTAATTTCTGTGCTGACAGAGTAGTCTGCAGAAAAATTTACCAGCTCCTCAGCACTTAACAGACTGCCCCTTGACTTTTTTAATACAAACCTCACTAGAAATTGGAATAGTCCTAATCTTAGATTTTATGAATGAAAACTGTGTATTGGTGTTCAACGTATTGTCCTAGACAAAATAAGATTAAAATATTAAATTTAGAAAAATTGGTGTGACACACAAAAATTTTAGAATCTGTTGTAGGTGGATACTATTTGAGTTAGAAAATAACTGAAATATGTGTAATACTGAGAAAACTGTATAGCAACCACGGAAAAATTATAAAAACAGTGCTGCTGGAATGTGAAAGTACAGACTGTTGCAAATCTACAGCCAGTGCTTTATTGTGGTATTCCTGTTATGAAATAAATGATCATTTATTCGATGCTGTAGGATATATTAACACATTACAGCATGTTCTAAATATACTATACTACAAAATTACTAAAAACAAACAGAAACTAGCTACATATCTCAGAAACATGCTGACGTTGGGATAAACAGGTTTTTCTTTTAAGTGGATGCTGCCATCTACTTGGAACAGGCAGAAATAAAAACAAATTATGCACTGAAAGCAGATGGTGTAAAGTATATGCTACAATCAGGCACACCAAGTTTAGTTTATTCCTTGAGCTAGAAAAAAATACAATTTGGATGTAACATATATGCTAGATTAGTACTGAGGAGGTTAAAGCTAAATGGAGTGTGTGTGTGTTGGGGCTTACGGGCGCTCAATGTCGAGGTCATCAGTGCCCTGACACATATTAAAAGGAACAAATGTGGACAGACTTAGCAAAACCGAAGCACACACGCAAAGAAAGCAGGAAAAGAAGGAAAATGCTACATAAGAAAGTAAAACGTAACGAAAACGATAACATAGCAGGAAGAATGCCACAGGAAAGTGGCATTGGCTGGCCACTTACATAAAATATGGGCGAGCCTGTCACACAGTGAGCAAATTAAGACCCTCCCCTAAAATCTTTGTAAAAACATTTCACAAGTCACAGAACTTTAAAACTTTAACCACATCCGTTCGAGTGTTAAAGCTAAATGGACTACCACCAGAATGAATATTACTTGCAAGATGAGAACTGTTTCATTCTCTTTTATTTCATGGTAGTAACTTCAATTACATTGTGTACCTTCTTCCTTACACATAACCTTGTGTTACTGCAAAGTTTTGATGGGTTAAGATTTTGTAGTAACATCCTACTTTAAGACAAAATAATAGGGGAGGAGTGGAGAGTATAACTGAGCGAGTTGTTGCATATTTAATTTTCTAGATGTTGGAGTCTATTAATTGCTAAAAATACCCAGAATGTTCTTCGGAGACCTGTTCATCCTCTTACACTAAAACTCAGACTTCAAAAATGTCATCAGTCACCTCACATATACTGCAATTTGTGCAGCAGATATTTATTTATTTATTCTTCTTTTAAAATTATCTCACAACAAACGTGTACTAAAAATAATATAAAAATAATGTGTTTAAACAATGAATAGCCAAACATGTCAAATTTTAATAGCTTGTCTTGATTTGTTTGCATATTTCATTTTGATCTTTAATTTTATGTAAGATTGTTTCTGTGATTGGTATCACTGCACATTTTTGTTGCCAGTTTCTAATATTCAAATTGTGGCTTTAGCTCTACTATCATTACTAAATTTTTTTCTGGGAGTAATTTTTTGTGTTGTAATTTCTGGTTGTTATGGAAGTTTAGTTTTAGGTATCAACAAAACTTCTGAGCAGTAACAGGTGCTTATACAGAGTGAGAGATATTGTGATCAGTGGCAGCTGTATCACTTTACCGTGTAGTTCTATGTCAATTCAGCAAAGCGCAAACAGCATGTAACTTAATGCTACATCTGTTTTGAAATCAAGGGCTACATAAACAGCATTTACTTTTTCTCAAGTAATTGTTCATCTTATCTGCATCTTTTGGGCCTCCTCATCCTCAACTGTCAAAATTACAGGACAACAATATGTATCAGCAACATATGTACCCCTACAATACTTAATATGCACATAATACTTTTACTAAGTAGCAGATAGCTAAGGATAGTGTGAAGGATATTCCTCATTTCAGAGTATGACAAGAGGTAGTCAGAACTCTGGTGAAGAACATATTCCCGATTGCACTTAGCTGCCCTCCCCTCCACATCCCTATATGCTCCGACAAGCAGCAATTTTCCGTCCCCCACCCCTATCCTGCTTTTCCTCCCCCTCCCCTCCACAACCCAGCTTGCTTCTCTCATCATGCACAGTTGCTTGCAGTCTGACCTCGGCAGCCAGAGACTGGACTGTTGTCGTGTGTGTGTGTGTGTGTGTGTGTGTGTGTGTGTGTGTGTGTGTCTACTTCAGGAGGTGGTTTTTGGTGAAGCTATCGTTTGTTTAGCAGTCTTTTTGTTATGCTCGTCTGAGACTCACCACATCCACCACTACATGGTCAGTAGCAATTTACCCTTATCACAATATTGTCATTATTTCATCCTGGATTTTCCACTGCTCGATTGTCAAGATCTCTGTATTTCGGATTTTTATTTTTTTTGGAGGAACTAGTATTTATATTGTAAGAATACATATAATTATGCACAACTAACTTTGATTCAATTTTATGACAACTGAAATTAGTGGATGAAAAAAATCAACAAACAAGAGTGAAATTCTAACATGTCAGAACATAATAGGCTTTCAAGTTTTCACTCTCTCTCTCTCTCTCTCTCTCACACACACACACACACACACACACAAAAGCTGGTAAAATGTGGGTTAATACTGGTTACAATCATACAGTCACAAGTTAAAAAGGTAGTGTGTGATATTAAAGCAAAAAATGATGGGAAAGAATAGCAAAAAGAGGGTAAGAGAGGTGGAAAAAAAGTGTTTCTGATGATGTCATTGAATAGTTTGAAATAGGAAAGAAGGAGGAAGAAAATGGGCTGTGATTTCTCAAACGAAGTATCCCTGCATCTATTTTAGATGATTTTGGCAAATAACAGAAAAGCTAACTCTGGCCAGGGAACAAAAGTGTCGTCCTCTCAAATGTGAATCAAATGTTCTTACCACTGAGGGGATGGCCTGGACTTCAGGGGAAGAGGTTCGAACAGCTTGTCAACTAACACACCTTTTGAAGTCACCAGTGATGTGAGGTGCCACATCTTGAGAAAGAAGATGGGAAGATGACTGAGTTTACAGTTAGTTACAATTTGGCAGGAGCTATTCACACTGGTAGATAGCTGGTCATTCACATTTACATAGAACACTGCATATAGTATTAACATAGCTGGTAGATAATATGGCTTCTTTAAATTATGACCTTCTCTCAAATCTAATCATATATGTAGTACATTTAAACACAAAGATTCTGTACCTTCCAAACAAAAGCGTTGGTACGTTGATAGAAACAATAACAAACACAAACACACACACAAATTTCAAGCTTTCGCAACCCACGGTTGCTTCATCAGGAAAGAGGGAAGGAGAGGGAAAGAAGAAAGGATGTGGCTTTTAAGAGAGAGGATAAGGAGTCATTCCAATCCCGGGAGTGGAAAGACTTACCTTGGGGGGAAAAAGGGACAGGTATACGCTCGCACACACACACACACATATCCATCCGCACATAACAGACACAAGCAGACATATGTAAAGACAAAGAGTTTGGGTAGAGATGTCAGTCGAGGTGGAAGTACAGAGGCAAAGATGTTGAATGACAGGTGAGGTATGAGCGGCGGCAACTTGAAATTAGCGGAGGTTGAGGCCTGGTGGGTAACAGGAAGAGAGGATATATTGAAGGGCAAGTTCCCATCTCCAGAGTTCTGACAGGTTGGTGTCAGTGGGAAGTATCCAGATAACCCGGACGTAGTAACACTGTGCCAAGATGTGCTGGCCGTGCGCCAAGGCATGTTTAGCCACAGGGTGATCCTCATTACCAACAAACACTGTCTGCCTGTGTCCGTTCATGCGAATGGACAGTTTGTTGCTGGTCATTCCCACATAGAAAGCTTCACAGTGTAGGCAGGTCAGTTGGTAAATCACGTGGATGCTGTCACACGTGGCTCTGCCTTTGATCGTGTACACCTTCCGGGTTACAGGACTGGAGTAGGTGGTGATGGGAGGGTGCATGGGACAGGTTTTACACTGGTGGGCGGTTACAAGGGTAGGAGCCAGAGGGTAGGGAAGGTGATTTGGGGATATCATAGGGATGAACCAAGAGGTTACGAAGGTTAGGTGGACGGTGGAAAGACACTCTTGGTGGAATGGGGAGGATTTCATGAAGGATGGATCTCATTTCAGGGCAGGATTTGACGAAGTCGTATCCCTGCTGGAGAGCCACATTCAGAGTCTGATCCAGTCTCGGAAAGTATCCTGTCACAAGTGGGGCACTTTTGGGATTCTTCTGTGGGAGGTTCTGGGTTTGGGGGGATGAGGAAGTGGCTCTGGTTATTTGCTTCTGTACCAGGTCGGGAGGGTAGTTGTGGGAAGCGAAAGCTGTTTTCAGGTTGTTGGTGTAATGGTTCAGGGATTCAGGACTGGAGCAGATTCGTTTGCCACAAAGACCTAGGCTGTAGGGAAGGGACCGTTTGATATGGAATGGGTGGCAGCTGTCATAATGTTGCTTGTTGGTGGGTTTGATGTGGACGGACGTGTGAAGCTGGCCATTGGCCATTGGACAGATGGAGGTCAACGTCGAGGAAAGTGGCATGAGATCTGGAGTAGGACCAGGTGAATCTGATGGAACCAAAGGAGTTGAGGTTGGAGAGGAAATTCTGGAGTTCTTCTTCACTGTGAGTCCAGATCATGAAGATGTCATCAATAAATCTGTACCAAACTTTGGGTTGGCAGGCCTGGGTAACCAAGAAGGCTTCCTCTAAGCGACCCATAAATAGGTTGGCGTACGAGGGGGCCATCCTGGTACCCATGGCTGTTCCCTTTAGTTGTTGGTATGTCTGGCCTCCGAAAGTGAAGAAGTTGTGAGTTAGGATGAAGCTGGCTAGGGTAATGAGGAAAGAGGTTTTAGGTAGGGTGGCAGGTGATCGGCGTGAAAGGAAGTGCTCCATCGCAGCAAGGCCCTGGACGTGCGGGATATTTGTGTATAAGGAAGTGGCATCAATGGTTACAAGGATGGTTTCCGGGGGTAACAGATTGGGTAAGGATTCCAGGTGTTCGAGAAAGTGGTTGGTGTCTTTGATGAAGGATGGGAGACTGCATGTAATGGGTTGAAGGTGTTGATCTACATAGGCAGAGATACGTTCTGTGGGGGCTTGGTAACCAGCTACAATGGGGTGGCCGGGATGATTGGGTTGGCTCTGAGCACTATGTGACTTAACTTCTGAGGTCATCAGTCACCTAGAACTTAGAACTAATTAAACATAACTAACCTAAGGACATCACACACATCCATGCCCAATGCAGGACTCAAACCTGCGACCGTAGCAGTCGCTCGGCTCCTGACTGTAGCGTCTAGAACCGCACAGCCACTCCGGCCGGCGGGGTGATTGGGTTTGTGAATCTTAGAAAGTAGGTAGAAGGTAGGGGTGCGGGGAGTCGTTGGGGTCAGGTGAAAGGTTTTGTAGGGGGCCTAAGGTTCTGAGGATTCCTTGAAGCTCCGCCTGGACATCAGGAATGGGATTACCTTGGCAAACTTTGTATGTGGTGTTGTCTGAAAGCTGACGCAGTCCCTCAGCCACATACTCCCGACGATCAAGTACCACGGTCGTGGAACCCTTGTCCGCCGGAAGAATGATGATGGACCGGTCAGCCTTCAGATCACGGATAGCCTGGGCTTCAGCAGTGGTGATGTTGGGAGTAGGATTAAGGTTTTTTAAGAAGGATTGAGAGGCAAGGCTGGAAGTCAGAAATTCCTGGAAGGTTTGGAGAGGGTGATTTTGAGGAAGAGGAGGTGGGTCCCGCTGTGACGGAGGACGGAACTGTTCCAGGCAGGGTTCAATTTGGATAGTGTCTTGGGGAGTTGTATCATTAGGGGTAGGATTAGGATCATTTTTCTTCGTGGCAAAGTGATACTTCCAGCAGAGAGTACGAGTGTAGGACAGTAAATCTTTGACGAGGGCTGTTTGGTTGAATCTGGGAGTGGGGCTGAAGGTGAGGCCTTTGGATAGGACAGAGGTTTCGGATTGGGAGAGAGGTTTGGAGGAAAGGTTAGCAATGAGATTGCTTAGCAAGCTAGGTTTATATTATGTTAATTTGAATTCCATCACAAAAATTCCAAACAAATGGTGAGAGGAAACAGGCCGTCCAATGGCCCACCATGTCACAAATGTCATCTCCTTTTGATAAACCTGATGATCTTACAGTCTCTTGTAGTGTACAGATAAGGCAACATTGGCTGAGTGAGATAGTGTTTCGTGTAATTAACACCCCATAAACAATGTCTGAAGACAGTGAGTATAGATACTTAACATACAATGGGGCTCTGTTTAGATCCGAAGGTTCCCTTAACTACAATATGGACGTAGCGTCTCATCCTCCAGATATGCTTTACCTGGACTTTTTACTATAAATGGGCAAAATATTTATGGTTATATCATGGTTCATACTACAGTAATTTAAAATTTTCCACTGGGGTCGGTAAATACCCCAGGTATATAATACATGATTTTCAATTTTATATTTTAACTTTATTATGAAAATAAAAACTTGGCAACAATGCACCTTGTCAGCTAACATTTATACGTCCAGTAACCAGTTTGTAGAAAATACGTACGTGTGCACGGCTGGAACAAACTCACAGTTGGAAATTGTGTTTTGTTGAAGTAAGGCATGTTACTATATTTTACTCATAATGAATCATGGCATATGCTTTGAAAAGGGGCTACAGGATCGAGCACTTTTTAATTGAGATAGATAAGAGTGATACTGATACAAAATCAATTTCTGGAAATGGCGATGCGAGTGATGCTGATGTAAATGTGACAGGAAGATGTACAGGTCAGAGATGAGGCAGATGTAAATGAATGTGAAGAAGACGATAATGGTATTCAGGAAACTAGTGTTCCTACTCTTATATCTAGAAGTGGACAGGCCACATAGGACAAAACACCACCAGATGAGTGAAGGAAACTTCCAGGAGTATGATATGTAAGACTGCACACATTCCACATTACCTTAGACGACAAATACAGACAATGGCATACAGTCTCAGATCTTTTATCACCAATCACATGCAAAATGTAATAGTAATGCATACTAATAACCATGCAGAAGGCAGTAATATTCTAGACCCATATTTTGAATGCTGGATCGGACTTGACTTTATAGAACTACAGGCATTCTTCAGTTTAGTAATTATAGCTGGTTTACACAATGCAAGTGGGAAACCTTTTGAGCGTAATTCAGTCAGATGAGTATGGCTTACCCATTTTACAAGCCACAGTGAGCTTTACAAGATTTCATGATATTCTGATGCATCTCTTGTTCGATGGTAAACTTGCATGTGGAAAAAAAAAAAAAAAAAAAAAAAAAAAAAAAAAAAAAAAAAAAAAAAAAGCTGTTTCTGGATCATAAGCTGAACCTATATGGGCTGTGTTTGAAATGTTCATTGGTGCATGATTACATCTAATATCTCTGGGCCTTACATAACCACTGATGAGCACCTGTGTACTTTCAGGGGATGGTGTCCATTCAAGGTGTACATTCCTTAAAAACCTGGACAGTGCAGGGTAAGTCACATCATCTTTGTTTTTAACTATATTTTTTCCCGTGTGGAATGTTTCCCTCTATTATATTGATATCATTAATTTGATCCCAACAATTATATATATATATATACACACACACACACACACACACACACACACACACACACACACACACACACACACACACACACACACACACATCAGCACATAATATACAGACACAAGCAGACATTTGTAAAGGCTTTACAAATGTCTGCTTGTGTCTGTATATGTGCGGATGGATATGTGTGTGTGTGCGCGCGAATGTATACCTGTCCTTTTTTCCCCCCTAAGGTAAGTCTTTCTGCTCCCGGGATTGGAATAACTCCTTACCCTCTCCTTTGAAAACCACATCCTTTCGCCTTTCCCTCTCCTTCCCTCTTTCCTGATGAAGCAACCGTTGGTTGCGAAAGCTTGAATTTTGTGTGTGTGTGTGTGTGTTTATTTGTGTGTCTATCAACATTCCAACGCTTTCGTTCATTAAGTTACATCATCTTTGTTTTTTTTTTATACACACAAAATTCAAGCTTTCGCAACCAACGGTTGCTTCATCAGGAAAGAGGGAAGGCGAGGGAAAGACGAAAGGATGTGGCTTTTAAGGGAGAGGATAAGGAGTCATTCCAATCCCGGGAGCGGAAAGACTTACCTTAGGGGGGAAAAAAGGACAAGTATACACTCGCGCGCGCACACACACATATCCATCAGCACATACACAGTCACAAGCAGACATTTGTAAACGCAAAGAGTTTGGGCAGAGATGTCAGCCGAGGTGGAAGTACAGAGGCAAAGATGTTGTTGAAAGACAGGTGAGGTATGAGCGGCGGCAACTTGAAATTAGCGGAGGTTGAGGCCTGGCGGATAACGAGAAGAGAGGATATACTGGAGGGCAAGTTCCCATCTCCGGAGTTCTGACTGGTTGGTGTTAGTGGGAAGTATCCAGATAACCCGGACGGTGTAACACTGTGCCAAGATGTGCTGGCCGTGCGCCAAGGCATGTTTAGCCACAGGGTGATCCTCATTACCAACAAACACTGTCTGCCTGTGTCCATTCATGCGAATGGACAGTTTGTTGCTGGTCATTCCCACATAGAAAGCTTCACAGTGTAGGCAGGTCAGTAGGTAAATCACGTGGATGCTGTCACACGTGGCTCTGCCTTTGATTGTGTACACCTTCTGGGTTACAGGACTGGAGTAGGTGGTGGTGGGAGGGTGCATGGGACAGGTTTTACACTGGGGGCGGTTACAAGGGTAGGAGCCAGAGGGTAGGGAAGGTGGTTTGGGGATTTCATAGGGATGAACTAAGGGGTTACGAAGGTTAGGTGGACGGCGGAAAGACACTCTTGGTGGAGTGGGGAGGATTTCATGAAGGATGGATCTCATTTCAGGGCAGGACATCTGTCCAATGGCCAGTTCACACATCCGTCCACATCAAACCCACCAACAAGTAACAGTACCTCCAAGGTCTTTAAATATGTCTGCTTGTGTCTGTATATGTGTGAATGGATATGTGTGTGTGTGCGAGTGTATACCCATCCTTTTTTCCTTTTTTCCTCCTAAGGTAAGTCTTTCCGCTCCCGGGATTGGAATGACTCCTTACCCTCTCCCTTAAAACCCACATCCTTTCGTCTTTCCCTCTCCTTCCCTCTTTCCTGATGAGGCAACAGTTTGTTGCGAAAGCTTGAATTTTGTGTGTATGTTTGTGTGTCTGTCGACCTGCCAGCACTTTCATTTGGTAAGTCACATCATCTTTGTATATATAAACATGTTTTTTGAAGGCTGATACCATACAAGGTCAATTACATTTTGCAAGAGCATTCTGAGTTATAAACTGAATATTCCGGGACAGGATTTTCACAGCTTCCCTAAAACCTAAATGATGGAACAGTTTCTCGCATTTGCTGTCAGATAACACTGTGCAAGTATGATAAAAATTTAATCAAAACAACTGTTCAACATCATAAGTTGTAGTTGCTGCCATCACTGCTGAAAGTTGTAGCTGGGGCTGCTTTACTGCCTGGATGTGTTAAGCTATGTTGAACTGAGCTGGTGTCCCAACTCTGTTGGCAAACTACCACCACTGTAGCACAATTAACAGATGAATTAATCCTGCACTTTGACTGAGGCAAAGGAAGTTTGAACATATTGTTTCACTTATATGATTCATAGAATGAGCACACTGTTACAAAATGGCCGCGAGGTGTGGAGTAATGGTTTCCTTTGCTGCTTGAGGGACTGAAGGTTAATACCTGATGAATGGCATCCCAAAATGTTGCACCCACTGTTCAGGATGTATCATATTTGTATGGTCATGTTGAACAGTACAATTGTTCTTTATCTTACAAAATACAGTGTGTCTAGAATCTGCCTGAAAGTGAATGACACTGTATTCTCAAATTCAGCTGGCAGGCATATGACAAAGAACACAAAAGGTTCAGTACTGAGTTTCATGTAATCATTGAGACTTTTGCAGCCACTTCTTGACATATTGCTTAGAGGTATTTATCTAAGGCTCCTTGACTGACTGCTGATTGATTGATAATCTTGACATTTTGTCAGTATGAGTGTCTCACATTCTCAAAGGATTGTCTTCCACCATAAGCAAAGAAGAAAATTTCTTTGTAAATGCAAGAAAATTGTGCTAGTGAAATTTTGTATTATCAATCAAATACCAGAATAAATTTTCACTCTGCAGCAGAGTGTACTCCGATTTCAAACTTTGTGGCAGATTATAACTGTGCGCAGAACTGGGATTCAAATATGGAACCACTGCCTTTTGCAGGCACTTGCTCTGTCAAATGAGCTATCTGAGCATGACCCATGACCCATCCTCACACTTTACTTCTGTCAGTACTTCATCTCCCTTCCAAGCTTCACAGAAGTTCTCCCGCACTTATGGAACTAGCACTCCTGGAAGAAAGGACACGGTAGAGACATTGCTCAGCCATGACCTAGGAGATTGTTTCCAGAATGAATTTTCACTCTGCGGTTGTGTGTGCACTGATTTGAAACATCCTGGAAAATTAAAACTTATGCTGGACCAGGACTCAAACCTGGGATATTAGTGGTTCGCGGGCAAGTGGTCTACTGACTGAGCTATCCCAGCTCAAATTCTGTGCAGAGTGAAAATTCATTCTGGAAACAATCCCCCTAGCTGTGGATAACACATCTCCACAATATCCTTTCTTCCACGTGTGCCAGTCGCACAAGCTGTGCAGGAGAACTTCTGTGAAGCTCGGAAGGTAGGTGGTGAGGTATTGGCAGAAGTAAAGTCATGAGGGGGGTTGGATAGCTCAGTTGATAGAACACTTGCCCACAAAAGGCAAAGGTCCCAAGTCCCAGGTCTGAGTCCGGTCTGGCATACAGCTTTAATATTCCAGGAAGTGTCAATCAAATAGCCACCAGCTGAAGAATGTGAAACAGATGTCTCCAGGCAACACCCTACAATTTCTTCAACTAAAACAGTGATTAAGGTATTGTATTTGTATTACAGAGCAGTGAGGTTCAAATTTTCAACAAGCTAATGTGATTTTGATTGTCTGTGTGTTGCCTGAATTCCTTCAGGTTGAATGCGCGGGTGGTTTCTTGAACCAGCACTGTTCGACTGCACTGAGCTCATAGTCCTCCAGCTCTAATGACCTTGATGGCAATAGGATGAAAAAACTCAAACATTCCTTCCTTTCATTTTTTTTAGTGTTATAAACAGAGAAGACTTGACTATCTACTTTGGTGCACTGCAATAATCCCCCACCCCCTTCCTTTTTAAGTAGGGTCTCAATTGTTAATTGTCAAAACTTATCTTCAAGCACAGATGTCTAACATACAGTTCATAATTCTGAACTTTCAGCTAGTGTCACAGAAAAGATATAGACATCTAGTTTCTGAAAGTGTTACATCCATCTTTTTTTATGTGTGACAGTCATCTTTCTTTCTTTTACTGTGGTATGGATATAAAAATAAGTGTTTAGTGGTACAGGTAATTAACATAAGCTCTCCTACATGCATGATTTGCTTGACAGAATGATACATATGCTGCAAAATAGTTGAACGCCTGGAAAAAAAATTACAGAGAAATGAAGTAGGTTGCACATGCAAAAACAAACATCCAGAGTCCTGGGCAAGTCTTCAGTGAGACAAAACAAGACACTGTTTTCAAGACCTTGAGGTTTAGTGATAGGGTAAAATTTGTGTGTGCAGAAACATAGCTCTCAAATTTATTAAAAAAAAAATACATAACCAACTATACCTATCTAATTCACAATGCATACAGACTTACTGTTGGACAACAACTGTGCTAACAGCAATGGCTGCAATCCCTGACTGGCACCAACAACTGCCGGAACCTCTTGGGATGTGGTCTGAGGCATTGCCACTGTTGCTACAGATGGCGAGGGCCTGTTTACACCAGCAAGCAGGTTTGGACCACTCCGAGAACGTGTGCGTACAGCTTTCATCTGGTTCTCCTGGAATAAAAAAGTTGTCTGTCAGCTTTAAAAATATTTTACTTAATTATTTCCTCTATATTGGGACATACAATGGAAGTATAGAACAAGGAAATCAATAGCTTAAAATTAAACTAATGAAAAGAGCTGAACAAATAAGATGGTTGGAAGCCTCAGGTTCTACTTTTCCTTCAAAACGAGGAACAAAAATTATCTTATATTCCACTTATCAAGTATTATTTTGTGGCTTCTGTCAGCATTGTCAAGTTTTTTTTTCTGTGTTAAATGGAAGGTCAATCACACATATTTAAAAAACAATAATTTATACAACATTGATTCCTGTGATTTCTTCTTAATTACAAATATTCTTTCTCACAATTGTGTTCACTGAATTATTTAGTATAACACTTTGCATTCTTCTGGTTAAGTATGGTGCAAAACAGCTGTCTGTAACAGCATTAAATTTATAAAGCTTAAATTACCCAAAATAATGACTTGCACATCTAAATACTTTGGAAAAATCACATCAAAAAATATAACTGAATACTAACTGGTGCCATCATGTTACTTGAGGTTTCTACTGAGCAGAGAAGGGGAACAGGAGCGGGAGCGGAAGGAGCAGGAAGGCACCACACAACACTTCAAATTATTCTAAATGTGCACTAAATTTTGCGGAAAGATATTAAGATGAAATCATGATTCTTGAATCATGCATAATACTTTAACAGAGAAGGGAACTACAACGAAGCTTATCAGGTATTTTATAACAAAGTCTTAGGAAAACTAAAAATAACAAGGAGTTAAAAAAACTACAGTACAGAATACAAGAATGCTACTAAAGGGTGGAAAGCAGGAATAATTTAAAAAATAATGAAACAGCATAATCTAGATCAAAACGCATGGAGGACTTCATATCAGCTGATTACAGAAGTAATTTTGCTGTGAAGTCAGGATCAAGTGGTGAAGTTGTGTAGCAATTGTTCTAAGGAACAAACAGAAGATGAAACTGAAAGCTTATCTAATATACGTATCACTTACACACACACTTACTGGTCATACCGGACTCAAGAGTCCATTACCACAGCAACATATTTTTGCCATCTGTCCCTGTCTTGGGCTATTTCCTTTCATTCACCTTCAATACCTAGGCTCCTCAAATCAGCCTTCACATTGTCCTCCCATCTACGCCTCGGTCTCCCCACAGGATGTTTTCCCTCTAAGTGCCCTACCAGTACTCTGCGCGCTGCCCTGCCATCATCCATTCGAGCTACGTGACCCGCTCATCGCAGCCTACGTGATTTAATAATACTGATTATGATAGGGCTTGAATAGAGTTCATGAACCTCTTCGTTATGCAGTTTTTGCCACTCTTCGCTAATGTCATCCCTTTTTGCTCCGAAAATTTTCCTCAAAATTCTGTTTTCAAATACTTGAAATGGCTTTTCATTTTGCACAGTGAGAGACCATGTCTCACACCCATACAGCATAACTGGTAGAATAATAGTTTCGTATATTCTAATCTTTAAATTCCTAGACAATATCCGTGATGAAAGTAATCTATTCAGTGAGAAGTAGCACACATTTCCTGCCTATCATCTCTTCCTCAGTTTGGATTCAATCTCATTTCTCGAAGTGATGTCCACGCCTAGATACTTAAATGTGTTCACTTTTTCAAACTGCGTGTCTCCAACTCTTAACATTTCCTGATCCACTGCTGTTGGCATTCTAGTAGTAACCAGGTATTTAGTTTTGTCCTCACTTATCCTTAGACCTACATCTTCACTAACCTCGATTAATGCATTCACATTTGCTGTTACAAGTTCTTTCCTATCACTAATGATGTTTAGATCATCTGCATACCCTAATATCTTAATATTTCCATTTAACTCCACACCCTCTGAATTATCTGCTGCCATTCGTACAATATATTCTAGGACTAAATTAAAAAGTAGCGGAGACAGGGCATCTCCCTGCTTAAGTTTCTTTATTACAAATTCTTCAGACTCCAATTTCCCTACGCGTACTCTACCTTTTGTGTTTTTCAAACTCTCTTCTATAAGTCTAACATACTTCTTTGGTATTCCAAGTTCCAAAAGAATTCTGTACAATTTTGATTGCAATACTGAATTATATGCTTTTGTAAAATCTATGAAAAGATTATGAACTGGTTTATTGTATTCCCATTTCTTTTCCAAAATTTGACACAGGGTGAATATTTGGTCTATAGTTGATCTGTTCCTCCGAAAGCCAGCTTGGTAATCCCCCACAACTTCATCTACATATGGTGTAAGCCTGCTTAGCAGAATATTCGAGAAAATTTTGGAACATACTGGTAATAGCGATATCCCTCTCTAATTACTACAGTCCATTTTGTCGCCCTTCTTAAAAACTGGGATCAGAATCGACTCTTGCCACTCTTCAGATATCATCTCCGAGTTCCATACTTAAGTTATCACTTTGAGAACCACTTCCATCAATTTCTGTCCCCCATTTTAACTAATTCTGCAGTTATGCAATCTGATCCTGGTGCTTTATGGTTTTTCAATTTGTTGATTGCATCTCTTACTTTCTTTAACGTTGGCTCAGTTATCTGAGGTTCTGCTGTATGTATTTCGTACGCCTGCTCATTTCCTGCTTCCTGGTGTACATTTAATAGATGCTCAAAATATGTCCTCCATTTACTTAATATAGCACTGGGGTCTGTCAGTATTCCCCCGGCATCCCCTCGAAGTGCATTTGTCCTAGCCTTGAACCCCTTCCTATACCCATTTATGTCTAGGTAAAGTTCCCTAATGTTTTTTGTTTTACTCTTTGTTTCCATTTTTTAAATTTGATTGTTCAAATAATCTCTCTTCTTTGCCCGTAGCCTACGACCAACTCACCTTCTCATGTTCAGGAACTCCTCTCATTTTCTGTCTCCCATTCTATCCCAATCTAATCACGCTTTTCTCCTTTCCTCTACCAATTTCTTGCATTCCTCATCAAACCACGGTTTCTTCCTGTTCTTCTTAATTGTATCTATTGTGACCTTCGCTGCCTCTTTGATATTATTCCTCACGGTGATCCACTGTTTATTTTCATCCTCGTCTTGATCTCCGTGTGTCCCGAGAGCATCAAACCTATCTGCAATTTCTATCATGTACCTTCCTCTACGGTTTTCATCATTTAGCCTGTCTGTGTCGAAACTAACAAGTTCTGCATTGTGACACCTTGATGTTGCTGTAGATAGCCGTTGGTGAACTTTGGCAACTACAAGAAAATGATCAGAATCACAGTCTGCTCCCCTGAAAGTCCTAACATTTTCTATACTAGTGTGCCATCTCCGATCTACAAGAACATGATCAATTTGGTTTCGGGTGTGTTCATCCAGCGAGACCCAAGTTGCTTTATGAATGTCCTTCCTTTTAAAATATGTGCTCTCAACAATCATGTCTTTTGAAACAGCAAAATTAACCACCCTTGTGCCATTATTATTCGGAATGTTGTGCAAACTTTCTTTCCCAATTGTAGGCCGGAATGCTTTCTCCATACCTATCTTCGCATTAAAATCACCTACGATTAATTTTGTATCGTATGAGGGGGGCTCATCCTACAGTTGATCTAGTTCTTCATAAAAACCATCTTTAACAACCTCTTCAGTGTCCTCAGTTGGTGTGTGTACATTAATTACTACTAGTCTATTCCACCTGTCAGACAACACTATAACTCATAGTCGGTCACTAATGAACCTTATATCTCTGATTGCGTGAAGCACTTTTCTCTGTACTGTGAAACCTGTTCCGGAACTGTGAGCTTCCACACCTCCATAGAAAAACGTATAGTTACCCCTCTTTATGCTACTCTCCCCCTGCCACCGAGTTGCTTGAATAGCTGTAATGTCTACACTGTATCTATCTAATTTGTCTAATAATGTCTGGAATGTTCCTGGCCTGTTCAAACTTTTAACGTTCCAAGTTCCCAATATACTTATGAACTGTTTAATCTTACTCTCCAATTACAAACAGGAAATATGTAGAAAGGAAAGCTATATATGATAAAATAGAGGAAATGCATGAAATAACAGAGAAAAATGATAACTAAATGACCACAGGTAACTTAGCTGCCTGTGTGGGCACACACCAAAATTTAAAATGGTGTGATAAATTTGGATATGGAAAAAAGTAGAGAAGGTAAAATGCTACTGGATTTTTTGGGCACTAGGAAAGAGACTTAAAAACACTTGGTTCCAGGCTCCTAATACAAAAAATAAGCTTGAAATACTCAAAGAAATAATGCTTGGTATAATACAGATCACGTTTTAGCCCAGGAAAGATACAGAAACCAAATTAAATCTCATCACACTGGCACAGGTATCAACACTTAGTAAACATTAGTTACAGCTGAAAGAAAGATTAGGGTTTATTGTCCTGTCAACAACAATGTCATTCAAGATGGAACACAAGATCAGACTGGGGAAGGAAATCGGCCATGCCTTCCCACAGGAATCATCCCGACTTGTCTCACACAGATGATTAGTAGTGTACATGATGCAGGTCACATGTTAAGTAGCAGAAAATAGATTTGAGATTGGAAAATTCAGGTAACATGTAAGAAGTTTTGTCTGTAAACACTACCCATTTTCTATCATACTTTACTCCAAGAGGCAACAATACGAAACATACACTGTTGAAAACTTTGCATCATGGTAAAGCTGATTGTTTTCTCAGGATAAGCAATGCAGCAAAAGCATGAGCTTCGCTTAGTCTCCATTCAGGGCCTCACCAAAACATTCAATACAAATCAGTGGTTTCATCTGGACCAGAATGCACTGGATCATGTCTACACATTGTCTACTTTGTGATGCCTTTTCTTCACGTAGAGACTGAAAGTATAACTTTTTTCAAGTGAGAACAGACATTCTCATATCTTTCTCTAGGTATGATGACACAATCCTATTGTTGAGCTAGGAAAAGGAAATAAAACACGCTAGAAATGCTGCCAATGCGTCTTAAAAAGCATTTCTACTTTTTCAACTTTAAGGTGACAGAGCCCCCAAATAAACTGTTGTCTCACTGTACTGTAACCACTGTGTAGTTCATCCTTTTTTTCTTTAATTGCTCTGCACTTTCCACATACTACTGAACACCGTTTTGTTGGTGCATTTCATTAATTGAGCGACTGATATGTTACAAACATTGCATTTTACAAAATATGTGTCACTCTGAATATAGTAATTACTGAACTGTTTAACAGTGTCATAGACTATCCTGGTACTCCTTCTGGATTTCAGCATCTTGGATGCAGAAATAAAAAGAAAATTATAAAACAGAAGAGCACATCATCAAATTCCAAACCTACTGGTTTTTTTTTTTTTTTTACTCGCAGTTCTTATTAATAATTCATTAATTTTTTTTCTTGTTTGCCTCTTTCTGTAAGTGTTATTCATAATGATGAAGTAACAGTGCCATGTCATTACAAAATTACATTTATTTCTTCACTATATGTAAAGTGTCAAAACATTTCTGCACAAAATAATAAGGTAAGTTTTCTACTTCCATTGGATTAACAGCTTGTGACGAAGCAAGCTGGGATACTTTTTACTTCTCTTCTTGTTTTGCCATCTGCCTCCTTTCAATTTTAACTAATTAGCATTAACATACATGACTATAATCTGCATTTTCATAAAAGAGAAAGGTTGGCCCCCAGTTTTAAATAATATAGCACCAGATTAATTTTGTGCTTAGTTTTATGTATGTAATTGATTTTCTAATTTATTTCGACTATTCCTAGTTAGTATCTTTTGTTATAGGGTGAAATCAGTAATTGTTTGGTAACTTAAATTCTATTGTAGATGTATAAACAAGTATAAATTCTGCAGTAATTATAAACATTTGGAAGACAAAATGCTAATAATCTTAAAGTATCTATGTGGCTCTATTCGAAAACATGTAAGCAAAGCCAGCCCTTAATTAATTCCAAAGTAATTAACAGTTTTGTCAAAAGTAATGTTTGCATAACTATATTTGTTTATTTCGTGATTTAAACAAATAATTCTGCCTAACTCTTATAGTAGAAGAAACTGTTAAAAGGACAGATTTTATTTCAATGTATTCAGTTAGTTAAATGAGTTAAGTTTTAATTGTAATTTCAGTAAATTAAACTTCAAACACTGTGTAGTTTCAGTACCCATTATTGTGAGGATATATAAGGACCCACGATTTTTGGTCCTGACACAGTCAGTCCACAGCCGAGTTTCAGACGAGAAATCTGTGTTGCTTACAATGACAACAATGCATCAACTTAATAGCGAAATAAGTGTTACAGCAATAGGCCGTGTGTTAAAACAATGACATGTCTGCTCCATACGTATCTTTCTATTCTTCAAGAACTGTGAACTTTGTGGTTAGGTTTTTACTGCTCTTAGATGTTCAGCAGTAAAATATTGTAGCAGTATGTGGACGTTTGCCTGCAAACTATTAATGAGGCTTATGGAAAGTTAAACAATAGTGTACCGGCCGTACTAAATGTGTATATGGGGGGGGGGAGGGGGGGGGGTTGTGAAAAGTGGAAGTAAAAGACTGCGAAATGCAATTGAGCATCTGTCGGCTACATCATTTAAAGTAGTCAGTGTTTGACTTCCACTCCCCATTTTTCAGCCAGTATGTCAACACCGAGGACAACAAACGAAGAAATAAAAGAAAGCGAACCCCTACAAGCTGGTGTGTAAACATCAGGTTTTCCAACAGAAACAGATCAGCAGAGATTTAAGAATATTCCCAAATATTTTTCCTCTCATTCTGGGAATGAACTTGAATGATTTAGGTGGAGGTCAATGTGGAGACAGCATGAGCTTTAAGGCTGGAAAGTGCAACACAAAGCTTACAATGAGGCTAATGACATCCCATAGGGATGTATGATCATTTTAGACAAATAAACCTCAATGGTAAAAGACATTATTTGCTGTATCTGGAGGATATACTCATGAAGAAAGGCACTGAACTGGGAAGCAACAAGTGGGATAAGTAAGTGTTTGATAATATTCTATGAAAAAAGTGTGAACCAAGCATGAAAATCTATCAATCAAATATGGCTCACATCTGCAGTTCATTAGCGATGATTAAAAATATTTGTTTTCAGTCAGAGAACAATTTTCAGAAAACAACTTCCTATTAACAGCCTACTGAGTTCTAGTGTGCCCCTCTCAGTCGTCATCACCACCACCACCACGACTTCACTTCACGACACTTCACTTCAAGCATCAGGCCTTCTTTTTGTCTTGCTGTTACAGTACTCATCACTTCCTTAGTCTTCTTTGACTTCTTTTTTTAGTCTGGAAAAAAGTGCAAACCCTTCCAGAAATAAAAACATCACATAATCCCAATTAATTATGACCCAAAAGGTTGTTTGCAAGCTGATCAGATATGCTTGCTCTTTTAATAGCTTGTTTTTACATACATGATAGTATGCATGTCCAAAAACATCCAGTTCAGCATCTGACTTTATTTACACTTTTCCCGATTTGAATTTACTGTACAAGATGGGATCTTCTCTCAACAGCAAAGCTTAAATCTCAAATGTCTTGCCTTGGTATTTTTGCATTATGATCTGGCAGCTCCTTAAATTCAAAAGTGTTACTGCTGTACCTGCAAGTACCTGGCTTTACTCCCCTGACCCCCCATCTTTTTTTGCAGATGCTTAAAAATTTTGCAGAGAAGTCCGGGAAAATATAATTACACTACTGCCCCTGAAAAACTACCAGGAACTAATAGATTTGAGATTTATGGTTAACTTAATTATACTTCACACAAGGAAAAAATCACTCATATTATTTCCAAACTCCAAATCATGCATCTACATCATTCTATGTATAAACAAAATTGCATAAAATGTATTTCTGGACAGCACACATTTCAGATTTGTCATCGGAAGAATGATGTATTCTATGGTACGTACAGCATGAGGGGACGGGACAAGAGTTAGTGTCAAAAGACTATCTGCTCTCATATTTACGTCTTCTTCTTCTTCTTCTTCTTCTTCGAGTGTTGCAGTCTTTTCAGTACAGGTCAAGAAGCTTATCCATGGCAGCACAATGAGTAGATACAAGTTTACTGCTTATTACCGTTTCATTGTTAACCCGTGCATATAACTGCCAAACAGGGTACCTACTGTCTTGCACTATGTGATCGTAAGACAAAAAACTTGTAACAGGGAAAATTAAGGCTAAACACAACCTGTTGAAATTTCCTGGATTTTTGCCCAAAATTCTCGCGCCCTAGACAAATGCCTACAGCATAAGTGAAACAACTAGCTCCGAGTGAAATAACAACTGTACTATGTTATATGTGTATGCTATGAGGGTGACATACTACCAGTGACATTTACAAAATGCACAATAATTAACATACTTGCAAAAGGAGAAACCAATAAACCACAGTTTTACAATTCTATGCTTCTTATATACAACTCAAGATAACCAGAGGAGTAAGTTCAACAATGAATTAAAAAATAGGAGTGCAGCTAAGCTACTACAAACAGCATAGTGAATGCATTATTGCAGCCAAGACAGACACGCAGCCCACACCAACCAGCACAGTAGTACAAGTTAATATGCTGATTAGCTCCACATATGACGAAGAGATTGAAGAAATGTAAGATGAGATACAAGAAATTATTCAGGTAGCGAAGGGAGACGAAAATTTAATAGTCATGGGGGACTAGAATTCAATAGTAGGAAAAGGAAGAGAAGGAAAAGTTGTAGGCGAGTATGGAATGGGGTAAGGAATGAAAGAGGAAGCCGCCTGATAGAATTTTGCACAGAGCACAACTTAATCATCGCAGACACTTGGTTTAAGGATCATGATAGAAAGTTGTATACATATATGTGGAGACACTGGAAGGTTTCAGATTGATTATATAATGGTAAGACAGAGATTTAGGAATCAGGTTTTAAAAGTGTAAGACATTTCCAAGGGCAGACGTGGACTATTACCAAACACTGGTTATGAACTGTAAACTAAAACTGAAGAAACTGCAAAAAGGTAGGAATTTAAGGAGACGAGACCTGCATAAACTGAAAGAACCAGACATTGTAGAGGGTTTCAGAGAGAGACTTAGGGAACAATTGACAAGAACGGGGGAAAGAAAGAGTAGAAGAAGAATGGGTAGCTTTGAGAGATGAAATAGTGAAGGCAGCAGAGGATCAATTAGGTAAAAAGGCGAGGGGTAGTAGAAATCCTTGGGTAACAGAAGAGATACTGAATTTAATCGATGAAAGGAAAAAATATAAAAATGCAGTAAATGAAGCAAGAAAAAAGGAATACAGACATCTCAAAAATGTGATCGACAGGGAGTGCAAAATGGCTAAGTAGGGATGGCTAAAGGACAAATGTAAGGATGTATAGGCGTATATCACTAAGGGTAAGATAGATATTGCCTACAGGAAAATTAAAGGGACCTTTAGAGAGAAGAGAACCACATGTATGAATATCAAGAGCTCAGATGGAAACCCAGTTCTAAGCAAAGAAGGGAAGGCAGAAAGGTGGAAGGAGTATATAGAGGGTCTATACAATAGCAATATAGTTGAGGGCAATATTATGGAAACAGAAGAGAACGTAGATCAAGAGGAAATGGCAGATATGATACTGCGTGGAAAGTTGAAACAAGGCCCTGGGAGTAGACAACATTCTATTAGAACTACTGATAGCCTTGGGGGAGCCAGCCATGACAAAACTCTACCATCCGGTGAGCAAGATGTATGAGACAGGCGAAATACCCTCAGACTTTAAGAAGAATACAACAATTAAAATCCCAAAGAAAGCAGGTGTTGACAGGTGTGAAAATTACCAAATTACCAGATTAATACATTGTGGCTGCAAAATACCAAAACGAATTCTTTACAGATGACTGGAAAAACTGGTAGAAGCCAACCTTGGGGAAGATCAGTTTGAATTCCATAGAAATGTGGGAGCACTTGAGGCAATAGTGACCCTACGACTTATCTTAGGAGATATATTAAGTGTAAAAAACCTAAATTTCTAGCACTTATAGACTTAGAGAAAGCTTTTGACAATGTTGACTGGAATACTCTCTTTCAAATTCTGAAGGTGGCAGGGGTCAAATTCGGGGTGTGAAAGTCTATTTACAGTTTGTACAAAAACCAGACGGCAGTTACTAAGAGTCGAGGGGCACAAAAGAGAAGCACTGGTTGGGAGGGGACTGAGACAGGGTTGTAGCCTATCTCCACAATGTTATTCAATCTGTACACTGAGCAAGCAGTAAAGGAAACAAAAGAAAAATTTGGAGTAGATATTAAAATTCATGGAACAGAAATAAAAAATTTGAGGTTTGCTGATGACACTGTAATTCTGTCAAAAACAGCAAAGGACCTGGAAGAGCTGTTGAATAGAATGGACAGTGTCTTGAAAGGAGGATGTAAGTTGAACATCAACAAAAGCAGAATGAGGATAATGGAATGTAGTCAAATTAAATCAGGTGATGCTGAGGGAATTAGATTAGGAAATGAGACTCTAAAAGTAGTTGATGAGTTTTGCTATTCAGGGAGAAAAATAACTGAAAACGTTTCTGAAGAAGAGAAATTTGTTAACATCGAGTATAGATTTAAGTGTCAGGAAGTCATTTCTGAAAGTATTTGTATGGAGTGTAGCCATGTATGGAAGTGAAACATGGACGATAAGTAGTTTGGACAAGAAGAGAATAGAAGCTTTCAAAATGTGGTGCTACAGAAGACTGCTGAAGATTAGATGAGTGGATCATGTAACTAATGCTGTACTGAATAGAATTGGGGAGAAGAGGAATCTGTTGCACAACTTGACTATAAGAATGGATTGGTTGGTAGGACACGTTCTGAGGCATCAAGGGATCACCAATTTAGTATTGGATGGAAGCAAGGAGGGTAAAAATCATAGAGGAAGACCAAGGGATGAATATAGTAAGCAGAGCCAGAAGAACATAGGCTGCTGTAGTTACTTGGAGATGAAGAAGCTTGCACAGGATATAGTAGCATGGAAAGCTGAATCAAGAGCACTTGCCCACAAAAGGCAAAGGTCCTGAGTTCGAGTCTCGGTCCGGCACACAGTTTTAATCTGCCAGGAAGTTTCATATCAGCGCACACTCCGCTGCAGAATGAAAATCTCATTCTTCAGCAAGGTCATTGTTCACACGACCTAAGATGACACAAACTAAAGGAGAAACAACAAAAACAGCACAGTCCATTCGACAGAAGAAGAAAACAGGTAAACAAAGAACCAAAAGGAACATCATGGAAGCAGGAAGAGTAAAGAACGGGAGGGGAGCATGGGGGGGGGGGGGGGGGTGCCCTAAAGGCAGTATCCATGAGGGGGTGCCAGCACTACCAATACCAACGACCCATCTCAACCCTCACACAATACCATGATCCAGACACAATGGGGACAACACCAGGGGAAGAAGACACAACAAAAGGGGAAACAAATTGGCACAAAAGCCAAAACCAATGCTAATTGAGGAACTGAAATTCCGGAAGAAAAATCAGGTACTTAAATCTGGGAGCACAAACCACTGTCACAAAGAAAACTGAGGATGGACATAACCATTTGAGGGTCATCCACTAATAACCGGACAAGAAAGGTGGGAAGACATATTTAGTGCGAAAGGCGGGTAAGTCTAGCAAAATATGGACCACCATGAGGAAGACCCTGCAACTACAAAAGGGAGTGGGGATGGGGGCTCATTACAGAGTAAAAAACCATTGGTCAACCTGGTACAGCCAATACGAAGCCAGCAAGGATGGCAGATTCCTGGCAAGAGAGGCAGAGGGAAGAATGCCACATAGTGAGAGTACCCTTGATCGCACAAAGTTTCAAAGTTTATTAGACATGCGGGTGGCCTCCCCCAGAGTCAGCCCACAATTGAGCAAAAAGGAATTAGACACGAAGTCGCAAAGCTGCTCCCAGAGAGGTCATGGGCAGGTTGCTGCATACTCAGCCAGACAATCAGCAAGTTCATTACCTAGGATACCCACGTGGCTGGGAATCCAAAGGAAATCAATCGAACAAGTAGCAGCACTAAGCTCAGCGAGAAGGTCATGGATGGCAGAGACCAAGAGGTGGTGGAAAAAACACTGAACAATAGCCTGAAGGCCTCTCACTGAGTCCATGCACAACAGAACTTGGTTGAGGAAGGACCATTTAATAAAGTAGAGGGCCCAACAGAAGGCCATCAGTCCCATGGTAAACACCTCCCACACATGGCAGGCAAGAAATGGTGTTCCGTGCCAACAGAAGAAGGAGGCATATCCCACATAACAATAGCATCCCGAAGCTCTCGTAAGTGTAGGCAGAACAAACAATAGAAAACCACCAGAACAATCGCGACTTTCAACTTCAGAAGAGATCTATCAGGGGCCAAGGAACTAACCAAGGCAGGGTGTTTGGGAGAGAATGGGGGAACAGGACAAAAAGGGAAGATGGAAATCACAGTTGAGAGAGGCGAAGCAGAGCCCCACAGGTACACCCACCTGAGGACACGTGGGTGATGTCCAGAAGCAACGAGAATAATAGAATAGGAGGGGTGAGCACAGAAGAGAGGACAGTGAGGGCATACGACACCAAAAGTTTGGATTGCCAATCCGAAAGGGGCGGGATGATCCCAGTGTCAACCAGAAGACTATTGACAAGGCTACAGCAAAGGGCGCTGGTGGTCAAACTGATACCACAATGGTGGACTGGGTTGAAGAGAAGCTGTGTGGAATGGGCAGCTGAGCCATAAACTTGACAACCATAATTCAGACGAGGCAGAACTAAGGCTCAATAACGGCGGAAAAAGTACCACAATCCGTGCCCCAAGAGGTGTGAGCAAGGAAGCAAAGGAGATTGAGTTTACGGAAGCAGCCAATCTTCAGAAGGCAGATATGGGGCAACACAGTAAGCTTGTTATCAAAAAGAAGACGTGAGAAACGAAACTCAGGAACCACGATCAAATGTTGGTCATCGAGGTAGAACTCAGGATCAGGATGGAATATAGTATGGCGACAAGAATGCACTACCCGTGATTTAAGACGGGAGAATTGAAAATTGTATGATAGTGTCCACACACAAGGGCACTATATAGCACCCTGAAGCTGTCGGTCCACAGAGGCCATCAAGTGGAATTAGCCAAGATGCAGAAACCATCCACATACAGAGTACGGGTGACCAAAAGTCCAACTGAGGTCACGAGTCCATCAATAGTGAAGAGAAAAAGGACACTTAATAAGAAGCTCTGTGGAACATTATTCTCCTGCATCTGCGGAGAGCTGAGAATGCTGCCAGCCCAAACTCAGAATGACTGGCGCGACAGGAACTGAGTAATAAAATCTGGGAGGGAGCCCCGAAGACCCCACTCATGGAGTGTAAGTACGATGTGAAGTCACCAGGCCATGTTGTGGCCCTTACAAAGATCAAAGAAAACTGAAAAGATGACATTGCTGAGAAAAGGCCTGCGAACTGCAGTTTCCAATTCAACCACATGACCAACTGGAGACTGTCCCTCCTCAAAGCTGCACTGGTAAGAAGACAAAAGATCACACGATTTGAGGACCCAACTGAGCTGACGAGCCACTACTCGTTCAAATAACTTGCATGTGACATCGGTCAGACTGACCGGCAGATAACTATAGAGGGACAATGTATCCTTATTGAGCTTAAGGTCAGAAACTACAATACTGTCCCTCCACTGAGACGGGAAAACACCTTCGAGCCAAATATGGTTAAACACTCGGAGAATATATTCGAGTTGAAGAGGCTCGAGGTGTTGAAGGAAATGGTTATGGATAGAACTGGGGCCAGAGGCCGAATCGTGGGAAGAGGGAAGGTCAGAAGATGTCCCCATTCAGTAAAAGGTTCATTGTACGATTCTGCCATGGGAAGTTTCAGCCCGCTGTTTCTGGAGGAGGAAGGCGGCTGGTTGAGATGCTGACACCGATGCCGTCGCACAATGGATTGCTAGATGTTCTGCAAGAAGTGATGGATCTGTACAAAAGTCACCTGGAAGGGCAAGGCCCAGGATGGAAGACTGCTGCTGACAGTCTTGAGGGTGCGGAGTGTAGCCCACACCAGTAATGTAGGGACCGAAGAACATAGGGAGGAAGCAAAGTGTTTCCAACACATCCACTTGGTCTATTTGATTAAGTAACAGGCTTTGTTACCAAGACTTTGAAGATAATAAGAATAGTCGAGAATGGGCGCCACTTAAAACGTTGCAATATCTGATGGTGATTGTGGATGGCTAAGCCAACAGCAATGGCTGTGCTCTACCACGGAACCGGCCGACAGTGAACAGGGCCTATCAAATGGGGGACGGCAATGCTGGTGGCATGTGAATAATTGTAAGAATTTCATCAATATAATGTGCAAAGAGGTGGCAAATGGGACCTGGCAGGTATTTAGAGTCCAATTGTTGCAATGGAATGGCTAGTAGGGCAACCTGGCCATTGGGAGGCAGGAAGGACTATCACAGAGGTCATCATGCGGCAACCAGTGTCATGAAGGAAGAGGGGGAGCGGAAGATCTATGGCAGAGAAAGTGCCATAAGCGGCACTGAAATGGGTAGAGGAACCATCACTAAGAAGGCATAGGTCGTGGTCTCTACGAAGATGAACTACGACAATATCCTGACCAGATGAAAAAGCACTGCCCCACTAGGGGCAATTGGCATTATAATTGCTATGGAGGAGGAGGGAGGGTGGGGGTATTTGCTGAAGGATAGAAGTTAGGGCAACAGCCATAGGTGGTCTGTGAGGAGGGAGACAGGGGTTGCAAACCATGATTACAGAGTCAAAGTAGAGCCAGCCAGAGACCACTTCCAATCTGGTATGAATGGGGATCCATGTACTAACAACATCAATATGGACCAATGGGATCAAGCCACCAGAAGAAGCCCCCAAAGGGCCAACCCAGTTCAGCAGAAAGCATGGAACCCACAAAAGGTTGGTGAGTGAGCATCAGTAAAATGGGATTCCTGGAGAATGACACAATCTAGAGAATAAAAGGAAGTGAGGGACTCCAACTCCAGAAGGTGATGGGAGTGTCTGTTACAATTCCACTGAATAAGCACAGAACGGGGATCCAATGGGTGGAAAACACGCTGAAACCGATCACGCCACTGGGTCACCATTCATCATCAAGTATGGGGTGACATCCATAAACAAGGGGTCTGACTCAGGTTGGAAGGAGAGAGTTGTCACCTCGGGGCACCTGAGGGGTCTTGTCACAGGACTTACATTTCTCCTTCGTATTCATAGGCCAAGGAGGGCAGAGCCCATAGAGGAAGCAGGCTTCAGTGAGCTCTGGAACTGAGAGACAGTGGGTACCCTTGGGTGTCCAGACTGTGGATACCACAGCGACTTGTGGCAGCAGAGGCTTCCAGTCTCAGAGACAATGAGGAAGAGTGGTCCCGGGAGGGAGTCCTATCATCTCTCAGGCAACAAAGAGGGGGGACAATTCTCCAACCAGGTAAGCAGAGCAGCACCATGAGGGTAGGGCATGGGAACTGTAGGAGAGGTGGAGAGGAGAGGAGGATGGGACTGGGGTATAAGAGTCGACAGACATGAAAGCGATGCAGTTGTTGCGAAAGGAGTGAGACAGGGTTGTAGCCTATCCTTGGTGTTACTGAATCTGTACACTGAGCAAGCATATAAATGGAATGGACATTGTCTTGAAAGAAAGATATAAGATGAAACATCAACAAAAGCAAGACAAATATAATGGAATGTAGTCGAATTAAATGAAGTGATGATGGTGGAATTAGATTAGGAAATGAGACACTTAAAGTACACTGAAAAGCCAAAAAAAAGGTACACCTGTCAAATATCGTGTAGGGCCTCCATGAGCACGTAGAAGTGCCACAACACAATGTGGCATGGACTCGACTAATGTCTGAAGTAGTGCTGGAAAAGAATTGACACCATGAATCCTGCAGGGCTGTACATAAACCCGTAAGAGTACAAGATGGTGGAGCCATCTTCTGAACAGCATGTTGCAAGGCATCCCAGATATGCTCAATAATGTTCATGTCTGGAAAGTCTGGGGGGCAGTATGTGTCATCTGTCAGAGTCATATCTAGACTTATCAGGGGCCCGTATCACTCCAACAGCACATGCCCCATGCGATTACAGAGATTCCACCAGCTTGAACAGGCCCCTGCTGACATGCAGGGTCCATGAATTCATGAGGTTGTCTCAATACCCATACACATACATCCGCTCAATATAATTTGAAATCCTGTCATCAACAGTCCAATGTTGGTGCTGACGGACCCAGGCGAGGCATAAAGCTTTGTGTCATGTAGTCATCAAGGGTTCACGAGTGGGCCTTCGGCTCCAAAAGCCCATCTCGATAATGTTTCAATGAATGGTTTGCATGATGACACTTGTTGGTGGCCCAGCATTGAAATCTGCAGCGATCTGCAGAAGGGTTGCACTTCTGTCACATTGAACAAATCTCTTCAGTTGTCGTTGGTCCCATTCTTGCAGGATCTTCTTCCAGCTGCAGCGATGTCGGAGATATTATGTTTTACCAGATTCCTGATATTCACAAGCACACTCATGAAATGGTTGTATGGGAGAATCCCCACTTCATCGTTACCTCGGAGAATCTCGGAGATGCTGTGTCCCATTGTTCATGCGCCAACTATAACATCATGTCCAAACTTACTCAAATCTTGATAACCTGCAATTGTAGCAGCAGTAACTGATCTAACAACTGAGCCAGACACTTGTCTTGTGCTGACCACAGCGCCGTGTTCTGCCTGTTTATATCTCTCTGTGTTTGAATGCACATGCCTATACCAGTTTCTTTGGTGCTTCAGTGTAGTACAGGAGTTTTGATATTTGTGCAGCAAAATAACATAATGGCCGAAGTAGAAAGGATATAAAATGTAGACTGGCAATGGCAAGAAAAGCATTTCTGAAGAAGAGAAATTTGTTAACATCAGATATAGATTTAAGTGTCAGGAAGTCTTTTGTGAAGTTGTTTGTGAACAGTTTAGATAAGATGAGAATAGAAGCTTTTGAAATGTGGTTCTATAGAAGAATGCCGAAGGTTAGAGGGGTAAATCATGTAACTAATGAGGCAGTACCGAATAGAACTAATAAGAAAAGAAATCTGTGGCACAACCTGACAAGAAGAAGGCATCAGTTGGTAAGACACATTCTTGAGACATCGAGGGATCATGAATTTAGTATTGGAGGGAAGTGTGGGTGGTAAAAATTGTACATGGAGGCCAAGAGATGAATACAGTAAACAGATTCATCCTTCCCATCCTTGCCACAATGTATTTCCTCCGTCCACTGAACCTACATAATATACTTGTCCATCCCTACACAACCCCTGCTCCCAATGCCTTACCTCATGGCTCATACCCCTGTAAGAGACCTAGATGCAAGATCTGTCCCATACATCCTCCCACCACCACCACCACCACCACCACCACCACCACCTACTCCAGTCCAGTCACTAACATCACCTATCCCATCAAAGCCAGGTCTACCCGTGAAACCAGTTATGTGGTCTACAAGTTAAGCTGCAACTACTGTCCTGCATTCTATGTAGGCATGACAACCAACAAGCTGGCTATCCACATGAATGGCCATTGACAAACTGTGGCCAAGAGACAAGTGGACCACCCTGTTGCTGAACACATTGCCGGACCTTATATCCTTCATTTCAATGACTTATTCACAGCCTGTACCGTGTGGATCCTTCCCACCGACACCAGCTCTTCTGAATTGTGCAGCTGGGAACTTTCCCTGCAATACATCCTACATTCCCACAACCCTCCTGGTCTTAAGCTCCATTAGTCTGTGTCCTATCCCATCCAGCCTCTTCCCTGTTCCAATTCCAGCACTACACAACCATCATTTCCCTCCTTTTCCACGACTCCCCCCCCCCCCTCCCCCTCTCTCCTCTGCCTTGTGTCTAACCTGCAGCACTTCACTGTCCGCCACCCCCAGCATACTATGGATCCCCCTCCCCGCCTCAGCCTCCTCCTTACCCCCACCCAGTCACCACTCCCATCATGCGCTGGTGCTGGTGCTCGCAGTGTGGTTTCAGTTACCTGAGAGATTAAAACTATTTGTCGTTAACACTCTTGCAATATCACATATATCTTGAGCAGAATTAAATAGTAATTATAAAATACTAAACCTAAACACACACACACACACACACACACACACACACACACACACACACACACACTGTTCAAACAAATTTCGGGCTCGCAGTCGGTCGTCGTTCAATACTTCGCACGATATTTCAACTGGGCACCTGCTGTCTGCAACGGCTCACCTGAAGATGACTGGCAGGTGCCCAGTTGAAATATCGTGCGAAGTATTGAACGACGACCGGCTGCAAGCCCGGAATTTGTTTGAACAGTCAATTCGACGGGAAAATTTTAAAATTCACAGCAAACTCTGTATTTCCCTCTTTCAGTTTCTCTTTCACAGAATTTTTCAAGTAACTACTATACCGATCTCGCACAAGAAGAGAACTCTCCTTCAATAAAGTACCTTTCCTTCTCTCCCAAATCCATAATTTCATACCACTCTCGTCCATGTAACCCTCGTCGTGTATGTGAACACCATCACCTGGTGCTATTGCAGACAGTTCTGGCATTCTTTTGCACTTGAAAATGATCACTGGATGAAATTTAGTACTGTCAACACAACATGAAAGGCCAACAGTGTAGTGCATTTTTTCATGCCCACTTGTTTCCATAAATTTAGCAACTTTCATGGCAATACTTCTGTTACTCGGCACATCAAATGTCAGAGGAGTTTTGTCCATATTTGCCAATCGGCTTAGTTCCACACTGGTTTTCTTTCTAAGTTGAATAATAAAGTGATGAAAGCATACAATTTTCTTTTCATACTACTGTGGCATTTTCTGATTTTGGTTTTGGTTTGCATGTTAAGCCCGTGAGGCTTCACAAACCTGTAGCACCAACCAACTTCACCATTTAAGTCTGTTAAGGTCAACTGTAGCACCAACTTACGAGTTTGTATTTGAATCATTTTTGTATTAATTCCAATGCCATTTTGATGGTGTTCTCGAATCCATTTCCACACATCATCATCTAGTTTTGGCCATTTTGCATTCAGTCCTCTTTTGGCAAATTTCATCTTCTTCAGTTTTTTCAGTTCTTCCTTATTAGCCCGCCAATCGTTAATGTTTTTCTTCAGTTGCTGGAGAGCCAAAATGCTGCTCAGCTGCTCTGTTTCCATGTTGTTCTGCATATGCTGTTATTTTCAGTTTATAGCCTGCATTATATGAATGAATTTTATTTTTTACCAGTATGAAACTAGCTACTAACAAAAATATTGTACTGTTACCCATAACACTAATCACTTTCAATTCAAGTTCACTGGTACCATAGACTGTTAACAAGCTTGTGAATCCCCACAACTCATGTTCATCACATCAGTGCACTGCTGCTGCCAGTTGTATTCTGTGCTGCAAGATATATATGGCCATTTTTAAGACTGGCGGGAATTTTAAATCAAACACTTAACCTTTTTTATATTAATTTCGAGTATAACATACACTTGAATTTTGGAGGCAATTTTTCAAAGAAAAATGTGCATCTTATAGTCCTTTGTGTCAGTAATGTGGAATGTCATACGAGGCATATTCAAAAGTAAAGAAGGTACATGCACTGTAGACACGCAGAATGAGAACATATGAACACAATAAATGTACCTAACGTACCTTCGGAACAGCAAAGAGAGTACAATCTGTCACACTGTTGGAGCGTGATGTCACTTGGTGAGGATGAGCAGGTTGGTAACTTGTTGTCTGAGATAAAGTTTGCTGCTGTTGATGCCTCTGCAACTGCTGTGGCAGTGGCAACTGTGGCTGTTGGCGCTGCTGTTGTTGATATGGCAATGGCTTGTCCAGCAGCTGCTGTGACTGAGACTGTGTTATAACCTGGCGCTGAATGGGTGGTTGTGCTTCTTGCTTGCAAAAAGCCTGGATGGTTGTTGGAGGTTTTTCAGTCAGCGAGACAGGCTGCCCTGTAAACAATTCACAGCTCTTAATTATGGTTACTGCATTAGTAGACAATGTCACATATTTTTCTTGTCATGAAACATAGACAAAATATAATATATAGCAGAGAGAACACACCTATTTTGTGTTTCAACAGGATAAAGATATGAGACACAAACTGCAATACCATGAGAGGGAGGAAGAAAAATCAACATTTTAGACATGGTTTTATGTTTATATCCTCTCTTGCAAAGCATTCTGTTAATTTCTGTTTTGTTTAATTATCCCGGGTTTCTGTGGTTCCATTGCATCTCCTCCCCTTTTTCTAGTTATTACATCCTTACAAATGAGAGAAACGTACAAGAAGTCCCATAAGTGAATATAGGTTTACTATCACCACTGCAACAAGAGATGACAAATAATTCATATCAAAAGAAAGTTCATTAATTAGCTAACATTCACAGCATAATTAAATCAGAACTGCTGGATACAACTTCTCCCATTTTGCAAATCTTCACCTGAAAGTCATGACGTGACAGAGATTAATAACTGAATGTTACTACACAATATTTGAATGTTTTCTGGTTCTCAAAGAAACCTGAATGGAACAAGCTAATTATCGATACTGGTGACCAGATATTGTTGGCTGGAATGAAAATTATTTAGGATGTGCTCGAACTACCACGAAAATGAATTCACTGTATGGTTTATGATCCGGATTTCTCAAGCCGGTTTTTAATCTTCAGGTCAGCTGCCTATGCACAGACCAAAATTAATTACTCCTCAGTAATGCCTCCTTCATGGCTCAATTAGATATTAGATATCTTGAGATAAGAGTTCAAATTAGGTAAGACAATGATGAAACACTGTGAATGAACAATAATGTGTTGGCTAGGTAGTTCTAATATTACAGGTCTAACTTCACAGTAAGACTTACACGAAGAGATACTAATGAAATCTTTTTAGCAGAATACGAGGTGTGCAAATAAAGAGACCATGCTGTGTTCAATCTGGCAAAGCTGATGGCGCCAAACTTGGAGGGGAGGCAGATAAACAGGTGATACACTTACAGTGTGTGTTGGACCATGCTAGTGCCATCTTGGTTGTCTGTAGTGTATTTTTTTGTGATGGTTTTTCTGGTGATTCTTACAATAAGTTTTAGACCGCACCTCCAAAACGAAACAAAGTTGGTCCATTGTAACGTGAGACACAATTTAGGTCGAATGGATGAAGATACAACTAAAGTAGTTTGGTTCGATTCGTAAGCTTAGCAGTTAAGCTTTACCAGGTAGCCATTGCTATGCATCAGGTGCTCCATCCGTAATTATACGGGTACCCTTCCTTTTTCACGTGCTTCATCTGGTTTGAATCGATTGCTTATTTTGCTTTGATCTGATAAATGCCATTCTCTTTGTTATAGGTGCTTACGTCACTCTAAGCTGAAAACCCGTTATTGTACTGTGTCATGCATCGTCTGTCGCATTCTAATAATGAGTGTTTACGACCTGTCGCAGCTCGCGGCACGGGTTGCTTTTGTACGTGCTACTGCTGCTTTTTTTTTTTTTTTTAAAAAAAAAAAAAAGGGAAGAAGAAGAGAAGAAGAAGAAGAAGAAGAAGCAGAAGAAGAGAGGAATTGTCTCATTAGCGAAACAATGGCAAGAGACTGCTATCTGTTGTTACTGCAACGGTTACTTACAATGCAATGCAGGGGTCGAAACTCGGGGCGGAGAAAAAAAGCTCGTCTTGTACCCTTTATTTATGTTTTATATATCTTTGCACTCGGTTGTCAGCCGCAGGCAGTATTTTGGTTCACAAAAACCGGAAAAAAAGTGTGGCTTAGATTCGAGTAAATATGGTACTCAGATTGTCTCCTGTGTCATTAATATAGATCAGGAACAATAGAGGGCCTTAACACTTCTTTGGAGAATGCCGGATATTACTTTTGTAGACTTTCTGTCTATTACTATGAACTGTAACCTTTCTGGACAGGAAATCACAAATCCAGCTGCACAACTGAGGCGATATACCATAAGCATGCAGTTTGATTAGAAGACGCTCGAGAGGAATGGTGCCAAAAGCCTTCTGGAAATCTAAAAATATGGAATCAATTTGACATCCTCCACTGACAGCACTCATTACTTCATGAGCATAAAGAGCTAGTTATGTGTCAATAAATTGTTTTCTTCAAGGAACTTCATAATGTTCAAACACAGTATATTTCCAAAACCCTAATGCAAATCAACGTTAGTGATATGGGTCTGTCATTCAGTGGATTACTCCTACTTCCCCTTTTTGGGTATTGGTGTTGCTTGAGCATGGATCTTGAGTATGGATCTTTCTGTGAGCGAGTGGTTGTATATAATTGCTAAATATGAAGCTACTGTATAAGCATACTCTGAAAGGAACCTGACTGCTAGTCAATCTGGAAAAGAGGCCTTGCCTTTATTAAGTGATTTAAGCTGCTTTGCAACACCAAGGATACCTACTTTTATGTTTCTCATCTCAGCAGTTGTTCTTGACTGGGATTCATGAATATTTACTTTGTCTTCTTTGGTGAAGGAGTTTTGGAAACCTGTGTTTAATAACTCTGCTTTAGTGGCACTGTCATCAGTGAGTTCACAGTTATTATCGCGCAATGAAGGTATTGATTGCGTCTTGCCACTGGTGTGCTTTATGTATGAACAGAATCTCTTTGGGTTTTCAGCCAGATTCCAAGACAGAGTTTTGTTGTGGTAATTATTGAAAGCATCTCTCATTTAAGTATGCGCTATAATTCAAACTTCGGCAAAACTTTGCCAATCTTGAGCATGGATCTTGAGTATGGATCTTTCTGTGAGCGAGTGGTTGTATATAATTGCTAAATATGAAGCTACTGTATAAGCATACTCTGAAAGGAACCTGACTGCTAGTCAATCTGGAAAAGAGGCCTTGCCTTTATTAAGTGATTTAAGCTGCTTTGCAACACCAAGGATACCTACTTTTATGTTTCTCATCTCAGCAGTTGTTCTTGACTGGGATTCATGAATATTTACTTTGTCTTCTTTGGTGAAGGAGTTTTGGAAACCTGTGTTTAATAACTCTGCTTTAGTGGCACTGTCATCAGTGAGTTCACAGTTATTATCGCGCAATGAAGGTATTGATTGCGTCTTGCCACTGGTGTGCTTTATGTATGAACAGAATCTCTTTGGGTTTTCAGCCAGATTCCAAGACAGAGTTTTGTTGTGGTAATTATTGAAAGCATCTCTCATTTAAGTATGCGCTATAATTCAAACTTCGGCAAAACTTTGCCAATCTTGGGGATTTTGCGGTCTTTTAATTTGGCATGCTTTCTTCATTGCTTCTGCAACAGCAAACTGACCCATTTTGTGTACCATGGGGGATCGGCAGCATCACTCATTAACTTATGTGGCATATATCTCTCAATTGCTGTCGATACTATCTTTTTGAAACCATTCCACATCTTTTCAGTGTTTACATGATCAGATCAGAAGGTATGAAGACTGTCTCTTAAAAAGCCATTAGGAGCTTTTTTATCAGCTTTTTTAAATAGATATACTTTGCATTTATTTTTGATAGTTGTAGATGTTATGGTATTCAGCCTAGCAGCAACTGCATTTTGGTTGCTAATCCCTGTATTCGTCACAATATTCACTATTTGTCCAGGATTATTTGTTGCTAAGAGGTCAAGTATGCTTCTGAACCATTTGCGCTTCGAGTGGGCTCATGAACATGTCCAAAATAATTTTCTGAGAAAGCATTCAGTACAATTTCAGATGTCATTTTATGCCTGTCACCGACTTTAAACATATAATTTTTCCAGCATATCAAGGGTAGAATGGTCACCAACGACTTTAACTGTATGCGTGGGGTACCTATTTGAAATGAGACTCTTTGAACCGTTGAGCAACTATATCTGCCGACTCGAGGGAGGGACCGGGGGAGGGGGAGGGGGAGGGGGGGGGGGGGGGAGGGCGTTTGTAGGTAAAACGATCCAATTAATAGTTTAGTCAGATTGTCAAGTATAACCTCTACCCATACTATTTCGCAGGAACTACCTACTTCATTTTCACTACAAGGTAAACTACTTCTGACAGCAATAAGTACTTCACAAGCAACTGTATTTAATCTATCCTTTCTGAACACTGTTGAATTGTTTGAAAAAATTATGGCTGAGCTTATTTCCGGCTTTATCCAGCTTTCTGTACCTATAACTATTTGAGCTTCAGCGCTTTCTATTAGGGCTTGGAGCTCTGGTTCTTTCCCAACACAGCTACAACAATTTACAACTGCAATATAGATCATTTCTACAACTACCGTACTGTATTGTACCTGTCTCCCTTTAGACAGGCACCCTTTCTGTGATTTCCTGAGACCCTCAATCACCCAGTCCCTTCCACACAGATCCCGCTACCAGTGTAGCCACTTCCTTTGTGTAGTGGACTCCTGAACTATTAAGTGGAACCTGGAAACTCAACACCCGATGGCGCAAGTCAAGGAATCTGCAGCCTACATGGTCACAGGACCACCTGAGCCTCTGATTCAGACCCTCCTCTCGACTCTGCACCAAAGGACCACAGTCGGTTCAATCAACGATGCTGCTTTGTCAAAATCAGTTAACGAGGAGGCAATTGTTGACCAGTTTACTAAAAATGTGTTCCTGTGCTCCACGGAAAGTCAAAAACGATAGATCTCTTACACAGTCTCATACAAATTAGATGCAATAGTATTTTTAACAGTGAGACATACAAATGGAGAAGCATGCGAACTCAAATTGGTTCTACTATGGTGACAATTACCGTTAATTGAACATTCTTGGTAAGCTGTAAAATGTAAAGTTACTAGGACAAAAATTTCACACTTATTAAAGTATTCTGGTCTATTACAATGTTGTCAAGTAAATTTCTTGGAGAAACCAAACATTTTGTTCACATCTGTGGAGCACATCTTCTGTGTCTGCACAGAACTGTGGTGCCAAGGAACACAGCCCTGAAATGTTATTAGGCCACAGCTGCAGCCTGCCAGCTGGTCATCACCCCTGCCTACACAGTAACATCAGCAAAAGCTGTCACTTCTGTGTCATCCACTTCTGCATGTCGTTGGCCAAGGCTGGGATAGTCATCAACTGCTGCATAATAATAACCAGACCTCAGTCTTCAGCCTCTGTTCGAGATGCTTACAAGTGGCACAGAAGCATGGCTCTTCCATAAATTCAGCCCTGGGCAGCAATACAGGGTATACATAAAGTCCAGGAACACTTTCAATTATTTATTGCATAAGCACCAAACATTGTACACATATCATACATTTTGAAGAGAAATCCTGAAAGTTTTTTTTCTATGTACACAACCACAGCTTAGTTTGGTAATTTGGCAATAGTCAGAGCTAGTTGCAAACATGGCGATTGCTTGTGCACGGCAAAGAGAAGCGGGCGTCCCAGTGTGAGTGAAGTGAATGTGGAGCACATACAAGAGACATTCATAAGGAGTCCAAAGAAATCAGTGTGTCGTGCATCCCACGAACTCAAATGACTATAATGACAGTGTGGAAAGTCCTGCACAGAAGCTGTCTATGAAACCATTCAAATTGGAGCTAGTGCAGAAGCTCAATGACAACAGCAAAGGCGAGTGTTTTAAGTTTTGTTCGCAGTTGCAACAACTGAATGAGGATGGGGTGGTATTGTTGATCACTTAATTTTTAGCGGTGAAGCCACTTTTCACGCTAATGGGAAAGTGAATATGTATAATTGTCGAATCTGGGGTACAAAGCACTCACACAAATGCATTGAATTTGAGCATGATCCCCAAAAGGTAAATGTTTTTTGTGCCTTGTCACACTGAAAACTGTATGGGCCATTCTTCTTCGCCGAGAGCACTGTCACTGGATATTCCTACTTGGACATGTTGCGGCAATGGCTGATGCCTCAATTGCAATCAGACTCTTCGTTCATCTTTCAACAGGATGGGGCTCAACCCCATCTTAATCGTGAAGTTCATGGGTACCTGAAAATGGAGCTGCTGAATCGATGGATCAGCCATGCTACAGAAGAGGACAGCTGTTTCACGAAATGGCCTCCCCAATCACTAGATCTCACTCCATGTGACTTTTTTCTGTCGGGACACATTATAGATCTGGTGTATGTACTGCCTCTACCACGTGATGTAGCAGAGTTCCAGGAGAGAATACGGGAAGTGACTGCCACTGTCGAAGATGCCATGCTGGGATGGGTATGGCAAGAATTTGATTACCGTATTGGCATCTGCCGGGTCACTCATGGTTCGCATACTGAATGTTTGTAAAAAAAATCTTTCAGAGTTTCTCTTCAAAATGCAATATGTATGACATCTGTACAATGTTTAGTTCTTGTGAATTGAGAGTGTTCCTGGACTTTATGTACACCCTGTATTTAAAGCTCCAAGGCAGCGCATCCCTCAACAATACAGCTGATCCATACTAACATGCACATCCCGTGCCAGTCGTTGCCACACTTATGCCGTAGCCATGACTGTTGTCTGATTGCCTTCGCTTTGGCAGTCAGCACTCAAGTTGCCACCTTATGGTTTGGGCCACACTGTGAGTTCCAGTCATCTCCACCTTAAGGAGAATCGCCACTGCCCACCACAGCTCTCCAGCCTGCAGTTCCGAGTTTGTCAACTGGGTAGTCCTACCACGCACACCAGTCTAGCCCTAGCTACTGGCTGTCTTGTTGTTGCACCACAGATATGCCGGATGCTGCTAGGGCATCTTTGCCAGCATGCTCAGGTCCAAGGGACATCGCCAACCACCTGCTCTCGATACACTGCTCTACATTCATGTATGACTGATAATAAAGAGTATTGGCAACCAATTGGCTGTCTACGTCATCTGCACCCCCACCCACCTCCAGCAGAGAGCAGCTCGTCTACACTTTCCCGCATGATCCATTATACTTCAGATGGTTGTGTGTGTTCTATTGAAGTCTCCAGTGTGATGCATCTCTCCACTGCTAGTTTATTCAGTGCAAGCTGCTTTACCTCTACATAACTATATAGCTTCTGCAGCCTGTATCCATTTTAACCTGTTTGATGTATCTGAGCCTTGATTAATATCCTGGCTCACTGCTGGTAGCAGTAAAAGTTAATTTCCATGTGCCCCCTTAGAAAAGGTTGATGTTTCACGCTTTCAAAAACCTTGGACACATCTGGTAATTGTCAGTTGCTGTTACCCACTATTCCTACACATATCTTCCTCAGCACTGGGATCCAGATACCATTCAGTTTCACAATCTACTCCTGATTAAAATTATTGGCATGTTTAAAAATCTTTATTGCCCTTCTGTACAGCCAAAGGAAATGCCTGCTCATGGTGTCTTCCTTGTTCTGGATGTGGAAGTCTTCAAGAAACAACAATGGCGGAAACACTTAATTTTTCATTTGCAACATTTTGTTGACAGGGAACTAGCAACTTTATTAAATTTCTTAAAGTGTTTATTAATGATTGTATCAACAGTTGCAGTATTTATATGAGGCAACTAGTTTCAAATCTTACAGGTTCATTTTCAAAACTAGCCTACAGAGGCTCCACTGACAGTGGACATCAAGGTGGCAACAGAGGTTGTGTAAATGTTTCAAGAATGAATGCCATAATACACATGTGCCTCTTACCAAGTCAAAATCATAGTGATATGGTGCAGCCTCAATAGGCTGGGCTTGAAAATGAATCTGTAATGTTTGGAACAAGTCACCTAATATAAATACTGCAATTGTTGACAGAATCATTAATAAATGGTTAAAAAGGAACACTTAAATTATTTACAGGCTCTCTCCAAAATTAATGGGAGCAAGATGATAGACCATACTGCAGCTGTTGACAGAATCGGTAGTAAATGCTTTAGAGAAACATTTAAATTATTTATACACAGTCTCCAAAATTGATGGAAGGAGGATTATAGAGAAAGTTAGAAAAATATAATTTCTCTGTTAAAGGCATCAAATATTTGGATGTCTCTTAATATGAAAGTTATAAATCAAACCAAGAAGCATTTAAAAGCCTTTGAGGAACAACCCATTCCCAAGAAGTGTTCCTAGGGAGGATCAACTACTAAATAAATTTTACTTCAAGTGCATCCCAAATACTGTATTCTTTTAACTAACTGAGATAAAAAGGTGTCACATGTTTGGTTGCACAATTGTGACAGAGACTTTGAAACCTTGAAATAGAATCTTAGATCCATCTCACACCTAGCAATGAATAACGTAGAGGACAAATTATATTGGTATGAGGGATGTCAGTCTGGCACTGAATGATACTGTTACACAAGAATGCAGGTGGCAGTAAACATCCATTAGCCTACACTTCTCAACTACGAGGGTTGGAACTTTAATAGTGGCAACTATTTATTTACAGCTCGTACAAAATAGATACCTGCTTCAAAGTTTTAGTATCATTCAAAGTAGTCAGCAGCATTGTGTGGTGGTGGTGGTTAGTGTTTAACGTCCCGTCGACAACGAGGTCATTAGAGACGGAGCGCATGCTCGGGTTAGGGAAGGATTGGGAAGGAAATCGGCCGTGCCCTTTCAAAGGAACCATCCCGGCATTTGCCTGAAACGATTTAGGGAAATCACGGAAAACCTAAATCAGGATGGCTGGAGACGGGATTGAACCGTCGTCCTCCCGAATGCGAGTCCAGTGTGCTAACCACTGCGCCACCTCGCTCGGTCAGCATTGTGTATAACCGGTTGCCAGTGATGTGGAAGTCATAGGATACTCTTAGCAGTGCCAGTTGTGTTGACAACTCGAGCGATGTAGTCTATTGCCCAACAATTTGTAGCAGTTCTGAAGCGAATGCTTTGAAGTATTTCCTTCAGTTTAGAAATCGAGTTGAACTCACGAGGGTGTAAGTCAGAGGAGTGCAGTAGGTGGTATAGCACTTAGCAACCCCATCTGTCAAATAAATCAGTAACAGCTTGCACTGTACGTGCTTGAGCACTGTCCAGCAAAATGATGGTCAGAAGCTGCAGAAAGTGTCACCACTTCTGTCTCTAAGCTGGTCATAGGTTGTGTTCCAAAAATGAACAGCATAGAGACAGAAGTGATGACACTTTCTGCAGGACCTAACCATCATTTTGCAGGACAATGTTCAAGCACGTACAATGCAAGCTGTTACTGATTTTTTTTGGCTGACGGGGCTGCTATTATTTGTGACATTCTTTTTACTGTGCTTATCTGCAACTCAGCATTTCCACCATATTGTGAGTAGCAAATTTCCCTTTGACAATATTGTTACATTCCATCCTGGATTTTCCATTGTTTGAAGTCTATAGTGATGATTGTTTTGAAAATAATTTACTGTTTGACACAATCACACTAACTTCAAACAAAGTTACTGGTTTTGGGCTGGCATTGACTATCCTCAGATCTACAACACAAATAAATTTAAAAATTAAAAGTGAAGTTACACAGATTACATCAAAATTAAAAAACAGTAAAATACAACAAAATAAAGTGAGGTTAAACCACAAAATGTGTGCTATGGGTTTAATCCCACCACTGTGGAAGCCTCATAGTCAAAGAAAATAAATGAAATGTGTCCTGTAGACGTATAAAACTTTTTATCTAAATATGTTAAACTCATGGTGTACTGAGTGCTACAGTACAGGCTGTATCAATCACAGAATACTGAAACATTGTAGGTATGTTCAGCAATCAGTGTGCTCACGGAGTATGCTGAAAAATAGTTTCACTTTTTGCCAACAGGTGATACCCGAGATATGGCCGAGGTATGCACAGAAATGAAGAGGATCCTCCAATCTTGTTATGGCAACAATGAACAGATCATTCAGTCCCACCCAGATTACCAGTGACCAGAAAATACAGCATCTATTTTTGGCAACATTCGCATCTATTCGTGGCAGTTCACATCTGTTCTGGTAAAATTTTGTAAGTGATTAGATGCACTTATAAAAGGTTATCACACTACATTAGTGCAGACAAACAAAGCCTTAGTTTCTTGAAACTGACTGTTAAAAGAGTGGGGATTGTGAACATTTTGACTGAACTGTTTGCTTTTGCAAAAACTTGAGCACTTTTTCTTCTGAAGTGGCCTTTGTATTCCTGGTTTGGCAGTATTTCAGCTTTCAAGAAGGACTGTTCTGTTGGAAAGCAGCAGCATTTTTCCGGCAGTGAAATGAATGTATCACTGAATTAAAGTGTTTCTGGGCATTGTTTGTCTCTTCCCGCCCAATTTGACGATTAGAAAATCTGGAGACTATTAATTTTGACCCCCCCATGAACCATGGACCTTGCCGTTGGTGGGGAGGCTTGCATGCCTCAGCGATACAGATAGCCGTACCGTAGGTGCAACCACAACTGTTGAGTGGCCAGACAAACGCGTGGTTCCTGAAGAGAGGCAGCAGACTTTTCAGTAGTTGCAGGGGCAACAGTCTGGATGATTGACTGATCTGGCCTTGTAACACTAACCAAAACGGCCATGCTGTGCTGGTACTGCGAACGGTTGAAAGCAAGGGGAAACTACAGCCGTAATTTTTCCCGAGGGCATGCAGCTTTACAGTATGGTTAATGATGACGGCGTCCTCTTGGGTAAAATATTCCCCCATTCGGATCTCTGGGTGGGGACTACTCAAGGGGACGTCATTATTAGGAGAAAGAAAACTGGCGTTCAACGGATCAGAACGTGGAATGTCAGATCCCTTAATCGGGCAGGTAGGTTATAAAATTTAAAAAGGGAAATGAATAAGTTAAAGTTAGATATAGTGGGAATTAATGAAGTTCGGTGGCAGGAGGAACAAGACTTTTGGTCAGGCGAATACAGGGTTATAAATAAAAAGTCAAATAGGGGTAATGCAGAAGTAGGTTTAATAATGAATAAAAAAATAGGAATGCGGGTAAGCAACTACAAACAGCATAGTGAACGCATTATTGTGGCCAAGATAGACACGAAGCCCACACCTACTACAGTAGTACAAGTTTATATGCCAACTAGCTCTGCAGATGACGAACAAATTGAAGAAATGTATGATGGAATAAAAGAAATTATTCAGATAGTGAAGGGAGACGAAAATTTAATAGTCATGGGTGACTGGAATTCGGTAGTAGGAAAAGGGAGAGAAGGAAACGTAGTAGGTGAATATGGATTGGGGGGTAAGAAATGAAAGAGGAAGCCACCTGGTAGAATTTTGCGCAGAGTACAACTTAATCATTGCTAACACTTGGTTCAAGAATCATAAAAGAAGGTTGTCTACATGAAAGAAGCCTGGAGATACTGGCAGATTTCAGATAGATTATATAATGGTAAGACAGAGATTTAGGAACCAGGTTTTAAATTGTAAGGCATTTCCAGGGGCAGATGTGGACTCTGAGCACAATCTATTGGTTATGAACTGTAGACTGAAACTGAAGAAACTGCAAAAAGGCGGGAATTTAAGGAGATGGGACCTGGATAAACTGAAAGAACCAGAGGTTGTAGAGAGTTTCAGGGAGAGCGTAAGGGAACAAATGGCAGCAATGGGGGAAAGAAATACAGTAGAAGAAGAATGGGTAGCTTTGAGGGATGAAGTAGTGAAGGTAGCCGAGGATCAAGTAGGTAAAAAGATGAGGGCTAGTACAAATCCTTGGGTAACAGAAGAAATATTGAATTTAATTGACGAAAGGAGAAAATATAAAAATGCAGTAAATGAAGTAGGCAAAAAGGAATACAAACGTCTCAAAAGTGAGATCGACAGGAAGTGCAAAATGGCTAAGCAGGGATGGCTAGAGGATAAATGTAAGGACGTAGAGGCTTATCTCACTACGGGTAAGATAGATACTGCCTACAGGAAAATTAAAGAGACCTTTGGAGAAAAGAGAGCCACTTGTATGAATATCAAGATGGAAACCCAGTTCTAAGCAAAGAAGGGAAAGCAGAAAGGTGGAAGGAGTATATACAGGGTCTATACAAGGGCGATGTACTTGAGGACAATATTATGGAAATGGAAGAGGATGTAGATGAAGATTAAATGGGAGATATGATACTGCGTGAAGAGTTTGACAGAGCACTGAAAGACCTAAGTCGAAACAAGGCCCCAGGAGTAGACAACATTCCATTCGAACTACTGACTGCCTTGGGAGAGCCAGTTCTGACAAAACTCTACCATCAGCTGAGCAAGATGTATGAGACAGGCGAAATAGCCTCAGACTTCAAGAAGAATATAATAATTCTAATCCCAAAGAAAGCAGGTGTTGACAGATGTGAAAATTACCAAACTATCAGTTTAATAAGTCACGGCTGCAAAATACTAACACGAATTCTCTACAGACGAATGGAAAAACTAGTAGAAGCCGACCTTGGGGAAGATCAGTTTGGATTCCGAAGAGATATTGGAACATGTGAGGCAATACTGACCCTTAGAAGCTAGATTACGGAAAGGCAAACCTACTTCTCTAGCATTTGTAGACTTAGAGAAAGCTTTTGACAATGTTGACTGGAATACTCTCTTTCAAATTCTGAAGGTGGCAGGGGTAAAATATAGGGAGCGAAAGGCTATTTACAATTTGTATAGAAACCAAATGGCAGTTATAAGAGTTGAGGGGCATGAAAGGGAAGCAGTGGTTGGGAAGGGAGTGAGACAGGGTTGTAGCCTCTCCCCGATGTTATTCAATCTGTATACTGACCAAGCAGTGAAGGAAACAAAAGAAAAATTCGGAGTAGGTATTAAAATCCATGGAGAAGAAATAAAAACTTTGAGGTTCGCCGATGACATTGTAATTTTGTCAGAGACAGCAAAGGACTTGGAAGAGCAGTTGAATGGAATGGATAGTGTCTTGAAAGGAGGATATGAGATGAACATCAACAAAAGCAAAACGAGGATAATGGAATGTAGTCGAATTAAGTCGGATGATGCTGAGGGAATTAGATTAGGAAATGAGACACTTAAAGTAGTAAAGGAGTTTTGCTATTTGGAGAGCAAAATAACTTATGATGGTCGAAGTAGAGAGGATATAAAATGTAGACTGGCAATGTCAAGGAAAGCGTTTCTGAAGAAGAGAAATTTGTTAACATCGAGTATTGATTGAAGTGTCAGGAAGTCGTTTCTGAAAGTATTTGTATGGAGTGTAGCCATGTATGGAAGTGAAACATTGATGATAAATAGCTTAGACAAGAAGAGAATAGAAGCTTTCAAAATGTGGTGCTACAGAAGAATGCTGAATATTAGATGGGTAGATCACATAACTAATGAGGTAGTGTTGAATAGGATTGGGGAGAAGAGAAGCTTGTGGCACAACTTGACTAGTAGAAGGGATCGGTTGGTAGGACATGTTCTGAGGCATCAAGGGATCACCAATTTAGTACTGGAGGGCAGCGAGGAGGGTAAAAATCGTAGAGAGAGACCAAGAGATGAATACACCAAGCAGATTCAGAAGGATGTAGGTTGCAGTAGGTACTGGGAGACGAAGAAGCTTGCACAGGATAGAGTAGCTTGGAGAGCTGCATCCAACCAGTCTCAGGACTGAAGACCACAACAACAACAACAACAACAACAACAACATTAGTTTTGACCGTTTGTAGGCATTCATAGCTGTGGGCCCCATGCCTGACAACGCTAAAAATTGAACTGACAAGGTACTTAGTGCAGAAGTACAGCTGACCGTACAGTAATATGATTTTTGTGTTAGGGGAAGCACAGTCCAAAAAAGTTAGTGCGGGCACTATTGGCTATAGTAGCAGATAGCCACGAGTGTAAACAAACTAGAATTTTGACCGCCAGATAGCAGAGGAGACGAGCAAGGGAACAGACCCCACCTCCCTGCAGCAATGAAGCAGCCTACAGCAGGACTGACACATTGTTACAGGGATTGCTGATCTCTTCTGGTGTTGTAAGGGTGGTAGTCAAAATCCATGATAGACCAGGACTAGTCACTTCACTTTTTTTAAAATAAGAAAAGAAATGCACAAACCAGGAATTCGGGGATGGCTACTGTGCAACTGCTTGTTGAGGTTACCATTAACGACTTAGTTCAGGCACGATCACTAGCGGTATTCGATGCGACCACAGTACAAAACGTTCACCACCTAATTTGCCATGACAAAAGTGTCCACATTATACCATCTTCTGAGCATTTCTTAGGTGTAAAATGCTATGTCCCATAGCTGATAACTACAATGTTGCATTACATAGTGTGTATCTTAACATTATGCCGTCCGGTGACACCACAGTGGTGTTGCGCACAAAATAGCAATCAACGGCCTGCGAGACGACGGTTTTGTCATGTGCATAGTATCGCTCAGTGGCCGGTGACACCACAGTGGTGTCTTGAGCATAGTATTGCACAGTGGCCGGCAACAGCACTTCAGTATCTTTTATATTCTGTTGGTGTTTTGTTTAGGTAACAATAAATTACACACATCAACAAGTTTTTTGTTTTTATAAGTACTTGTGCCTTTTCATCATGGCAGACGAAAGAGACAGTATGATTAGTTATTATGAATGTGTGGAAGTCTTGTCTAACATTCCCGATGACTTGGCCGATTGGGAAGAAGACATTGGAGATCCAAAAAATGGAAGTGAAGCAGAATTGTCAGAAGATAGTGAAATATGTCCAAGAAGGATTGGGCAAATGCTACGGTTGCCAACTGATTCGGATGAATCAGATGAAGAAGACAGTGCACAGTGGTCAGACTTTGATTTACCGAGGACCAATAATAAATTTGAAGAATCTCCGGGTTCAAACATACTTCCCAAAGATACACGCAGTGTCAAGGATATCGTAGAATTATATACTGGGAGCAATCTATTTGAATATATTAGCAACGAAACCAACAAGTACTACAGTCAAAAATGCAATAGAAGGAAACAGGATCAAAAAAATGCCAAATCTGTCAACGTTATCGGACCTGAACTTAGAAAATGGTTTGGGCTTGCTATCCTTATGGGAATTGTAAAAAAAAGCAAGTATCGATGATTATTGGTCAACGAATCCATTGGCAGACACACACATATTTCATAAAACGATGTCCCGTAACCGAATCAGACAAATATTATCATTTTTACATTTCTCCAACAGGAACAATAAATCGGATAATGCCAACTGGCTTTTCAAAGTGCAATTCATAATTGATTACTTTCCAAAAAGTTTAAAGAAATGTTTAATCTAAATGAAAAGATCTCAATTGAAGAAGGAATGATACTGTGGTGTTGGCGATTAAATTTCAAAGTCTACAATTCGTCGAAAACTACCAAATATGGCATACTCATTCGGATTCTGTGTGATTCAAGAACAGAATACATTTTCTCATTCAAGATATATTCCGGCACTGGACAGCCTTTAGCAAAATGTGATGGAACTATTGACACTTTGTGATTCTTGAGTTTCTCCCGGCGTATTTGATAATCAAAATATCCACGTGTGTGCTGCCGGTCTACAGTGTCCAACGGGCACAATAATTTTGCGATCATACATGTCGCCATCATCAGGTGAACTGACTGAGCTCCTGTGAAATTCGCACCAATGACGACCTCATAAACCGTGACTGTGGCTATAATCTTAGCAAGGCTTGGGAACCAGCGATTGGGTTAATCAAGAGTAAATCGAGCAAACGTATAGTTGTGACGACCACGGCAGACAGAGCCATCACACCGACGTCACCTCAGACGCCATCGCAATCTGTTCCACTGCGTGACCGTGGTGCGGGGCGCGGATGGCGGAGGGAGTGCGCCGCGGGCGGAGGGTATTTAAATCGGTCGCAATGATACATTGTTGTGTTCATAAACTTTTTATTTGGAAACAGGTTCTTATGCACATTATCTTTTGAAACTGGGCTTTGACAGATGGTGTACAGTATCAGTAACTGAAAATTGGGACATGAAAGGGAAGCAGTGGTTGGGAAGGGAGTGAGACAGGGTTGTAGCCTCTCCCCGATACTATTCAATCTGTATATTGAGCAAGCCGTAAAGGAAACAAAAGAAAAGTTCGGAGTAGGAATTAAAATCCATGGAGAAGAAATAAAAACTTTTGAGGTTTGGCAATGACATTGTAATTCTGTCAGAGACAGTAAAGGACTTGGAAGAGCAGTTGAAAGGAAATGGATAGTGTCTTGATAGGAGGGTAGAAAATGAACATCAACAAAAGCAAAACAAGGATAATGGAATGTAGTCGAATTAAGTCGGGTGATGCTGATGGAATTAGATTAGAAAATGAGACACTTAAAGTAGTAAAGGAGTTTTGCTATTTGGGGAGCAAAATAACTGATGATGGTCGAAGTAGAGAGGATATAAAATGTAGACTGGCAATGGCAAGGAAAGCATTTCTGAAGAAGAGAAATTTGTTAACATCGAGTATTGATTTAAGTGTCAGGAAGTCGTTTCTGAAAGTATTTGTATGAAGTGTAGTCATGTATGGAAGCGAAACATGGACGATAAGTAGTTTGGACAAGAAGAGAACAGAAGCTTTCGAAATGTGGTGCTACAGAAGAACGCTGAAGATTAGATGGGTAGATCACACAACTAATGGGGAGGTATTGAATAGGATTGGGGAGAAGAGAAGTTTGTGGCACAACTTGACTAGAAGAAGGGATCATTTGGTAGGACATGTTCTGAGGCATCAAGGGATCACCAATTTAGTACTGGAGGGCAGCGTGGAGGGTAAAAATTGTAGAGGGAGACCAAGAGATGAATACACTAAGCAGATTCAGGAAGGATGTAGGTTGCAGTAGGTACTGGGAGATGAAGAAGCTTGCACAGGATAGAGTAGCATGGAGAGCTGCATCAAACCAGTCTCAGGACTGAAGACCACAACAACAACATGCAGAAAATAAAGCTATATCTGAGAAAGTAGTTCATATGGCTTCCACCAGCAATGAAATAGTGATGTAATTTTGCGTTTTTGCATTTTGAGGCAAAATTCCTATCGATTTTGCATTTATCACAAAATGTGAATTTTTCCTGTTCCTACAGAGTACATAGAAGCCATAAAACCCATTCAGTTGGCCATCCCAGAGGAACTCAGTCCGACATTAACTGAATACCAGTGATGTATTCCATCTCTCTGGTTTCTTGGGGAAGATGTGGATGAATATGGTAGAGTCCTCATACCGAAAATTCTCCACACTTTTCTGGAGGACAATTGCCACCACTGAGTAATTCACATCAGGAGTACGGAGTATCTAAAGGGGGTATTTTGCAGATGATTGAGTTTTGAAGCATGGGAGTGTATGGGGGCACTTATCACACACAACATATGTGATGTTATTTCCACTACTCCCTCCATGGCTGCCACACTACATATTCATGTGAAATCTAAAAGACCAACCCAGAAAGTGTAGTAGTACAAGAACCATTCTGCATCTTCTTTGAATATCGGGGTTACAGCAAACAAAACTATAAGAAGACTGTGTTGTATCAGTGATTGAATACATAAAATGGCTTTCTTCGTTCCCAACATGGTTATATAGTTTCAGATTGGAGGCAGAAGGAAAAAGCTCAGTGTGCTATGCATAGGCAGCTACATCATAAGTCCATTTGTGATGAAGGAAAGGGTACTAAGACTTCTGTGGCTCAGATAAACATTACTTCCGTGGGAAAAACAGTTGTTGCTCTTCACAGTGTCATGCATCATTAGATTGTGCAAGTAAGAGTCTCAGACCTACAAGCCTGAGTAGGACAACTCAATGTGTGCTAAACACAAGAAGCCAACCGAGCTTCACAGCAAAGTCACTGATTGAGGATTTGAAATTGCAGACCTTAGATCAGAAGGAAATAACTATTTGTTCATTTGAATCAAAGCCTATACCTTCACATCACTGCAGTTTTATTCAGTTTAATATGAAAGGGCTTTGGAAGAATTCTTTAGTGTCACTCATTGCCTTTGAAAGTCTTCATTTAGGGTTGCTACAATTTTCCCCAAGTGAAACTCCCTGGTCTTATTCTGATCTCCAGACAAGTTTTATGATTTTTCCCTAAGAAGCTCTGATATCTCAAAGGTAAGTTAAGATGTAACTTGACATTCTATCTTTGCAGCTATGGTACACGAAACAAAAGTGCAAACGAAGAAATATCTAAAAAAGATAGTGTTATGAGAAAGCAAGCCAAATGGTATGTGTGTTTCATTAAGACCATTGATGTTATTTTACTTCAATAAAATGAAACACATTTGGTGACAAAAATATGCATTTCCTTGGAGTCACAAGACAGATTTAAAATACCTTCACTAATTTCAGAAATAACCTCAGAAGAAAGTAGGCCTCTTGAAAAAAAAGTGTAAGTAGGGGAAGAATTGTGTAAACTAACACTGTAGGTGACCACCAATTAAATGTTGGTTCTATTATGTTCGTTATTCTCAGTTATTACCCACTGTGTTATACCTATTATTTTACAGGTATTGCTCGATTTTTCTTTCGAGAAATATATGAGTACATAATGTGCAAACCGCCATCAACTGACACAATTTTCTTCTTATCGTCCATACTTTCAAACATATACACTACTTTTGTAGTGCCAATATGTACTAGAAAAAATAAAATGTCAATAAAATGCCACACTGCACAACATACTTGTTGTGAAAGAGTCGAAATTCCTGAACTCAATCACCCTTGGCCTCTGGCCTGCTGAGGAGCACTGCAGTCTTGGGTCCATGGATAAACCACAAAAATGTGCTGCATTACACCACAATTAAACAGACCTGTCCTGTGGGCTGATCAGTAAGACTAGATCCGATGGGCAGGGTTTGCACATTAGTGGGAACCCGAATGGCTTCAGATCAGCAGGTCCGAACCATTACAGATACCTGCAGAAACAGCCTGCAGTTTTGGCCTGTCATGGTAATCCAATTGTGTGGCCAGCTATTTGCAAGCCACTGGCAGCATTTCGATGAAATGAAGACTGTGGTGATCAATCCATGCAACAGATAACTTGAACAAATTCTCTGAGAATCAATAATAATGAGGATAGGTAGCAATTCACCATAAAGATGATTGCTGAGCCACAGACATGCACATGGAAAAGACAATCATCCTCTCACAACTAAATTTTCATTCATAGCTTTTGTCAGAAAACAAGAGCACAGACACATTCACACAATCACTCAGACACAAACACAACACATGCACACATGACCACTACCTAATGCTTCTGAGTCTACAGTCTCTGAGAATCAGATCCAAACAAAGGAAAATCGTAGATGAAAATAACAAGATTGCTCCATAAAACCAAAATATCCATTCATACAACACAAGAAATAATCAAGATTTACATATGCAGTTTTCACATACAACACTAAAACAAAAAGGACCCTTGCAAGCAGGAAAAAAAACTGTATAACAAACTACCTAAAGAAATTAAGGCAATAACTGGCATGCATAAATTCAAAACTGCAGTGAGTGACTACTTGCTACAGAATTGTTACTACAGTGCTAATGAATTTTTATCTACAATGTAAATATGTGAAAAAATTAAATAATTTATACAATTAAGGCCAAAATAAGAAATGTGTACATTAGATTTATTTGTGTATTACATGTGGTCTATTACATATATGTGTGTGTCTGTATAATCAAGGCCAAAAGTATGAAATGTGTGCGTGTAAAATTTACTTGTGAAATGTTATTCCCATATATTAGAGTTATATTGCTATATACTGAAAACCATACAACAGCTTTTTTCTGTTAAACTTTATTGCAAATTATTTGACTTGTCCTATACCATTATGTACCCCTGTACAGTGTATGATTCACAGGACCAATAAATATGCAATACAATACAATACACTCCTCATGCCCCTCGCCCACAGCTGCTAGGCTAGCAACAAGAAGTGATGGCAGCACTGACTGCTGCAAGCTGAGAGGAGTGGTAGGAAGGGGAGAAACAGTAGTAATGAGGGAATGGAGAAGTGGCGCACACACTCAGCAACACCTAGCCCGCAATGATGCATGACACCACAGTAAACAAACCATTTCATCTACTGAGACAAAAATGAGATTTTTCCATTTTTATTTATTTATTTTTTATTTCCATGATGTGTGTGAAACTCCCTGACATTCCCTGTTTCCAGAACCTGTGGCGACCCTGTCATTTGATTTCACACTAGCCACCTGTTCCACAACATATAACGTGTTTATCATACGCCTGCAAGATTACAATAACAGATCCAAAAACCCACCAACGAAATATTTGCCGTGGATATTCTCATAGGAGGCAATTTTTGTTATAAATCTGTGAAGGACAGTTCCCCAATAGACATCTCTGAATCTTTAGTGTTAGTTTCTTCCATATGTGGCTGATTACTTAGAGGAAACAAGTCACGAGCCTGTGTGCATGTAGCTCTGGTAAATTTCGTTCATTCTGACTGGTCTACTCTGCCCTCGGATAATGACTTCAAATGCTTTTGAGACTTGGAGACTATAAGAATTACTGCCAATCAAGATCGATCCATGAGCAACGAGGACAGGAGACTTCTTGAGGAGTTCAGAGCATCTTTCTGTAGAATGGATCAACAAGCAGTGGTTTCACTTCCCAAAGACAGGACTAAACCCTCCCAACTGCAGACTGACTTCAGAGAAATGAGTCAACCACCTGAGGACAAGATTTCAACATCAAGAAGCCTTTAGGCAACTGTATCACTTAACTCTCAGAGAAGGCACTGTTTTATCTCCCTCATTATGCAATGAAGATAGAGAAATGTGGGAAGACCAAGAGGAGGATAGTCTTTGATGTATCATCTCACAAAAGCAATGCCTCTCCTCTGAACGAGATGCTTGAGGCAGCACCGAATCTACTACTTGAGACCTTAGGAATTTTACTGTGATTCAGACTACATTCCATTGCTATTGTCATGGACATCACACAGGCATTCTTTCGATTGCTCTTGCATGAAGAAGACAAAGACTTCATCACATTCTTCTGGTTCATAATTATCCAGAAGAAAACAGGATATCTTCAAATGATGGATAATGCAAGAATGTGTAGACGTTCTAAATAAAATTAGTAATTTCAAACTTGCCAGCAGCTTTTGTAGAAAAAACAAATCTCGTGGGGGCTCCTGTATCTTACTGCATTCCTCCTTAAACTTTAAAGTGAAAGAAGATTTTAGTTATCTAAATGAAGAATGTATTTTTGAAAGCTGTTGTGTAGAGCTGTGTGATTTAAATACTGTGATAATATCAATTTACAGAATTAGTGGGAGTTCTGCTAGTAAATTGTTCTTAGAAAAATTTCAATATCACTTAGATAAACTTAAATAAATAAATTGTGACTGCAGGGGACTTCAACTTAAATACATTAATTGAAAGCAGTGACATTGAAAAATTTCATGATTTAATCCAAAAATCTGGCTTCATGTTAAACTTTACTATGAGCAACCTGCATAGATAATATCGTTACAAATTATCGGTTTGATGATACAAGGATCTGGGGATATCTGATCACTCAGCTTTGTTTCTAGAGTTCCCCAAAGCAGAGAAACTAAAATCTGAATCTTATATAAGAAGGAATTTTAGCAAAGAAAAATTTAGGGAGTTGTTTTGTGATATGTGAAAGGTTATAAGCTGGCCTTTAGACCACTGTAATTCAAGCAATAAAAATTTTGATAAATTTCCAAATTGTTTTTTGGGGGTATTCAATGAAACATTTCCCCCAAAATCCTATCAAAAGAGAGTCAGGAATAAACAAAATTGGATTACACCAGGTATGAAAATTTCAAGTGCCAGAAAAAAAACAGCTGCACAATGAGCTCAAAGTAAATATAAACCCTAATTTTGTAACTTATGTTAAGTGCTGTAAGTGATACTGGCAGCAAAAAAACTGGCAAATAGTATATTCATAAACAAACAAAGAAATAAAACAAAGGCAGTCTGGTCCAGTGCTTCTTGACAGTTTCCACCATTTCAAGCAATTTGTTATTTGAGAGACACACTTTTTCCTTTCATCACTTTGGTGCTCATTCTTTATGGTCCAAACTCCAAATTGAATTTTGGATAATCAGAGCTCATTAGGCAATCAAAAGAGTGCTACACTTTTGGTTGTCATTTCAGATCCCGGAGTAACTGTGAGTGCAACAGATTGAAGCACCACTGTCATTTGAACAAGTTTTGCCTGCTAAACCATTAGCTGTAACAGGGATATACTTTGCTGGACAATTATTCACTAAAATCAGAAGAGAAATGCGCAAGTCACATATTGCTCTATCATATGAGCTACTGCACAAGCAGTGCACCTCAACCTCTGTACACACTTGTCAACAGATAAGTTTCTCGAGTCACTCCAGTGATTCACTGGAAGACATGGACAAGCCCATACGACTCACACAAAGGATGTGAAAACATTAAATTTTGCAAATTTGGAACAAGCACAGCATTGGAAGGCCACCACAAAAACTTGCCACTTTCTTGCCAACCATGGTATTACATGGAAATTCATTGCCTCATGCGCAGCGTGGTGGGAAAGATGGCAGGATCTATAAGTGGTTGCCTGAGGAAGGCTCAGTGATGAATTACTGAACACCACCCTCATTAGTACTAAAGCTACAGTTAACTCTAGGGCTGTCACACAAGGAGACGATGCAGATGCACTGACCCCTTCCCATTTACTGAGTGGAGAGAACTCTTGACAATTCCTACATCAAAAACGAACTTAGCAAAAGAATTTTGGCTGAGGCAGCAACTCTCTGACAGCTTTTGGAAATGTTGGATGAAAGAACATCTGTGGAACTGAAGAAGTTCCATGAATTTAAATGTCCACTACGATGACTCAAAATTCTGCCCTGGAGACAACGTTCTAGTACAAGGGGAAATGCGCCCACGACAGGTCTGGAAGAAGGCCAGAACAGAGAGAGCACTACCAGGGAGAGATGAGCAGGATAAGAACAATAATCCTCTGCACAGCAGAAGGTCACACCATCAGTTGTCCTGTGCCGCCGGACCTCTAAGAGGTTGATCAGGGTGGGGAGGATGAGAGTCTATCTGTTTATTCTTTGGAGGAATATCTCTGACTTGTTGCTATTTCTCAATATATGTAGTTCTGTGATGAGAAATATTGTTTTTGTTAGTACACTCTGTTGTGACTACATTTTTATGACACTCTTGTTCAACTGATTCTTAGGAACAGCTCATCATAAGAGGACTGTTACCACATATGATTAAAAATGAGTGTTTCAAAGAAAAGCTGCACGTTTCATCATGAGTTCATTTACTAAGTGCTCATCTCATTCCTGTGACACATCTGCCACTGGAAGAAACCATTGTGCAGCTTGGAGAGATTTAATCGAGGCTCACTAACATCTGTTCCTCCCATATTCCTAAAAGAGTTGAACAGAGGCTGCAACAATGTAAGGTGGATAGCAGAGTGTAGATGCAGAAATGTGGCATGTTGACAGACGTAGGGGGAGAGAGTCTGTGACCATTAAATGACAGAGAAAATGTGAATACCATATAAATACAGAGCACTGGACATGACTTACACATACAAGCTAACCCTTTTTTAGTAACTCTGAAATCTCTGGTGGCATCGTCTCTGAACTCATGACTCATGACAGAAACCAAAGTGCCTGTATTTTTCAACAATCAACAGTTGTACACCACTGTGAGCAAGTTATATCTTCCATAGAACTATGTACTGAATTTATTTATTTGTGCTTTCCACGAGTACTAAGACACTGAAACTCTATACTGGTATACTGCTCATCTTGTTTCACATTGTAATTTTTTTATTTTTATTTTTTATCTTCTCTCACTCTCAGCTCTGCTTGTCAACCCTCAACCATTTCCTTTCTGTGCACATCACACTCCTCTTAATTTTTACACATATGATTTAATGACATTTTTACATGGAATTCATTCAAAGCAGAATACCTGGGAATATTTGATAAGATCGAATAGTCACCAGTGGTGGTCAAGAGTACAGATGCATACTTCTGTGATACATGAAAGATCAACACGTCAATATCTGGATAGTCAAGGAGCAATCAAACTGCAAACCACACCATTATGAACTGCTGCGGTGGCAGCTTGCTGAAATTAATGAGTTCCATTACTAATTTCAGTTGCTGCTCCTGGCACACTAAAAGTGACAATTTCTGCCCTGTTGTCTCTTTACCAAATTAATATAATTTGTTGCCTACTTCACTAATATCGGCAGGTGTTTTTTGTACAGCTGCTAAACTATTCCTCTGGGTCTACATCGAGAGATTTAATGTACCCTTCAGCACTTTCACCCTTTATAAAAATATTTCAATTCTCAAAGCTCAGAATACACTATTTAATGTGATGTACCTTTTGATGACCTCAACTTATGTTTATAACAATACAATTGTGGACAAACCTTGGGTGAACACTGGATCCTGCTGCTGAGAGCTGTAAGTGGCAGTGGGAATACCAGCAAGAGGATCTGCCAAAACATCCACTCCACTTGAGTTGCTTGCAGAATCGAACACTGTGGATGTAGTACTCTCCTCAGGCACAGCTGGCAGTTTAGAATAAGACAGCAGCTCTGCAGCAGAAGGAAGTGCGACTATTAAAAAAAAATGCACATTTCACGAAAATAGATACTTGAGATATGAAAGAGATGGTATTCGAAAGAAACATTGATAACATTAGCTAATTTCCACTTTTCCACTTAATAATATAAAGATGACATATTATGTCCTTAGTTCCAATGTCCACACTTTTCTTCGGCATTAATTTACCAATTCACCCCACTGTACAGCAAACCATCTTGTAGATACTGATAAGACATGATTCTGAGTGTTACATTCTGACGCCAGATTTTTTATCAAGCTTCCCGTTTATGACATTTGTAAGAATTTGTGCCAGAAGGAATGAAAAATAATGACTTAGAAATAAGTTGGTGTATTTGGTGGAATAGGTTGAGGACGTGAGTAACATAGATGTATAGAACAGTAGTGGGGGAGGTGGACCAGCAAGGCAAGGGAGCTCTTAAAACCAAACTGAAGGCAGGTCATTTTGCATACAGAACAGGCAAGCAGAAAAAGGGATTAAATTCACTCCCATTCCATACTTGGACTAAACTGTGTACAGTACACGCAAAATGTTGAATGAACTCTGCCATGATGCTGCTTATAAATGAGTACACCAGAATTATTGTGAAAAAGGTTGTAGTTTTTATTACTGATTTATTATAACGAGTCCCACATCAAATGTCCCAGTTTAGAACTATTCTCGGTATTCACCTCCACGAACTGCTGCCAGCCAATGACATTCAGTATAATTGCTGGTGCCTTGATGTGAGGCACACAGGATGGCTATAGGTACAATTCTCCTGACTCTGCTGCAGCAATACTTCGGCAATGATACAACTATATTAATAATTATCTGCAGCGACTCTCTGTAAGGCTTGGCAATATGAAAGGTGTCCTTCCCCCTCTCTACCACACATCGAGCAGGTGCCTAAGATAGATGCCAGTTGATGTACGCCATGTGGAAGTGTGTCTCTGGAGAATGGCTATAGAATACGATACTGCAGATCAAATTGTGAAAAATACCTGGTCTTTGTTATCATATAATATTCATCACTGGATTATGCCAAAGAAATGGGAGTATCTGTGGAGGGCTCGTGTTGCGAACACACTTTCATACCTGGCTATGAGACATGTTCATATGAAATAAAGCTCCCATAGTAGAGGCGTATGAGCCATGGGGCTGGGAGTGGAACAGTTGCAAGGAATTTAAGAATTTTCTGCCGACTTGGTACTGTGGAAGAATACCAGCTGGGCAACTTGTGGCAGAATAAAAGGCATGGTATTCCTCTTTCCAGGGCTCAATTAAAGGCAGCCTAAGCCTACTAGAAGTTAGGGTTGAATTGTTTAAGCCCCTCAGTTCCACACTACATTTTAACAAACTAATAATCTATTGCCCTGAAGCCATGCGACCAGCGCAAGTCATAAAGATAAGTTATTTTAGATTATAACAACATTTAGTTTAGTACTGATTACTTGGTAAATAGGCGTATTAGTGTGCTTTTTAAGCATACCATGAAATATTTCATTTCACTTTATGTAATATAGCATAAAACATGAAAAGATCATCCTCTTGCGTAAAATATTCTGGAAGTAAAATAGTCCCCTGTTCGAATCCCCCGGCAGGGACTACTCAAGAGGACATCGTTATCAGGAGAAAGAAAACTGGCATTCTACAGATCGGAGCATGGAATGTCAGATCCCTTAATCGGGCAGATAGGTTGGAAAATTTAAAAAGGGAAATGGATAGGTTAAAATTAGATATAGTGGGAATTAGTGAAGTTTGGTGGCAGGAGGAACAAGACTTTTGGTCAGACAAATACAGGGTTATAAATACAAAATGAAATAGGGGTAATGCAGGAGTAGGTTTAATAATGAATAAAAAAATAGGAGTGCAGGTAAGCTACTACAAACAGCATAGCGAACGCATTATTGTGACCAAGATAGACACGACCACACTACTACAGTAGTACAAGTTTATATGCCAACTAGCTCTGCAGATGACGAAGAAATTGAATAAATGTATGATCAAATAAAATAAATTATTCAGATAGCGAAGGGAGACAAAAATTTAATAATCAGGGGTGACGAATTCGGTAGTAGGAAAAGGGAGAGAAGGAAACGTAGTAGGTGAATATGGATTGGGGGTAAGAAATGAAAGAGGAAGCCGCCTGGTAGAATTTTGCACAGAGCACAACTTAATCATAGCTAACACTTGGTTCAAGAACCATAAAAGAAGGTTGTATACATGGAAAAAGCCTGGAGATACTGACAGGTTTCAGATAGATTACATAATGGCAAGACAGAGATTTAGGAACCAGGTTTTAATTTGTAAGACATTTCCAGGGGCAGATGTGGACTCTGACCACAATCTATTGGTTATGAACTGTAGATTAAAACTGAAGAAACTGCAAGAAGGTGGGAATTTAAGGAGATGGGACCTGGATAAACTGACTAAACCAGAGGCTGTACAGAGTTTCAGGGAGAGCATAAGGGAACAATTGACAGGAATGGGGGAAAGAAATACAGTAGAAGAAGAATGGGTGGCTCTCAGGAGTGAAGTAGTGAAGGCAGCAGAGGATCAAGTAGGTAAAAAGACGAGGGCTAGTAGAAATCCTTGGGTAACAGAAGAAATATTGAATTTGATTGATGAAAGGAGAAAATATAAAAATGCAGTAAATGAAGCAGGCAAAAAGGAATACAAACATCTCAAAAGTGAGATCGACAGGAAGCGCAAAACGGCTAGGGGACAAATGTAAGGATGTAGAGGCTTATCTCATGAGGGATAAGATAGATACTGCCTACAGGAAAATTAAAGAGCTCTTTGGAGAAAAGAGAACCACTTGTATGAATATCAAGAGCTCAGATGGAAATCCAGTTAAACAATGAAGGAAAAGCAGAAGAGTGGATGGAGTATATAGAGGGTCTATACAAGGGCGATGTGCTAGAGGTCAATAGTATGGAAATGGAAGAGGATGTAGATGAAGATGAAATGGGAGATATGATACTGCGTGAAGAGTTTGACAGAGCACTGAAAGACCCGAGTCGAAACAAGGCCCCGGGAGTAGACAACATTCCATTAGAACTACTGACACCCTTGGGAGAGCCAGTCCTGACAAAACTCTACCATCCGGTGAGCAAGATGTATGAGACAGGCGAAATACCCTCAGACTTCAAGAAGAATATAATAATTCAAAAAAAAAAAAAAAAAAAAAAGAAAGAAAGAAAGAAAGAGGTGTTGGCAGATATGAAAATTACCGAACTATCAGTTAACGGCTGCAAAATACTAACGCGAATTCTTTACACACGAATGGAAAAACTAGTAGAAGCTGATCTTGGGGAAGATCAGTTAGGATTCGATAGAAACACTGACCCTACGACTTATCTTAGAAGCTAGATTAAGGAAAGGCAAACCTACGTTTCTAGCATTTATAGACTTAGAGAAAGCTTTTGACAATGTTGACTGGAATACTCTCTTTCAAATTCTGAAGGTGGCACGGGTAAAATACAGGGAGCGAAAGGATATTTACATTTTGTACAGAAGCCAGATGGCAGTTATATGAGTTGAGGGACATGAAAGGGAAGCAGTGGTTGGGAAGGGAGTGAGACAGGGTTGTAGCCCATCCCCAGTGTTATTGAGCAAGCAGTGAAGGAAACAAAAGAAAAATTTGGAGTAGGTATTAAAATCCACGGAGAAGAAATAAAAACCTTGAGGTTCACCTATGACATTGTGATTCTGTAAGAGACGACCTTGGCCCATTTAACAACCAAAAACAAAGAAATAGTGGTTGCTGGTGACTTCAATGTAGATTTCCTTAAAGACTCTCCCAATAAGAACTTATCTGAGTTAGTAACACTATCATTCAACTTAATTCCCACTGTAAAGTTCCCAACTACGGTAGCCAATTGCTCACAAACAGCCATTGATAATATTTTTATAGAAAAGTCCAAAGAACAAAATTATATTACAAAACAAATAGTCCATGGCCTCTCAGACCATGACATGCAGTTCCTTCTGTTAAATGTTAATACTGAACAGGATATAAAATCTCTTAAATCTGAACTAAAGAGGGTAATCAATAAGACAAAAATGGATTATTTTAGGACACTCCTCAGAGACATTCACTAGAGTGCTCATGGCATGAAGGAAAAATATAAAACTTTTGCTAATAAAGTGCTTACCTTATTTGAACACCGTTGGCAGCACTAGTGCAGATCACACAAGCTTGAATATTAAGCTCGTGAGGATAGGTAATTAATTCTACCATAACTGTCAATGAAGTTAATATTACACCATAACGAAGTTAATTAGATTCTGTTTTACATTATCAATTGAAGGTTTTTTATGTATTTAAAAAAACCTAAGGGCTGGTTTCCGTGTACTTTGGACATAGGTCTACATACAAATTTAAGACATTTCTTTAAGTATTAAGGTTATTTTCATTATACATACATTTAGTAGTGCCATATCTAATCGAGGAATTAAAGGTTTTAAGTTCCTTCCTTTATTTCCTTTCAAAACACTTTAAGTACGTATTGCGCATACACAATCTTAAGCCTAATTTTTTGGGTATAAAAGTTTTGATTTTTAATGTTAGTTTAGCTGCAGTACATTACTGTATGTATAATAGTATACACATATTACTGTTTCACATAACTTTAGTGACTCTTGTGATCTGTAGTTAATAGTATATTACTGTTATTGCCTAGATAAATTTTTTAATAATATTGTAAACAACATGAACGAGAAGCATAACATAGTACCATCCGGGACTGGAGGAACTGAATTACATTCTCTACCAGGGTTTCGATTACCTCTCATCATGCCCTGAAATGAGAAATGTCCTGCCCACTATCCTTCCCACCCTTCCTACAGTGGTACTCCGCCGTCCACCGAACCTACACAATATACTCGTCCATCCTTCCACAACCCCTGCTCCCAATCCTTTGCCTCGTGGTTCATACCCCTGTAATAGACCTAGATGCAAGACCTGTCCCACACATCCTCCTACCACCACCTACTCCAGTCCGGTCACTGACATCACCTATCCCATCAAAGGCAAGGCTAACTGTGAAACCAGTCATGTGATTTACAAGCTAAGCTGCAACCACTGTGCTGCATTTTATGTAGGTACAACAACCAACAAGCTGGCTGTCCACATGAATGGCCATCGACAAACTGTGGCCCACACTGTTGCTGAACACGTTGCCAAACATGATACCCCCATCTCAATGACTGCTTCACAGCCTGTGCCATATGGATCCTTCCCACCAACACCAGCTTTCTGAATTGCACCGGTGGGAACTTTCCCTGCAATACATCCTACGTTCCCATAACCCTCCTGGCCTCAACCATTGTTAGTCACTGTCCTCACCCATCCAGCCCCCTCCCTGTTCCCATTCCTGCACTACACAGTTCGTCATTTCACTGCCACACCCAGTCTTCTAATGTCTTTTTATTTCTCTCCTTTCCACTACTTATCCCACCCCCCACTCTCCACTATCTCTCCTGCCCTTGCAGCACTTCACTGTCTGCCACCCCCACCATACTATCCCTCCCCCTGCCTGTCCCAGCCTCCTCCTTACCCCCACCCAGTTGCCACTACCATTATGCACTGGTGCTGCTGCTCACAGTGTGGTTTCAGTTGTCTGAGACTGCAGACATGTGTGCAAGTTGCATTTGTGTGTGTGTGTGTGTGTGTGTGTGTGTGTGTGTGTGTGTGTGTGTGTATTGCTGACAAAGGCCTTAATGGCTGAGAGCTAGAATTGTTTGAAGCTTTTTGTTGTGCCTATCGCGGCTCACCATCTCCGCTATATGGTGAGTGAGAAGTGTTTGAGCTGCCATAGGAAAGTCAGTTCTGGGGTTCTGTGCAGCAGCAGTTGTGGCAGATGGTTACATTGAGGTGAATGTAGTGGCATGGGAATTGGAGAAGTAAATGGGTCTCTTCCAGGGTATTGCAGATTATGTTCAAGGGATAGGAAAATAACAGAACAGGAAGGGAAGATTAGAGCCCTTCAGGCTGAACTGGATATTGCTAGGGAGGAACTGATGAGGTTAAGGGGGGGGGGGGGGGGGGGGTGAAGACAGGTGAGAAGTGGTGGCCAGGAACAGGGTACACAGAAAGAGAACAGTATCTCACAGTTTCATCATTGGCACAAACAACATATTTGCCTTGCTACCTCAGTCAACTACGGAAGAAGCTGAAGTAGATGTAAGTGTAGTCATCACTCAATAGACTTTCACTAGGAAACCAACAGTTGCAAAAAAAAGTAGAAAGTAGGAGGAAAGTTCTGTTGTTAGGTAGTAGCCATGGAACAGGTGTGGGCCAGACCTTGCAGGAAAAATTAGAGGTTACAGGTATTTTCAAGCCCAATGCACATCTTAGCCAAGTGATAGAGGATGTAGAATCCTTGTGTAAGAGTTTTACAAAGCAGGAGCGTGTTGTGGTAGGGGGTGGAGTGGGCAACAGTATTGATAGGGATCAGGGCTACAATATTGAGTGTGATCTGGTAAAAATAGCATCAGCAATGAACCATACAAATGTTGGCTTGGTTCCTGCTTTCATGTGGTATGATCGGCCCGAATTGAACAGCTTTGTCAGGAGGGTCAATATGGAGCTAGATCAGCTGTTTCGGGTGGCTACTTTGTCAGGCGTAGGTTTGGTTCCTGTTGATGGAGTTGGTAGATTGGACTTTGCGAGACGTGCCCTGCATCTCAAAAGGAAAGGGAAGCATAAACTGGCTGGAATGATAGCAAAATCTTTAAGGTGGGCACTGAAACTCATGGGAGTACTTTTTTAGGCTAAGATCAGTGTCCTATCATCCTACACTGATTGAAATTAAGCTTAATAAGAAGTTTAGGCAGACAGGTACTAGAGATGTGAAAATATCACAAGATTCTCATAACAGTACAGTGAAAAATAACGTTAGTATGTCACAAGATGCATATAAAAGCACAGTGAAAAATAATGTTAATACACTGCATCAGAATACCAGGGGATTAAAAAATGAAGTAGATGAGCTTCTTGTTTGTTTAGAAAATTTAGAAACTGAGGATAGAATAGATGTACTATGCCTGTCTCAACATCATATAGTCACAGGTATGAAAATGCTAAATGTAGGTGGATATAAGCTTTCAGCACATGTAAGCAGAGACACTACGCAGAGAGGAGTTGCCATACATGTTAAAATGTCACAGAGCGAAAAATTTGGAAACTAAAAAATTTTGCATAGAGCAATATATAGAAGCATGTGCATGTGAGCTTAAACTAAATAATGGCACTTTTATAATTGTAGCCATGGATAGATCCCCATTGGGAAATTTTCAACTATTTTTGAAAATCTTGGATTCTTTTTTGTGCTATTTGTCAGACAGAGGAAAGCAAATTATTGTTTGCGGGGATTTCAAAGTAGATTTTCTGAAAGAGTCCGATAGAAAGCTTGACTTTGAAGTATTACTTTGTTCTTTCAACCTGGCATCAGTTATTGATTTCCCTACACGGGTGGTACAGGAAAGCAGCACACTGATAAATAATGTTTCCATAGACCAAGATAAATTTAATCAAATAAAAACTTTTCCTGTTAAGAATGGTGTGTCTGATCATGATGCACTGCTAGTTACAGTATATGATATAGCTCCATACAGTAATGGAAAACAGTCCTCCAACATAGTGCGTTCGATTAACAATTTAACAATTCAAAATTTTAGGTATAGCTTGAAACAGACTGGGATGAGGTGTACAGGGAACATGATGCTAATTTAAAATTTAACCTATTTCATGATACCTTTGTGAGTATATTTGAAAACAGTTTCCCTCCGAAAACAGTGAAATATAATTGTTAGAAACCATGTAAAAAGCCATGGCTTACTAAAGGGATAAAAATATCCTGTGATCATAAAAGGGAAATGTATCTTATAGTTAGGAGGAATAATGATCCAGAAACAGTGAAACACTATAAAAACTACTGCACTGTATTAAGAAAAGTTATTAAAAAGTCCAGAAGTAGGTGCATTATGTGTGAGATTAGCACATCTGATAGTAAAATTAAAATAATTTGGAACATTGTTAAAAGGGAAATAGGGCAACCGAGAGCACAGGAACATTTTAATAATCACTTTTAAGTGTTGTGGAGGAAATAAAACCTAGCTATTCATTGGAAAATGCACGGCAGTATATGGAAGAGGCAGTACCTATGCAATTTGATAAAATTGAAATTCAACCCACCTCTCCTACTGAAATTGGGAAAATAATAAAATCACTCAAAAGTAACAGCTCATATGGAATTGATGGCATTTCCAACAGAGTACTAAAAGCTTTTTCCCAACAAATAAGTAGGATTCTCAGCCACGTATGTAGTAGCTCACTGAAACAGGGCATTTTTCCAGATAGACTGAAATACGCTATTGATAAACCATTGTATGAAAAAAGGGATTGATCTGATGCTACCAACTACCGCCCAAACTCACGTCTGACTGCTTTATCCAAAATTCTTGAAAAAGTAATGTATCCGAGAGTAGCCTCACATATTTGTAAAAATGAAGTACTAACAAAATGTCAATTTGGTTTCCAGAAAGGCTTTTCAACAGGGAATGCTATATATGCTTTCACTGATCAAAGATTAAATGTACTGAATAACCAAACATCACCCATTGGGATATTTTGTGATCTCTCAAAGGCTTTTAATTGTGTGAATTATGAAATTCTTCTAGATAAGCTTAAGTAATGTGGTATGAATGTGACAGTGCACAAATGGTTTAATTCATACTTAACTGGAAGAATGCAGAAGATTGAAATTAACAGTACAGATAGTCTGCAAAAACCAGCAGAGTCCTCTAACTGGGGAGGTATCAACAATGGTGTCCCACAGGGTTCAGTCTTGGGTCCCTTATTGTTCTTAATATATATATTAACAACTTGCCACTCTATGTTCATGAAGATGCAAAGCTAGTTCTGTTTGCTGATGATACAAGTATAGTAATCACACCCAAAAAGCTAGAATCAGCTGAGGAAATTGCAAATAATGTCTATCAGAAAATTATTAAGTGGTTCTCTGCAAATGGATTCTCACCAAATTTTGAGAAAACACAGTTTATACAATTCTGTACAGTAAATGGCATAACACCATTGATAAATACAGACTATGAACAGAAGTCTGTTGCTAACGAAGAATATTCAAAATTTCTGGGTGAGAGGAATTGAATTGGAAGAAACACATCGATGATCTGCTGAAATGGTTAGGTTCAGCTATTTATGCTATTAGGGTTATTGCATATTTTGGTGATAAACATATCAGTAAATTTGCCTACTATGCCTATTTTCATTCACTGCTTTCGAATGGCATATATTTTGGGGCAATTCATCATTAAGAGAGAAAGTATTCACTGCACAAAAGCGTGTAATCAGAATAATAGCTGGAGCCCACCCAAGATTACCTTGCAAACATTTATTTAAAGAATTTGAGATATTCACAGTACCTCTGCAATACATATATTCACATATGAAATTTGTCATTAATAACCCATCACAGTTCAAAGATAACACCAAAGTGCATAGCTATAACACTACAAGAAAGGATGATATTCACTATTCTGGATTAAATCTCACTTTGGCACAGAAAGGGGTGAATTATGTTTCCACAAAAGTCTTTGGTCATTTTCCAAATAGTATTAAAAGTCTGACAGATAGCCAACCGACATTTAAAAGCAAATTTCTGAATGACAACTCCTACTCAATAGATGACTTCTTAGATATGAAGTAGTAACATAAAAAAAAATTATTTTGCGTAAAGAAACTTATGTTAAACTGATATGTTACATATCATTATGAAATGTCGTATTCATGATCTATGGAACAAGGATTAATGTATGTACGTTTTCCCCCAAAACTAAGCAAGGTTAGAGCAAAATCTACAAAGAAGCCATGGATTACTCAAGGAGCAGAAATATCTTGTAAAACAAAAAGAGAAATGTCAATCCGAAACAATGCTGACGTTGATACTATAGCACATTACAATAAATACTGCAAAATATAAAGCAAATATATTACAAGGAAAAGATAGTCATATCAGATAACAAAATAAAGACAATATGGGATATAGTGAAGGAGGAGACCGATCGAACCAGACATGAAGAGGGGCTCAATTGCATTAAGAGTAAATGATACATGGGTGACAGATGTGTATAGTGTTGCAGAACTTTTTACACACATTTTATAACTGTTACCAGAAAGATGCGGTCAGGTTCTGTAGATGCCGCCATGGGATACCTCAGACCAGACGTTTCAAGTAACTTCCATAATATGAATTTGACCCTCACTACCCCAGCAGAAGTGATGTCCATCGTAAAATCTTTAAAATCAAAAACATCTTGTGGGTATGATGAAATATCAAGAAAGTTAATTAAAGAATGTGATTCTTGGTTAAGTAATCTATTAAGCGATCTGTCTAACCAGTCATTTATCAGTGGAATTTTTCCTGAATGGTTGAAATATACTGAAGTTAAGCCACTGTTTAAGAGGGGAGATAAAGAAATAGCATCAAATTTCCATCCAATTTCACCTTTGCCAGCATTTTCAAAATTTTAGAAAAGGTAATGTAGAATCGGCTTTATAACCATCTTATCACAAATAACATACTGTCAAAGTCGCAGTTCAGATTTCTAAAGGGTTCTCATACTGAGAAGGCTATCTACACTTACAGTGAAAATGTACTAATTCATTAGACAAAAAATTGCAGGCAACTGGTACATTTCATGACCTATCAAAGGCATTTGACTGTGCAAATCACAATATCCTTTTAAGTAAATTCGAATATTATGGTGTAACAGGAAATGCTGCAAAATGGTTCAACTCTTATACCTCTGGCAGGAAACAAAGGGTGTTATTAGGAAAGGGACATGTATTAAGCTATCAGGCATCATCCAACTGGGAACTAATTACATGTGGGTTCCACAAAGTTCCATCTTAGGGCCCTTACTTTTTCTTGTGTATATCAATGACCTTTCATAAGTAACACTACCAGATGCTAAATTTGTTTTGTTTGCCAATGGTACAAACATTTCAAGTAATAGCAAATCAAGTGTAGTCTTAAAAAGATCGGCTAATAAAATACTTGTGGAGATTAATCACTGGTTCATAGCCAATTCGTTGTCACTAAACTTTGAAAAAACACACTACATGCAGTTCAGAACTTGTAAGGGGTGTTCCAAGAGTATATGCCTAACATATGATGAAAAGCAGATAGAAGAAGTGGACAACGTCAAATTCTTGGGATTACAGGTTACAGCTTGATAATAAATTCAACTGGGAGGAGCACACCACAAAACTGTTGATGCATCTAAACAAATATCTATTTGCAATGCAAATTCTGTCAGACAGGGGATATAAAAATGAAAAAGCTGACATACTATGCTTACTTTCACTCCACAACGTCATATAGGATTTTTTTGTGGGTAATTCATCAAGCCAAGCTAAAGTTTTCTGGGCACAAAAACACACAATAAGAGTTATATGTGGTGTGAACTGAAGAACATCCTGCAGAGACCTGTTTAGGGAACTAGGGATAGTAACTACTGCTTCCCAATATATTTATTCCTTAATGAAATTTGTCCTTAAAAATATACCACTTTTTCAAACCAACAGCTCAGTTCATGGAATCAGTACTAGAAATAAGAACAACCTTCACAAGGATTATTCAGGAACATACATTTTCAAAAACTTGCCAGCAACCATAAAAAGCTTAACGACCAATGAAATTCAGTTTAAGAGAAGCCTAAAGGATTTATTGGTGGCCAACTTCTTCTACTCCAAATAAGTATTGTAGTAGTTCTATTATATGTTTATTGCCTTATAAATGAATAAAAACATGTTTTTTAAATTTTAAATTCAGTGCATTAACGCAATCTTAGTAAATGAGTGTTGTAAAATGATCCTTTCATATAGAAAAATAAAAAGAGGGACGATCATTCCACTTGGGAACTGTGGAAGGTAAATTAGCTTATTTGTTTTAGTTGTAAATATTTGTCGGGTATTATTGTCTTTCTGACATGTTCTACATCCTGGAGGACCTCCTCACAACCGATCAATTGGAATGAAAGTAAATCTAATCTAATCTACATGGACTGCCCAGTAAAACAGTTTAAAAGAGTCAATGACATAATCTCAACGAATTTCATGTAAAAAGGAGTACCCTGATAACATAATGTTTCATATTTATAAATATGTCTTGCATATATCTTCCAAAAGTCATTTTCCGTGTGATGTAAGCTGTGGTGCTTTATTCATACAACATATATTTTGACAGGGGTTTTCTATTAGTTATTGTATAATACACTTCCTGGTAAATAAATTTCAACAAAAACAGTAGAAACAAATTTAAAGAAAGAAAATGCAACCTTGAAGAGGCTCAAATGTGTCCATGAAGTCATCCAGATTTGGCTGAAGCTGCACCAAGCTCGGCTGAATGAAGTCTGCAAGACCAGCTCCACGTGCTGTAAGACGCATGCACACACATTAACATACAGTAATCCACAGCATGTTAAGTCATTAATTGAGTGGTTTATTAAACACGGTATCTGAACAGCACTTTATGAAAGAAAAATAATTTTTTAGTAAAAGTTTCTTCATTCATGGAAAAATACGACACTAACGTAACTTATTCACATTCGTCATCATCATCATCATCATCATCATCATCTATCTTTTGATCATTGTCTTACATTTCTATGTTCCTAATCTTCTCCTAGAAAATAAATATAAATCAATAGATAATCTTACAAATGCTTAAATAATATGCATAGCATTATCAACTAATGAAATGTTTAAATTCACAATTTCCTATGCCTTTGTTGATACTTAAGCTCTCTAGAGAGTGTGAATTGATGCAATAGACCCACCTCACGCATTAAAATGACTCACATTACACATTGAAACTTAGAGGCACACCAGGACCAAACTTAAATCTTTCATCATAAAATATGTGAGTTCCAGTTAGAAAACAGTCAAAGTCTACCCATCGACTGGGGTGTGAGCACTAGTGTGGCACCTCCAGCTGATACTGAAGGTGGACTAACTAGTTAATGCAGCATTGGTATTAAAAATTTTATTAAGATATTAATTTTGTTCTATGGCTTACACAAAAGCACATTTTGCAGAATCTTCATTTACTATCACACATACAATACCAAAGAATATGGTCACCCCATTTTAAAAATAACACATCTACTTTTGAGCTTTGGTATTCGCAAAATCCTTGACAATATCACTTACTGAAATTCAGCTTAATGTTTTAAACTTTTTTTAAATAACAAAATCACATGGCAAATATTAGGTAACAACAAAGGAAACAATAGCTATGTATGATATCTATATAGACTTGATTGAAAACACTGAGTTTAATACACGGAAATTTTAACTGTGCAGATGGTATGAACAAATTTAAAAATCAAAATATCCTGGATATAATGAAAGTTATGTTACACTCTGGTCTCATGCAGTTTAAAGTAAAATCTTTTCATAAGTAAATCTATGATATGATACACACCAATTTCACGTTGGTCTGGAAAGGCATATGGCTGATTTGCAGAAATGGTGGTGAACAATGTATCACTCATAAATTCCATATAGTCTTCATCCACCATCATGGAGCCCACAGAATGCATACTGTCATTGCTGTGCGGCTGCCAATCAAAGATATCTGCCTCTGACAACTACAAAATGAGAAACAATTAAGGCTTTCTTCTTTTTTTTCCAACAGTGAGAAAAAAAATTAGTATTGTGTAAATTTTATAGAACAATTTCCATCTGCAATAAACAAAATATACTTATGATTCAACAAACGTTTGACATCATGCAGCATTTTAAAATAAATTCCTGAATGATTATGCTCCCCTCCTCTAATGAAAGCTAATGTGATGAATAGGTGAATAGGTAGATGTAGGAAACTGAAAGTGAATAAATGGAGGTAGTGACACACACACACACACACACACACACACACCGCCTCAACCTCCGAGGTGTCCGTGATACTTTAGCAGATGTTTGTAAAATCACTATCTTCAACACTTTTACTTCAATAATGTAGGAAAAAGACAGATTGCTACTTACTGTAAAGAAGACTTGTGAAGTTGCAGACAAGCACAATTACAAGACACATGCAGCTTTAGGCCACAGCCTTCATCAGTAAAAAGACACACACACACACACACACACACACACACACACACACACACACACACAAGCAAGCACACCTCACCTCACCTCATGCATGTATGAGTGCCAACTCCAGCATCCCTGTGTGTGTGTGTGTGTGTGTGTGTGTGTGTGTGTGTGTGTGTGTGTGTTTTTTACTGACAAAGGCTGTCGCCAAAAACTATATGTGAGTGTGTCTTTTACTGTGCCTGTCTGCGACTTGACATGCCTTCTTTACGGTAAGTAGCAATCTGTCTTTTCCTACATTGTTGATATTCCAACCTGGAGTTTCCATTGTCAGACTTGTACCTCATAAATTTCTAAGAATAAAGGATTTATCAAAACAAATTTAATCCCACTCATTCAAACCCAGAGCAAATTAATTGAGAGAGATTAAATATTTATAAGTTTCAATTACATTATACTATACAAAGTAAACTTCCACTAACCACCTCATTGTTTCCATCTTTCGATGACCAGCCAGCCAACCTGTTTCTGTAGAACATCCTCCATTTCTTGTACTCTGCTGTTACAGCTGCAAGTTTACGCTTCCAGTATTTCCCCTCCAAAACCACTGCCTTAAAAAAAAATCAGTATATTTTGACTGTGAGATTATGTAACTGGTTCAATAATGTTAGTTAATGTACTGCAAAGCAGAAACATTTGAATGTGATCTTAGAATAACAGATACATGGAAAAGTACAGTTAATGAAAATATGCTACATTGTTTTCTATACCAATATTTTATATCAAAATGTAGGACTGAGATGTTTCAAATAACTTATTGTATGAGAAAGTGAAGAGAACATAATATGTTTGTATGGACTGGGAAAAAAGAGCAGTTTGTTGGGGCAAAGTATTTCAAACTCCGATTTTCATAATTTTAATATGCACTCGACTGAAAATTCAGCAGTTTTGTGTGCGGTAGAATTTGTAGCAACGTATGAATTAATTCAAACTAAAGATATTAATTACAATCATAGTATGGACACTAAACAGGCAATCATACGAGAAACTGAAAAGAAGGCAAGACAAACAATTAATGTCATTATGAAAAGAACAGATTACTACTCACCGTATAGAGGAGATGCTGTCGCAGATAGACACAACAAAAAGACTGTAAAACATGTAAGCCTTTGGCCAATCACTCATGCAAATGTAACTCACACACATATGACCAGAATTTCTCGCTGTCGATGCCAAACTGCAGTCTATGTTGCCTAATTCCAATGAAAGCCTTTTTTGTGCAAGGCTTACTTATTTGACAGTCTTTTTGTTGTGCCTATCTGCAACTCAGCATCTTCGATATATGGCGAGTACTAGCATATCCTTTTCATAATATTGCATTATTGTACCCTGGATTTTCCATTGTTTAAACAATTAATATCAGTTACATTCTAACAGTTACATTACGTATTTTGTCCTGACTTGTGATACAACATTGTACATACTAACACTGCCAAGTATTTCAATGCATTTTATTAACAAACAAAATTAAAACAGATCAGTTTTCATTGCCCAAGTTCTACAAAGACCATTTTAATAGTTGAAAATCTTATAGTCAACACATAGGAAACATGAAAGACACAGGAAGAGGAAGAGAAATGTTAACAAACTGATGTAAATTTATTTCACAACATATTACAGAATTCACTATCTTTTTATGACAAACATTTTAATGAGCATGTGAACGAAAACTTGATTTTGTTGTAAATTTCCTCTCTTTTTAGCTGCAAAAGATGACTTTGCTATGAATTGGGAGGGCAGCCTTTAAGCACAGCCGAGTGAGAATTAAGGAAATGAATTAACGCAGGTTTTAGTGTCCGATTCAGACATTCATACCATGCAGTCGTTAGCACTCATATGGTAACAATCTTGGTGGATTGCTTGCATTCTAGTCAATGTAACAGCAGCTGATTTCCTGTTGACTCAATGCCTTATGAAAGACACAAAGTATGGCAGACACTGAATGACCACACTGGCATGAGGTCTCTGGTGACATGATCAGCATCCGAACTGGTTGTGTTAATACTAGTTCTGAGCTGAGTGCCAGGTAAGTGTAACATGGGAAGGTTTGTTAGTGCCCCTACTGGCACATTCAAGGCGCAAGACATGGATGCTTTAGTCCAGGTAAAAGAAAACTGGGAATAGCAGACAGAGGAAACTCAGGCTTCACTGTAAGGTGCACACCCAACTATTTCTGTGTTTGTTTCTTGTTAACATTAGTTTGCCTACGGAGAATTTACGTGTACCTTGATAACACAATTACCTGGAGTAAAATTTATTTTGGGATAATAAACAGCAAGCCTTTAGGCTCCAAAGACAGGTTGGAAGAGGAATTTACTGTAAGTGATCATAGGCACATATCATGCAGATTAAAAAGACGTACAAATTTTGAAAAAATGGACTCATCAGGCAGGAAATCAGAAACATAATTTTAAGAACTTATTTACGAATTCAGAAGTATATCACATTAAATTACATGACTAGTTCAGTATTTCAGAAGATAAAGATTGCAGAGACAAAGAAAAGTGGATCACTTCTTTTAAATGTTGCGTTAAAATAAGCAGTAAAATAGGTTGCAGATACAAAGAGAAGTAAGGAAGAAAATTTCCAATGGAACAAGGCAGCAAAAAAATTGAAGACAAGAGCTTCAAACACACAATATCAGAATTATGACAAAATGTGCAGTAATAAATAGGACTATTTTGAAATGTCTTCCAAAGCATTTTAGAATACAGAACAAAAATTCAGTAAGATTCACTATGAAAACCCATAACCCATAAGAGTACAGGGGGGGGGGGGGGGGGGGGGCATTATGGCATTAAGTCATGGACATCTAATGTGATAACTCTTCAAAAACTGAGGGCTTTCTAGCAAGCAATGGAGAGATACTAGAGAAGTGCCGGGAGAAATAAGAAAACAAACAAAGGGTTTAAGGAACAGACTGGTGCAGAAGACGTAATGAAAAAGGTAAGGAGATGGGAAGGACTTACATAGCCAAGGTGAATGGTTGGTAGGTAGCAGATGGAGCTAGGATGCCTGTGTCCAATGCCAAGAGAAGGGGAAAGACTGAGACAACAATCTAATGGAAAATTGGCTAATGATATTAAAAAATGTGCAAGAATGGCATAGAAGCTTTTATGCATCAGTGGAGTCTAGTAATAGTAGTAGTAGTAGTAGTAGTAGTAGTAGCAGTAGTAGTAGTAGTAGTAGTTGTTGTTGTTGTAGTTGTAGTTGTTGTTGTTGTTGGTGGTGGTGGTGGAGGAGGAGTACGTATTCTCTTAAAGTGATATAAACTTAAGCAGAAAGTAATTTTAAAATCATGACAAAGAGCACTTGACAAAAGGTTAGGTATGGACAAAGCAATATTGTAAAATTTAATTAAATAAAGGAAGGAGAAAAATACATGCACCTACTGACATTTAAAGGCATTCAAACCAAACTGATGTTAAAGCACACAAGGTATCCAGAATAATACCATTTTGATGTGTAAAATGTCACTATTTATGTAAAATTATTAGGTTTTACACCACTTTTGAACCTATGTTAAAACTAAATACAACACCAAAAAAACACATGCACATCTTCTGCACACACAGCAGACTGCGCCACAAAACAACAGAGAACAAGAATGGTATACAGCCGCTGAGATGAGATGGGCAGATGTTTGGCTTCACTAAGAATCTCCTCAAGTGACAGCTCCCAGACTCCAGTTAACATTGCTTGATGCAGATCTGGCACTGGGTCCAGTACACTGACGGTTACAGTAATTTACAGTGTTTTTCAGTTAGAAAATGGATACCAAAAGCAAAACCACAAAGGGACAGACATAAACCACCTAAAAATTTAAGATATTTACAAGACATGTGTTCAAAAATGCACTGTGAGCAACAGCATTCCCTTTAGTAATATTAGGTACTGGAATCTACAAAAAGATGGCTCACACACCAAAATTATGTGATATGCACAAATCACAACTCATTAAACATGGCACATTACACTGCACTCATATCAGCACTGTGTGTCATTATACTTCTTCCTGCCTCATACTTGTGTAGTGTCAATATAGTGTGATTTATTCTGACTTAATGTCTCCTTTTGTAACATAATTCCACAGATGATCCACGAACTATGTCTACAATACAGTGCAGAAATGAAGGTGCCTTTTCTTCAAGTAATTATACTCCCAGGAGTCGAGGAAATGTTCTGAAACACCTTTCGTTCACCAGATTTGCAGCTCAGTCAATACACATTTGTGCACTCAAAGACAAAATAAGGTGTATGGTGAGGTTGTCAGTTATCAGCACACCATATGAACAGGAAATCCAATCAACTAGTATATGCTGTGCATTCTTCTCAAAATTGTGTGTACTGTCTTCCAGCAAACCTATGTTCACAAAATGAAAATCTGTACGCATGTAACAATCATTCTGCAATGAGAGAGGCATCATGGGACCATAGATAAACAGTCATAGATATATCAGATTGTATTACTGTATTAGATTACAGCACATAAGCTGACTGACTGGAGGGAACCAATACAAAAATCAGTGTTTGCAGGGATACTATGATGAAATGTCGTGTGGCTAGGGCCTCCCGTCAGGTAGACCGTTCGCCAGGTGCAGGTCTTTCGAGTTGAAGCCACTTCGGCGACCTGCGCGTCGATGAGGATGAAATGATGATGATTAGGACAACACAACACCCAGTCCCTGAGCGGAGAAAATCTCCGACCCAGCCGGGAATCGAACCCGGGCCCTTAGGATTGACAGTCTGTCACGCTGACCACTCAGCTACCGGGGGCGGACGATACTATGATGAGACTGCGTCATATGACTAAATGGGAAATTTGCAGTAATCTGCAACAGGAAGAGAAATCAGTGTAATGAGAAAAGAGACAGTTGGCTGATAATTACTTCACATATAATCAAAATATGACTTCTGCTATCAACCAGTTTGTAGATAACTGATGGAAGAGGAATTGAAAAACTTAGGTACATTATAATGGAAAAAAAGGAAAGCGAGTGACTAACATCCCATAATGGCAGGGTCATTAAACACAGAACACAAGCCAGGACTGTAGATGGTTGGGGTAAGGAAGTCAGTCATGGGAATTTCAAAGGAGCTATCTGTGCATTTGCTTTAATAGGCTTGGAGAAACTATGGAAATTCTAAAACTGGATGGCCATGTGAGGAATTAAATCCTTCTTCAGTGCTGTAACTACTGCACCACATTACTGGGTTTTGACTGTTAAGTGGAACATGTACTGGAGTGCTATGAGAGTTGGTTATGGGATCATGTTTTGACATCAGCGTGCTTTGTAAGTCTGACTGCTCTGTTAGTTCATTATTCTTATCCTCTACCAGCCTTTGGCCCATATGCATATGTCCAAACACACGCGCACCCCCCACCCCCCACGCGAGCACACGTGCACACATGCACGTGTGCACAGACAGCTCATCCAGAGATAACATTGAACCTTGAACAATGGAGTAAGCTCACCTGGCATTCATAATGAGATGCTTCCATTCTGAGGTAGTTCCAAACATGTAAAAGAGAAACAGTTCTAAAGGTATTGTGACTGGTGGTAGACGGACTTTTCCAGGGCAGTGGCACATACCTGAAACCTCACTCTATCCATCACTAAACTTTTATGATTGCTGTAATATGTGCTTCGATCATAATGAAACCTTCTAGAAATAAATTAGTATGAGTGACCTAGGCCACTGATGTGCTAGCATATTCCCGTACTGGTTGTAGACGGTACCAACACTGACTCTTACATTCACTAGCCCATGATATTATGGGACATTCCCATATTCCTTCTAAGAGACATTCACGTCGCTCCTTGGATTCAGAAGCCCATGATGTGACGGCTTGTTGCCTTATTTCTTGTACATGACTTTCACATCATCCCTCAGATTCAGCAACTTACGAAGTGCTGGCTCATTCCCTGATTCCCTGAAAGTGACATTTGTGTCGATGTTCATATTCACTTGCGCAAACTGTGGTGACACGTTCCCACATAACCTGTAGTCAATGAAATGATCGATAATCTGTTATCTCTTCATTATAGTTTTGATTTTTACTGTGTCTCTGCTTAATATGATCAAAATATTTCTGTTTTGTTTGAGGCATATTGACAACAGTAGCTGATTGCCATTTCAAGAAAAGGGACTGTCTGTGACAACTGATTGATTCTCAATTGTTTTACATTTATGACCCCACAGAGGACGTTAATTGTATCTTTGGTACTCAACCACGTGGCATGATCTTTGGACTGAAACATTACTGGCTCCCTGCAGCACTCATTCTCACAATCCGCTTGACACAGTGAACAATGCAAGTACGAGGCAGTTTTGTGTTTCATACTGATATACTAGAAGGGTAACTTACTCCCACTTATTTCCAAAGAAATAATGAGTCATATGTATTCCAAATTTGATTGTAATTGCTCCAAGTATTCCTAGAGTTATGCCTTTTTGCCCTTACCCCAACCTTGGGGATTGTACCGGTGTCTTACTGTCATAGTAAGTCATGTCTGTGCCAAGTTCAGTAGAAATTACTTCAGGCATTACAGAAATACACTGATATGTCACTGGAATAGCACCACCACCCCTCGGTGTGAACCGTCATCAACAAGCCTAGTGACACTGAAAACTATGAATCTGATACTAATTCAACTGAATATTTTTACATGTCTGTGGTTCTCACCCCACTCCTGTTAGGGGTACACTACCTGACAGATTTTTGCACGAAGAATTATACAAATAATGATTCATGAATATAGAAAACTTGGTTGAACTGTTCCAGAAGTTCTTCTGTTATTCTACTATATCACCTCCTTTTCACACCCACCCCAATGAGAGGTAGGTGCTTCTTGCCCCCATAGTGCTTTTTTCAAGACAGTAGGTGATTTGTGTACCATACTTGGTTCAAATGGATCCATTGGTTTAGGAGCAGAAGTGGAATCTATGTATGCACATACTTGCATACAGGGTGGACGAGAAGTCTCTGTACCTGCTAGTATCGAATGCTAATACATTTTACATGTGCCTTAATGATTACCCATAACAAGTTGTCAAGTGTGGTGAGGTCAATACTTCTTTGTGGCCATTTCACGGGAGCTGGCGTTACTGATGAACCATGACCTATCCACTGTCCTGGAAAGTGTTCATTAACAAATTTGTGCACTGCAAAAGCTTAGTCAGCAGGTGCTCCATCTTGCAGCAACCATATGTGCAAAGTAGGCTCCAAGCAGACGTTGTTGTCCTCTGTATATCAAATTCCAAAGCACATTTACGTCTCGACTTTGTAGGAGATTGTTCAAGTGAGACAGAGACTACAGCACATGTTTGTTCTTGTCTTCTTCCTTTCACTCTGTGGCCTGTCTTTAACACTGCCAAAAGCAAAAGCACATCCTTCCCAATCCAGAAGTGATGCCTTTCGTGGTGGAGCCTTATTAAATTTTCCAAAATGCTCCTGTAATCTTTCTCACGGTCTGCCCTGTGTGGTGCTGTTCATGACACATACACTTGTCACTAAGTGCTTCTTAATAGTGTAACTGTGACTGCTCATAACTGCAAAGGCACACCATTTAAAACTCAACTGAGACTACAAAAACATTTTTAAACATGTATTCCAACAATTGATAAGAAGTAACATAGCTACCAACCCGCATAACAACATTTAATAATAAACAGGGGTTACAAGAGTACATGGACGTCTTGCCCACACTGTACACACTTACATACAAATGTACATAGAACGATTTTTTTTAAACATATACATGTAGCAGAAACAGGAACAACCAACTACATTTCACTGGATTCTAGGACATGGAACGGTCAGCTAAATGGCAAGCAGTAATTCATGACTAAAAAGAGCATTAAATTAATAATTCTGAAGCAAGGTTTAAGATGTTTCATTCGTATCAGCACGTATAACTGCATGATCAATAACCTAAGATAGTTTAAAATTTTCAGAGAAAACACTACATTGTTTAGAAAACTGAACAGATAGTTTCAAAACCAAGCTAAATAATTATGTGAACTGCGTGCTGCACGTTTAATGAAAAGTAATAATTAGAATCTAACACAAAACGGCAACTAATCAAATGGTAATTTTTTTAAAGACACATCTGGGCATTTCAGAAAAGCTTTTGTTATTTCTTTGGTATTTCAACAAGCTTCTGGATTTCATGAGGAGCAACTGTTGTCTGATGAAGTGAAATTCTGTCGCGAGTCCACCTAATGAACCTTATCAACAGCATTTTAGGCTTACACTCCTCCAATATCCAAATCATCTTAGTCACTATTGAAACATAATATGCATACCTCAGGTTTGTTGTGAGTATCGACATCGAGAGGAGATGCAAATTGACACACAAGTGTGTTCTGCTTTCTTATGACTGAAAACAAACAGAGAGAGATGTATCCCACTGAAATCAGCTGAAAAGAGGTAAATAATTTGACATACATCATCAATAAATATTAAAGTCTAAACTATAGAGGTGTTCAGTAAATAATGCAATACATTTTATTTTTCTAGGCTAATTTATGTTGGAAAAAATGCAGAATTTGATTTGTGACATCGTGAAATATTTTGTTGGATGTGGTACATGTAGCCTTGAAAATGAAGTCTGCAACCGAGGTGCATTCCACGCAGAGATGTGTCACCAAGTTCCTTTTGGCAGAAAACCGGACATAGCAGGTATTTAAAGGCACTTGCAGAATGTCTACGGAGACCTGGCACTGAGCAAAAGCACGGCAAGTTGTTGGGCAAGGCATCTCATCATCGCAACAAGGTCATGCAAACCTGTTCGATCTCCTGCGTGCCGACTGGTCGCACACATCTGCGACTCCTGCAATTTTGGAATGAGCGGACACTCTATTCGAGGCAATCGATGGATCACAATCAAACACCTCACTTCACAACAGGATGCCACTGCAGATAGGGTCAACACACTCATCCACCAGTTGGGATACTTGAAGGTGTTTGCTGCCGAGTTCCTGGATGCTTAACAGAAGATCATAAACAGGAAGGAAAGGCACCAAGATGTTGGCTCCAACAACAACCATTACAGTGGAACCATGCAGGCTTACACGCCTTCCCAATAGATGGTATAAGGCTGTTGCATTGAACAGATTTTATGTTGAAAAACACAGTTTAGTAGGCAAGAGTGGGGAATAATATGGTGTATCGGAATCCTGAATAAAACCAACCTGCTTTTAGAAAAAAACATGTATTGCATTACTTACTGAACACTCCTTGTATTATATTTAAAATGAATCACTAGGACATCACTTTCATGCATCAGTAGTTGAACAAAGACAGGACATTTAAAATTACTGGCTAATTTTATAACGCTATATTTTACGAAAACTGCCACTATCTCAAATAGAAACTGCAAATGTGGACAGTACAATATTACTGCATATATGCCATATATAGATAAATATGTGCAGTATTGTTCTTTCTGGAGAATGTAGCAATGTTGCCAACTGGTGAACTGGTGTACTTTCAAAGATGAACAACAATCAACTGCAGCTTCACTATCATTTATATGACAATCTGGACATTATGCTCCTCATATGACACCAACCCAACTGGGAGATCACATGTGAGATCGTAAGTGAATATGCAGTTGACAAAAGTATGTGAAAATTTGCTACAGGGCCCAGAAAAATGAGTCTTTCAGCTGTTGCACATACATAAGTGTTATGGTAGCAGTTGACGAGAATGCTGTACAAAGTATAACTTAATGATCATGTCAAGAGCCAAGAATTTTATACTAATTCTATAGTTATAATTGAGTAGTGTTTATGAATAATAAAGTGACAGTCAATTCACCTGGATAAGCCAACTATGTTCAGCTACGGGGATCCGATAAACCAGTAGCTACATTGAGATTAAATATGACAGCTAAACAATGAAGCAGTTTTGTGCACTTTCTACACGATATAATGCGCCAGTTCTGGTCACAACATTTAATTTGTGTACACCCTTTTGTATAAAAGGGGCATTATCAGGCAGTATTTGTTTTGTTCGTAACACAGCTTCGGGACTGTTCACCTATCATTGTTTTAGAAGCATAAAGTAGAGCTGGATAAATGACTAAGTTGTAGCTAACATTCTTTGTTAACTGTGAGATGACTGTGGATATCAATAACTTCATTAACTTAAAAAGTCAGTTGTTTTCTGTTTGAGTTCTCTACTGAATGTTGAAGTATACATTTTTATACCAGATAAACTAAGCCTGTAGTAATCCACAAATAATTCCCCTTTTTTTATTTCTTCTCTCATACTTTCTTGTTTAAGGTCCTTTCTAATATCTACATTCCTTACTCTGTCCATTCATGTTTTTCCCTTAACTGCTCTGAGAAATTCCATTTCCCCTGCTTGCAGGCTGCTCCAGTCCCTTTCTGTCGTTGTCCATGTTTCTCCTCCATAGGTGACCATAAGTGAATAGTAACTCTTATACATAAGGAGTTTTGCTTTTTCCTTATTCCAAATCAGGTGTTTTATTTGTTTGGCAGAAATTGCCTCCCTTCTGTAACCTCTTATTAATTTTGTTGGTTATTCTTCCATCATTACATATTTCACACCCTAAATAAGTGAAACTGTCTACCCCTTTGAGGAGTGTTCCATTCAAAGTAATATTCCCATTGACACCTTTGTCTCTTCCAAATACCATTACTTCACTCTTATATTTATTTATTTTTAATCCATACCTTTACATTATTTCCTTCCACACATCAAGCTGTAACTGTACATCTACCACTTTATCGCCCCATATTACCATATCATCTGCAAAAATCATCTTTTTGTCTTTTTCTTTTACTATAACTGCCTTATTCATTCCCTCCATCACAACATTAAAAAGTGCAGGAGATAGAATACTTCCTTGTTTAAGTCCTTGTCTTATTTCGAAGAATTGTGTCATCTGTACATTGCCTTTATTACATTAATGTATCCATCTTCTATACCTATCTTCTTCACTTCTTCCCACAGCCTTTCCCTGTTAACTGAGTCATATGCCTTTTCTATGTCTATAAAAACAATTATCATCCTTTTGTATACTCCCAACTTTTTTGTATCAGTTGACACAAAATATTAGCTTGATTGTGCTTCTTCCTTTCCTAAGCCCATGCTGTTCTTCACTTAGCTCCATTTCTCTTTTCACTTATTCAATTTAGTAAAATTCTTACAAAAATATTGGCTGTATGATTCATAAGGGTTATTCATCTGTAGTTTTTACAAACACTTTTAATCCCTTTTTTGAAGATGGGAACAATGTCTCCTCTTCTCCAATCGTCAGGTACTGCACTATTTCTCCACACACTTGACAGTACTCTACACAGCCACAGCATTCCCACTGGACCTGCTGCTGTTATCATGTCCACTGATACTTTATCAGGTCCTGGGGCTTTCTCCCGATTCATCATCTTCACAGCTACTTCCATTTCTTCCCATGTAATTTGACCTAATCCTGCTTCCCAACTTCTCTCAATTACTCCAGTATTTGTTGTTTCCTGGTGTACCTGCTCCTCAGCATTTAATAGTTTCTTAAAATGTTCTCTCCAAAGATCTTTCTCTGGATCTTCAATCACAGTACCATCCTCTCTTTCCATCTTCATTGGTACTTCAGAAGCCTTCCTTTTATTTTTCATCATTTTATAGAACATTTTCTTATTGCTCTTGACATCATCTTCAAGATTTTTGTAAACTCTTCCCATGCCCTTTTATTTGCTGTTTCCACTATTTCTTTGCACTATTTCTTTTCCTCTATATATCTTTTATGGTCCTCGTCATCTTCAGTTACCCACCGCTTTCTCCATGCTTCATTTTTTCTTCTAACTGCTTGGATTGTGGTATCATCCCACCAACTTGTCTGTCTTATGTTTTCCTTTTCAGATGTTTTACCACATACTTTTTGTGCTCTTACGACTAGAGTGTCTTTGAATAAACTCCATTCTTTTTCTACATCGTAGAAAACTTGTTTTGGAAATTTGTGTGTGATTAATTCTCTATACTTCTCAGCACTTTCGCTCTCCTTCAGTTTCCAATCCCATATACTCATCACTTTCTTCTATTTTCTGTTTTTCACACATTGATTCATTTTCCATTGTCCCACCAGTAATCTATGGTCTCCATCTACATTCACATTTGGAATTACTTTCACATTTGTTACTTTCTCTTCCCATTCCCTATCTACTAGAATATAATCAATTACACTCTTGGTTCTTCCATCCCAACTGTATCTGGTGATAACATGACTTTCTCTCTTCATAAACCAACTGTTTGCTATTTTCATTCCATTCCTCTGGCACAAATCCAGAAGTTTTTCCCCTTCTTCATTTCTGCCTCCATATCCAAAACATCCCAATACTTGCTCAAATCCCTTTCTGTCTTTGCCTACCTGTGCATTATGTAATTCTCTACCTCATTTTCAAAGTCCATCTTCTCTTTTTCACTACATTCCCCTTGAGGTACATAAATCTGGATAACTTTCAGTGTTTCTTTTTGGAATCTCAGGTTTAAGACTATGATCCTTTCTGATATATATCTCACACTTTCAATACAGTTTTGTACATTCTTATTCACCATCACTGCCACACCATTTCTTCCACACCTATTATTCCGTACTCCAGTACAGTTTTCCTCCTCCTCTCAAATTATTCTCACCTTTTCCCTTCCATTTCGTTTTGCTTAATCCCAAAATATCTAACTTTCTCTCTGTTAGTACATCTGTCATTTCTTCCATTTTTCCACTGGGGGTTAGTACATTAAGGGTGGCAATATTTAGGTTATTTTTTAGTCCATTTGATTTCATCATCTTGTTCTGATGAATATCATCAGATCTCCCATCATTTGCACCAGTACTTGAAGAAGTAGTTGGGTCAAATCCTGAGTGGTTCGTTCCGAGGCTCCTCTGTGTTTGGAAAGCAATATATGTAGACTTTCCTACTGGCTTGCTAGGCCGAACGCAAGAAAAGATTTTCTGTTGGGATTGTCTCCCTTAGCCTTTGGAGTTTCTCCTCCATCACAAGGCAGTGGTTCCCTCCTAATTTAATCTCATGAAAGGAGGGTTGCCTCATCTGCCAGTTCGCTGTTCCGTAGTCTTTCCTCTACGCCATCACTGCCATTAAGGTCTTCACCTGTAACCCTGGGCATGTGTTCTGTGTTATACCCCAGGGGATTGGGTCCCTGCCTGAACTCAGCCATCGTATCACTGCCTTTGATTGTGGCACCATACAAAATCATTAACCCAGCTCCAGGGAGGTACTCTATTCCTCCGCTGAGGTAATTCCTGTCTGGTGCATCCATGTCGCAGGGGTGGGCATCCTACACTTCAGTAGGTGGCAAGAAGTAACTGGGATAACTTTCCTAATTATTGAAACTTCCTGGCAGATTAAAACTGTGTGGTCTGAAATCGGGAACCTTTGCCTTTGCGGGCAAGTGCTCTAACAGCTGAGCTTCCCAAGCACGACTCACGACCCGTCCTCATAACCTTATTTCCACAAGTACCTCATCTCCTACCTTCCTAACTACACACAAGTTCTCCTGCAAAACTTGCAGGACTAGCACTACTGGAAGAATGGATATTGCAGAGACATGGCTTAGCCACAGTTCTCCTGCGAGTTTCTCCTGCAAGTTTCGCATGAGAACTTCTGTGAAGTTAGGAAGGTAGGAGACGAGGTACTGGTGGAAGTACAGTTGTGAGGGCGGGTTGTGAGTCGTGCTTGGGTAGCTCAGTTGGTAGAGCACTTGCCACGAAAGGCAAAGGTCCTGAGTTCGAGTCTCGGTCTGACACACTGTTTTAATCTGCCACAAAGTTTCTAAATCAGCACACACTCCGCTACAGAGTGAAAATTTCATTCTGGATACCTAATTATTATCTGGAGCTGTCATAACTGATTATGAGTGTCATCATTTATTTTAATAACAACAGACACCGTGCTTCAACTGTTCATTGTAATGCGCACTTCAACTTCTATCAAACTATTTGGCCTTGCATACATACTCACCATACAGTATTTGTACTTCCATGTCAATAAAAGCTTATTTTTAACTGGGATACAATTACTGGGGTTCAATATTCTTACTGCTATGGAAATAATCCTTCCTGGCATTGTAACAATTTCAGGACATATTATCCTTTCTTAATTCTGGTTAATGTGTAATTTGATGCTCAATCCTCAGTCACAAAAATATTGCATAAATGAGTTGACAGTCAATCTGTAGTTCAGTTACATGTCTTGGGTGGTATTCTGTGGCACTCCAATAGATGGAGAAAATTAATAGCAGCAGAAACTTCTACCACAATAACAGAATCACAAATTAATTTATAAACGCAGAGGATCTACAATCAAGATTTATTTTTATGGTGAAATAATAGAATTTTCACACGCTTTCAAAACTTTCTGCCTCAGTTTCAAGAACTAAATTACAAATTATGTTTTGACTCACAGCTCAGAGGAAACACTGCCAATTTTCTGATCTAGTAGATACCAGAATGTCTGTCAGGCATCTACGCTAATGGCACAATTCAGCAGATACTTGAATTGGCTATTAATAACCATAATATTAATTATAATGACATACTAAACTCTGAATTGTACAAAATGTGGGGCTATTGATACCATCAGTAATCTTAGTTCGTCCATGGGGATAGCCTCAGAGGTTAATATCAATTTCCTTCATATTATAAATATTTCACTTGTAAAATTTAGTCAACACATGATGTTCCAGTACATTATACACATTAGAAGTGAGACAGAATGTTAGATTTGTTTCTCAAGTCATATAATACTGTCATACGTCACCTCTGACCTTTCTGTACATCAAACACGCCACCAAGTGACACATGCGCAAGATGGGGTCATGTGACAACCAATCAGTATTCTCCACACTTTTAGAAACTATGGACTTACAAGAGAGGAATTTGACAAGCAATGTCCCAAACACACACCTGATTCAATGCAATCATATATGTTCATGAAATTTGCCTGTAGGGTGTTGTGGTTGGTTGGTAGCAATATCAATACATTATTGTATTACTATTATTAATGTGTGATGTAAACTTAAAACTTTTCTAACAGTTCTTCATGATACTGAAATTTTTCTGTCTGAGGTTGAGTGCAATGATCTCTCATTTGGCTCTCCATGTTACATCTACAGTCACCCTTCAACTGAAAAAATTTAACTTAGATGAGGAAATTGGAAAGTGTGTGTGACACAGACTAAACAAAATCTGTTGAATGAATTACGGCTCTATCGGATTCCATAAGATATATGAAATAGATGTGGACATAACTACCAGTAAGATACAAATGGAAGTCCAAGACTATTGATTTTCTGCTGCTGTCACACTTACAATTGAATTTTGGTACCTTCGTAGAGCCTTTCTGCCTGTATTAGATTATGCCAGTTTCGAGCAAAATCCACTGTGGTCATAATTTCTTTCAGCTGACTATTCACCATCAAAGAGGTCTTACCAGGAACTGAGAGACAGTTAAGTTTTACTGGCTAGAAAACCACTGTCTTTTCTTTAGTGCACCATCCTCAAAATGTTGGTTCATCCACTACTACACCCCTTCTGCAGATCTCTTGCATCATCCTACACTTCTTGTATCTGTAAAGACACTTTCTTTCTCCACTGATGTCACGAGAGCCAGACCAACCGTACAGAAGGCAGCATGTTGTCAGTAGAAAAGCAGTAACACCAGAAAGGGTCAGTCAGAAGAGCTCTGTCACTTTGAATGTGGACTTGTCAGTGGATGTCACCTGAACTGCATCTGCATCTACATCTGCATCTCCATCCCCATGGCAGAGGATACACTGTACTAGTACTAGTTATTTCCTTTCCTGGTCCATTCAGATATGATTTGTTCTGTGCATTACAATAACAAGTAGTAATTCTAAGAACACACATTATAATCCAACGTTCAATGAGCATACTACTTCGTCCCCCTTAAAACCAGTACAATGATTGTGCGACCAAAGCTGCAGAGCAAGGGAAAAATGACTGTCTGTCACTATGCCTCTGTATGAGCCCTAATTTCTATTATCTTTAAATATCCACCAGTGACATTTCAACCCTTCTAAAACTATTCAAACAGATTGTCGGTTATATGATTGTAAAGTGGAAACACATAGGAAGGAACACAACTAGCCAAGGCAGACTTCATGCACTAACAGACAGGGACCTTGGAGCACTGCGGAGGGTTACTGTAAATAATCACACAAAATCAGTGGAGGGAATCACTTGTGAGTTACGGAGTGCTACCAGCAGTCCATCTAGCACAATCACTACGTGCAGGGAGTTAAAAAGAATGAGGTACAAAGGTCGAGCAGCTCCTCGGAAGCCACTTATTTCTGTTGTCAATGCTTTGTGATGCTTGACGTAATTTAAAGATTGATGCCACTGAACAGTGGATGATTGGAAACAAGTTACTTGGAGTGCTCAGACACATTACCTGCCACAACATGCAGTGTTAACAGTAAAGTATGCAAGAAACATTGTTGTTACGGTATGATAGTGTTTATTGTGGTTATGACGTGGTAGCCTTATTGCACTGGCAAAAATGCTAAATGTGGAAGGATATGAACACATTTTACAGCACTGTGTACTGTGCTCAACAGAGACACAGTTTGGAGATGATGGTTGATTTTATCAGCATGAATTTGCACCCTTCCATAAAAAACTCTCTGTGAAGCAATGGTTTTTGGACAGTAACAATCCTAAAATGGACTGGCCTGCCCAGAATACTGACCTCAAGTCAATGGAACACCTTTGGGATGAGTTAGAATGTTGACTTTGCTCCATACAGCAGGGTCAATGTCACTACTTTCTTTGGTTTGGGCTCTTGAGGAAGAACGGGTGGACATTCCTCCACAGACATTCAGACACCTCACTGAATGTGACCCCAGCAGAGTTAAAAGTCATCATAAAGGTGAAGGGTGGGCACACCCCATATTAATGTCCATTAATAGGTGTCCAGACACTTTTGATGAGATAAGTGCACATCAGTATGCTGCAAGCCAGAGTACAGCCTGTGGCAGAGATATATAAAGTACAAGTATCTTTCAATGATTTTTTAAATTAGTGTTGGCAGTAATGAATGACTTATGCGACACTTGGCCCAAATTTCTGTAACTTCAATTTCACGGTCATTATGTGGGTTTTAAGATCGATGAAGCAGCATGCTCGTTGGTCACTGGCTAATAATGTATGCTCCTAGAATTATTATTGTAATGCACAGAAAAAATCATATCGTTTTAACTGCTAGCTGCACAGCAAAAATTCTTGTCAAGTACAATGGCTCATTGCTGATGAAAGTGCCAAACAGACTATTCCCCCCCCCCCCCCCCCCCCAAATCCCATATTTGCTAGCATGAGACTACAACTATGACGAGGGTCAGCCACCATTTTTGCACCAAAGTAGTTTCTCTGACAACCGGTAGGACCTGTATTTTGCAACTTTCATGACGTGACCTATATATACACAACACTGTCTCAGAGAGAATAATATACTGAGTTTTGTATTTTAAGAATTCTTCAGTCCAACCTCATATCTGTACCAATACACTATAAGCGCAAATTTTGTTCACTCAGTGGAACGGTACTGAAAATTTCCAGAAAGTCTGTAACTACATCATCTTGTGCTCTGCTCTCTATAGTTTTCTTCATCTCGTAGATGAAAATGTACTAGGGTTTCACGTGATCAGTGCTTGTGGATTCTGTACTGATTCCAACAAAAGAAATGTTGGGTTAACTGAAACAGTTATGATCCATAAGTATACAGCAAATGGATGTTCTTGCTGTAGTCTTTCCACTCTTCACTCAAGAAATGCACCAGCATGGTATGTAAATTCAACACCACTCTTTTGTACTGAGAGACCAACCACATATTATATTTTCCAAAATATTATTGCTTATTTCAGGGCAGTAATAAAGAAAATACCAGTCTCCTTTAACTGATGTTGCCAAATAGCTGACGCACTCAATCTGGATGTAGTTGCATGAACCACAACCAGGAAGTGCATCGATGAGCTGTTGTGAATTGAAGTTATCACCAGAGTGTTAAACATGCCAGAAGTTCACTCTGAAGAAATTTGTAAATCTTGAGGATCATGCCTGTGATCTGAAATGTCATTGAATTTGCGGTTCTGGAATGACGAATGTGGACGAGACTGTATCTATATTTTTACGCAGATACCCAATAAATGAATACACTACGTTTTTGAAGATTGAAGATTGAAGAGCAACATGTGAAAGGTAAAATTCTATGATAATTGCTAATACCTGGCTAATAAGAACCCTCAGTCTGCCTGCAAAGACTGAAGACTGTTTGTGAAAGTGATGAAATAGCTTTAGAAATGGATGCAGCAAAAAAGAATATTTGCAAGTTGTGAATCAAACCAGAGAACATATCACTGAGTATGAATGACACTTTTGCCAAGGATGCAAAGATTCTGAGAAATTTTCTGACTTAATGTCAACAAATTCAGTGCAAATAGTGCTTAAGAAGCAAAGAATTAATTCAACTATGTTAGTATAGTGGAGCTCACAAACACCGATGCTGCAGTTTACATTAGACTTACCCACAATTTTTACAGGGTTTCCAGACCATGAACTAGGAAAACACAAGTGTACATGTTAATGGAACACATGTAAACCACATTTATTTTTCTGCTGCTGATGATGTAATATTTACCTCCAGTGCAATAAACAATGAATGGAAGAACTTATTAGAACAAGTTTGAATGTAGGCCTGAAAATCAATTATAATGAAACTAAAATAGTGTGTAATCAATACACTGAAAAGAAAATCATATAACTTTATAGTGAGGTCAAGGAACCAGCTGAGTATTTACAGCAGCTGAAGACAACAATTCGATGACGAAAAAGAAATAGAGATAAGTATAAACAGCCTTGCGTGCTTTTGGTAGATACTGTTGTACTGAATTGTCTATGGATGAATAAATAAATAAAATGAAATAAAATAAACAAAGGAAAGTTTACAATCAGTGTGTCAGAGTGTCTTACCAGTTTGGATTTACAGCACAGAGTCATGGACTTTTAATCTATTAACCATTCAATAGCTATGGGTTGCTCGGCAGTGATGCCGAGATGCTTGTTGATGATTACGAGAGAGAGAGAGAGAGAGAGAGAGAGAGAGAGAAACACTCATGTGGATTACGGAACTGGAGTGGAAGACGTAATAGGAGAGTAGTGAAAGTGATGTTGGGTTGGGTTATGGCTGCCGTATGTCATGGTTTCTCAGAATCTGTACTTGTGTTGAGGGCAACTGGTGGTATCCTGAAAGGGGAGGGGGGGGGGGGGCAGGGGGGAGCGGAGGGGAACGGAGAGTGTGGGAGGGGCGTGTTGTATGCTTGTTGTACAACTGTCTGGGTAAACCTTTTGTGTCTGCAGGATTTCGATTGATTACAAATAAACAGATTTTAATCAATCTCAGTTAAAATTCAATAAATGACTGGCACATAGGTAGTTTAATAATTGTCAACGCGATAGGGTCCGCATCTGCAATAAATTTTTTGAACGATTTCTTGAAGCCTTCAGCTGCCATTTTCTTAATTTCCCAACCAGAATCATTAGTTGTGCTGCGTTCGCGTCTGTTTGTATTGTGCTGTAGCCAAGGAGTTTGCTGTGTAGTCGTGCCTGTAGTCTTGCATGCCAGCTTCCTACCGCGATTCACTAACGTGGTTGTGTTAGTCTTACTGCTATAAATGAGTCTCACAATGCACGTGTTTTCCAGGCATCGGCTGATCTGCATCCCTGCCTCACTATTATGTAGTGCCTACGTTGTGTCATGTGTGTGCTTTTGTGAAAACTGGCCAGAGCAGTGTTGAGGTGACCACACTGGCAGTCAGCGGTGTTGTGCGCCTGTCATGTGTAGATCAGTTGGGATACCATCGGCAGAGCCTCGCAGATGTCAGACCCTGTGACTACTGTGGGAGACTTCTGATGTATACTTGGCTAAGCACCCTGGCTCTGTAACCTTCACATGAGATACCTGAAAATGGCCTTAGGCTGAAATTGTACAATCGTACGGGAAATTAAGAAAATGGCAGCTGAAGGCTTCAAGAAATCATTGAAAAAATAGGTAGTTTTGTTTATTTTATTTTAAAAACCCAACATATCTTTGACAGATGGTATGTGTCTGGGAAAATAATCATGTCTGACCCAAATGTTCGGGATTTTCAAAGTCTCCATCCAAGTTCGGCAATTTAAGTGATGGCAGACCAAGGTTGGGTAGGATATGAAGCCAAGTGAATGGATGGTAGAGGGATCAAGGAAGTACGTTGGTTTTCGTGGGGGAGGGGGAGGGGGGGATGCGAAGTCCTAATGGGAAATGGTGGGAACATGCGGAAACAGCTTGGATGGGTATAACTGAAGACATATAAGAAAAAAAGGTCCAGAGGTGGCTTGTATCAAGCAGTGGACATCATATGACTTGCAATGACAACAGCCTTCTAGATCAAGCTTTGCATACTTTTTTCGACACATTTTGTTCATCTCAATTTTAATTTTCCTAAAATAAGTTGGACTAACATCAAACTGACAATGTCTGAGGACTTACTAGTAACACGGAGTGTTATTGTTTCGAACTAGCTTTACACGTTTTCAGTGTCATGTATACAAGATTACTGTCAGCTATGAGGATGCCCAAATGCATCATTTGGTCTTTTGAGTGCACGATACCCGTAAAGAAACCTCATAAATAATGCTTGTTTTCTTTGTTATCTTGTTTGATTTGGACCTAAAATGAAGTATTACAGTAACATATTTATTCAGAACAATAAATCGTCCAACAACAGGAAGCAAATATCGTCTTTGTACTGTAAACTATTCATACCCCTCACTGGTCGAATAACTGAAAATATCAGGAGCGCAATTGCTCCTCCTGTTAAATGCAGGACAATACTACACGAAGCTGATCCGCATGGAATGTGGTGAGTGAACATGTCGCAAAATTAATTGCATTTGCTTTCCGAAGGGAGGAAATTAGATGTGGTCCTACAAAATATACCTAAAACAGTTGCTTAAAAATAATAATTCGGAAATGCTGATAGAAAAAGGAGATGAGCAAAGAAAGCAACTAAAACGGAGATACTTACACTGCATATGCCAACAGCGCCAGATGACGTTGTTCAGCCGTATTTTGTCCTTCCAGCGAAGACGAATCCCCTTGAAACGATTCCATTTCGGCGATGTCAACTTCTGCCTGCAACAGAGTAATAACAATGTCAAACATCACTACACCTACCACACCAACGCTTATTAACAAAAGTACGGTCATGTGAAGTATCAAATGATATTTGTAACTGGAATGAGGATCTCGGATAGTGAGTCATCGACAGAAAGAGAAGTGTCGAAGAGAAATATGCTGGAACCCTTGTTGTTCATGCAGTACATTAATGACCTAGCATATAATATTAAGAGTAACGTCATATTGTTTGTAAATGATGCAATTATCTTCAATTACGTGCTTTCTTGCAAAAAATTGGACAAATACGGAATCAGATTTTGATAAGATTTCAAGGTGGTGCGATGATTGTAGCAAATGTTCAAAACTTAAAACTGAGCTCTTCACAAAACGGAAAAACACAGATAACCACAATATTAATGTGTCACAATAGTGATCAGTCAACTCAGAGGCAATGAGATATCTTAAACAGAATGATGCTCCTCAATGCCAACCAGTATGGATTTCGAAAACATCGATCATATTGATTTCCGAAAAGCATTTGACTCAGTACCACACCTACGCTTATTGTCAAAAGTACTACCACAAAGGGTATCAAGTGAAATTCGTGACTGGATTGAGGGCATTTTGATAGGAAGGGCCCCGTATGTTATCTTGGATAGAGAGTCATCGTCGGCCGACCGATGTGACCGAGCGGTTCTAGGCGCTTCAGTCCGGAACCAAGCGACTGCTACAGTCGCAGATTCGAATCCTGCTTCGGGCATGGATGTGTGTGATCTCCTTAGGTTGGTTAGGTTTAACTAGTTCTAAGTTCTAGGGGATTGATGACCACAGAGGTTAAGTTCCATGATGCTTAGAGCCATTTGAGCCAGAGTCATTGTCAGACGTAACTTCAGGTGTGCTCCAGGGAAGTGTGTTAGGACCCTTGCTGTTCATGTTTTATATTAATGGCCTTGCAGACAATATTAATAGTAAAATCAGTCTTTTGCAGATGATGTAGATATCTATAATGAGGTAATGTCTGAAAGAAGCTGTGTAAATATTCAGTCAGATCCTGATAAGACTTCAAAGTGGTGCAAAGATTGGCAACTTGCTTTACATGTTCAGTAATGTAAAACTGTGCACTTCATAAAACAAAAAAAGTATTATTCTATGACTAATATCAACGAGTCACTATTGGAATCGGCTAACTCATAAAAATACCTGGGTGTAACACTTTGTCGGGATATGAAATGGAATGATTACAGAGGCTCAGTTGAGGATAAGCAGGTGGTAGATTTCGGTTTATTGGTAGAATGCTGGGGAAATGCAATCAGTCCTGCTTAAAAATCACTCGAGCGAATGGTTCTGGAATAATGCTCAAGTGTTTGGGACCCGTATCAGATAGGACTAACAGGGGTATTGAACGTATACAGAAGAAGGGTAGCACAAATAGGAGAGTGTCACACAGATGTTGAATGCACAAAACTTTTAGTCTAGGAAACAGAAGTAAACAATCCCAAGAAAGTGTATTAACAAAGTTTCTAGAACTGGCTGCAAATGATTACTCTAGGGACATACTACAACCCCCTACATATCGCTCACACAGGGACAGTGAGGGTAAGAGTAGAGTAATTACAGCACGCACAGAGGCATTTAAATAACATTCATCCCGCGCTCCGTACATGATTGGAACAGGGAGAAACACTAATAACTGGTACAATGGGACATACCCACTGCCATGCACCTCACGGTGGTTTGCTGAGTACAGATGTGTATGTACATGTAGACAAATACCTGTATGTAACAATTTCTAGGGATACAAAATTGAACAACCACTGGAAGGAAAGTGGCAGAGTTCGGTTGATTGGTAGGGTCCTGGGAAAATACTGTTTGTCTACGAAAGATACTGCTTACAAAACACCCGCGCGATCCATCTTAGAATAACGGTCAAGCGTGTGGCACTCTTGCCAAACAGGACTAACAAAGGATATGGATAGATACAAAGGTGGGCGGTACGAAACGTCTCATGTCTGACTCACAGGAGAATGTCACGGAAATGTTGAACACCTGAATTGGTAAACTTTTGACGATGAAAATTCTGTCTCGAAGGCCTAATTCCATAATTTCTAGAACAATTATTACGTGAAGAATCTAGATAAATTATTCAGTTCCCTCATATCATTCCCGTGGGGGCCACGAGACTAGATTATACTGATTACCGTAAGCCCAGAGGCACATCAAAAAGTAGGGAATAGCTAAACACTGAACGAAAATCTAAATTGCCCTTCCATTTCATCTCAGCCACTCGCCTTAACCGGCCTGTGAAAATTATACCTGGTCCTTTGCTGTCATCAATTCGTAGGAGGCTGATATTCCATGAAACTTGTTGGCAGGTTAATACTTCGTGTCGGACTGGGGCTCTTACTCAGAACCCTGCCTGTTCATGTTGTATATTAATGACCTTGCAGACAATATTAATTGTAAAAACAGGCTTTCTGCAGATGATGCAGCATGTTATTTTGGACGGAGAGTCATCGTCAGATGTAGAAGTAACTTCAGGAGTGCCCCAGGGAAGTGCGCTGGGATCCTTGCCGTTCATGTTGTATATTAATAACCTTGTCAACAATCTTAATAGCAACCTCACACTTCCTGAGATGATGCAGTTATCTGTAAGCAAGTGCTGCCTGAAAGAAGGTACATAAATATTCAGTCAGATCTTGATAAGATTTCAAAGTGGTGCAAAGATTGGTAACTTGCTTTAAATGTTCAGAAATGTACAATTGTGCACTTCACAAACCGAAAAAGCCTAGTACCCTACGACTATAATATCCACCAGTTAGAGCCGACCAACTCATAAAACTGTCTATGTGTAACACTTGATAGGAACAGGAAATGGAATGATCACATAGGCTCACTTTTGGCTTGACAGGTGTTAGTCTTCGGTTTAATGGTAGAATGCTGGGTAAGTTCAATCAGCTTACAAAGGAATCAAAAAGGACCAACAGGGAATATTGAACGTATACGAAGGAGGACAGTACAAATGGTCACGGGTTTGTTTGATCCGTGGGAGAATACTGAAGGAACTAAACTGGAGGACTTGAAGAGAGACGTAAACTGTCACGAGAAAGTTTATTAATAAAGTTTCAAGAACCAGCCTAAATTTATGACTCTAGGAATATACTGCTATCCCCTACGTGTTGCTCATATAGGGATCGAGAGGACAAGATTAGAATAATTACAGCACACACAGAGGCATTCAAACAATCATTCTTCCACCGCTCCCTATGTGAATGGAACGGGAAGAAGCCCTAGTAACTGGTACGATGAAACGTACACTCTGCAGAGCACTTCATGGTAGTTAGCTGAGTATAGATGTAGATGTAGCGTTTGCTGCTCGAGTTAGCCAAGCATTTACATAACGTTCTCGCGCTTACTAAACAAATCCATGTTTTTTTAATATTAATTGTCTTCACTATAAATCCTGACCAGTAACCGCTCCACACTGACGAACAAAACTCAGTAAATCGGTGGCTTGGTAAGCTACCAACTACCTAAATGAATTATATTTCTTACGATTCTTTCAATTAATCTCAGCCTATATAATCTGCCTTGTATACAGCTGGTTCAACTTAAATCGCTCCGTACGCATGCTCCCAGATGTTTAATCGTTGTGACTGTTTCCAGTGATTGATCGTCACTGTGTAACAAAACAATAATGATTCTTTCGCCTATTTATGCGGAATACATTTTTTTTTTTTTTTTTTTTTTTGTGAACAGTCAACTGCCAGTCCCAGCAGCTGCTTTCGGTTCTCGGGAGGTCTTACCTACCCACACTCCTGTAGCTATTTTCACATATGAAGATTGTTCGTATAGAATGACGTTTTCTATACCCCGGTCATCATAAGAAAAACCTGATGTAAACAAACACAAACGCGGTGATTGGTGGTGTTACGATCTTGGAAGTAGGTCCTGCTTATGTATTATGTGTATTATTACTAAGTTACGTTAAATGAAACCTCAACATATTCAAATGTATTAACAGTCATCAACGTTTTTCTTAACTACGCTTTGGCTATGTAGTTTTTATTTCAAAAATCGTGTATAGTCAGCCTCTGCACTGTTGTGCTCTGATCGCCGCGCTGGTAATACGCAGTATGAAAATGGCTGACCTGTTCCTTTCTGAAACACGCGACTGGAAAGCGGTTAAAAAGTGCCGAGAGATAGGTTGTTCTTAATGTGTCATAAATTTACAGAGATAAAAGGCTTTGAAGTTTTACGAGGGACTGTATTAGGTACAGTTGCAACGCAGATGCAAGTTAATGTATAGCGGAATCGGTAACGCAATAGTTGCACACGGCTCACAGGCTCGAGTCTTGCCTGAGTCAATTTTTTCTCTCGTTCAATTTGAATTACCTTCACCTCGTAATTTTTATAAATAACGCACGTCTTTTTGTTTTTAATTACATATTGCACGCGAAATTCCTGCTTTCATTTCAAATACAAATTCTCAATTACCGATATTTTATGAAAGACTGTTAACAAGGGTTGATTAAATTATGAAAACATAATTTAATTTTTAAGACAAAAAGTAAAAACTAAACACTCTTTATTTGGACTATGTTCGCTGTTTTATACCACAGATGCGTCGCAGAAACATGAAAAACCATTATTTTTACAGCACCGAGCACACCATACAAATGCTGCATTTTTACATTTGCCAATGTACCATTACAATATGAACCCAACAGAACTGATCTGGAACCAAGCTAAGGGATTTGGCCCGAGAAATAACAAGACTGTTAAGCTGCCAGACGTACTGGATCTCACGCACGCAGCTTTTTCATGTCAGTGCCGAACATAGGAGGGATATAGAATGACACATCATGAAAGAAGAGGAGAAAATGCGGTGCTGGGTGGCTTCGTGGATCCTGTTGTTGATCGACTCGTTATCAACGTAACATATGACAGTTCCAGCACTGAAATGTATTTCTCGGATTCGGATAAGGAAGGAGCTAAGAGATTAGCAGACGACTGACTGTAATTAATACCTTCAATGGCTTCAGTATACAACACTACGGTGAAATCCCTGCAGTATAATTTTGCACCACACGTGGCTCGCTCAGAAAAACTACGCTGTGTTTAAGTTAGGAATTTTCATCACTCTTGTTTGTGATTATAATACTATGTAAAGTGAGAACGAAACCATTTTATGCTTTCCGTCTGCTCACCTAAGAAGCGCGCGGTAGTGCTGAAGTTTTGCCGAATATTAGTTCATTACACTTTACGCAAACACTCAAAAATGAAACTTTCTATATGTTATTATGTTCTAGTTTAACCATGCCAGTCAACATAAGAAAGATAGGCCGCAAAAAAGGAATCCGATAAAACTATTAACAGGACCAGATTTGAAGTACTGTAACCAAACAAAGCAGTCTACATTGCATCATCGAAGCTGTATAAGCAATATCTTAAAGCTTAATTGTAGTTTCCCCATTTCTTAGGATAAATTATTTAACGCATTTTTTGCTTATTTTTTTTACCAGAATATTTTTTTCTGTCGTTTACCTATTTCCGATTGTTAATTTCTAGTATCAATCAACCGTTATGTGAACAGAAGAGTATTTTTTTAAATTTTCCTAGTTTTATTACTCAACTCTAGGGATATTTTTTATTTAATGGAACGAGGATGTAGTTTCAGGCAGTTAATTCAGTACAGGTGGCATCGATCGTCATGTTCATAATACGAAAAGATGCAATTTGTATCTATCAGTGGAATATGCTTACTTTTTAGAAATCAAAGTAATTTACCTGAAAATAAATGGAGTGGATGCACTATGTGATTAAAAGTATCCGGACACCCCCCAAAACATACGTTATTCATATTAGGTGCATTGCGCTGCCACCTACTGCCAGGTACTCCATATCAGCAACCTGAGCAGTCACTAGACACAGTGAAAGAGCAGAATGGGGTACTCCGCGAAACTTAGAACGTGGTCAGGTGATTGCGTATCACTTGTGTCATACGTCTGTACGCGAGATTTCCACACTCTTAAACATCCCTACGTCCACTGTTTCCGATGTGATAGTGAAGGGGAAACGTGAAGGGGCACGTACAGCAAAAAAGCGTACAGGTCGACAAAGAGGGTTGTAATGTGCAATAGGCAGACCTCTATCCAGACCATCATACAGGAATTCCAAGCTGCATCAGGATCCACTGCAAGTACTATGACAGTTAGGCGGGAGGTGAGAAAACTTGGATTTCATGGTCGAGCGGCTGTTCATAAGCCACACATCACGCCGGTAAATGTCAAACGACGCCTCGATTGGTGTAAGGAGCATAAACATTGGACGATTGAACAGTGGAAAAACGTCGTGTGGAGTGACGAAACACAGTACACAATGTGGCGATTCGATGGCAGAGTGTGGGTATGGCGAATGCCCGGTGAACGTCTCTGCCAGCGTGTGTAGTGCTAACAGTAAAATTCGGAGGCGGTGGCGTTATGGTGCGGTCGTGTTTTTCATGAAGGGGCCTTGCACCCCATGTTGTTTTGCGCGGCACTATCACAGCACAGGCCTAAATTGATGTTTTAAGCACCTTCTTGCTTCCCACTGTTGAAGAGCAATTCGGGTATGGCGATTGCATCTTTCAACAAGATCGAGCACCTGTTTATAATGCACGGCCTGTTGCGAGGTGGTTACACGGCAATAACATCCCTGTAATGGACTTGCCTGCACAGAGTCCTGACCTGAATCCTACAGAACACCTTTGGGATGTTTTGGAACGCCGACTTCGTGCCAGGTCTCACCGACCGACATCGATACCTCTCCTCAGTGAAGCACTGCGTGAAGAATGGGCTGTCATTCCCCAGGAAATCTCCAGCACCTGATTGAACTTATGCCTGCGAGAGTGGAAGCTTCATCAAGGCTAAGGGTGGGCGAACACCAAATTGAATTCCAGCATTACCGATGGAGAGTGCCACGAACTTGAAATTCCTTTTCAGCCAGGTGTCCGGATACTTTTGATCACATAGTGTAACTATTAATCGTTTAGGATACAGGAAGCTTAGTGTACTTCTTGTCAAAATATATTCTTCGAGGACGGCACGTCTTCAAATTCTTCAACTCACTTGTCAGTTGTATACAAGCACGGGCCTGATCAGAATGTAAAAATGAAATCTGTGGACTGCTGGCGATGTAATATTTACTCTTTTGCACGTGTAAATAAGTGCACCGTAGAAGGGTGTATCTTGTGTGTTGTAACTTAGTCAATAAATTTGTCGATACAGCCATGAAATCCATATCTTTGAAGCATCTTTCCCCCATCAGAATGTCTGCTTCATCGTGAACTGCTTCTTAATTTTTTCCAGCAGCTGTCAAATCTTACTTTACATTTATCATCTACTACAATTTCGGTGTCAATAGGGGGAGATTACATCACCGAGAATTTCAAACTGGGACTTCCCGCTCCACAATCTTCTCGAGGGTCTAATTTCTTCGTAGCGTATGTTTCAAACACTGTTTTTTGCCTTAAGGGGCTCCGGAACGCCCTATACTTGCAATGTTAAAATAACGCTTATAAATTACATCTTTCCTCACAAAGTATTTGAGGTAGGAAGTTGAACTTTTTACAGATTATTTATTGGAATATGGGCTACAACTTAACACAGGGATTTTACAAAATTTTAGTTCAGTTATTAAAGATGATTTTTTTCAATTGTAATGAAAATTCACAACATTTTTTTGCAATTTTTTATTTATATATTCAAAAATATACAGTTTTTTGGAAAAAGGCTGTATTAAATTATGCAGAAGGTACTGTGTAACATTTACTGAAAGTTTGAAACAAATATGTTTGGAAGATCCTTAGAAAACATGTAATTAGTAGGAGAAAATAAAAGTTTTGGGAATCGAGCGACAAAGATTGGATTAACTTTTAAGTGCATTCCAGGTCCATAGGATGGATTATCTTCATCCTCTGCAAACTCCTCGTCCAGCTTCCTCTTGTTCCTCCTCCTGTTTACTCTAGCTTGTATTTCTAGACTCTTTACAGCCCTGTCTGCAGCCCGAAGGCGTTCCTTGTCTAAAGCAAGCATCGCTCGTTGTTGTGTTCGTAGATTTTGCTACCATTTTCTTCAGTTGGAGTTACTGCAACACTGTTCCAAAAGGTGGTCATGTATGAACACTTATCACATTTCAGTTGTATTTCACTAGCAAGTCCTACGTGCTTTATTATGGAGAGTTCCAGACCAACTTCACTACAATGAATACATCTTACACAGTTTGAAAAAATTCCTTTGAGAACCGACATATCAAATATTTCATTCACATCCGATTCGCCCATAAAACATTCAGAGTTTTCACTCATTGAACCAAGCTTCTTCTGTGAAGTATTTTCTTTCCCTCTTTAACTGCTATGGGCAGGTGTACTTGAGAGGTTAGGTTCACTCACTTGGTTATCGTCTTTATTGTTTACAGTAATAACACATACCTTTGGCTTTCCAACATTTCTCCTTTTCTTAAAAGCCTTCAGAGGATTTCTAATAACTTTACTTTTACTCATTATTATACTTCAAGAAAACAGAGACTCAAGAAACAGAATTAATTACGAATATTTTCGAGATAACGACAGAGTAAATAAACATGAAACAATCGACAATCACACCAGCGATATATATTGAACCATCACAGGTTAGCCACAACACATACTTTATCTCACATCACTAAAATGTACCTGATGAACACGGACGTTAATAATAACACCATTTGACAGCAGTTTAACAGCGCCACAGTGGGTCACGCCCATGTAGAACACATTTCAAAAAAAATTTAAAAATAGTTGTAGTCTTTGGAATTGAATAAATTATATATCTATTAAAAGGTAATAGTCTGCAGATTCAGAAAAAGCAAAAAAGTAAAAATTGAACTTTTCATGATTTTGAGCCTTTCCGGAGCCCCTTAACCCGACCATTCTCGTTATTTCATAACATTTAGAGAAATGCCTCTATATGGACATGCTTCGCAGAGTGAAATTTGATTTTACATCTCTGTTCGGCGTTAATGTACCATAGTTAACTTCTGCAATTCATTTTGAGATTTCTTAAATGAAAGTTTTGGCTGCAAAAATGTCATTCTCCGGCTCCCCCCCCCCCCCACCTCCCCCCCATTTGTCTGCAGTAGTACTGTTATCTCCGCACGACAATCCAAATTAATGTATTTTTTCATTCACTAGTTTCGAATTTTACTCAGATATTAGTTCTCGTTGAAAATCGCAAATCTGTTTCCATTATGAGTTAAGTTTTAATACTGTGAATGGAAATTATGTCGATGTAGCGCCTACATTAAATCTAACTCGCCCTTATGCTTCTCGCCCACTCACCTTACTCTGAGATTTCTATTGGGAATATTCCTATCTTCGATTCGTAGACGTCTAACTTTCCTTGCGACTTCCTGGCGGATTAACACTGTGTGCCGGACCGGGAGTCAAACTCAGACCTTTACCTTATGCGGATAATGCTCTTACCGATTGAGTTACGCAGGTACGACTCACGCCCCGACTTCGGCTGTTTGAGAGTTAAGCCTAGATGGCTCAACTGGTTAAGAGTACTGTCTTTGAAAGGCAAGGTTCGTGTGCGAGTCCCAGACCAGCACACAGTTTTAATCTGCAGGAAAGTTCCAAAAACAGTGAAAACCCTGCTGCATAGTCAAAGATTCATTTGAGAATTAAAACATACAATTTAAATAAATCAATCAATGACGTTTATCTTCGAACATTAAGACTATGACACGAGCAGATTCCTGCCAGTAGTTCTAGAATTTGCTAAGAAACTCTCAGTATCAATGAAATCATTTATCTAATGGTTATAGAACATTTTCCACAACACTGCTAAACATAGTGCAACCTATCCTAGACAGTGTATCGGGTGAATTGTCAAGATGTATTTAGAAATGGAAGGTTCTATTCTAAGGAAATTTTCAAACGCAAATATATCATTCGTTAAAGATTAATGAACGAAAAGACATGGTCATAATATTAATTGATTTTAACATGTATTTTGACTCTGTTAACAGACAAAGCCCTAGATAAAATCATGCATGAATTTAAGAGTTCAATCTAAATTCGTAAGCCTAATCCGTAGAATCCTTACAGACACAATCTTAGAAGAAAAATTTCTGAGTGGGGTATCCCGCGCTTTCAAAATAAGTACAGAAGTACTGGGTGTAGTCGTCGTCGTCGTCATCATTTTATCATTATCAATGACGCGCTAGTGTCGCCGAAGCGGCATCGAATAAAAAGACTCGCACTAGGCGGCCGAACAACTTCAGGAGGACACAAAGGAACTACAGACATTGGCTGCGAGCGGGCACTGACTGAAATCACTGGGGCAAGTTGAAAATTTATTGCGGACCAGGATTCAAACCCGGGTCTCCTGCTTACTAGGCAGATAACCTGACCACCAAGCCATCCAGAAAGAATGGTCATTGCAGCTGCACAGACTATTTTAGCATGCATTCTGTCGAATCCAAATTCTCAACTTATCCTCACATTGCGAAGGGGAGCCGGAGGTGGTCAAATCCAAAAAATTACGATTTTTTTTGCTACCGAAAATTAATTGGAACATTCCTCTTTAATGTAAACTTTGAATTATTGTTCTACTCGCCCTAGAAGTGGAGTTATTAACATTTTACCCCACGCCTGCAGAGGAAATGGGCGGCCGCTGAATGCATCTAACACCCTCTCGTGACTTCCTGGCGAACTGCTTGGGATTTTCTCGGCCTGTTACGCATACAGCGCCTTATCTTACGCATACAACGAGTGTGCAAGGGTTGGCTACATTGTTTTCTGTGACAAATGAAGCGCTAATAGCGCGGAACATCGTCTCTTTGCTGTTTACCGTTTCGAATTAGTTCAGCGTTGCGCCTGTTGTTGGTAGTATTATGCTTCCTGTGTAAAGCGTTGTTCTGGTTACGATGCCACGTTTTAGTAACCGTGTATATAAGAAGAGGAAGAACGTAGGGAAAAGAAAATTAACACTAATACCAAGTTGCGATACTACAATTACTGAAACAGTGCGTTCTTCTGCTACGCAACACATGGCCGGCCATAGCCCTGTGACATCCTCTAGCAAGAAACTGACTGGTGGAAGTGACAGATTTCGTGAATATGCTAGTGACAGTGATGATATTAACGAAGTACTGAATATTGGATTATTATCTTCTGTGCTGAAAGAAAGTGTTCTGTGCAAAATGTGTTCAAGTGTAGGAGTGGGACTAGAGATAACAAAGCACTTTGGTTTAGCTTGTGAGATGAAGATAATCTGTGCATGTTGCAAGTATCAAGTGACTTTCTACAATTCACATGCCAGTCTCTTTGGTGAAAATGGACGATCTAGAGTGTTTGATGTGAATGTTCGACTTGTGTATGGTCTTTGATCCACTGGAAAAGGGTCTGCTGCTGGTAAACTGTTTTGTGGTATTATGAACTTGCCATTGCCTCCAAGCAAATTTGAGTACTACTGTGAACTGGTAGGATCCTCTGTTGAAGATGTGGCTTTGAAAACCATGAAGGAAGCAGTGGAGGAATCTGTAGAAATGAACGGTGGTTCTAGGGATTTGTTAGTGCATTAGATGGTTCCTGGCAAAAGAAGGGTCATAAATCCCTGAATGGGGTTGTAACTGCTACTTGTGATGATAGTGCAAAAGTGATAGATGTTACAATATTATCAAAACATTGTAGGTGCAAAAATAAAATCAAAGGAGAGCACAGTGGAACTTGCGAGGCAAATTTTAGTGGATCAAGTGGAGCAATGGAAGTGGATGGAGTGAAACAAATTTTTGAACGTTCAGTTCCCAGATACAACGTTAGGTACAAATACTACCTTGGGGATGGTGACTCCAAAGGTTTCAAGACTATAGAGGAACTGAAACCATATGGAAATGAATTTGTAGTTGAAAAGTTGGAATGCATTGGGCATGTGCAAAAGCGTATGGGTGCACGGCTTCGAAGGCTCAAACAAACTTTGGGTTCAAGTAAGCTCAGTGATGGAAAGACAATAGGAGGGAGAGGCAGGCTTACTGATGAGGTGATTGAACGTCTACAGAGATACTATGGGTATGCTATAAGGCAAAATACTAGTAATTTAGTGACATGCGAAAAGCAGTGTGGGCATTGTTCCTTCATACTGCCTCTTCCAATGAATACACTCAACACAGCCTGTGCCCAAAAGATTCCTGGTGCAAATATAATGCAAAAAAGGACTATGATCACAATCATGGTTTGCCAGCAGCTGTGATAAATGCAATAAAACCAATTTTTCATGACTTAGCACAGCCAGAATTGTTAAACAAATGTCTACACAGAAAGACGCAGAATCCTAATGAGAGCGTAAACAATTTGATTTGGAAAGTGATTCCTAAAAGGGTGTTTGTAAGCATAGAAACACTGCACTTTGGCATTTATGATGCAATAGCAACCTACAACCAAGGGAACAGTGTGAAGTGTGAAGTTCTGAAGGCATTAGGATTTACAGCTGGGGTGAACACTGTACAAGCACTAAGAAATATTGACAGAGAAAGGATAAGAGGAGCAGAAAGAAGAGAAAGGCATATGAAGTATGATAGAACAACAGGCCAGAAAAGAAGACAGAAAAGGAAGCTTTTGGAGGAATGTATTGAGAAACTTTGATAGCCATTTCCCGTAAATTAGAATTTTTCGAATATAAGGAACATTTTCTCAAAATCCACTCAAGCTAGAGAGATGAAATTTTTATACAGCACACCTAGTGGTCAAACTTACATTGTAACACAGCCATTTGGCAATATGTTCAGTAGTTTCATTTCAGTTTAATTATAAAGCAATTATTTGTAAAAAAAATTTGGGTCATTAATAAAAAAAAATAATTGGAAGGAAACTAGAAAAGATACTCCAAAATCCCTCTGTCATAACTGCAATACTAAACCACTCTATATGTAAAAAAAAATTCAAATTTTTCTATTTGGTAGTTTATTCATAAATGTTCCTGAAACTTAGTGATTTTAACATGGGCAGCATAGGCACCTCCGGCTCCCCTTAATGTAGTGCTCCTTGCCCATTATCCTCATTACTCGCGCTGTTTCGCGGCGTGCCTCTGCACTGATGAGATCACTGGCAGTCTCGCCGTAACGATGGGGTGTCCTGGCCGTTAATGCCATACGATCACTTCATTTCCATGATTTTTCAATTACAGCTTGGAAAAAGACCGAGCATTTGGAATGAGCAACGTAAGTGCGACAAAATATTAATCGTCATGTTGGCAAGAAAGAATAAAGGTGTTGTGATATATTGTGTAGCATTTGCAGACGACTTTGCTATTTCTCTGGACCCCTGAGAACAGTTGCAAAACAAGTTTCCTGCAAGAGACAGCCACCAGGACAGGCTACAGAATCTCCACAGAATAACAAAATTTATAACCAATGTAAAAAGTGCTCTAAATTTTTAGGAACAGATGTTACACCCATAGAAAAGGAAAAAAAATACAAATTTTCATGGACTCAAAACAAGAAAAGTATTTAGAAAAATCTGTTTGTGGGGAAATAGTACACTACAATGATGACAAAAGCTTCCGGTGAAATTATGAATACACACAGAAAAAATACCTATAAAAAAACCTTGAAATAAAGTACTCCAACAGTGATAGCGTGTTGCCTATGTATGAAAGTGGATGTTGTTGTTGTTGTTGTTGTTGTCTTCAGTCCTGAGACAGGTTTGATGCAGCTCTCCATGCTACTCTATCCTGTGCAAGCTTCTTCATCTCCCAGTACTTACTGCAACCTACATCCTTCTGAATCTGCTTAGTGTATTCATCTCTTGGTCTCCCTGTACGATTTTTACCCTCCACGCTGCCCTCCAATGCCAAATTTGTGATCCCTTGATGCCTCAGAACATGTCCTACCAACCGGTCCCTTCTTCTTGTCAAGTTGTGCCACAAACTCCTCTTCTCCCCAATTCTATTCAATACCTTCTCATTATTTATGTGATATACCCATCTAATCTTCAGCATTCTTCTGTAGTACCACATTTCGAAAGCTTCTATTCTCTTCTTGTCCAAACTATTTATCGTCCATGTTTCGCTTCCATACATGGCTACACTCAATACAAATACTTTCAGAAACGACTTCCTGACACTTAAATCTGTACTTGATGTTAACAAATTTCTCTTCTTCAGAAACGCTTTCCTTGCCATTGCCAGTCTACATTTTATATCCTCTCTACTTCGACCAACATCAATTATTTTGCTCCCCAAATAGCAGAACTCCTTTACTACTTTAAGTGTCTCATTTCCTAATCTAATTCCCTCAGCATCACCCGACTTAATTCGACTACACTTCATTATCTTCGTTTTGCTTTTGTTGATGTTCATCTTATATCCTCCTTTCAAGACACTGTCCATTCTATTCAACTGCTCTCCCAATGACAGTGGATAATTAGTTCTAAATTATAAGCTTGCAAAATTAAAAGCATTAGAAAGAAGAATTATATGGAAAATATTAGATCTTTAAGAACCTGACTGTAGAAATTATCAAAACACAGGAGACTTGTCAGAAACAAGGAGGAAGACAAGATTGATATTCTTTGGATATATTTACAAAAATGATGAAAATAAACTGATGAAAAGGATCTTTTAAATATCATTGGGAAAAGAAATCAAACCACCTGGAGTCAAACAGCCAAAAAAGTTTTTGAGAAAAAGGAGACGAGAGGAGAGCAGTAGTAATGGGAAGAGAAATGTTTAGAAGGAAAATCTTGAAACTGGAAAGATTCTGTGGTGTCACCGCCAGACACCACCTTTAAATCGGCCGCGGTCCGTTAGTATACGTCGGACCCGCGTGTCGCCACTATCAGTGATTGCAGACCGAGCGCCGCCACACGGCAGGTCTAGAGAGACTTCCTCGCACTCACCCCAGTTGTACAACCGACTTTGCTAGCGATGGTTCACTGACAAAATACGCTCTCATTTGCCGAGACGATAGTTAGCATAGCCTTCAGCTACGTCATTTGCTAAGACCTAGCAAGGCGCCAGTACCAGTTACTATTGATATTGTAATAATGTACTGTCAAGACCGACGTTCACCATTAACGGATTGAAGTTAAGTATTCCACCAACTACGTCCGTTTTTCTAAATTCTAATTTCCTTGTCCTGTTCCAGACCTCACGCCAGCCTGCGTGAGCTAAACCGCGTGCCTTTCGGCTTCCCCTATTAATACGGTGTTGGCTCTCCTGCCAACCCACAACAGATTCCATGGGAGGAAAGAAAAAAAAACAAGCAGAAAGCAATCTGAAGAAAGGAAACATAATAAAACAATGACGGAATCTGGAAGGAAACAAACAAACAATAACAGACGAAGAGCTGAAATTGGAACGTGATTCCTAGAAGGTGCAGAAATTCCGAAAGCACAACCGCCGGTGGCACAAGCTGACTCTCTTTGAAATGAGGCCCTTGTAGTATCGCTCGCCAGCGTGCCTGTGGGTCACGCTTGGATTTACATGTAACAGACCCCGGAAACGGTTGCGCAGCGGAGGAGCAGCGGCGGCGACTTCTGCGAAGCGTCCCACGGCCCACGCCGCGGCCAGCGGCCGGTACCCAGGCGCTCAGCGCCTGCACACGGCGCGCATTCTGCAGCGATAACGCGGATTTGCTTACGGGGTCCCGGCGCCGCTTCGGGCAGCACACGTGTACTTTAGCTACCTGCGGGCTCAACGTGCGTAGCTCCCAGGCACGCTCTGCTCCACTACAGTTACCTCACCCGCACAATGGAAACATCTCCCCTGTAACAAATACACGCAAAGGCGCCCGCAGATATCTCTGTATGTAAAAGACACTGTCCTGACTGACTGACTCATCATCTCCCAGCCCAAACCGCTAAGGAAATTTGTATGTGTGGATCTTACACTATAGGCCTCGTTTAAGAAAGGATTTTTCGAAATTCTAACCTTAAGGGGGTGAAATAGGGGGCTGAAGGTTTCTATCCTATTTTTATTTTATTTTGAAAATGTCGCTATTAGGACAATTTTGAAGCAAGACTTACAAAAAATTGTTATTTGTTTTCTCGGTCAGAAACAAAGAAATACGTAATGAGATTTGCAGTGTGCGCTGATATGAAACTTCATGGTAGATTAAAACTGTGTGCCGGACCGAGACTCGAACTGCAGAGTGAAAATCTCATTCTGGAAACATCCCCTAGGCTGTGGATAAGCCATGTCTCCGCAATATCCTTTCTTTCAGGAGTGCTAGTTCTGCAAGGTTCGCAGGAGAGCTTCTGTAAAGTTTGGAAGGTAGCAGACGGGGTACTGGCAGAACTAAAGCTGTGAGGACGGGGCGTGAGTCGTGCTTGGGTAGCTCAGTTGGTAGAGCACTTGCCCGCGAAAGGCAAAGGTCCCGAGTTCGAGTCTCGGTCCGGCACACAGTTTTAATCTCCCAGGAATTTTCAAAGAAATACGTGTTTCAGCATTTTTGGAAGTTTAATCCTATGGGGGTGGAATAGTGGTTGGAAGTTTTTTTAATATATCATTATTGAAGAACAAATAAAATTATTTTTAAAGTTACATCTATGAACACTGATATTTGAATTCTCGGATTAAAAAAAAAAAAATTAAAAAAAAAATAAAAAACTTTCAGTGCCTTTGGAAACTGAACCCGTAAGGAGGTGAAATAGGGGATGAAAGTTTTTAAGGAAATACTTCAATGTGCAAACATTTTTGAAGATAAATCTATCAAAACCTCTATTTGACTTCTCTGTTAGAAACAAAACATACGCATGTCACTGTTTTTGTAAATTCAACCACTAAAGGAGAGAAATAGTGGATGAAACGTTTTATGAAAATATTTCATTGCGAAAGCATTTTTATAGCTAAATATTTGAAAATTCGTGTTTAGCTTCTCGGTTAGAGGTGAAAAAATTGGAAATTCATTTCCTAAGGGGGTAAAATACGGTCAGACTGATCCACTGACTCATCATCGTCCAGCCCAAACCGCTGAGGATAGAAACTTGAAGTTTGGAGAGGGTGTAGCCGTCGTTTAAGAAGGTTTTGTCCGAAATTCCACTTCTAAGAGGGTGAAATGAGGGATGAAAGGCTTTTTGAAATTATCTCGCTATTAAAGGAATTTTGAAGCTAGAACTAAGAAAACTGGTATGGTATTTGGTTTCTTAGTCAGAAAATAAAAAATAAGCGTTTCCGCCTTTTTTAGAAACTCAGGCACTAAGGGGGTAAATTAGCGGCTGAAAGTTTTTTTTTGAAAATACATAATTACTAAAGACATTCTGAAGAATTTTAAGGCTACATCTATGACAATCGGCTTTTTGACTTCTCGGTCAGAGGTAATAATAATAATAATAATAATAATAATAATAAACAAACGAGTTTCAGATTTTCTGGAAATTCAAACCCTAAGGGGTGCAATAGAGGACGAAAATTTTTAATATAATATTTCATTACACTAAAAAAAAAAAATTGAAGCTAAATTTATGAAAATTGGTATTTCACCTCCCGGTTAGATATACAGAAATATTTGTTAGGGGATGAAACTTGCTGTAGAAATATCTCCACAAGATCATAAACGGCATGATCAACAAAAACTTTAGACTCGAGCTACCAAAACCGCTTTTTGGTCAGAAGTAGATTGGAGAAGACCATGCCTATATGGCCTTAATTAGCGTGAAAAACTTGAAAGTTGTTTGAATTTGCGAAAAACACAAAAATTCGATTAAATAAAAAAAAACAGAAGATCTCTGCAGGTCATACAGAGTACGCGAGCGAAGCAGCGGGTGGTAAGCGTAAGCTAGTTTTGCTATAACCGATTCGTTGTGTCTGAAAACTTTTCGTGTCTGAAGAACTAAATTTGACAAGAAGAACAAAATACTTATTGTATCTGAAAATATTAATACTCATGCGCTAAGTGTTTCTAAGGGAAATTACTTTGATACCTCAACGGTGGAGTATTTCAATAGTACATGCAAAGTACATCGTTTTATATTATTAATGTGACTAAGGATGCAACCTTTTTGATTCAACGATCTAAAATTACGCTGAAACTTAAAATACACGAATCTGTAATAGGGAGAAGAGTCAATACAACGGGAGAATCCCGCTGGATACTAACAAAAATGCCACATTAATACTCCTAGGACTGGAGAAATCGACAGCAAACGTTCTAGAAAATTTAAACTTTTAACACGAGCTTGTTTGATTACAAAACTTCACATCTGTTCACTATTTTTTAATGTCGACCGGCATAACTGAAGTAGAACGAAATGTATTTTGTAATCTACATTTTTTTGGGAGTTGGTTAGGTAAAATGCAGCCCACGGGCAGTAGATGACTAGGTGACCTTGGAATATCTCCTCAAAACCACCCTCAAATTGCCCGGTACTGTCAATTTTTTAACAGCCTACGACTTAAGCAAGGCAATCCTCACCTCTCCAGTTTGAAACATTACACTGAGGTGATGTAATGTCATGGGATAGCGATATGCACATAGGCGGAGCTGTAATTCCTACTCAGCTGATTCATGTGGAAAGGTTTCCGACGTGATTATGACCGCACGACGGTAATTAACAGACTTTGAACGCGGAATGGTCGTTGGATCTAGAGGCATGGGACATTCCATTTCTGAAATCATTAGGGATTTCTGTGTTCCGAGATCCACAACGTCAACAGTCTGCCGAGAGTACCAAATTTCATGCATTACCTCTCCCCAAGGCCTTCACTTAACGGTCGAGAACAGCAGCGTTTGCGTAGAGTTGTCAGTGCTGATAGACAAGTAACAGTCCGTGAAATAACCGCATAATTCAAAGTGGAACGTACGACGACCGTATCCGTTAGGACACTGAGGCGTAATTTGGTGTTAATGGGCTATGGCAGCCGATGACCGATGCCAGTGCCTTTAGTAACAGCACGACATCGCTGTAGCGCCTCTCCTGCTCGTGACCACATCAATTGGACCCTAGGCGACTGGAAAACCGTGGTCTGGTCAGATGAGTCTTGACTGCACTTGGTAAGAACTGATAGTAGGGTTCGAGTGAGGAGCAGACTCCATGTAGCCGTGGACATCAGTTGTCAACAAGGTACAGCACAAGCTGGTGGTGGCTAAAATAATCGTTTGGGCTATGTTTACATAAAAAGGACTGGGTCCTCCGGTCCAACTGAATCGATCATTGACTGGAAACGGTTATATTCGGCTACTTGGAGACCATCTGCTGCCAGTCATGCACTTCATGTTCCCAAACAACGATAGGATTTTTACGGATGCCAATGCACCAGGTCACCGGACCACAATTGTTTGCGTGGTTAGAAGAACATTCTGGACAATTCGAGAGAATCATCTGGCCACCCAGATCGCTCGACATGAATCCCATCGAACATGTGCATAATCGAGAGGTCAGTTCGTGCACAAAATCCTGCACCAGCAATTCTAACGCATCTGTGGACGGCTATAGAGGCAGCATGGCTCAACATTTCTGCAGGGAACTTCCAACAACTTATTGAGTCCATGTCACGTCGAGTTGCTGCACTACGCCGGGCAAAAGGAAGTCCGACTCGATATTAGGAGGCATCGCAAGACTTTTGTCACTTCAGTGTATTTTGCAGAATTCGTAGCTCTACGACTCCCTGTAGCATTGTGTTGCACCCCCGAGTTTTAGAAGGTCCCAATTTCAGACGAGGATATCTTTTCAAACCTCGGAATTTCACAGTTTTAGGCCTTCTTCTGTGCAGAAAATTATACCCCCGTTTTTCGACAGACGTGTTGTCTAAGGATAGAAATTTGAAATTTGGAGAGGATGTTGATCTTATTTTGTAGGCGTCGCTTCAGACAGGATTTTTCGAAACGCCACCCCTAAGGGGGTGAAACAGGGGATGAAATGTTTTATGGCAATATTTCATTATAAAAACATTTTAAAGCTAAATCCATGAAATTTTGCAGCCATTTTTGAAGTTAAATCTGTGAAATTTTATTAGAAAAAAATTAACTGTTTTTGGAAATTCAACCCTTACGAAGGAAAGACTGATTTTCACTGTTTTTGGAAACTCAACCACTAAGGCGGAGATGTAGGGAATGAAAAGTTTTGAGAAAATATTTCCTTTCATTAAAAAAAAATATCAAAACCGGTATTTTACATCTCGCTTAGACATATACAAATGTGTGTTTGGGAATGAAAGTTTCTATTTAGAAGGTGTTGCAACTTATGAAAAACATAAAAATTCGATTAAACAAAAAATAAAAAAACAAAAAAATTACAGCGTAAATCACCTGAAACTTGCACCGCAAATATTTCGATAATGGAAGGCGCCACTGATACGTGGATTTCACACACTGGAATGTTAGGCATGGGCTCGCCTATGCAGCCTATACATAGAGTGTTACGAGTTTCAAATGTGTATTATTTCTTTAAAAAAGTACAAATATTTCAACGGAACAAAGCCTACGGAAAGTACCACAATCAAAGCAGACAAAATTAGAACGCCAATGGCGTTTGTTGCAGCGGTCTAGAGCAAGTGGTGTAAGAGATATCGTAGTTTGACCATTGTAAACACCTACAGTTGTCTGCTACATGTTGTAGCACAAACGGATGTGAATTTCACATGGGTGCGTATGTGCAGCACTACACAGATGTTGGTTAGTATCCGGAGGTTTCGTGTTGTTAAATCAGACATTGCCTACAACAAACGAAAGGCAAACAAAGGTGAATGCAGTGCCTCTGTGGTGTCTGACACAGAAAGAACCAATGTACCCTCAAAATCTGTGGTCAAGATGATGTCAATACAAAACTGCAGTCTGCCATGCAACGATTACTGTACACGTTCTAGCATTTCAGCGGAAACTGCAGCGCAGGCAGCAGTTGCATATCATCTGTAATTCTTAGAAGTGGTTGAAGTGGTTGGCTTCTGTTGGGATATCTTTCGACGTACCAACCAACGGCATACTTCCCACATTCACCATAAACCATGAGCCTGTCCGTCGTTTTCGCACTGGGAAATTTCCAAGCACATCTTACTACGTCCACTATCACAAAATAAGAAACCACGTACAGAAAACTTTCAAGCTGCTAAACCGTTTGGGGTGTGTTTCTCAGTCGACATCATGAGTGTACTTCTATTCATTTTTTTTCCTTTTCTGCACAAAGTACATTTCTTCAAAGTGGTTGGTTTATAATTCAATCTACTTCAGTTAAACAACTCACAATTAGTCGGATAATATCAACCACTTGCGTGATACACCTCACATTACTGCTGCACGTACTGCTGAAGATGTCATGCTAAACTCACAAACGTAACATGACGACGATGAACGGATTAGGACGCGTCTGCACCCCATTCGAGTAGTTGACTGAACAGTGTACACGTTCCAGTAAAAGATTCCTGGCAAAGACTGCCAGATTTCTGCCCTGCCTCGCTGAGGTCACTGGCCCTGTAAGAAGTGTGTCGAGCTACATATAAAAGTAATGCAGCCTTCCAGGCGGCAACTGACCCTGGTCACGTTTTGCGTGTCAGTAATGATCCGACGGAGAGGTTTCTACTTTCTACCCAGTATAGATATAACTCTTTTTCTGGCTTCTCGTGTTCTTTTATCGCCATACAATTGAGAGTCAAGGTCTCAGCAGTTATCACGAGTCGTGCATGCGCTGCTGCGTGAGCGAAAAATCAGGAACATAATTCTTGCTTATACTTGGCAAAAGCAACACACAGAATTGTACGAGAAGACGTATCGTATGATACGACTAATTGAGATACATACATTAGGATGTCCGACACTCAACTCAGGACAAGAGGATGGACTACGGTATCGGGGACAGGCCGTTCTTTATCTCTTCGAGTACAGACTCAAAAGGGATCCCCGCGCATCACATTTAGGTTACGCTCAACTGAAACCAACGCTACGAAACTGGCTTTATAAGACATAGGAGTACAAATATTGGGCGCAGAAAGGATGACTGACAAAGGGCAACATCGTGAGAGTAGAAAGTTGGAATAGGTATCTGGGGCGGAGGAAGCCTTTGGACTCATCTACAGCCACGAACGAATGCATGATACATTTTTAGTAGCTGCTACACCTATTTTTCCCACTACGTCGTTCCATTCTTCAAGCACTGTACCAAAATAATGCTGAGTAGAGAGGCCTTCACTGCACGATACTTGTCATTAACCTCACAGAGAAGAGTACCCGCCGCTGCAGATGGACGAATTTGGTACCGAGCAAAATAGATATACTCTACCTCACATGCGACAATTATCTGAATGTTGCTGTTGCTGAAACACAAAGTCAAAACAAAATTATTACACAATTGACACAATTCATTCAGATTTGCCACTAAACGCAGACACCCTTCCTAACTGCAATACCAGCAGACTCCACACAAAGGTAAAACAGCGAAAATGGCCAGTGCTGATGCCGTATCCTAGCCTTGTGGCTTGACTCCGACGCCGAAACTAGTAGCGAGAACCGAAAATAAATAAATAAAATAAAAACAAGGTAAGTGTGGTAGGTCTCAACAACAAATACTTTTATCATTTTCGGACCTTCCAATAAAAAATTCTCCTAGCAAAACAATGGAGATTATGAAACCTACGGCAATTTCGGGAATGAGACAGATTCCTGCGACTGAATCATGGCTTCCAAATCGCCATCAGTACAAAACAGACTGGAGGCGGGATGCAGAAGAAGACATACAATGTCAAGTGTTTCTGCGGAAGCATTAATTTACGGACTAATAATCTCCAGATGCTGGAGTTTGCAGCAGAGATTGTGTTAATTTCCTGCAGCTATGGACGCTGTCGAAATATCATCGAAAAATGATAAACATGATTTCTACAGCGGATGTACTGGGATTATCAATCTCGCCTAGCGTTAAAATCATATGTTCATTCACACGCCATGTTTTGGCATTTCAGTAAAACTGACTTTGTAACTTGTTTTCTACGATGTTCTTATTGATGGTAGGTAAGCTAGTTGTGCACATGACGTGACTAACAAGTCTTAATAATTATTACAGCCTGAATGGAAAAAAGTCTCCTTAATTGGACACAGTAGAAGCTACATGCGAGCTGGTCCGCCACAGCGGTTGTGGCGCGTACGGGCGGCAGGTTATCGCGGCTGGAACCTTTTGTGTCAATCACGGAGGCCACTAGGCCAGGCAGCAACCGGAGGTAAACAGCCGGTGAGTAAACAGCGGCGCTGGGTACACTCGGGCCCGGTGACCGCGCTCGTTACGTCACGAGGTGGAGGCGAGGCGCAGGCGGAGCAGCGACTCAGCACGGCTCACCCAAAGGCCCACCACAGCGCGGAAAACATGTAGCACCTCTTCCTGACCACTTGATTTTAGTTGGAGACTGACAGATTTCTAGGCCCAAACACTGATTCACTACAAACTCATTCTACTAGTAAAACCCTGTCAACTGTATTTGATGCCGAAAGCTCCATCTTCAGGAATAACGCATTTAAATCGAGACTTCTCTTGGTGAGCTGCAGAAGCAGTCACACCCGAGGAATGTCATAATGATAAACAAGACGTAACTGAACATCCAATTTTGTGAAAATGTGGTTATACGTTGGTCCAGAATGGGTTTTCATCGTATGCTTTACTCGTAATGTGACAACAAACATAAGTTCGAAAAGTTTGCACGTTGTCCATCTGCTTTCAGAGATCTTTTCTTCTTTAATATACAATTTTCACTATAAACCGGATAAACGATTCGCATTATACACTGAAATACAGGAATAGCTGATTTGAATAAGTGGCTGAATTAAGGTTTTCACATAAATGCTGTGTTCTGTGGTTTGTTTTGCACTAATGATCCGAAGCACGTTGCGTTTATTTATCAATAAAACCCTCCCTTACGGCTGCTTCACCAAGTCACGATGAAGACCCTTGTACTGTATTGTACTTTAACCGGGGGGCCTAGAAACGACGGAGAGGCTCCGTCCCCGCCGCAGCCGCAGTGGTCCACAACCCCGCGACGACCACCGCAGTCCATTTCACCCCTCCGCCAACCCACACCGAACCACTCTTTCAGGGTTATTGTGCGATTCGGATGTGACAGTGGCCCGATGTCTGACTGTACGGGAAGGCATACTCACCGTCAAGGTTCCAGTCGACCATGTCTGACCACCACAAGGGAGTATCACGGTACTGTGCACTAAGGACATTATCTCCGCGCCTGCTATCGGTGAACAAGTAATGGACTCTCTGAAACACTGTCACATTCCGCACCATTGGTCGGAAACTAGCACATGCTGGAGTGTGGAATTATCCGTTTCAGGCGTAGGCTAGTGCTAACATCACAACAGAAACGGCTGCGTTTGGAGTGGTACCCTCACTGGAAAGCATCGACTATTGATGAATGGCGTCACACGTGTTAAGCGCTGAATCGTGGTTCTGCTCTACCTCGAATGACCATCATCGGCGTGTATGCCGCCCACCTGGGTGAGGTACCATTCGTACAATGTTTTGCAGGGGTACAGCGGTGTTACTCTAGGCGTCATGGTGTGGGGAGCCAGCAGATATGACTTCAGGTCACATCTGGTAGAGATTGAGGGGTTTCTGACAGCAGAACGGTACATCCGCCCTCATGTGTTACCTCCAACGCGACAGTACTGTGGTGGCATTTTTCAACAGGACAATGCTCGCCCATATATGACCCGTGTGTCTATGAACTGACCGCGTGATGATGGCGTATGTCAACTCGGTCCCATTGCCAGTATTCAGGGTATCAAGGACCAGACACGGTAGTTGTGGGCCACCTTCCCTCAGGACAGGATAAACGAGTTCGTGACACCATTGCCAAACGAATCAGTGCTTAGAACCACGCATAAGGGGGGGGGGGGGGTCCAACGTTATACTGACAAGTAGGCTCGTACTGCCAAGGTCTTTGTAAATTTAATTCGATTTTGTACTGAAATAACATCAAACACCATCTCAGCCCTTGAAGTTTGATTACGTTTCCTCCTCCCCTTCTGGGTACTTCACTTTCTTATGAGGAAGCGTATTTGACGTGTTTCATGAACTGCTCAAAAAAGTTTTGCACCACCCTTATGACGTATACAATTTGTGAACCCGCCTCGATCCCCCTCCCCAATACCCTATCTTTATCACCGTCGCCTACAGACACCTGCGTAATGGCGGTTAAATAAACCTGCTTTCTCAGTTTATTTCAGTATAGCCCGATGTGTCTGCAATCGTGAACAAAACAATGCAACGTTATTACATTGTTCAGTGTGTCATCATACATCGAAAGGTTATTCCAAGCTAACACCGATGAGAGTTGTCACCAAGGGGCAAGAAGTGGTCTATGCATGGGATGTTCCCTGCCGAATTGGCGTACACCGCAACGACGTCATTCGAGCATTCAACCTTTACAGTGATGACAAAACATTGAAGGACTCCGTCATTTTACGCCCGAGGTCAACACCACCACTAGTGGGCGCTACCTATAAATAACAATGTCTCGCACGTGCTCCGCGGAGAATGTAACAGAACTACTCGCTATCTCTTTGGCGGAAACTGGGAGGGCATGTCAACCCAGGACAATACGCAACTGCTTCCATGCAAGCAATTTGGCCTCTGCCCACTCCGCTACGAAAGACTGTACGAATCCCCTGCCATCGTGGTGCGGTAAGAAGATGGGTACAGAAACACCTAGAGTGGAACCTGGATCAGTGGCGTCGGAGTATCTTCACTAACGAGTGCAGTACTTGCCTGATGCCTGATGATCGTCGTGGAAGAGTATGGAGGCAGTCAGGCAGAAATGCACGTCTCAGGCACGCAGTTCCACTGGTTCCGCAGGGAGGCGGGACAAACACGTTTTGGACCGATATCACGTCGGTCGCCTTTGCAGGCTGTGCAGTAACGGGGCAGGGTCCTCCAACCTATAGTTGAGCCTCATAATCCACATTTCGGCGATCGGTTATCTTTCAAGACGATACCGGACGAACACACAGCGCCCAACTCATGAACACTTTCCTCCAGGAGGCAGAAATCAAACCGGTGGTGTGCGCTGCGAATGACACGAGCCCCACTGCCCATGCTTGGGACCGTTGAACACTGCAGAGCGTCGTCGCAGGAAAGGTCCTCACAAAGTGGATGACCTCAAGAGTGTCATTGACGAGTAAGATAAGCTTCAGCAGCAACGTCTGGATCACCCTGTAGACAGCAGGCCGAGGACCCAAGCATGTTATAATAGCCAGAGTGAAGAAACATGGTATTGCATGTTACCCAGCAGGAGGTATTAATTTCTGCAAGTGTGATCTTTCGAACAGACTCTTAATTTGGTTATTGGTTTGTTTTTATTTAATAGTAGTTAACTTTTATTTCACTTTCAAGACGCTTTTTCGTTCATTCCCAGCTCCCTTTGAATCTGAAACTACATGTTCACTCTAATCCAGGTTGTGCAAAAGTTTTTTTGAGCAGTTTCTATTACTCCACTCGTTAGATTTATTAATCCAACGAATCTTGGACGGCGAAGCTTACTGTCGGTTGCTATATAGCCAAGGACTCAAGACAGCGTAGTATATTAGTGCCCAAAGTAATGTTATCTATACTACTATATAAAAACAAGGCTTTCTTTAACGTTGTTACCAAAAATCTCGAAATGTACTTGATCGACGTACTTAAAATTTTTACACGATACTTTATTGGACATTGGCTCAGATATAGGCTATGTGTTTTCAAGATATATAATACATGGCTGTATATGTAATGTAAAAAAAGAAACGTTGTTACCAAAAATCTCGAATAAGTTTTTACATGTGATTCTTCAGTTTCTCCCGGCGTATTTGTTGCTCGAACAGTCCACGGGTATACACGGCCGGTTCATAGTATTTGTTGCTAGAACAGTCCACGGGTATACGGCCGGTTCATAGTGTCCAACGGCCCGTTGGACACTATGAACCGGCAGTATACCCGTGGACTGTTCGAGCAAGCTTTTACATGATACTCTGATGAACATTTGGACAAACAATGGTTATATTTTTAATATATACAATTATGTATACAATATATAAAGGGGAAATGTTACCAAAATCTCGAAAGGTTCTTAATTGAATTACTTCAAATTTTTGCACGATACTTTAATGAACATTCGGACAGTCATGGTGTACATATTTTTTAACGTGTATAATATATAAATATATTTGTAATATATACGCGGAACAAATTTTTACCAAAAATCTTGTAAAGTTCTCGACTGATTAACTTATAATTCTTACATGATACTTTAATAAACCGACGGACATGGGCTATATATATATATATATATATATATGTATATATATATATATATATATATAACGACAATGTCCAGGTTTCATGTTAAAATCAACTGACAGAAAGGATTTGCTGTGCTGTGAAAATTAGCAGTTTCGATCTCTTTCTCGCAGGTAGTTTCAACTACAATAGGAGGGCATGTAGACTACTAGACAAGTTTTTTCTACCATACATATTCTTTCTCCGTTTTATACGCACACAATATACTATCCTCAAAGATCCAACAGCTGGAGAGGTGTCTCTCATAACCTGTGTACCAATGATGCCAATCGATTTACACATTCACCTTACGGGACTTCAGCTCCCAATCAAGGTTTTGTGTAAAACAACAATAAACAAGGCACGAGATCAGAGAGAGGGGTCAGAGGGCAGTGTGGGTGGCGGGAAATAGAGACGGTGGAGGAGGAGATGGACGGAGAGAGGAGGGAGAAGGTGATGCACAGAAAGATGGGCGGAGGAAGCAGATGGGGAAAGAGAGTGGGGAGGGGAAAGATCCGCAGAGAGAAAGGGAGAAGTAATTTAGGATGTATATCCAATTCTCACATGTATGTGCAATTACGAAGCATTGCCGGGTTCTCTAGTACACATGCTTGTATAAAGCAATAACTTTATTGGGTAAAACCCTTAAAAGTATAGTCCGCTTGAGTTTTGGTAAATTTTATACACGTTAAATGGAACAGTTTGTTTGTCAGAACCAAGTTCTACTCCCCAATATTTTGCATAGAACCTGAGAATTTTAACAGAAACTTACAGTGCATGCAATACTGCATGTGGTTATATAAAAGAGAGGTTAAGCTCTCCACCAAATTATCAACTGATCTCTCTTTGGTAAACTGAATGATCTTTTCCGAAACGTGGTGTATGCCACAAGCACTACATTCGCCAGAGTAGCAACACTTGAGTTAAGAAGCAGTACCCAGTACGGCGACGAGTGAGAGGTACGCCATGGCCAGGTAGTAAGTTCCACCGCTCTTTGTCCTCACTCCCAGCCACTCACCGGCACAAGTGCGAGAGAGAGATCATTGTATCTAGGGGAAGGGAGGGGGAGGTGTTGACATTGATCAACTGTAGCCAGCATCCAGGAATTTTTAGAAACTGACTGTGACGCTGTACGTTTCAAGAAGTGCGCGCTTCTAATGTCCTTCCCCTCCCCCCCCCCCCCTCCCCTCCTTTCTCTCAGTCTCCTTAGTCTGTTAGTAACAGTTACGAACCAGCGTTGTTTCAGAGCTTTAGTACATACGACGTACCTACCATATAGCCTTTTCAGTCAGAAACGTCGTGTATTCTTCGCATGGCTGACGTTCTGTAACACGACCATGCCACCTGCTTAGTTCAGTGGTTTTGACGCCGACCAGTAGTTAATAACAGAATTGTACTTTACAGTGTAATTAAGAAACACGTACTAAAATGCTGAGAACAAATCTCAAACCATACACACAGAAACGTTACAGTAATTATTAGCAAGTCTCACTCGGTTTCTACCATCTCCACGCTCCCACAAACTCATATAAAACTCTGGATATTGTTCTGCACGAGACATGTCTCTCAACAAAAAATAAGGAAACTGAAGGAAATGGATCATCTGTATTCGTACGTACGTTGACGGAGATCGCTAATTAACGAGCCAATCACTCCGGATATCGCACCAAATCTTCCGCGAACAACTAAGTATCAGTTCGGCTGCCAGTAAACATATAGGACCACTTCAGGCACATCCCGTCGATAGTTAAAACACAGGATGCATCTCTCTGAACTCTTCCGTTGGAATAAGGTTTCAGTTAGTACCCGCCACATACAATAAACACTATCAGACCTATCTTTTTACAGTAAAAACGCCATGATTCACTGGGCATTGTCTTGTCTGCTGCAGCGTAACTACCAAGTGGTGATAAGCAGAAACGCTACAGGACTGCGTGTTCTGCCGACTGCCTCTACTGCTTTAGGGACGATTGCATCACAGATTTTATTAGATGCCTTCCTGAATGAGTGTGTCTGCAGATAGACAGTCCAAACAGTTTTCAGGCAGTCGAAGTAGAAAAGAAAAGTGTCTCCTACGAAGGCCGGATCTCCTGTAGTATCTTTAGCGCCCAGCACAAATCACGTACTTTCATTAACACATGCCAAGAAAATGGCTTGTTCTATGTAAGCAAGTACAATACTGAGACACTCAACTGAAGTGGAGCATGAGTAGAAATGTAATGGGAACAGATGGTTTCTCATATGCTATCTTCTTAGTTATTGCAGTTAAAAAGTAATGAACTTCTGTGCTACTTGCAGATATTAGAGATTATTCCGGATTCTAGACATTAGATTCAGTCTCCGGAATAATGGTTCTCATGTGGACGAGGAAGGAACTTAAACTGTGCAAAATATGGGGTCAGTATCTCTCATGTGAAAGTCACACGTAGAGCTGCCACCACCCGCTAAGCGGTCGCCTGCCAGCATCTGCGCAAATGGTGAGCACTGGTCTCGCCTGGTGTCGACAGGGTCATGTCCACCTAGCTCGATGAGCCGCACTCAGTACGGAGGCTGCACCGACCCACAGACAGTACAGCTACAAACGTAATCCAATGTCCTTTTTGTTCAGCAGGGAGTTACCCAGCTTTTGTTGTGACTTTCTGGACTCTTATGCAGCCACTGTCAAGGGTACTTTACTGTCGAAAAGTTCAACAGACGTTACAGTTTTGCCTTTGGGAGTCGCAACTGATGTTGAGTAAGAATAAATTCTGAGCTCGTAAATGTATGAAAAAAGCTATATTGGGAGAACTACCGCGACGTTTGATGAAATAAGCTATATTAACTACAAATTTCGATCAACCAGTCATTATCAGGTACCATAAAATTATTTACATCGTCTTGTACGAGCGCGTTCTTGCCTTGGCGTCAAAAATTAAATTAAAGAAGAGTCCTCGAAATTTTCGTCAACAGCAAAATGCATTAGTTATTACTGGAGGAAGTTTCAGTGATTTTTTTACACTACGATAAGAACGCTGCCATACAAACGGACGCAAATAATTTTATGGAATATGATTTAAATGAGAAAGCCGAAACTGGTGAGTTAAACTGCCCGGGAGAAGGTGAAGGGTTGGTCTGCGATATTCAGGTCATTAATACGGGAGACAGCAAACTTGGATGAGGGTGCAATAGGAACTCAGCCGTAGCCATGCTGAAGGAAGCACTCCGGTATTCCTTTAATTGATTTTGGGTACCTGAACCAAAATGGAGGGACGGGAATTAGAACCCCAATCTCCCAGAAAGTGAGCCCACCCAGTGTCGACGACAGCGGCATCTCTTTCGGTCAAGCGGAAGGAGACCTCCGCTTGGGACCTCAGTTTCCACCTCAGGATTCCGATCAGCTTCAGTGTTTTCTGGAAGGAAATTGTGACTGGTGATTGTCAAATATTGTTACTAAACGAGTGCCGTCAGAAATATCGAAAACTACGTCGCCTGGCACTCACATGTTTGCAGAAGAAAAAGTACGTGAGGCATTTAAGTGTGCAGTCGGTTCTGATGTTGCTCGTATTGGAGAAAGAGGACTTCGTGTCCCGATTTGCTGATGATTGTACATTATCTTTAACACAGTTGGATAATTTCAAAAGTAATGACTGCGAAGAAAATTTGCTTACGACATCTTGGTTCTCAGAAATAAAAACAAAGCTCGGCATGAAATTATCGAATCAGCAATTTACAAAGAATGATTTGTCACGATAATCTTAATCACTTCATTTTTTTATTTTTATAGCATGCTTTACGAGTAGGTCGTAGCTACGCGTAGAATATCATAGCGACGTTTACATAAATTACACCGGTTTCCACCTGTTGCCATTTATTAGGGTTATTTAAAAAGAAACGAGCCGGAGACAATAAAATGAAAAACCGCTGATGGGACCGTAGTGCCACAGCCTCCGGAAGAAGTTATGATTCCCTTTAAGAGCCCTGAGGTCCCAAACTCGCCGCTAGGAGAACACTGCCGCACGCCCAAGGATACAACAGACCGAGCACGTGCACGCGTCGACCGTCCTTTGCACTCATTCGCGCTGAAACAGTGGAAAGGAGACTTGAAACGAAGAGCAAAAGCATTTAGTGCGTTTCCTGGCAGAGGAAGGAGTGCGGGGAACGGAAATTCATCGAATAATATCACAGGTAGACAGAGAGCAGTCAGCGTCCGTTGCAATTCGGACGCTCAATTCGACCTCTGGGCTCATGGTTGCCACCGTAACTCGCCGCCATTCAATAATGATGACCTCTACTTGCCGAACAATGATATTGATAATCCGGTGTGGCATTCCAGATTGTGCGTCATCGGCCAACGACATACGTCCGTCCTTCAATCGTTTGTGCTACGCCTTGATCCTTGCAAAGGACAGGCAGTGCTCTTCGTACACTTCCACCATTGTTTGACGAATTTCCGTTCCCCGCATTACCTCCTCTGTCAGGGAACGCACTACACTCTTTAGCTCTTCTCCTCAAATCTCCATTCCTGGGTTTTCAGCAAGGCTGAGTGTAGTGGTCGTCTGACGCGTGCACATCCTCGCCTTGACGTCACGTACGCGTGCGCCCATGTCCCTCTAGCTTAGGGGTTCCCCATCTTTCTAAGTGCAATCAGGTATCAGCCAGCCCCCCCCCCTCCCCACCCCCCCCCCCAAAATATCATCATCAATATTACCGCCTAACTAAACTTTACAACAAAAAAAATGTTTATACCGTCTTTTTTAAAATGATGAAAGATACATGATGTTTAAGTTCTGTAGGGCTTTTTAAGTGAACCACTAACTAACGAGTCAACTGGTCTGATTATTTCCAAAACTTTTTTTTCAGAATGATGAAGCAATTCTCGGTGCATCGCAAGTGTTGTCTACAACTCTGTCTCAGGAAAGAAGTTATTTTATCTTCATGCGGGGCAGGCATTTGTTACAAAGCATGCTTCCTTTGAACCAATCTTCTCCCTAGCGACACTTGCTTCATCCCCACCCTGCACCTCCATTTACGAGGGTTGTTTTTTAAGCAAGGGCCGTTCGCGCGTATAGTCCCGTAGTTCGCGCGGACGCCGCAACAAGCCACCGCGCCACTTGCCGGCGTCCTTCCCGTTCACACTGATGCAAGTTGCAGCTCTGTAGCTGACGTACGCATCGCTGTGCTACTTTATAATGTTTACGATTATTGAATCGCCCGCCGCGTGTGAGATACGGTCAGTGATACGTTTTCTGACCGCGAGAAGCCTATCAGCTGCAGAAATTCATCGTCAGTTAACAGAAGTTTATGGCTTGAATGCAATGAGTGAAGGTAAAGCGCATCAATGGGTTAGAGAGTTTAAAAATGGCCGTCAAAACGTCCATGACGAAGAACGCTCAGGCCGGCCCTCTGTGATCACTGCAGTCGAAACAGAGATTCGTGAGGACAGAACATTCACAATTTCCACTCTTTCTTTGGAATTTCCACAAGTTTCAAGATCGGTTTTGTACAAAATTGTGTGTGAAAACCTAAACTTTAAGAAACTGTGTTCTCGGTGGGTACCCAGACTCCTCACAGAGGACCACAAAGGGAAGAGATTTGCCACTTCATTGGGCTTTTTGATTCGTTACGAGGAAGAAGGGGATGACATGTTGAGTCAAATTGTCACTGGAGATGAAACATGGGAATCCCATATCACTCCCGAAAGCAAGCGACAATCGATGGAATGGCGACACACAACCCACCCGTCAAGGTCAAAGCCAAACAGACGCTGTCAAAGCGCAAGATTATGGCAACTGTGTTCTGGGACCGGCGCGGTGTTTTGCTAGTGGACTTTATGCCACGAGGAACGACAATCAACTCAGATGCCTACTGTGCAACTCTAAAGAAGCTCCGCAGAGCAATTCAAAACGAAAGGCGCGGCATGCTGACAAAAGGAGTTTTGCTCCTGCACGATAACGCTAGGCCTCGCACCTCTCAAAAGACTCGGGATTTGATTGATTCTTTTGGCTGGGAAGTTTTGGACCATGCACCATACAGCCCCGACCTTGCTCCTAGCGATTTTCACCTTTTCCGGTACCTGAAACACCATCTTGGCGGGCAGCGCTTCAATGACGACGATGAAGTGAAAGCGGCCGTGAAATCTTGGCTGTCGGAGCAGGCGGCCGAATTCTTTGAAGAGGGAATTAAAAACTTAGTTGTACGGTATGACAAGTGCTTAAATAAACAAGGCAACTATGTAGAAAAATAGGTAAAAGTGTGTAGAATCAGAAAATAAAAGTTCTTTTTACAAAAGTATCTTTTTTAAAAATAAAAACGGCCCTTGCTTAAAAAAACAACCCTCGTACAATCAACCAAATTAAAATATATGCACTATTCCATCTGTCCCTAAATCATTTCATTTTTGCGCTCCTTACCTCTGAACTGGTAGAAATTGGAAGATTTCACCACCACCACCATCGCTACTGATGTTGTTGACGGTACTGTGCAGGACTTACAGCAGTGTAATGGTCATTACACAGCTTTTGTTGTGCTGTCGTGTCAATTAGTTTACCTGTTACATTGTGAATACTGAAGCCTTTTCTGGTCCAATCCGGGATCTATCTACAAGCTGGAGAAGGCAGTCTCATGAGATGTTTAAACATACATGATGCATATGTCTCAATTTTAGTGTCACAGTTGCATGGTACGAATTATGTGTGTAGTAGATGGACTATGTTTGGAAGCCGATCCATACATTCGATTCACAAGTTGTAATGTCCACCACATTGCGTCATTCACTAATAATAGTGCTGATAAAAAAAGTAATTGTTGGTAACTTATGTAATCAGTATTACCGTCTTACAAAATAGTGATAATTGAATGGTTTTTTTTAAAAAAAAAGGGGGGGGGTTCGAAACGCAATCAAATCCTTTTGCTTTAACCACTCAGAAAACTTCATTTTACTCCTCAAGGGGTAATTATCACCTGGTTGGGAATCACTGCTGTAGTTGCGACTTTGGGGTCTCAGCGCTCTTACAGGGATCACACCTTCTTCTGTACGCAACGTCATTACGATCTCTTCAGCGGTTTTTATTTTACATCCTCTGGCTCGTTTCTTCTTGAATGTCCCTAATATACAGAATGCCTCTCCTAAGATTCGTCAGGCGCATTATCTGTGGCCTTTCGCCAGATATCTGCAATTTCGTTTTTGCACTGTGCAGATGGAGTCGGCCCAAACAAATACTGCACGTCACGTTTCGTGCGGCGCCCAGTGTGAACGGAAAACGTCGGTTTGTCTCCCGTTACGAATAAAATTACTTTTAAAGCAGAATTTTACATGCCCATTCAATAGAGCGGTCCCGAAGTAGCCTAGTACCATATTCGGTTTAGCGATATATATTAAGAGGAACAATAAAACACGAAGCATAGCCAGCATTCTGGTAGCAACCGAGCAGTGCCGCTACTGCACGTCTGTGGCTGTCAGCGCGTGCACGTCGGCACACACACAGTCGCTGCCGGCTATTCTTCGTGTTCTACTGACCCTTACAATATACATCGCTACATCGAATACTGCACTAGGCTAATTCGGAACCGCTCTATCGAACGAACGTGTGTAAAATCCTTCTTTTAAAATGATTTTCTTTGTATGAGGAAACAAAGCGACGCTTTCCGTTGACACTGCGCATCACATGAAAGACGCGACGAGCATAATTTGCTTGGACTGACTTAGCTGCAAATTGCAAAAACAAAATTGCACAAATATCTGGCGAAACTCTAGAGACAATGCGTCTGACGACTCTTGGGACAGACACCCTGTATACTGTTGCAGCCGCAACACATTTCTGCGTAGCTATGACCGAACATTCAGCCAGTTCATTGCGTCGACACGATGTGGCGTTGTTTCGGTTATCATTCGTAAGGAAGGTTTGACCTGTCGCTTCTCAGCTGCCACTTTCATTTCAGCAGAACTGTTGGCTGCATCTTGCTTTCGAACCTACACCTTCTCGTGCAGTTCTTCGAAGCCCTCCATCACCGGTTCAGAAAAGGAACGATTCATGTCTTACTACGTGATAAATCACTCCGTATCTTCATTTTATTGCGTTACCTGTAATCAATTTTTCTGTATTCCTCTCTCTGTCGTTCCACCAATTTTACTGAAGCACAACGTTTCAAAGCCTTTTAATCGTTTCATTTGTTTTCTCCATTCTGTACCTTTCGCATACATACAGAGCTGTGTTTTAAACATAGATTTTCGTGCTTTTTTCTGCCGTTAGGTTTGCATTCTAGCAGTTCTCTTTTCAGAGAAACCGCTTTCTCCTCATATAATCTATGCTACTATGTCTGCCCTGTATCTCCCTTCTTTATCTATTCTGTTCCCAAGGTAGAGGTTTCTTGTCAGAATTTACCCTGCCAGCATGTCCACCTGTTGCGGACGCCACTACCTTGGTTTTCGTTTTGTTTACATGCAAACTGAAGCTTTCAGCTAGCACAAGTTGCACTTTATTTAGCGCCAGATTCAGCTCGTTTTCACTTTCAGTGACTATTGTTTTGTCATCAGCGAACCCATAAAATGTAGATTTTTTTCTCTGTAACAAACCATGCCACGTCGAGGTAGACCTTTATTTCCCTCACTGCCTCTCCTACACGAAAAATACATATCAGTGGTGCCTTGTGCCCTCCCTGATTTTGGCATCTTGTATGAATCTCTCAGTCGTCTACCCTCCTCCGGCCTGCTTCGCGCAATGAGAGTGGATCTTCTTCCATTCCCGTACTTTATACCACACTACCTTAGGGTGGGATGCTACCCCTGAAACAAAACTGGTCTTTTTTTAATCTACTTTCAATTTTGTCTTCTATTCATCGATAAAATATGTGAATACATTCAACGTATGTTATATTAGACTGCATGTACGATAACATTCACATCAATCGGCTTTCGCTCGCTTCAGAAACTTAATAATAACATTCTTTTCAGAATCTGGTGGAATTTCTCTAACTTCACAAATTTAATTCACAAGCTGCTACAGACGTTGCTCCGCTCTTTTGGCGCATGCCCTAAAGTGTTCTGCTACTACGTCATCTTTACCTGGACATTTCTTCCTCCTGAGTTCAATGAAAGCTTTCTGAAATAATTCTCTTTATCGAATTCTAGCACTGTGTCCTCATTTTCAGCTGACTTTATTTCCTCTGTCCAACTACATGGGTTGGATAAAATGTCGTAGCATCACTGTTACAATTCATACCACATTTTATTGACAGACGTCCACTGTATTACATGCCCTCCGTATAATTGCCCCGCAACATGTCACCTTCCCTCGCACAAATGGAAGGCATCGTACACCGGCAGCAGTCAGCGCGTTCACCTTTGCCGATGTCTCTCAAGGACGGCCCTGTGGCACGGACAATATCTTGTGCTGTAGTAATTGGTGAATAGATCGCAATAGCATCGACTCATATTGTGGTGAACATGGTGGATACGAAAGAGCTTCTGCACGGGGTGTGGTGTCACCGCCAGACACCACACTTGCTAGGTGGTAGCCTTTAAATCGGCCGCGGTCCGTTAGTATACGTCGGACCCGCGTGTCGCCACTATCAGTGATTGCAGACCGAGCGCCGCCACACGGCGGTTCACTGTCTACATATGCTCTCATTTGCAAAGACGACAGTTTAGCATAGCCTTCAGCTACGTCATTTACTACGACCTTGCAAGGCGCCATATTCAGTTACTATAATTACTGATAATATTGTGAATCATGTACCGTCAAGAGCGACGTTCATCATTAATGGATTAAAGTTAAGTATCAAACTAATTACGTCCGCTTTCTGAATTCTCAGTCCTTGTCATGTTCCAGACTTCACGTCAGTATAGTTCTTCCCTCTTCACGCCAGCCTGCGTGAGCTAAAACGCGTGCATTTCGGCCTCCTCTCGTAACACGGTGTTGGCTCTTCTGCTAACACAACACGGGGTTCGCTGTGTAGCATCGTGCAATGTCAAGAAATTACAGCAGTAGACTGCACTGACCGTCTGCCGCTGCGGTACAACGTCATGCAGAATGAATCCATGGATATCTTCAGCCACAATAACCATCCCTTACGAGATGTAAGCAGTGCAAGGCAGGAAAGTTGTCTGGGAGCATTAATGTTGTGTGTTCAATATTGAATTGGCGATTGGAATGATATCACATGGATATGATGGGAGCAAGTCATGACGTAAGTAATATGTTTTCAACCAATGTAAATATTGTGTGTGTGTGTGTGTGTGTGTGTGTGTGTGAGAGAGAGAGTGAGAGAGAGAGAGAGAGAGAGAGAGATTCAATGTGTCTGAGGCTGGCAGAGGTCGTACAAATAAAAGAAAAAATAAGAGAAACACGCAAGATGTAGATGTTTCGCTCGTGTTACAGTAATCCTCTTGTGAAGCTTAAAAGTGAAACACCCTATCGCACCCCATTCAGATTTAGTGGTAAGTAGGCCCAATGGAGAGTCCTTCAAAAACTGTACACAGATCAAGCATGAAAACAGGAAGGTGTACTGAACTGTGGAAAAAAAGAAGAAAAATAGAAACAGTGAATGACCCAAATTTAATATGTGAAACATCGAGCAGTGTTAACAGTCGTCGTATGGTGGTCGTGTGGTCACGGTAGTGGTGGATTGCTTCGCAGGGGATCCGGGTTCAGAATCTACCCAGCCCAATTTTTTTCCCTTAATAAAATTACGAACTTTCCGTCCAGTCATTGACACGTCTGTTCGCTGTATTCAAATTTGTGTGCGCGCTGTGGTGTAATGTCACTCGGCAACAGTGACATGTAACGAAGGGGCCTCCTGACGCATGAACCTCCTACTTGTTCTCCACAGGTACATGTTATGCCTCTTGCATTCCGTTTTGGAAGTTTTTACTCTTTAATTCCTTCGTTGTAATATAGTTGACACCCGTTTGTTTTCGTTTCGGTGAGAGGTCTATGTGGCATCTCGCCTGCTCTTACTACTCGTCACATTTACTTGCGACGGTGATATATTCTTACCACATGACTCATATTGTGTGATGAAGAATGGGAGCAGCTGAGATGGCGCATAGACCTCTCACAGAAATGAAAACAACAAACCAGTGTGAACTATATTACAAGGAAGGAATTCAAGAGTCAAAACTTCCAATTCAGAACGTAGGAGGCATCACATGTGGTACCTGTGTAGAACAAAGGAAGGTACATACATCTGGATGCCTTTCGTTACACATCGCTGTTGCAAACTGACATTAAGCCACAACACAGAAACAAATCTGAACACAGCGAATACACACATCAATGACTGAACGGAATGTTCATAATTGTGTGTGGGGGGGGGGGGGGGGGAGGCAAAAAATTGGACTGAGTGAGATTTGAACTCTGATCTCCCACGTTGGAGTCCAACACTGTGACCACCCAACCACGACACGACGACTATTAACGTTGGTCGATGTTACAAACAATAAATTTGGAGCGTTCCCTGTTTCTATTTTCCTTCTTTTTTCCACAGTTAAGTATACCTTCTTCCTGTTTTCATGCTTGAACTGTGTTCAGTTTTTGACGGTCCATCCAATGGGCCAGCTTTCCACTAAATCTGAGGGAGGTGCGATGGGGAGTTTCCCGTATTAGTATAGTGCGCGCAGAATACCTTGGTCGGTAGATGCCCAGACGGCAGGGCATGCCTGGGGAGAGCGGTAATGGTGGGGGCTACGGGCAGGCGCTGTAGGGATTTGGGGGAAATGCTGAACGCTGGAGGGAAAGTGCCATTCTAAACTGAAGCCTACCTCAAATTTTCTGTAAATATTACGGGGGGGGGGGGGGGGCGCTTCTCCACGCCCATACTTGCATGGTGGCCAGTCTAATAGATGTACTGTCACCTCTGCTTTGATTAATATCTAAAAGAATTTCGACGAAACTGCAGCGATTTATTTTCGCCTGGCTTGTTAACCATTTGCTTCTTTTGCCAAAACACAGCGAAGTTTATAGTCGCATCTCACCGACATGCTGTACACACGCTGTTGCAAAAGAATTCTGAAAAAGTGGTTTACTAAGACTGTTAAGTGACGAGCTGAGGAAAAGTGAGATCAGTGGCTTATGAAAGAGCACATTACCGGCACAAAATAAACGTTTAATCTCTTATGTTGTTTCCAAACCAACAGCATTTCTCGTTTCACCATCTATCGATGGCCCTTAAAAATTGCTTTCTTTCATCGAAAAAGACTGCAGTGACTGGAATAACGCGGCAGATAATGAAATTTTGCATAATAACCACGCAGCAAAATACTCTTCTCTTTGCTTGCTATCATTTACCAAAATCTCATTCCGATGTATCAAACCATTTACGAAATATCAGGAATGTTTTGGAAATTTCACTCTGGCTTTAACGCTGGCGATCTTAAGTGAGTGTGTTACGTCAGATCAAATTTCTCGAGATTGGTGACAGATAGAGACCTCCACCAAAGTCTAACGAAAAATTCAATACTTTGGCTAAATTTCATACGCTGCAACAATTATGAAATATGCACTAAACGCAAAATCATAACGATCTCTATTTTTCACTGCAAACTTTTTCGAATTTCGTGCAGTGTCTTACTTTCAGGTAAATACCACTGTAACTATGACCACTAAGGAAATGATATCATGAACCTGACATATAAAGCTGTAAGAGTACAGCAAAAATGATTTTTTGTTGTTTTTTACCGAACAGTTTCTGTAAAATCGTTTGAGAAAGATAGCAGGGCGTGCGCCTGGATTCTGTCATCGCCGACCGGCCAAAAGGTTTCAGACACTTGTCAGCCTGCCCTTCCGAACGAACGAAGTCGCCCAGCGCTTTGGACGATAACTGGCTCCTGCGCATCGGCTACTGTATCCTGCGGGAGCTATACGCACTGTCATGATTACTGAGATTCACTGCCGTCATTCATTGTCGTGTACTCTTTGGGGCACACTTCTTCGCCGTGCCACGCACAGAGCGTGTCCATATCTAAGTTTGATTCATGGCAGGCAGAAATGGAAGCTGAGCAATCTGCCGTGCTGCTGAAGGAACATACGAGGGTAATCCCAAAAGTAAGGTCTCCTATTTTTTTATAAGTACAGAACTCTGTGCGGCAGTTGGTCACACTGTTATGAAGAGTGCTTCACGCGCTGTGGGTAAACATACGCACGCCGCGCTGAGGCGCTCAGTCTTGGCTTGGTAGCCTTTGAGAATGGAGCTCCCGTTGGATGTTTCCGCCAAGTGCGAATTACGCGCAGTTACTTGGTTTTTGAACGCACAGGGCACTGCGCCGATTGAAATCCATCGCCAACTGACATAAGTGTATGGTGAGTCGTGCATGGATGAAAAAATGTTCGTAAGTGGTATAGAGAGTTTGCACCTGGTCGGACCGAAATTCACGACGAACAAAGGAGCGGGAGACTGTCAATTTCTGAGGAGACAGTGTTGAAGATTGAGCAAGGCATGTGTGATGATCGGCGATCACCCTGGATGATCTCTGCACGTTGGTTCCTGAGCTTTCCCGAAGCACCGCTCACAAGGTGAGCGCAACATGGATGCCACGCATGCTGACAGAGGACCACATCCGGCAAACGAGTTAATGCTTCCCGCGCATTTCTTCATCGCCTTGCAGCAGAACAGTACAACTTTCTGGACTCGATTGTCACGGGTGACGAAACCTGGGCATACCACTTTACACCTGAGACCAAGCACCAATTACGCCAGTGGCGGCATCGTTCTTGGCCAAAGCCGCGGAGCTGGCGGCAAGTTGGTATGACATGAGCACACAAAAACTGCCACAGCGTCTACAAAAATGGATCGACAGAAATGGTGATTATGTCGAAAAATAGCTAAATGTTCAAGCTGTAAACTGATGTAAACCATTGCAAAAAATAAACAGGTCTATGTACTTATTAAAAAAATAGGAGACCTTACTTTTGGGATTACCCTCGTACTTTACGTAAACGAAGCAGAAGTTGCTGAAGTAGTTTTTCGGTAAACGTTTTACTTGTAGCATAAAAAATAAAAACACATATTTGGGATTTGAATTTTTTTCGCTATTCAAGTGTTTTCAAACGACTGCAGGAAAACTACTGGTTAAAAATGTTTATTTCAAACTATATGTCTCACGACACTGCATCATGATAAGGTGGTTATCTTTTCTTTATTGGTCGTAATTATTACGGTACTTCAAATCTGTGTAACTCACAGCCCACTGTTCGAAGAATTTGCAATGAATTAAGATGCAAATTACGACTGCTAATCTGGGGGAAGCTGAAATTGGCAATCTGAAATTTACGCTAGGTTTGAAAAAAGTGACTCAAGCGGGCTTCAATCGCACAACCTTTCGGTTTCCAGCTGTACGTTCTACCGCTAGACGATCACACCTGATGCGAATTAGATCTCTCATGCTGTAGCCTCGAGGCACTACTGTCCGCAGCGTTTTCACAACTTAACTTTAATTCATTATAATTCAAAAAATTGGCAGAAATATTTATAAATTATACACAAAAACCTTCCCTGTGAATCAGTGTACCTATTAGTCAACACAGGCTTAAAAAGTCCGACAGCAGGTTTCTTCTGAGATTAGCGTGCATTTACAGACGGAAGCGAGCAAGCGACTTCAATTTATATATATAGAAAGAGAAGACAAGAGATATTTCGTCTGCTATCTAAGGTAACCTTTAACTGACCCCCCCTTACCTCATCCCTGTTCCTTTTCTGCTGCATTTACCATACCTCTTAAGACCATTGTATTGGTCTCCTACATCAGCAACTTCTTGGGGGTTATTTTATGTTCTCCCATAAAAGCAATTGTTTAGTTTCGTCAAAATGTCTAGGTTCCAACCTTTACTTAATTTCATGAATTTCAGCTAGCATTTCATTAACACTAGATTACGATTACTGGCGACACCAGCATTTTGATAAATTTTGCAGTCTAACCTAATTCCGGACATCTTGCTTGATCCGTTGGCGTCTTCGACGTGTACCACCTCCTCAACAAGTTCTCGCAAACAGTATTCGCAACGATTGATTCATACCCCGCAAAAAATTCAATTAATGTTTTTGAATAACGCAGCTTTGCCGAATTCTTTTACCTTGCTTTCGCCATCTGTATTCCAGTTTCCCATTATGTTTAAATTCTCAAGTCAAACACCTTACGTGTTGATTAATATTAACATTTCTTCAATTCACTCTTCCGCATCTATGGTTGGAATGTGTATTTGTATGATTACAATGTCCACTGGATAGCCATTCAATTTTACACCAATGTTCTTTCATTATTATCCTACTGCTTCTATGCCATTATCTGACAAGAGTACGAATAATAAGACCTTCACTCCAAAAAAATATCTAATTCTAGTCATCGCATCTAACTGATTCATAAAATATATACCTGCATTCGTTCCGATTCTACCTTAGCTTTTTTAGTTTTCCCACACTGCGTTAGAGTTCAAACAGTCCACGTGTCACCCCACTTACCATTCTCTCCTCGCCTCGGAGCTCTTTCTGAGAAGTCCGCGCTCAGCGATCTGAATCGTGGGCTATTTTACCTTTGGAATATTTCACTCAGGAAGAAGCCAACGTGACATTTTTGGCAGAGAACTGCACATACTAGGAATCCTTGCTCGTGAAGAGTAGAGCTTCGTCCTCCATGATATACGTCAGGTTCAGGTTGCCGGCAGCTCCAAAGCAGCACTATATGGTGGACTGTCTTCGCTAAAACGCCACAATCTCAAAGGTCTGAGATTCAGACCTCCGTCAGTCGGTACTACAATCTTTGTCTCCGTTCAGGCCAAATTTCACAATGGTTCCGTACCCATGTTAAACTATAGGTCCGGTTACCCAGCCAGTGCAAAGAAAGGCAGGGGCACACCACTGTCAACAGGACCATACTAAAGCTAGGAGGTTGATAGCAGCTTTAATTAACAATAAGTATGTGTATTGTGCCGCCGCAGTTACATTATCAGTATTTATGAACTACACGCAAGCGCTACGTGGAACATGCGTGGTGCACAGTTTAGACATCGGTGAAGCAAGAATTGTGTGCTGTGGCAGTCTATCATTTAATCTAGGGGCATTTTCATTTAAATATATTTCAATTAGCATGGTGCCTAACCTGTTACGGGCATGGCATCAAAAATCTTACAGAGAATAATTTTCTGAAAATAATATACTTTCACTTTCGTCAGACTGTATCGAACATTGAAGATAGTTCCACAACGGTTTTTTTTTCCTTCCCCTGAAATCCCTGGTCGATATGATTCGTAAGAATCACCACCCGACGGCAGCTATTTCTCGTGGAACGAAATCCTGTGTGTTCGACGAGAATACACTGAAGTATTGTCAGGTGACTTTTGTTGTACATCAATCTCTCTAGTATTTTACAGCATACGCTTAGAATAAGGCCGTAGGTCAACATACTTCCGTAGAGTATCAGGCTTTTCCAAGCTTTACTATGGTTACAATTTTTCGTCTATTGAGAAAGGATGGGAGTCCACATTTCTTTACGAAATCACAAAACATTTACCACGGCACTGCATGTTTTTAGGGCCACGCCGTTTCAGATGTTCACACGGTAGATATAAACCAGGCTTGTCCCTTTCCTTGATTTCTTTCCGGGTATCTGAAATTTCTATACAGAAAAGTCATGAGAAGCGAGTGTCTGTTTTAGCTCCTTACTTTTAGTCCTTAGTTCACTGTGGATTTTCCACTTCACATTATTTTTAGTGACTTCTGACGCTCTTCATTTTGAAGAAAATAATTCTAAGTGTTATGCGGTGTCATTGTAAAACACTAAAGTAACTTAATTGCTGACGTTTCGACCGACTTTCTGGATACTGATGAATGTCTTCCCCTGTTTGCTGTCTAGTTCGGTTGTCTGATAGCTATCGACGTCACATGTCTGGGGTGTCATTGGATAATTCGAAGAGATGTTGCTATGGAGAGGGATGGCTTTACAGCACGCTACTGACTGTGCTATTCTGGTAGCTGACGTTCTGGTTAAGGCATGCAATCTACTTGCCACAGGATCTGGCTTTATAATAGAGTTATTGACATGATAGCTTGGGGTGTTAGAGTCCAATATCCGGCAATGAGACTATACTTTCGTGTTGACAGCTTATACTTACTGTCAGTGTATTCCCGTTCTCTTTCATGGAGAAGTCTAAGCCATCCAGTAATTGATTAGTGACCTCTGTGGGTGGCGAAAGGAAGGGCATCTCGCCAATTGTTGTTTGCTCTACGCTGTTACGATTAAGAGGAAAAGGCACACTCCGCTCGTAAAGTATCACTAAAATTACCAAATGCAATTATTAACACAACCCCGTGAAGAAACGGAGTACAGGCCAGGAAAAAATAAGAAGACTCTTGCAACATCTTACATACTAGTACTGTGGGGGGAAAATATGCGACGCACGGATGCACGCCAAGACCGTAGGATCCTACGCAGTGCCGTAGGGGACCGCACCGCCACTTCCCAGCAAATTAGGGGCACTGTTGCTCCTGGGGTATCGGCGAGGACCATTCGCAACCGTCTCCATGAAGCTGGGCTACGGTCCCGCACACCGTTAGGCCGTCTTCCACTCACGCCCCAACATCGTGCAGCCCGCCTCCAGTGGTGTCGCGACAGGCGTGAATGGAGGGACGAATGGAGACGTGTCGTCTTCAGCGATGAGAGTCGCTTCTGCCTTGGTGCCAATGATGGTCGTATGCGTGTTTGGCGCCGTGCAGGTGAGCGCCACAATCAGGACTGCATACGACCGAGGCACACAGGGCCAACACCCGGCATCATGGTGTGGGGAGCGATCTCCTACACTGGCCGTACACCACTGGTGATCGTCGAGGGGACACTGAATAGTGCACGGTACATCCAAACCGTCATCGAACCCATCGTTCTACCATTCCTAGACCGGCAAGGGAACTTGCTGTTCCAACAGGACAATGCACGTCCGCATGTATCCCGTGCCACCCAACGTGCTCTAGAAGGTGTAAGTCAACTACCCTGGCCAGCAAGATCTCCGGATCTGTCCCCCATTGAGCATGTTTGGGACTGGATGAAGCGTCGTCTCACGCGGTCTGCACGTCCAGCACGAACGCTGGTCCAACTGAGGCGCCAGGTGGAAATGGCATGGCAAGCCGTTCCACAGGACTACATCCAGCATCTCTACGATCGTCTCCATGGGAGAATAGCAGCCTGCATTGCTGCGAAAGGTGGATATACACTGTACTAGTGCTGACATTGTGCATGCTCTGTTGCCTGTGTCTATGTGCCTGTGGTTCTGTCAGTGTGATCATGTGATGTATCTGACCCCAGGAATGTGTCAATAAAGTTTCCCCTTCCTGGGACAATGAATTCACGGTGTTCTTATTTCAATTTCCAGGAGTGTATATGCTCATGACAATAAGCCCAGGCGCTCTCATTCCAAGATTGGTTTGGGACGCCGTAGTACTTCATGAGATATCTATCGTGACTAGTTTTATACAAATTGTTGTTTGCTCTACGCTGTTACAATCAAGAGGGAAAGGTACACCCCACTCGTAAAGTGCAAAGGAAATAGCTTCTTTGTCGTCAGCATCATCATCCTGTGGTCATAAACGCAACTTCTGTGCAGAATACATGTGTTCATCTTGTTACGACGTCAGCACAGTTTTCACGACTTTTCAGCTATCGTCCAGATACCCCTCTTTATCAGCAAACGCGCCAGGAATTAAGCAGCTTTTATGACGCTATCAGCTTAAGTCGTTCTCAAACATGCCGCCTTATTTCACAGGAGAGACAATGGGATGTTCTGACAGACGTGCCTCACACGAATATTCACAGAATCTACAACTGATGCGTCAAAAACAGACTATCACAATCATGAATACGAGCAATCGTTTTTCACATTGATCTACATGGATGATACCCAAAAGACGTCTAACATCTTTATGACTATCATTACAGCAGTAGCAGCAGTTATTGTTGCTGCTGTTCCCAGTTCGAAGACTGATTTGCTGCGGCGCCCCACGCTACTCTGTCTTGCAGATGTCTCTTCGTCTCTACATATTTACTGCAACCTACATGATTTTGAACATGTTTATAGTACTCATGCTTTGGTCTTTCTCTACAATTTTTAACCCTTCCCCACACTTCCTTCAATAAAGAAACTGATTATTCTTTGATACCTGAGGATCTGTGTTACCAATCGATCCTACCTTATTCCCAAGCTGTGCCATAATTTTGTTTTTTCTTTTTCAGTATCTCTGTATTTGTTGTAAAATCTACCAATCCAATCTTCAGCATTCTTCTGTAGCGTCACATTCCAAAAGCTTCCATTCTCTTCGTATCCGTACTGTAGATAGCCACAATTTCGCTTCGCCTGAAGATGATGAATGTGGCATTTGTCGAAACAGAGGCATCTCAACACTGCCAGCCGGCTGAAGAGTCCAAATACTTTTCAACACTACCTTGGAAAAGCGAGTCGAGTATTGATTCTATACGCGTGTGTTTATGAAAATACAAACAGAGCATAATTCGTCTTAAAAATTGGCTTGTTAAAAATGTGTGGAGTCGTCTTAAAGAGAAACTGGAAATGATGCACTGTAATAGAGGCACGATGAGGTAGCATAAAATTTATACCATGGCCTACATTTTGTTTGCGGCGCTGAAGTATTTTCTCTAAGTACTTACTTTTGTGTACCAGCTCACACAGTGAACGCCCAGAGCGTTAGCCTTGAGAGACAGGCGAGTGTTACAGATGATTACGTGGTGGTGAAGGCAGACGACAGCAAGTGTTTAGTGCTGGTGTTAAAATGCAATGAGATGAGTGTGGATAAAGGTCATAAAATTATTGAAATGGGAATTGCAAGCAAAAATTTAAGAACGTTCTAATTTTTTTATTTCGCGTTGTACTCTACATCAAGCCTTTCGTTTTTAAGTAAAAGGTTACAACACATCAGAAAACAATACCATGCATTACTGTCAATTTGTTGCGACATTAGAAAGATAGCGATACATATTAGTACTGGTATCGATTGTAACACTGATCCCTACTACTGGTTAAAACCAAATTATCGACATCGATGTCCTCTCCTATGTGATGGTGGAGAACTCAGGGCGCGCCAGGAGGCGTGCTTGGATAGCCTGGTTGCGAAAAGCTGGAAATCCACGTTCCAGTAGCATTCTTGACAAAAATTTCTAAGTGTCACTTCATAGCACTTGAAGCGGTTGTTGCAGCAAGTAAAGGCTATCACAAAAATATTTGTTTGTGTGTTTTTTTTCCCGTCGTTACAACTACAAGAAAAATGCTTGTTTTCCTCAACAGGCACGTTTCTCCTTATTGAAGTGAAGCATTATCAGTGGTCTGTAATTTACAAAAAAAAGGCTATGAGCATTATGGGACTTAACATCTGAGGTCATCAGTCCCCTAGAACTTAGAACTACTCAAACCTAACTAACCTAAGGACATCACACACATCCATGCCCGAGGCAGGATATGAACCTGCGACCGCAGCGGTCGGGTCTGTAATTAAAGACATTAACAATTTAATTTGTTTTTACGATCGAAAAACTAGGGGTTGCACAAAAATACACGGAAACATCTCGTGAACTGCATGCTTGAACATACATGCATAGGCTAGCCAACCAGCAAGCTGCGCTGATGTGTCTGACCACGAACGGCGCCTGTTCAATGACCTTAATACTTTGCAAGTGTCAGTCGTGGTCAGAACTGTTCTGTGTATTTGTGAGTGCATTATGTCGGAACTAAGTGAATTCGAATGTGGGTAAATTGTTGGTACTCGTATGGTGGGTGCTTGCGTAACTAGCGGAGCCTAAGTGTTTGGTGTTTCAAGTAAAACGGCTGTATCACAACACGGAGGAAAGTGTGTTGAGTCGTGACGGACGGTCATGTGCTGCCAAAGCCTGGACTATGGAGCAATGGAAGAATGTCATTTGGTCAAATGAGTCTTTCACACTGTTTTCAACGTTGGCCGAGTTTACGTCCCAAGAGTGCAATAAGGCGGAAATTTGGTGATATTTGGGCAGCCATATCATGGAATTCTATGGGCCCCATGGCCACTCTGTAAGGTCGCATTACTGTCAAGGATTATATGACCATTTTGGCTGATCTGACCCATTCCAAGGTATAATGTTGTTCCAAGACGACAGAGCCCGTGTTCAAGCAGCTCGCATCGTCCAGGTCTTTTTTTTTAAGCACGTGGAAAAATGTCGTCAGATTCCCTTGAAAATCATACAGGACCCGTATTTAGCCGTTCTGAGACGACTGGAAGCAGTTTTCAATGCCAGCGGGTTCCCTACACCGCATTAGACATGGTAATATGTTGTGTTTTTGGTGTCTACATTTTTTGTACAACCCCTGTAGTTCCTCCCCCTCGTAGATGTCTTCAATATACACTTTCGACCCGTCCATTCTCTACGTTTAACAGCGGAATTCCTCCTGCATATTTAATGTTGAAACTTCTGCCTTTAATTTCACCGAAGCTTGTTTCGACATTTCTACGGGGTTTAAAAAGAACTATTCAGTATTTCAGGGGATGATAGCACGCATCAAAACAGGACAAAAATCTCTTAACCTTGGGTCTTAAAAAGTATACGTTATGACATTCATAGGACATGTTCTTATGATGTAATCCATGGCAATGCGTTACTTGTTATACTACAGACAACTATCCGATAATTAACGTTAATTATAACCCCTGGCATGAAATACTGCGTGGTAGGAAAGCATCACGAACAGGTGGTTGCGGATGTGAGCACCATTGTTACATTGGCGCTTCGTGTCATAACAAGGATCAACAGCTCGCTGGATACTACCGTGCAGTATCGATGTAAACATTAGTTGGCTCCGTAGTCTTCAGTGAGTTGTCCCGTTTACGTTGTGTGATTGTACCGAAATCTTGTTACATCGGACATACCCTCTAACTCCGAGTGTGTACAGTGCTAACAGGTCACGTTTAAAGCACGTGTTATGTGATGTTTGTGGTGCTGTACAACATGTTCTCTCTATCGCAGATACTCCGTCACAAACTAGCAATGGAAGCCTTTATCTCCCAAGTGAAATGGCAGACATGATTTACTGCTATGCTTTAGCAGATGGCGTTAATCTGAGAGCCCGTAACCTGTACACTGAACGATTTCCGGCACGCAGGGTACAATCTGTTAAGTTGTTCAGTCGGTTGTTCCAGTGCTTGGGGAAACAGGTTCCGTAGTACCCAACAAGCCGATAAAAATCCTCATACGGTTCAAGAAATAAGGCATCAGGACCGATTCTCAATGTATCGGTAAGCGTTCTTGGCGATAGATTAATAGGGCCATACGTATTACCACCGGGGTTCGTTATCACCGCTTTCTGAAGAACGTACTGCCTATCTTGCTGGAGGATGTGCCATGTCAGGGCAGACTACAGACGTAGTTCATGCATGATGGTGTACCAGCACATTTTCTCTGCATTGTGTGTCGGCAGCTGACGAGGACATATGAAATCGGTGGACTGGCAGTGGAGGTCCCATAACTTGGCCTGCTCATTCCCCGGACCTAAAACCATTAGACTTCTGGTCATGGGGACACATGAAACAATTGGTCTACGCCACTGCAATAAACGATGTGGTCTACGCCACTGCAATAAACGATGTGCAGATGTGCATCTCAGCACATTCAGAACCAACCAGGACGATTTCAGAGTGTGTGAGACCTTACATTAAGATAAGTGGACATCATGCTGAGCACCTCCTCTGAACAAATGGTCATATATCAGAATGTATGCTTTGTAGGACCCTTGGTTATAAGACTTTCTTGATTTGATGCGTACAATCATCCCCCTAAAATACTGAACAGTTTTTTTAACACTGTACATGCTGAATCTGTCTTTCAGAAAATCACTTGTTTATAGATTTCTTCGCCTTTTTTCCTGTAATCATTTCGCCATTTCCCTTGCAGTTTCTATATCTTTCCTGCCTAACGATGTATTCCCTTCTTTTCCCGAGCATTTTTGTACTTACTTCATTCGACGATCAACTGAAGTATTTCTCGAAATAAAATTTTGCCTTGATCGTATATTTTAAAATGACCGAGTTTCGATTGCTCGAACAATCATTTCCAAAAAGAAAGTGACAGAGAACATACTACTAAAACTTCGTTACAGTGAGTAACTCGTAGTACAAACACGTACCGACATTAAAACTGCTTTCTGTTATGTGATGCAACTCTTTAAGATAGAGACAAATGAACATTTGCTAAAGTCACAATGGTGTGCACAGTCATTTGAATAAATATATCACATAAAATCAAAAAATAAAATGTGAAATACTAAAGGACAGCCGCGCGGGATTAGCCGAGCGGTCTCTGGCGCTGCAGTCATGGACTGTGCGGCTGGTCCCGGCGGAGGTTCGAGTCCTCCCTCGGGCGTGTGTGTGTGTGTGTGTGTGTGTGTGTGTGTGTGTGTGTGTGTGTGTGTGTGTGTGTGTGTGTGTGTGTTTGTCCTTAGGATAATTTAGGTTAAGTAGTGTGTAAGCTTAGGAACTGATGACCTTAGCAGTTAAGTCCCATAAGATTTCACACACATTTGAACTAAAGGACAAAGAGGAAAAGTTGCATCGCCGATGAATTAATTGCATCCAGCAGTATTCCTTATGTTGCCGACGCTTTCTTCGCAATTACCTTTCTGGTGCTTATACCTGTCGTCCAACTTCTGTGATTGCGCTTTTTCGAAATGTCGATTCCTCTTCATCTGAACTTCCTACTCTTGTTGCAATAGAAAAATGTTGGAAATTAAGTGGACTGGTACGATAAGGAAAAAGGAGGTTCTCCGCAAAACCTACTAAGATAAAAATATGTGGGAAACATTAATAACAAGAAGGGACAAGATGACAGGATATGTGTTATTGTTAAGACACAATGAAATAACATTCATAGTTCAAGAGGATCTGTAGGTGGTGAAAACTGTAGGGGGAGACAGAGAATGGGATATTCCAACAAATAACTGAGAACTTTGGGTGCAAGTGCTGCTCTGAGATAAAGAGGTTAGCGCAGGAGAGGAATTCGTGACAGGTCGCATCAAATCAGTTAAAAAAACTATGTTTATTTCTGCTAGCTGTTTACCTTCATTCATAGTACGATGGAACTTTTTTGAAGTTATTAAAAAAAAAGTTTGTTGAGGAGACAAAATCTCGTTATTGGTAGACTTCAACAGGAGATTGCGTTCATGAAGAAAGGATTCCAGTCTTTGCCGGCCGAAGTGGCCGTGCGGTTAAAGGCGCTGCAGTCTGGAACCGCAAGACCGCTACGGTCGCAGGTTCGAATCCTGCCTCGGGCGTGGATGTTTGTGATGTCCTTAGGTTAGTTAGGTTTAACTAGTTCTAAGTTCTAGGGGACTAATGACCTCAGCAGTTGAGTCCCATAGTGCTCAGAGCCATTTGAACCATTTTGATTCCAGTCTTCGTCTATCCGTCCTCGATGGTTTGAATTCATTCGAAAGTGGCAGAGACAACAAAAGAATGAAAAAATCCAAAAATCACCTGAAAAACAAAAAAGGTTGCCTTGGGAATATGCTGCCGTGAGACACAGATGATCAAATGATAACGACATAGTGTTTTTACGTCATAATTACAAAGGAAAAACTACTGCCAGTATTTCTATTATCATTGTATGCAGATATGAAGTGTTTCTCCGTGTACTTGGTTTCTTGAACATATAATACCCCCCCCCCCCCACCCCCACCAAAAAAAAACTGTAGTAACGGGTGCAAAGTCGTGTTTATTGTGATTTTACAAAAACATTCTTGGAGTTAAAGTTTTTTATTTCATCTCCGTCGCAAATGAGGGTTTTAGAAGAAAGCTTTTTAATGTTGAATGTGTACGGCAATAAACAAAAAACGACAGTAATTAGTTATATTTTCAGGTACACGTTGGTTCAGCCCTCTTCAGATCTGTCTTGAACATGTAACTTGATTTTCTCTTACAGCCACGCCACTTTAAATTACGGTTTGTAATTTTCAACGAACTGCGTATTTACATCATAAGCCAATAAGCAAACTTAGCTGCCAACTGAAAATCTGCGTGAGCCTAGACATACGTTACGTACAAAAACACACATTTAAAAAGAAAAGTAGTGAACGTTATCGATTTTTCAGTTTCCTAACAGAAAAATCACGTAATTCTACAATAACCGTGTCTTTTTTTCTGAAACAGAATTCCGTGAACCGTTTTGAAGCGACCCGTTCCCTGCTATTATCATCATCATTATTAATATCAAACACAGCAAATACATTAAATTCACTACGCTGAATTTCATATTTTATCACTAGTCGGATCTTCCTAAGCGCCTACGACTGTGTGATGTCGGCAGATAATTTGTGCAGATTCCAGTAAAGTGACATTCCTTTGGCAGATGGATATTTTATCAATGACATTGGTTTTGGCACTCTTTCACGACCACAGGAGCCATTTTTTACTGATTTACACCACAGTAGCTGTAGTACGATTTTCAAGTCCTCGTACCTTTTTTCCATGATTGTGACACCTGGCGTGTTAGTTATTATGTTCCAGCATTTGAGCTGCCTGAAGTCCCACAGTAATTTGACATGTTCGTTTCCGACATCTTTTTCTGGCTTGTGACCCCCACCTGTTCCTTGTCACTGGCAGATGGTAATTTTCGCCTAAATCCCGGTGGGTCATTCGAGCCACATGAATAGGAGCGATCTTTTTGCAACAGCTCAACATATGGTCAATTGTATCCCTAGTTTATTTGCAGAGTCTGCACTTTGGGACTTCTGTTGACTTCTCGATTGTTAGTTAGATGCCTTTAGTTCTGATGGCTTTTTCCCTTCTTCCGGTGCAGCAAAAAACAATCCTGACGTTTCCATTTAGAGTTCCGTTGGTAAGCCAAGGCTGCGTAATTTCGGTATCAGTTTCTCCCTCAATATACTCAAAAAACTGCCCATGCATTATTATTATTATTATTATTACAATACTATTATTCGAACAACTAGCAACGCATGCATCACTATTGTTTTGCCACTGTATTCTTCGTCAATTGCATTGTGAAACACGATTAGCGGAATACGAAGAGTTCCGTTGCCAAAAGTCTGTTAACTTAAGACATACTCCACACAAACATAACTCTGATAAGTCGGCATGCATCAGCGTTCTTAAAACCACGCGCGAAGTGCAGTAGTTAACGCTTCGGCCTCTTGCTGTATTGGGCGGCGTCTCACTGGAATGTTCCATTACTCGTAACGTTCTAAAGCCACGTTTAAGTTAGTTTTTTGCTATCAAAAAATGACGAATAATTAGACTGCGATAAAATATTATGAGTGCCAATATTATTTGCGGACCCTCATGGCCGACTGATAAGAACTGTTCTTGTCACGAACTCTTCTATATGACAGAACAACTGCGTCGTCTTTCTTATCTCTCCAGAGACACTGCAGTATTAGTGTACAGTCTTTTTTTGTTGCTTCCACTGCAGAAGAGGTGTTAGCTAGAAGTGAGTTGTATTGGCCACAGGCACGGGGTCGTACAAATAAAAGGGAGAATGTACTTGATTCTCGGAATTTCGGAAAACATTCCCAGGTTCGCATGAATAAAGCGAATTGGAGAATATACTTCGCCGAGAAAGTTCTCACCTTGAGTAAAAGAGTGGGGACATCGTCAAATGAGAATAAACATTCCCCTATTTCGTATGAAGAAAACTAGAGAAGTTTCTCAAAAGCAGGAAACTCTCTCTCTCTTTTATTCTCGGAATCCCGGAAAGCATTCCCAGGTTCGCATGAATAAAGCGAATTGGAGAATATACTTCGCCTGAGAAAGTTCTCACCTTGTAGCATACTTCGAGCTGAGTAAGTTCTGTTGAGGTTTTTTTAAAGTAGAAATGACAGAATTTATGTTGCTCGGAAGGCAAAAAAGGTATACATTGCCCGAAGAAATAATGAAGAAAAAAACTGTAGTTTATACAGATTTAAGAATAAAAAAATTAGTTGGCTGGCGAACTTCCTTCCCGTAACTCATGAAAGAGGAGGAGGCAACCTTTAAAATAAAACGAAGATGAGAATATTTTTGTGCTATGTAGCAGACCCAGTTTTCAGACTGGTGTAGAAGGTATTCACCAGATAACCATGTCACTGAAATTGTCAAATGTTATTCTTCATGTTTCTTCGCAACATAAATCTTATATTTTGCTATGTGAGAAATAAACAGGCAGATGAGAAAAAGTAATGACTGGTTTGTTACGAACCTAATGATCTGTTTCTCATAACGAAAGCACACGGACGACCGTCTTAATACATGACGAGTGAGCAGATGAATTCGACAACATAGTAAGAAAACGCATTTTCGCAAAATGTCTGTAATCGTCTTAATAATCTATTGCCGCACATAAAACTAAAACTGAAACGTAGTGCAACTCTTCCAGAACTCACTGATGGTAATTCAATATTTGTACACTGTTTGAGCAAGACGAATGAAATGTAAGATTATGCGTGCGTTCTGCGCCGGACGCGGCAGACTACACACACCCAGAACCCTCTCAAGAAGGAGAAGTAGTGAGAAAGAACTTTCTATCTGGAAATACGCTTATAAGTTTTTGTTCGTATGAAACTGAGCACTTTCTCAGAAAATGTTCTTTTGCTCTGAGAACCTTCTCTATGGATTTTTTTTTTTCATTCATATAACCCACGAGCTCCATATCGTGCACTTACGATCCTGTATAGAAAGAAACTAAATATGTTCAGTAGCACGTTATGCTGGCATGGGGGAAGGCAAGGAGCGTGGAAAGCTAAAATCCCTGGTTGCGACAAAACTGGGTCGATTTGTTCTCCATGCCGATTGGTCAGCACGCGTGCCGTCGTAACAGCGGGATTGGCTGAAGCGGGTCTCCTCAGGGGCACGCTGCTGACCTTCAGCGATAACAGCTCGCAACGAATTCCTATCGGCTAACTACTGATGCGGGATCTTTTCTGACTCCTGAACTACCACACGCACCGTATGAAGCTTCGAACAGAACTACGTGATATACTCTGCACAGTTAGAACGAGATCCCAATATTCACCCACCTAATATCAATAATGTGATATATCACTGTCTGTCTGATGAGCCAGTGAGACACAAGACTCACTTCATTTTATTGATATTATTGATAACCGTATCTCCAACATCCTATCTCTTATCTCTCTCTCTCTCTCTCTCTCTCTCTCTCTCTCTCTCTCTCTCTCTCATAAATATTTATTCACAGCATGCAACATGAAAAAAGTTTAGAATACTACAATTTTCCTCAAAACAAATACTGCAGCTTTCTTTCTCAAACCAAATTATTTAAGAAACACGTAAATTATTCTTTTCAGCTGAAAGCTTCCAAATGAAGTTTTTCTTTTACAACGATTAAGTCATCATCAGAGACGGAATAGCCCGAACAATTTTTATTAGTGACTGCAATAATTGTTCATCGTGTTCTCTTTCAATGAGTTTTTAATCGTCACATACATTATCATCAGAAAGAGAACAACATGAACAAATAAAGAAAAGGCTATAATATGAGGGTTTTACGTCCCGTAGACGAGGTCATTACAGACAGAGTATAAATTCGGACACAGGAAACACGGGGAAAGCATTTGGACTTTTTTTTCAGAAAATTATCTCAATATTTGCCTTAAGCGATGATTCGAGGAAACCGCGGGAAACCTAAATCTGGATGCCCAGACGAGGATCTGAACCACAGTCCTCCCGAATAAGAGTTCAAATGACCAATGTGAAAGAATGGAGTCGTTATTTTGGCACATACCAATGTAAGATAAAGATCAGTACAAAAATTTTAGCTCGAGAGAAACGCCGATGTACGATACAATAATTGCGGTACGTCTGATCTGACGGTATACAAATCTCTCTCTGCGCCCTGTATCTCAAAGTGTAAGCGAGATGGACAAACTCGCAGCTTCCTTTAAATGTTCTGGAACGTAAAGCCGTGCACTTTACAAAACGAAACGAAGTATTTTATGATTCCAGTATCAGCGAGTCACAAACAGAATCCGTCAACTCATACGAATACCTGGGTATAAAATGTTGTAGGGGGCATGAAATGGAACGATAGATCATTAAGGCTCAACCAGGTGGCAGCCATCATCGGTTCGCTGGCAGAATACCCGAGAGGTGCAACCGGTCTACAAAGGAAACTGCTTACAAGTCACTCGTCCGACCCTTAGTAGAATACTACTCAAGTGTTTGGGATCTGTACCAAATAGGACTAACAGAGAGTACTGAACGTATACAAAGAAAGGCGGCACAAACGGTCACAGCTCTGACCCATGGGCTAGCGTCACCGAGATGCTGCAAAAACTGAACTGGCATAGCCGGCCAGAGTGACCGAGCAGTTCTAGGCGCTACAGTCTGGAACCGCACGACCGCCAGGGTCGCAGGTTCGAATCCTGCCTCGGGCATGGCTGTGTGTGATGTCCTTAGGTTAGTTAGGTTTAAGAAGTTCTAAGTTCTAGGGGACTGATGACCACAGAAGTTAAGTCTCATAATGCTCAGAGCCATTTGAACTGGCATACGCTTGAAGAGAGGCGTAAAGTATCCCGTGTGAAGCTCACTGCACAGTTTCAAAACCCAGCTTTAAAGGGAAAATCTTGGAAAATACTATAACCGTCTACGTATCGCTCCAGTAGCGATCACGGAAAGATTACACTAGTTACAGCGGGCACAGAGGCCCTTATGAACGCATTCTTCCCGTTCTCCATAATTATGCGAACAGAGGACTCAATATCTGCTACATTACGGAGTACCGTCTACCACGCTAAACAGAGCATAGATGTATATGTAGGGATCGACAATGTCCTCGAGGTATTTCACGAGAACAGTGCTATCCCACGAGATAACGATAATGTGCATATGTCATTTTATTACCTGTTTCAAACAATAACTGTTTTAATTTACGTCGATATTAAACAGGCATAATTTGCTGCATATGATTCCGTACAATAGAATGAAGTGAAGAGACAGAGAATAAGATTTAACTCTTATATCGCGCTTCGGATACCAAATTACACTGTCAGGATAAATGTAAAATTTTCCATGTTATCAACAGGATGTGTCAAAGTTATTAGCATACTGGTCGTAGTATCAGACAACCTCGTAACACGCTTGCAGAGGGTTATGCATAGAGTGCTAGGCTGTGAGAAGAATGCAGCCTGACCAGAATATAACTGGCTTGCCGGTATGTTAGCCAGCCAGAGTTTGGTTTTTACGCAGTTTCTCATACCCGTTTACGCTGTTACTGGGGTCCTCACGAGGGGAATTACTTATCGCACCCTCCTCAGATTTAGTGGTACGAGGGCAGCCCGTCAAAAACTGAAGACAGATTAGGCATGAAAACTGGAAGGAGGTGTACTGAATTGTGAAAAAAGCAAAATAGAAACAGTGAACAACCCAAGCGCTAGGTGTGCAACATCAAGCATGTGGCACAGCCGCGACGTCGTGGTTAAGTGGTCACGGTGGTGGACTGCCCAGCGGGCGAGCCGTGATCGAAGCTCCCTCATGCCTTCTTTTCTTCTCTCCATAAAATTATGAACTGTCCGTCCAGCCATTGACATGTTTGTTCGGTGTATTAAAATTTATGTTTGTGTCGTGTTGTAACGTCCGTTTGCAACAGCGACGTGTAAGGACGGGGCCTATAATGAAAGTTGATTCCGCACTACTACTCCATTAGCGGCCGAAAGGAAGAGGCTTTCTAATGGAACAGCAAACGTTTGATGACAAGGCAACAAACAAGTCAACCGAATCCTCCACCGGAAACACATCTGGTGTGTCAGTGACGGCATTAGTAACAATACGTGTGTCATATGATAGGAATCTCTTATCGAAGCACTTAACTTGTACGCCAGCTGAGTGAGATATGCCTCCTTGCCCGATTTAGGTGGTGGTGTGAACGTGAACTACAAAACTGCAACAAATGAACGCAACAGTTTCATCATCACACAGTCTTCCCTGTCTCTATCAACACAAATGTTTTTAACGTTTTTGACGCGGTGTTCCATTTTGTGAGTTTTGACTCTTGAATTCCTTTGTTGTAACACAGTTCACACCCGTTTATTTGTTGTCTTCATTTCTGTGGTATGTCCGTGTGGTATCTCGCCTGCTCTCACTATTATCACATTTACATTTGACGGTAATGTATTCTTATACATGACACATATTCTATAACCAATAGATAGTATAACAACTGCCAAGACTACAGAAAGAGAACAAACATTTCAATGACTGGACGGACAGTTCATAATTTTGTGGAAAAAATATGGCATGATAGAGTTTTGAACCCGTCTCTTCATCTCTGGAGTCTGACACCGTGACCATTTTATCACGACGCCCTGACTCTTCTTGTCCGCTACGTGTTTCACTTCTTGAGCTTTGACCGTTCACAGTTTTATTTTGCTTCCTTTTCACAATTCAGTACACCTTCTTCCTGTTTTCATGTCTGATCTGTGTGCACTTTTTTATGGGCTACCCACTGGAACATATTACCACTAAATCTGATGGGGGTGCGATGGGGAGTTTCTCTTGTCAGAAACACAAACAATTACAACGATAAAATACGTTGCACTCATAAACGATCTTCGCTAGTTCCAAGGCAGTACTTACTAGGGGGTGAAGAATGGTGAACTAATTGCATCCTAGCAACTGAGACAGACAAGAGGATGTTCTGTCCACCATGCTTTTAAATCTGACATTTGTGCGGCAGTCCAACGTTTCAAATTAAAATGTTTAATAACAGCAAGAAATTAGGTTGTCCGCATTTTCAACCGCGGTCGACGCACTGACCAATTCTGACGGCTGTCGAGAACAAAATCTGTATTATACATTGTTGAAATTCTTCATACGCTTCTTGTAATAATCAAGCTTGCCAACCACGAAGGCGCAATAACAATGTTCCATTTTTAATGGTAATTTGCCAGACTTATCAAACCACCCTCTTATGTGCCAGCTGGTCCTATGCACTCAGTGCAGGAAAAGGCGTCGACGTGGAGACGTGACAGTCAGAAAGGCTCTACCTGTGCGGGCGTGCCTGCGACCACACGGTGAATGAAGCAGGCAGATCTGTTGGAGCATCAACGCTGTCTGTCCACTGTGTCTAGAAGAAATGGTGTACTACTCGCAGCGGTGTAATATGAGCACAGAGGTCGTAGAAAGACCTTACCGACAAGACTGGAGACGAGTATCGCGCCTTTTCAACGACGATCGGTAGACGTATGTGTGTTCTGTGGATACCTGCATGGTATTTCGAGCTCGGGCACACTGAAGAGCACGCTATGCGTAACTCCACATGGTTGGTGATTTCTGTTTTTTTAATACTTGTGAGGTGCGTTACAAAAGTAACGGGATCCTTTTTTACATTAGAAGTATCAGAACAGCTTTAGCTATATCGAATACTTAGTCTGTAAGCTGTCAAAAATTAAGAATGTACTAACAAAATGTTCATGGTGTGGGTTCCTGTAGTCATGTCCTAGTTCATGAACCACGGGCAACGTATGAGTGGCCAAGTAGGCCTAAGCGGTCTCGACAGTCGGGATACCAGTTACTTTGGAATAAGGCTGGGCATCTCTTGACATATTCTGAGTCGCGGTCACCTTTGTGCTCATACGACAAAGACTACCAAATCCACCGGTTAGTCCCTCAGCCGTTAGGGGTAAAACCCAATGGGACTCGGGGCAAGTAAGGCTAGCAACCTGCTTCCCTGGTACTTTAAATATGATGCTGGTAACTATAAGAGCAAAATGCCTCGGACCTTTGGAGGTGACGGAATCCCACCTCTAACTGACAAACCAGGGACTCCTAAGATACGACTTGGCAAACAAATGGTAATGAGATGGGGAGCTATTAATATCAATGGGGGCTACTATGGGAAGAAGGTAGAGCTGGCAGAGGCTGCAAGTAAGATGGGGCTGGACGTTTTAGCTGTTAGTGACATTCGGGTAAGCGGTGAGAAAGAAGAGGAAGTGGGAGAATACAAGGTCTACCTGTCAGGAGTCAAAGCAGGAATAGCACAATGGGGTGTAGGGCTTTACATCAGGAAAGAAATGTAACCCAGCGTAGTTGCAATAAGGTATGTAAACGAACGACTGATGTGGATAGATTTGACGGTGTATAGCAAGAAAATTAGGATTGTGTCAGTATATTCGCATTGTGAAGGGACAGATCAAGATAAGATGGATAGTTTTTATGACGCACTCAGTTATGTGATTGTTAGAGTAAAGGACAAGGACAGTGTTCTGCTCATGGGTGATTTTAATGCCAGGATTGGAAATCGAACAGAAGGGTATGAAAAGGTTATGGGTAAATTTGGAGAGGATATGGAGGCCAACACGAACGGGAAACAACTCTTGGATTTCTGTGCCAGTATGGGCTTAGTAATCACAAACTCCTTTTTTAAACATAAGAACATTCACCGGTATACTTGGGAAGGCAGGGGAACCAGATCTGTCATTGACTGTATAATAACAGATCACGAATTCAGGAAGGCTGTGAGGGACACACGTGTATTCAGGGGATTCTTTGATGACACTGATCATTATTTAATCTGCAGTGAAATTGGGATTGTGAGGCCGAAAGTGCAGGAGGTCAGGTCCATTGGTAGGAGGATAAGAGTGGAGAAACTTCAGGATAAGGAAATCAGGCACAAGTACATAACAGTGATCTCAGAAAGGTACCAGTTAGTTGAATGTAGTCAATTACAGTCATTGGAAAAGGAATGGACAAGGTACAGGGACGCAGTACTAGAAGTGGCTAAAGGATGTCTTGGGACAGTAGTGTGTAAAAGTAGGATGAAACAAACAGCTTGGTGGAATGACACAGTCAAGGCAGCCTGTAAAAGGAAAAAGAAGGCGTATCAAAAATGGCTACATACTAGAACTCAGGTAGACAGAGAAAGTTATGTTGAAGAAAGAAACAAAGCCAAACAAATAATTGCAGCATCCAAGAAGAAATCTTGGGAAAACTTTGGAAACAGGTTGGAGACTATGGGTCAAGCTGCTGGAAAACCATTCTGGAGTGTAATTAGCAGTCTTCGAAAGGGAGGTAAGAAGGAAATGACAAGTATTTTGGACAGGTCAGGAAAACTGCTGGTGAATCCTGTGGATGCCTTGGGCAGATGGAGGGAATATTTTGCTCAATGTAGGTGAAAATACGATCAGTAATGTTTCAGATTTCGATGTACAATGGGATAGGAATATTGATGGAAATAGGATCACATTGGAGAAAATGGTCAATAGATTGCAGTGCAATAAAGCAGCTGGGGTGGATGAAATTAAGTCGGAACCAATCAAATACAGTGGAATGTCAGGTCTTAAATGGCTACACAGGATAATTGAAATGGACTGGGAGTCGGGACAGGTTCCATCAGACTGGACAAAAGCAGTAATCATACCAATCTTTAAACATGGAAACAGAAAAGATTGTAACAACTACAGAGGTATCTCTTTAATCAGCGGTGTGGGTAAAATCTTCTCAGGTATTGTTGAAAGGAAAGCGCGAGTATTAGTTGAGGACCAATTGGACGAAAATCAGTGTGGGTTAAGGCCTCTTAGAGGTTGTCAGGACCAGATCTTTAGCTTACGGCAAATAATGGAGAAGTGTTATGAGTGGAACAGGGAATTGTATCTATGCTTTATAGATCTAGAAAAGGCATATGACCGGGTTCCTAGGAGGAAGTTATTGTCTGTTCTACGAGATTATGGAATAGGAGGCAAACTTTTGCAAGCAATTAAAGGTCTTTACATGGATAGTCAGGCAGCAGTTAGAGTTGATGGTAAATTGAGTTCATGGTTCAGAGTAGTTTCAGGGGTAAGATAAGGCTGCAACCTGTCTCCACTGTTGTTCGTATTATTTATGGATCATATGTCGAAAACAATAGACTGGCTGGGTGAGATTAAGATTTGTGAACACAAAATAAGCACTCTTGCATATGCGGATGACTTAGTTGTGATGGCAGATTAGATTGAAAGTTTGCAAAGTAATATTTCAGAGTTTCAGAGCTAGATCAGAAATGTAAGGACTATGGTATGAAGATTAGCATCTCCAAAACGAAAGTAATGTCAGTGGGAAAGAAATATAAACGGATTGAGTGCCAAATAGGAGAAACAAACTTCTAGGACTTGTAGTGGGGAGTGAGCACATAATATTTTGTATAGGAACCCATGTTCAGAAACGTACCATTTCCGTGCTACAACCATTTGAAAACGTATTGCTAATGCACCCATTTTTACAAGTAGTTGACAGGGCGTGATCCAGTAAATCACTTGTTTTACAGTTCCACTCATTAATAGACAATGAGACTGCTCATGTACTCGTTGACGGGTTCTCATCAACGTGATGCACTAACGCCTCTTCCAGTTCGGGCGTGTGGGGCCTCCCTGGAACGCCACAGTCACGCCTGCTGCTGGTGAAGACACCCTTTCTCGAAATCGCTGCGTGACTGTGGCGGAAAGGAGACGCGATGTAGTCTGAAGTTGTGGAGAACTATCTCGAAAACGCGACGAGCAGCTCTTCCATTGCCGTGAGCTTCGCCATACAGGAAGATCATGTCGGTGTTTTCTGCAAACTTGTACTCAACCATGTTGCTCCAACACTGACAGACGCGTGAATGAGGCTCAACCAAGTCAGCGAGGTAGGATAGGACGTCAAATGACATCAGTCGAACTAACGTAAGCACCCATCACTATGACTATCCTGTTGCAAACCTACCTAGCAAATATGTTTTCAAACGTTTGTAGCACGAAAACGGTATGTTTCCGGACAAGGGTTCCTATTCAAAATATTGTGTACTCACTCCCCTCTACAAGTCCTAGAAGTTTGTAACAGCAATTTCCGACCACCCTATATATGCTTTCACTGATCAAATATTAAATGCTCTGATAACCGAACATCATCCACTGGAATTTTTTGTGATCGCCCAAAGGCTTCTGACTATGTGAATCATGAAATTCTTATTCTAGATAAGTATTGTGGTATGAGTGGGACAGTGCACAAATTGTTTAATCCATATTTAACTGGAAAAATGCAGACGGTTGAAATTAACAGTACAGACAGTAGCCTTTGCTTGCTGCAACGTTAATATGACAGCTTTGCAAAATCCTACTCTGTATTTTGAAGGCTACTGTTGGCACCACGTGTACTGTATCACGTATTTCTGGTACATTGCTCTCCATATCTTTGCAACTGGATCTTTGTTTCTGGGCTTCGCAATTTTCACAACCGTTAGTATGTTAGGGGAGTCCGCTAGTCAAGCGTACTTGTAATTTAGTGATCAAATATATATAGTCATGCAACAAATGCAGTTAGCTCGAGTATTGGCAAGCTGGAGGAAATGAGAATATTTAAAAGAATCTGTTGCGTGGTTATTAAACCAGCATTCGTCTGTGCAGTACCGATATGACAACGCAGAGACTGCAGTGCTTAATTTGTGACGGTACGCGCCGCTAAGAAATACCGGTACCGTTCAAATACGATTTTAAGAAGTCTAATTTGAAAAAAATCTCCCTCCTGAAACGTCATAGCACCGGAACTACACTCCTGGAAATTGAAATAAGAACACCGTGAATTCATTGTCCCAGGAAGGGGAAACTTTATTGACACATTCCTGGGGTCAGATACATCACATGATCACACTGACAGAACCACAGGCACATAGACACAGGCAACAGAGCATGCACAATGTCGGCACTAGTACAGTGTATATCCACCTTTCGCAGCAATGCAGGCTGCTATTCTCCCATGGAGACGATCGTAGAGATGCTGGATGTAGTCCTGTGGAACGGCTTGCCATGCCATTTCCACCTGGCGCCTCAGTTGGACCAGCGTTCGTGCTGGACGTGCAGACCGCGTGAGACGACGCTTCATCCAGTCCCAAACATGCTCAATGGGGGACAGATCCGGAGATCTTGCTGGCCAGGGTAGTTGACTTACACCTTCTAGAGCACGTTGGGTGGCACGGGATACATGCGGACGTGCATTGTCCTGTTGGAACAGCAAGTTCCCTTGCCGGTCTAGGAATGGTACAACGATGGGTTCGATGACGGTTTCGATGTACCGTGCACTATTCAGTGTCCCCTCGACGATCACCAGTGGTGTACGGCCAGTGTAGGAGATCGCTCCCCACACCATGATGCCGGGTGTTGGCCCTGTGTGCCTCGGTCGTATGCAGTCCTGATTGTGGCGCTCACCTGCACGGCGCCAAACACGCATACGACCATCATTGGCACCAAGGCAGAAGCGACTCTCATCGCTGAAGACGACTCGTCTCCATTCGTCCCTCCATTCACGCCTGTCGCGACACCACTGGAGGCGGGCTGCACGATGTTGGGGCGTGAGTGGAAGACGGCCTAACGGTGTGCGGGACCGTAGCCCAGCTTCATGGAGACGGTTGCGAATGGTCCTCGCCGATACCCCAGGAGCAACAGTGTCCCTAATTTGCTGGGAAGTGGCGGTGCGGTCCCCTACGGCACTGCGTAGGATCCTACGGTCTTGGCGTGCATCCGTGCATCGCTGCAGTCCGGTCCCAGGTCGACAGGCTCGTGCACCTTCCGCCGACCACTGGCGACAACATCGATGTACTGTGGAGACCTCACGCCCCACGTGTTGAGCAATTCGGCGGTACGTCCACCCGGCCTCCCGCATGCCCACTATACGCCCTCGCTCAAAGTCCGTCAACTGCACATACGGTTCACGTCCACGCTGTCGCGGCATGCTACCAGTGTTAAAGACTGCGATGGAGCTCCGTATGCCACGGCAAACTGGCTGACACTGACGGCGGCGGTGCACAAATGTTGCGCAGCTAGCGCCATTCGACGGCCAACACCGCGGTTCCTGGTGTGTCCGCTGTGCCGTGCGTGTGATCATTGCTTGTACAGCCCTCTCGCAGTGTCCGGAGCAAGTATGGTGGGTCTGACACACCGGTGTCAATGTGTTCTTTTTTCCATTTCCAGGAGGGTATTTTTTCCCCTCCCAAACCAAGCACTGACAGTCTGTTAAATGAGCATTTGTGAATCTTGAAGTTAGTGGATACTGGATTACTGAAGAAGATACTCTTGTATTGCAGCAGTTATAACGCTACATAGTAATATTTTCCCCGCCATTGTGTTCTTGGATGTCTGTTGACGATTTACTGATGATCCAGTTTCAGCCAGATTTGTATGTACTCTTAGCATATTGCGACAGACTGTTCAGCAATCTGCAGACACGCGTGACCCTTTTTCTTATGTGATATAACAAGTCTGCTACTGCTGACAGATGTTCCTGCGACAGGTACAGCGTGCAGCGGAAATAACTATCGTATCACATATGGCTCCTAACCTTTTGGAGGGGGACGATGTCTCTCATGTCCAGAATTTCAATTTTTCATTCTTGTTTTCTTAAGCAATGATCCTTTCGTTACATAACAAAAGCTGAACTTTGTAGCTTTATTTTCTGTAACAGCAATAGTATCAACTAGCTGCCACAGCGCATCAAACTGTCCCGCCCACATATCTCGGTTTGCTTTGGTGTACCCATTTTGGTAACGGCGATAGAAAGGCGTTCAAAAATGCGACCAATTGACCTCTCTCCCGGTAGTACAACTGAATACTGCGTATGTAAAAGGACGGAAGACCAATTGAAAACATCTGTGAAACAACAGAAAGTAATGACCCTTGAACATTTACTTGCAGCTATAACCTACATCAGAATTCCGTCATATGAATGAAACGAACTACAGGCGTTTCACCTGTATTAACCCGCAAAATTCAACTAGAACTGGAGTCGTTAACAGCGGCAACTGGCTCATGCTTTTTCATAAAAATATCGCTTCAAGACGATCCACATTTCGTTTTTTCGAAAGAATTTTCTCTATTCGTCTACATCAATGTTATTCCCTTCAAAATAGTTCCCAATAGAAATTATGCTGTACATTTGGCGTAAACTAGATCTTTGGGATACATTTTTTTTGTACTTTAAGGTTTTCTTTATTTTTGGGAGCAGTTTAAAGTCACATGCAGTGACGTCTTGCGAATATGGATGCTGGGGCAATATTACAGAGTTATTTTTGACAATAAATTCAAGAAAATGTAACGAAGTGTGTAAGGTGCATTGTCGTGGTGCAAAAATTAGTAGTACTCACTGATCGTTCGACCTTGGTACAAAAACTCAACTAAGCCGTTAGCATCGAAGAACACACTGTGAATATTTTTCGTTCGCATTTGACAGCACTTCTCAAGCTTTTTTCGGTTTTGGTGATTCAGATGATTTCCACTGCGACGATTTAGCGTTCATTTCCAAGTCATATCCGTAATGCCATATTTCATCTCTCGTTACGACACGCTTCAATAGATCTACATCGTTCTTGTTTTCGTCTACCGACGCTTGTGGAATTTGCATTAGATGCTTTTTTTTTCTTGGAAAGTCGACATTTTGGAAGAGATTTTACTGTCACACGTATCATATTTAAAAAATTCGAAAAGGTGTCAAGCCATGAGTCAGTTCATATGCCAATATCATTAGCGACTAGTGTGACTGTGATCCAGAGACCGTTCCTAATGGGTTGTATCATTTTTTCCACGATTTCATTAGTTAATGATGTGCTGGGGCGTCCAGGTCGCTCGTCATCTTCAAAGTCTTCAGGGCTCCTTCGAAACGATTATACCACTCTTAAAGCGTTGTTTTGCCATAGCACATTCACCAAAATCAGTATTTATCATTTCTAAATTTTCCTGTTTTTTTGTTACACTAGTGTAGCAAAATTTGTTACAAATATGACCATTTTTATACAAATAAAATAATTACCAATACTAACAAACCTTTTTACATTACATTAACACCTGTCCCATAGATCATTAACACGACATTTTACAATGATGCGGAACGAGTCAGTTTAACATAAGGTTTGTTTGCACGATATAATTTTTGTCTTTGCAATTATTACTTCATGTCTAAAAATTCATCTATTGAGTAGAAGGAGTTTTCATTCAGACATTCTTTTAATTTGTTTTTAAATGCTGGTTGGCTGTCTCTCAGACTCTTAATGCTGTTTGGTAAAGACCAGACTTTTGTGGAAGTATAATTCACCTCTTTCTGTGCCAGATTTAACCCAGAATAGTGATCACCTTCCTTCTAGTGTTGTAGCTATGCACTTTGCTATTTTGGACTGGGTTGGGATATGAGCAACAAATTTCGTAAGTGAATATATGTATTATGAAGGTACTGTGTGTATCCCTAGTTCCCTAAATAAGCGTCAATGTGATCTTGGGTGGGCTCCAGCAATTATTCTGATTACGCACTTTTGTGCACTGAATGAAAATGGACATAATAGGCTAATTTACTAATATGTTTATCACCAGAACTTACATTAGCCCTGATAGCATAAGTAGTTGAACTCAAACGTTCAATCGCCAATGTGCTGCTTCCAATTCCACGTCTCATCAATGCACACACCCAGAAATTTTGAATATTCTGCCTTAGCAACAGGCTTCTGTTCAAAGCCAGTATCTATAAATAGTATTATGCCATTTGCTGTACAGGAAGTTCTCAAAATGTAGTGGGAGTCCATTTGCAGAGAACCACTTAATAATTTTCTGAAAGACATTATTTACAACTTCCTCAGCTAATTCTTGTTTGCTGGGTGTGATTAATATTCAAAGGGACAGGATAATCGGTCTCTGGGTAATGAGTCTGTCAAACCGTGCTATTTCGACTAGTACAGTCCACGCTGCTGTAACAGTAATGTGTGTGGCACAGGGACATAGAGGTGCATCGTACGCAGCGATAAGTGAGTACTGCATATCACAACGTGAGCACAGCTGCGAATTACCGCCATCTAGCCTGCGAGGTCATAACGGACTGACAACTGCCCCCCCGGGGTTGGCTCGAGGCTGGGGCACCGCAGCGGGAGTGTATCTGTCTGCATCGTCTAGTGCGAGCTGCACTGGTGGCTCTCCTGCCATTGTATGGGCGTCCCCTTTCTCATAAACAGAAATAAGACCGAGAATGTGAACGCCATCGTTGGCTTGCTGAACGGAATAGTGTACTGATTTCAAGAGTGTTTTGTTTCAATATGACCTAAGTGACAGCAGTTGGACACTACTGTGGAAATGACCAGATTGCACTGGTAATGATATGGCGGACAAATGCAAATTGTGAAAATTTGGGGACGCAATCGAACTTGAGACCTCGATGTCAATAGCATCTACTGCATCACGGAAATTTTAGAGCCAGCCTTCGAGCAACTCCAAAACCACATTTCAACAAGAAAATGCCCTGACAAAATTGCAAGCCTTCTTCCGCAAAAAACAGATCCAATGTTTCCCTGGCTTTCACGTTTGCCTGACATGTTGCCGAGCGAACATGTCTGGGGTATGGCCGGTACGCAACTCGTTCTTCAGCTACCAGTGTTGGTTCTTTGTGGACTCGCTTGCAAACCAGGTGGAGACAGAATTTCCTGGAAATACAGTGTCTCAAAAATACTTTTTCAAACATTGGGGGCAGGTTCGTTCACTCAAACAAGGGAAAAAAATCATACAAATGTATGAGAATCTTTCGTTTTCGAGTTATTATTGAAAGTTCATAATTTATGTGACTGTAGTTCAAATGGTTCAAATGGCTCTGAGCACTATGGGACTTAACTTCTAAGGTCATCAGTCCCCTAGAACTTATAACTACTTAAACCTAACTAACCTAAGGACATCACACACATCCATGCCCGACGCAGGATTCGAACCTGGGACCGTAGTGGTCGCGCGGTTCCAGACTGTAGCGCCTTTAACCGCTTGGCCACCCCGGCCGGCCATGTGACTGTAGTTCGTCGACACATTAATACAAAATAAATGCTCGAAAATGTTCTACCCTCTTTCTTCTAAACACGCATGAAATCGTCTAATCATGGATTATCGCACCCTTTCAAACATCCTGGTTTTGAATTGGTCTGCTGCATAGACCAATTGTTTAAGGTTTTCCCTGAGATGATAATCCAAAGGACTGACGTCGGTTGAACGTGTAAGCCACGGAACTGATCCTCCTCTACCTATACATCTGTCGTTACACTCGCAGATACTAGCCTGTGCATTTCGAGCACTGAGTCTGAAATGCGCTGGAGCTCTATCATACACAAAACTCATATTTCTTCTTATTTACAGGTCTTCTAGTAGTTCTTCGTAGGTGTTCTGAATAAAGCCCCTTTAGACAGCACGGTATGTGCTGGGGGAACGTATGGCCCTACCGGACAGTCTTGCCGCCCACCCCCACCTCAAATAAATCATTCTGTTTCTAGCCCGTACTGTAAAACAAGGATTGCGATCGGTCTATATATGTTGGCTGTGGAAATTTATTTCATATCTCCCAAACGTTGCCTCATCTGTAAACAATCAAGCGAGGTGGCGCGGTGATTGGTATACTGGACTCTCATTTGGGAGAACGACTGTTCAAATCCCCTCCTGCCATCCTGATTTGGGTTTTTCGTTATTTCCCTAAATCTCTCTAGGCAAATTGCCGGGATGGTTCCACTGAAAAGAGGACGGCAGATTTGTTTCCCCACCCTATGGTAATCCGAGCTTGTGCTCTTCTCTAATCTTACCTCCTTCACCTGTAAACAAAACTGCGAGAAAATACGGACTGGCAGTTTCTGCAGCAAACCATCGGTAGTTCTTCCGTGGTGGGCGATCGGCAGGCGCAACACACTGCACACATTGAAGATGATACGGATACACGAGTTTCTCGCGAAGTACCGTCCTGGCTGAACGTGGAGATGTACCACATGCCAGAGCTACTTGTCTAGCGCTGATACCTGGCTTTCGCTCGACAAACCGTAGCAAGTGCTCTTCCTGGTCACGTACGAGCAACATGTGGTCTTTCCCGATCCACGGACTCTGACTCGGCAACGCGATGACACACAGCACCAAAGGGTGGATGACTGACTCGGCGATCTTCGGCTTGGGAACGCCGTCTGATACAGCGGTCCATTATCATTCTCGCGGCCGTACATATCAATCATGTCCGTTTGCTCACGAAACTAATATCTTGCCATGTTTGAACAGAGCACTTACAGTTAACTCACTACCTGTAGACACGTTGAAGACAGGCGAATGACGAATGTGCCAAAGTATCCCTCACAGCGCAGCACCCTATAGGACACAATGAGTCAAACGGGTGCACTGATAAGCGAAGTTGTTGGGTTGTACCTGGAAAGACTTTGACGTCAACTTTCGTTAGTAACTCAAAAACTACGGATTTTTGGAAATATGTTTATATAACGTTTTTCTTGTTTTGGTATAAAGAACCTGTTCCCAAAGTTTGTAAAAGTATTTTTGAAAAAGCCTGTATATCAGTTTACCCGATGACCCCAAATAGTACCTTTAAATGTTCTGACTGCAGCACATATTGCCTTTCAACCCACACTAAATGTTCTGACTGCAGCACATATTGCCTTTCAACCCACACTAAATTTTCAAAATTAGAGATCATGTACATTTCTGCATTTTCTAAAATAGAGGTTACTGGGTTGTCGCACGTTCCTTATCGAAGAGCAAATGTGGAGTTTTGACGAAAATGTTTGATATACAGGAGAATAGAACAATATGTACACTTGACATTGGCAATGTGTGGACATGCTACACATTTGCGGTTTATACCCGCTGCAGTAATCCAACAGCAATAAACACAACAAATTATCCACATCTTTACCACGAGCTGTTCCTATGCGATGTGTTTAAATCACTCGAGTAAAAGTCCACATCTGCACTTCAATGGCGAATGCGAGAAGATCGTACGATAACATAACATAAAATAGAACCGAAAACTAAATTAAAGTAATATCCTCACGGAATCGAATGAACTCATCTACACGATTTCAGAGGAGTACAACGCCAAAAGTGCTCAAAACGTTTTACGAAACCATCTTCTTATCCGATGAACCAGGGCAAACATTTTAGGAAACTTCCGACTGATGAGACAGCCCTCTTTGGAAAGTTTTGATATTTAAATGACAATATCGTAACTGAAATAGTGCACAACTGGGTCAAAAATGAAAGTTCAGCTGGGACGCCTTGTGATTTGTCCCTCACCGAGCACTTCTCCTTCACCTTCGCGGTAACAATAGGTCAACAGCAACACCAATATTTCCCTTTAAAGTACTGAACTCGGACCTCTTGACGCTTCGGCTATCTACTGTTTCCCAACGGCGAGAATCTCCGAGCGCTATCGTAGCGATTGCAGCAGCACAGAAAAGTGAAAGCCGGCGCCACTGCGTAGATTCATCCTATGCTCCAGCTGGCGACACCACAGCCTGTGGTGGCTACATCCGTTCCAGCGCCTTCCACGGGCTTCCTCTTCGATCTCGCCAGTTCCTGTGTGTGTGTAACAATCAAGTACTCCAGTCATTTGCTGCTGGAACCGGCTAACAGCGTACTTCAAGTTATTTAGGGAACTCACAGGAAACCTAGCTTATCATACGACAAAAAATGCGTGGTTTCGACTGAGCACATCATAGGCAGCAAACGTTGGTAGAAAAAATTAACGCTGCTGGCTGTCCTGCCACATTATTGTGATCAATTCTGTTCGACATCAACGTGTAGTAACCACTCATAGATAGCAGGCGACAGCACTAGCAATGGACGGTATACACAGCTTGCAGGGGAACACGGAAAACACTGCAGTCACTGTCGTAACGCGGAAACGGAGCGATTTGTCGGGGGTCCAAAAGGGAATTACATTGGCTTTCAGGCCAAGGTTGAAACCATTTCCTAATCGGCTAAGTTTGTCAACTGTTCGCGTGCCGCAGTGGTTAAAACATACCATGCATGCGAAAACGGCGCTATACAAAACCGGCACCGAGCCAACTGTGGTGCATCATGGGCCATAGATGACTGTAGTGAACGATGGCTGCGAAGATATGTAAGGACGAATAGAGTGCAACTGTTGAGCAAATCGCTGCCCCGGTGAACCTAAGGGTTACCAATAGTGTCTCCTCAACGACCAATCTGCGAACGTTGCTACGTATGGGCCTCCAGAGGATGTGCCTAGGTCGTGTACCCATGCTGGCTGGAATTTGCACGTGTACCCATGCTGGCTGATATTCATCAGCGACGAAGGCTGGAATTTCCACGCCAATACTGCAACTGGACGTCCAGTGAGTGGTGAAAGATAGCCTTTTCAGATGAATCACGTTTTATACGTCATCGGACAGATGGACGTTGGAGTGTACGGCGTGAAAGGTCTCAAACCAAACACCCTGCAACAATTGCCGGAATGCTAGAAGACTGAGCGTTACAGTGTGCTGAATGTTTTCGTGGCATTCCCTGGATGGTCTCGCCATTCTAGAGGGCACAATGGATCAACAAAAGCATAGAACTATCCTTGGGGACTATGTCCACCTCTAATGGCAATTTATTTTTCCTCAGCACGATGGCATCTACCAGCAGGACAATGCAACGTTTCACGCAGCTCGCAGTGTATGTGCGAGGTTCGTGGAGCACCAGGATGAATTTACTGCAATCCTCTGGGAACCTAAATCGTCGGGTTTAAACCAATGGAGAATGTGTGGGACCACCTAGATCGGGCTGCTCGCGCCATGGGTCCTCAGCCAACAGACCTAGCGCATCTGAATACGGCACTGGAGTCGGCATGGCTCCCCGCCCCTGTCCGTACCTTCCAGAACCTCACTGACACACTTCCTGCACATCCCACAGCGGTCCGCGCTGCAAAAGGTGGTAATTCAGCCTTCTGACAGACGGCCCAATTAATGTGATTGGACAGCGTATAATAGTGTGAAAATTGACACATGAAAAGTGAACGAATACAAAAACAACGTGGGCTTATGACAATTAAATAAGCCGCGTTCAAAATTTTTCGTTTAGAGTCAGTTTTGGTGTGAAATGTAGGATTGAAACGATTAACAGATTAGAGAAAAGTTTCTTACACGAAGTAAAAAGGGCTGTTAAATAGTCCCGATATCTGGAAACTAATTTCTGGATTCTAAAGTCAGCTGCACACTACTATTGGTCATACACCATTAGATAGCTCTGGGGTAATGTATGCATAAGCAAACCGTTAATGTCGACACTGCGTACTTCACACCCTGTGAGCCGTAGTAAAAATTGCCGTTTTGAAGAGCGCGCCGCAACGCTTAGTGTAAAGCAGTCGCCTTCCGTTTCTGGCGGTGGCGCCGCTGTGGCAATCGCAGCTTGGGTGTCTCCCTCTGGGGGAAAGCGGAAAAGTTGCCTGTTCACGTGCATTTAAGGGGCGAAATCAGCTCCGCAATGGGTCAGTCTGTGAGTCTGAGTCTAGTCAGTTGGTCAGCCGGCTCAGTGTCGGGCAGTCAGTGTCTGTCCGTTTGTCGGTCTACCCTTCGTTAAGGAGGTCAGAGTCGCCGAGTCTGGTTAGTTGGCCAGCCAAGTTAAGTCTGGGTCTGTCTGTCGCCCGGAGTGCTAGTATGTGTTAGGCCGCCAGTCTGCTCGAGTCTGTTTAGGCAATGGGCATTGGCGGTTGGTCGGTCGCGCACTGAGACACAATATGACTTCTCCGCCTGGAGCGTTGGCGCATGTGAGGTCGCCACGTGAGTCCAGTGGCTGCGCCGTATAGCGAGGCGTAGTGGCTTCGCGGCCGACACGAGAGCAACAGGAGTCGAGTCTACCCCCGAAATCGGTCTGGCCGGCGCGAGCTGCGACGCCGTGAGACGGGATATCGGCGCGCCTTACTGCGTCCGTTGAAGCGGCTGGCAGCGGACGGTTCGGGAGAGCGTTGGGGGTGCTGCGCCAGGTCTTCGCCAGAAATCGCAGTTTATTATAAGTGACTGGAGATATGTTGTGTCACTTGTTAAATTCTACTTGTTTTCTTAGTGAGTCTGTCAGTCTCGGGCAGTCTGGTCAGTCTGGGAGTCGGTGCAGTGAGGCGACAGAGTCAGTCAGAAGGCAGGCACTCCCATGTTAGTCGGTCGGCTCTAAGTCTGTCGCTGTTGGGTTGTGAACTGAGTCGGGTTCGTCGTTTCTCCGATGTTGGACGAGTTGGCAGTTCAAATGGTTCAAATGGCTCTGAGCACTATGGGACTTAACTTCTGAGGTCATCAGTCCCCTAGAACTTAGAACTACTTAAACCTAACTAACCTAAGGACATCACACACAGCCATGCCCGAGGCAGGATTCGAATCTGCGGCCGTAGCGGTCGCACGGCTCCAGACTGTAGCGTCTAGAACCGCTCGGCCACTTCGGCCGGCGAGTTGGCAGTCAGCAGCAGGCAGGTCCGCACGGTGCAGGTACGCGCCAGGACCGTGGTTGACGCAGATGGAAGGCCGTTGGTCGATCGGTCGGCTGGTCGTCAGATGGCGACATGTGGTCTGCTGAGCACGGACACTAGTATCAGTCGGGAAGAGTTGGCAGCCAGCAACGGTCGGGTCCGTATGGTGTTACTATTCGCCGGGACCGATGTCGGCGAAAGCGGGCTGCCGTTGGTCGTTCCTCGGCCGGTCGTCTTAGTCGACGACGTCTTGGATCCTGAGGATGAACACCATTTTCCGAGTCGGGATGTGGTTGGACCTTGTTGATTCGTTGGAACTGAGCAGCGACGCCGTCACCACAGCGCGAAGCCAGGCCAGAGCTTTTGGCGGCGCGCACGCGCTGTTGCATGTGTAGGTGCTAGCTGCGAGAGCGACTCTTCGCTTTCCTCCGAAGCAGGATCATCAAGTTAATTAGTTACTTCTTTTAAAATCTCGACTGTTACGATTTGTTCGTTATTTGTGGATTGTTGTTTCCTCAGCAGTTCACGCGTGTGATAACAAGTGGTGGGTGTTGTTTTCTAGAACCCGCAGCCTTCTTCCGTAGTGGTTTGACAGTTGCAACTTGTGTTTTCTGTATTCTTTTAAACTTGTCTTGAGTAGTGTTTGATGCCTTGATCTTGGTCAGGCCGAGTTAGAAAGTGTAGGTACCTTGGTTTACTCGACATCGGCCGATATTCTGTTGTTTGTGCAGTTGGATCTGACGGTTGGAAATCGGTCGGAGTGCTAATATGTCTGTCGTTCGCAGCTGCCTCTGTCATGTTTGTCGGATTCGGTGTTAACGAATTTATTGCTTAAAGGCCGAATTCTTGAAATATGTTTTTATCTTGCCTATCATCTTGTGAGGTGGTATATGTGTAATGTAGAGCCTGTTGTACATTTTATGTAAGTCTGCATTTTATGGGTTTTATTTACTCATTTTAGTTTATAAAGTGGCCACCCTTCCACCGTAAAACTTCTTTAAAAACAAGTAGCACTTTCGGTGGTAAATTTTAATGTGAGTGTTTTGTACCATTTCCATCCCTCTTACGGGGTGCATAGTTTATGTGTTTGTGTGAGTTTTTTAGTTTAATCGCGTGTGTTGCAGATTTACACCAGTGTAATCTTTCAGAGGTTGATGTTAGCGGTCGTGACTGCGGCCGTGTTGAAAGGGAGTAGGCAAACTTCTCAGCCCGAAGGCTCCTACTGTTAATATTGTTCTTTGCCTCCAAAATTGTAACCTGATATTTCGAGGGTGCTTTTCTGCTTATAATTTTAAATCTGTTTTTGAAAAGGCTTTTCGGAATAAAATTCACATTTGTTAAAAGTAATTTTCCATCAGTTACTTCCTGGCAACTACTTCCACGCTCACCTAGTGTGATTTAATGTGTTAATGTTCTAGATGAATCGCTAGTAAAGAAAGTAAATTCTCGGTTCACCCTGAAAGACCGATTTCGAATGATCTTGGAGTGTGAAATATATCTGCACTTCATTAAGAACAGGTCGCATTTTGCGTCTAAAGGAACGCGTATCTAAAACTGTAAATAACTAGCTCGATAACTTAAATATTATTATCAATACAATTACTAATGGAGGCCCTTTGTCACCGCATTTCCCTCCAGCTCTTAGCTAATGATCAAGCTCGTTCCCAGCTCGGCAGTTCCGTCTATTTGTGACGTAACTCCTCTGTTGCTACATAGGGACCAATGTTACACATTTGTGTGCCACAATTAGCTTGCAAATCCAATAACAGCAATCGCAACCTTAGGTCTTTATCAGGTGGCCCGGTGTATATTGCCCAGCAGACTGCGCAATGGATTATCGTCGTGTCCGTCATTACTGTGTAGGCAGACACACATCGATCCCGTGCCGAAGAGACAATAGCCACCCAACACATATGGCGTGTGTGGCTCCTATATTCCATTGTTCTTCAGAAGCAGGAAAAATTGTGTATACTTAATTACACTCTGACGTCAATCATCAATCTGCCAGAGTTCCGCTACAAGAAACCAGACAGTGTGTTTAAATAGAATATAGTTAAATTACATCTGGTTATGGTAAGAAAATTAGGTTACGAAATGAGACACTGCAAGTAGTAGATGACTTTTGTTATTTGGGCAGCTAAGTAAATGATTATGGACGGAATAGAGGGATATAAAATGCCGACTGGCAATCACAGGAATTGCGTTTCTCAAAAAGGTAAATTTGTAAACATCGAATAAACATTTGAATGATAGGAAATCTTTCCTGAAGGTATTTGTCTGGAGTGAACGATAAACAGTTCAAACCAGAACAGAACAGAAGCTTTTGAGGTGTGGTGCTATAGCAGAATGCTGATGGTTAGACCAGTAGATCGGATAACTAATGAAGTACCCAGTCGAATTGGAAAGAGAAGAAATTTGTGGCATAACTTGGTTAAAATAAGATATCGGTTTACAGAACACATCCAGAGGCATCAAGGAACTGCGAAATTCGTAATGGAGGAATATGTGGGAGACAAAGGCTTGATTACGTTGTGTGTGTTCAAAGTGGTTGGAGGTTGCAGTAGTTACTCAGAAATGACGAGCGAGGTTCCACTAGCGTGGAGAGCTGCGTCAAACCAGTCTTCGGACTTACGACCACAACACACTTAAGTAACGGTCAGCAACGGAGATATGAAGTACAACGGGGGCAAGAGGGCGGGGGAAGCGAAGCAGGGAGATATTAATACAAAGGTTCCACCAAAACGAATACAAAATTGGTTGCGATTTCTTAACTGATGCAGTTATTTATTTTTAATTTCTGCAACCAGTCACTTTTATTTTTTTTATGTTTAACATAATACAACGCGTTTCGAACATATTCTGTTCAATAGGTGTTCATACGTACGTACATACAAACAGAGAAATGTTACTTAAAAATAAATTGTCTTAAACTAAATTAACCTATGACTTTTTGTCCATTGTTCGTTACTGCAGTCGCTGCCGTGGCATTTGGGAGGGGGGGGGGGAGGGGGAGGCGGGCAGTGGATGGCCAGAAACGGAGGTCAGTGTTGTCTGGTTTTTCCTGTTGCTGGTTATGTATGACATCAAAGCCTGTATAGGATGCAGATAGTTTTGCATCAGCTGTGTGACGCGAAAGTCGTGTTAAAGGCGTTTATATGACAGTTGATCACTTACAATTTTATTATCTAGATTTTGTATCGATATCCTTGGTACTACAGGACCTAGGACTAGCAATGGAAAGCCCCCCCCCCCCCCCTCCCCCCGTCAGTTGCCTCATAGCTGAAATATTTATCAACCATACAGAAAATAAAATACTGACACTAAATTATAACATCACAAGCAAAGTTAAATTTTATACGAGATAGGTAGATGACATCCTCACTCTATTTGATGGCACAGAAGATGAAGTGACAAGCCTTTTTAGTAAATTGAGTAGCCCACTTAAAAATATTCAGTTCACCCTCTAACAAGAAGACAACACCACACCTTTTATCGACATGGAAGTATCAAAACAGAACCAAAAGGTAGTTTTCAACGTTTACAGAAAACCTACTGACACCACTATACCAAACTCCTCTCCATATACCTCCTCCCACAAAAAAAAAAAAACACTGCTTATAGATCAATGCTGAAAAGAGCACACAAATCTCCACTTCAACATACAAAACTCTAGTAAGAAATAGAAACCATAACATATACCGCAATAAATAATGGATATGATCCTTTACTAATTAATACCATGTTACAAAAGATAAAAAAAACTGTACAAATAGTATCAAACTACACTCACAACTGACAGCGACCCAGCTGTCAAACACGTAAAATTGCCCTATCTTGGAATAGCATCCGACAAATTAGCAAGACTAGTCAAAAACACAAATGTAAAAATCAGCTTGAGCACCAACAACAACCTAAGTAGGAAGCTTATTCACAGTATAAAATCATCAGTTACAAGTCTTGATGTATCTGGCATTTACAAAGTTACCTGCAGCCAATGCAGTAAATATTATATAGGCAAACAGACACAAATTTCAGAACTCGATTCAAAGAACATTTAGACTGCTAGAGACTTGATAAATGTAACACATCAGCAGTAGCAACTTACATTAAAGACACACGCCATCCTTTAAAAATCTAAGAAAACCTCGAAATTTTACATAAAATAGGAAAAGTAAAAGAATGGACATCGTGGAGGAAATGGAAATTTTCTTTCATAATACCGAAAAAGGAGATAACATTCTTAATGACATAACCGAATTCAAAAACTCAAACTTCTTCAACAGCCTGAAGCCAATTCTAACTCAATAGATTCAAGATGTCAATGTAAAGAAAGACTACAAATCTGTCAGTATCAAAATATCTATACAAAAACTCTATAATCGATACTGACTAATGTGCTAGAAGTCCACCATATTGTATTAAGTGCATAACTTTTACATGCATGTCGGGCAGTGGCCACGTGTAATGTTACTCAACAGCTCCGCTATTACACAAATGATCCAAGTGAAACTACAAGGCAGAAAATCGTAAGTGATCAACTGTTATCCAAAAGCCTTTCACACGATTTTCGCAACACACAACTGACGCAAGATTATCTGCATCCTATAAATGCTGTGATGTCATATATAACCAATAACAAGAAAAATCAGCAGAGGACATCACTGACATCGACTTCTGGCCATTCACTGCCACCCCCCCCCCCCCCCCAAATGCCGCACCAGTCCCTACAGTAACGAACAATGGACAAGAAGTTCTAGGTTAATTTAGTTTACGACAATTTATTTTTAAGTAACGTTTCTCTGCATGTATGTACGTATAAACGCCTGATGATGAACAGAACATGTTCGAAGCGCGTTGTATTATATGAAACATTAAAAATAAAAGTAACTGGAAGCAGAAATAAAAAATAATTAATTATTCCACACAGCAACGGTACACAAACTATCCATTATGACCGAAAATAACGGACGTAGATTTTGTCCATACCATCCAGTTATAGTAGCTCTTACTTTACATGTGCTCCACTATCTCCTCTCTGTATAGCAACGTGCTGGCATAGAGTTCTTGGTGGAAAAGGAGCGTAAATTAACCGTTATTCGTAGAAGTCTGCAGAATATATACTGAAATGGCACCACAGTTGCACACATGTGTCTGAAGAAGTTTACCTAAGGGGAAACTAAAATTAAAGACGAACAATGTAAAGTGAGACTTTCAGCGGAGTCAGTGAGTAGGCGATTTGAATCCTGTGGAGACACATGTCAACATTAATGATCTTCCAGCACTACTAAACAGTGGCCTAGCATTTTTGAATAGAGGAAGAGTCATTCAAGTTCATGTGAAATACGAACAATCAACGTCAGTTAACACTGAACTTCAGGTTTGCATTACTTTCATTATAATGATGGTAGGGAGCCAGAGCGAACTAAGACGGAGACACAATGTAATCCAGACAAGAAAATGTCTATTCAAACGCGACTGACTGTGTCAGTGGTTACCTTTATTCTATTACTCTTCTTTACGAACAAGAAAGCTACTGACAATGACAGATATGCTCAGATATATTTCAAGGGTGATGCCTAAGAGTTTTCAGAGGAAAAAGTCTTCTCCGATTAACGCTGTTATGGTGACGTGTTCTGTGGATAATTTCCTATCTTTGGCTATAAAAGACGAACTTCCAAGTTCTGACACACCGGAAATACGAAATGAGAGGGAGTGCTGTTCATTCATATACATACATTCTCTAATGTCTGTTGTTGGGATGCACTAGCTTCGAGATATATATTCTGAACTTTCTGAAAGAACAACCATCATTCGTATTATGTTTCGTTCATTTAGCCACTTCTTAGAGCATGGCTAAATATGAAACGCACTATTAACTACAACCGAGCTCTGACGGAACAATAAACATATCTTAAATAGTGGATGGGGAAGAGGAGGAGTCAAACGAAATGTCGATGTCTTCATAAGTAAACGAAGAGTGGTAAACTGATATAGTGTACTTTATACGGCGCTATAATTTTTTACTTGCCTTATAAGAATTCTCTCTTACTGCCTCCTGGAGTCCCACAGCAGATTCTAAACAAAACAGCTCCGGAATACGAAAGTGGTGGACGCGTCTGCACTGCACGTACAGACCAGGAGCCTGTTTGTGGCGGAAAAGGAACATAATAGCAATTGTCAATATACATCGGTAAAATCGTATGCCCCACATTAGTTCACATGAGTTTTTCGCAAGCGCACTGATGCCAGCTAGCTGAAGCACCTTTGCGCTTTACTGCTGTCACCCATGCGATTCTGAAATAACGTTATTGTCTGAGAGGCAGTAAATTATTTTTTGCCATAAACAGAGGTAATATTAACCTGGGAAGAGGCAATCTGGATGACAGCACGACTACGTCACAAAACAAGTGTTCACAGGAGTTTCAGTTTTCAGCGGAAAGGCTGAGTGCATAGAACACAATGATATTCATAAACCGGATTGAGCAGAACGTATTGTGCAAGAAATTTATTTAATTTTGCTCTTTTAAAACTACGTCATTTGTAAAACATTATTCTTTACACATATATCTTTCGATACCTATGTGTTATCTTCAGTGAATCTCTTTTAGTTTCTGTAAAAATATTATACAAGGTTAGCTATTGGTTTTTTATTTTAGACATTTCTAAATTTTATTTTGATTGCTCATCTGAAACTACATTACCTTGAAGACATTAACTTGAAGACGAAATTATGCAGATTGGCTTGCTTGGCTTGACAGCATGTCATCTGCAGCGTCGTACAAAGAACTTCCTTTAAGATTTACTATTTTTAACAACTTTTCCTACAGAAACAGTTGAGCATCTGTTTTCTTTATTTGTAGAAATTATACATACTGATTTAATAGTTTTCTCGCTTCACGCACATCTGGTATCGCACTTTTCAATACACGAGAACGAGATTTACGAATAACTTATGTCACCACGTTCATTGACAAACAGTCATACAGGAGTGAGACAAACTTAATAATGGGCGAATCCCACAAGGATACTGCATTCGCTCTTATACTAAGCCCAGATAAGTGGTGTTCCAATGACTTTTAACACGCTGACTGCCACATCGCCGCTAGCGGCCACAGCAGAGTCTTACGCCTGACGCATGATGCCGTAGCCTGGTCTGGTCTGGCGGTGGGACATCCTTCACTATGGGTGCGGCAGGCCCGCCCGGTTGGCCGTGCGGTCTAACGCACGGCTTTCCGAGCAGGAAAGAGCGCCTGGTTCCAGGCACGAATCCACCCGGTGGATTTGTGCCGAGGTCTGGTGAACCGGCCAGTCTGTGGGTGGTGTTTAGGTGGTTTTCCATCTCCCTCGGCGAATGCGGGCTGGTTCCCCTTGTACCGCCACAGTTACACTACGTCGGCGATTGCTGCGCAAACAAGTTCTCCACGTAGGCGTACACCACCGTGGGTCGAACCGCACAATAACCCTTGGCTCCGTGTGGGGCGGCGGAGGGGTGAAGTGGACTGCGGTGGTCGTCGTTGGGTTGTGGAGCACTGCGGCTGCGGCGGGGACGGGGCCTCTCCGTCGTTTCTAGGTCCCCGGTTAATATACAATACAATACATAGAATGGGTGCGGCAGTCAAACGTGTTAAAGGGCGATTCAAAAGCTATACATTTGCTGATGTCACATGCGTACTAATTAAGTGCTCAAACTCAAAGTTAGCCTACAGATAATAACTGAGCAGACATACGGGGGCTTTACTGCTTGACAATATTTTCAGCCATTTTTCCTCAGTTGCTACTTCAATTATGTTTTATCATATAAATAAAAAATATTCCGTCTTCTGAAACTAAATATTTTAATTGTGTGTACCAAATATGTTTGACCCTATTTATGATAGGTATCTTCAATTGTATTGACTTTCTGTACTTTGTCTCCTGCAACTGAATGTTTTATTTGTTTCCACCAAATATGTTTTACTTATTCATGCTGGGCGTTTTGAGTGACATCCATTTTATGAACTGCGTCTGCTGCAAATGAACATTTTATTTGTGTGTACCAAACAGTGGTATTCATTTTATGAAGTCCGCCTCTTGCAACTGAAAACTGTACAAACATCGTTCGCCTATTCATAGTAGGTATCTTCAGTGGCATTCACTTCATGAATGGTGTGGTTCCGCACCGTGTGAGACGATGATTTCTTTCGTCATTGCCTTACTATGGCTTCAGTTGTGCAGTTCAAACACTGCGTTGACGCGCTGACGATCAACAGCCGTATTCAATTGAGAACGAACTTGCAAACTGCGACTATGGTTCTGCATCAGTTGTAGGATGTTTCACAACGAGTGAAAATTTGTGCCGGACAGTGTCTCACATTGCACTACAGTATCTTATGGCATAGCAAAGCAATACCGAAAGAAAACAGTGCCTCACCCTGTGCAGGAATCACGATAATATAGAGCGAGCACAAAGGAGGGAAGACATAACGACAAATGGAGATTTGGTCCGCTACAGGAAAAGCGTGCTCGGATAGCCGAAGTGGTTAAGGCGGCAAGCAAGAAATCTGGGTTCGAATCTCGGTCTGCCACAAATTTACGTTTGTTCAGAAATAACAGCTAATGCAGAACCACAATCGCAATTCGCGAGTTCATTCTTAATTGAACACGGCAAAAGAAAATTATAAATTTAGTGTATTAGTCATCCCTACTACACACTGCCTGACCGTCAAGATTCAAGGGCTGAAAATTCGTATAAGCTAAGTGGTAAGTAGCGTTATACATTTCAAAGCTCTGTGGCGAGAAGTGGTGTACAGTTATTAGGTTTCTTTTCTTAGAGATATGTGTAACTACAATCTTTTGAAAAGTACCTATGTATATTTTACTTGACGATCCTACAGCCGTCGAAATATTTTAGCATCAACTGTAGTAGGTATACCTATACTACCCATCGTTGACGTATGAAAATTTGCGCCAGGCTGGGCCTCGAACTCGGATGCCCCACTTGTTGCGAGCAGTTGCCTTACAACTTAAGACTACCCGAACGCGTTCCCTGGACGGACGAAGGGATGAACAGACGAGACCATGACATAAGTATGTAGACAACATGACATATGGAAGTTTGCGTCGTTCCAGGGAGCGTGTTCGGATAGCCTAAATTGTAAGATGACCGCTTCCTGTCGACCGAAGTGGCCGTGCGGTTCTAGGTGCTGCAGTTTGGAACTGCGCGACCGCTACGGTCGCAGGTTCGAATCCTGCCTCGGGCATGGATGTGTGTGATGTCCTTAGGTTAGTTAGGTTTAACTAGTTCTAAGTTCTAGGGGACTAATGACCTCAGTAGTTGAGTCCCATAGTGCTCAGAGCCATTTGAACCATTTTTGACCGCTTCCGCTAAGAGGAAAATCCGGGTTTGAGTCCCGATCCAGCACAAATTTTCATTTGCTACCGACGGGTAGTATAGCTGAAGCTAAAAGAATTCGCAATTCAGTGAATATATTTCGGGAAGTACCTATGGAATCAAGAGCTACAGAATATAAATGGCTGCTATTTATAGTGAGTGGTTCTCTCTATAATTTAGTAGGCTAGATTTATGTGGCACAATCAAAAATAGCATTGATCAGTATAGTGGTAGTTTATTGTTAATGTAATTCACGGTTAATGTTTTCATTATTTGCTTTCTTTGTTACTGAAAACCACCTCCAAAGTTCTCCTTCATGAAGCGACCTACAGACCATCATGAAAAAAACCTCAATTAACAAACATGTTTGGAAAGCTGACGGCCACAGCTTGCAACAACAGGTTAACTAGGGTAAATAACGGAATCTTTCCTGCAGTTCCTGCAGCGGCGGGGGTGGGGCGGTGCCAACGATAAGCTGATCTTGGAAAACGTTCTCGCCGTTGCGGGATACGCAATCACACGCTTAATATATGTTGCTGGGATTAGTTTTGTCACCAGAACTTTACCCTCATTCAAGACGAATCACATTTCAATCTGTCATGTGTTCCTATGTGTCAGAATCTAATCTAAACACCTCAGCCACGTGCACAAAAAGAACGGGTGTTAATAAGGACAACCATAGATTTGCATCTAACTTCAATTCTGTTTCGGAAGCTGCCTTACATTGCACTGCGCTATATGAGGGTATCGACTCAAGTGACATATTATTTAGCATGTTGTATCGCATGAGAGAGAGGAAAAACGCGAGGTCAGAGTTTAAGGTCGCGTCGACATCGAGGCCATTAGGGACGAAGGCCTATCTCGGTTGGATAAGGACGCGAAAGAAAATCGGCTGCGGATTTCATTCCGTTGAAACTAAATCACTTACGGTAAGCCATGGAAAATTTAAGTCGAAGTGGACGTGGGAGATTTGGAGCTCTTTCCTCTGGGAGAGGGAGGGATACGATCGATATTATAAATTTTAAAAAAGTATCATTTTAAAAGCATAGTGTTTTTGTTAAGTAAGCAGTGAAACTATAAAAGCGACAACAACACCACTTGAGCACTATGAGACAGACACTATTTGTTAACGGAAGAATGGAACTGTTATTTCGTGTTACTGAATTGACGCAGGCCACTAAAGGCCGATTATATAAAGCACTTAACCTTAGGTTAAGACAGAAAGTAACCTTAGATCAAACTTAACCTGGAAATCAGCGTTGTACAAATGTTAACCCTACATCATATCGCCGTGAAGACGGATCATATTTGACTGGCGAAAATTCGTGGTTTAAAGCCAGGTTCAGCTCTAATCGTCTGTTTATAGTATAGTGGCACTACGATTCATCGCTTTTGTTTTTAGCAGATACCAAATGAAATGATAACAAGATATTATTAACACAAACAATGGCAAGTAAATATGTGACTACGCCATTTCCATTCCGCTGATGTTCAAAATAATTTTTTTTCCATCTGGACGGTTAGGTTAAGAAAATTACCGTGATTACTTATCGATCAATCTCATAACAGCTCTTGGGAGACGACTAATTTGTGTGATTAGGCATTTTACAGACACTCAGCAGCAGAGTAATAAAGTAAAATTCGAAATATTTGCAGGGAACAGTTAAGCACGGGAATTTTGTCAGGAGCCAATAACGATTCAACATCACTTGTATATGTTCTCTTTCGGCTCTAGTAGCAGTTACTATGCAATTCGTATTAAAATGTTAACTACCGGACACGTCCTTAAATTGCTATGATAATTCACGTGCGTTGATTAAGAGAACATGAGTTAATACGTTGAAATACATTAACCGCAGAACTCTCTTGATTCATTTCGATGACTCAGAGGTTGCGTTGTGGACTGCAGTGCAAAAGATCGGATGTTCGCACCGATGTCATTTTTTGAATTTTTTCCGTTTGTTAGTACTTTATCTATATTATTGTTCGTAAAGATAATTGTATCAGCACTAGCATGTCATTCCATAGCACTGACACAATACCATACTCTCCGTTTTCCGAGTATTCTGCACCACAGTTGGACAAAATGCTGTGTGCAAGAGCCCTTAGCGAAGTGAATCACTTTGTTCCCTTTCGTTTACTTTACACATATCTGAGCATCCAATGTGTCCACAGAGGACGTTGATGACGGAGTTCAACGAGTTCCCCGCACGTTCCATGAAAGGGTGAACCCACTCCAGGAGTTAAGTAACATGTCATTTTAGCTGACGTTTCGTTTGGAGCAAAGTACTGTAGAGCAGTTGGAACTAAGGCTAAGAGATTATCTGATGAAACCAATCAAAAGAAACCAACCACTGACTGCAATGTGCATGTTGCTGTTCACTTTAAGATTTTACGCCACATCAACCTTTCAAATGGTGGTTGGTGATCTGCTTATAGCAGACATAGCAATAGCTTGCAGAGCTGTCCATAAGGTATCGGCCAAACGAGAGAATTTATAAGTCAACAGCAACTTCTCTCCACGCTTTTACCGTTTTGGCCACAGTGGTTTTACCTGTTCTTTCTTTTTTTTTTACTCACTTATATCTTTATGCCGGTCCAACACAATTTCCAGCAGCAAATATTTCTCGTACTGCGAAAAGTTTGACGATCACTCCTTTTTGTCTTTACTTGCTCCCACGGTTATAGCACAATACTTTCGATAGTAAATACTGCGTATCTACGATGTAAGATAAATATTTGCGGTCGAAGCGCAATAATAGTGTCGATATCCGATTTTAGCCACGTTGCCAAGCGTGTTATGTGCTTAAGATCACATCTGAACTTGCTTCGGTGGATCCAAGTTTAGCGTTATTTTACAATAGAACTGAGTCCTGAAAATATTTCACTTTTTGATCTAATGTCAAATTTTATCTCCAGTCAGCGATGATTTTACAATATATCCTAAGAGTTATGCATTCTGTAAGTGTGCATCAGAACTAAGTACACTGCCTCTGCTTAGAAATCAGAGTTATGCATTCTATAAGTGTGCACCACTACTAAGTACACTGTATCTACTTAGAAAACTTTTTATTGATTTCTTAAAACATTTTTTCACTACACAAACAGGCACCACCGAGAACATTTTCTGATTAGCCAGAAGATTCATAACAGTGAAAGCGAGAAGGCTAATGAAATACGGAATTCAGTCGATGGCCGTCCTCGGAGCTCTGCACGCGAGAGGAAACGTTCCATCCGCAGCTGTCCCACTCCTGATACATTATAGTGAAGAGAGCCTACTATTCAACGAAGTGCGACACCTAGAACAGAAAATTGAGCGCGGCGGCAGAAAGAAGGCAAATAGAATCTAAAAAGTGATTACAACAGAGTAAAATAGGGATGAAAGAGTAGCCTGAACGGGGATTCCACAGATGTAGCACACGGCGGGATACACCCCATCCTTAACCACCCTGGCCATGCTTCGGACATTAACTGAGAATAAAGACCACCTGATTATAAAAACGAATTTCGCGGCGAAAACTGAGAACCAGTTCAGCCATCCGCGAATCGTCAACCAATATTAGAAGCTATGAGTCCTGAAATCCGTACTTAGCATGGGGTACCAAAAAGGAGGGCGTGTTCCACCAAGAGATGAGTTAAAAGTCTTTAAAGCTCCACACCCAAAACGTAACGGTGGTTCGTAACACACAATAAAAGTATGGCTAACCCGATATAACCAAGGAGAGAGTGACAGTCTTCTTGATTGTGCAGAGTTTATTAAACGAGGCAGTAACCAACCAGATGTTCCGTTTCCGAGCGAGCGGAGACTTCACATGCACCTGCAAACACGCACCTGAGGTCGGCAAGGCGAATGGGGAGCGAGTAACTGCTCTTCCCGCAAAACAGTCGGACAGGTATACCCACACGACTTGGGACCCACAAAGGTCAAGGGATCCACAGAAAGACAACTGAGCAGGCAACGCGACGAAAGTCAGCGAGAAGGTCATGAACAGCGGAGACCAAGAGTGGCAAGGACAGCATTGGTCAATAGCTTGGAAACTGCTCACTCAGTCAGTACATATTAAAACACGTTCAAGGAAGGCCCGTTTAATAAAACGGAGGGCGCTGGTACGGGCTGTGAGCTCTGCCATAAACACTGCATGTTCCTGGCAGGAAATGGCGTTCCATACCGGCAGGAGATGTAAAAGCATAACACGTCTGATACACAGTTTTAAAGCCGTTGGCGTAAAAGATGGTAACACCCTGGAACTCTTGAAGAACTGGACGTAACAAATACCATAAGGTCCTGGGGGCGACAGAGACTTCAGGAACTTCGAACAGATCGGTCCTAATCCGTGGCCTGGCCACCATACTTGGGGGAGTGTACGAGAAAACAGTCTTGGGTAGGGGAGGGGAGGGGAGGGGAGAGGAGAGGAGGAGAGGGGAGGGATATGGGGATCTTGACAGAGGGAAGTGAGGCACATTCCAACTGGTAATCTCATCCGAGGGTGGGACAGACGGATGACACACCTGTATAGAGAATAGGATACGTGTGTTGATCAAGGAACTCCTGAATGGCGATTGCATCGGAGACCAAGTGCTGGTACCACAGAACCTGGGGGGAGAGGGGGGGGGGCAAAAAACCCGCTTCGATAAAGAGACTGCCTGTGGAACTAATCTGAAAGGCACCGGTGGCCAGACACAGGCCACGATGGTGGACTGGGTCTAACAGTTTTAAAGCTGAGGGAGCCGCCAAGCCATAAACCTGGCAAAAATAGTCCAGTTCCGACGAAACCAGCGCCCGATCTGGGTAAGAGTAGCATCATCCGCACTCCAAGATGTGTGGGCAAGGAAGCAGAGACCGTTAAGTTTATGCATGCAGCTAATCTTCAGGTGTCAAATATGGGAAAGCTAGGTCAGCGTTTTATCCAAAAGGAGGCACAAGCAGAGTTCTGGGCCAGGATGGACTATGGTACGACGATAGAAATGCATTACCCGTGATTTTGTAGGAGAGAACTGGATACCATGAGAAAGAGCCCATGCAAAGGCCACCGGGTGATTCCTTTGAGCTGACGTTCAGCAGAGAGTACCGAGTGGGAGCCGTATCAAATGCAAAAATGAACACCAGTTTCGAATTATTTTCATAGTTAAAACTATCTTGGTTGCGAAATTATTTAATGTCAATGACGTGCTTCATCCTTTTGGGGCATCATTAGATTGTCTATAAGAACAAGAAACCAATCAATTAGTAACAGATAAAGGAAGGTGCATGGCACTATCTTGTACGACTACGCTGGTAAAATGAACTGAAAGTAATAAGAGACACAAAAGTCGGTGTATATGAAAGCCATCCGTCATACAGCTATATAAAATCCAAAACTGACGCATTAACAACTTGATAAATAATCCATCTGTCATACATGAAAGGTGGACCTAGTTAAAAGACAAGATAACCGCCAGTATTTCATCACGAAAGCACAGAAAATTGGCGGAAAAATTTCATCGACTATCAAAAAATGGTTCAAATGGCTCTGAGCACTATGGGACTTAACATCTGTGGTTATCAGTCCCCTAGAACTTAGAACTACTTAAACCTAACTAACCTAAGGACATCACACACATCCATGTCCGAGGCAGGATTAGAACCTGCGACCGTAGCGGTCACGCGGTTCCAGACTCAAGCGCCTAGAACCGCATGGCCACAGCGGCCGGCTCACCGACTAGACTATCGCACGTTACCTGAACACACCAGTTGACACTATCATGGTAGTACAAAATAGGGCCGCACTTACGAAAATAAACGCGGTACGAGCCGCACCCAGCACGTACCACAATGTCCTTTTGGCGTGCACACAAATACCACTGAGAAGGAACAAGATGCAAACACTGCGTTTAGTGTGACAAGAAGAGCCCAGGTGGCGCACATGATCGGCGTAAGGCACATTTACGAAATATAAAAACCACGTTAACCTAATAAATTGCAACCACATGAAGACAAAAGTACATTAAGGTACCCCTATACAAAACAATATTTAGTTGAAATGATGACACAAAAGTAGCAAATCAAAATATGCCATTAACTGTCATACGGAGTAAAATAGCTAAATTTTAGAGTGCTCGCACGGCATACAAAACCAGCAATACAAACACAAAGCCGTCAGAAATAGAGGCAGGTGTAAGCATTGCAAAGTACTGACGTCGTCCTATTTCTTACCATTTGAATAAAAATGTTAAGTTGCAGAATACAAAAAAGTATTGTGACCTACGACAAAATAAGTTCATTAATAAGCACCCTTTAAAATATAACTGCCGTGACTTCACGCACAACAAAACAAACAAAAATTGGGCAATTGACAAAATAAAATGTATCACTGTAGTAATATTTCAAACACCAGAAGCACTGTATCATTGCTAATCAGTTGATCCTTCAGCAACTTGGCTTTATCAACATTGAGATGTTTAACGATTTCCAACTCCTCAAGTAGATTCAACTTTTTCCCTTTCTGAGCAAGTTTGCTAGTGTGAGTACGTTTAACTGAAGATGTTCAGCAAACGCAGAATTCTGTTTAACCTGGCCTTTCTTCCTTTGCATGTGCTCGCTGAACCTGGTTTTCGATATCCTAGCTCTCTGGCCCACATATGACTTGCACAATCACTACACTCTAATTTGTATTCGCCCAACCCAGCATACTAATCCTTATGAGGGCGTTTATTGCGAATGTAATTATGCTGGAGCTAAAACAACACGCTTATCTCGGTTCTTAAAAAGCTTAGCCAAATTATAAGAGAGGATTCGCACCAACAGAATATTCACAAAGCTGGACCTCGAAAACAGCGAGACGTGGAGACCTCTGTGTTCAGCTACTGATTTTTTTCTTCTTCTTTGTATATCGTATCAACAACTCCAAAGACTGTAGGTATTACTTACAGCGATGCATTTCAAATTCGCTAACGCTTTATCTATGGAGGATTGGCTGAGCGGTATTTTATCACACACACACACACACACACACACACACACACACACACACACACACACACACACTGTTAAAACACCACGCCTAACCAGTAAGAAGTAGAAGACAAACTTCGTGATGCACAGCTACAAACTACATGAGCATCTTCGTGTAAAGAATCCCTGCAGCCGCTGTATATCTCACATTTTAATAAAGCCACAGAACATTCGGCGTTTAGATTTCTGTCCAATGGCACAAAACTGGTTTAATTCAAACAATTCAAAATTGAAATCGGTATTCGACGTTACACATGGTGCAAAACGTGGCTGTATTTATTTGAAATTAGAATAAATAGATATTGTTATGAACGCTGAACGTGTAGGTCCAATGCCACAGGAGCGGGAACAGCGCATCAGACAGTGAGATGTAAAAAGTCGTGGGATACCTCCTAACATCGTGTCGAGTCTCCTTTTGCCCGGCGCAGTACAGCAACTCGACCTGGCATGGACTCAACAAGTCGCTGGAAGTTCCCTGCAGAAATATTGAGCCATGCTTCCTCTACAGCCGTCCACAAATGCAGAAGTCTTGCTGGTGCAGCAGTTTGTGCACAACTGGCCTCTCGATTATGTCCCATAAATCTTCAATGGGATGCATGTCGGGCGATCAGCGGGGAGGGGGTGGGGCAGATCATATGCTCGTAATTGTAAAGAATTTTCTTCAAAGCAATCGCGAACAATTGTGGGCCGGCGACATGGCGCGTTGTAATCCATAAAGAATTCCACTGTCATCTTGAAATATGAAGTCCACGAATGGCTGCATATCCTCTCGAAGTAGCCGGACTTAACCATTTCCAGGCAATAGTCGGTTCAGTTGTACCAGGGGGCCCAGTACATTTCATGTAAACACAGCGCAGATCGTTATCAAGTCACCACCAGTTTGCACAGTGCCTTGTTGACAACTCCAGTCCATGGGCGTCGTGGGGTCTGCGCCACACTCAAACCCTACTATCAGCTCTTACCACCTGAAATCGGGACTCTCATCAGAGGTGGTCACGCTTTTCCAGCAGTCAATGGTAGAACCAATATGATCACGAGTCCAGCAGAGGCGCTGCAGGCGATGTCGTGCTGTTAAAAAAGACACTTGCACCGGTCGTCTGCTGCCATAGCCCATTAACGTCTAATTACAACGCATTATAGTAACGGCTACGTTGATTTCTGCAGTTATTTTACGCAATGCTGCTTGTCTGTTAGCAATGACAGCTCTACGCAAATCCCGCTGCTCTCGGTCGTTAAGTGAAGTCCGTCTGCCACTGCGTTGTCCTTGGTGAGAGGTAATGTCTGAAACTTGGGTATTCTCGATACACTCTTGACACTGTGTATGTCGGAATATTGAATTCGCTAACGATTTCGAAATAGGATGTCCCTTGCGTCTAGATCTATCCACCATCCCACGTTCAAAGTCTTAATTCCCGCCGTGAGGCCATAATCAAGTCAGAAACCGTTTCACATGAACCCGTTGAGTAGGAATGACAGCTCCGTCTATGCACTGCCCTTTTATACTTTGTCCAGGCGATACTACCGCCATCTGTAAATGTACGTATCGCAATCCTAGGACTTGTCAGCTTGGTGTATGTACCACAAAATGGGTTTCCGAGAAAAGCTACAAATTACTGGACCTGTGTTGCGAGTTCTGTCAGAGAGGCCGTTTAGAATCTAGAGCGACCGCAGGTACGAACGTTGCGTAGGGCCAGGCCTTGCGGCCGTTACGTTTATCCAAACCATAAATACCTTGGCCTCAAGCAGGCTGTCAAACAATAATCGCTCAGCGGTCTGGACTAAAATAATAAACTCACGAGGAAGCGCGCACTCCCGAGACTAGAAATCAGGAAAAACAGATTCCCTCCCTCTCCCCCAACTCCTACCACTACTCTCTGTACACACCAACACGACGAAACTCTTAAAACAGCAACCGAATATCAACTTGACAACTTGATACCGCATTTGGCCCGTTTCCAGCGCCTCTTATGGGTATTAAAGTTCGGACAAAAATTCAGTGCCGATTTTCTAGGAAGTCTTGTTTTTTCTCCGCTCAAACTTTTTACGAAAAATAACTCTTTTCATTTTTTCTTTATACGATAACTGGTAATTCTTCTGATTTATGACAATTTCTCGAGTATATTTCGACAAAAATGAAAGCTAAAAATTTGTCCTGTTACACGTTCATCACATGAAGAGTTAGCTGAAAATACGTTACAACGAAGAAACACGAGTGCCACGCGGAAAGCGAATTTCTGGCGTGGTTTTTTGTCGACAGTGCGGCACGACATTTCTTAACAATGAGACTCAACGATCGTAAGGGACGCATCGCCCAAAATTCCTCCAAGGTCACCTGGTCTCATTATATGACTTTTTGTGGTAGTTTGTGAAAGACCACGTCTAGTGCCCCTCTTCCGACAACTTTAGGTGAACTGCGAAGCCGTACGTGAGCAGCAGTTGATTCTAGACATGTACGGGAAAAGTTTGACCATCGTCAGGTGAGAGTCACACTGATCATTTGTGAAATATAAGTACAATTTTTTATCCTAAACGTAACTGTAAATAGTCTCCTGGTTGAATGTGTATCTATGTAAAGGACATGTAAAATCTGATAGTTCTTTTGAAAATAAATCTTTGTAGCCGTAAACGAAAGTCTTGCGATATCGGATGATTCTTTCAGAAACACCACGTAAAGCATTATGACGTTTGCTGAAGTTTGCAGCAGGGAAGTGTACTGAACGTGTACGCTGCAACTGATGGGACAGCGGAGAAACACTGTCGACGGTTAGAAAGCGAAGTAGGTTAATCTACCCGAATATGGTCCCATCAAAAATGCATAGGCATCAATAAATAGGTAGATAAATAAAACTGGGCCACGAGTACTAGTCATGAAGCAGAATACTTATCTCGCGTAGGACAATGTGCATAATCAGAGAATGACATGTATACAGGGGGTGGACAAAAATACGGAAGCACCAAACACACAGCACATTACCATGATTAATACGGTGTAGGAAACCAGTAGCTATTGAAAACAGCTTCCAGTTACCTCAGAACACACACGTCCTGTAGGCTTTTCTAGGGAATAGCATACCATTCTTCCTGCAAAACAGCAGCAGGTTCAGGTAACAATGAAGATGGTGGACAGCCATCACACACCCTTCTCCTCAATTTAGATCACAAAGACTCAATAATATTGAGATCTGGTGACTGTGATGGCCATGGGAGATGAGGCAATTCACCCTTGCACCCACGAAACCAGTTCTGGACATGTGCTGTGTGAACAGGGCCCTGTTTTCTTGGAACACAGCACCACCATTGGGGAACAAATACTGTAGCACTGGACGGACTTTTTCAGCCAAAATGGTCAAATAATCCTAGGCAATAATGTGACATTGCCGAGTAACCATAGAGCCCATGGAGTACCACGATATGGCTGCCCGGATCGCCACCATGTTTCACTCTTCGCATCAAGCAGTCTGCACCGTAAACTTGTGACGGTGTATGTCAGAAGTTGGAAACACCGTGAATCAGCCGACCGAACGACTTTCTTCATTTGCTCCGTGGTCCGGAATTTATGGTTTGGGTACCATGTTTTCCTTATATTTGCATCACTGATGAGTGGTTTTGAAATTCCAGCTCGTCCTGCACTGCCCTGGTCATGGAGCACCCCTCTTGCTGTTTTGGTCTTGATAGACTTCGCAAGTGCGACATTCAGTTCTGCAGCGACTTTTGCAGCGGTCGTCCTCTTATTTTTCGTCACATTCCTCTTCATTCACGGTCTGACTGGATCACTCACAACACACACTTTCATACGCGTTATGACTTAGCGGACGATGTTTTTCCCCTTTAGGTGCATGCAGTGTAAATCATCTAAACGGCGCCTCTTTAAACAATAAGCGCTTCAGCTATTTTGGTTACATAAGTACCCATCATACAAGCACCAAATATTTGCCGACGTACGCAATAAGGAAACGTGGTTCTGCCTTGAGCAAACACATTTTTTTCTTGTTTTACTACCGATGCACATGTTTCTCCATTTTTATTTATTATCTGCTGAAAAATATACAAAGAATTTATGCATTTGATGTTTATCAGTTTTTGAGAACATAGTATTTGCACTGACAGAAACATTAACATGAAGAATAAATGTAAGCATTATTACATATCGGTTTTCACAACCCTGTCTGGTATTTGCAGCATGGCTGCAATGAATGTCTTTCAGTACGTTATTTGTAATTAATAAACGTTTATCACTGGTTTGTGCGTCATAGACTTTTTCTTCTTCTTTCTATAACACTACTGTCGTAATATTACTTTATTTTGTAAAAAACGTTCGTTTCCCACTTTCGAATCCACTCAGCTCCGATGTAACGCACTCACAACTACACAGAACATTGTTGTGGCCACGGCTGACACTTGCGACGTTCTGAGGGCACTGCACAAGTGACAGAGTCAAATTCAACAGCACAACCTGCAGGCTTGGCTAGCATCTGCATTTATGTTCAAGTATGCATTTCTCGCGGTGTTTCGATATTTTTGCACAACCACTGTTCCATTTGCCTGTGGCAAAATCCCGTCGCGCGGGAATGGACGACACACACACACACACACACACACACACACACACACACACACACACGCACACGCACGCACACGCACGAGAAAGAGAGAGACAAAGAGATGGGGTGTCGGTAATGGCAATCAACAGCTTGTTTATCATTGTCCTTGCGGAATGTGAGTGTATACATCTGGGGAGATGAAGGCCCCTCTTGCCTTGGCAGCGTGTCACTGGGTCTGGCGCGATCTCTCGCCAACGGGGCAGCCCTCCGCGCCGATACGGGCGGCGGATATTACCGGTTCGCAGCAACACAGCCGTGCCCGCCTTCGTGAGCGACAGTGGTGCTTCCAGTCCCGGCTTATTACTCCTGCGGCACGCAACGGAAGCTGTGGGCAAACGTCCGCTGGCTCTCGCGAGAAAGGCTGGCGCGCCAACGAAGCACGGACACAATGCAGTCACCCAACACGTATGCGCACTTGTTGTTACGCTATCTGTAATTACAGACGCTGTTTACTGCTGTCAGCATACCGAGAGGAGCTCTAGCGTCGTGCGCTCGTAGGAGGCTCGGAAGCTAGCAAGCATACTGCTACGGCTGAAAAGCAGCATTGATAATGTACTTCCTGTCTCTCGAGATGTAACGCCACTGGAGACAGCTTTCTTATCTTTTAAACATTCAAAATCGAAAGCAAACAGTTAACGTCCAGTAAAGCTAGTTAGTAAATTCGATCGAGCGTACGAGGAGTAGAAGTGGATAGAAACGTAGGATGCGGTGACAAGACGGGAAGAAAACAAAGACGTACAAGGGAGGCGGAAGGGGGGAGAGGAGGAGGAGGAGGAGGAGGAGGAGGAGGAGAGAAGTAGTTCGGTAAACCGTTGTCACACTTATTCCCTTGCTGTTACTGGACGAAAACGCCAAAGGCCACAAAAAACCGCAGGGTCTACGTAACAATGATTTTTCCTGCGAAACCATTCTGGCACAGAAATAAACAATCCAGAAGACGTTGCACCCGAACAACGGTACCTGCAGTACCCTATTATCGAACAAGTAGAGGATCTTTCCAGAAATAAATACAGCCATTTCGCCACTTTCTGGGTAAACGTGCTGCTATTTAATTGTCACATAATTTATTTAACAATTACTTGTCGATCACGCAACCGTATCCCACCTCTGACAATAGTCAAGTATCGACATCAACTACCACTGTTGTCATGACATTGCAGACGACGATTACAGACCAGCATGAGTCTGCGTGGTCACTCCGATCATAAATTTAAAAACCTTTCTACTGACCCTCAACGATTTCTTTCGAAACGAGAGCCAGAGCTGCACAGTCGGATTTCTTAATTAGTAGGTCGATCTTGCCGTCCAATTCTCAGCGTTCTGCATCGTTAGATTGAAAATTACATCTGAAGAGGGTGAGTAGGTTTCGCTTTGACGGTTGGCACGACACGTACTGGAGTACAAACGAAATCGTAATGGATTGTCATCAAGTAGTACTAGCAGTATATTAGTTGCGCTATGTGAGCATGAAAATAACTGACTGGATATACGGCAGAATTAAGGAGGGTATAAAATGTAGATCGAAAATGGCAAGGAAGACTTCCTGAAAATGAGAAATATGTTAACTAAAAATATATATTACTACGAAGTGTTTTCTACAAATATTTGTTTGTAGCTTAGTGTTATACGAAAGTAAAAATGGACAAACAAGACGAGACTGTAAGTTTACAAAATTTAGCGCTACAGAATAACGCTGGAGGTAAGATGGGTATATTAATTACCTAAGAGGTACTGAATAGAGGACGGATACGCTGATAGGGAATCTCCTGAGGAGTTTAGAGAGAGTTAATTTGGTTAAATGCTTATGAAGCGAGATAACTGTGATGACAAGACTTTCATGGGATAGCTTCACGAAAAGAACGGATACGCTGACATGGAATCTCCTGAGGCATTTAGAAACAATTAATTTGCTCAAGAGCTTACGAAGCGAGGAACATGGGAGGTCATACGAGATCCTTCCCTCGTAGAAACTAAATTTTCACACCGAAATCAAATGCTGGTCCGCCAAACGAACAGACCTCGTCAGTCCAGTATGAGACTGAGGAAAGCCACGATGTGTACTGGATATTGACCAGTAGCATGTGTAGGGCTTACAGACAGAATATAAGCTCAATTATTTCGCCATTCAAAGAAAAATAAATTAGCATGGTTTGCCACCGCCCTCACCCCTCCTTCCCACCAGACGAGACCCCGAGTACGGTCTTAAATCTGGTAACGTAGGGAGGTAAAAACCGTAAAGAGAAACCATGGTTTGAACACAGTGAGCAAGTTCAAATAGATGTAGTTATGGAAATATACCCAGAATAGGCAACCGTAGATAGCTGCATCAAAACGGTCTTCCGACTGATAACTACAATAACAAGAAATATGAAACTTCCTTACCAATCTCTGATAAACATTTACTTCAGGACTATGAATTCACTTTTTATTCTCAGACTTTCCCAATTCATTCCGCATATCTGACTGACACGTAACGGACTTTTTTTCGTGTAGTATTTTATAAGAAAATGCGCTCGCTGATGCAACTCTTTCAATTATTGCGACAAGTCAAACACTTCTCGTAGGGCCGTCCACATGCTGTAAAATTTAAACCCTTTATCCTCGCCATTTCGTCACTGGCATTAATGTATGCACGCAAGAACACTGTTATGAAGAGTGGTACGGCTGCTAGCCGCTGGCCTTTTGTCCGCCGCTAACGAACGCACATTCCCGTATTTAGAGTCACAGAGAAGATCCACCCAGCGTGCAGTTAACAGATTGGTATCTGCAAGGAGAAAATGTGAATAATAATAATTTGTGACCCTTCTTCAGTTGATATTATGGGTCAAACTCGACAAGACTTACGATATCTTTCTTCAAAAATTAGTTTAGTAGACTCAGATTATAATTCCAGTCATAAAATGTTTCAGGTCTATTTTCGTTACAATAATTATAACTCAAAACATGTTTTCGTTTTTCAAAGCTGAATGAAAATACACGCTTACAATGGCACGAAGCTGTTGAAACTTTCTGGGGCATTAAAAAGAACGGCCGTTTTCAGAACAGGCGGATTTGGATTCCCATAACCAAGATGTATTAATTTCTGAAAATAAGACTGCGTTATCGCACTAAACGCAGGCTAGCACTGGAAAATCAAAACATTTTTTCAGTAGATTTGTACAGTTTTAAGCGACGCACAAACGTTCTTCGACACACAGTAAGTTAGCCACACTCTAACGTGCAGTGAAAAGGTCACGTTCCTGAAAATACGGGACGACCTTGCTCCCATGCCCGACACGCTAACCACGCGCTCACTAGGCTTCTCTGTGGCGCTAAACGCGGTAAGTGTCTTCATGCGGCCATCATTAGCAACGAGGCAGAACCAGTTTTCAACAGAAAAAATAACAGACCTCCACCCTGCCGTCCAATGAGTTCTCGCTTAACTAACCTGAAGTCGCAAATAGAGGTGGCTTGAGGACAGTGAAACGCACGCTACAGGGCGTCTGGCTCGGAACTGTCCTTGAAGTAACCGATTTGTAACAGTTCACTGTGTCACTGTGGTGCCAACTGCTGCTCAAATTGCGACTGCAGATGCAGTACGATGCGCCAGAGGCATACGCTGAACACGATGGTCTTCCCTCTCGGTAGTGCCACGTGGCCGTCCGGAGCCCGGTCTTCTTGCGACCGTTCATTCTCGTAATCACAGCTGCCAGCAATCAATCATGTACAGCGGCTACATTCCTGCCAAGTCTTTCTGTAATATCGCAGAAGGGACATCCAGCTTCTCGTAGCCCTATTACACGTCCCCCTTCAAGCTCAATGAATGGGATCTTTGTCGTCTTAATGGCGTTCTCGACTAACATCAACTCACCACGTTGTAATGGTACTTGAATTACGTAACCGTTACGGCACCTCACCTCAACCTCTCGATACCAGCAATATTCTACTGTTTCTGTAAAATAATTAACATATTTGTGTGACAACAGATTTGATTTCATTAATGTAGAGGTACTTTGATACATCGACATGTTTATATTGCAATGATATTATTCTTATGTATATTCTTTCTTCTGTCACTATGATCTTTGACGTACGTGTAACTCTGATTTTTGGGCGCGTAAGCGGTAATTAGAGAGTCAAGTCTTGGTCGTCATGTTGAAAAGACGCAAATTGTAGTCAGTTTATGAAATGTGAACTTTAACAGTGAGGAAGATATTTTCAAGTATGTTTTATATTGTGAAGTGATGTTGCAACAAAAGTAATAAATAAGAAGTGTAACTTAAATTCGGAGTGCTGATTACTTTTTTACATCACCACTGTGCTAACTTGCAAAAGTTTAATCTTCAAGAATGGCTTATGAAACACATCTATAAAACTTTTGAATATCGCAGAATAACACCTAGGCCTCTTTGCATCCGAGCTTGGAATCATCACTACCTACATTTTCGACGATTGAGCCATGAGTTCACAATGAGACCAGCGTGGGAAACACGAAAAGATGAGTCCCTAGTTTATCCATTATTTCAAGAAATGACTTTAATAATTGTGCTCTAATGACACCTGCCACGTAATATAACTTTGTTGTTGCCCCAAAGTGCAATATTTAGCAGCGTGAGCAACACTACAATCATAATTAATTTTTGACCTTTGTTGTGGTAGGGTTGTTAGAAAGTCCAGTTTCAAAGGTAACACGCTCACGACCGTTATATATGTATTCAAAGCAATCCTATTCACACTCATGCGGCAGGGGCTAAATTTGAACAGATATCATCTTTCTGATGTAGAAACACGCCTATCAGCTTTTGCTTAAGTCGCAAAACTCCTCCTTGGTGTTGTGATTTTTTCCGTCGACGTATTTTTAATATCGTAAATAACGAATTTACGTCTTTGTGTCTGAAATGGATAGTACTATGAAAACATTCACGAGCTGTAAATGTTTGGTAATAAAAAAATGCACTGTCAATCTCGTTCCTTTTGTGCCGACATCTGACATTTTCCCTCAAACCCAGGAACCCGTCCGTAGAGTAATCTACTCATCTCCTGCACTGTGTCCATTCGATCAAGTTCTACATAGTCTGAGCGCGTAGACACACTAGAAAGCCGAAAAAAAGTGCCAGAATGGTTTATTACTATAGAAATAATTTCTTGATAATGCGTGCAGTTCTGTTTAATTTGTTGACAGCCTACTTTCTATTATGCATAGCAACCGATAAACGTACGCTGTCCGGCTCCAGACAGTATGGGTGTAATTCAGCCAAAATAATGCACAGAGCGAATATGTCTGTTCACAAATTTAATTTTTATAATAAAAAAGACAAATTAGGGTTTAACGTGGTCAATAGAAAGGTAGCACAAGCTCGGATTGGGGAAGGATGGGGTTAGGATATCGGCTATGTCGTTTTGAAAGGAAGCGTCCCAGAATCTGTTTAAAGAGATTAAGCAAAATCACGTAAAACCTAAATTAGGATAACCGGACGGGTATTTCAACCGCCGTAGTCCCGAGTGCGAGTCCATTGTCGCATCGCCGCGCCTGTCTCTCGGACCTCGTATCGACGTCACACTACAAGTACGGAATAGCACCGGGGCATTCGGAGGGTGACAGTATAGCGTTGCGTGTCCTTATATGCCATCAGCTACCGGATGTCACGGCGGTCATGGCGGCAGCACTGTTATCGTGGACAAGGTACTCTCAGTGTGTACGTCGTGCGTTGTCATAGGCCCAGTAGATAAGTCACAATCCTCGTAGTTCGTCTGGCACACAAGAAAAAAGTACCTCAGACATTTACGCTGTCTTTTGACAGTGCCTGTTCATGAAACTAGGTTTTTGTCTTTAAATTTTGTTAGTTTTCGACGCAGTCAAAAAATAATTTGACAGCGTCGTCGGGAGAAAAGATTGGCGCGGCTTTGATCAACAACAAATAAAAAACCATTTGTGCGCTATCTTTGTGCAACAGTACCGCTGTTCTCTCCACTTAGCAACTGCTTCGAATCGGAATTCGAAACCGGAACTACTCTTTGAGTAAGAATCTACCGTGTGATTATTGTAGAAGCTCGCGACATATCTCACTGTTTTTCTGTCAAATAATGACTGGCGGAAAAATTCTCCCATAGGAGCACAAAAAATGCTAATATGCGAAAGACCTGGACAGAAAAATGGTGTACCAGCTGCCTCAATTCGTACTTTTTTCAAACATGTAACTCACGTCAAACTCCCAGAAGTTCCCCTAAATGTAACTCACACCCACTACTCCATTGCTGTCAGTTGCTCATACCTACTCATTCCCTGTTGCCACTTCTCACTCACTCAAGCAGCCCAACTCATTGTCAGTATCTCTTTGTGTCTGTCATTGTCACCTGTGTCACAGCCGCAGTTCCCTTCATTCTGTCCTACTACTACAGTCACCTCTCACTGTCACTGTCTCCTCTAACTGCTCTTATGTCATTCATTCCTTCCTTCGTACTGCTGCTATATCTTCTCACTGTCGCTATTTCTCTCTTCCTTGTCAATGTCGTCTGTCTCCCATTATCACTGGCTCTCAGCCACTTTCACTTTCTCTTCCTCCCCAGGAACTGTTTCCTTCACTCTTTTCCTAGCACTGTTCTGTCACTGTCAACTCGGTTCCATGCCACTGTGTCCACTCTTTCTTTCATACTGCCATTGTCTCCTTCGATCTTTCTGTAACACAACTGCTGTCTACTATTTTCAAATATTTATTATTTTTCTGTCTAGCGCGAATATGTTCGCATCCCAAAATTTTTAGAAACAATTTTAAATGTGCTGAGGAAGGTAGATGAGGTAGATGGTACTCCACTTTTCAGCCAAAGTCTTTTAAATAAACAGGAACATATTCACACATCTTGCGCACCGATAGGGGTATTTTTCCGCTGGTTCCCTTCTTTTCCCTGCTGCATTCGTCAATACTACTACTACTGATAACAAACAGACCCGAACTTTTCGAATCTGTATGTACAGAGCAGGGAATCAGTGATCATAAGGCCGTTGCAGCATCCCTGAATATGGAAGTTAATAGGAATATAAAAAAAGGGAGGAAGGTTTATCTGTTTAGCAAGAGTAATAGAAGGCAGATTTCAGACTACCTAACAGATCAAAACGAAAATTTCTGTTCCGACACTGACAATGTTGAGTGTTTATGGAAAAAGTTCAAGGCAATCGTAAAATGCGTTTTAGACAGGTACGTGCCGAGTAAAACTGTGAGGGACGGGAAAAACCCACCGTGGTACAACAACAAAGTTAGGAAACTACTGCGAAAGCAAAGAGAGCTCCACTCCAAGTTTAAACGCAGCCAAAACCTCTCAGACAAACAGAAGCTAAACGATGTCAAAGTTAGCGTAAGGAGGGCTATGCGTGAAGCGTTCATTGAATTCGAAAGTAAAATTCTATGTACCGACTTGACAGAAAATCCTAGGAAGTTCTGGTCTTACGTTAAATCAGTAAGTGGCTCGAAACAGCATATCCAGACACTACGGGATGATGATGGCATTGAAACAGAGGATGACTCGCGTAAAGCTGAAATACTAAACACCTTTTTCCAAAGCTGTTTCACAGAGGAAGACCGCACTGCAGTTCCTTCTCTAAATCCTCGCACAAACGAAAAAATGGCTGACATCGAAATAAGTGTCCAAGGAATAGAAAAGCAACTGGAATCACTCAATAGAGGAAAGTCCACTGGACCTGACGGGATACCAATTCGATTCTACACAGAGTACGCGAAAGAACTAGCCCCCCTTCTAACAGCCGTGTACCGCAAGTCTCTAGAGGAACGGAGGGTTCCAAATGATTGGAAAAGAGCACAGATAGTCCCAGTCTTCAAGAAGGGTCGTCGAGCAGATGCGCAAAACTATAGACCTATATCTCTTACGTCGATCTCTTGTAGAATTTTAGAACATGTTTTTTGCTCGCGTATCATGTCATTTCTGGAAACCCAGAATCTACTATGTAGAAATCAACATGGATTCCGGAAACAGCGATCGTGTGAGACCCAACTCGCCTTATTTGTTCATGAGACCCAGAAAATATTAGATACAGGCTCCCAGGTAGATGCTATTTTTCTTGACTTCCGGAAGGCGTTCGATACAGTTCCGCACTGTCGCCTGATAAACAAAGTAAGAGCCTACGGAATATCAGACCAGCTGTGTGGCTGGATTGAAGAGTTTTTAGCAAACAGAACACAGCATGTTGTTATCAATGGAGAGACGTCTACAGACGTTAAAGTAACCTCTGGCGTGCCACAGGGGAGTGTTATGGGACCATTGCTTTTCACAATATATATAAATGACCTAGTAGATAGTGTCGGAAGTTCCATGCGGCTTTTCGCGGATGATGCTGTAGTATACAGAGAAGTTGCTGCATTAGAAAATTGTAGCGAAATACAGGAAGATCTGCAGCGGATAGGCACTTGGTGCAGGGAGTGGCAACTGACCCTTAACATAGACAAATGTAATGTATTGCGAATACATAGAGAGAAGGATCCTTTATTGTATGATTATATGATAGCGGAACAAACACTGGTAGCAGTTACTTCTGTAAAATATCTGGGAGTATGCGTACGGAACGATTTGAAGTGGAATGATCATATAAAACTAATTGTTGGTAAGGCGGGTACCAGGTCGAGATTCATTGGGAGAGTGCTTAGAAAATGTAGTCCATCAACAAAGGAGGTGGCTTACAAAACACTCGTTCGACCTATACTTGAGTATTGCTCATCAGTGTGGGATCCGTACCAGGTCGGGTTGACGGAGGAGATAGAGAAGATCCAAAGAAGAGCGGCGCGTTTCGTCACTGGGTTATTTGGTAACCGTGATAGCGTTACGGAGATGTTTAATAAACTCAAGTGGCAGACTCTGCAAGAGAGGCGCTCTGCATCGCGGTGTAGCTTGCTCGCCAGGTTTCGAGAGGGTGCGTTTCTGGATGAGGTATCGAATATATTGCTTCCCCCTACTTATACTTCCCGAGGAGATCACGAATGTAAAATTAGAGAGATTAGAGCGCGCACGGAGGCTTTCAGACAGTCGTTCTTCCCGCGAACCATACGCGACTGGAACAGGAAAGGGAGGTAATGACAGTGGCACGTAAAGTGCCCTCCGCCACACACCGTTGGGTGGCTTGCGGAGTATCAATGTAGATGTAGATGTAGATGTAGCATTTAGATAGTTTACTTATGTGAAATTCAAATAACGCAAAACTTCTTTTAATCCAAAAAGACCGGATTCGACGTTGTGTTGTTGTGGTCTTCAGTCCTGAGACTGGTTTGATGAAGCTCTCCATGCTACTCTATCCTGTGCAAGCTTTTTCATCTCCCAGTACCTACTGCAACCTACATCCTTCTGAATCTGCTTAGTGTATTCATCTCTTGGTCTCCCTCTACGATTTTTACCCTCCACGCTGCCCTCCAATACTAAATTGGTGATCCCTTGATGCCTCAGAACATGTCCTAAAAACCGATCCCTTCTTCTGGTCAAGTTGTGCCACAAACTTCTCTTCTCCCCAATCCTATTCAATACTTCCTCATTAGTTATGTGATCTACCCATCTAATCTTCAGCATTCTTCTGTAGCACCACATTTCGAAAGCTTCTATTGTCTTATTGTCCAAATTATTTACTGTCCATGTTTCGCTTCCATACATGGCTACACTCCATACAAATACTTTCAGAAATGACTTCCTGACACTTAAATCTATACTCGATGTTAACAAATTTCTCTTCTTCAGAAACGCTTTCCTTGCCATTGCCAGTCTACATTTTATATCCTCTCTACTTCGACCATCATCAGTTATTTTGCTCCCCAAATAGCAAAACTCCTTTACTACTTGAAGTGTCTAATTTCCTAATCTAATTCCCTCAGCATCACCCGACTTAATTCGACTACATTCCATTATCCTTGTTTTGCTTTTGTTGATGTTCATCTTATATCCTCCTTTCAAGACACTGTCCATTCCATTCAACTGCTCTTCCAAGTCCTTTGCTGTCTCTGACAGAATTACAATGTCATCGGCGAACCTCAAAGTTGTTATTTCTTCTCCATGAATTTTAATACCTACCCCGAATTTTTCTTTTTTTTTCCTTTACTGCTTGCTCAATATACAGATTGAACAACATCGGGGAGAGGCTACAACCCTGTCTTACTCCCTTCCCAACCACTGCTTCCCTTTCATGTCCCTCGACTCTTATAACTGCCATCTGGTTTCTGTACAAATTGTAAATAGCCTTTCGCTCCCTGTATTTTACCCCTGCCACCTTCAGAATTTGAAAGAGAGTATTCCAGTCAACATTGTCAAAAGCTTTCTCTAAGTCGATTCGACGTACACAAAAAAATTGCATGTGTTTCAGTATTACAACTTGGTTTTCCAGTTGATAATGGAGATACTTTAGAGCATATTGCTCTGTTTGCCTAAGCAGGAGGAAATGTGTAATATTCATACTTTGACCCAGTACTGTACAGCAGTGATAGTAAAACGATCCTTCTGTTGTGTATACAAATGGTGCCTTGCCCAAGGGCTATCCTGAAAGAACACTTAACCTTACTTTTCTATTACCAATAGAACCCGAGGTATGAGCACCGGACCCGTTTTCACGCGCATATTAGGTACGCATGGAGTACGCTACCCCCCCCCCCCCCCCTCTCTCTCTCTTTCTCTCTCTCTCTCTCTCTCTCTCTTTCTCTCACACACACACACACACACACACACACACACACACACACACCGCAGACGGTGCAAAGATAGGCAACTGCGCACAACTGAAGCGCTTGTCGCTGCAACAGAAGGCTAAAATGTGGAAAACACAACTAATCAATACGCAGCCACTGGTAAACAATGTGCTACACAAATACTAAGCTCTACAAAGGAGGTTCCCCCAGCCCCCAAGAAGTCACTAAACTCAAGAAGACGCAATGATCCACTGCATTATGCTCTGTAAGCGAAGACACTGTCGACGAAATATATGTAACCACAAAGAAGTGGTCATCTGAAACTAACACTTGGTTGCCAACGGTAGAGGCTCTCAAATTCAAGTTAAGAGCGCCACGCGAAATACTTGTCAGAAGACTGGGAAATGTAGCTCTAGTTCAACCGAACAAGAGTAGGAGAGGCAACAGCTATGGCCTGGTATACGGAATAACCCCGGGACTGGCCTGACCGGACTTAACGGAAACGACGAGAGTGTAAATCGGAATGGTAGGACAGTAATTTCAACCGTTCGCCTCCAGATTAACAGGCCAGTACCGTAACCAGAGCGCCAACTCGGTTGGCACCATTCAAATAGACACCAAGTCGTTTGTGTCAGATGTGATCAAACTCAGGTTCTCATCCCACGTCACCACACGAGTCGCCTAAGTATTTTCCGCAATGATGCAATGCACCGAACTTGGACAAACTCAAATGGTGGACCGCAGCGCAAACATTTTCGGACGTGAGCACTAATGACATCGCCGATCCTAAGAGTAAAACGTACAGAAGACTCAAAATGTGAAGCAGAGACAGCGCTACCAGGAACGCACAAGAAGCTATTTCTCAACAGTTTTCAACGTCTCTATGGATGAGGATTTCGAATTTTTATACTCATAAAATAATAACCTCGTCCATTACATGTATCCTATGGGATATTTGCGTTTCCAGAGCTCTATTATCTTCAATGTTTGGAAATGCTTACAGAAGTTAAAAAAAGAAAGAAAGATCCATACATTAAAGTCCATTTAACATTTTTACTATCTAACATAATTTATTATAAGAGTCTATGACTTTCCCACGGAAAACCTTAAAATATAATCTACAATATCACATTTAATTCAGCTAAGTTACTAATGAATAAACAAAACGAGATTGGTACACACGAGAAGTCCGAAGAGAACAACTTTACTTGGATACTTTTAAAAACCTGAATACCAATCGCGAAGGACGAACCGACCGTTACCCGATGTCGGCTTTGATTTCGGACGTATTGAAGTTTTCTAGTGTGCAGCACACACGCGCGTAAACATAAAACGACGTATTGCCAACATTTATTTTGCTCCTACATTATTTTCTGGGTTGTAGGTTGTTGTGAGAAAGGTAATTTGTGGCGTAGCCCGACGTCTGCGTTAGGTTCGAAAGTGGCAGTTTGGTTGGAAGTTAGCAAAGTCAACGAAAGTATGGACGAAACTTTCGTTGGGTGAATGAATGTCAGTTTCGATTAGCGCATTATGTGTGCACTTTGATGACGCCAGTGGGCAAAACAGACGGGTGGACCAAGTAGGTTCAATATTTCCTATATTTTCAGGCGAGTCATTGCACTCCTCCTGTGCTTAATGGTATTAAGCTGTCTTTGATTTTTCTGGTCTCTTTTTGTACCACTCAAGTCTTATTTCGCTTTGCAAAATTCAAAATGTTTGGTTACTCCAGAGCTAGTTTGAAATGAAGTAGTTTTCTGACTAGTAAAAGAATTCTTTCTCACTTCTGCGACCCAGTATCCGGTCACGCGGATTTTGCTATCGGTGGTTTGCAAAGTAACACTGATGCAAGCTTCAAATAGTTGCTGCCTACCTACCCTCTTGTGTGTATCCCTGGTTGTCTTTTTATGTGATAGGCCTTCCACAGCGTAACAGATCTGCGGGTTCCTAAATGACGGGATTCCTGTCTACATAATCCTCCTGAATATTTCAACAACTTTACAACGGGGCTGCTTGGGAATAGTTACGTCGACGTTTATCGCCCCCACGTCTACAGTCACGCTAACGTATCTGAATCAATTTGATTTTATCCATAATTCGTAACTGTTGACAAGGATTTATTCAATACACGGAGTTTTGTGGCGATTCCAGCAGAGATGACAAATTGCGGGAATGTTGATTGCCACATTTCATCCAGTGTTCCAAATAATCTAGGACACCTTCTATGGCATTAAGAAGGGTGATTTGGCGGACTAGTCGAGATGCTATAGAGTGCCCGAGTTTTCTTCAAACCAGGGACGTATGCATGGAGCTCTGTGAACACGGACGGCTATTCTCATCTGAATGTTCAAGAGTTATTCATCATGAAGACGTACGACACTAAAAGGCAATACTTGGTCAAAGAGAATGTTGAAATAAACCATCTGGCCCACGCTTACGGTAACCAGTCAGCTACTGCGTTGTGTCGCCTAATTAAGACGTGAACATTCACGTACCGCTGTGAGCAATGGTCTTTTGAGAGGCACCCGACTCGGAAAGTCTACTTCATGCAATTCCCTTCAGTGTTCGCTCGCGCAAACTGGTTGGGCTGGACCTGCATTCACAAAAAGCAGCAATGAAACAGATTTGCTAACATGATGTGCCACTCGTCTCAGATTCCTGTCGGTTACGATATTTTCATGACAATCGTTCTTACACCGTGTAGTGCATCATTCTATGTAGCAACGTTGGACAGTCCGAGTTGATACCCCAACAAATTAGGCAATTCTGGGTGTAGTCATGAGCAATTACAACATAATAGCTTCTGTCTGTCAAATCTCCTCGTCGACCTACCTTGCCGTCTGACACATGCATACCACCGCACTGCAATGAAATACGTCATCAGTGATGGTCACATAACTGCTGGAAACCAGTTCTATACCACCCACTGCACTCCAAAGCGACGTGCTGGCATACATAGCCAGCTATAATTTTAATCTTACATTATTTCTCTTGGCAGAGGTAGGTCGTATAAATGTATGTTTCTGTTACAAGAATGTTAGAACTCAAACTTTGAAAACTGTGGACAAAACAAAACGAAAAACGGTTAAGTAGACTAATATGGCTACAATCAATAAGCGTTATTTGTGACCGATGACTTTGGTTATTATAGTTTCCGTATAAAATGATTTATTTGACCTTTGGTTACAATTAAACGGTAGCTTCCATTCCTGGTGGCACTGGTAGTACAGTGCTCTCAACGGTGAAATATCATCGATTAGCAGCGCGACACTAGTTGTTGGAGCATCATGCAAATCACTAGTTTTGTTTACTATGTTTGTATTTAATAGATCATTTAGGATTTGAATTGATAGGTGAAATGACTGCGAACCGCGAGTAAATAAACAGTACGGAGTCACTGATGTGAAAACTTGTATGCAGTATGACCAACGGTACTGTTGGATCTGTTTCACGATACACTTGTTGTTTCGATTCTATTACACATCATATGTACTGTTGACAGGTTGTCAACGATCAATTCGACAGCAACAAGTAGACGTTAAACGTATGTATGTGTTCGCACTTTGTAATGTTGTTGCATTAATTTGTTCTGATTGCGATGCTGATATTCAAGACCATAAAAGTGGGTTAAAAGCTGTGAGCTATCTGAGGAAGTTAACCTTGCATTACTGCGCAACTGTTTCACCAGGTATCCAGTCTAGCTTACCAAATTCCCAACCAGACTAACATTAATTATAATCTTTTAGTACTCATCTTACGATAACCGGTGATTATATATATATATCAGTTTATATTTGGACATTTATTTTAACATTGATCATTGTTCCGTTAAAATTTCAGCATATCAAACTTGATTCATAACTAAACTGGTGCCTTATTTAGGATTGTGAAAATGTGAGTTTGTAATCTTACGGAATACATCAAATAGGGAGCCAAGATCGGGAGACTACATACAACACTGCATTCATAAAATAACACACGAAGAACGTTGAAACATATCCAAGAGGAAATTAACCACAACCAACCGATTCAATTTTCACCCAAAGAAGTTACGTTCGCAGTGCAATCCTGTCCGTCATGAAATTACCACACATTGGTATACTAAGTTCATACTAACTCTCTGTGAAATCTTCCCGAAAAGAATAGCTGAGGGCTACTTTGATGCTTACACCACGTGCTTCACGTGGTCAACTTGGTTTGCACAAAGAGTGTACCGCCACAATAATTTTGATGATTAAAATAAATCACATCGAAACGCAATTTACAAAAGAAAAACCTCGAACTGGTTACTATCGTCTTACTATTAACCTGATGGGTCAAACAATTGTATAACCACGTGGTACTGGTCTCACAAAGAACACCCCACGTGGGTTGAACATAAAGAAAAGTTGCTATATTGAAAAATATTGTCAAGACGAGACGTTATAATCTCACGCACATTCGCATTTAAGATTGATGATCTTAGTTAGAGTTACTGATCAACACGTGGTTCCACTTTACTCACAAAGTAGTGACAAAGCAACTACCGGAAGATATTCTGAACTTCACACTCGAATTACACTGCGTTGCAATTTAAGATAACATTAGATATTTTAGAGCTAAACCTGAAATAAAGGTAATTAAATTTTCAGTTAGACTGAACTTAAGAAATCCACTGTCCTACGGACTCAGCAGACACGCGCTTAGCCGGAGATCTTACCACTTCAGACGCTCGCCAGGGACAGACTGCTGTGGGTCCCTCCTGAGGGGTGCCTCACAAATACAAACGGGCTAGAGAGGCAGCTTCCTATACCAACATGACAAGGGACGGACAGGACCATACTAAGAATAGAAACCTCTTTGCTTCTAGAAAGCGTAGCTACCTGTTCCGACGTTGGTTCTACTGTTCTCTAGCAGACAGGCTTGTCTGCTACCATCAAGCATGCAACTAGAAATGCATTTGCTCATTCATTCTTTCACACAGAAGGGAAGGGGGATGACAGTATCTTATCATATACAGTATATAAAAGAAAGCGGATGTAGGTTCCATATGAGACTGTGTGACACGAATTACATATAAACTGTGTTTTAAGGTGTAGTAGTGTGACAGATGGTTCTTGTTCATGTGTAAAAGTAACACGTTTCACTGCTCAGTCTCCTCCCAGATAGTCAGAAACACCACAGCAAATTTAGAAGAGGAATTTATGCCGTAAATGACAACAGATTTAAGAAATTAACATGAAAGGAATCCAACAGAGACCTTTCAACTTGGTTGCCATAACCAGCCGTCGCCGGAGACAAGGAATGCAGGAGTGACCAGCGACGAATACCGAGAAGTGTAACAACCAAATGGGTAGAGCGTAGACCAAGCCACCTGTAAGACCTCTGTTTAGCGACCACATGGCGACCAGACTGTTTGAGAGTGCTTTTTCGGAAAATGACGTTCGATATAGGGCAATTTATCACCGAAATTCAGCGTTGTACCGCGTTACATGGCGTATGTTCCCGATTTTTCATAGAATTAAATATAAACCTGCTCACCTTAACCCTCCAGCGGGCGCACCTGTGTATAAAGTGCGCCAACCAAAAATAAAATGATTTTGTGAGGTTCCATTTTTGTTTCACAACTGCAAACCTATACCTATTTCTTCAGTGATGCTTCAGGTAACACAGCGATAAATTGCGTTGTCGTACGTCCAAGGGAGCAGCAGTAATATAAAATAAAAAGCGAGGATGGCGAGAAAAAAATTACGATCAGTTCAAAAAAATGACCCCAGTTACAAACTAGCAACGTAATCCCACATTGAGGAAGTTGTCTACGAGATAATTAGTGATCGAATAAGCAGCTGACAGATATCTGATGCAACTGCACGTCTTAATGCTTCGAATGCGCCATTACTGTCTCTTTAACACTTGTCCTTGGCAACAGAGTTAAGAGGGAAAATTTATTTCATTATTGTTTAATAAAACAGTAGTTTAGCTCATATTATGTAAGTTTATTTGCTCCTTGTTGAAATAAACTGAGATTAAACTTTGATTCTGATCATACATGACTTACCTTGGTAACATAAGGAAACCTATTCTATTCATGTGCACAAAGTGCGCCGCGCGCCCGCTCGTGTTATGAAAAACGGCGCGCCCGCTCGAGGGTTGATGTAACAACCAGTTTTTCTCCTGATGATATGTAGTATTTTGAATGTGTGTCCGGGTCCTGAATGGATAATCTCAGCTCGTTCAGCACTTTTTCACATAAGTTGACATTCTCAAGTAGTTCAAAAGCTCATCGACATTTTTTTCATAACATTACTGAAAACTTTGAACATAACCTTATTTCTTCCTTTTTGTAGCAGAAAGTGCACCCAATATGTTTTTTTCCTGGCCTTTTTGTTCTGAGCAGTCAAAAGAACAATTACGACGTCCATCTCTGTAAACTATAAGCGACGAGCCGCGGTATCCTCCCTCCCGGCTGCTTCCACCTTTGGTTGCTGGCAAGCATAGTTACTAGCGACTGATCGACAACGCGTTGATTTCGGTTTCCTAAAGTCCACATTATTTATGAGATTTACACAAACTGTCCCTCTACTAGTGATGTCCAACTTGGTATGAAACAGATAAATCTACAGTGACAGTGGACAAAGTCTGCCTGCGAACCGGCACGAACCGATACCTGGCGGTCGGCCAGGCTCATTTCCTAGAGTGGCCGAGCACACACGCCGTCGCCCGGTAGCGTGTAAGGCGAACGGTGCACTAGGTTCCCAAAGTGGCGAGACTCAGCGAGCAGGATTTGTGAGAGTAAGGTGGCCGGAAAGATGTGAGCTGGAACTTCATATTCAGCTCATTAGCATACAGCGTAGTTACCAGAGATGGAGGAGGATGGGGGAGAGGAATCGTCGAAGTCTATTGACGCCTGCCCAACGTTGACCTGTGGTTATTTAGTGAGACCGCGGAGATGATGGCACATAAATTCCACTCTTCCAGAATACGACACAGTGCGCCACACACACGGTTATTCATTGTTAACTAGAGGTCCTAATTAGTCACAAGAACAATGACAGAATACACAACAGAATATGCTCAATGAGACAGCCTACCGCCTCAAAGAATGAAGGATGCAATATTACATACGAGCCACAAAAGTTTGTAATATTAGAAAAAACAATAACTCTGAAACTTCGTGGCAGATTAACTACAAGCCCGGTCGGAACACACGAACTGGGCGATGTTTTTATAGACAGAAATATCTGGACATGACTCATGAAATGTGTAACATCTTCACTTCCGCTAATACATTTCCCCCATTTCTCAAATTCACAGTATCTATCCTGCGTACCCAGCTAGCCTACAACTAGGACGAAGGATGGTGCGGACAAACGGGTTACCCACAGTCTTGGGGTTTACATCCAAAGTGAATGTTACCCTTCGTAGCGGAGTGTACGCAGTTTTTACGCCCCCTGGAGGTTTCAAGCCCTGTGGTCGCCAAAGGCAAGGTTCCGGGTTCGAGTCCTGCATAGTTTTAATTTGCCAGACAATTTCAAAACAGTGCAAACTTCGCTTTAGGGTGGAACATTCATTTTGGAAACTGTAAATTGCCTAGTAAAGGTAATCAGATGTTTGAATAATGTTATTTCTCTTTCTGTGTTAACGATAAATATAGCAAAAAAAGTTGAGTCCAGAGCGCAACTAACATTTGTTTATTCTGATAGCCAGTTTCCGCCATAAATGGCCAGCCTGAGACCACTAACTCCTTAGTGACGTGAGGAGCCGGTACCTGCTGCTGTACGTACGAGAAGGTACGAGTCAGCAAATGCAGTTGTTTTGTTTGGGTGGTACTTTCTTGGTGATTCTGGGGTCGCTACCTGGAACTGCTATGCGTACGAGATGATACGAGTCAGCAAATGCATCTGTTTTGTTGACTGGTATTTTCTAGTACGTACAGCAGCTCCACTCGTCACCAAGGAGTTAGTGATCTGAAGTTGGTCACTTTTTACAGAAACCAGTTATCAGAATCAATAAATATTATTGAGATCTAGCCTGCCTGTTTTTGCTACACTGCTTAAGAAGAACTGTCGTTCCAACATCAAAAATTATTAACGAGTAATAGGTACAATTTCGCATGCTCTTCATTACTTGCTACCAAATTTACAGAAAATTGTGATATTTACTTTATGGGCATTCGGCCGTAGTCCAATGGATATTTGTCTGCCTAACTGATGATATCAACAGCATTTGGTGACGAAACGTCAGAGAGAGAAAAATGTCCTGCACCACGGCCTAAGCCCACAATTAACTAAATCTACCAAGGACGCAAATACAGGTCGTTAAAAGCCTACACTTATGATTTGCACACAATCTTGTGCAGTGTGTCTTTTTTACATCAGCTAACTTTATCGGAATTATTTATTGCGTTCGCGCAATGGTTAAAGCTAGTGGTCTTGTATTCGGGAGTGGGACATCGAATCTATGTTTTCTGCGTTTTCTCTATAGGAACGAAGTCGAATGCCGAAACGATTACTTCGATAAGGTGAAGGGCAATCTCTTTCCCCGCGCTCTTCCAAGTCAGTCCGTGCTGTGTCGTTAATGACAACGCTGTCGACAAGGTGTTAAAGCCTATCAATCACTTTTTTTTTATCATACCTCCTTAATATAACCTCCTGAGTATCTCAGTTTCAGAGCAATGGGTTTTCCAGTCGGTTAACACACCGTCGCTGCAGTTGTGCCCGCCAGTGGTTTCTTACATCCGTTTTGTAGGGTCTAGCGCCACCTCTTTTCTTTGCTTTATCCCATCAACACTTGACTAGCTGAATTGCCGTTCATTCCAGTGAATACGTACTCTGGAACTTTGTTACTTTTTTTACCAGCTAGAAAAGCACCTTCAGCCATGAAACTACTTCTTATACTGTAGTTCGTGCTTTTTATGTTGCCTGGAGGTCCTTTCGCTTCCTTCACCTCACAATACCCACTGAACAACGTGGCCGTCAAATTGCATTTCTTCTCGATTTACTTCTACGTTAGTGCTTTCGTCGCACATCCATCTTTGCTATGGTTTCTCTCCTGTGCGCTGGTTACACCTAGTATAAATTTAGAGGTGAGATGATTAATTCTATGTACCATTGTTTTGTAAAGTAACTACTTCAAGTCAAATGAGATCAGACCATGGCTCTAATAGCCTGCGAACGACTCTCGGATTGGCACTCATTGGTGGAATCGAATAAAGCCTGGCACACATTGTCTTCGCGAGGAGGCTGCTTGCTGATGCGTCCCTCTGTTTTGCTCCGCACCTCTCTAATTTTAGAGTGGTTACTTGGCGCTTGAAAATATTCGAACTCGTCTATCTACTAATATCGTTATTCGTTCAAGTCATCACAAATGCTATTGCAATCTATAGCGTCGAAATGTGATCCTCATAGGATGTCAGTTCTACTTATGTTCAGTGTCAATGGGCATATGGCAATTGGATCTATTATACAAGTTGTATCAAAAAGAATGTTCCGATTTAAAAAAATCATAACTAATACGATGTTTGAGACATATGCGTGAACGACGTACTCTTGGAAAGAGCAAACCTCAAGTTTTGCATGGTTTCCTCTAGGTACCAGCAGTGTGCACCCACTTCAGTTCTACTAAAAATGGTGTCGGGACGACAGAAAGCGTTTGGTGTTCTACATTTTACGCAGTGCGGGTCAGTAATAACTGTTCAGGGTGACTTTCGTACTAGGTATGGAGTGGACCCTCCTACAGAAAAGGGTATTATACGATGGCATGAACAATTTCGAACTACGAGTTGTTTGTGTAAAGGAAAATCGCCGGACCGTCCCAGAGTGTCTGGCACAGACGTACAACGCATTCGCCATTGTTTCAGGTGTCCGCAGAAAACCGTTCGCCTTGCAGCTCGACAGCTCAACATGCCCCCGACGTCCGTCTGGTGTGTGTTGCGGCGAAGTTTACACATGAAATCATACGAAATTCAGCTACTACAGACTCTTCGTGAAGGTGACGAACAACAACGCATGGAGTTCTGTAATTTCGTTCTTGGCAACATGGAGCACGACAGTTTCCTTCCACGTTTAGTGTTTAGTGACGAGGCAACATTCCATTCAAATGGAAAGGTGAACCGTCATAATGTGACAATATGGGGTACGGAATAACCACGTGAAGTTGAAAAAGAAGAGAAGGGCCCTCCAAAATTTAATATGTTTTGAGCAGTTTCACGGGAAAAGGTGTATGGTCGATTTTTATTTGCCGAGAACACTGTTACAGGAAGAACGTATCTCGATACGATTGAGAACTTTCTTTTCCCACAGTTGGAGACTGGTTCGAACGACTTCATTTACCAAGAGGACGGGGGCACCGCCACAATGGCATCTGGAAGTGCGGGAATTTTTAAATCAAAAGATTACTGAACGATGTATCGGTCGCACTGGATCAAATGACTCAGCCTTACATTACTAGCCTCCAAGGTCACCGGACCTGACTGTATGTGATTATTTCTTGTGGGGGTTTATAAAAGACTGTTTAAGTGCCTCTGTTACCAACAACAATGAATGAACTGAGACATCGCATAACAGCAGCTGTGGAAGTTTTAACTCAAGACATGCTCGCTGCAGCGTGGAAACAATTTGAATACCGCATGGACATATCTCAAGGGGGGCATACTGAACACCTATGAAAAGGTATGAAAAAACTTTTTGAGTTTCCCGTTCATCAAAAAACCAAATTCATTGTATATGTTTATTAATTTCAGAAGTACAGACGAGCCATATTGGATGATTCTTTTTGATACACCCTGTACATTGATTTTTTTCGCTAGACCTGTATGTTGCACAGTCTCTCCCGACTCCTGGAAATTATACTGTGGGGAAGATTTGCAATTACAATATTTTGTCCCAGTAGTTAGGAGACATATTTTTCTTCACTGGCTTACGTACTCACTGGAGTGGGGTTAAGACTGCAGAGTTGCTTAGTTTATGGGACGCCAGTCATTTAATGCTTACGCATTGATTGTTTCATGAGGGTGACTTCTGAAATTCTTGACTAAATATCCTAGCGATAAATTTCTTAATTTTTTACTGTCCAGAAAACAAAAAATAGTTCTAGGACTGCGGTCACGTACATTGGTCTCGAACTATTTTGCCTAAATGTTAGGCAAGAAAGTTTTCGTTCGTAAGAAGGGATCAGATTCGATTGGACCATCATAAATGTGATTGGAATCTGACCTGGAAGCAGGCTGCTGACGAAAAAAAACGTTGAAATGTACTCATATGAATACTTAGTACGGGGTCATTGTTAACTGTAGACGTGAAGTACAATGATTCATCAAATAAACTGTTTTTATTCAATTTCATCGCGGTACCAAAGACCAATTAGTCTCGCGTTTGAACAGAAAGTCTCGTTCGAACAACGGAAATTATTTCTGACATGATTGCAAGTTAACCGTGTAGATGTGCCGACAATTCATTGCATGGTAGTTAAAAGGGAACAGATTTGACAACAAGTACGCATATATGTGCAACTTATGTCAAACGCAGAGAAATATGCAACCCAACATGTCATCGGTTGAATTCTCATCTGGCATTAATGTTCACAGTCTGTGCTGCCACTTAACACGAAACAGTTTTTGGCAGAAGACAGCGTTGTAAGATGGTATTTGCTTTCATATCGTCTGCTGACATATGCGTTCCTTCTATTCACACCCCCCACCCCCAATCACTTCCCACCTGCTGGAGTGTGCTGTCAGCGTGAACAGTAATTTGAGTTATGAGCACATACTACTACACTTTTTTCCTCGCGAATCTGATACTAAATCGCGGCTCCCTTATTTCTGCAGTAAAATGTTATCTTTTCACCAAGTGATAATACGTTTTATAAAACAAATGCTCCTCCGCTACAACGAAAAATTAGACAAGTATCAAATAAAAAATAAAAACGCCGAATACAGCCTACTCACGCTGCAAGCAGTTTGTACACTGCATAGATCTAGAAAGAGGGGCATACCTACGAAGACCTATAGTCTTGGACAACAATTTCAACATTTATAATACCTTCCTCTAGCTGCATTGCAGTTCTGCAACTGTGTTATACACCCGATTATACTTCATTCTCGGGAAGTAGGTGAACCCGATGCCCCATGCATGCCAAGCGATCGCACTGGTCACAGGAAGAAGCAAGACTATGGTTTAGCATCCTGTCGACGAGGATGTCATTAGAGGAGCAACACAAGTTCGGACTGAGGAAAGCCGTGGTCGCTATTCGCAATGTCCTTTTCACAGGAATCATTCCAACATTTAAGTGAAGCGATTTAGAGACGCACGAAAAAGCTACTCAAGATTGCCAGACAGAGTGTTGAAGCTCCATCCTACCGAATGTGGGTCCAGTGTCTTACCTCAGCGCCACTTAGCTTGATTTTAGTATGGTTAAAAAAATGGTTCCTAACTATCTGATGAGATATCACGTGAACTAAACTGCAGAACACATCACTGACAGATACCTCAATCTCTACCTTGACAAGCGACTTTTAAAAACAAGCCTATTAGAAGCAGTTTTCTAAAATCAATTTTCCAGATGCATACTTGCAAACAGCACTTGCGGGGCTTAGCAATGAACTGCCTTTCATTTTCTACGACTGTCTTTCGAGGCACTATGAAAGCTAAATTACGGTTGGACAAATTTACTTGGATCAATCATTCAAGATCTATCACTGAAGCTTTCAGTTCGTCGTCAGGCACTTATCCATACATCCATCAACGTACAGAACTTTTTATAAAATCTAAAAGTTTGACGTTCAAAAACAGCAAAGGAGCACCAATCGTTTTCGATCTGTATTTAAAAGAACTGCGCGGTTAGAAAAATCCTGGCGCTTTTTACATTTTTATTTGTTGGCATTTCGTACAGCAGGATTTTATTGGTGTGATGCCTGCGATGAAAAGAATATCCGCTGCATAAATGATGAAATCCAAAAGGTGTATGAAAAATCTTAAAAGCGCATTATGAATCTTTAGTTTCTTTCTCCTTTTTAAAAAGAATTTTCAAATCAGAAATGACCGTAATATGAGACTGCAACAGATACGTTAGAGCTAATCCTTTGAAGATGCTTTTTTCAAGTCTGCAACAGGTCTTAATCATCCCTTAAATAAAGATTAAAGAAAACTGTGTGCCACATTTCTCAAAATGGCCCTTTATGACGAAATGGTGATCTACGAGGGTCACTCCAAAAGAAATGCACACTATTTTTGTAAAAATACAGTTTTCATTCTGCATGTGTGAAAGTTTTGCAGTGTGTAGATACATCCTTCCTGCTTGTTTTCAAACTTAGTTCAACCTGTTCCCTTGAGTGGTGCCGCAACAGAATGTCTTCAAGATGGCTGCTACACTTGACGTTCGTCAGAAGCAACATGCTGTCGTAGAATTCCTGTGCTGTGAAAACGAGACAGTGGTAAACATCCACAAGAGGTTGAAAAAGGTGTATGGAGATGCTGCTGTCGATCGCAGTACAGTTAGTCGGTGGGCAAGAAGGTTACGTGATGAAAGCGGGCACGGCAATATTGAGGATTGTCCTAGCAGTGGCAGACCTCGTACTGCACACACTCCAGACAATGTGCAGAGAGTTAACGAATTGGTGACTGCTGACAGACGCATCACTATCATCTCTTTGGGAAACTGAAAGACTCTCTTCGTGGAACAAAGTTTGAAGATGATGACTCCCTGGTCCACGCTGCCGAACAGTGGCTCCAACAGGTTGGTCCAGAATTTTACCGTGCGGGTACACAGAAGCTGGTTCCAAGGTGGCATAAGGCAGTTGAGAGAGATGGAAATTATGTGGAGAAATGAAAATATTGTTTCTAAAGGATGTATCTACACACTGTAAAACTTTCAAACATGTAGAATAAAAGATGGATTAAAAAAAATAGTGCGCATTTCTTTTGGAGTCACCCTCGTATAATATATTAATCAGGTTAATTGCAAACGCTAAATGCCTGGAAAATAAGGAATAACTATAAACGAAAAACGTGCTGAGGAAAAGCTATACGGTATGGCGCTTAAACGACGTGAAAAAGAAACATTATATTACGGGTTTGCAATGTCTGCATTTCACGATGAATAGTAAAACGGTCGCCTTAACCACTGTAGCTGTCCGTGCACGCCTCCGGAGCGACCTAAACTTCCACATCTCACTTTTGATCTTTCTCCGTATCCTCTATGCTCGCACTTCGCAGTTCTGCACAGGGCGAGTCAAATTTTTATTAATGACATTTTAGCCATTCGAGGCATATATACCAATTTCCAGCGCGGAAATCACAAACTGCGAGCACGGGGGATACGGGCAAACATGACACATATGGAAGTTTAGGTTGGTCCGGGAGGCGTTCACGGATAGCCCAAGTAGTTACGGCGTCCGTTCGCGATGGGCACGAAATCCGGCTTCCACTTCGGGTCCGGCGCAAAATTTCAGTTGTTCAAACGGTTCAAATGGCTCTGAGCACTATGGGACTTAAAATCTGAGGTCATAAGTCCCCTAGCACTTAGAACTACTTAAACCTAACTAACCTAAGGACATCACACACATCCATGCCCGAGGCAGGATTCGAACCGGCGACCGCAGCGGTCGCGCGGCTCCAGACTGAAGCGCCTAGAACCGCTCGGCCACACCGGCAGGCTTTTCAGTTGTCACTAATCATTAGTACAGTTGATGAATAATTATAGTCTGTTTGTAATTTGCGAATACGTTTCTTCAAATATTATATTATTGAACCAAGAAGTGTAACGAATAATACATTTCCGAAATGTCTGAGTAACTAGATTAAATTCCAATTTGATACCATTTAGGCTTAATATCGGTGCTCTCAGAAACAAGCGTGCGCGTGTAACGGGTGATTGTTTTAGTAGGGGCCGTATACACCCTATCGTTGACTGTAGCACATAACTCATCCACCATTTGCCGGTCGTTAGACGGAGCAGTAATAGCATCGGGATCATAAAGGAATGCTGACCGTGCAGATTTACGTAAGGCGTAGGAGCCACGGGACCAGCACGCGCTGAAAACATCGTTATGAGTATTAGCGGGCCACGCCTGAACTCGCCTGTGACGGTGTCTTGCTAGGATCCCGCTGCGATCATCTGGTCCACTACTTCCCGCTACCAATCTTACTGGCCTTCCTCTCCTACACTAGCATTTACGCCACCGAACATAGCACGTGGCTTCCCTGTCTATTGGCTATGCCCTTCCATTCCAAACGCAGCTGCTCGAGAGAGAGAGAGAGAGAGAGAGAGAGAGAGAGAGAGAGAGAGAGAGAGAGAGAGAGAGAGGGGGGGGGGGGGAGGGATTAGCTTTCGGGTGTTTTATAAATCTGGAAAGGCACACAGTAAGTAACATTGATTTTTAAACACAATCTTCAAAGAGCTAGACGCACTCTGCCTCTTAAAGTTTCAATTTTTTTTTATAGTCACAAAAATTGTTTACCACTGTGCGCACTACTCGTTAACAGCACAGATAACCTCTTCATGTGATGATCCTCCTCCCCCCCCCCCCCCCAAAGCTCTATTTTATAAGATTAGGAAAAAGAAATAGTCACTTGTAGCAGATATGGGAAACAGGGTGGCTGAGAAAGTGTTTCGAAACACAGCTCGTCAACTTTTGGCAACGCAGCGGCCGCTGTGTTAGCAGGCACACTGCCCAAGTGCGAGAAAACGCTTTTGTGTGCTAATATTGTTCGCTTCTGCTTCAAATCTCACTGCAGACGATCCAACAACGTTGCGTATAAAGAGTCACTCACTGGTGTAACCTTTTCAAAACAGTCAATCGTGATAATATACGATTAAAGAATTGGGTTTGCAAATGACAACAAAAGACTTTTTGCAGATAGAAATTTTCGGCGTTTCTGTGGCTCTGCCTGCATATGAACAGCATGTGCATGAGGACAGATAAGAACACAGGATAAAAATATGAATGGCTAACCAACCAATGCCTTATTGATTAGTAAATATCCATAAAACAAAAACTTAATAATGATGGTATAGGCGTAATAGAAATAGTTGAGGTAATACTACTAAAACAATTTGTCGTTTTCAAACATACGTATAATACCTAATGCCTAATTTTAGACCGCCAAAAATAAAGTATAACTGCGATGATACCATGCGATGACCAAAATAGAGCCTACAGCAATTTTTACGCCGAATAAACTGTTTCCTCTTTTTGCTGCACTTTTTCATCTTTTCCAACCAATTACTTGACTGTAGTTTTGAGGCTGTAATGATGAGTCCAGATGTCGTCTAAAACCGAATGACGACAATGCGTTAACCACTGTGAAGCATCAAACGGCTTCTGTCAGATATTAAATTTTGTGGTCGCTTTGTTTCCCAATCGTTCTCGTCGGATAAGCTTAGAAGTAGTCAACAAAGGAGATCTAATCTAGTAAAACACAAGCGTTACCACGATTACTATGAAAGTTTCATTTAAAATAACTATTGGCGACCGTTTCCCTTGATTCTACCTATCGATGTGAAGCGCCAAGCAGGAGTAACACCTTATGTACCGCGGAGAAAGCTCAACGTTGTTTTCGTACTTTCTGTGCTCAGGGGTTTGTGAAATAAGTAACTATCGTATCATTTAACACATATTTTCCGGTCTTTTACAACTTAAGATCTGAGCGAGCTACTGTACTGCTCAAGGAAACTGCACGTCAATAGTAAAGGGATGTGTGTGTGTGTGTGTGTGTGTGTGTGTGTGTGTGTGTGTGTGTGATAACATTTAGGAACACTGGTAACGTCGTAATCTGACAATGAGACCCACCGTTCCGGATGTTCAACTTAAGGCTGTAACTGAGCTTCATATATGATTATTTGTATGTGCAACTTTTTAAACTCCAGAATTATGCATTAGTTCGACGAATATGAAGACTTGAGTAGGCGTCGATTTCAGTAAACGGAAAAAAATGCGAAAATGAAAACGTCTAGGACGTCTTCCCGGCGTGTAGTGCTAACAGAAATCCCTTAGCGTGCGTGATAAAGTGACCGGCTATGATCCTCGGTATAGAACAACTCTCGGCAACTGGCTTGTGCCGAGCACCAAACAGCGTTAGCTGGCACGAGACGGCGTGTACGAAACGATTCCTGAATGTATGAGGGGAAGTAAGCAAGGGGGACGGGGGAGGGGCAGAGGTAAGGGGCACAGAGGAAACATTTGACACTAGACAATACTTACTGCAGTTCACATACTAAGGATACCTAATCCTCGTGGAGGGGTGGGGGAAATTAGTTACCCTCTACATGCGAACACACACACACACACACACACACACACACACACACAGACACGAGAGAGAGAGAGAGAGAGAGAGAGAGAGAGAGAGAGAGAGAGAAAGGGGGAGGAGTGAGCGACGACCGAAGGGATGGTGACAAGAAGAGTACGTTCTCGTAAGCGACTGACGTCATACGGTCGCACGAGTTCAACTGGAAATTTTCACAGCGAACGTCAGAGAATGCTGCGTACTGCGAACCATTTCCCTGTCCGTTCCCAGAAGAGAACGGGGCGACTGCGGGGCTTCCCTGTCCGCTGCGTGACCCCTTGCTAACACAAAGCAAGAGAACGCCGATTTCCAGCACACCTCTCTTCGGTTACGCTACTGCACCGGCGTTTCTTTCGACTTTTACGTACCTTCGACGTTTAACGAGTGAACGTTTCCGGTGTGGTACGTAAGTTTTAGGAAAGAGGCTGACAAGGCCCCTGACACGTGTCTCTGGTTTATGGCGAGTTACAATCTCTCGAACAGAAGTTACATCCGCTTGCCTAAGGCGAAGTAGATGCAGTCACAATGCCGTATCACGCAGTAAATCGAGCAAGAATGGTTACCACATGAGCGAGACCTGTGGAGGCACGCCTGGACGTCAGCCTTCTATCGGCGGCTACGTCAGTGGCAGCTGTCCTGCATCGACGATATCTACAGTGGAATACTACAACGTCTACCCGTGGACAGCAGCAACGTCTGACCGAGCAGTGTTATCCCCTACACTAGCCGTTCTCTCACGCACGCCCAAGTCCCAAACTGAAGCGCAGTTCTTGACATCACTGAACCGTGATACAAGGTGCGTTGTGCTTTTTCGTATTCTTCATTTTATGACGCTAAAGCGCTTGCGTCAGTTTCTTATAATCGGTTGTGGAGTATTAGCTTACGTCCATAATAGAACAACAACACAATGTTTCGTGTTTCACTATAAATCGCCATTTCGTGCGGTACATCTAGTATTATGGAAGTTCTCTGCGGAATTTTCGCCAGTCAGAGAAAAAAATCTGGAAATAAAAATAAATGAAAAAGGTATTCTGAACAAATAAGAATAGTCGAAGACTGAGGCAGCACTTGCTATTACAGAAATACTGGGTACTCAGTTGGTCAGTGGTTAGCAATCACTTCAGACGATTTAAGGAAAGCACAGTAAATCTAAATTAGAATGATAGCCAAAGAGGTCAGACCGCAAATACTACTTGTCCGCACTTATGCAGGAATTACTATGTTAAACATTGCGATAGTCATAATGCAAGCAAAGCCGGATTTGCATTCAAGTAGATGACATGATGGGGTATGAATTATTGTCTGCTGCATTAACGATGAGACTGAAAAGAATGATGTTCGTAATGGATGGAAGCTTGAATGATGCGGTGATGTGTTTTCTAATTAGTTTTACTTTCAAACTTTCGTTGCCATTGATTTCGTTACTCGCACAGATTACCCTTTACAGTATTTGTGGTCAGCCACGTGCACGTGGCACCAGTCGCTACAAAGGGTGGGGAGCTGATGTTAATCCACAAGGCACTAGAATGAATTTTCGCTCTGCAGCATATTGTGCACTGATTTGAAAGTTCCTGTCCCGATTAAACCTATGTGCCGGACCGGAACTCAAACCTGGAACCATCACCTACTGCGGGCAAGTGCGCTACCGACTAAGTTATCCAGGCACGACTCACGACCCGCCCTCATAGCTTTACTTCCGCCAGTACCTCGTCACCTACCTTCCAAACCTAACAGAATTACTCCTACATACCTACCAGGACTAACACTCTTGGGAGAAAGAATATTGAGGAGACATGGCTAAGCCACAGTTTGGGGGCCTAGGTTCAACTCCCGGTCAGGCACACAGTTTTGATCAACCAAGAACTTCTACACAACACTGACCACAGAAGTACCGCAAATATGCGAGACCGGAGCAGCTGTCTGAAGGAGCAGTGAAACATCTAGCACGTAAAAGCCTTTAGAAAACATCTCAGGAAACTCCTATCACTGTTGTAACAGTATTCGCGAACAAAAACTATTCGTAACATCTCAGGTATAGAAAAAAATGCGCAAGTTAATCGAACAGCCACCACATTGACTTTTGTTATATGTAGTAGCTGAGTTAAAAACAACGGTGTACGATTGTATTCATGCTGGACCACAATGTTTCTTCTCAGAAATGTGCTATTACTGTGTATTGTTACTACGCTGAGGTGACAAAAGTCAAGGGGAGTGATATGCACGTATACCGATGGCGGTACTATCGCGGACACAAGACATAAAAGAGCGGTAATCGGCTGAGCTGTAATTTGTACTCAGGTGAGACATATGAAAAGGTTTCCGGCGACGAGAATTAACAGACTTCGAACATGGAATGGTAGTTGGCGCTAGACGTGTGGGACCTTCCATTTCGGAAATCGTTTAGTAATTCAATATTCTGAGATCCTTCGTGTCAGAAGTGTATCGAGAATACCAAATTTCGGGCGTTACCTCTCACCACGGACAACGCAGTGGCAGAGAATCTTCCCTGAACGACCGCGAGCAGCCACGTTTGCGTAGAGTTGCCAGTGTAACAGAAACGGAAAACTACGTGAAATAACGGCAGATATCAATGTGAGACCTACGACGAACGTATGTGTTAGGACCGTGCGACGAAATGTGGTGTTAATGGGCGATGGCGGTAGACGGCCGACGCGAGTGCCTCTGTTTTTAGCACGTCGTCACCTGCAGCGCCTCTCCTGAGCTCGTCATTATCGGCTGGACCCTAGGTAACTGGAAAACCGTGGTGGCCTGGTCAGATGAATCCCAATTTCAGTTGGTAAGAGCTGGTAGTGTTCGAGTGTGGCACAAACCCCACGAAGCCATTGACCCAAGTTGTCAACAAGGCGCTGTGCAAGCTGGTGGTGGCTCCACAATGGTGTGGGCTGTGTTTACATGGAATGAACTGGATCCTCTGGTCCAACTCAAGTCGATCATTGACTGGAAACGGTTATATTCGACTATATGGAATCCATATGCAGCCATTCACGGACTTCATGTTCAAAAGCTACGACGAAATTTTTAATGGTCACAAATGCTCGCGATTGGTTTGAAGAACATTCTGGACAGCTTCAGTGAATGATTTAGCTACCCAGATCGCCCGACGCGAAACTCATCAAACATTTGTGGGACATAATAGAGAGGTCGGTCAATGCACATCATCCTGCACTAGCAACTTGCACAATTATGGACGACTGTAGAGGCAGTATGGCTCAATATTTCTGCAGGTAGCTTCCAACGTCCTGTTGAGTCCATGCCACGTCGAGGTGCTGCTCTACGCCGGGCAAAATGAGGTCCAACACGATATTACCAGGAATCCCATGAGTTCGGTCACCTCAGAGCAGTACTTACTGATAAACATATAGAAGAAAAAAACAACTGGGTTGTTGTGCCACGTCATGTTCCTCTTCAATAGCACACGAGTCGACCCTCTGCTGGGGGTCTTCTTCTGGTCTCTTGTGGTGTGTCTGGTTGGCTGAAGACTCGTCAGCTACTGAAGTAGTAAGTCTGAAGAGAAACATGGCGAGGCCTATCTGCTTAGAAGATTTTAACTTCAATTAAAACGCCAACGACAGCTCCTGTTTCACACAAGAGAGACATCCTGTAAAGGCATCGTGTAAACCTGTTCGACGGTACATCTTCCGCGCTCAGCCGTGCTGAACAATCGAGGCTGTTTCTTTCGAAGGAATATACTAATTAACTGGAATTCGCTGTGCTCCAGCTTTATTTGAATAGAAGGCAAGTACAGTGAGACAGACGAGAACAATAAAACGCTTCCTGTCACTGTGAGGCGCGGCGTTTATGAGCAAATGTTTACTTGGCAGCAAGCGCGCGATAGTCTCGGCCTTGAACAGTGAGGCTGGGCGAAGAATGCAGCCGTCATCGATGACGTAAGTGAGCGCCGTTGCTGTGCAACTCAGACCGTAAACAGGTCGACGACAACTCGACGCGAAATGCTCCGGCCGCCAGCTCGAGGAAGCGGACGTTTGCCACTGCTTTAAAGATAACTTCAAAACATGGAGGGACGATCACGGTGTAACGTCCCGTCGACAACAAGGTCGTTAAGGGACGTAACCCAAGTGCCGATCGAGGAGATGCAGAGAAGAAAATAGTACGTATCCTTTTTCAAAAGGAACCATTCCGTAATTTACTAGAAGTGATTTCGGGAAACCATGAAAAAACGAATTCTGGATGGCCGGCTGGGTGTCTGAACCGGCGTCCTGCTGAGTAATGTACATACAATTACTAAGCTTACCACCACTCCCAGGAAATGGTCTGACGAAATATTAATCTCCTTTAAAATTTACCTGAAGAGCGGACGCATAGAACCCACAGTATTTTTGTTCAGGAAACTTGGGCGACGCTATAACGGATGGTACAACTACGCAATTGCTTGATCCACAACTGGTCCTATTCAACGACTGCGAACTGAAGGAAGAAACGCACGGTGGAGTCAAAAGGTATACTAACAAGGGGAGTCCACGACGTTCGGATCACGGATTTACTTCAGACTTTGTACACTGTTGGTAGTCCATTAGAACAACATAAGGTGCAAGAAGTAAGGCGTAGACCCTACTACCTAGGCACTTTCGAGAAAATCGCAAGAGAGGTTTCACGCGTCAGTTATGTACCCGTGTGTTGCGATCCCGAGTACGAGCTGATGGCAGTCGTGGGGTTAACGTTCAAGCTCCGTTGTCGCTGGATTGCTCGATTGAGTCCGATCATGCTTTTTTTTAAATTTATATTTTCTTCAACACTGTTCATGTTACATTTGAAATGTAATATGATACAGATACGTGTATTTTCATGAACTTTTATTGAATTCCCAATGTTACTTGGTTGTTTGATATTTTTACTATCACAACAAATACTACATTTGTAACCATCGACAAATAAACGACCAGACGTACACAGTTTTTCTTAAAATCTATGCCTCATGATTTCCGAAACTCCTCATACCTGCAATCGGGTAAGGTACCGGAAACTGCTTTGCACCTGGACACTTCGATCTGCAGACACTTGGTTCAAGGACGAGGGACGGGTTTTGAATGCCAAAGTAAAACGACGATAACTAATGGAATAAATAACTTTATTCAGTCATACAATGAGTTACAATATGCCAGAATATGAGGGTGTTGTACGATAAATCCTCGGGTTCGCTTTCGGCATTACAAGTTGCAGGATGACATTTTTGATACGGATACGAAAACATAAAAAGGCATATACTACTATAAATGAATGCAATTTTTCCGCATGCACAAAACATCTTCAGAGCTTCTAAGGAAAAATATAGCTCGTTGACATATTGAAAAGTTTCTGCTTTTTCCGACACTTTGGTTACAAACCATGCGTAACGCAATATTTTAGTAACAATAGGTGCTGAAAATTAGCGATGAACAACTGAATGAATTTTGTAGCATCTTTACGAGAAGCAATTTCTCGTTCTTTATCAATCAAACATGAAGTTTGCAGGCCCTTGATAAAGTTTTTAACTTACCTATAGAAATAAAATTCGCGTAACATTTGCTATAATAATGAAAAAGTGGTTAACAGCGAAATAACATTGGAAATTCGATAGAAGTTCCTGCATATACGCGTATCTTTTCATTATATTACATTTCAACTGTAATATGACGAAATAATATGACTAGTGTTGAAGAAAATGTAAATAATAAAAATGAGCGGGGCTCGATCCAGTGGTCCACCATTTACCTCTTGACCGCCCCCACCTCGTGCTCAGAGTGGCAAGTCGCCGGTAAATCGTTGGCGCGTAACACTTATCCTGCTATCTTCTCGAAATCGCGTAAACAGGGCGCCTTACTGCTTGCACATTATGTTGTCCTAATGAGCTATCAAAAGTGTATGAAGCTTGAAGGAAATCCGTGATGCGAACGTCGTGGCCTATTCCTTATAAGTGAGCCACTGAAATGGGAAGGTCGCATATATATGGGCAATACAGTGGAATGGAAGCAGTGAATAAGCTTTCTGTAATGCTTATTAATGTTGGAATTACGGACAGTTTAAGCCACAGGCTAAAAAATTCGGGAAGCTTCACTGACGCTCGCTTCATTGACGCTCAAGCGCTGGGTACAACAACAAAATTGCTTCATTCACGACTGATCCCACACAGTGAATGAACTGAAGAATGAAATGACCCTCCTACACAGTGGAGTCAAGAGGGAATACGAAGTCTGTTCAAAAATTTTAGAACATTAGTAATTTCGCGCCGATGGTATGCTGGAGCGAAATGCGGATGGCATCCTTGCACACGTCTGTGTTTAATGTGTAACCGCCTGAAATTTCATGTTGTATATCAGTTAGTTATTGTTCAGTGCTGTACTGGTTAGAACGTTGTGTCACATGGTTAGCGAATTTCGAGGGGCCAGAGTTAGAGGACCAACACGTCTGCATTAAATTACACGTGAAACTCAAGAAAACCTTTACAGAGACGCACCATATGATGCAGAAAACCTACAGTGATGAGAGCTTAAGCCGTACTCGGTGTTACGAATGGACCACACAGTTTAAAAATGGCCGGACGGAAGTTACAAGATGACACTCGTTCAGGACGTCCTTCGACCCCTACCGACGAACGCCCAAGTTGAAAAAGAGAGGGCAGGGAAAGAGAGGGTGATATATACTTACACATGATAAACCCCCTTCCCTCGAATATTTTTCTCTCCTTCATACCCTCATACCCCCTCCGTGTTACAACAGATGATGTACTAAGGCTGCAGTACACGCGACGTGCCTATTTGCTCCCACCGCCCTTAGTGGAATGCCTAAGTTCCAATAAATATCCACCAATCTTCTATAGTTGTTGTCTTCCGCTGCGCAGAAAACAGCACATAGGTCGTGAATCCGTTATCTTGAGGCTGTAAGAAACTCTTATTGAGGAACTGATATTATGTGAATAATTAAACAGTCAACAAGCTTGTGTATGCGGGATGCCGCTCGCTTTTTATTAGCAGAACACGAGAAACTGCAAATTACATTCCACATTAGAGTCACAAATAACAAAACAATTAACTGCGTATTTCCGTAAATATTATCACACTCTTCTCAACCACATGTCCAAATAACCAGAGTTAGCAAATAAAGTCTCAACTGACACCGACTGCGGCAGACAACATGTTTGTCCTCCGACACTGACGAACCAGCTCTCATCTTACATCCGAACCATTTCGCCCGCCATCCAAGTTAGGAGCGATCCGAAGATCACCGAACTGCTTCGTCTGTCTCTTCATTTAGCAGTTGTTTATTATTCTGCTGTTTATTAATACTTGTGAAATACTGGAATGATAGCACACTATCGAGAGATGCTCTAATTTGAAATGTAAGTAAATACACCGTTTACTTTGTCTAATTTTAATAACAGAATATTATTATTTTGGCGCGCAACTTCCGAATGCAGCAGCCAATAGCGGAGAAGGACCGCAATTTTGGCGGTCTTTCTCACAATACCCGTAACGAAAAACCATCTGTCATCGGTACCTCACACCACATTGTCATCTTGCCACTTCTCAACTGCTATAAGAAGAGCTTCTTGTACCTGAATATCATGGGTGCAAAGCCAGAAATATTGCACGCCCATGTCAGGAACGTCAACGACATTGTGCGTGCCAATCGAAGACTCACTGTCCGAGAGATTGCTGAAGAATGTAACATTTTAGTTGGTTCATTTAATGAAATTCTGGCACAGTATCTCCGAATGCAACGTGTTGCCGCCATCTTCGTCCCGTGGCTTTTGAGTCAAGACCAGAAAGACCTTCGCTTTTTTATCGGGCAAATCAGAACGAGATTTTCTTAAAGAGAATCATAACTGGTGATGAGACTGGGCCTAAGGTTATAATGTTGAACCAAGGTTAAATCTTCACAATGGGTCGGGGAAGGTTCTCCAAAATCAAAAACAGCTCGTCATGTCAGGCCAAGCGTCAAAACAAAGGTGACAGTTTTCTTTGACTTCGAAAGATCGGGTCGTCATAAATTTGTGCCACAGGGACAAACTGTTAATCGATGGCATCTGCGAGAAACTGTGAGAGGAAAACAGAAAATTTATGGCTCTTGCATCACGATAACACACTCTAAAGTACAGCTCAGAAGCGATGTGAAACGGAGACGGCCCCAGTAAAATAAAATGGGAAATTTATCGAGGATAGAAAAAGGGAAGATTACCCAAACACAGGAGTGAGACCACGGAAATCCAGACAAATTGCAAAGTAGTGACCACAAAGTGAAAATCCTAAATCCAGCAGCGGATAACAAATGTTCACTCTGAACTCAGTTCCAGTTAATATACGTAAGAGAGAAAACATGTACGCTTAATTAATCAACAGTTAACACCTGACAATGCGGCTGATAAAGAAAACCATACCTTTTTTGTTTATTCTGATATGCAACCTCACACCTTCTGTAGTTAGGTGCCCATCGTAGGATCAAACATTAACTATAATTCAGGAGAATTTTGACAAATCATTAGACGCTACGAAATTCTGCGAGAAAAGTGCAATATTGATGTTAAATATTGTTTACTGATCCTCTGCGAAACGACAGCGTAGCAGGGAATTAACACGTTGGTAGCGGACAGAAACACTGCCCCGTGACGTCATGCGCCAGCCGGTTACGTCACGAGCGGAGGCAGCGGCGTAATCAGAAGATCAGTGGCACATCCCCCCCCCCCCCTCTCTCTCTCTCTCTCTCTCTCTCTCTCTCTCTCTCTCTCTCTCTCTCTAGGCATTACAATAACTGTGCAGTGCTCCATTGGTTTAACTGAATGGTGATCTGTATGCATCTGTATGTTGTCCTAATGAGCTATCAAACTTTTTTGCTAATTCAAGCCACAAAAAGGAGAGGTTGATGACCGCAATGACAACCTACCTTCGAAGGTCTAGTAATCATTACTTGTGCATCTGGTCGTCACTGTCGAGAAAAGATGAAAACCTGAGAACAGTCTACGTCATTGTACGGTCGAAATTTTCTGAAACAAACTTTGTGGTACCGATATCCAGCTTATTATATATTGACTTTTAACTGAAGTAGTATATGTGGTCTTTTAAACTGCTACTACTAGTTTTCAAGGTCAGCGGAACAAAGTCTCTTGTTCAAACGAACAACTGTCATGTAACACGTTCCCTCGAGTCTTTTCGATGTCCCTGGAAGACTTAGGATGCTAAATAAACACAGCACCCACAAGCCATTCTAGGCTTTTGTAAACGATCCCGTTCGATTTGTTAAAGCAAATTTCTAGCAAATTAAAACATTATCGTTCAACCCGCAAACCAAGTTATCGACTGACACGTTTGTGTGTGCGCGTGTGTGTGTGCGCGTGTGTGTGTGCGCGTGTGTGTGTGCGCGCGCGCGCGCTCGTGATGTCAGTGGGGTGGCTGTGACGGAAGGGCCTCGTTATTCTTTGACGACGAATACCAAGAAATTTATGATTTTAAAAGAAAACATTGTTTACACAAGAATCGTCAATCCAACTACACACGCGAAACAATTTAAAATAATGTTTCACTTAACATTCCAGGTTCAAAGATTTCTGGGGTTCGAAGTTGGGAGAAGAGTTAGCGGGCAATGGGGAAGAGGAAGGCATAGTTTATTAATTTTGCTAAATATTACTCTAAATGTTGAGTTGCTGTCGACTTTCCCTCAGGAAATAGTTCTACTTCGTCTATTTTCTGTCCCTACTTTTCAGAAATTCATATTTACATAAAATATTTTCAGGCTTGTCCACTGGATATCGCTCAACCCTTTATGTTGTTTAATCTCAGGAAACTGTGGGAGCGCCTTTCCAGTGACAACGAAGATATCATTATTTAGTTAATTTAGGCACTTATACTTTTTATCCAACAGTAATGGTTAGGTACGTATATTCTACACTTAAAACTGTTATTTGGTAATGCTAACGTCACTGTGGTATCGTTGACCATGCCTACTGTAACCTCACTAAACCAAAAACAAAAAACAATAGAAAAATCAAAATTGAAAAAGAAACGCCGAATCTTAATATGAGTTCGGGAATGCTGGTGGGTATTTAGTACTTCGTGGTCTGACATTTCATTTGCGATCATTTCAGACATTTTCCAATGATCTCGTGAAATAGACAGCATATGTGACAGTATTTACGAAATCTTACGTAGTACTGAATCTTGTATCCCTTCATTCCATGTTTACTACCAGATTGCAATGAACGAAGGCAAAGTTAACACGGAAATTTTCTGGGTATGGTGCTGTATCATATTGTAAATAACTACCACTGATGACATCAGTAACAGTTATTTACAATATGACGCAGTACCATGCCCAGAAAATTTCCACGTTAACTGACTCTGGCTGCGGACGCTTATGCAATTACAGCAAGCAAAGTGATTTTCAGTTTACTATATTACTCACTCTTTGGTGGAAACGACAATATTGCGCGGTATCCATCAACGCTTCTCCAAAAGGAACAAGTGGCCGTGTTTAAATACCTACTGACATCGACGGAAAGAAGTATACATTTTACACGTCTCGTCGAGTCGACACCGTGGTCATTAGAGACGGAGCACACCACCTCAGAATGTTTCACGGATGGGGAACCAACGCGGCACTGGCCTGGAGCGATTTATGGAAATCATGGAAAACTTAAATCCGGCCGGTCGGACGCGGATCTGAACCGTCATCTTCCCAAGTGCGAGTCCAGTGTGCTGTTCGGGAGTGGAATGGTAGGGAGATAGTATGATTGTGGTTCGATGAACCCTCTGCCAAGCACTTAAATGTGAATTGCAGAGTACTCATGTAGATGTAGATGGGAGCCATTTCGAGTTGACGGAATGCACGACACACCGATTTCTTTGAATCCTTATGAATGTCTCGTACGCGCTCCACATTAACATCACTCACACTGGGACGTCCGCTTCTCTTTGCCGAGCACAAGCAACCCGTCGTAACGAATTTGTTGTGACATTGTGCCACAGGTAAATGGCCTTCCTTGTTGGTGGCTTCTTATCGTACTTGGTTTTAAACATCAATAGAACAGATGTAGCACACTTGTTTTTGTCGAACTCCAACGCAAAGAAAGTTCGCTCCGCACCTGAACTCATCACGTTTGCGACTATCGCTATCGGCAAATTACCAAACTACGATGTGGCGGTAGACACAAAAAAAAAAAAAAATTCCGGGTTTACTCTTCAAAATGACATATGTATGTTATCTGTACAATGTTTGGTTCTTGTGCAATAAATAATTGAAAGTGTTCCCGGGCGTTATGTACACCCTGTATTTTGCTCGACATTAATTCTTACAACTACCTGCTTCAAAAACACTGTACATGGATTTAATTAGATTAAATCAGGCACTACAGTATAAACGTTACTGCTCCGACCCATTTGTCAGAACAATTTACGCCAATCAACCACCATTTCTCCAGCTGGAAGAGACTTTTTAGTTTGGGGAAGCCAAGCTATTTCTGAACCTTATCAGCGCCGTACCTTGTGTGGGTGTCTCGGCAAATTGTCGTGTAACGAAACCGCTCTCCCTTCCTCCCCCCCCCCTTCCCTCCCCAACGTCCAAAACAAAAAACAATAATCTCTTGTGCAATACCTGGGCGCCAGAGCAGAAAACACCGCACGAGGCGCTGCAAACACTGCAGAGGCGGTAGACGCGCAGGCTGACCTTGCGGTCGGCTGTGTGAACACGGTTCATAGCAGAGAGTCTTTACGTTACAGCAGGAATGAAAATTACTACTCAGCGTCATCGCTTTTTTTCTAACTTGAGACATCTAAACTGGCGCAGAGTCGTCCGGAAAATACAGCTCGCTCAATGTATACGCACAATCAGCACCCATACACCATAAAGAAAAATTGTTCGACCCAAGTCGCTTTATTGGACTTTTTTTCGCCACGTATACGTTCTGCATGTGAAGGAGACGTGATAAACGCTGCGCTACGGAAACGACGGTGAAGGCAGCTTGTGCTTGTGCACTGTTAGCAGCATCAGCTTCTCTTCCCTTCGCGCAAGAGACATTTGATAGACTACAGTTTCGACAGTCTGAAAGCCAACACAGATAAGATCACAATTAGTGGTCGGAATGTTCGCGCACGTGTCTTCTTCCTATGTTATTGCCCTTTTTTTAATACAAATCGCTTCTTCTGGGCAATGTGTGGATCTCAGTTTTCTTTTTTCTCGAAAAATAAGGTACACGATTTCACTATCGATTCCTTTATGCTGCAGCCGTTTGGCACTGTGTTTCGAGACATTCTAACTACTACCTCAATTTATTACTCTTTTCCTAGAAACGAGAGCGAAACACCTCGCTGTATGTTATGGTTCACAGCGTTGTACTGCAATTGCGTGCAGCTTATCCGCTACCCATTTTTTAGCGGTCCAAGGTGATAAAACATTATCGCGCTACCTGACACGACAACTTTTCCTAGCAAGCAGAAGTAATTGTCTTGAGATTACTAGTTTCTTTACACTTTTTCATAGTGCGCCATTCGATAAGTGCGGTCAAAGCGAACCCAATCAATAGATCCCATAGATCCCACAATTGCGTTAGCAGTACCAAATAGCAACTTTTAAGCATTCAATACATATATTTAAGCAGTAAAGTTAGATAAAAGTATTGGTACATAAAATATTGTTGCATAAAATACATAAACTGGTGTTCTCTTCGTTGTCATTCGAAAGCTGGTTCCACATTTCTCAGAGGCCAAACAACATAAAACTTTAAGAAGCGACAAACAATAGGCAGTTCTCAAAATATTTTATAAGAATATGAGTTTCTGGAAAACTGAGACACAAAAGAGACGAAGTCAACAAATGAACATTCTGAAATTAAACCTGTGCCAAACGAATTTGGATATGTACGTGTAGCATTTTCAGCCGCTTCGGATCTGGAACAGTTCCGCCCGGTTCAGCAAACTGCACTGGAAACACATTAACAGTGTGCTACTGTATCTTCACACCTTATTTGCAATGAAATTATACCGTGACACCTTTTTCAGATCTTTGGCACAGCAATGCTGACACAGAAGTTAGAAAATGCATTAGAACTATCCGAGGACACGAGCTAACGCAGTTTAAAGTATTTACAATTCTGATAAAAGAATCACACTAAAATAAAATTATTACAGATCGACTGTTTTCCAAAACCAAATGCTATTTTCTGGGAATATGTCAGTAAAGAAACGAAATTAGTAGAAGTTTCGGCTCCTTTAAGTCTGTATTTAAAACTATTAAATTCACCATAAGCGTAAGAGTAAGATCTTACCTCCATGGCTTTGGCGCGACACAACACCTAATAAGTTTCCAACGCTGTTTTTAGAATAGACAGTTTTCACAATTCGTGCTTACCGAAATGGTTATTAGCACTATGGGTGTGTTCTGAAACGCGTTTGGTCCGAAAGTTAAGAAGAAAGATTTATACATAAAACGAAACCGACATTGTGCATAAGCATCATAATTCTTACTACGACAGAAATAAAGAATATTTATACATGAAAGAAATGAGATGCAACTTCTAAAGAGATTTAAACACTTTTCTTGGCCCGTAAAATTCATGTAACACGACGGTTCCTTGGGGCAGCCACATCTCAATCGACGGCACCTCACTGAAAACAAACACCCTGTGCAACAGTAGTTACGGAAGGTAACAGTTTAGCGTCTCGTCGCGGCCTTTACTTGATCAGTTGCAGAATAATTGGTAAAGGAATGAGAAATATAGAAATATAGAAGCAATTACGTGCCCAATAAGGAAGAAGAGATTGAAGTTTTATAGCCATATTCACAGAATGAATGATAATAGGCTAACCAAGTAAATTTGGCATATTATATGTATATATATATATTTTTTTTCTCAAATCCCTTCTCGTCTGCCTGCCGGAGTGACCGAGCGGTTCTAGGCGCTACAGTCTGGAACCGCGAACTTTTATATAGTATATATAAAAACCTCCAAAGGTTCGCTCGAAGAGACGAGAAGGGATCTGAGAAGACTTAACAGAAGGCACCATACCGCATAGGTAAAATTTAGGACTACCTATCAAAACTGCAAAACTTGATGCCAACAACAAAAACCACTACCTAGGAGAGTGACGTGAAATTAACAGGAGCAGGTTATCTGGCAAAGTAGAAAAAGTTCTGGGGAAATAAGAAGAACACAGTACAATAGTTATACCTTCTAAGCGGTTTAGAATTGGCCAAATTCTGTAACAAACAAATACAGTACGCGGTTGACACAGTAGCAGAAGGACAAAGTAGCGGCAGTGAGCCGCCACGCGGTGACGTCGACTGCCCGGCAGACTGTTTACGGCCAGGAGGCGGCGATTAATCGCAGGCAAATGCGGCCTCCCGCGCCGCGCCGCCTCGAGTTACACAAGCGCTCATTTGCATCACTGCCGCCGTCGCGTCATCGAATTATTTTACGCTTAATGGCTGGGATCCCCGCAGATGGCGAGCGTTCGCAAGCAGCGTTAAGTTCGCACCAGGCGAGTTTCGAGACAGAATCGCTGACAATAGATACCTTCGCCGAAATGACAGACACGGAAAACCATTACTAAAAACCGTATAGTTACAATTGTAATTGATATTGTGTTTATACCTGTAGCTGGTGAGGAGGAAAGTTAGTTATTAGTATTTTATTAATGATCTCATTCATAAGCAGCCATATCACAGCATCACAGTCGCTTAAGAAAGTTATAATTAAGCTTTACTTGTTTAATCAGATTCGGACGATGACTCTCCTTGTCCGCAGTCTGGATGATTCGAAGCGATCTGCAATCCTGTGTAAATAAAATGTCTTGGTTTTCTTGCGTTGCGCAGTCAGTCGGGAAACCTCAGATCAAGCGGAAAGTTTGCTTTGATAGAGTTTAATTATCCGATGAAATAATGGAGCCCTTGGATCTAATAATTGCAGGTTCGTTTCCAATTCATCGGAAGTTCCCTTCTGATTACCAACGAAACGACACCTCCGTGAAAATTCCCAATTAGAGAATACATATATAATGAAATTCCTTACACATCTTTGATGTAAATGCTCAGTATATATTTTCTTGAGTAGCATACAATATATTTTCAATCTCTTTCTTCCAGTAATCTCGATAGCAAAATTCTAATTATTCAACGTGGCTATTCGGCACGGAGAAGATCCTAGAAGGCCCCCAACACACCAGAGAGAATATTACAAAGAGTAATTATGCTCTCATGGAATAGTAATAGTACTGTACTACTTTGCGCATCGATTCTGCGAGAATATAGATGATCAAGTAGGAAACTTAATTCACTTATAAAATTGTGCAGAGATAATTTGGTTCAAATGGCTCTGAGCACTATGGGACTTAACATCTGTGGTCATCAGTTCCCTAGAACTTAGAACAACTTAAACCTAACTAACCTAAGGACATCACACAACACCCAGTCATCACGAGCCAGAGAAAATTCCTGACCCCGCCGGGACAGAGATAATTAGTAGAATATAAAGAGATATTACATAGTATCCAAACTAATGGCGCATAATATTTGTTGAGGGTATGGTAATAAATGTCTGGAACTTGCTGTACACATACTTTCGGAACAGAGTTCAAAATTACTAAATCTCGATAGGAATGAACGAATAAACAAAACCACTTCATTACTCAAGAATCACATTTAACAGCGCTATTAAGTATTCAAATTAGCGAGTTTCTACTTCCAACTATTCTAATTAAAGGTATTGCCAAATTCTCGAAAATGGAATAGACAGTGTCATCGTTTCTATGAAAATCTTTAAATAACTTCTCAAGTAAGAGAATGTGATATTGTGTTTGAGGAATTTCTGGCACCTTATCTGTTGCCGTATGTCTGAAAATCTGGTTGTTGTACCATCAATCCTATTTTTGAGATATTCAGTAGTGAGTGAAGGAAGGAAGATTAGTGTTTAACGTCCCGTCGACAACAAGGGTGGTCTCCCTCCCCTATTAGACGCACGATTGGCGTTGCACATTATTTCTATTTGTGCTTCAACTATGGTATGTTGTCAGAGACCCAAGTTACACAATGGCCAAAAATCTGCATGGAAAAGCTCAGAATGTCTCAATGTTGTCCGTTTATACGTTCAAAAGTTCTTCCGCATGTACACTATGTGATCCAAAAGTATCCGGAAGCTATATGTAATGCGGAATTGACCGCTAGATGTCACGGGAGACGGACCCGACACTATAAAAGGACGCACGGAGTATTCTGTTGTTAATACAAAAGCAATAACAGCAGAGTGAGTCAGTCTGGAGAGCTCAGTGACTGCATGTCAGCTTAGTAAGAAAACCATCAGGCACATTCATATCCTTCTAAAGCTGCTAGAATCACTATTCGTGATGTGATTGTGAAGCGGAAACGTGAAGAGAGACCACAGCCAAACAAAGGCCAGGCACTGAGGGACAGGGACCATCGAGCACTGCTGAGAGTGGTTGTAACAAATCGCACGAATCACTCGTGTGGTCAAACGTGCTACCAGCAGCCCATCTACCACAATGACTGTGCCTAGGGAGTTAAAAGCGTGGGGCACAACGGCAGAGCAGCTCCTCATATGACACACATTTCTGTAGTTGATGATATTGTATTGTATGTTAACCGAGGGCCTAGAAACGACGGAGAGGCTCCGTCCCCGCCGCAGCCGCAGTGGTCCACAACCTAACGACGACTACCGCAGTCTTCACCCCTCCGCCGCCCCACACCGAACCACTCTTTCAGGGTTATTGTGCGGTTCGGCCCCGGTGAATCGCCCCCAGGGAACGTCTCACACCAGATGAGTGTAACCCCTATGTTTGCGTGGCAGAGTAATGGTGATGTACGCGTACGTGGAGAACTTGTTTGCGCAGCAATAACCGACATAGTGTAGCTGAGGCGGAATACGGGGAATGGACAAGAGGGAACGAGTGATTTGGAATGATGGATCACACTATACTCTGTGTCGACCCAATGAATGGTTTGGGTTTGACGAATGCCTGGGAACATCTGCCGTCATGTGCAGCGCCAATAGTGAAGTGCGGAGGAGGTTATGTAACGGTTAGGGCATGGTCCCCTTATCGCGCTATAGAAAACACTAAATGCGGAAAGGTATGTACACATTTTACAGGATTGTTTACTGCGTTTAATAGAGGAACAGTGTGGAGACAATAATTGTATCAGCATGACGATGCCCCACGCCATAAAGCTGCACGTTTCAGGCAATGGTTTGTGGACACCAACGTTCCTGAAATGGATTGACATGCCCAGAGCGTCAAATTGAACCCAGTGGAACACCTTTGCGATGTCGACTTCGCTCCAGACAAGAGAGTTCAACATCACTCGCATCTTTCTCTCGAGAGCAGGCCACAAAGGCCCAAACATTCAGATCTGATGACTGTGATGACCAGTGGAAATTCGACATTTCATCCTCGTGATCACAAAATCAGTACTAGACGATGCGACCTTTGTGAACAGGGGCTATGTCGTCTTCACAGCATGAACACTAGGGAACAAACACTGTACCATGGGTTGGAACCGATCAGCCAAAATGGTCAAATAATCCTTTGCAGTAATGCGACCTTGCAAAATAACCATGGAGCCTACGGAATATCACGATGTGGCTACCCAAACCATCACCACATACCAGCCATGTTTTATTCTGCGAATTAAACTCGACCAGAAGATGGAAACAGTGTGAAACAAGATTCATCCGACCAAATAACTTTCTTCCATCGTTCAACAGTGCAGGTTTTATGGCTTCGACGTCACGTTTTCCTGTTACGGACATTTGCATCACTGATGAATGCTTTTGGAATTCCCGCTCGCCCTGCAATTCTCCACGTGTGGAGCTCCCTTTGTATTGTTTTCGTGCTGACGAGGTTCGCAGTTGCACATTCAGTTCTACAGTGATTTTTGCTGCTGTCGTCCTCTTAATTCTCGCCACAATCCTTTTCCATGACCGTCTGTCACGAGGACTCAACATACACTGTCGTCTGCTCTGTGACTTAACGGATGATGTTTTTCCGCTTTCCTTGTAAGCGGTATAGATCTTCGATACGGTGCCTATTGTAACAACAAACACTTCTGCCACCTTGTCACGGAAGCGTCCACCATAGAAGCAACAACAATTCGCCCACGTTCAAATTCACTTAGCTGCTACATAATGCACTCACAACCACATAGAACTCTGTTCTGACAGGGATTGACACTTGCAACACATTGAGTTCATTGCACGGGTACCGTTCGTGGCTAAATACAACATCGCAACCTGCAGGCTTAGCTAGCATCTACATTTACGTTCAAGCATGCATTTCTCGTGGTGTTTCCATATTTTTATCCAACCCCTGTGTACTCTCTAAAGCATCTTCTTGAGGTCATTTAAAGGTTCAGCACGAATTTAACCCGTTTCATTTCCTATCTCGATAATTACATGTCGCGTGGGATTATAGCCGAGCGGTCTTAGGCGCTGCAGTCATGGACTGTGCGGCTGGTCTCGGTGGAGGTTCGAGTCCTCCCTCAGGCATGGGTGTGTATGTTTGTCCTTAGGATAATCTAGATTAAGTAGTGTGTAAGCTTAGGGACTGATGACCTCAGCAGTTAAGTCCCATAAAATTTCACACACATTTGAACATTTTTTGATAGTTACACGGCCCTTCAGACGTAGGTATTAAATAACACTATTACGGTCGTGCTTGCATAACCTCAGTCACACGTAGTATGTACAAGTCGACATGCACGCATTTAGTGTCATGAGGCGTCCACGAACGCCCAGTGTTATAAAACTCAGTCATGACGCAATGGCCTGCAGTATTTGTAATATTTTGTTTTTGGGTGGAAGAATTCGAGGGGTACAGGGGCAGATTACTAGTCTACTGACTGATGCGATCTGCCACAACTTCCTCTCCTGTGTCAACCTCATCATTTCAGAGCAGCACCCATACCCAACGGTCTCGATTACATGTGGCATATCTTTCAACGTCTCTCTTCTCATACTGTTTTTGCCCTCTACGACGCCTACTAATCCCGTATAAGTTATTCCCTGATGTCTTAACACACATTCTATCACCTCGCCCCTTCTCTGGTAGTGCTGTCCACATATTTCTTTCCTCATTTATCATCAGTCAATTTTCAGTGTTCTTCTATGTTGTTATTGTTGATTGTGGTCTTCAGCTTGAAGACTGGTATGATGCAGATCTTCACGGTATACTATCATGTGCGAGCCTCTTCATCTCCGAATAACTGCTGTAACCTATACCTTCCTTAATCTACTTACTGAATTCACCTCTTCGTCTCCCTATACGATTTTTACCGCCTACATTTCCCTCAATACTAAATCGATAATCCTTTGATGTCACAGAATGTGTTCTATCAACAGGTCCCTTCTTTTGGTCAAGTTGTGCCACAAATTTCTTGTCTCCGCAATTCTGATCAGTTCTTCCTCATTAGTTACGTGACCGACGCACCTAATCTTCAAAATTCTTTTCTAACACCACATTTCGAAACATTCTATTCTCTTTTTACCCAAACTGTATACTCTCCATTTTTCACTTCCTCACATGCCTACACACCAGACAAATACCTTCAGAAAAGTTTTCCTAACAGTTAAATCTATACTGGACGTTAGTAAATTTCTTTTCTTCATAAATGCTTTTCTTGCCATTGCCAGTCTACATTTTATTTCCTCTGTACTTCGGCTATTATCAGTTATTTTGCTGCCCAAATAGCAAAACTCATCTACTACTTTAAGTGTCTCATTTCCTAATGTAACTTCCTCCGCATCACCTCATCTAATACGACTACACTCCATTATACTTATCTTATGCTCTTGATGTTCATCTTATATCTTCCTTTCAAGACAACTGTCCATTCCATTTAACTGCACTTCCACGTCCTTTACTGTCTCTGACAGAATTACAATGTCATCTGCACACCTCAGAGCTTTTATTTCTTCTCCCTGAACTTTAATTCCTACTCCAATTTTTTCTCTGTCTCCTTTACGTCTTGCTCACTGTACAGACTGAATAACATCAGGGATAGGCTACAACCTTTTCTCAATCCCTTCTCAAGCACATCTTCCCTTTCATGACCCTAGACTCTTGTAACTGCTGCCTGCTTTCAGTACAGCTGAAAATAGCCTTTTGCTATCTGGTCTATCTATTTTACCGCTGCCACCTTCAGAATTACAAAGAGAGTATCCCAGCCAACCCTGTCAAAAGCTTTCTCCGAGTCTACAAATGCTATAAATGTAAGTTTGTCTTTCCCTAACCTACATTCTACGATGTCGTGTGACTCGTCGTAGGGTCAATATTGCCTCGCGTGTTCCTACATTTCTCCGGAATCCAACCCGAGGTCGGCTTCCAGTAGTTTCTCCGTTCTTCTGTAACGAATTCGTCTTAGTATTTTCCAACCATGACTTATTAAAATAATAGTTCGGTAATTTTCACACTTGTCAGCAACTGCTTTCTTTGGAATTGGAATTACTACATTCTTTCTCAAGTCCGAGGGTATTTCGCCTGTCGCATACATCTTGCACATCAGATGGAAGAGTTTTGTCATGGCTGGCTCTTCCAAGGCTATCACTAGTTCTGAGGAAATGTAGTCTCCTCCCGGAGCCTTGTTTCGACTTAGACCTTTTTAGAGCTCTGTCAAATTCTTCACGCAGTATCATATCTCCCAACTCATCTTCATTTACGTCCACTACTTTTATACGATGTTGGTTTCAAGTTCATCTCTCTTGTACAGACCCCTCTATATACTGCTTCTATTTTTCAGCTCTCCCTTCTTTGCTTAGGATTGGTTTTCCACCTGAGCTCTTCATATTCACACAGTTGCTTCTCTTTTACCCCAAGGCCTCTTTAATTTTCCTGTAGGCGGTATCTATCTTTCCCTTAGTGAAATATGCTTCTAAAGCCTTACATCTGTGGTCTAGCCATTCCTGCTTAGCCATTTTGAACTTCCTGTCAATCTGATTTTTTAAACGTTTGTATTCCCTTTCGCCAACTTCATTTGCTGCATTTTCATATTTTGTCTTTCCAACAGTTACATTCATTATCATCTCCTGTTTTCTTGTTTCATCAATTAAATTCAATATCTGCTGTGTTATCCAAGGATTTCTACTAGGCCTTGTCTTTTTACCTACTTGATCCTATGCAGCCTTCACTGTTTCATCTCTTGAAGCCACCCATTTGTCTTCTACTGTAGTCCGTTCCCTTGTTATAGTCAATTGTTGCCTAATGCACCCTCTGAAACTCTGAACAACCTCTGGTTCTTTCAATTTATCAAGGTCCCATCTCTTTAATTTCCAACCTTTTTCCGGTTTCTTCAATTTTAATCTACAGTTCATAACTAATAAACTGTGGTCAGAGTTCACACCTGCCCCTGGAAATGTCTTACAATTTAAAATCTGTTTCCTAAACCTCTGTCTAATCACTAGAAAATCAATTTGATAAGTGTCCCAGATCTCATCCACGTATACAACCTTCATTCATGATTCTTAAGCAGGTTTTAACGATGATTAAATTATAATCTATGCAAAATTCTACCAGGCAGCTGCTTCTTTCATTCCTTTCCTCCAGCCCACATTCACCTATTTTTCCTTATCTTCCTTTTCCTACTATCAAATGCCAGTCCGCCAACACAAAAAAATGCGTGTGAAATCTTATGGGACTTAACTGGCAAGGTCATCACTCCCTAAGCTTACACACTACTTAACCTAAATTATCGTAAGGACAAACACACACACACACACACACACACACACACACACACACACACAAACACACACCCATGCCCGAGGGAGGACTCGAACCTCCACCGGGACCAGCCGCATAGTCCGTGACTGCAGCGCCTCAGACCGCTCGACTCATCCCACGCGGCCCGTCAACACAATTACATTTTCGTTTCCTTTAACCATCGCAAAAACTTCTTTTATCTCATCATATATTTTTCAATCTCTTTATCATGTGTGAATCTAGATGGCATGTAAACCTGTACTACTGTTGTAGGCGTGGGCTTCGTGTCTTATCCTGGCTACGATTATGAGTTCACTATGCTCTTCACAGTAGCTTACTCGCATTCCTGTTTTCTAATTCATTACTAAACCCACTCTTGGATTACCCCTACTTGACTTTTGTATTTCTAACCCTGTATTCACTTGACTGGATGTCCTGTTCCTCCTGCCACCGACTTCACTAATTCCCATTATTCCCTTCAACCTATCCATTTGCCTTTTTAAATTTTCTAACTTACTTTCCCGATTAAGGGATTTAACATTCTACGCTCCGATCCGTATAACGCCAGTTTCGTTTCTCCTGGTGACATCCTCCTGACTATTTCCAGTCCAGAAACCCGAATGGGGAACTATTTTACTTCCGGAATACAGGGTGTTTCAAAATGAATATACGGAAGTTAAGGCTTTGTAGCACATATTACATTCACCTTAAAATTATAAATAATACACCAAATGAAAGAGAAACACAAACAGTTTTTCTTACAATTATTCAGTGTGAACACCGATCACACATCGAATCGATAGGCGAGTTGTTCCGAAACCTTGATCAATGTGTCAGGAGTAACTGTTGCAATAACACTGTTTCCAAAGTCGGATAGATCAGCTGGTATCGGAGGCACAAATACACACATGATCGCGTCAGATCGTGTGTGAACGTGGAGGTCATGCATAAGATGCTGTGTCAACCGGCCCCTTGCGCCCAATCCACGGTCAGATACAAAGTCGTTTTACCAGTCGCGTACTGAGTTATGTCGGTGAGGCGGCGCACCATCTTACTCCCAAATAAAGATGTGTTGTTCAGCTTCTTCCCACTGAGGCACGGGCCATAGCGGAAGCACATCAAGATAAGAAACATCAGTTACAGTTGATTCACCGAAAAAGGCAGGCCCATAAACATTCCGCGGGAACATTTCTTGGAGGTAAGCGTGAAAAACTAGCATTCGTTCAACACGTTTTTCAGGCACTGTTTGTCATTCCATTCTCTTCCCATTGCGCACAGGTATACAAATCAAACAGTCTGAGTTGCTCTTTCATTAGGTGTATTATTTACAATTGTAAGTTGAACGTAATAAATGCTACAACACCTTAAAACCGGTATGTTCATTTTGAAACATCCTGTATTTTGTCCAAGAGGACGCCATCATCATTTAACCATGCAGTAGAGCTGCAAGTAGCCGGGAAAAATTATGGCTGCGGTTACCCCTTGCTTTCAGCCGTTCGCAGTACCGGCACAGCAAGGCTGTTTTGGCTGATGTTGCAAGGCCAAATCAGTCAGTCATCCACACTGTTAGCTCTGCAACAACTGAAATGGCTGCTGACCCACTTCAGGAACCACACGTTTGTCTGGCCTCTCAACAGATACCCCTCCATTGTGATTGCACCCACTGTACGGCTATCTGTATCGCTGAAAACGCAAGCCATCCCAAGGACGACAAGATCAGTAGTCCACGGCGGGGGGCACCGTACTTCTATAACACATCTCTCACATTATCTCCTTTCACCACAGTTGATGATTCACTTTCATATTAAAGTAAATTATTAAAAGTTTATTCCTCAGATTAAGTCTAGTAGATATCTTCTAGCGGGCAATGCTGCCTTTATCTTTATTAGTTTGCTTCCTACAGCCTCCTTGCTTCATCAGTCATGCGTTTATTTGTTTCCTAGCTAAAGGATTTGCTTCGCTTGGTCTACAATGTGGTCGCCAAGTTTGATGTCTATAACGGTAATAACACTTCTATGAACGGCAATTTTGGTGTATGTTAGGAACCTTACATAACAAACTGTGCTATTGAATTATTTATTTATGTTTACATTTATTTCTTGTGTTACATCTCACCATAATTATATTAATATCGCTACGCTGCTTTAATAACGCTAAATGAGAGATGGGTGAATCTCTTTGAGACTAGCTATCCAATGTACACTTTTTATTTTACGTTGTTACGAACGGCCAACCTTGCGAGTCTGATAACTGATCACGCCTGTACAAGGCCACAGGCTGTTGAAACGTGCAACAGACCAGATATAATTACGTAACAGCGTCGTCGATCTTCTGTCACATTCGCCCAGATCATAAACCATGACCATTAAAAATACATAAACAAACAACGTGCACCAGACAGATAAACAAACGAGCCACATAAATCAAGGCCGTATAGAAGAGCACAAAATGGTGAAAATTCCTTATTATCGGAAAACTTGAGACGAGCACAATCTACCATGACGCTTCCTTCGTAAGATCATTTTTCTGCAACGACAAACTAAAAAGTAAAGTATTCTTTACTAAGAGCCTGCATGGTATTTTTCTGGTATTGCATTACACTAAGTGGGGGGCGAGGGGGAGGGAGGGAGGGAGGGAGGGAGGGAGGGAGGGAGGGAGGGGGAGGGAGGGGGAGAGAGAGAGAGAGAGAGAGAGAGAGAGAGAGAGAGAGAGAGATGCCTTATAGTAATTCGCGTGTACCGTCATTGGTTACCATCTAGTACGAGGATCGAGAGCTGCTCTAAGCCTGGCTTTCGTGATGTTGTGGGTTACGACGCGCATAGCACTATAACTCTGCGCCGCTTGCTAAAGCAGAGTACACAAGCTGATACAGACTATTCCCCCGACGAAGATTATTGACGGCAGGTCGTTAGGATTATCTATTAGTTCTTGGAAAGAGGTGAACCAATGGATGCTAATAAGAAATACGCCCTGAAATACGCTGCTTCTAGATAAGCAACCTGTAACAGCTAACAGGAGCGATGCTTTGTTAGTTTTCTTTTAACTTTATGAAACAAGAACGTGAGTGTCAAAACTGTCCTATGAGACCCTATTAAAAGTCTCTAAATTCAGCTCAGGTGAGTAACCAAGCAGCTATACCCCTCCTTAACCGCCAGTATCTTTTTGAGGTGATACATGATACACCAATAAATTAACTTTCAAACATACCTTTGACTGCTTTCTTCAGTGAAGGCTGTCAAAACTTTAAAATATCAGCAGTAAGGCATAACTTCTCGTCCGAGAAAATATTGAACTGTACATCTTCTGAGTATTTTAAAGATCTTTATTATACTGCTGTCAGGAGGTTCACTGCCAGCATGTATCATCTTATGAGAGCAGGAAACGAAACTGCAAGAGGCAGCACTTGGCGATCTCATATACAAACGCTTATGTTGATCACTGCGAACAAATGTAAATAAATGATCATCTAAGGTCAGGACTACAGCTCGCGACGAACACAGAGAAAACGTTAGCGCATAAGCTGCACGCCTAATGGCGAAACAAGGCGAATATGAAGTAGGCCTAACACACATAATTACAATTGTTCCAAGAAACGATTAAACTCTGTATATAGTAGTATCACAACAATCTGCAGTATGTGGAACTACAACGAACAACCGCAACAGTCTACACCTAACAGTAAAGAATGAAACAAATTTAGGAAGAATCTCCGAAGAGTGACATTCCAACCAGATCCTTCAAATCCTATACAAGTCTAACGTCCATCTGCGTCGGGTATTGGACGAGACAGGCGACGTCGGACGAAATCTAAAATATTCAATGCCCAACAAGCAGGGGAACAAGTAGTACCGTCAGTACAGAGGAAAGGGCTCGAATATTTTTTGAATAACGTGCGCTAAAGATAGAAATGTTGCTCCCGGCTTACTTTGAAGCATATCCTTCGGGCTCTACAGCTATCTAGGTCCGCCGACGCTGTTTAAAAAGTATGTACTCTGTACGCAATAGTTCACGACAGGCAACACAAGTCTCCGATCGTCGCAGCAACCGTTTGTCAGTTATTGATGGATCCTGTGTGGCACAGCGATCTTCGTTTGTGGAAGTGTACAACGTTACATTTCTGTACATTAAATGATAGCTTTACCCGCAACTATCAGATATGCGCATTATAATAAAAAAGTCTTGAGATTGAAACATACTATCTGACAACTCATTAATGTACTGCAAGAAAAATTACACTACATGTTATTTGAGGTTTTGCAAACGACTCTTCAGCCAGGACAGCGTGCCTGTCAAAACATTCGTTCCTGTGGGGTGCTGTCAGATGATGATTTCCTGACAGGCAGAAACACTATCTGCTTATGTGGAATAATTTAGATTCAGAACTGATACCACACACATAGTACGACAACGCGATATGGACGCTTTGAGTGCTCACTGTATTAATAACTAAAACAGAGCATCTGTTTATAATCTAAACTCATCACAAAGCAGTTATCTAATACTTAATATTTCGTGATAAGCCTACAAATCACACACTGGTGAAGTTAAGTACTGAATTCCTTTCTGCAGAAAATACGAGTATACACATCGCTTCACTAGTGCTAAAACCTAACTGCGCCCATTAATACGCGTCTCTCGAACTGCGTGCAGAGCATGTTTGTAAGAAAGCGACAGAGTCAGTGACCTGCTGAAACGCTATGTTATCAGGAAGTTTTCAGGAATTCAATAGACCTTTCTGATTCTACAATAATCAGACTGGAAATAAATACGAACAATGGATCGAGCTTAAAGATGTTTCCTCAGTATGAATTGAATCTTGCATACTTCTTTTACTTAGACGCGAATTTGTAGCACTCGCTAAAGAAATAGCGTAACAGCAAATACTATTTTTCCACTTCCTATTTGCGTGAAACATTTATGTAGCCTTCTCTTAATATTTGGCCCATGTGGCTAAAGCGTATAGTATAATAATAATGTCATGTGACTAGGGCCTCCCGTCGGGTAGACCGTTCGCCTTGTACAAGTCTTTCGATTTGACGCCACTTCGGCGACTTGCGCGTCGATGGGGATGAAATGATGATGATGATTAGGACAACACAACACCCAGTCCCTGAGCGGAGAAAATCTCCGACCCTGCCGGGAATGGAGCCCGGGCCCTTAGGATTGACATTCTGTCGTGCTGACCACTTTTTTTTATCTCATTTTGTTCGTCTTCGTTCTTTGTATCTGCTCGGGGCGGACGTCGCAAGACACCCTTATTACTGAGGGCAGCTAACCCTCTGACCGAACACGCTCAGTTACCGTGGCGGCTATCTCATTTTGTTCGCTTTCGCTCGTTGCATCTGCTCGGGGCGGCCGTCGTAAGACACCCGTTTAAGTTCGTCGTTGATCGATTAACTCAGTTTTTATTTATTTATTTATGTTATATTACAGAGGGCAGCTAACCGTCTGACCGAACACGCTGAGCTACCGTGCCCGCACCACTCAGCTACCGGCGGCGGACTAAGCGCATGGTTAAACGATGTGATAGGATTATGATTTCACTCAAGGTAACTTGTTTCACAGGAATACCAGGAAAGGCCACTCGACCTCAACGCGACAACAGAACGAAGAAACAAAGCTTTTATTTTCTCCCGGATCTGAATTGAATATGGGATTTACGTCCGATTTAAAACTCAACAGACATCCAAAGGTCTAGCTGCTGTAAAGTTGCTGAACGTTACGATTACTCATCCCCTCTTATGTTGTTGAGGTTTCTATTCTCAGCGCTTCACACGCTGAAGGCAATAGGAACAGAGCACTAGCTTACTTTAATGGAGATGCAAGGTAGAATTATCCGGAGTTTAACTACGCAATGAAGCTCGTCCTGAATATTAATCTTTAAGCAACATGACGCCAGTTAATAGTAATTCGCTACATCAAGTAACGCACGCATCAATCACTGGTAACTATCGTACAAATGAAAGCTTTTTAATCGGAATATTTGCGTAGTGCTTTTAATTCGACGAGTATGTCTACTGACAGAAGAGTATGCCTCTGAAAGGAAAGCGAGAAAAAGCTGTATGACGCCCAGCAACAAAATTATCGTATTATCAAGAAATTGCATCGAAAAGTGCTTCAATTAGTCTAAATAAAACCGGACAAACATTCTGTATGGGGAAACAAAATAGATCTATGCCGCTATATTATATATCGCAGCACCTTATATATATAAGAGCACCTTGTGAAGAATGATACGCGATACATTTTTCAAGGACGCTCAGTATATGCGAGCATGTGAAGTTTAACGCTACGATGTAGTCAGGGGGCAACGCAGTGGCGACACCTGCAGCGGGGTCTGGAGCTTAGATTACAGAAAATTTGCCGCGCAGGTGATCTCAGGAAAGTAACAATGGTACTAGGGACACTTTCCCAAAAGTGTTCCTGTTATAGAATGCGGTTTGGTAATTCATATGAAGAACGTTAGTAACACGTTGGCTGCATCTTTCTGAAAATGCCACTACCTTCACACTCACCAGTTTCCATGGCGCTCCCAAACCTGGATCTCGTAAGCCGATTTCACAATACTGGTTCTGGTTGGTCATGTCTACACTGCAAAATAGATTCTTGAAATTCGTTTTTAGCTGCCTGTTTTGAACTTCCACCAAAGTATTTTCGATCCTATGTAAACCCATGACAGATTTGGAATGTGCTTGGGTTGTCAGGTTACGTCTTGTTATCAAAATATTGTGCTTAATATGGACGGAGTGACTTATTGCGCAGTGCAGGAGGCGCAGAAATATTACGCTGAGTACGAAGCTGTCTGTCTATAATATTAAACCGAAGAAAAATAGCGAGTGTGCTAACTGAATCAGAAACTGGAACAGCTGTTTTGCTGACGCCATATTTGACTAGGCCAGTAAAACCGCTTCACGCCTTAACATGTAAACATGACGGGGAAAAACAGTTTCCGAAATCCGGGAGTCGTCTTGGAAGATGTGTAGCATGTGAATGTAGTGACTATGCCGCTTCGAGACGCATTGTCGTTCAGCTGGGAATGTGAGCTCCGAGTGTTACTGTATGGCATATGAAGTGGGGCGGCAAAGTGGCGTGGTCATTTATGACGTTATTTGCAGCTGACTTTGGCTTTCATCTGTCCCGGGATTCGGATTACTGTCCGGTAGATGTTCGAAACCAAGCTTCTCAATAAAACCTTAGCGCATCTGTTTGAGAATATTCGAATTTTCATGAGGCAGTGTATTGTAGGTAGATGCACTGTTCTCACCGAAATATACAACGCAAGCGGTAAATTCTCACTGTCATCTATTACGGACCTCTTAATTGTAGGCTGTGGTTCGATGGGTTAATTCCACATAGCTTGTAGGTGGGCCAGGAATGGCTATATTAGTCTTTAATTTAAAAGAGTACCCGTTATTTAGGTAGCAGGTTATATATCTTGTCTTTTGGGTTTGAACGTTAAATGGAGCTCCACATGCTAGTTATTTTCGTAGTGTTATAATGTTTTCCTTTTCTATGCCAGTTAAACTTTAAACTCTGAGCTAGGAGGCTGGCGCTTGTAGCCATGTTCTCCAGTATATGCTAATCATTTTCTGAAGTATTATTTCGTAGTTCACTAAGGTGCTGTCCACCCTGGAAACTTCGAACCTGGAATATATTAAGATTTAAACTATTTTAATTATTTGGGTAGAAGGAATTTTACTGCCACACGTGCGAAGGCTTTGGTTTACGGATAATAATCTTTTGTCTTGGTCAAATCCCAATGTTTCATTTTTCAGAACACCAGGGTATCCATATTGTGATTACGAACGACCCTAAGCACTGGCTGACGTAAATGGTGAAGGAACGTCCTTTCAAAGGAATGAAATAAGTCATTCATTAAAAATTCAATGAAAATTATTCACTGTTCAACTATTGTGGCAGATATTTATTTTCTTGCCACTGCAATATTTTTAATTAATAAATTAAGAAATCGTTATGCGCTCGATTAACCCAGAACTCGCTGCCACTACCGACCTGTGGTACAACACGTGTTTCCTAATACGCTTTTATCCCCTTGACGAAATCCGTGTCCAAGCAACTGGAGACGACGCGTGCGAAACGGGCCAGCGCGACGCGCCAGACTATCACAATACGAGCCGACATGCGGATACCTGTTACGTAGCTACACGTTTGTTTCACGTGATACTGCTTTTGCGTATGTTACCACTGCTTTAGTTCTGTTACATAATTTTATTTTTATGTTTATTTTTGAATATATATACATAAATTTTTACACAAACAATTTTTTGACAGAAAATATCTTTCACGGCGTCTCCAGGTGCGACTTCTTCAGAAGAATTGTAATAACACGACGCCTAAACGTAGTGGTTCGGTTTCTCGCTGCCTGTCCTCCTGCCCCTCCCCCCAACACACACGAAATATTAGCTTACCGTCACCCCTCCCCTTCTGCATGCTACAGATAAGCTTTTAATATTAATATCAATAAGACATATAAAATACTTTAATGTAATAATTTGTTTAGATAAGTGAATAGTACATTGCTATGTATAATAAGATTGGTTGGTGGATTCGGGGGAAAGGGCCAAACAGCGGCCCCACACGATTGGGGAAGGAAGTCGGCCGTGCCCTTTCAAAGAAACCATCCCGGCATTTGCCTGAAGCGATTTTGAGAAATCACGGAAAACCTAAATGAGGATGGCCGGACGCGGTTTGAACCGTCGTCCTCCCGAATGCGTCCCCAGTGTGCTAACCACTGCGCCATCTCGCTCGATTAGCATAATAAATAAATAGTCTTACACTTGGGGAATGAAAGTAGGGGAAGCAGAAGCAATGTCTTCCACCGCTACTCATGATACGATCTTAGTGGAGGTGGTTTGTCGTTGCCTTCCTTTAATCTTGTATGAAGTGTATACCCTTGTCGTATGAATGACTGCGATGAGAGCTTGCACTGTGCAATGTTGGGTTTTTGTTGTTGTACATGAAGGGAAGGGAGAGCGTGAAATCTGGTGTCAGCACATAATCTAGTCTTCTCGAAAAGCACCAAGGCGGCAGCAGAGCTTAACATCCCCATCCAAAGGACGGATCACTATCAATGCTCCCACTTCATGAGACACTGAGGAGAGGTTTCAGATTTAATCCAGCACATCGGCGCAAAGAATGACGATCAGAAACTTCGCGCACCATCTCTCCCTTCCCATGCCGGACTAATACTGGCAGAGAAAATTTCATCCACGACTAAGAATGTGTGTGAAATCTCATGGGACTTAAGTGCTATGGTCATCAATCCCTAAGCTTACACACTATTTAACCTAAATTATCCTAAGGACAAACACACAGACAGACAGACAGACAGAGACACACACACACACACACACACACACACACACACACACACACACACACACATGCCCGAAGGAGGACTCGAACCTCCGCCGCGATCAGCCGCACAGTCCAGGACTGCAGCGCCTCAGACCGCTCAGCTACTCCCGCGCGGCCACAACTAAGATTCGAACTGGCTGCCTCAGAGTCGAGCGTTAGCGACCTCGGCTACGGAGGTGGGTTTTAGCGTAACACCCACGAAATAAAAGTTGTCTAGAGAAAATAACTACAGAGGTGGATATAGCACAGCTTTATCTACATAAAACAATGCTTCAAGCGCATTAAATTCACTTGAGATTTCCGTTCCGCGTATCGTACGACACAGCTGCGTGGAGCAACCAACACTCCACGTTACGCTGGGCGATACAAATGAGAATAAAATCGGTGTCGTCCCTGCGTTTCTACGAGCTCTGCCGATCTGGAGGGGGGGGGGGGGGAGCGGAGGGAAGCAATTCTGCGTGGTATCGCAAGGCGAGTCGCATCGCGTATCGTATCGTATCGTATCACTTCAGTGAGAACCGTGCCTTTGTTTCCATGCTACTTTATTCTCTGAAAGTTTGCTGTGAAATTTGGAAATTTTTGTACGTAAAAATATAAATCCTCCCTTTTTTTTATTTCGACGGTGGGCCATGACCCTCATAACCCATCATCCCTGACGCCTACTCCGCCGTATCCTGGGAGCGCTTCGTGTCCGTTGCTGGCGTTCGGTAGCTGCAGCTCGTGCGTCCCCCTCGCTGGCACGGCAGTCGCACGCGCGTTTAGCTGGAGTACAGCTGGTGGCGCAGGTGCTGTGCCCAGCCGCCGGCGCCGGCCGGGCGCCACTTGGCGTCCCCCCCCCCCCCCCCCTCCCACTCGCCGTGCTATTTTGTAGCGCGGGCAGCGACGTGGCGTGGTGGGGCGCCGCTCCCCCTCCCCGACGCCGCCGGCAGACCTTCGCGCGTCGCTGACGACCCGCGAACCACCACCTGAAGATTCGCGCCCCGGCGCTAGCCAAGATCCCGGCAGCCGCCTTGTTTACCATCGGCTGAGGCACCAGCTCGCCTGGTACCGCTCTGCCAGCACGGTGTCAACTGTGACCGCGTGGCGAAACTTGCTGTCCGCCGACTTTTTACTTAACCTCGACAATATGCGCAAACTAGCGGCACGACCAAGAAGAGTATACAAAGTGTACGTAAAGACGCTACGGAACGTTCGGGAGCATCTGCAACTTAATCAGTTGTACAGTATGTTTCGCAACGCTTTGACGATTTCAAATAACATTGTACTGGTCGAAGCAACATCGTGCGTTCACGGTGGAATGCCATTTTCGATTCGGCGAATCTGTCGTGCACATGCAACGTGCCTTTCGTAAGCATTCCAAGAGTCAGCGGCGATATCCAATTCCCGCTCGCAGAACAATATTTAGCTGGGTAATAAACTTCCGTCCAGTTACCAGCGCATCGAATCAAAAGCCAACCGGCTCTCAGGAAACGGTCCGAACTCCGTGTCAGACTTTTACCTGCGGGGTTATTTGACAGCGAGCGTGTACTCCCGTACTACAACCACTACCTTTGGCAAAAAATAGAGAATGCTGTGTAGAACTGACAGTGAACGTAAGATAACGCAGCAATGCGTTCACCTGTTGCAAATCCTTCAAACTCACACTGGCGGTAGAAAGGGAAGTCTATTTATCGTGGTCGGTAGATTGATCGGACGGTGCATAATCAACATCTCAATGTCTAACTTTGCAAGCCATTTTCTGGTGTGTGGCGCAGTTTACATCGAGCCCATCTGCCTCATTTCATGTTACTCGCGACGAGTGGTGCTCTGTAAGAAGCCTAAGTGAGGAAGTCGAAATTTACCTTCATTAGCGTTTAGAGAATTATGTGAGTGTGTAGCTGGAAGTAGGATGGTGCAAGACTTCTCTTGGGAGTTGCGGTCACGGAGTTTAACAGTAAACCACAAAGTGATGCAGAACTCTCTTGTAGTGGAATAGGATGTGTATAACCGCAACACACTGGCTAAACGCAAAGGAGACAAAACGTGGCGTTTCTCTTTTTCTATTCTCCGCCTCTTCCTTTAATTCTACACACTGTCATGGTTCGGTGAGCATGGGTGGAACAAAGGTTTTCTGTAGCTTATTTGCGGATCATTTACATTCCTTTAAGATTCTTTCAACAAATCTGTCTTGTCATCTGCTTTTCCCAAAATCGCGTCAATCGTTTAATCAAGGAAGAATGGACCTTTCCTCTTATTTATGTACAATACGTAAAATTTGCTATTGCTGGAGATCAACTGCTGGTTCCTGTACCACGCAAAGATTCTCTACAGTTCTTCCATAATTTTATGGCGCTGCATTTTTCCATATACAACAGCATTATTTGTAAACGGCCTCCGACATTACCCACATTGGTTATACGCGTCGTGAAAAGTAATGATCCTGTAACATTATCTTGCGTACGCTCAAAGCTGCCTTTACAACTGACAGTTTCTCCTCGATGAGAATTATGCGCTGCGTATTATTTTGCTAGGAAGTCATTGATATAATCAACATCAGCTTCGGCGTTCCGTACTACTCCTTTTGTTTACAGGGGACAAATGGCTCTGACCACTATGGGACTTAATATCTGAGGCCATCAGTCCCCTAGAACTTAGAACTACTTAAACCTAACTACCCTAAGGACATCACACACATTCATACCCAAGGCAGGATTCGAACCTGCGACCGTAGCGGTCGCGCAGTTTCAGACTGAAGCGCCTAGAACCGCTCGGCCACAACGGCCCGCTCGAAAGCAATAACCGCATTCTGAAATGTGATTGTTGTCGAAAGACAGCAGATGGAGAATATCACAATCTCCAGTATTGTTCCCTGCAGATACCATTAAAGGTGCTGCGAAAGAGTAAAAAAATGGTACACCCATGATTTACATTTCCCATTACAAATGAGGAAATGGAAATTATACATTTTCATACCTTCAAAAAAAACTTGTTAATATACAGGGCTATTACAAATGATTGAAGCGATTTCATAAATTCACTGTAGCTCCATTCATTGACATATGGTCACGACACACTACAGATACGTAGAAAAACTCATAAAGTTTTGTTCGGCTGAAGCCGCACTTAAGGTTTCTGCCGCCAGAGCGCTCGAGAGCGCAGTGAGACAAAATGGCGACAGGAGCCGAGAAAGCGTATGTCGTGCTTGAAATGCACTCACATCAGTCAGTCATAACAGTGCAACGACACTTCAGGACGGAGTTCAACAAAGATCCACCAGCTGCTAACTCCATTCGGCGATGGTATGCGCAGTTTAAAGCTTCTGGATGCCTCTGTAAGGGGAAATCAACGGGTCGGCCTGCAGTGAGCGAAGAAACGGTTGAACGCGTACGGGCAAGTTTCACGCGTAGCCCGCGGAAGTCGACGAATAAAGCAAGCAGGGAGCTAAACGTACCACAGCCGACGGTTTGGAAAATCTTACGGAAAAGGCTAAAGCAGAAGCCTTACCGTTTACTTTTGCTACAAGCCCTGACACCCGATGACAAAGTCAAACGCTTTGAATTTTCGGCGCGGTTGCAACAGCTCATGGAAGAGGATGCGTTCAGTGCGAAACTTGTTTTCAGTGATGAAGCAACATTTTTTATTAATGGTGAAGCGAACAGACACATGTGCGAATCTGGACGGTAGAGAATCCTCACGCATTCGTGCAGCAAATTCGCAATTCACCAAAAGTTAACGTGTTTTGTGCAATCTCACGATTTAAAGTTTACGGCCCCTTTTTCTTCTGCGAAAAAAACTTTACAGGACACGTGTATCTGGACATGCTGGAAAATTCGGCTCATGTCACAACTGGAGACCGACAGCGCCGACTTCATCTTTCAACAGGATGGTGCTCCACCGCACTTCCATCATGATGTTCGACATTTCTTAAACAGGAGATTGGAAAACCGATGGATCGGTCGTGGTGGAGATCATGATCAGCAATTCATGTCATGGCCTCCACGCTATCCCGACTTAACCCCATGCGATTTCTTTCTGTGGGGTTATGTGAAAGATTCAGTGTTTAAACCTCCTCTACCAAGAAACGTGCCAAAACTGCGAGCTCGCATTAACGATGCTTTCGAACTCATTGATGGGGACATGCTGCGCCGAGTGTGGGAGGAACTTGATTATCGGCTTGATGTCTGCCGAATCACTAAAGGGGCACATATCGAACATTTGTGAATGCCTAAAAAAAACTTTTTGAGTTTTTGTATGTGTGTGCAAAGCATTGTGAAAATATCTCAAATAATAAAGTTATTGTAGAGCTGTGAAATCGCTTCAATCATTTGTAATAACCCTGTACAACCTGTTCCCTTATGACTGTATCATACATACCGTGTTCACATTATAGTGGACAGTATGTAGCACATTCCGCAAAGGTTTGTTAAAAATAAAAAAAAGCTCATTACAAATATAAACAACACAGTTACAGTACATCCTTAATTGCACAAGGTGCTTTTTAACTATTATTTTTATCTGTGACAAGCTGTTTCTATTTTTAACATACCTGTGTGGAATGTGCTACATACTACCCACTATAGTGTGAAGATGGCATGTGTTATACGATCATAATGAAACAGGACGTATAATTACAAGTTTTTATGAAGGTATGAAAATGCAGAATTTCCATTTCATCATTTGTAATGGCAAATATAAGTAATGATTCTGCATTTACTCTGTGTAAACAGTCTCAACTGTTGAAACCAGTAATCAGGGATAAATGCGATCTTGACTATTGAAAGTTTTTCCAAGACAAATACAAATCGCTCGTTCTAATCTCTAATTACGAAAAAATTCAATCTAAGGTAAAATAGTGCATTTCTGTTACGCCACAGTCAACAACTGTTCCATTACTGCACAGAGCAGCTTCTCCTAAGCAACTCTTCGCCATGACCACGAGATACTGTGTATTAAAGCTTCAGATACCCCATCATCCCACGGCAATGGTGCGCAGCTTCTGTAATAGCGAAATATTCAGCACGCACCAGTAGTTGTCTAGCGATGCGATATGCGCTGACGGAGGAGAGTAATGGGCCCGCCACGAACAACGCATCATTGTCCAAGCTGTTTTTCAATGTAGCCACTAACATCTTGTGTCATGTTGGAACCGTATATACCTATGAATTATCAGCGCCATGTCTTCCTGGAACCGTCGAAGGACTTTGTAGAGGAACGTTAGGCAGGCCCCTCTTTTCAGTCTTAAGGAAATTAGATGGTAATGATGCACAGAGTACCAGCAAACATTACGGAACAAGCTTCGAAAGACTGATGAATCCATCTCAGTCTTTCCTACGTTTGCTCACTAACATAACAGCTTCAGCCGCAACGGATGCAGTGTTTTGCTCGTGTTGGAAACATCGGTGATTGTTCAAATGCTTGCTTTGAAAATAGTTTATTTTCCGGCACAAACACACAATTTCAACACGAAATTACCGGTTTCGGCCGTGGCTGGGGTGAACTACTACATCAGTCTTATGATCTGTAGATGGCCGGTGAAAGTCGAAGACTGTAATTTTTTAGTCATATTTTGGAATTAAGCAGAAAATAGCTGCCATTTCAGAATTTATTTTACAACGACTGTGGAGTTTAGTTGTGCACATAAATTGATAAGATGGTGAAATCGTTGGGGCTTTCGTGGTCGCCACTTGATCTGCCTATTACAGTTCTCCTCCAGTTTTTCAGCTGATTTTGACACCACAAACGACTACTGCTGTCGAAGATCCACCCTGAGCTACTGGTGGAAAATTGGAATCGAGCCCGCGGGTGGAGGTTAGTATCACTCACCGCGGCATTGTCTGCGGACCTACTCCCTCATCATTGCTGGCATGGCTTCCAGCTTGTCACCTGAGACGGGTATCAGCCACAATGGGAAAATCTAGCTGCGTTTCTTCTGCAGCATTCCGCTTCCTCCTTGAAGCAGTTGTCCTACTTGTGATCTCCATAATTTTCACTTTTAATATGTTTCATTCTCCACCCCGAAGAGTGGGTAGAGCTGGCTGTTCCTGACCCATGGGAGGGACCATTTCTTTTCACGTAGATGCAGCGACGATTACTTGTCTATTACAAATGCCGAGTTGTATGCTGGTCCGAAGTCTATGTTAAACTGTAGGTCCCCCCTACAGCTGGCTAGAGAAGTCGTTCGAGGATCGGACAAAGGGAAGGGTACACTGCCTTGGGATTTCCAATTCCGGAATTTGTCTTACAATCTAGAGAAAATTACCGAATATCTTGGTCGGAGTTGAGAAATTTGATTTATTTTTAGGACAATACCCGCCAGACCAAAGAGGGAAGGCCTAGTAAGTGTTTTAAGTATCTGTTTACAACAGAGTAACGCGATAGCTTGTTCGATATGGGAACTGTGGCTATCGGCTCATTCCAATTCGTCGTCTTTGAGTAAATGGTCACGATAGCTGTTCTCCGCGGCGAGTACATGTATCTTCAATCTATGCGATCGCAGTCTCACCATCTCGTGCCCGGCAATAACTGATTTCTCCATGTATCCCAGACTGCTAAGTCGTTTATATCAGCTAATTCGGGTACTGATAGATCGTAATTTACCCTAATATAAACGTTTAGGTAGATACACTTTCGACGTTGCGAGTGCATCCATCACATAAGATACAAAGTCTTGAGGGATGGAGTGGGAGAGTCACGGGAAACCCTGGAACATATGCACTGCTAGAGCGAGTGCCTGCGTGTGCACGCGTGTCCGTGTGTAATGGCAGCGCGATTCCACGAAAAGTAGATATTCAACGCGGTGTCGGCGGACTCAGGAGAATGCGCGCGGAGCTTCGTTGCGTGAGGCGGCAGCGACGAGCTATTTGTGAACAGCAACGGCGCGAGCTCGCTATAGTAGGTCCGCAGAGCGACGCGTGCATTGCGTCCCAGACTTTCGCAAGCGCCCACTCCACAGTATTTTGTAAGATTTTAGCTCAGCGCTGGTGTGGCATGTGCCCGTCTATGTTTGTAGTCTTTCTTCTGGAAGACAGGTGACTATGTAAAATTACACTGTCACTTCTCTCTGCTGCTAGTGGTTCAGAGATATTTTCAAGTTTTGCGAGAAAACGTGTCACCGAAATCACGTATTAAATGTGTCTGGCGAGCAAAAGGGAACTTCTAGATATAACAGGTGATGCGTAAGACGGAAGTCTGCTCCCATGAATTACGACACCTGTTTGTACAATGACTTTTTCAGTCTGCTTCTGCATCATACATTGACATGACAAAAGTCCTGGGTTATATCGTGTCGGACCTCCTTTAGCCCGGCTTGATGCAGCAACTCGAATTGGCATGGGCACAACAAGTCGTTGGAAGTCCCCTGGAGAAACTGAGCAATGCAGCCTCTATAGCCGTCCATAAGTGCTGCCGGTGCAGGATTTTGTGTACGAACTGATCTCTCGATAATGCCCCATAAATGGTCGATGCGATTCATGTCGAACGTAGCCAAATCATTCGCTCGAATTGTCCAGAATGCGAGCAATTGTGGTCCGGTCACATGGCGCCTTGTCATCCACAAAAATTCCATCGTTGTTTGAGAACATGAAGTCCATGAACGGCTGCAAATGGTCTCCAAGTAGCTGAATACAACCATTTCCATCCAATGATCGGTCCAGTTTGACCAGAGGACCTTAACCCATTCAATGTACACGCAACTCACACCATTCCATTACGAAGGCACCACCAGCTCACAGTGCCTAGTTGACAACTTGGGTCCATGTCTTCGTGGGATCTGCGATACACTCGAACCCTACTGTCAGCTCTTACCAACTGAAATCGGCTGAAATCGGCACTCGTCTGACCAAGAGAGGCGCTGCAGGCGATGTTGTACTGTTAGCAAAGACACTCGCGTCGTTCGTCTGCTGCCATAGTCCATAAAAGTCAAATTTCACCGCACTGTTCTAACGGATGCGTTCGTGGTACGTCCCACATTGATTTCAGAGGTTATTTCACGCAATGTTGCTTGGCTATTAGCACTGACAACTGCACACAAACGATGCTGCTCTTGATCGTTAAGTGAAGGCCGTCGGCCGCTGCGTTGTCCGTGGTGAGAGGTAATGCCTGAAATTTGGTACTCTCGGCACACTCTTAACACTATGGATCTCGGAATATTGGATTCCCTAACGATTTGCGAAATCGAATGTCCCACACGTCCAGCTCCAACTCCATTCCGTGGTCAAAGTCTTAATTCCCGTCGTGCGACCGTTTCACATAAATCACCTGAGCGCAAAATGTGTGTGTGAAATCTTATGGGACTTAACTGCTAAGGTCATCAGTCCCTAAGCTTACACACTACTTAACCTAAATTACCCTAAGGACACACACACACACACACACACACACACACACACACACACACACACACACACACATGCCCGAGGGAGGACTCGAACCTCCGCCGGGAGCAGCAGCACAGTCCATGACTGAGCGCCTTAGACCGCTCGGACCTGAGCGCAAACGACAGCTCCGCCAATGCACGACCGTTTTATACCTTGCGTACGCGATAGTGCCGCCGTCTGTATATGTGTAATCGCTGTCCCATGACTTTTTGTCACATCAGTGTGCACCGGTATGCAAAACTTAGGGACAAAAGTAACTTTCGCCTGATGTGTCAATACCAATGTAACATAGTTCGATGGAAGTCGGACCATACATAGGACAGCTACGGTACGGTACGGTACAGTACAGAACAGAAGGTAACTGAAAGACATACGCAATTAGAATAATAGAAATGACGCTATTATTCAAAGATAATAATTATAATGAAGTCACCGTCATTAATGAGTGTCTCCTGGATATTAAAAAGGCAGTACACGGTTCCTAATAGGGTGTCTGATCACCACGGGCTGCAATGCATGCTCTGCAACGTGTTCCAATGCTGGCCACAAGGTTGGTTAGGAGTTCCATGCTTCCATCAGCGCCCTAATAACTAGAGCATTTTTTTTTATTTTAATTTCCGTCATTTGGCGTTTATTTCGCCCAGTCATGATTTCGGCTTTACAGTAATTCTCAAGTGCAAGTTGAAATGTCACAAAATTCCCGACATGTCTGAATGACATGTCATCGTCGAAATAATACAGGGTGTACATTAGTCCGGGAAGACTTTCAATTATTTACTGCACAAGAACCAAACATTGTACAGATGTCATACATATGTCATTTTGAAAAGAAACTCGGAATTTTTTTTTCATGTCTACTGCCACAGCGTAGTTTGGTAATTTGCCGATAGTCATCGCTAGTCGCAAACGTGGCGAGTTCAAGGTGCGGAAAGAGCTTTCTGTGTTGGAGTTCAACAAAAACAAGTGTGCTACGGTGCACGTCCGTGCAAGAAGTCACCAACAAGGAAGGCCATTTACCACTGGCACAACAAATTCGTTACGACGGGTTGCTTGTGCCCGGCAGAGATTAGCGGACGTCCCAGTGTGAGTGAAGTGAATGTAGATCGCGTACGAGAGACATTGCCGTATTGACGTCTGCCGGCTCACTCACGGTTCGGATATAGAATGTTTGTAAAAAAAAAAAAAAAAAAAAAAAAAAAAAAAAAAAAAAAAAAAAAAAAACAAAAAAAAACAAAAAAAAAAAAAACCACTTTCAGAGTTTCTCTTCAAAGTGCAATTTGTATTACATCTTTACAATGTTTAGTTCTTGTGCAATAAATAATTGAAAGTGTTCCCGGACTTGATGTACAAGCTGTATATGTCTGGTCTTCTGAACCAGATACGTTGTTTCTACGATGACGTGTCACTTAGGCATGTCGGACATATTGTGACATTTCAACTTCCGCATGAAAATGTCTATAAAGTCGAAATCATGACTGTGTGAAATAAACGGTTTACAGTCAAATGTAGGAAACTTCTTTCAAAAGCTCCTAAATGACAGTGGTCATCCATGAAGGGAAATTAATTGCTTGATGGTCACATGTGGACATGGTGCAACAGTCTTCCACACTACGTCCCACACGTGCTCGATGGAATTTAAAACACAATGCGACTGGAACCTTGGCGACGAGTATGCTTGCCTTCGCGTTCCTGTGCGGTAACATCGGGCCACTGCCACACCCGCATGCCCCACAAATGTGGATGCTGCACGATTCGAGCAGACGGCCATATGCAGAACCACAACGACGTGCCTCTCAAATTTTGTCACGTGCCGACAACGCTGTCTCACAGAAGTACGCGACATCTCCGTGTACTTCACAGTGATCACTCAACTTCTGATGCTCTTCACGCCCCCTATATACTCGACAAGACTTGGCAACAACACTAGACATGGACAACACTAACTACCTGTCACAGAGAAGGGCAACTCTAATCATTAACGTACCAACCGACGGTGTTTAGGTGCACGAAATTAGAGAGATACGACCCTGTCTTCTGGGCGCGTTACTATTTTTGGCAGGCAGGGTAAAATTCAAGCACTCCGACGCCGCAGTGCGATTCTTTGCATACCAACTTCACAAAACTGCTCTGTATGTTTCAACATGCAGCTGACCTTATTTAAAGATTACCTACTACGAACGGTACCACACAAACACGAATACTAGTCCGTCCACACAAAATCTCGGACTATACTCCACTGAGGAAATACAGGGTATTTATAAATGAATATCGGGGTTTTAACGCTTTATAAGATTTATTATATTAAAATTACAGTTATAAATGATATGTCAAATGAAAGAGCAACTCAAACAGTTTTAACAAGAACCTTATAAATGTTCAATGTGAGCACCATTTGTCACACGGCACACACCAATTCTATAGCAGAGTTATTCCCAAACGTTGATAAGTGTGTCTTCAGTGATTGTAGCAACAGCTGCTTCAATCCGGTTTCTTAATTCAGAGTGGTCTGCTGGTAGAGGAGGCACGTACACATGATCCTTGATGAAGCCCGAAAGGAAAAAAAATCGCATGGCATTAGGTCCGGTGAATGTGGAGGGAATGCAAAGCAAGCCCTTCATTGGGCTCCTTGCGGCCTATCCAGCGCTTGGGTATAGACTTGATGGTGCCGTGTGACAAATGGTGCTCACATTGAACATTTATAAGGTTCTTGGTAAAACTGTTTGAGTTGCTCTTTTATTTGACATATCATTTATAACTGTAAGTTTAATATAATAAATATTATAAAGCGTTTAAACCCTGATATTCATGTATAAACAACCTGTATAACAGAGTTTCAGACGATATGTTTGAAGCGCCAAGAAACATTTCGTTCATCGATAGCAGTGTGATCTAAAATTTGTTTCACCGAACAACTATTGGTTTTATACCACAGTCTTCTTACCCCAAGTCCTTACTACAAGTGACGGTCAAATAAAAACGAGGCAGATGGAAAAAAAGTGAGTAAACTACTTATTATTTCAAAAGTAGTCGCCATAGACGAGATGGTCAGTTTCTTCTTGGAAAAATGTTTGCGGTTGCCTACGGAACCATGACTGTACCCAGAAGTGCACCTCTTCGTCTGAAGCAAATCAATAACCACGAATGTCTCTCTGCACGGCTGCGAAAACGGGGAAATCGCATGTGGAGAGATTGGGATTGTATAGATGATGCGTAAGGGCTCACCCGTTAAATTTCTGCAGCGCAGTCGAAACAGAATTGGTAAAATTGGGCCCGTCCGTGCAAAAATTGAAGTTCAAACGCCCATGAATGTTGATGGACAGCATAATGCCTGCCTACATGTTGCCAAGTTTGTTTAGAGTTTCGACTACACTGGAGATGTGACGCTGGGAAGCCCTTACACATCATCCGCACGATCCCGATATCTCCCCATGCGATTTCCTAATTTTGGGACTCACGAAGTAAGACATTCGTCGCTGTCGATGAGATTCGGACGAAGAGGTGCACGCCTGGGTACAATCATGGTTCCCTGGCCAACCGCTAACATTTTTCCATGAAGGCACTGAACGTCTTGTCTCATAGTGTGTTAAATGTATAACCAGTTACGCAGATTACTTTTGATGCAGCAGTTTACTTACTTTTTCTGCATCTGTCTCGTTTTCATTTGACTCTCCCTCATACCTAAATCGTAATGTTGTCCACAAACGGTTACGGTCACTAGTGCTTCGATGGTAATCCATATGTGTTCTTGGCGCTGTCAACTCACCGGTTCTTGACATCTTAGAGCGCGTTTCGCGGTCCTGCTTTTCTTTGTCCCTCCTACAAAATTCATGAATTAATCGTGGAAAAATACATTCGTCAAAAACTTTTATCCAAAGGGCAGACAATTCTCGACGTACAGTCCCTTCTTACACAAGCTAATCGTGTCCCGCTGTGCAAAAACATGTCACAAAAATCGCATCACGAGAGGTCCATCTTGCAATCAAATCTGTTTCAATCTTGTTAAAGTAGCCAGAGAAATATTAAAAGTGATTATTAGTATATCAGCTAATATTAAAAGCTATTACAGGTACATATCCCCAACAATGACATGATACTATGTGTTGACTGTCCCTCTGTCGGGAATCACTGTGTGTGTGTGTGTGTGTGTGTGTGTGTGTGTGTGTGTGTGTGTGTGTGTGGTGGGGGGGGGGGGCGGAGACAAGTAGACACATGGAAGTTTGGGTCGATTCTAGAGGCGCGAGCTCGGACAAAAAATGGTTCAAATGGCTCTGAGCACTATGGGACTTAACATCTGTGGTCATCAGTCCCCTAGAACTTAGAACTACTTAAACCTAACTAACCTAAGGACATCACACACATCCATGCCCGAGGCAGGATTCGAACCTGCGACCGTAGCAGTCCCTCGGTCCCGGACTGAGCGCCTAGAACCGCTAGACCACCGCGGCCGGCGATCTCGGACAGCCGAAGCCGTTAAGGTGACCACTCGCCTAAAGCGGTGAATCTGGTTTAAAGTCCCGATTCGACAAATTTTTTCACACGTCACCGATAAACAGTATAGCTGAAGTTGAATTAGATTCTCAATCTACCAATCATATCACAGAAGACACATCTGTTTTGACGCCACTAACATCGTTTACTAGGAGGAGCGTCCCGTATGGAACTTTCTTGTTGCTGCGGTAGGAAAGTGCACCATTAAAAATTAGGCGTTATTTAATCGTTACTATTAAGATGACATTAAAAAAGAAACCCGACACATTGTAATAAAAAAATAACAAGTCCCACTAAATCGAAAGAACAATAATTTGCATAAGTAATATTGATTGGAAATAATAGTTTCCTTCCCTGGCGTCCTCTCTGATAACGCGGCTCCAGGCTGGTCATGATTAAACGTCTCCTGCACCTAACGAAGCACTTATCAGACAACAAAAGAGTCCCGAATAACCTGTGATCCTGACATCGTTATTTAACTGTAGCCAGAATCCGATTCAGAAAACTCGATGACAGTTGCATTGGCGCCTTGTACCAGACTTCTGCTAGCTACTGCTCGTTCGTACCAAGTTTGGTTTGAAGTTCCGCCTGGAAAAAAGCCGCCGACCGCCTACGAAGTAGCTATTTTGGGGCGGCCAGAAACGTCTAGTTGCAGCGAAGGCCTAACGGAAAACATCAGCAGAAGCCTCTGGTAAGCAAAGCGTGTCTCGAAACGTTTATTTCTCTTCCCATGTTTTTCCTGCCAAACACACGGTATGTGCTTCATAAGATCAGCGTTTCTGAAGTACTGTTTGACCTCTTCTTGAACGAACCCCAAATGCAGAGGTCAGTGTTTGTTTGGTTTTGGTATAAGTCTACGAACTAACGAGGGACGGGACACTTATTGGATTACAAGCCGCCATTTTTACACAGTAATTTAGAAAGCCATGGAAAATCTTCGTGTGTCCAATGACCATGACGTCGACGAGACAAACCTCTTTATTCCTCGCTGCTTCGAAAGTTGGATTCAACACAGTGAGCTTCACTCCAGAGTACCACGCTTATACAACTATCTTAATTTACATCCGTCGAAACTTCGAAACTGTGGGAACGCAAACGATTTCTTGAGTAACACATTGCTGGGGTAACACTGTCTTTTTTTTATGTCACAGCCATTATTCATCACCAAGGTAACCCTTCATAAAATTCCTGAAGAGCCTGCGATGTTAGTTACAGAATTTTCGTTGAGTACGTCGACTAGTTTTCTAGCAAAGAAAGAGAGGGTGGAAGTCACCCCATCCGAGACAATATGACGTAAAGTTCCATCGCCGCCGAGTTCAGTGAAGACAGGGACAGGTAGGAAATCAGAATCGGCTGTGGCCTCGTTGTAGGAATCGTCTTTCCATAGGTCGGTACCGATTTGTGAAAAATATAGATTGATTACAGTTGTCCAATAAAACATTGGGGTTGAGTGGGAACAACAACGAGGGAAGTAGCTGGAACCAAGACTGAAAAGCTCAGGCTATGTGTACAGTAATTACACCTCGATACGCTGCTTCCTTGTCGGAGAACCCTACGTCTACAGTACCAAACACCTTAGCCCTCATTAAGGCATGTGCTGGCGCTAACTTCTTCTGAAGAAGAGCCCGCAAAAGAGCAGGCAGTTTTATACGATCAGTTTAGTAAGGCAAAGTCGAAAGTTTATGTAAGAATAGTGTTACATTTATTTTTCGGACCTTTTTATGTACTTGTGCTTATAACGAAAACGGAAACAATCCTCAAGATGAACGTAACAAAACTGTAAAATTTCCCCTAATCCAGTACCTAGCAGATAATAGGAGCACAGTTCGGAGCGGAACAAAGAAGTGTACTCTTGAGAGTGATGGGTCTCCTTTGTAAAGTTTGACAACTCTCAGAGGGCATTCGTCTATGTTTGACTACGGTGTGGTTGCCTACTGTGTTTATGCCCCCCTCCCGCCGCTGGATAAAACGACCGCCGTTCTCACCACACAGATCGTGGTTTTTCACGACGATAGTGATATGACTAAAATACCCAGATATTGTCAGGTCTATCAGTGGGACCACCATAAATATAAAATACAATTTCTTTACCTTTTACGAAGCTTTTGACACGCGAGACAGATTTACTGAGGGAACGGGCAGTCGTGGCTAATGAACACTATTAGGTCACCTGCTCCAGTCTTAAAACATGAGGTACTCCCAAAGAATTCGATTTCTTGATTTGTACCAGGTTATCAAGAAAAGTATGAACACAGAAGAAGGAATGCGTAGACGCACTAATACCAAGAGAAACTAAATTCTCTTCACTAACGGACGAGGCTGGATAGCTTGTTTTAACACTGTCTTTCTGTCTCATTGTTCAAGATACACAATGAATAACGTTGAGGGCAAACAACTCCCACTAGAGGAGCAACTTGTCGTCGTCGTCGTCGTCGTCGTCGTCGTCCCCCTTCCCACAGACAAGTAGTAATCGATCATCAGTGTTTTGCTTAACTTGAGCGTTAGAATCTGTATACCTGTTCCACTGTCCTCACCTAAATATACGTCTGTACCTTAGTACTTACTGCAACCTACATCCTTCTGAATCTGCTTAGTGTATTCATCTATTGGTCTCCCTCTATGATTTTTACCCTCTACACTGCCCTCCAATGCTAAATTTGTGATCCCTTGATGCCTCAGAACATGTCCTGAAACTTGCACAGGATACAATAGCATGGAGAGCTGCATCAAACCAGTATCAGGACTGAAGACCACAACAACAACCTTGCATGACAACACTTGATGTGTGACACAGGGTCCTCTTTGCCTCATTCCAGTTGCACATGGCGTAAGGGACCAATGACGGTTGGAATGCTTCTATGCAAACTCACATTTTATTTTATGATCATTACATGAGATGTATATGGGAGAAATTAATATTTATCCAGTCAACTGCTGAGTGGTATGCGCAGCTAAACATGTAATACATGCCAAGATGCGATCTTGTATTTGTCAATACTCAAGATATTACCGAAATAAGAAATAATGTCAAGTTCCAGGACAAAATCCTAGGGTTACTGAGCATTGAAAACCGAACTACTAGATAACTGATATGATACACATAGTTGCAAATGCATAGTTGTAGTGCAGAATTTTATATCCTTTGTACCAAGATACTTAATAGCAACAATTATGAAGCAGTTCATGTTTTTGGTACCAACAAAGTACAGGTGAACTTCAAAAAATATCCATAATGGTTTTCTCATACTGCAGAATTTTTTGGTACCTTGCAATTACGTGAAACTGGTAACACTGCGACATATAAACTAAGGAGCCAATCATAGTCCAAGTGCCTGCTTGGTGCCACTGTGTTACTGCTCAGCCAACAACACAATGTCAAGTCTTTTTTGACACCAATGGACAGCAGTAACTGGAGCATGGATGACTGGATTGGTAGAGCAGACAAAACAAATACATTTTGAAAGAATTCACAAAACCATCCACTGGCATGGGCGATTATATCTGAGGAGGGCGGGGGTGCAAGACTATGGTGATGAAACTTCAGGGCAGATTAAAACTGTGTGCCAGACCAAGACTCAGGACCTTTGCCTTTTGCGGGAAAGTGCTCTACCATCTAAGCTACCAAAGCACAACTCACAACCTGGCCTCACAGCTTCAATTCTGTCAACTGCGCCAGTACCTCGTCTCCTACCTTCCAAACATCCCCAAGGCTGTGGCTAAGCCATGCCTCCGCAATATCATTTCTACCAAGAGTGCTAGTTCTGCAAGGTTCGCAGGAGAGCTCCTGTGAAGTCTGGAAGGTAGGAGTGTCTCAGTTAAGCCCACACTTTCAATCTGCCAGAAAGTTTCATATCAGTGCACTCTCTCCTGCAGAGTGAAAATTTCATTCCGACTATGGTGATGTTTTTCTCAAAAAAGACACTGTATTTCCACTTGTTGTAATGGATGGTGATTCTCTTTAAATGTAAATGAAAGCAAAATAAATATGAGAATGAATCCAATACTATCTGATTACAAGGTAAGTGGTAAACTTCTGGAGTCTGTCATATAGTTTAAATATATGATTGCTATATTATGGAATGATGAGAAATGGATAAACCTGTAAATACAGGTTTAGGAAAAGCTAATGGAACACTTACATCTGTTGGAAGGCTTATGAAAAACTGTAGTGAATCTGTTAACTAATCCATACACATGAGTATAGTATGAAGTATGCTAAAGGACTACTCGCACTTGGAGGCTCTATCAAGAGACATAAGAGAAATCCTACTAGAATCTTAACTGGTAGGTGCAGCTCATATGAAGCGGTAAGAGAAACACCCAATAACTTGAATGGGAATCACCAGTACAAATGCAATACACTTCACAAAAAATATTGTTGAGTAAATTTTGACAACTAATATAAGTAGAATGTCCAATAGTTGTGGTGCCAAAAGTGTAGAACTCATTTACGGATTATGAGAATAAGTTAAGATTGTTTAGAAGGCGCACGGAGGTTACTCAATCCACCACTTGTTTCCTGTGTAATATGGGACAGTGAATCTACTTCAAGAAGAAAGTATCCTCCACCGTGTATTGTGTGATGGCTTGCAGATAATATAAAAAGCTGTAAAAGTTGGAAAATCTAGCTGTGACAACAAAATGTAACCAGATACACATATAAAACGTTATTCTGGTACATGCAATCTGTTGGAAATAGAGGTCATTAAACACGAAGACTTATCAGTTGTCACTGTTGTTCATTCGGTTTCGAAGCAGGCAGCTCAAATTTCAATATAACAAGTAATGACATATGCAATGTTGGCTGGAAAAATCTGATGTGAAGGTCTACTTGCATATATCAAAAAGATTTTCCATCTTCGCAAATTGTGTGTGTTGTGTCTTAAGTGTAGGGGGTTGTTACGGTTATGCATAGAGCTTCTTATTGTGTTTGTGATGTTGAAGATGAGAAAGATGGAACCGAGAAAGCCTGACATCTCATCCATTGGACAAATCACAATCAACAGCGTCAGCTGCCCTTACTCCAAGAGACTCTGAGAACAAGTTTGGCATTTAAAACAAGACTAAAGCAGGGTCTTTTGATCACAAATTTCATACAATCAATGATAAACACTATATATCAGTAGAACTTGCTGAGAAGAATATGTTAGTTCTTAAAATTTTCTTGCTGCAAGAAGGTTAACACAAAATAGGCCTGACAAGAACCAAATTAAACTAAAATTGAAGCTGACTATGCTTTATCAAATATTAAAGAAATTACATTAGATGTGAAGTCCTGAATAAAATAGAATAGAAACAAAACTAGAGACAGACTGAATCTTTCGCTCTGCAGTGGTGCATGTGCCATTTTAAACTTCGTGGCAGATTCATCAGACTTTAAGTAATAAACATACATTATGAAAAATTATCAACTAAATTAAGCAACCAATTCAGAAACTAAAAACAAAAATAGATTATGCAAGCCTTCCCCTTTCAGAGCAATTATTTAACAAATGTATTTATTCTACTAGCAAAGGATGCAGATAGGAAAAAAGCCAAAGAAGAAAAAAATGTCAAATGGAACAAAACAACTATTTAAGGGAAGGTGAAAGTTTCAAGTAAACAATAATAAGAACATGATAGAATAAGCTAGATTAAACAAAACTATTTGGAATTACCTTTGAGAGCATGTGAGGAGATGCAATGAAAATGTGGATGGCAATAGAAATGATTCAAAACAATAAGAGTATGGAAAAAAACAAAGTTACATTGAGTAGATACCACATACCTTCAAGTGTTAGATGTCATGATAATTAGCAATGCAGAAAAACTGGACAACCACTGAGTATTTCTTTAAGGGTCTGTATAATTCCAGAGGTGGATCACAAGTGCAGACAGTCAATACAGAAAATAACAATGTTCTGGAAATAATGCCAGATGTGGTGTATAAAGTAACTCAGAATATGAAGACAGAAAAGTGCTTTGATATAATGATGATTCAGCTGAAGGCATACTAATACAAAAGAAACTTGCAAAATTCTGTTCACAATGTATGTGGAGGAAAACAATACCTCAAAACTAGAATGATACTGGAGTTATTCTACTTCACAAGAAGAAGAAGATGATGATGAGGTCCTATACTCCGAGGAGTGTAGGGGACGATCGGGAGACCAGCACCGCCGTACTAGGGAAGGTCCTAGTGGAGGTGGTTTGCCACTGCCTTCCTCCAGCCATAATGGGGATGAATGATGATGATGCAGACGACACAACAACACCCAGTCATCTCGAGGCAGGAAATCTCCCTGATCCCGCCGGGAATCGAACATGGGACCCCATGTGTGGGAAGCGAGAATGCAACGGCAGGCTGTGGACACTTCATAAGAAAGGAGATAATGAAAGAAAACAACTACAAGCCTAACTGGCTAATCACAGTGCGCCCTTCACAAGTCATGAATGAAACTGCAGAACAGATTAATGAATGTGAATAATATCATCTACAAATTATAGGTTTTGAGTAAACTTTTGATTCAGGTTCTATCAAATTTGCAGAGACAGTCCCTTTACTTGAGAAACAAAGTACTGATCCATCCTCTGGCAAGGCTACAGTTTCTATTACACGTCACCAGCACTGTGAGAAATTCAAAAATTAAGATCAATCACACAAGATTTCATACCACCAAAACCGTTCCCAGTAATTTCAGAGCAAGTTTTTGAGTTCCTTAAACCAGGAAAATAAGGAAGGAATATGCATTAAATGAATATATCTGAATTAGCTTTCAATAAAGGCTTTAATTATGACCAAAATGAGAATTAAATGGTGGTGGGGACATGTAGCAAGATAAAAAGATGGTAATTGGACAAAGGAAGTTGTCTGTTGGATTCTAGACAATAAGAAAAGCCCATCTAAGGACCCAATGGAAGGTGAGTGGGTGGAATGATGTCTGTAGCTGATGAGTGTGGCACTTGGAAAAGCCTAGATAAGCCTTTATCCAGCAGTGTATGTCAAATGGATGATGACAATGATGATGGTGGTGATTAGAGCAAGGTCCATTGCTCAGGAATTTTATAACCCTTCCTCTTCACCATTGGCTAGCAAAATAATGATTACTAAGATTTCTCTGCCCATCATGATTCCTGCAGATCACGAGACACTGTATTAGTCTACATTATAAAACTTAATACAAACCACTGGTTGGTATTGTGATAGCGAAAGAGTTATTAGATGAACTTAGTTGGTAAAAAGAATTTGTCTTGCTCATGACACAATGATTCAATGGTAGTGTTTAAATTAAAAACTTTTGCTACACTGCTTTACAGGAAAAGGGACTAAAATAAGGAACTAAGATTGTGATGGTGGTAGGTCCTTAGCATAAGTACTTCACACTTTCCACAAGGAGTGATGCTACCGACAGCCCGAATTTGTCATTTCACTACTCTTGTATTGATCATTAACAACATAATAATAGACATGAGCTGCAAATAGTATACTTCAACCAAAACAGTGGTACACTGAAGAATATTGAGAATTTACTACACCTGAGAAAAAGTTTCCAAATAGATCAGCTGAGCTAACTCTCAAGATATCAAAATCAATGACAAACCATAGTGTTAGACTTTTCTCAAAAAGAAATAGAGAAAGTTCTGAATCTTGTTGTGCTTTCAATGACTGTTACAGCAGCGCAATAAAATTTTTTAACAAGCTCCATTACTGTATAATCTGATTTCAGAGGCACCACGAGAAGCAAATACGCAGCTGTTCACAATGTGTCAACAGTTAAACCTAAAATTAACATCAAGCTTATCTAGACACTGAAATGCTTGACTAGAATAAGCCCTTAAGGAGATGGTATGAAACTGTCTTTCTCCAACCGAGTCATTTATTAAGGAATATGATGAAGTATCTCAACCACATGTAATTTTTCGTATATACAAACTCTAGAGCACTTGAGCACTTGTTGTCTGACAGTTACACATGGAGACATAATATCCCCCACACCCTCCGTCTCTCTGACAAGAGGCAAGATAAAGGGTGTGATGATAAACTATACCTTGGAAATTAATGATGTGTTCTGTTGTTTTCCGAATGGGTAAGTGCCCCTTTCCCCAGGTATCTGGCCCCTCTCCCCCTCTCCAATGGATAGAGTTTTAACTTTCATGTTAACAGTTGACAAGTGAGTTCCACATTACAATAACATAATTTTTTATACTTTTGATGGGCGCAGACTGAAACATATGAATGGCGACGTCTGCTCCAAGTTCCTTACCAGTTGAAAGGATATAAACTGATATTATATGAAACCCTATGTATGTAATTTAGTATTACAACAGATATATGTGCAATATCATAAACAATATAGATAAAATACAAATAACTCTAGTATTTAATGGCAAATTTCATTAATCACAAGTTACAGCCACAAATAATTACAAAATACGACAGAAATTACTTCTAGTTTGTTTCAAGACTTACATGTAACTCTATACTTCATGCCATTATGGCAGACAATTAAAATCACACTTCTACAGCTGTGAACATTTTTCAGAAAACGGGATAGGTTACATCCCTGGTAATCAAAGTATATTAATGTTTGAAATCTTTTCTGAAAAAAAAAAAAAAAATTGCATTCTTCGTTTTTCACATAATATATATGTGTTTAAATGTACTATGCTGGTACACTATCGACAAGCCCTACCTCAAACTAAAGCTACAATTAAATTGTCAAAGCCAATAAGCACTGATACATTTTAACTCAAAAAATTAATTTCTAAACCCATAATGTCTGTTGTGTACCAACAAATTGTCTGATAATTCAGAATTCAATATATTACATACTAACTTCTGTGGGAATAAATCGTCACTCGTCAGACAGAATTGGACAAAGAAAAGATTAACCGTTCATTCACTTTCACACAACTACTTATTTACACACTGTGACTGCAGTTGGGCCTTAGCAGCAGGAGCCAACAATGGTCTAAGTTCTGGGCACATGCACTTTATATTTGTGTGTGTGTGTGTGTGTGTGTGTGTGTGTGTGTGTGTGTGTGTGTGGAGAGAGAGAGAGAGAGAGAGAGAGAGAGAGAGAGAGAGAGAGAGAGATTGTGTGAATATTGCGGTGTCTGGTGTCTACATCTGAAGAAGGGCTTAGTCCAGCAGCTGAGAAGTATCTAGCGGTCTTTTTCAATGTGTGTGTCTGTCACTCAACAGCTACTTTATGTGATCAGTAGCATCTATTCTTCCATACTGCTGTTATTTACAAAAGAATGATATTATGCTCATTAAAGAGTGTGACATACTTCCTAGGCTTCTGTTGCCAATGATCATCAAAATCAACAGTTTATGCTCAGTATTTGTATAGGTCACATTATGAAACTGAAAATGTTCACAAGCGATATATTACACAGAACTCATCTTATACATTTTTTTGCATATGTAACATTTTTTGAAATGTTGGTTATGGTGATACTCTGATCTGAAGCACAGAAAAAGGTATAGGTCACGGTGGAGGCTCATAGTAAGGTTAAATGTTGGCAGAGCCGACGAATGTGAATACGAAGTTTCAGTTGTGAAAACAAACTGATTGGCAGTGTAAATTGGGGCATAAGTTGTGTGTGTGTGTGTGTGTGTGGGTGTGTGGGGGGGGGGGGGGGGGGCAGGGCAGGTATCTGTAAAATTAACTATTCTAGGAGTGAAACAGCCCTGCTTTATTTCTTCAAAATGCGAGTGAGGTTACCTAAAATATAGCAATCATCTGAGCTCATAATATAATACTGCAGATATCATACAATGGTGACAGGTAGGAGTGGCAGATTAACTAAAGTGTTTGATACCACTTTGCCAACTTACAGCCAAACTGTCACTCACTAAGGTGTCTCACCACTGTAAGATTTTGTATTCACATTTGTTGGCTTCTTCCACTATTCTGTCATCTTCTGTACTTACCAAGACTTTGGGCTACGTACAGCTCAGTCTGTAAGCACAACCATAATTCAAATACTAATAAAGAGGCAAAATAAATATTGTCAATATTCTGTTCTTTTTTTTATTTGTTTGAGTATGTATATCACACGTCATGTTGTCACACTGGCACGAAACCAAGATCTGGTAATCTGGTATCAGTAGGTTCAGTACACCTAGAGTGTCAGTATTTCAATTGCATTAACTCTAAGCCTGCACTCAACATTTAGTCCTATCTGCCAATATTGTCAACAAGTCACTTTAATTGTGATAATTCCAGCTTCTGTTATATATTTGCGATTTACTTGGGAATTGGGTTTTGAGAAGAGCAGGAGAGGCAAGTAGCCTACCAAAGCAATTAAGCCTACGTCTTTCATACCAGCGTACCATGATGATCGAAGTGTTGTTGGAAAGAAAAATGCAGCATACACAAGCACGACAAAAATCCATGGGCGACATTAAAACTGGCAGAAAATATGAGAGCTTCATAAGGATTAGCTTTAAGAAAATGAGTGAATCCATCAACTTTTATGTTAATGAATACAGGAGAAAGTACAAAAGCTGACAGAAGTCGTCTCCTTCATTACTATAGAAAGACATATTTCTATGAAATTTGTTCCTATCTGATAGGCAGCCGTCAGTTACATCAATATCACAACCATATTACAGCAGTAGTGAAGCCTCTAAATCAGAAAGCTAAATACAGAATAACAATAACAATAATAATAATAATAATAATAATAATAATAGTTGAAAATTATTAGATACGATAATAGTTATTTACCACATCCATAAATGTAAATGGATCACATTTTGGTATAGTCTGTTAGTAGTATAGATGTATCAATCTTCAATGAATAAGTCTATCCGACACAAGGAGCAGTTTTGGCTACGTCTATGTGTTCTTTTTCATGGAAGTAGCTGTAAATTCACATTGATACTAGCCTACACTACAACATTTTAAAATAAACATGGAGTTTTTTTTCTCTGTTGTTGTCAACTGTTCTCATTTACATTTATTTAAGAACTTGAATACTCCTGTCTGCTGTATGGCACTTTTAAAATAAAATTCCATTATCATATCTGAAAACTAACCTACACAGAAGGATAACGTGTGAATGGGAAGAAAAATACCCATTATCAATGCACATCAAAGAGAAAATATTATGGTCAAATACAGCCAAACGTCACTCCCATCATTCCCTGCTTCCACATAACTAAGGCATATAAAAAAATCATAACATCCATAATACGCAAGAATTTAACCTTGAATCATTTCCTAGCCATCTCCACTGGATGCAAATTCGATATAGGCCTAATCCTTTCTGTGAATACGACGGAATAAGAGCAGAGGATATCAATCACATATTTTTTGAACATAAACAGTATGCAAACCAGCAAATTGATTTCATACAACTAATCCTATGTCTTCAACCACTGTCAACTAGTATATCAACTTTACTTCATCAAATGATATTGTAGTTTTAAAAGTAATTATGAAATTCTTTGATAAATGTGATGTTAACATATAAAACTCCAAAACACTGGGAGATGGCTGTATGGCCTTCAGCCAAATGCCACAAAAATAATTTTAAAAATATATAAAGGAACAACAGTGGGAGTATTACTGATTTATAATTAAGAGCTGGAGAGGCTCCAAGAACTATTTGACATTACATAAATATTTCAAAATAAGTGTTCATGCACCATACAAGCCATATCGCTCCTCAAGTTTTAAAATTATATAATCAACAGCATAGGAGAATTCTTATTATTAAAAACGTAACAGAAAATAGCAGATTACACAAGGAATCCTGCTAAGATGCTACAGCCTATAAAATAATAGAAGCAGAGTCAACATCCTTAAAACCTAAACCTCTTTTTTGGTTGGATCTCTCTAAAATTTGCAGTGGTGTGTACATAATATCAATTATAATGGGAACTAACTGAGCAATACTGATTACTCAATTCAGCCAGAGAGTAAGTTCAGGTAAGTGTTGCTGGGCATAAGGCCTGTATTCTTTCATGAATTTTATGATGAAGCAAGTTTCCTAGTTACTTCAAGCATATCAGATCTCTGAGGTCTTGTGTACAGATATGCAATGATGGACAGCATTACTGACAAGGAGAAGCATATGTAAATAAAGTTAATAAACAATTATTTTAGTACTATGCTGATTCTATACAAATACATGCAAATGCTAGGTGCCTGTTTATAATTTAAAAAATGAAGCTATGGTTAATGTCTCAGAACGATATGCATGTTCATATGCTGTGGCTCTGTTGGATTTTGATGCATCTCTCTTTCACATAAAAACGAAACACACTTTATGTAATGCACTACATGTAGATGGAATGATGTTGAAAGAAATCTATAGTGTCATTTTCTACAGGAATGCAATATTAAAGCTCTTTCAGACACTGTGTATGCATGTAAACAAACAACTTGGAAAACAAAGGATTTGCGGTTTTACTTTTTTAAATGTAGCTCTGAAAATGAAACACAGTTTTGTTTATTTTATTTATTAGTGTTATACGATCAGAGAACTTTTTACTGTTGTTTTAACTGATTGAGTTAAAAATGCTTGCAACTTTTGTGTCACTATCACAAAGAATCAACACAGGTTACAGGGCAACAATTTGTCCCGTATTTGAAGTAAATCGTATTTTTTCATATCCCACAATTCGTGTACAATACAAACGTGATTATCTCAGAGAGATGTAAGGGTTAAAACCTACATATCAGCGTTTTAAACAGTGTTTTGATCATTAAGAGCGACAATTTTGGAAGAAAACAAATATCTTTATTGTTTACAGACTCATTTCATGAACATCAAATTACTGAGATGCTGTACAGATAACGTAAATTCGTCACTATTTGTTGTGTTTGCCAGCTGCGACTAGCGTTTAGAACATGTGAAGCAAACACCAGGAAGCAACTACCGAGCTGTACAGGAAAGTTGCTTCAAATTACAACATTCAAGACACACAGCAAAATGACTACCAGAACTTCTGTGCATAATTCTAAGGAGAAATGACTTAAATACTCACCTATATGCTAGGGACATGCATTGAAACAGCTTTGCTAACGATGTCTCGATGGAAACTTGTTGCGTTTTTTCTTGGCGATTTGCACTGATGAATGTCTCAGTATTCGAAATGCTAATGGCAACAGCAACTGTTTTGTTTTCTTCCTCAGGCAACGCGACTGCCACATTGAATTCGTCATCTTGTGCTTCAGCCTCAAAATCTGATACCATAAAATGTCCCGAGTGTATTGCCTCTTTCTCGGGCTTCTTCTTCCTCTCACCAAAGGAATCAGCTCCTTGTGTCATGCTGTACACTTTTCGATACGCTAAACCACTACACTGCATTTGTACTGATTTAAAAAGTATGTCAATGAAACTCAAATATGAATGTCACTACTTTTCCACTTGCGTCGGGCACTAGCCATCCTCCGAACTGTCGCCATATCACAAACAGATGTACAACGCGTATATTCACGTTAACACAAACGCACTTCTTATGAGCCAAACTTAGTTACGGAGTCGCCTCCTGAGAGCACTAGTGTTCCATTTACTTTGTGCTCCGCATTACAGATGGCGCTGCAGTAGCGATGACAATTGGCAGTTGGAGTAACAAGTAGATTGCTCGGAGTGATGTGACATCACGCGAAAAGATGCGGAAGTATGAAGTATTAAAGGTATTAGCCACGATGTATTCGAAACGGGCATAGCAAAATACGTATTTAATTAATAAATTTGTCATATGCTCGGGGCTACAATTACCGGGCTTACACACAATGCCTGTGTTTTACTAATATGTGTACATTGTTAAGCTTGCAGCGTCTTGATGTTCCCATCATATTTAGCATTTAACATTAGTAAAAGTAGTTGATTTATCACAACAAAATACCACTTTTAGTCTGTTTTTAAATACCGACTCGCTTTTCGCTTGTTATTTCATGACAAGTTTTCTTTACATCGTTAACATAATCACGTTCTTGCCAATCTGTCTGCAAATATCTATTGTAAAGCATGCCGCAAGCTTGTCTGGCGTAGGTCCAGAGTTCGGTTCTGAGGAAGGTGACAGTTTCTTTGGGATTTGGGTGTTTTACAAAATATATTTTAACTTCGGCATGTCTGTCGGCACGAGGGGCATTAGAGTGACGCCTACGCTCCCTCCATAGACCTTTGTTCATAATGTAGGTTACTTTCACTGTAGACAATGGTGCTTACAATGACCCCCCCCCCCCCTCCCCCCTTTGCCAGAAATTTGACACGCCACACATGCCTAGGATTTTAATACTGGTAGCAACAACACACAAATATAACAAAACTAATAATAAATTAATAGTGTATTTCTACCAGTTCGTCACCCTAACATAACTTCAAAGAAAATGAAATCCAAAGGGATCCATCGTTTGAAAATTTGATGAATGTTTACGTCATGAAACGATTTAAGAAACTTTAAAAACTATGAGAAGTCATAATTTACACACCATAAAATCAAAATGGGGACGCTCCATAATAAATATTTCACTCAGCATTAAATTTGTGAGCACAGGCCTGCAGACTATTACTAGGCAAGCGTGTAAATAGGGGAATGCTACCTGTTTCAGTAGTCTCTGCCTATATTTGGCATCAGTCAATTTTTTTTTTATTTTTTATCTTGGTGAAAGTTCTTTCCCTTCGTCTTGTCTTACTCAATTTCCTCGAACTCCAAACCATGTAGGATTTTTTGTTGGAAGCAAAAATAGTCAGTCCGTGAATGAGCGCCTTTAGTTGCATGAATATTTTTTCAGCTGCTCAAGCTGAAAGCCCATCCACGTGGGCTTACTCCTAGAAAGTTAACTAAAAAGTAGAATGCTTTACCATTTTCGAGAATCACAGTTTTTATGCTACATTATTCTTCTTGGCTAAAAAGTCTGGAAAACGATTCAAGTAAAAATATAAATGGTTTTGATAAATATTCTTTAGGGAGGATGAGCCTCCCTTGCATCCACGCCTAGGTAATGCCCAAATATCGGCCTGGCGCAACAATTGGTAGCTTTGTTTCAACATTGAGATCTACAGAAATGTATTGTTGTACACTCCAGTACTGTTTTACAAGTACTTGTGACTAACAAAGAGTGGAGATACGGAACAATCTGCTACAATTTTATGGACTCACAGCCATCCCAAGGAAAGAAAGAAGAAGAAGAAGAAGAAGAAAAAAGCAGACTGTTTCTATCGTAAGATACTGGAAACTGCAGATTACTTAGAAAATAGCTGTATGGGCCATGCTGAAATATTACTGGAGAGTATAGAACCGGTATCAGGTTGATCTGACAGGGAATATTTATTTCATATTTACATTACATTATCAGTAGTCGCAGTCCATGAAACGCGAGAAGAGTGGAAAGAAGTGAAGGAAGCAAATTCAATTTAATTTAAGTGCAATACAGTTACAATGCTAATTATCATCATAGAAAAACTGAGCCGTTAAATTTAACAGTTTATGTGACGATACGCATCGAACGAATTTTCCAACGGAAAGTGCTTTAATTCTGCCTGTAACTCCTGCATATTGCCTACACGACAACTACTGTGCTCTAGTAGGTTGCTGAATACAGGTGAACCCATGTATCTGACCCTTTTCTGTAGTAAAGTTAGCCCCGCAAAGTCTTTGTAGAGGTTATTTTCCCTATTTTTCAGTAACGAGAAATACTGGTAAACATTGGCGTTTTCTGATGATGTTGGTAAGGCATGCAACATGAAACTTATCAGTGCATAGATATGCGTACCTCAACTAGAAAACCCACTGACTAGAATTAATAGAGGGTGTTGGTTCAGCTATGTTTCCAGTATGCATGACTACTGCCATAGACGATTTCAAAATGAGGAGAACTAGGTTATTCTCCATAATTCCATTCAAGAATGTGTCATGGATTCCTTTTCCGGGGAAATCCAAGTGACACGGCAGGTATTTTCAAAATACAGAAGCGTATTATAATAATATTTTGTGTTATCCCCAGATACAGTTAGAAATCTACTCTGTAGGAATCAGTATGGGTTTCGAAAAAGACGATCGTGTGAAACCCAGCTCGCGCTATTCGTCCACGAGACTCAGAGGGCCATAGACACGGGTTCCCAGGTAAATGGCGTGTTTCTTGACTTCCGCAAAGCGTTCGATACAGTTCCTCACAGTAGATTAATGAACAAAATAAGAGCATATGGACTATCAGACCAATTGTGTGATTGGATTGAAGAGTTCCTAGATAACAGAACGCAGCATATCATTCTCAATGGAGACAAGTCTTCCGAAGTAAGGGGAGTATCATAGGACCGTTGCTATTCACAATATATATAAATGACCTTGTGGATAACATTGGAAGTTCACTGAGGCGTTTTGCGGATGATGCTGTAGTATATCGTGAGGTAACAATGGAAAATTGTACTGAAATGCAGGAGGATCTGCAACGAATTGACGCATGGTGCAGGGAATGGCAACTGAATCTCAATGTAGACAAGTGTAATGTGCTGCGAATACATAGAAAGAAAGATCCTTTATCATTTAGCTACAATATAGCAGGTCAGCAACTGGAAGCAGTTAATTTCATAAATTATTTCGGAGTAGGCATTAGGAGTGATTTAAAATGGAATGACCATATAAAATTAATCGTCGGTAAAGCAGATGCCAGACTGAGATTCATTGGAAGAATCCTAAGGAAATGCAATCCGAAAACAAAGGAAGTAGGTTACAGTACGCTTGTTCGCCCACTGCTTGAATATTGCTCACCAGTGTGGGATCCGTACCAGATAGTGTTGATCGAAGAGATAGAGAAGATCCAACGGAGAGCAGCGCGCTTCGTTACAGGATCATTTAGTAATCGCGAAAGGGTTACGGAGATGATAGATAAACTCCAGTGGAAGACTCTGCAGGAGAGACGCTCAGTAGCTCGGTACGGGCTTTTGTTGAAGTTTCGAGAACATACCTTCACTGAGGAGTCAAGCAGTATATTGCTCCCTCCTACGTATATCTCGCGAAGAGACCATGAGGATAAAATCAGAGAGATTAGAGCCTACACAGAGGCATACCGACAATCTTTCTTTCCACGAACAATACGAGACTGGAATAGAAGGGAGAACTGATAGAGGTACTCAAGGTACTCTCCGCCACACACCGTCAGGTGACTTGCAGAGTATGGATGTAGATGTAGAATATCTTGCGAAGACCTCTTCAAAAAAAGCGGGCGTTTTAACAACTACTTCACAAAGAAAAATTGGATGGTTTTATTCAAGAGAAAGAACTTGACACATGGAGCAAATAAATAGTGCGTTGATCCACCTCTGGCGTTGTGTAAGCAGTTATTAGCCTTGGCATTGGTTGACAAAGTTGTTGGATGTCCTCCTTAGGAATATCGTGCCAAATTCTGTCGAACTGGCGCGTTAGGTGATCAAAATCTCGAGCTGGTTGGACGGCCCTGGCCCAAACGGTACAAACTTTCCCAGTTGGGGAAGATCCGGTGACCTTGCTGGCGGAGGTAGGATTTGGTAAGCGCGAAGGCAAGCACTAGAAACTCTCGTGGTGAGTGGGCTAGGATTATCTTGCTGAAATGTAGGTCCAGGATGGATTGTCGTGAATGACAACAAAATGGGACGTAGAATATCGTCGACGTACCCATGAGCTCTGACTGGACTAGAATTGTCTAGAGTGATGAGTCATGCTTCGAACTGAGCCCCGATGACGAGAGAAGACGTGTCTGGAGACACCATGGACAGCGGTTTGATACCAGTCTGACTGTTGCTCGCCATACGACCCGACAACCAGGAGTGATGTGGTGTGGCAATTATTTTCATAGCAGGACCCCTTCGGCTGTCAGCCGCGACACCTGACAGTACTGCGGTAAGTCGACAATATTCTACGCCCCGTTTTGTTGTCCTTCATAAAAAGCCATCCGGGTTCACATTAAAGACGCGAGAGTTTTTACTGCTTGTCTTCGTTCTTGCCAAACCCTACCTTGCCCGGCAAAGTCACCAGATCTCTCCCTAGTAGAGAACGTTTGAAGACTTACGGGCAGAGCTCTCCAATCATATCGGAAATTAGACGATCTAACACGCCAACTGGGCAGAAATTGGCACGATATGTCTCAGGAGGACATCCAATAGCTCTATCAATCAATGATAAGCCGAATAATTGCCTGCGAGAGGACAGGAGGTGGACCAACGCGTTTTTGACTTGCTTCTATTCTGAAGCTATTTCTATTGAATTAATCATCCACTTTTCCTGAAATTGTAATCATTTTTTTGTTTGTGCATGTACATCACATCTAGCGACTTCCGTCCCATTCGGTTAATTCCTTTATGGTGCATATCTTTTTTTGTCTTAAGAGTGCATATTTATTAATATCCTTTGTCATTACGTACCAACATTTCTCTGTTCACAAAAGACAGTGAAAAGCACGGTTATGGAAACAGGACCAAAAAATCCTCTACAAAGTATGCTAGTATATCTGGGACACTTACCAGATAGCATTAACAGACAGGATGGGTTCATTGGGTTCATTTAGCGAGCACGAGAATGTTATGGAGGTGCCCATAACCTCAAAAAAAGAAAAATGTTACAAACGAGACGATGGAGACCATGGAGAGGTTTTCTGCTAAAAATTTGAGAGCATACGTTCCAAAAAGTGAAACACCGATTATTTTCTCACATAGAAATCCCACAAAAATACCAACACGAGAAAGCCGAAAAAAATTATGATTCATACGATTCGCCGACTGTCGTTCATTTCAAACAGTAGTATTGAAAACTAAAGGGGAGAAACGGATGGGGTACCAGAGCTGAGGTGTTCTCCGCCATAAGCCGTAAGGTGGCTTGTGGATCGTAGTTGTAAGTGTGGTGGACGTAACAGCTGCCGTGCTGGGAGACGTTTGTACGCAATACGAGCATTTGCCAGTACTGAACTAAAAATGCGGATAGGGGATAACTATCTGTCTCGTGGGATGGTCTGCTTAATATCTTTAAAACGAATTAGATACAAGAAGAAACTGTATTACATAAACGAAAGTTGGTAGGCGTGTTACACCATGGGACCTAACATCTAAGGTCATCAGTCCCCTAGACTTATAACTACTTAAACCTAACTAACATACTATATCTGAAAGATGGTGTCTGTTGAAATTGTGCGCCAATCGCATAAGGGTGGTGCTAGTAGTGCCACTATGAAGATGCAAATCAGGTTTGCTTTAAATACACGCTGTAACGGTCGTGAGCGTTAGTTACTATTCAGACTGAGTGTTGTCAGTTGATGTTAGTCCCGACTGGTCCCGGCGGAGGTTCGAGTCCTCCCTCGGGCATGGGTGTGTGTCTTTGTCCTTAGGATAATTTAGGTTAAGTAGTGTGTAAGCTTAGGGACTGATGACCATAGCAGTTAAGTCTCAGAAGATTTCACACACATTTGAACATCTGATGTTAGTCAGGAATGCCTTTAAGTCGACAAAGACGCCAATAGCTGTCAATACGTCACTGAGTTTGAAGAAGGTCGTGTAATAGGGCTACGAGAAACTGGGGGGGGGGGGGGGGGGGGGCGCGCTAGCAAGAAGACTGGGCTTCGGCGGCGACGGGGCACTACCGAGAGGGAAGACCATCATGTTTGGCGTATGGCTCTAGCCCATCGTACGGCATCTTTAGCAGCAATCTGAGCAATACTTGGCACCACAGTGACACAATTAATTATTTGACAGCTCCTAGCATGCGTTCCACTGTCCGCACATCATCCCATTTGCGTCTTCACAGGTACCAATTGAGAACTCATTGAAGGGCAGGGTACAGGTCTATTGTGTTTTCTATTGAAAGCTGGTTCTGTCTCGGTGTCAGTGATGGACGTATATTGGTTAGAAGGAGTCCATTTGAGGGCCTGCAACCAACCTGTCTGCATGATAGACACACTGGACCTACATCTGGAGTTACGGTCTGCGATGCGGTTTCATACGACAGTAGGAGCACTCTCGTGGTTCTTCTACGCACCCTGACTGCAAATTTGTACGTCAGTCTGGTGATTCGACCTGCTGTGCTGCCATTTATGAACAGCGTTCCAGGGGGTGTTTTCGAACAGGACAATGCTCACCCACATACTTCTGTTGTAACCCAACACACTCTACAGAGTGTCGACTGTTGCCTTGGCCTGCTCGATCACCAAATCTCCAATCAATCACATATGAGGAAACATGGGACGACAACTCCAGCATCATCCACAAACAGCATTAACGGCCAATCATAACATGTAAGCTTTCACGGCCGGCGTCTTTATTAATTAAAACTTCCGGGCTGAATTGCCGTGGTCCATATATAAAACTTCTCCTTCCTGACGTTTCGTTGCCTGCTGCGGGCAACATCTTCTGAGGTGAGTCGGCGACGATGTTGCCCGCAGTAGGCAATGAAACGTCAGGAAGGAGAAGAAGTTTTATATATGGACCACGGCAATTCAGCCCGGAAGTTTTAATTAATGATGAGCATTAACGGCCCTTGATTGACCGACCAAGTGCAACAGGTATCCTACTCCATCCGACAAACTGTCATACGTCACCTATGCAACACAATACATGCATGTCTGCATGCTTGCACTCAACATTCTGGCGGTTACACCAGTTATTAACGTTCTAGCATTTCATATTTGCAATGGCGTACCTTGTACGTTCATTAACCTGTGATCTTGCAATATTAATCACTTAACTATGTTAACTAGTCAAATGCATTCCCCAAATTTCATTACTCCACGTTATTATTTTTTGGTGTTGCGATTTTCTTCCCATCGGTGTATTTTGCACTCCGTATTAAATTACGTCATTTTTCAAAGTTTTTAATTATTTTTTAATGAGTCATCAGTCTCCTGACTGGTTTGATGGGCCCGCCACGAATTCCTCTCCTGCCACCCTCTTAATCCCAGAGTAGCACTTGCACCCTATTCCGTCCATTGTTGCTGGATGTATTCGAATTTCTGTCTTCTTCTACAGTTTTACCTCTAGAACCATGGAAGTTATTCCCTGATGTCTTAACAGACGTCCTGCCGTCGAATCTCTTTTCTTGTTAATGTTTGCCACAGATTCCTTTCCTCCTCATTCCTTACCTTGTCGGCCCACATAATTTTCAACATTCTTCTGTAGCACCACATCTCAAATGCTTCTGTTCTCTTCTTTTCCAGTTTTCCCACAGCTCATTATTCACTTCCATACAATTCTGTGCTCCAAACATACTTTCTCAGAAATTTCTTCCTCAAACTGAGGCCTATGTTTTGATACTATTAGACGTCTCCTTGTCAGGAATGCCGTGTTTACCAGTGCTAGTCTGCTTTTTATGCCCTCCTTCTCCGTCAATCATGGGTTATTTTGCTGCCTAGGTATCAGAATTCCTTAACTTCACATCTGCTTCTTGATCACTAATTTTTATATTAAGTTTTTCGCTGTCCTCGTTTCTGCTACTTTTCATTACTTCCGTTTTTCTTCGATTTAGTCTCAATCCATATTTTGTACTCATTAGACTGGTTATTCCATTCAGCAGATCATGCAATTCTGCTTCTTTCACTCAGGATACGAATACCATCAGCGAATCTTATCACTGATATCCTTTTACCTAGAATTTTAATTCCACTCTTGAACTTTTATTTCCGTCATTGCATCTTCGATGTATATATTTAACAATAGGGGCGAAAGGCTACATCCCTGCCTTACACCCTTTTTAATCTGTGCATTTCGCTCTTGGTCTTCCATTCTTATTGTTCCCTCTTGGCTCTTGTACATATTATTTATACTCGTCTTTCCCCATTGCGTATCCCTATTTTCCCCAGAATTTCGAACATCTTGCATCATTTTACTCTGTCGAACGCTTTTTCCGGGCCGACGAATCCTATGAACGTGTCTTTATTTTTCTTTACTCTTGCTTCCATTATCACCATCAAAGTCAGAACTCCGTCTCTGGTGTCTTTACCTTTCCTAAAGCCAAACTGAAGCTTAATTTTCTTTTCCATTCTTCTGTATATCATTCTTGTCAGCAACTTGGATGCATGAGCCGTTAAGCTGATTCTGCAATTAAGTCTTGTAGTCTTCGGAATTGTGTGGATGATATTTTTTCCGAAAGTCAGATGGTATATCACCAGACTCATACATTGTACACACCAACATGAAGAGTCGTTTTGTTGCCACTTTCTACAATACTTCTGAGGGACTGTTCTTTAGTCCTTTTGCGTTATTCGATCTTAAGTTCTCCAAACCTCTTTTAAATTCTAATTCTAATACTGGATCCCCTATCTCTTCTATATCGTCTTTTGTTTCTTCTATCACGTCATCAGATAAGTCTTCCCCCTCATAGAGGCCTTCAATGTACTCTTTCCGCCTACTCGGTCTCACCTCTGCATTTAACAGTGGAATTCTCATTGCGCTCTTACAGTTACTGTCCTTGCTTTTCATTTAATCAAAGGTTGTTTTTACTTTTCTATATGCTGAGTCAATCCTTCCCACAATTATTTATTTTTGATTTCTTCACATTTTTCATACACCCATTTCGTCTTACCTTTCCTGCACTTCCTATTTATTTCATTCCTCAGCGACTTGTATTTCTGTTTTTCTGAATTTCCCTGAACATTTTTGTATTTCCTTCTTTCATCGATCAACTGAAGTATTTCTTCCATGGCTTGTTCTTAGTTGCCTTCTTTGCACCTATGTTTTTCTTTCCAGCTTCTGTGATTTCCCTTTTTAGAGATGTCCATTCTTCTTCAACTGACTACCTACTGAGCTATTTCTTATTGCAGTATCTATAGCTTTAGGTAACTTCAAGCATATCTCTTCATTCCTTCGTACTTCAGTATTCCATTTCTTGATTCTTCCTGACTAACCTCTTAAACTTCAGCCTACTCTTCATCACTACTGAATAGTGACCGGAATCTATATCTGCTCCTGGGTACGCCTTAGAATCCAGTTTCTGATTTCAGAATCTCTGTCTGACCATGATGTAATCTAAGGAAATCTTCTCGTATCTGCTGGCCTTTTCCAAGTATACCTCCTCCTCTTGTGATTTTTGAACAGAGTATTCGCTATTACTAGCTGAAATATATTGCAGAACTCTATTAGTCTTTCTCCTCTTTCATTCTTTGTACCAAGCCCAGATTCTCCTGTAATCCTTTCCTCTACTCATTCCCATACAACCAGATTCCGATCTCCCGTGAGTATTAGATTTTCATCTCCCTTTACGTGCTGAATTACCCCATCAAAATCGTAATATACTTTTTCTATCTCTTCATCTTCGGCTTGCGTCGTCAGCGTGTATACCTGACTATCGTTATCGATGTTGGTTTGCCGTCGATTCTGATGAGAACAATCCCATCACTGAACTGTTCACAATAACTCACTCTCTGCCCTATCTTCCTATTCATAACGAACCTTGCTCCCATTGTACAATTGTCTGCTGCTGTTGATATTACCCTATACTCATTTTACCAGAAATCCTTCTGTTCTTTCCATTTCAGTTCACTGAACCCGACTGTATCTAGATTGAGCCTTAGTATTTCCCTTTTCAGATTTTCTAGCTTCCCTGTCGCGTTCAAGCTTCTATTCCACGCCCCTACTCGAAGAATATTATCCTTTCGTTGGTTATACAATCTTTTCCTCATGGCCACCTTCCCCTCGGCAGCCCCCTCCCGGATATCTGAATGGGGGCTGCTCCGGAATCTTTTGCCAATAGAAAGATCATCAAGACACTTTTTCACATGTCCTGTGGATACACATTATGTGTGTTTAATGCAGTGGTTTTCATTGCCATCTACAACTTAATGCCGTTGATCATTGCTAATTCTTCTGCCTTTAGGAGGAGTTTACCACCCCAAGGGTGGGGTAGTGTCCTAAACCTCTGTTCGCTGCTCCGCCATCTTTGGCAAGGCCGTTGACCAAATGAGAGTGACTTCTTATGCCAGACGTCTTGGGCCGCCTTTGTTGACGATTTTTATTCAAAATTTAAGCCGTGGCGGGATTCGAACCCAGGACCGAGGACTTTTTGTTTACTAATCAAAGACGCTACCCCCCCCCCCCTTTTTTTGTTCGTTGCATTTGTTCGGAGCGGACGTCCCATGATACCCGTGCAACTTCATCTTTGATCCTTTCAGTCAGTTTTCTTATTACAAAGGGCAGCTAACTCGCTGACCGAACACGCTATCGAGCCGACCCCTTAGAGCACGGGTTAAAAGTAACGTGGTAATGGAAAGACTGTTTCAAGTTAACTTCGATTATGTTTTATAGCAAGTGGGAGAAAGACAGCTTCGTGTTGCCTCGGCGTTCATAACAATAGGACGACTGTCATGCGCTTTATTTCCGTTTCTGGACTTGCATCCTTTCGACTGTTTTGTAGCATGGTTCTGGATGCCACATTGTTATTGCAGCCTGACGGAGAGCAAAGCAGTACAGAGAATGGCAGGAGTATCGCGAGTGGCTGAGCTCACGAGGTGCCTTCGGCTCGGAGGCAGAGCTGACGATGAGCTCAAAAACGCGATAAGGCCCCAGCAGCTACAGCTGGAGGATGAAAGTAGCCGGTGCAGAAATAATGAAGCGTTACTTGAGAAACCGGACACAGCTTGAAAAACGCTACTGCGGAGCGGACTGCCGGACTGCAGCCGAATGCCTTCCCACCTCGAAATTAAGCTGGGCCAGCAGCCTCTGGCAACACGAGCAACAGCTGCAGGAACAGAAATATCAACTTCTGCAAAAAAAGAAAAAGTGTGGGCCGGCAACTGGAGAAAAAGCTAGGCGGGCCAGGATCGTGTGAACGAGATGGTGGCCGGAATACATGAGCAGGTGGAGAACGAGCTGTGCAGGAAACTCGTAATAAAATTAGAAATGGAGCATGAGAAAGAGCAGAAGCAGCACAAGCACAAACTGAAGTACTCTATGCAGTCAGGACAACTGCAGCAGATGCCAAAGGACCTGGCCAGTAACAAAAGCAAGACGAGGAACGACAATTGGAGGACGTACTGGATCCTCAACTTGATAAAGTGTTAGAGATACAACTGGAGAGAGTGGTGGAGCAGCAGATGGACAAAGACGTGGAGCAGCAGCCAGACAGCAACCAGCCTCCGACGAAGACGCGGCGTCATAACACAGCCTTCTAACTCTCAGGCAGCTTCAGAGTCTCTGGTCCGCTGTTAGAGATTCGCAGCTGCTGCATCTGAACCCACCGCCGTTCTCATAAAGTGTATCAACAATGTGTGTGTATTGTTATGGAACTTTCGACATACTTTGCTGGAGCACTCCTCGTGCTATAGGAGTATGAGATGTCTGTGAGCAAAACCCACAGATCTAGCGATATACCGTTCTTATCTGATTACTTGTGTAATAAGAAATATCTTCCTTTGGACAGAAAATGGCTGCAGTACGTTTCCAGTATCAGTAGTTAGCGACGTCTGCATGCTAAACATACAGTCTTACAATAGACAGTGTGTATCTCATTACTTGTGTGACAAGTAATACCTTGATTTTGAAATAAAATGGCTGCAATACTCCTCCTGTATCAGAAGTATGAGACATCTGCGCGTTAAATCTACATTGCACGGTGGTCTTACGATACACGTTGTTTATCTTCTTAGTTGAATAACAAGTGATACCTTGACCTGAACAGAACATGGCTGCAGCTCTTCTCCTGTATCGGGAGTATGATATGTCTGCGTGCTATGTGCAGTGTATCGTGATCTTAAGACATGTAGAGTCTATGTCGTTACGTGCCTGAAGGTAAAATCTTCATTTGGACAGAAAATGGCTGCAATTTTCTTATTTCAGGAGCCTGAGAATGGCTGCAGCAAAATCTACTGTGCATGGTACGACTGCAATATACAGTGCTTATCACATTACTTTTGTGGCAAGTAATAACTTGCTTTTGATAGATTATAGCTGCAGTACTCCTCCCGTATCAGGGGTACGTTTATCACTGCTCGCAAACTGTACTCTGCGTTATACCGAATGTGCTTTTTCCATTTCTTGTCTAACAATGTCTTAATTTGGACACGATGTTAATGCAGTAACACTACTGTTTCAGGAACCTGGGACTGTTTGCTAGCTTACTCTACAGTGCACTGCTTATTTAATCTTGATTCGGGGATAATGTTTCTGTAGTTCTCCTATGTCTGGATCCCAAGGATGGGTACAACGAAAAATGCAGTGCATGGTACGCTTACAGTATACAGTGCGTCTGTAAAAAGAAAGAAACTTGCTTTGGATACATTATACAGGGCACCGGAGATAAAAGTAGCCCGCTACCCCTTTGAATGCGAATGCGTTATTTCGACTTCTGAAATAGAGTAAACAGTTACAACAATGGACAGTTTTATGCAATAATCGATTGTTAGCATTCTTCTGTCAGCACTTCAGTTTATTTCGTCAGTGAAGTTAGACGTTTCTCTTTGCGGACTGCAAAACGACTTTTTCGATAGAAGAAAGAATTGAAATTGTGGAAGCATATATGAAAACAGGAAGGTCGCGAAATTTTCGGGATCAAGTATCCGGATAAGGACTCCAGCAAAGAGAGCAATATAGAGTATGTATAAAAACCTAGGATCTGTGCAGAATGTAAAACGCCAAAGAATTCCTTCAGCTCGCCCACCAGAAGTTATTGCAGAAGTATTAAGAGCCGAGAGAAGTCTATGCGTAAACTGATCAAACAACCGTAAGTAAGTAGGAGTATTTGCCAGCGGATACTGAAAACTCTTAATTTGAATCCATATCGTATGACGGTTGTGCAGCAATTACGGCAGGATGAGAGTCAGATGGTTCAAATGGCTCTGAGCACTATGGGACTTAACATCTGTGGTCATCAGTCCCGTAGAACTTAGAACTACTTAAACCTAACTAACCTAAGGACATCACACACATCCATGCCCGAGGCAGGATTCGAACCTGCGACCGTAGCAGTCGCGCGGTTCCGGACTGCGCGCCTAGAACCGCTAGACCACCGCGGCCGGCTGAGAGTCAGAAACGTATAGATTACTGCACGTGACTTTTGAATAACTTCAACGATTGAGATTTTCACTCTGTAGCGGAGTGTGTCGTGATGTGATACTTCCTGGCAGATTAAAACTGTGTGCCAGACCGAGCCTCGAACTCGGGAGCTTTGCCTTTCGCGGGCAAGTGCTCTACCAACTGAGCACGGGGCGTGAGTCGTGCTTGGGTAGCTCAGTTGGTAGAGCACTTGCCCGCGAAAGGCAAAGGTCCCGATTTCGAGTCTCAGTCCGGCATACAGTTTTAATCTGCCAGGATGTTTCAACTTCAACGATGTTTTTGAGACCCTTTCTATTACATCATGAGTGATGAAGCATGGTTTCATATTTCCGGTCATGTGAATTCAGTAAACATGGGGCGCTGGGCAATGGAGAACCCTAATAGTGTGTGTCAGCAACCACTCCACGATGAAAAAATTGGCGCTTGGTGCGGTGTAACGCACATCATTGAACCGATACTTTTGGACACTAACCTTTAACACGGTTGCATATATGGACATTTTTGATACATTTTGTTATCCACTCCACTGAATATGAAAATTCTTCCAGCAGGATGAGGCAACATGCCACACGTCTAAGGTATCCCTGGAACGAGCCCATGACGTCTTCACTGAGGAACGAACTGCCAGCGAACATGTGTGGACACCACGTTCGCCGGGTCGAACGACAAGTGATTTTTGAAGGGCAAGCTCTATGAAACAAAGCCGCGCGCAATACAGGAACTGAAAATCAGTTGTGAAGTTGCCGCCATCGAACTTTACTCCAGGTGTATGTGAACATGCTTAGACGTGCACAGCTGTGTATTAATTTTCCTGGGGGTTACGTTCAACATCTTTTATAAATGTATTTTCTACTGTATTTTTAATTGTAAATAAATGGTTAGTCCATATCAGCTCTTTATTTCCGTAACTTCACTGCATTTCCTTCGTACTTACTCGGGCTACTTCAATCTGCGCCACCCTCTAGCTACAGTAGTTCTGTATCAGGGTTATGAATGTCACTGGTTGCAAAATGTAAATGCATTATAGAGATTGTGTAATAAGATATTTCAGCGTTTGGGATCAAGCGAACAGTCTGATTCCACTAGTTTGCTTTGACCTATGACGTCCTGTCTGAGGTCACGAGCTTACATTGCATAGGATGCAAGCAGCATGGTAAGCGGCCTATTATTAAATGTTATCTGTGGCTGTCTTAGTAGGTAGGGTAATCTATGATGTCTGTAAACTCGGCTGTTTATTCCAAACATGTGCGAGGGTGTGCTTGGTGTGGAACCTTGCACAGCTTAAATTGTTGATAGAGGAACTATGAAAGATTATATATTATTTTTTTGCTTACAAGTATTTGGCTGTTTCTGTCTGTATTTGGCACGATTTCTGATGGTGGAGTCAGGTAGACATCTAGATGCATAACTCAAATGGTCCGAGTGAAACGAGTAGTAATGTTGTTTAAAATTGTTTTTTTTTTAATTATTTGGCTTCTTGACGTTGTGAGGGTGCTGCACACATGAAATGGATTGTTCTTATAGGGACTGTGTTCTCTTACGGGGGTCTAACTCTTGTGATGGATCCCGAATGAGATTTTCACTCTGCAGCGGAGTGTCCGCTGATATGAAACTTCCTGGCAGATTAAAACTGTGTGCCGGACCGAGACGCGAACTCGGGACCTTTGGCTTTCGCGGGCAAGTGCTCTACCAACTGAGCTACCCAAGCACGACTCACGCCCCGTCCTCACAGCTTTACTTCTGCCAGTACTTCGTCTCCTACCTTCCAAACTTTACAGAAGCTCTCCTCGAACTCGTTCGGGTCTCGGTCCGGCACACGGTTTTAATCTGCCAGGAAGTTTCTTGTGATGGATGTTTGTTTTGTGATGTGGTTTCTAGTAATGATTCAGTCGATTGGGATCGACTCTGTGGTATTTATTGGTTGTTTATTTGTTTTCGGTTTTTGACCGGTTACTTTTCGTTTGTATATTCTTTCGGTTTATTCTGGAGGATTTCCATTGTTATGTTTCGATTAAATTATTGCTTTGTAGCTGTGTGCCTGGTCTCCCTTTCTTAGTTTCAGCTATAAAGGTGAAGCGGAATATTCCATTTCAGCTGTGTTCTTTTTGCATTTTTTGTTCAGTTTGTTCTTCAGCAATTAGTGTATGTTACTTTTCGAATTGTGGTTGTTTTATGAGGGTGTTCCGGTATCCCCGTGTTCGTTTGAGCTATATAGGTCAAGCGAAATATTAGATTGTGCGATTTTTTAATATTTTTATTCGGTCTGTTATGGAGAAACTGGTTTGTATGTCACATTTCGATTATGTCGTTCTCTTGTGTGTGTGTGTGTGTGTGCGTGTGTGTGTGTGTGTGTGTGTGTGTGTATGGAGAGGGGGGGGATTAATCTAGTATCTCTTACCTGTATAGGTCAACCGAATTATTCGAATCCAAGTTTGTGTTTTTTGTATATCTTCGTTCAGTTTCTTCTAGAGGAATTCATGTGCGTCATTTTTTTAATGTTTTGGTTGCTTTGGAATGAACTTAGCTTTATTATCGTTTTTTTAGGTTGTCCCTACCCAAAACCCTCTAATTTCCGCAGATGTCCCATTAATTTCATTACATGAGCTGTGTGAAATATTTCGCGCGTTTTTTTATGTTTCCATTAGACCGTAATGGTCTATCTTATGGTTGCTATCTTGAAGGATGTAATCGGTCTGTTGCCGGCCGCTGTGGCCGAGCAGTTCTAGGCGTTTCCGTCTGGAACCGCGCTGCTGCTACGGTCGCAGGTTCGAATCCTGCCTAGGGCATGGATGTGTGTGATGTCCTTAGGTTAGTTAGGTTTAAGTAGTTCTAGGTCTGGGGGACTGACGACCTCAGATGTTAAGTCGCATACTGCTTAGAGCCATTTGAACCATATTTTTTAATCAGCCTGTTGTTATTTGCGATGGTTGTAGTAACTCGTGTAAACTTTGCTCTTTGCTCGAAATATGACATCACGTGTCAAAGCAGACTGATGGAATCTGACCTTGCTCTATTCCGCTAATTTGGACAGAATGTTGATGCAGTACCACTTTCGTTTCAGGAACCTGAGGCTGACTGCTAGCGTAATCTACATTACACTAACCGTGCTTATTTTATCTTAATTTGGAAAGAAAATGTCTGTAGCTATCCCCCTACGTCAGAAGCCCAAGAATGTGTGTAACAAAATCTACAGCGGATAGTACGCTTACAATATATAGCGCTTATCTAATTACTTCTGCAACAAGTAATAACTTGGCCTTAGATGGATTATAGCTGCAGAACTTCTTCTGTGTCAGGGTTATGAATATCACTGCTTGCAAAATTCACAGCATATTATTGTGCTTTCCTCATTTTTTGTGTAAAACTTATTGTTTTAATTAGGACAGTTGCTGATACCAAACTACTCATGTTTCAGGGACCTGAGGATTGAATGTTAGCATAATCTATGGTTTATTACACTGACTGCGCTTCTTTCATCTTGATTTAGAAAGATTATTTCCACAGTTCTCCTTCTGGGTCAGGAGCCCAAGGATGGGTGCAGCGAAAAATTCGGTGGATGGTACGACTACAAGTAATAAAGTGCTTTGGATGCAATATAGCGGCACTACTCCTTCTGTTTCAGGTGTCTGCACGCAAAAACTGCTGTGCATTGTACTGTTACAGCGTACAAGGTTATCATAAATGATTAATTGGTGCTGAAAGCATTGTTTATTGACAAGTGTACGACATACAAAGATGATTAACAAGTGAAGAGATAGATACACCACCAAGTTTAAAAGATCCTGCCTCGTGGCTCTTGTGATCGGTAGAGGCTGGCCTGTGACGGCACCCTACAAGGCGGCGGCAGTTCCGGAGAAGAGATTTTGTGTCAGAAATGCGATGTATTCATCAATTACGAGCGTAAGCACACATTCGTAGACACATACGGAAAAGCTGCACCTGGTCACCAGAGTATTTTGCGTTGGTTTCGCCAGTTCTGTGGTACTGGTTGTCTATTGTCTGTGCAAAGGGAAAAGTGCGGGGCGAAATCGTGGAGCACTTCCGTCCGAGCCTTGTGTGCATCCCACAAGAATTGACTGTTCGCGCAAGTCGTGATCTACGGATTCCATAGAAAGCAGTATGGAATGTTTTTCAGATATGCTTGCATTTCAAATTCTACTGTTTGCAACTGTTACAAAATCTGACTCCAGATTATTATGTCAGCCGATTGGAGTTTTGTATCCAAATGCTGCAAGCTAAGGAAAATGAGGATGGATTCGCGGGAACATCGATATTCAGCGACGAGGTGACATTCCATATGTTGGGAGAGAAGAATTGTCACAGTGTGAGAGTGTGTGGTACTAAAATACCGCAAGTACTTGTGGAGTTGGAAAGGGATTCGCCAAAAGTGAATGTCGTCTGTGCCATATTCAAGACAAAGGTGTATGGCCTCTTTTTCTTCGTCGAGCAGACGATGGCATGTTCTGTGTACCTGGATATGTTGCAGCTGTGGTGTTGCCACAACTGACTACTGACTCCTCGGCTTTCATCTTTCAACAGGACATGGCTCCAACTTGCTAGAGCACAATTGTCCACACCTTTCTCAAGAGAGAACCGCCACATTGCTGGATGGAGCCTCCTGGTCAGGGTGATGTTCCTCTATTACCATGGCCACCTCGCCAGGTCTCATGCCATGTTATTTCTTCATGTGGCCTTATATTAAGGACAAAGTTTATGTGTCTCCAAGCATGTGGGAATGCATCACTGTCGCTGTGACAGAAATTGACGGAAAAATGCTAGTGAACAAATGGATGAAACTAGATTACCATTTGGATGTGTGCTGGGTGACCAAGGGCACACACAATGAACATCAATGAACATCTGTAGAACGCACCAGAAACTTGTTGAGTGTATCTATCTCTTCGTGTATCACTCGTCTTTGTATGTCATAAATAAACCGTGGTCTGAAACCCGATGAATCATTTAGGCCAATCCTGTACTGCGTGTATCTGTAATGTATTACACCTCTCCTCTTTTTCCTGAGGAAGTCTGTGAGTTAATCGGCTCTGTATTTTGCGAGTAAAACAGTGTATATATCATTACTTGTAAGACAGAAGCTATGTTGCTTTTGGCAAATCACAATAACAATAATAATAACGATTGGAGCTCTCCACTAGTTGCATGAATCTGAGTAAGTCTGGAAGCTAAACTTACTTTGTAGTGTTGGCTGAGAATATACGGTGTTTATGTCTGTATCTGCAGAACTGGTTTAATTGTAATTTGGTAATCTGGTACATTTCTCTTCGATGAGATGGTATGTCTCAAAAACTTTACTGGCAGTGATTTCACTTCTCGAGAACACGTGATGTAGCAGTTTATAATGTTTTTGCCCAGTCGCAGTTGCGATCGGCACGTCGTCTACATGTGCCATGACCGTGTCTAACAGTTCCAGACCATGGACAGTGTCCAGGGCCGATATGAAGACCCCAGAGCTCACATTCAGCCCCCAGGCCAATATTTTAAATGAAGGCAGTATACTTGCGTGAGTCCTCCATTAAGCTCACACGCCAATAGAAGTACATGAGATCTACTTTAGACAGATTTTGGTCTCCATATAATATTTGAATTTGCTCCTATAGTATGTTGGTCTGGACATGACTGGAACTATAATTTTATTGATGGATCCAACACTAATTGCACGCCCCTCCAAGCTTCGGTTTGGCTAATAATGGACTACTGTAAGGTGACAAGGAAGTCTCTATGATATTCCATTCCAATATCTTCGCGTTTTACGGCCTCTCTTCTATTCCATGGGATGGAATACGACGCATGACTATGTTTTATGTGGAACCACCTTCCTATTATACTGATATCTTTTGATTACTCCAATTTACTGGAGAAAACTTTAGCATAATAAAACAATAATTTTTCTAGCTCAAGTGTCTGTTCCTCTGGCAAACATTCTGATTGTCAAACATTCTTTTATATTCGGACAGGATCATAGCTCACTGAGACCTGGTAGTCAAGGGAAGGCAGGATTCGGTTACGATTGTGGACGGGGCCGTAATCAGCTACTATTTGTTACCTTTTACAGTTACACACAATTTATCTTAAACCAATAATTCCAGACTCCCCCCCCCCCCCCCCCCCCCCCCCCCAATGAACCATGGACCTTGCCGTTGGTGGGGAGGCTTGCGTCTTGCGTGCCTCAACGATACAGATAGCCATACCGTAGGTGCAACCACAACGGAAGGGGTATCTGTTGAGAGGCCAGACAAACGTGTGGTTCCTGAAGAGGAGCAGCAGCCTTTTCAGTAGTTGGAGGGGCAACAGTCTGGATGATTGACTGATCTCGCCTTGTAACACTAACCAAAACGGCCTTGCTGTTGCGGTACTGTGAACGGCTGAAAGCAAGGGGAAACTACGGCCGTAATTGTTACCGAGGGCATGCAGCTTTACTGTATGATTAAATGATGATGGCGTTCTCTTGGGTAAAATATTCCGGAGGTAAAATAGTCCCCCATTCGGATCTCCGGGCGGGGACTACTCAGGAGGACGTCGTTATCAGGAGAAAGAAAACTGGTGTTCTACGGATCGGAGCGTGGAATGTCAGATCCCTTAATCGGGCAGGTAGGCTAGAAAATTTAAAAAGGGAAATGGATAGGTTAAAGTTAGATATAGTGGGAATTAGTGAAGTTTGGTGGCAGGAGGAACAAGTCTTTTGGTCAGGTGAATACAGGGTTATAAATACAAAATAAAATAGGGGTAATGCAGGAGTGGGTTTAATAATGAATAAAAAAATAGGAGTACGCGTAAGCTACTACAAACAGCATAGTGAACGTATTATTGTGGCCAAAACAGACACGAAGTACAGTAGTACAAGTTTATATGCCAACTAGCTCTGCAGATGATGAAGAAATTGATGAAATGTATGATGAGATAAAAGAAATTATTCAGGTAGTGAAGGGAGACGAAAATTTAATAGTCATGGGTGACTGGAATTCGAGAGTAGGAAAAGGGAGACAAGGAAACATAGTAGGTGAATATGGATTGGGGCAAAGAAATGAAAGAGGAAGCCGCGTGGTAGAATTTTGCGCAGAGCGTAACTTAATCATAGCTAACACTTGGTTCAAGAATCATGAAAGAAGGGTGTATACATGGAAGAACCCTGGAGATACTGAAAGGTATCAGATAGATTGTATAATGGTAAGACAGAGATTTAGGAACCAGGTTTTAAATTGTAAGACATTTCCAGGGGCAGATGTGGACTCTGACCACAATCTTTTGGTTATGAACTGTAGATTAAAACTGAAGAAACTGCAAAAAAGGTGGGAATTTAAGGAGATGGGACCTGGATAAACTGAAAGAACCAGAGGTTGTACAGAGTTTCAGGGAGACCATAAGGGAACAATTGACAGGAATGGGGGAAAGAAATACAGTAGAAGAAGAATGGGTAGCTTTGAGGGATGAAATAGTGAAGGCAGCAGAGGATCAGATAGGTAAAAAGACGAGGGCTAGTAGAAACCCTTGGGTAACAGAAGAAATATTGGATTTAATTGATGAAAGGAGAAAATATAAAAATGCAGTAAATGAAGCAGGCAAAAAGGAATACAAACGTCTCAAAAATGAGATCGACGGGAAGTGCAAAATGGCGAAGCAGGGATGGCTAGAGGACAAATGTAAGGATGTAGAGACTTATCTCACTAGGAGTAAGATAGATACTGCCTACAGGAAAGTTAAAGAGACCTTTGGACAAAGGAGGACCACTTGCATGGATATCAAGAGGTTTGATGGAAACCCAGTTCTAAGCAAAGAAGGGAAAGCAGAAAGGTGGAAGGAGTATATAGAGGGTCTATACAAGGGCGATGTACGTGAGGACAATATTATGGAAATGGAAGAGGATGTAAATGAAGATGAAATGGCAGATATGATACTGCGTGAAGAGTTTGAGAGTGCACTGAAAGACCTGAGTCGAAACAAGGCCCCCAGAGTAGACAACATTCCATTAGAACTACTGACAGCCTTGGGAGAGCCAGTCCTGACAAAACTGTACCATCTGGTGAGCAAGATGTATGAGACAGGCGAAATACCCTCAGACTTCAAGAAGAATATAATAATTCCAATCCCAAAGAAAGCAGGTGTTGACAGATGTGAAAATTACCGAACTATCAGTTTAATAAGTCACAGCTGCAAAATACTAACACGAATTCTTTACAGACGAATGGAAAAACTGATAGAAGTCGTCCTCGGGGAAGATCAGTTTGGATTCCGTAGAAATGTTGGAACACGTGAGGCAATACTGACCCTACAACTTATCTTAGAAGAAAGATTAAGGAAAGGCAAACCTACGCTTCTAGCATTTGTAGACTTAGAGAAAGCTTTTAACAATGTTGATTGGAATACTCTCTTTCAAATTCTGAAGGTGGCAGGGGTAAAATTCAGGGAGCGAAAGGCTATTTACAATTTGTACAGAAAGCAGATGGCAGTTATAAGAGTCGAGGGGTATGAAAGGGAAGCAGTTGTTGGGAAGGGAGTGAGACAGGGTTGTAGCCTATCCCCGATGTTATTCAATCTTTATATTGAGCAAGCAGTAAAGGAAACAAAAGAAAAGTTCGGAGTAAGTATTAAAATCCATGGAGAAGAAATAAAAACTTTGAGGTTCGCCGATGACATTGTAATTCTGTCAGAGTCAGCAAAGGACTTGAAGGAGCAGTTGAACGGAATGGACAGTGTCTTGAAAGGATGGTATAAATTGAGCATCAACAAAAGCAAGACGAGGATAATGGAATGTAGTCGAATTAAGCCAGGTGATGCTGAGGGAATTAGATTAGGAAATGAGACACTTAAAGCAGTAAAGGAGTTTTGCTATTTGGGGAGCAAAATAACTGAAGATGGTCTAAGTAGAGAGGATATAAAATGTAGACTGGCAATGGCTAGGAAAGCGTTTCTGAAGAAGAAAAATTTGTTAACATCGAGTATAGATTTAAATGTCAGGAAGTCGTTTCTGAAAGTATTTGTATGGAGTGTAGCCATGGAAGTGAAACGTGGACGATAAATAGTTTAGACAAGAAGAGAATAGAAGCTTTCGAAATGTGGTGCTACAGAATAATGGTGAAGATTAGATGGGTAGATCACGTAACTAATGAGGAGGTATTGAATAGAATTGGGGAGAAGAGGAGCTTGTGGCACAACTTGACTAGAAGAAGGGATCGGTTGGCAGGACATGTTCCGAGACACCGAGGGATCACCAATTTAGTATTGGAGGGCAGCGTGGAGGGTAAAAATCGTAGAGGGAGACCGAGAGATGAATACGCTAAGCAGATTCAGAAGGATGTAGGCTGCAGTAGGTACTGGAAGATGAAGAAGCTTGCACAGGATAGAGTAGCATGGAGAGCTGCATCAAACCAGTCTCAGGACTGAAGACCACAACAACAACAACAACAATTCCAGACTCAACAACAAATAAAAATACCACACCTTATTAATGAAGGAATAAACAACTGTGTAAATAATAGTGTTTTCAATGAGTTACAATTAAGAAAATCACCATTAAATAGAGATACAGCAGATAATGTATTAAAAGCAAGCCACTGTGATCTGGGCAGAAGCCCTTACACACCAGGAATGACAATAAATTAAGAATTGCGTAAAACTCGCTGCAACTTACAAATTACAGGTATTGAAATATTAAAGGCAAGTCGCCACAAACACAGCAGAAGGCATCAGACGCCAGGAATGGCAGTAAATAAGTTTCTAAAGGCTTACTGCGTAAATACAAATAACAAATTAGAATTTTAAGGCAAGTGACCACAATCACGGCTGAAGGCCTTACACGCCTGGAACGGCAATAACATAAAACATTTAGAAACTGCTGTAAAGTATCAAATACAATAGCAAAGGTTAATTAAAAAACAAGCAACTGATCACCAAACGGGTGAAATAAGATGATGGTAAACTTCGTAACACAACCCTTAACATCCACTGAACACTACACTGCTAGATTTATTCCAGAAGGCGACCAGAACTATTAACTAGACCTATATAACCTTTAATGTAGGCATTACAAGGTATTGTAATAAATAATACAATAATAAAATACAAGGAACAGTACAAAAGTTACTTAAAAGCTGATTGTTCCGGCAGACGACGTGGGCTGAAGGAGCGTTACACTGAGCTACTGGCCATCAGACCTCCTTTTAGAACACACATGTCTTACAAGAACCAAGGGGTCACAGACGGTGCTCTAGGAATCGACCTCTGAGAAGCACCAACAACAAACACTTCGCGAGCGATGAGATAGGCAGCCAAGAGTTGCATTCATTTTACAAGATGTTAACTCAGACTAGTGGCAGTCTAACTAATGACTAATGATAATCTTGCTGAAGCTACCTGACGTCCGAAAAACCAAAAGCAACGATGGAACAATATGCCAAAGCCGGAACCGGCGGTCTGCACTACGTCCCCAGAATGCTGCGCTTAGAGCGCCCGGATCGGGAAGGAATCACTACCACCAGAGTAGAAAAATCACTATCCAGCAGCCTACAATCAAGAAAACTGTCAAAACTACACGCCTTACCGGACAGCAGCGACAAGGCGAGGAAACGTACACTACTGTTGGATACATTTACCCCCAGGGCAGGTAACCAGGCAAGAAAAATTACCGCTGGTTGAACTTAACAAATTGTAACAAGCTGAACGCAGTAAATAGTAACAAGAAGTCGAGGAAAGATAATCAGATCCGCCTTCCCAAAACACTCCACTCGCTGCTCTTCGCCTCGGCGACACTACGAGCAGCAACACGAACCCAAGTCACTGGAGAATCGCGGAATATCACAACGGTGGAGGTTTCTCTACTTGCATTGAAATGCACTCATCTTAAAGCTTGCTAGATCCGGTTTACGACGAGGTCGTGCACCCTCGTGACCACAGCCCTTCCATCCGGCAGTCCATGTGTGTCGCCAGCGGTCCCGGCGTGTTCTGGCACTGCGCGGACCTGGCTCCTCCTCAGTCCCCAACCGAACTCGCACACTCACACGACCCGGAGAAACAACGACGTTGCCCCAAAGATAGGGCAACAGTTACTACATACCGATAATCGCCGCTGCTGCCACTAGCGGACAGGACACGCTTGCGAAACCGAGTGGCGCCAGTCAACACGAGAAGAAGACAAACAATCGCAACCATGCCAACTAAACGATACCGTCTAGCCTCCAAGAGAGGGCGGAAACCTACAAACCGCACCGACGCGAGCCGCAGCACAGCTCACTCACAGCATCATCATTTGACAGTACAGATTTGTTACTAGTAGAGCCAGGGTGATCGAGCAAGCACGTCACCGAAGATCATATGATTTTCACTTTAGTCCTCTGACATAAACTGCCGTGACGTTCCTTGGTTTTAAGTAAATTTGAGATAACCTCTCTGTCATCGACTATGAAATGGTACCGGTCGCTTTTTGTGTTCCTTCCTCAAAAGAACTCCATGTTCAATAAGCAGTTGACAGATAACCCTTACACCACGAGAAACAGGCAATTAATGGCTCTGTTCTCATATTTTACATTAATCTGCTCTTGTTTATCCCTCTGTCTTCTGGCACCGATAGACCTAGATAATAAATAATTCTGCACTGTTAGAGGAGGAATTTTCAAAATGGCGCTAATCCTTTTAAAGAAATTGCTATCAATAACGTTCGTATTAGCACCAGTGTCAAATATAATGGCGGTAGGAATTCCGCCTACAACGATATTAACTGTGGCCTGGCAAGTTATGGTGTAAGTTTTCTAAACAACTCAGAGTCAACACAGAGCTCTTGCCTAATATCTATATCATCACTGTACCACAACATATAGAGATGCTCAGGGGAAATTGTGCCTCCTTTCCGTCCTACAGCTGTCTTCAGGGAGCACGATGGAGTTGCATCTAGTCTGTCACATCGTTTGTTGTTGAGCATGCTCATCTGTCACCTCATCAATGCGAACAGCATGATTCTCTCCTTGTGGCCAGTTCGGTAGAAGTCCTGTATTGGCCACACGTCTGTTGCCAAAATTAGGGTTTTGATTCGGTGGCCAATTCGGCGGAAGTCCGAATTGGTCAGTGGCCTGTTACTATGATTAGAATTTCGAGACAGTTTCGGATCTACAGTGTTTCGGTGCCACTGGTTGCCGAATTTCGAGTGCCATTAGTTTTGGTGGGTTCCATTGCAGTTCGCAGGTTAAATCTGTTGTTATTTCTCGACCGCCTGTAGAAACGCGCCATGTTCTGCGTGTTTACGTGATTGTTTTGATTTGGCGGCCCGGGCTGCGGCTCTACGCAGTTGCCACAATGGCCATTGCTGCGCCCTTGATTGCTGGCGTGCGTATTGCTTTCACAATCTGCGTGTCGCCGGTGCCATAAGCACATTTAAAATGGTTCAAATGGCTCTGACCACTATGGGACTCAACTGCTTAGGTCATTAGTCCCCTAGAACTTAGAACTAGTTAAACCTAACTAACCTAAGGACATCACACACATCCATGCCCGAGGCAGGATTCGAACCTGCGACCGGAGCGGTCTCGCGGTTCCGGACTGCAGCGCCCAGAACCGCACGGCCACTTCGGCCGGCTAAGCACATTTAAAATGATTCTGGATACAGTCAGTCGATTTTACTAATGTATCGTTCGAAGTATTTCCTCAAGCTACGATGCTTTGGACTGTAGACTTCTGGGTTAAAATCCTTTTTCTGAAGACGTTCCTGCATGCATCATGGCTAATACTTGACCGAGGAGGCCTTCTCAGACTGGTCATATGTTGTACAGTTCTCAGCAACATCAGTTGGCCAGATAGCTCCCTCGCCCTGAATAGATGCCGTGACAAACTGAATTTTCTGCATTTCGTTCCAAGAATGGGCAGGAAACCTGAAAAGGCTTTTATAAAGGCAACTGGCTGTGGAGGCTTCTTTTCATGTGAATACACCTGTAATTGGCAATACTTCAATAAGCATTCCTCTAAAAATGTTGCCGTCAAGGCGAGTGCTGCCACCACTGATTCAGTAGAATAATCTACGCGTCGAGCAATTTGTCCTGCCTTATCCTTATAATTCGATTGCAAGCTTCAGTCGCCCCTTAAATTTCATTGAGTGCGATCTGCAGCAGGTCCTCCATCATACTACGGTGCCTTTATTGCAGTGACCTCAGGGTCGGATTATTAACTTATGTTGACAGGCGGTGCGCCCTCAGGAATGCTGTGATTTAGTACACGCTTTATATCTTCCAGCTCAGTATCGCTTCACTCAAAGGATCTGATTCAGGTTATGCTACAACAGTAGCTCGCTGTATAGGATGTATTCAGTTGGAATTTGATTTTTTATTAACTTCTTTATTTTTTCCTCTAATGACTTTGTAAACTCGTTACAAATCCTTTGGTCTTGAGCGTCTCGTAGCACTTTCTTGGGTTCAAGGACTGTATTTCCTACAGTCTGAGAGAGCTGCTGCACGTACTGTGTCATGATCTGAGCTGTCTATTTCTGAACATCACCGTTTAAATGCTTTATCACTTCGGACATGCCTCACAAGTTTTCTTTAAATTAGAAATTTCAGTTGAGATGCTTGATAAACTAGAATCTATTCGCTTTCTTAATTCTTTGTCCTGTCCTGTTTGCGTGGTATTTACCTCTGCGCCAAAGTGTTTATTACGTTCGTCCATTCACGCAGCAGATTATTTTTCTCGCTCACTAAGTGTGGTATTTATATGACCAGAAATTTGCATGGACAATTTCTTGTTATGCTCGTCAAGTGTCTTATTTAATTTTGCAGCAAACTGTTTATCACATTCGGCCATTCATACTGCTAACTGTTGATCATGAGTATTTATCGTTGCTGTATTTTTTTCTAAAAAGGTTCGCAAATTGATCCTCAATCTCAGTAGTTTCGGAAATTTGCTCAGTGCTAGGCTCGTTTAATTCCGATTCAGGAATAACGGAGTTCAGTTCCTCTGCTGCCGGATCGACGTTGCTGCCGCCATCAATATAAGATTTAGTATTTATCTCATTTACTGCTTCCCATGGTGCCGTTTCTCCCATTTTTATCATACTAAACAATGAGAAAATGATTTATAATTAATTTGTCGTATGGTACAGCTAATAAATGCCATAACTTATAGCAGCAAAAATTATTTCTGTCTACAGTTAAACAATAGGCAAAAAAAATGGCTCTGAGCACTATGGGACTTAACATCTATGGTCATCAGTCCCCTAGAACTTAGAACTACTTAAACGTAACTAACCTAAGGACATCACACAACACCCAGTCATCAAACAATAGGCAATATGGACCAAAAAAGAACTACCAGCAGAATGGAAAACAGCTCTGATTTGTCCAGTAAGAAAGGCGACAAACTGAAATGAACTATCGAGGAATCACCCTGCTTAACGTCTGCTATAAGATACTGTCCAATTGCCTCATACATACAGTTCAGTCAGTGTCAGAATCGGTGATTGGGGATTACCAGGAGGTTTATGGCCAGGACGGACAACAGTAGACCACATCTTCTTATTGAGAAACTGGGTGAATATGGTAAAAATGTGCATATTTTATTCATGGATTTTAAGAAGGCCTATGATTGTATACATCGCAAGAGCCTCTTAAGCTGTTTAAGGGAGTTTGGCATGGCAGAGAAAGATCTGTCTGAGCGAAACACATGCAAAGGTGAAGATGGGAAATAGCGTAACTGAGGAATTTGAAATTGTAACAGGACTTAGGCAAGGAGATGGTTTGTCCCCTATCCTGTTCAACTTTGCCCTCGAGAAGATCGTACGCGAGACCTTCCAAGAGACTGAAGGGATTGAAATCGAAGGAAAGAGACTGGCATACTTAGCCTATGCAGACGACATCCATTTACTCTCTAGGTCTGAAGAGGAGTTGGAGCAAATGACCAGAGCACTAAAGGAGGCCGCCAGCAAATTTGAGCTAAACGTAAACGAAGCCAAGACAGAGTACCTCGTTATGACGCGTGGTCAGAGTCAGACTGCTGGTCATCCACAATCACAGCAGGTGGGAGACCAGTCCTACAAGAGAGTGGATGAACTTAATACCTAGGGGCACTTTTCACTGAGAACTCGTCATGTGAAGAAGAGATCAATGTCAGAATACAAGCAGGAAACCGATCTTACTACAGCCTACCACAACTAGTTCAGTGAATATGTCTCTCCAGACAGTTCAAGGTTCGACTGCACAAAACCCTGATCCAGCCTGTTGTTTTTTTATGGTTGTGAGACATGGAGTATCCAAAGGTCCCGAGTTAGAGTCTCGGTCCGGCACACAGTTTTAATCTGCCAGGAAGTTTTGTATAAATACTGTTCACGAGCTATCTCCGATCTGGAATAATCCAAATATATCTTTAATGGATCAAATAGCTTCTTCGATATGATTCCGTACGGTATGTTTCCGAGATGATATTAAAAACTTTCGGAAATGGTGTAGTAGGGTAAATGTATCAATTTTAGGGAGGGGACCCTGGTCCTGAAATGAACTAATCGAAAGTTATAAGCGAAAATCATTCTGGTACCTCTGCCAGTGGAATTCTTCCACTGAAGGCTCTTTACATTCAGTACATTGGGAGGGGGAGTATGGAATATGGAATGGAGGTAATGAATGAAAGAGGAAGCCCCCTGGCAGAGTTTTCCACAGAGCATAACTTGATCATAGCTAACACTTGGTTTAAGAATCACGAAGAAGGTTGTACACTGGAAGGTTTCAGATAGATTATCTAATGGTAAGACAGAGATTTGGGAATCAGGTTTTAAACTGTGAGACATTTCCAGGGGCACATGTGGACTCTGATCACTATCTATTGGTTATGATCTATAGATTAAAACTGAAGAAACTGCAGAAAGGAAGGAATTTAAAGAGATGGGACTTGGATAAACTGAAAGAACCAGAGGTTGTAGAGAGTTTCAGAGAGAGGATTAGGGAACGATTGACAAGAACTGGGGAAAGGAATACAGTAGAAGAAGAATGATTAGCTTTGAGAAATGAAGTAGTAAATGCAGCAGAGGATCAAGTAGGTAAAAAGACGAGAGCTAGTAGAAGTCTTTGGGTAACAGATATTGAATTTAATTGATGAAAGAAAAAAATGAAGCATGCAAAAATGAATACAAACGTCTCAAAAATGAGATCGACAGGAAGCACAAAACGGCTAAGCAGGGAAGGCTAGAGGACAAAAGTAAGGGCGTAGAGGCATGTATCACTGGGGGGTAAGATAGATACTACCAACAGGAAAATTAAAGAGACCTTTGGAGAAAAGAGAACTACTTGTATGAATATCAAGAGCTCAGATGAAAACCCGGTTCTAAGCAAAAAAGGGAAAGCAGAAAGGTGGAAAGAGTATATAGAGGGTCTATACAAGGGCGATGTACTTGAGGACAATATTATGGAAATGGAAGAGGCCGTAGGTGAAGGTGAAATGGTAGACATGACACTGCGTGAAGAGTTTGACAGAGCACTGAAAGACCTAAATCGAAACAAGACCCCGGGAGCAGACAACATTCCATTAGAACTACTGATAGCCTTGAGAGAGCCAGCCCTGACAAATCTCTACCATCTTGTGAGTAAGATGTATGGGAAAGGCGAAATACCCTCAGACTTAATGAAGAATATAATAATTCCAATCCCAAAGAAAGCAAGAGTTGACAGGTGTGAAAATTACCAAGCTATGAGTTTAATAAGTCACGGCTGCAAAATACTAACACGAATTCTTTACAGACGAATGGAAAAACTGGTTGAAGCCGACCTCGGCGAAGATCAGTTTGGATTCCGTAGAAGTATTGGAACACGGGAGTCAATACTGACCCTACAACTTGTCTTAGAAAATAGATTAAGGAAAGGCAAACCTACGTTTCTAACATTTGTAGACTCAAAGGAAGCTTTTGACAATGTTGACTGGAATACTCTCTTTCAAATTCTAAAGGGGGCAGGCGTCAAATACAGGGAGCGAAGGCTATTTACAATTTGTACAGAAAGCAGATGGCAGTTATAAGAGTCGAGGGACATGAAAGGGAAGCAGTGGTTCAGAAGGGAGTGAGGCAGGGTTGTAGCCTATCTTCCATGATATTCAATCTGTATTTTGAGGCAGCAGTAAAGGAAACAAAAGAAAATTTGGAGTAGGAATTAAAATCTGTCGAGCAGAGATAAAATCTTTGAGGTTTGCCGACGACATTGCATTTCTGTCAGAGACAGCAAAGGACCTGGAAGAGCAGTTGAAAGGAATGGATAGTGTCTTGAAAGGAGGATATAAGTTGAACATCAACTAAAGCAAAACGAGGATCATGGAATGTAGTCGAACTAAAACAGATGATGCCGAGGGAATTAGATTAGGAAATGAGACACTTAAAGTATTGAATAATTTTTACTATTTGGGGGGGGGGGGGCAAAATAATTGATGATGGTCGAAGTAGAGAGGATATAAAATGTAGACTGGTAATGGCAAGGAAAACGCTTCTGAAGAAGAGAAATTTGTTAATATCGAGTATAGATTTAAGTGTCAGGAAGTCTTTTCCGAAAGCATTTGTATGGAGTGTAGCTATGTATGGAACTGAAACATGGGCGATAAATAGTTTAGACAAGAAGAGAATAGAAGCTTCCGAAATGTTGTGCTATAGAAGAATGCTGAAGATTAGATTGGTAACCACGTAACTAATGGGGAGGTACTGAATAGAATTGGGGAGAAGAGAAATTTGTAGCACAACTTGACTAAAAGAAGGGATCTGTTGGCAGGACACGTTCTGAGGCATCACGGGTCATTAGTTTAGTATTGGAGGGAAGTGCAGAGGATAGAAATCGTTGAGGGAGGCCAAGGCATGAATACAGTAAAGACTAAACAGATTCAGAAGGATGTACACTATGTGATCAAAAATATACGGACACCCCCAGAAACATACGTTTTTCGTATTAGGTGTATTGTGTTGCCACCTACTGCCATGTACCCCATACAAGCGACCTCAGTAGTGATTAGACATCGTTAGAGAGCAGAATGAGGCTCTCCGCGGAACTCACGGACTTCGAACGTGGTCAGGTAATTGGGTGTCACTTGGGTCATATGTCTGTGCGCGAGATTTCCACACTCCTAAACATCCCTAGGTCCACTGTTCACGATGTGATAGTGAAGTGGAAACGTGAAGAGACACGTACAGCACAAATGCGTACAGGCCGACCTCGTCTGTTGACTGACAAGAGACCGCCAACAGTTGAAGAGGGTTGTAATGTGTAATAGGCAGATTTCAGGGTCGAGCGGCTGCTCATAAGCCACACATCACGGCGGTAAATGCCAAACGACGCCTCGCTTGACGTAAGGAGCGTAAACATTGGACTATTGAACAGTGGAAAAACGTTGTGTGGAGTGACAAATCACGGTATACAATGTGGCGATCCGATGGCAGGGTGTGGGTACGGCGAATGGCCGGTGAACGTCATCTGCCAGCGTGTGTAGTGCCAACAGTAAAATTCGGAGGCGGTGGTGTTATGGTGTGACCGTGTTTTCCATAGAGGGGGTTGCACCCTTTCTTGTTTTGCGTGGCACTATCACAGCACAGGCCTACATTGATGTTTTAAGCACCTTCTTGCTTCCCACTGTTGAAGAGCAATTCGGTTATGGTGATTGCATCTTTCAACACGATAGAGCACGTATTCATAGTGCGCGGCCTGTGGCGGAGTGGTTACACGACAATAACATCCCTGTAATGGACTAGCCTGAGCGGAGTCCTGGCCTGAATTCTACAGAACATCATTGGGATGTTTTGTAACGCCGACTCCGTGCCAGGCCTCACCGACCGACATCGATACCTCTCCTCGGTGTAGCACTCTGTGAAGAATGGGCTACCATTCCCCAAGAAATCTTATAGCACCTGATTTTTTTAGGAAAGCTGATCCAGTTGCTGTAGAGACTTTTGTAAACCTTATCAAGGAACAAGAGTGGCAAGATGTTTATAGTGCTGATACAGTAGACGATAAATATAATGCTTTCCTCAAGACATTTCTCGTGCTCTTTCAAAGTTGCTTTCCGTTAGAACGTTCAAAACAGGGTACTAGCACAAACAGGCAGCCTGGGTGGCTGACTAAAGGTATAAGAATATCTTGTAGAACAAAGTGGCAATTATATCAAAACGTTAGAAGCAGTCACAATCTAAACGCAGTAGCCCATTACAAACAGTATTGTAAGGTGCTTAAAAAAGTTATTAGGAAGGCAAAAAGTATGTGGTATGCAGATAGAATAGCTAAGTCTCAGGATAAAATTAAAACCATATGGTCAGTCGTAAAAGAAGTGGCTGGTCTGCAGAGACAGGTCGAGGATATAGAATCAGTGCGTAGTGAGAATGTCCGTGTTACTGATAAGTCGCATATATGTACAGTATTTAATAATCACTTTCTGAATATAGCAGGTGAACTAAATAGAAACCTAGTCCCAACAGGGAATCATATAGCGCTCTTAGAAAAAAGTGTTCCGAACTGTTACCTGAAATGCTCCTCCATGATACAGACAAGAGGGAGATTGAGTTAATAATTAAATCACTAAAGACCAAGAACTCTCATGGATATGACGGGGTATCTAGCAGAATACTGAAGTATTGTTCCATGTATGTTAGCCCAGTACTTAGCCATATCTGTGACTTTTCCTTTAGGAGTGGTCGGTTTGCTGACCGATTAAAGTACTCGGTAGTGAAGCCACTTTATAAAAAGGGAGACAGGGATAATGTTGATAATTATAGACCTATTTCTATGCCATCGGTGTTTGCTAAAGTTATCGAGAGGGTTGTATATACAAGGTTACTGCAGCATTTAAATTCACATAATTTGCTGTCAAAAGTACAGTTTGGTTTTAGAAATGGCTTAACAACTGAAAATGCTATAGTGTCTTTTCTCTGTGAGGTTTTGGACGGATTAAATAAAAGGTTGCGAACGTTAGGTGTTTTCTTTGATTTAACGAAGGCTTTTGACTGTGTTGACCACAAAATATTACTGCAGAAGTTGGAACATTATGGAGTAAGGGGAGTAGCTTACAATTGGTTCGCCTCTTACTTTAAGAACAGAAAGCAGAAGGTAATTCTCCGCAATATTGAGAGTGGTAATGATGTTCAGACCCAATAGGGCACTGTTAACTGGGGCGTTCCCCAAGGATCGGTGCTGGGGCCACTGCTGTTTCTTATTTATATAAATGATATGCCTTCTAGTATTACAGGTGATTCAAAAATATTTCTGTTTGCTGATGACACCAGCTTGGTAGTGAAGGATCTTGTGTGTAATATTGAAACATTATCAAATAATGTAGTTCATGAAATAAGTTCGTGTCTTGTGGAAAATAATTTGATGCTAAATCACAGTAAGACTCAGTTTTTACAGTTTCTAACTCACAATTCAACAAGAACTGATATTTTAATCAGACAGAGTGGGCATGTTATAAGCGAGAAGGAACAGTTCAAGTTCCTAGGCGTACGGATAGATAGTAAGCTGTTGTGGAAAGCCCATGTTCAGGATCTTGTTCAGAAACTAAATGCCGCTTTATTTACCATTAGAACAGTATCTGAAATAAGTGACATTTCAACACGGAAAGTAGTCTACTTCGCATATTTTCATACGCTTATGTCATATGGTATTATTTTTTGGGGTAATTCTTCCGATTCAAAAAGGGTATTTTTGGCTCAGAAACGGGCTGTTCGAGCTATGTGTGGTGTAAGTTCGAAAACCTCTTGTCGACCCCTATTCAATAGTCTGGGTATTTTGACATTGCCCTCACAGTATATATTTTCTTTAATGTCGTTTGTTGTTAGCAATATTAGCTTATTCCCAAGAGTTAGCAAATTTCACTCAGTTAATACTAGGCAGAAATCAAATCTGCATGTGGAATGCACTTCCTTGACCCTTGTGCAGAATGGAGTGCAGTATTCTGTTGCATACATTTTCAATAAGCTACCACAAGAACTCAAAAATCTTAGCAGTAGCACAAACGCTTTTAAGTCTAAACTGAAGTGTTTCCTCGTGGCTCACTCCTTCTATTCTGTCGAGAGCTCCTGGAAGAGCTAAAAAATTAAGCAAATTCCAGTGTTACATTCTTGATTTTCTTTATTTAAACTAACGACGTGTCGTCTGAATATGTTTCTTATATTTCAGTTTATCTGTTTCTACAATCTACAACTGAATATGTTTCTTATATTTCATTTTATCTGTTTCTACAATCGTGTTATAATTTCATGTATTGACTCGTTTCATGACCTTGGAGACTTCTCCTTCATGTGGTCCCACGGAACAATAAATAAATAAATAAATAACGTATGCCTGCGAGAGTGGAAGCTGTCATCAAGGCTAAGGGTGGGACAACACCATATTGAATTCCAGCATTACCGATGGAGTGCACAACTAACTTGTAAGTCATTATCAGCCAGGTGTCCGGATACTTTTGAGCACCTAGTGTAAGTTGCAGTAGTTAATCAGAGATGAAGAAGCTTGCACAGGATCGAGTAGCCTGGAGAGCTGCATCTGGACTGAAGATCACAGCAAAAAGAACATATTGGGAAGAGTAGTATGGACGAAAAACAAGTTGTCCACACCTGTCGCTGAAGATATGCTTTTATGCGCTTGGTACGCATCCACGTTGATATCTGATGGATCTGTTTTTAGCAACGTGAATCAGATTGTTTTCCACGTACAATGTACCGGAAAACATGTCAAAGCGGTGAGATTTCTTTTTCGGTTTGCGCATGGTGCGAGAAATTTTTGTGTTTTGTCTGTTTCTACGATAAATTTAACCCAACTGTTTATGAGAACGCTCATGAATAGACGATCAGTTAGAATCACGCAATAATATACTTAGGGTGTACTTTTGTGCTATGTATCACGATGAAAATAACTGTCGATACATTATAAGTACTTTTTTGATTAACTTGAGAGGTATGGCCACTTGTTCAGTACAAGATGGGTTACACGATAGCAAAGATAAGAAGTGCTCATGGTTCTTAAGGTATGCACTTAATGGTCTACGTTTATTGAACTTTTTTTCTTGTTTTGGTCCATACTACATCCTCCCAAAATATGGAAAGCAAAGAACTTGCAACAGAAGAGGTCTAGTGGCAGAAGTATCAGAACGATTTTCACTCACAGATTTCGACTTGGTTGTTTCCAGACCAGGTTTCCTTACCTGAATTCGATACATTTATCTTTCCCCAGCAGCCCTGAAAGTTTGTAACATCATCACCGAATCACCCTGTATAATACCACTGTTCTTTCTAGTGCAGAAAACTATGACTAATTTTTATCTAAACAAGACTGGTAAAAGCGATCATAAGACAGGGAACATCTCGAAGGCGGCACACCAGCGGAGGAGAAATCGAATAATGATCACATTCTTAATCATTTCGCTAATAGGTATAGTACTGGGAAAGGTCTAGAAGGTGCATCCTGTTCCTCATATTAGTGCAGGTTTTTTTAAACACTTTTCCGCTCAGAATAGGAGAAAGATACAACTCCAGTGCAACAGAACTTTTCTTATCGCAGAAGCACAAAGACGTATCGTTTTCCTCATGTTCTGACATTTTGGGACCGTATTTAATCACCTACATAAATTTTAAGCAAACAGCTCAATTCTTAACTCAACGAAGAGAAATTTTAAGAAATATGAAATAATAATCTAGAAGAAGATAACTAATTTGAAAATTTACGGCAAGCTGAAATTCCTTTTCTTTCGCCTAATTTACAATAAAGACGTTTCTTATTTAAATAAATACTGCGATGTCGTTGATACCTCTCTCGATACTTTTTTGTATTTCTAGTTTGTGTATTTAGGACAGGCCGCTTACAGTGGAAATACATAGAAATATGATTTAAAATTTCATACGAAAGAGATAGTGATGTAAATGTGGTGAAATTAACGTCATTAGAAACACATATCACGAGCTGCAATAGAGAGCAAGTGAACTGCACCTATTAAAACTCTTGGGGCTTGAAATGTTCACTAGCGATAAAATGTGAAATAAAAAACATAGCGATGGTAGAGAAGGGTGTAAAACATAGTTCTAAAGATTGCATTCATTACCCTGTCTGACTTCTTCTTTTCGGATTTTCCTGTTTCTCAAGTCATACGCTTTCATAACGTGTTTCAGACGGTATTGACATATAGTCGCTCGTACGTAGGCAACATGCATAACCAATCTGACTGTTGGGTGGCCTAAGATTTGCCATGCTCAAGGAAATTCTTGTGGCCAGAATTCTGCATTGAGCATTACTGGAGATTAATTTCAGTGCAGTTGCCGTACAGAAATCAGTAACACGACTATCTGTCAAGAGCGAGTACGATTCTGTTTTCATGGTCGTTATGCTGCCGATAATTCACAGCTCACGAGAACTAGTTCGCGACGTTTCTTATAGCGGTGGTAAGCACATAACATCGTCCAGAACATCGAATGAAAATTTTGAGGAGTGGTAAGTCTCGGGAGATTGTGTCATACTCCGATGTGTGGAGCTATAGACTGCCTGGTTATCAATGTTCATCTAAACATTTTGTGATAGTGGAAGTGCAAGGAGTAAGATCAGTAAGTCTGCAGACTTTCGTGGCCGTTGTCGTTAAAGGTAAAGTTTTCTAGTTTTCTGGGCCACACGACGTTCCTCCGCAGTGTCTTCTTACACAATCGAGGTTTCGACCCCCTGGTGGGATCTTTTCAGGATTTTCTGGTATCCCTCGTTAGCTAACTGGAGACATCAAGAGATCGTGAGTTCCCAACAGAGGGGTGGAAACCTCAATTGCTTAAGAAGAAACTGAAGAAAAACATGAGGCGACCTGACAGTCTATAATACTTTACCTTCAAGAGAGTAGGGTTTAACGCACCGACGACGACGGTTTCATTAGAAACAGACCACAAGCAATGACTGGCTGGAAAAGGAACTATCGCGGAATCCGCATTAATCGATTTATGGACCACGGCAGACTTAAATTTTTGTGGGCGTACAGGAATTTTAAAATCGCTCCTCCCTGATTCGAGTGCATTGCCTCCACCACTGCGTAACTGCGCTGGGTACATATGACAGTGATAATCTAATGATGGTTTTCGGCGGTCTGGATACTCTACTGTGTTATGCCATTTCGATCTTATAGCGTAGCCTGACGTGACTAATTTGTGTATACTGACAATAGCCCTGCTTTCGAGGCTAGACACATCTCTCCCCAGTACTAATATAAGTCGTTAAATTTTGTTTAATCGTGTGGATGTAATAAGAACAGTGCGCAAATTACGCGTCCGACTAAAACAGAAGTACACAGGTTACATGCCCGTATTACATCGTACACATTCTATCAATACTACATTCGCCAATAGTATTGCAATGTGTTGAAGTGGTGAGTGGTCAACACGCTTTAGTATTGGTACTTCTCGTTATAGTAATTAGGATTTGATTAAATCTTGTGTACACTGCCCGTTATCTGAAATATAAATACGCTTGCTCAAAAAGCTGTAACGTGGGTTGCTATTGACAACTACAATTCAACAACTCTCGGTAAAATTGCCTACTTTATTAACCCGTAACTTGCGCCGACTATGGCGTTGTTATTCACACTTTAAATGATTACAACCTTTTAACGACAGCAGACAACTTTATAACCCCAAATAACAGTAGCTATCGCTGGTTATTCACGTTACTCACGCTAACGATCGGTATAGTTTACTACGCAATAATCTACCATAAAGAATCACCTAAAACGTGTAATAAATATTTACTGTGACGAACGTTTCACTTACTTGCTGCAAATCTCAGTTTCGTTTATCCTTGTTCAGTTAAATTTAATAAGCCGTTTCTTATTAAGATAAATCCGAACGTAGTAACCGAAGTTGTAATTTCATTGCAAGGCAGGGATATAGCGATAGCTATCTCTGTGATTCTGTTAACTCTCTTACGATCTATAAACGTTATTTCTTCTTGTCCCTTTTCCTTACTTCTTTCTCTTTACATTCTTGAAATAACGTTTAAGTGAAAAAGAAGTTAATATCTTTGATTTTTCTTAAATGAAATCTAATTGAACCCTTTTTCTCTAAATACGGATTTTAAATCCTAATAAACTCTCAATAAGACATTAATTCTTTGTGTCTGTGTAACCTGGAATAACTGACTTAACTTTGCAAGACTGACTTTTAACTACTTCGCATGACTATAGCTATTTATTATTCAAGCCGCTTGCGTATTTTTCAGTGGGGATTCAATCCTTTCCACAGTACAATTAGACTCTGCAGTCAGAAGTAAATTTGATTTTTCTTTATTGGAATAAAATTAGTATCTCACGTACAATTTCCATGTGAACGAGTGACATTTAAAAAATCTAACCCCATACTAATCGGTACAGGACAGACAAAACAAAAACACAAACAAAAATCCTACGTGCCGCCACCACTTTTGTATTAACTCATACACTCAAGGCTCATACACTTCAGTTGTTGGCAATCGCGTTCCCTAAGTTGAGTTCGCCACTCGTCACCCTAGCAAGCAGTGGAATGGGATATCATCGAAAAATATTTGTTGATTCCATCTTCAAAGGTCAGGCTCACAAAATTTACGGTCAACAATAACTGTATCGTCTTTTACATAAGTCGTACAGATCCTGATTCCTGGCTTTATAAAACACCATTTGAGATTTAAACTCAATGGAAAATAAAATCACAATTATTACGCCACTAACCTTGTAGTGCGTACTCAAAATATACCCAACAGAGACCACTCAACACTCAGGTGCCTTGGAGCGGGCGTCCAAAATCACAAAAATACCGCAACCGCTCAATTATCTTAGAGTGTGCGTGAACACAACATCCATCAACTTAAACCACAACGACTTCTAGAGTCTTATGAGCACTAGGAATACCCCGAACCGCACTCTAAGATCGGTTCGATGGCTAACACTTTCAAACATCAGCTTCTCCCAATATGGAACACAGTTTCACCAAAATTAGAGCGTAAATTTACAACACCACACTAACCCGCTACTTCCTACACATCGTGATCACTAATAAACTTTATCCACGCAATAGCAACGTCATTTAACCAATTCCTCTACATACACGACCGTAGCGAAAATCTCTCCTGCGCTACGACCCAAAATAAACTCAAATCAGTTACTTAACGTGCCCTACTTTCTCTCACGAAACAACATAAATTGAAGCAGATACACGTCTAACAACCCGATCACATTAAGTTCTGATCTACAGCACCGACCTAATACTAACTCAATAATTCAATAAAATTTCTTCACGATATTCTCAAAAAAGTTATTAGTCGCTAAATTCGCGATTTATTGTCTTTCCCGGTGGCTGTTAGACACGAAATTGATTAGAGCTTGCACCTACCAGCCCTAGTATAGGCTTCCATGGGTAGACTTAAATCCGAACTGAACTTCTAAAACCCAAAAACCATAGGGGAAACCAATTTAGACAATCACTTTACAGTTACATTCCTTTTAACAATGAAATGTGAGTTCTTCGGCGGCCTTCATCTCGTTGAATAGCGGACAGCTCGATGTGATGATGTCTTTGACTCGGACAGCTGATGTCTGCTGCTGCCGACGCGAGGAGACTCTTTGCCGCAATTTACTCGTTCTGTCAAGCGCGGTCGGAAGCTCGTTTTTCTACAACAGTTGCACACGTAGAGACTTTAGTTATAGAACATACATACATACATACTACATACAACATACATACATACATACATACATACATTCATCATCTATTTAATACTTGCCAACCACTAAGTTAATATGTTGATGGGAATCTAAGTCCGTGACGGCACCCAAAAACTTTTATCCCGTCACAACACAAACCATTAGTTTGTGTCTATGTTGAAATGAATGCTGATGTTTACAAAACCATTTTGGACAATAACATCCTTTCTCGTATTGCGTCAATAATTTTATGTCGCGACAATTGTTTGGAATTCGACCTTTTAGGTCTCACCATGATTATATTCCTGTCCGCAAGGTCCACTGCATAGTGGTTGATGAATGGAGATGATGGAGCTGATGGAGTTGCCAGACTGAGTTTGCTCATAGCTCAGATCTGCAGTCTGTGAATCACGGTCGGGGTGAATTAAGACTCTAATCTACGCCAGATCAATTTGCCTAAAAATCATGCGCCAACTTTTAGCCAAGTTTCAGAGAAAGCTGAAACCAGCTCTGCATTAACTTATCGAAACTTCGTGAAAGCCTTTCCAATGGCTAAATGCAGTGTTAGCACCGGATAGGCGCTACCATCATCGGTTAAATGTCTGGTATCTTTGGAAAGAACGATAACTCGTATCGGTAAATGTTAGTGAAACGTTAGAAACATGTTTTACTGAATGACTAAGCTCATACTCCGTTTGAGGGCGTTAAATTTTTTCACGTCTTGAATTAGATCTCCCGAGGTGTCCCTTCTGAAGTTCTGCAATGTCTATAGTGACATGGACGTTACTGTCATAGTAACCCCAACAGTTCTTCTTCATTAGTGTCATCGTCATGAAGCGATAGACTCTGCTGACAGCGGTCATCAGCAATCAGTGACCATCAATAGACGCTGGTTATAACTTTTTTTACTTTTTTCTGTTGCACTCAGAGATGTAGGTGGTTAGAAGAGACTGTAAACTTCTGTATGTTCAGATTTATTTCAAGCAGTGGTTGCTACTCTTCACTGTGAGACTGAAAATAGTTATTGCGAACATTGGTTAGAACCAATAATCTGGCTACGTGTATTCTTAATAGGAATTAGGCTAATTATGAAACATGATCTCAAATTTAAGAAGACTATGTCTACACGACGTCGTCAAGGCAGCTTAGCCGTTCCAACAGAAACAATGCGACAAACCTTTCAACCTATTCGATCCCGTCAGTAAATTTCAATAATTGAATGTACAATTACTTTTGGATATCAGTTAAGATTAAGGAAACGATACTTAACAGGCAGCAAATATTTTACGTGTTGGCAATAACCTATGGGCTACAGCTGCAATACGTACAACTGAAGAGGCAGTTACTTCCTCCTTTCAACATCGTTCGTTACTGCTGCCTGCACTAATTGCTTGCCACCTTATTTTGTACATATACTAACAGAATCATCATAAAAACGTATTTTTTGTCAATGAAAACTACTTGTACACACTAAGTTCTGACATACAACGTCAACCGAATACTAACTCAATAATTCAGCAGTGTAGTGTGGCTACACTATTCTGAATAAGAAGACATTTTATGTTATTTATAACAATGACATTCGGACACCTGGCGAGTAACCAGTTTTACCTACTTATTTCCCACTTCTTATTTCGCCTGATGAGGTGCTCATACATTTTGTACATTTTGTGGCCAAAGAACTCTGGACAACCACTACTCGCATTATATGTGACGTTATAATCAGCATCCAAGGGTGCATGGATGCAGGATCGAGACATTAGCATGGCATAGTGTTTTCTGTCAGAGCTAGGCAGTTGTTGAGTGAACCCGGAGGTGTATAATTGTAGCCGAAAATGTACTCGTTTATTCCCGTAGAGAGATTCACAGTCATAACTCTGTTAGACAAAAAATTAAAAAAAACTGTCGTATCAAGACCACCAAAGTCTAAAACATACTGTGCGATCAAATCACTAGACGTAGGCGTCGCCTGTAGTAGCGAAGTTCCGTTGTAGCTTATCTACAGAGGTCAGCGACACGACGGTCGGCTGAAAGGCGGTAGGACTGTTTCCATAGCCGTCATGCTTACCACAAAACATCGATAACATGGTGAGATCTAAAGGATCAAATTTGAAACAAATAGCGCAACATCAAACTATCAAGACAGTACGAGGAAGCATGTTATTGTCTACATTAGAATTCATTTCGATACCGACTCAAACCGGCGAAAAACATCAATTGATTATCACTGCCATATTTACCCAGTGCAGTTGTCCAGTGGTAGAGGCAATGGACTCGAACCAGGGAGGAGCGATTTTCAAATCCCTGCACGTCCATAAAAATTTAAATTTGTCGTTGTTTCTCAATCTATTAATGCGGATTCTGGGATAGTTCCTTTTCCATACTCCCAACTCGGCTGCACTTCAGGAACGGTTACTGAATGACAGGCGAATAAGACAGCCAACCAGTTGCAATAAATGATGGTCCTCAGTTACCCTTAACTGTTGATTCAACGGATTGAAACACGTTTTCTACAGGACAAGAAACCTGGATACAGTGCAACAACATAAATTACACTCAAAATATCATGGATCAAAATTACATGTCATACAGAAAGTACTACCTACAATGAACGTTGGCATGTTACAAACAACACGATAAATACCAACATACAGTAAGTAATACTTACATTTCACATTAATGAACGGTCAGTTCGTAAAGTGATCTGTCTCCACATAAAACGTGTCGGCAACGAGCTGCGCATTCATTTGCGAAAGTTAAGGCCCCTAAAACCAAGGGCGTGTCACATAGGTAAAAATCAATCACATAAAATGCCAGACCATGTTAATAGGTACATGCCAGCTGACGGAGAGAGGAGAGCGTGGATACCAGGACAACAAATACTGAGGCGCATGCGCCGATAAACAAGTACGATTGGCGGCATAAACAGACAGCAAGCGTAAGCACATTGAAATTACTAACAGAACGACAGAAATTCACCCTGCGAATAAACGAATATAGAATAAAATGTCGAAAAAGACAAATGCAAAATAAAATACGCTAACATACATTAAGAACCGTATAGGGCCATCAGTACGTTATCATTCGAAAATAATGTTGTCTGTACATAAGTACGTTATTATATGCATAATGACAGTAAACAAATTACTATCATCAAATTCGAGTGATTAAATATAACTGTAATGTCTCTTTCGCTGCAGACAATGGTTTTGCATACATAGGAAAATACTGGAGACTCCTTTTCCAATTGACGTGTCTATAAGTTAACCTGCAATAATTGCCCATGCTATTACATTGGTCAAACAGGCAAAGCTGTGAGGAACAAATGTAAAGAGCATTTGTTAGGAAAGAAAGGAGCAAACATACATAACTCTACGTTCACTAGCATCTACTAATTGGCAACCACACTCTGAGAAATATTGTAGGCACAGCTATCCTTCACAGGAATGTCAAAGGTTTTTTTTTTGTTTTTTTTTTGTTTTTTGGTCATCAGTCTTCTGGCTGGTTTGATGCGGCCCGCCACGAATTCCTCTCCTTTGCTAACCTCTTCATCTCAGAGTAGCACTTGCAACTTACGTCCTCAATTATTTGCGGGATGTATTCCAATCTCTGTCTTCTCCTGCAGTTTTTGCCCTCTGCAGCTCCCTCTAGTACCATGGAAGTCACTCCCTCAAGTCTAACAGATGTCCTATTATCCTGTCCCTTCTCCTTATCAGTGTTTTCCGCATATTCCTTTCCTCTCCGATTCTGCGCAGAACCTCCTCATTCTTTACCTTATCAGTCACATAATTTTCAACATTAGTCTGTAGCACCACATCTCAAATGCTTCGATTCTCTTCTGTTCCGGTTTTCCCATAGTCCATCTTTCACTACCATAGAATGCGGTACTCCACATGTACATTCTCAGAAATTTCTTCGTCAAATTAAGGCCGATATTTGATATTAGTAGACTTCTCTTGGCCAGGAATACCCTTTTTTCCAATGCCTGTTTGCTTTTGATGTCCTCCTTGCTCCGTCCGTCATTGGTTATTTTACTGTCTAGGTAGTAGAATTCCTTAACTTCATCTACTTCGTGACGATAAGTCCTCGCTGTTCTCATTTCTACTACTTCTCATTACCTTCGTCTTTCTTCGATTTACTCTCAATCCATACTCTGTACTCATTAGACTGTTCATTCCGTTCAGCAGGTCATGTAATTCTTCTTTACTTTGACGGAGGATAGCAATGTCATAAGCGAATCGTTTCATTGATATCCTTTCACGTTGAATTATAATTCCATTTCTGAATCTTTCTTTTATTTCCATCATTGCTTCATCAATGTACAGATTGAACAGTAGGGGTTAAAGGCTACATCCTTGTCTTAAACCGTTTTTAATACGATCACTTCGTTCTTGGTCGTCCACTCTTATTATTCCCTCTTGGCTGTTGTACATATTGTATACGACCCGTCTCTCCCTATAGCTTACCCCTACTGTTTTCAGAATTTCTAACAACTTGCACCATTTTACATTGTCGAACGCTTTTTCCAGGTCGACAAATCCTATGAACGTGTCTTGATTTTTCTTTAGTCTTGCTTCCATTATTAACCGCAATGGCAGAATTGCCTCTCTCGTGCCTTTACCTTTCCTAAAGCCAAACTGATTGTCATCTAGCGCATCCTCAGTTTTCTTTTCCATTCTTCTGTATATTATTCTTGTAAGCAACTTGGATGCAAGAGCTGTTAAGCTGATTGTGCGATAATTCTCGCACTTGTCAGCTCTCGCCGTCTTCGGTATTGTGTGGATGACGCTTTTCCGAAAGTCAGATGGTATGTCACCAGACTCATACATTCTACACACCAACGTTAATAGTCGTTTTGTTGCCGATTCCCCCAATGATTTTAGAAATCCTGGTGGAATGTTATTTATCCCTTCTGCCTTATTTGATCTTAAGTCCTCCAAAGCTCTTTTAAATACTGATTCTAATATTGGATCCCCTATCTCTTCTAAATCGACTCCTGTTTCTTCTTCTATCACATCAGACAAATCTTCCTCCTCGCAGAGGCTTTCAATGTATTCTTCCCAACTATCCGCTCTCTCCTCTGCGTTTAACAGTTGAATTCCCGTTTTAATGTTACCACCCTTGCTTTTAATGTCACCGAAGGTTGTTTTGACTTTCCTGTGTGCAGCCATTTCGTCTTAGCTTTCCTGCACTTCTTATTTATTTCATTCCTCAGCGACTTGTATTTCTGTATTCCTGAGTTTCCCGGAACATTTTTGTACTTCCTCCTTTCATCGATCAACTGAAGTATTTCGTCTGTTGCCGGCCGCTGTGGTCGAGCGGTTTTAGTAGCTCCAGTCCGGAACCACGCTGCTGCTACGGGCGCAAGTTCGAATCCTACCTTGGGCATGGATGTGTGTGATGTCTTTAGGTTAGTTAGGTTTACCTAGTTCTAAGTGTAGGGACTGATGACCTCAGATGTTAAGTCCCATAGTACTTGTTACGCATGGTTTCTTCGCAGTTACCTTCTTTGTACCTATGTTTTCTTTTCCAATTACTGTGATGGCCGTTTTTAGAGATGTGTATTCCTCTTCAACTGTACTGCCTGCTGAGCTATTCCTTATTGCTGTATCTATAGCCTTAGAGAACTTCAACTGTATCTCGACATTCCTTAGTACTTCCGTATCCCACTTCTTTGCGTATTGATTCTTCCTAACTAATATCTTAAACTTCAGCCTACTCCTAATCACTACTATATTGTGATCTGAGTCTATATCTGCTCCTGGGTACGCCTTACAATCCAGTATCTGATTTCGGAATCTCTGTCTGACCATGATGTAATCTAACTGAAATCTTCCCGTATCATCCGACCTTTTCCAAGTATACCTCCTCCTCTTGTGGTTGCCGTACAGAGTATTCGCTATTACTAGCTGAAACTTGTTATAGAACTCAATTAATCTTTCTCCTCTCTCATTCGTTGTCCTAAGCCCATATTCTCATGTAACCTTTCCTTCTATTTCTTCCCCTATAACTGCATTCCAGTCCCCCATGACTATTAGATTTTCATCCCCCTTTACATACCATATTACCCTTTTAATATCCTCATACAGTTTCTCTATCTCTTCATCTTCAGCTTGCCACGTCGGCATGTATACCTAAACTATCGTTGTCGGTGTCGGTTTCCTGTCGATTCTGATAAGAACAATCCTGTCACTGAACTGTTCACAGCAACACATTCTCTGCCCTACCTTCCTATTCATGTCGAATCCTACTCCCGTTAAACCATTTTCTGTTGCTGTTGATGTTACCCTACACTCATCTGACCAGAAATCCTTGTCTTCTTTCTACTTCACTTCACTGACCCCTACTATATCTAGATTGAGCCTTTGCAGTTCCCTTTTCAGATTTTCTAGTTTCCCTGCCATGTTCTAGCTTCTGACATTCCACGCCCTGACTCCTAGAACGTTATCCTTTCGTTGATTGTTCAATCTTTTACTCATGGTAGCCTCCCCCTTGGCAGTCCCCTCCCGGAGATCCGAATGAGGGGACTATTCCGGAATCTTTTGCCAATGACACTTCTTCAATTATAGGCAACATGTCCTGTGGATACACGTTACGTGTGTTAAATGCAGTGGTTTCCATTGCCTTCTTCATCCTCGTGCCGTTGATCATTGGTGATTCTTCCGCCTTTAGGGGCAATTTCCCACCCCTAGGACAAGAGAGTGCCCTGAAGCTCTGTCTGCTCCTCCGCCCTCTTCGACAAGGCCATTGGCAGAAGGAGGGGTGACTTCTTATGCTGGAAGTCTTTGGCCGCCAATGTTGATTATTAATCAAAATTTAAGCAGCGGTGGGATTCGAACCCGGGATTGTAGACGTTTTGATTATGAAAGATACCCCTACTATAACATCCAGAGCTCAGAGGTGGCACTTTACTAAACGACCAGTTGCAGATCGCCTGCAGATAGTTTTTCAATGGCTTCAAACCCATACTGCTCGCGAAAAAATCTTCATACGATTGCCGGTAGCCTTTACGAGTAATTCATTTCCTCAAAATTCTAGTATACAATTTTTGAGCATATAGTTTCGTTTGTCAGTTTAAGTTGTACTAACATATTAATGCAACTCTTGTTACGTTTCTCACTATGCAGGCACCTAACAATTTTAGCTCTTGACTGTCATTATGTTTAACAGCGTACTAACGCACTGGTATTATTACCTTTCGGACGACGACGTACTGGAGGTTATATTAATTTGTTTAATATCATTATGCTTGTAATAACGTACCTGCGTGGAGACATAATTATTTTCGTACTATAATGTGGTAAAGGCCCTATAAGGGTCTTAATGTATGCTAGTTTACTTTGTTTTTTTTTTTTTCAACATTTTATTCTATACTCGTTTATTCGCTGGCTGAATTTCTGTAATTCTGTTAGTAATTTGAATGTGCTTACGCTTACTGGCTGTTTATGCCGCCAAGCGTACTTGTTTATCGGCGCATGCGCCTCAGTATTTGTTGTCCTGGTATCCACGCTCTCCTCTCTCCGTCAGCTGGCTTGTCGCTCTTAACATGGTCTGGCATTTTATGTGATTTATTTTTACTTATGTGACAAGCCCTTGGTTTTAGGGGCCTTAACTTTCGCAAATGGATGTGCAGATTGTTGCCGACACGTTTCATGTGCAAACAGATCACTTTACTAACTGACCGTTCATTAATGCGAAGTTTGTAAGTACTACATTTTGTATGTTGGTATTTATCACGTTGTTTGTAACATGCCAACATTCATTGTAGGTAGTAGTTTCTGAATGACATATGATTTTGGTCGAAGATGCTTTAATTGTAGTTTATGTTGTCGCCCTGTGTGCAGGTTTCTTGTCCTTCTAGAGAAGACGGGTTTAAATCCTTTGAAACCATGTTAAAAGTTAATTGAAAACCACCATTTATTGCAATTAGTTCGCTATCTTATTTACCTGCAGTTTGTTTCCAGTCCGCTTTTGTAGTCTTTTTCTAATGACGTAGGCGTCGTCGGTGCGCTAATCCCTAATCTCCCTTCAAGGTTAAGTCCTATAGGTTTTACGTCGCGTCATGTTCCGCTTGAATTTCTTTTCACACGATCGAAGTTTTGACCCCTCTGCTGGGATGTTCTTCACGATCTTTTGGTGTCCCCAGTTAGCTAATCAAGGACATCAGAAAATCCTGAAAATATCCCAGCAGGGGCGTCGAAACCTCGATTGCGTAAGAAGATATTGCAGATGAATATCGTATCGCTTAGAAAACTAAAAAACCTTACCTTTAACGACAACGGCAAAGAAAGTCTGTAGGTTTACTGATCCTCCTCCTTGCACTTCCACTGTCACAACATACTCAGATAATTAGGCATCCGAGAGCTCCACACATCAGAGGGTAACACCATCTCCCGGGACTTCTCACTCCGTAAAATTTTCATTCGGTGCCCTGAAGATCAGTGACGATGTGGTTGCCAACGCTGTAAGAAACGTTGCGAACTCGTTCTCGTGAGCTTTGAATTATCGGCAGCGTAACGACCATGGAAACGCAATCGAACTCATTCTTGATGGATCGTCATGTGACTGATTTCTGTACAGCAACTGCACTGGAATTAATCTGCAGTAATGCTCAATGCAGAATTCTGGCACAAGAATTTCCTAGAGCTTTGGAAACCTTAGGCCACCCAACAGTCAGACCGGTTATGCATGTTGCCTACATACTACCAAAGAAGGCGCACGGCGAAACACCTTCTCTCTCTCTGGCGTATGACCGGAGGATCTGAAACAAGAGTCACCGATTTTGATCAAGTTTTGCAAGGGTGTTATACACTGAAAGGAAAGAGCACATGTTTTGGCTTTTTGCTAGGCACTCCCTACTTTATAGAAAAAAACAGAGGTCGAAACTGACGATGGAAAATCGTATTTTCAATGCAATAAATCAAAAGATCGTCTGAAAACAAATATTGTTTCTTAATATACTATGAGTACGAAATCAGTAATGTTGGATTTATTAATGCTTTTATATTTTCATGTTGTAGCTTGGGTACCTCTCATTTCACGTCAGGTCAGTGGTCGAGCGGTTGAGGCGTTAGTGTTCGATTACTGGTCGTGGAATCTTTTTTCATTTGATATTTTTGATAATCGGAGTATTTTTCTTTGTCTTTTTTTGAAATAATACATTCGGAGAAGTGTTAAATAATCAAAAAAGTATGTATAATGTACTGAAAGTTATTTTCATCCTGATACGTAGTACAAAGGACACCTAAAGTGCATTATTGCGTAATTCTAACTGATCCTCTATTCGTGAGCGTTCTCGCAAACAGTTGGGTGAAACTTATCATAGAAACAGACCAAAAAATGTTTCTCGCACGATGCGCATAACAAAAAGAAATCTCGCCGCTTTTAAATGTTTTTCGGTATATTGTTCGTGAAAATATATCTGATACACGTTGCTAAAAACAGATCCCTCAGATATCCATGTGAGTGCTTACCAAGTGCATAAAAGTACATCTTCAACGGCAGGTGTGGACAACTTGTTTTGGCCATACTACCTCCTCCCAATATATGGAAAGCAAAGAGTTTGCAGTGGAAGATGTTTACAGACAGAGGTATCAGAACGATTTTCGCTTATTACTTTCGACTAGATCATTTTAGTACAAGAGTCCCTTATCTAAAATTGTTACATGTACCTTTCTCCTTAATCCCTGAAAGTCTGTAACATCATCACGGAATCACCCTGTATGGCTTCTTGAGCCGACAAACGTAAGTAGTCTAACATCAAATGGGATATTTTCAAAAATGCAATTCTTAAAAATAAGATTAAATGTTCAACAGTTATTCCTACCCCCCAATTCAAACTGAAAATTATACATGGCTATTTATATTTCTCTATACTCATGTCTCTGGATGTCTGAACCAAGAATACGAAACCACAAACTGCTGTAACAAAGTACAAATTTAGAAACCAATTACCTTAAATTAAATCCTCTTCTGTGACTTATCAAAAATCTTACTCTCTTTTCTCGTCCCAAATAATTAATCGGTAAATCAACATGTTCCACTTCCTCAAACATAACTGCAGCCGTACCACTCGTCCATTCCGTACTATTCCACATGACACACCACTGCCGACTACTGTGTCTCCTCATCTCACGATTAACAGTGCGCATCACCTCCTGCCCGCGCGTCTTGCACAGCAGAGGTGGTAAAGGCAAGACTCCAGGCAGCACAACATCTCCAATGACACTGCGCGCGTATAAGATCAGACAGTAGAAAGGCGCTTACGCGTTCATGACATCCAAATACTAGAGAAACGCCCATGAAATTATCTACAGTCCCCTATCCCTCCTTAAGCATAGTCACTGTGTTAGCTGGACTGCTGGTAGTGCTCTGGGATTCAAGAATGATTCATTCCTATGATTTAACATGAATTTTTACAATCACCCTCTACAATGCCCAACTGAACCTGTCCATCAGTACATGAGGTCTGCCGATCTTGGTGTACAATGTGGTTATTCCTTAACGCTTCTACTGTGAAGAAGGGTTTCCATGGGAGCGATATTTGGCCGGAGTTTGTGTAAACATGGGCTTCCGACTGTTTTATTAACATTTTACACTGCAAGAGCGCATACGTAAATAAACTAGGCAAACACTTGTGCTCGATCTTCAAATCAATTGACGTCAAAAGAAACAAAATTTTTAAAACAATGACCCGCAGCAATACGAGTAAAATAACGAAAGCTTCAGAGGGGGTACTACGTACATTCAACAGTACTTAACTTAAGATACATATCATTCATAAGAAACATGTCCTCAGCCAGCAGAGACTAATCTTACAAGGGGCATGGAAGTGATACTACACAACAACGCTAGCTTATCAGAAAATACAGCACCACCAAACTACAGCAACACGTAAACACACACTGGACAAGCAACACATACACTGAAGAGCCAAAGAAACTGGTATACCTGTCTAATATCATGTAGACCCCTCAGCGAGCAAGCAGAAGTGCCGCAATACGACATGGCATGGACTCGACTAATGTCTGGAGTTGTGCTGCAGGGTACTGACACCATGAATCTTGCAGGGCTGTCCATAAATCCATAAGAGTACGAGGGGGTGGAACTCTCTTCTGAACAGCACGATCGCAACTACCATATTACTATCACAAGCGGTCTTAGTTCTACAGGTACACACAAGTATCCATATACTGGCTCTATAAATCAAGGCATGGCATTACGTCCAAACGGAGCGGTTTTTCCAGACAAATACTGCAACACTGTATATAGAAATAGATGGCTGGAGTGTATATTATCAGACCAACGGTGCGGTTACACGTAGCCGACAATGCAACCTCGTGATACAACCACTGAATTTAGAAAGTTATTCGGGTAAGGAACTTTGTATGAAACCGGTATTTGCAACTCCTTCATGCCGCCGCTAGATATTTCTGCAGTATTTGTAATGCAGTCTATCTCGATACCATGTCAGAGGTTTTGCGATATATCCACTGAGTTATAGGTGGAGGCTGATTGAGAAGGATCACAAATAGTACAGTGTGTAAACTTTTAGATGGCAGACCTCTCCCTAGTCCTGAATCGATAGAAGTCGGTAAACGTCGGGAGGCTTCGGTAGGCACGCAGTTTCGACTGCTGCCAACATTACGTAGCTGACTGTGTTGTACAAGGTAGCCATTGTCGTCTGCTACGTTATTGTTTTGCGCTGTACTGTTCTGCGTGTTTTTATTGTGCAGTTGTGCGAAACATTATCAAAATGAGTGAAGAGGCAGTTGCTGGCCCACCTCGGGAGTCGCCAACAACCCCTACCGGTAGGCCTACGGTTAGAAGGAAACCAGTATTACGTAGCGATGCTCGCTAAATTATATTGCGTGTGATTGAATGCTGCGAAAGGGAAAGAGAGCAGAAAAAATGGCTTCACCCCATTTACAAATCTTCTTTTTTTTCGCCTAGGAACCTTCGTGGACGTACGGAGAACAAATTACCAAAATTTCATCGCAATCGGATGAATTGTTTGGGAATGCACAGAGGGCAGACATACATACATTCATTTTTATATATAGAGATTGACAGTTACGTTATATTATATGGCCTGTTTAAGCATATTTAAATTTTATAATTAACGGTTTAACATTGCGGGGAATGAAATAAAATGAAAAAAAAAAAAAAATTGTGAACAGAGGGAATCGAACACAGGTCGGCTGTATGTCAAGTTTTTCCCTACTCAATTGTGCTACGCATGCAACAGTGAACTTTTTGCTGAAACATTGTCCATTACCGTTTTGGGGCGTTCGGAGAACAACTCACCAAAGTTTCATTGCAATCGGATGAATGGTTTGTGAGCGCATAGTAGACAAACATACATACATTCATTTTTATATATATAGATTTTAATGTACATGACGATTTCAGTTTCGTTTACGAACAACATTTAAAGCGAGTTTTACTTCCAAGCCTTCCGTCTGCTTTCGTGTAAGCATGACGCGCAATTTGTAGTGCCAGCACTGCAACTGGTAGGCGTGCCTTGACCCCCCCCCCCTCCCCCCAATGGCTCCCCACCCCACGCCAGCCAATGCTTGCATCCTCCTCTACCCGCACTCCCCTCACAACTCAGCCGTCTTACAGTTAACACACTTTAGATGCTGTGCTGATTGAGGTCGTAAGAAATGTACACTAGTTTTCCAGATCTCTAGAGTTACGCTCTCTGGTAGAAATGCTGGGATTTGGAATCAAGTCTTTCCATTCAACCACACGCCCTGCGTTGGATCCTATGGAGTCCTTTAATGATTACAGTCATATTTCTGGAACTCTCATATGGTGAAACGAGTCAGCTTCTTCGAACTTACCAGCCACAGTAAAATTTTAGATAGTCCCTATCCCTTTTGCAACTGCTGCCATTTAGGCAGCTTTGCGTGTGTTATCGTTCCAATTTAAGTAGGAACTGAGCAGAAGTTGAAGAGAGCCGTATCTACCACCTTCTGCAACCCGTGTAGAAACAGAGTGATCTGAGTTAGTGCGGCAGGACCGTGTTTTGACCATTAGGTGGAAATGGGAACATGTTGTCGTCGCTCCGCCAACATTGTACGATGTGTAAGGTCAGCGCCAAACGCTGGGTGAACTGGGAGAAAGTCGAGGATTTTCTACTGTATTGTGGTGCATCCTCATACTACATACAAGTACTGCTGTCCGAAACAGATCCGCGTCCCTCAGGGCCCATTCACGTCTGTAACCCGAACATGCTATCTTCGTTATTCTGTACTTTCCAACAGAGAAAAATGATCAACTATAAAAGCCCCACTAACTTTATCCGAGAGAGAACTCGATAAGATTTTTACTGCATCTCTCTCCTCCCATATATCGAAAAGAAATACCGTCTGTGTGCTGGCATCGAGCACAATTGGCACTCCTATTAAATATGCAGCTATTGATCCAATGCATGGACCAGCGTAAAGTTGTATCACCTATACTGTAGAAGGATCACTGTATCCCACAAATTATACTATAAATCTAAGAGAACCCCCCTTGACCATGTGTCATTGTTTGAAACATCGTTTTTTTCTGCTGTAACACGCTTTGTACACTGCCATATATTTTATTTTTTCCTGCCACGACTTTGAGTTCTGTGTCAGTTTCTAAACTGACATTAACACGTTCTGATCCATTGGTTCTCACAGAACACTAGATGTCATACGGTATAAGCCATTTTGCTAGTGCTGCTACCATAATACACCATACACACTGGATGATTTTAAATAAAAGATAGTAAAACGTAAGAAACTGGAAGAGTTTGGTGGCGTTGTGGAGAGCTGCCAAACTGCTGTCCAAAGGTGACTGACGACCTCTACATTTAAACTCATCTGTCACAGTGACGGAATAGCTGATGGCCCTACGTTCCATTTCGACTGATTCCTCATATTGCATTCATGTATGTGATCACTGTTTCGGTGCAGCCATCCCCTGAAGGTGTTGCATTGTCAGCTATGTGTAACTGCACTGTTGGTCTGATAATATACACTCCAGCGATGTATTTGTGTATACAGTGTCGCAGTATTTGTCTGGAAAAACCACTTCACTTGGAGGTAATGCCATGCCTTGATTTATAGAGCCGGTACATGGATACTTGTGTGTACCTGCAGAACCGAGATCGCTTGTGATAGTAATATGTTTTTTTTAACATATGGCTGTCTGTAAGACGATTACGCCTCTCTTTCTAAGACACAGGGCACCACTCGGTATCACCGGAAATCAGTTATTGGTCATGTATTATATTTAGCAGTAGGGCATGCGTGATAGGTTCGCCTTCAGCATCAGGCTTTTATTGGCATAGGGAATGACTATGTCCAATTGTAAGGAAAGTATGGATTTGATGTGGAACACTGTGACAGCAAAGGGAAGAGTATGTCAAGTCATAAGAAAGGTATATTTCCGACACTTCGTTCATTGTAGAATGTTGTCCAATTGTGAAGGCAATCGTAATATTTAATTGTAAGGAAACTTATATTTTAAGTGTGGCCAGTTTCCTAGGATGATTTGGTCTATGTGTGCTTGACGTGCAGTGCCGGTGACTTGTGGTGGGAATGACTCATGTTTCCGGCTAATGGTAGGAGCATTCCGAATGGAGAAGCCTGTTGGGTTGCAGGAATGTATCTGACTTAACCGTGTCGTCCTCTAGATGGCCGAATAGCATAGCTTTCATGATATGTGTTTACACTGGACCATTATTCCTCCCATATAAATTGTCCGATTTACTGCTTCTTCACATTTCCCATCTTTGTTTAGTTGAGAGAATGTCGATTGTGGTGTGCACATCTAGCAGTGAAAGACAGGTGGGAGACACGTTTGCTGGCTCTCCAGACATGAGAAACACCTTATTTGAATTTATAAAGTATATGGATGATTTGGAATCTGTTACATCACTGACATCGGTATTCACGATTGGAAATACCAGTTTCCTCTATTTTTCATGGGTTTTCATGTAGGGGTCTTCGCAGGCAGGATAAGTTGCTAGTTACTCAGAGGTTTACAGCAAGCTTCACCTCGCTAAAGTTTCGGATTTCTAGAGATTAATTTCCAGTCTATATCTTCGGAATTATGTTCCCCGGGCAATATTGCTATGCAAGCGATATTGCTATGTGCTTGATATCGAGAAGTATCGTGCAAATGGTATAATATTCAGGCAAACCATATGAAATTACGTATCTTCTTCTAATCCCAGAGACTGTAGACTGGTGTAGAAAACAAGCAAGCAAGCAGGTCAGTACCAGAAATGGTGACGCCCTTGTGCTGAGGGGAAACTAGCCCATCTTTGTTCAACAGTTTGGAAAGTGAATTTGGTCACACGTCAGAAGCTGATGACTTGTGACTGTCAGCTGCGGCAAAATATCTAGTGCTGCGAGGAATATATATGATGCTGTCGATCTTCGTGGCATATGTACGAGTGTCTGGTAGCCGATAGCTATATGCATGATGCAAAAGGGGCGATTTTGTATGGTGCAGAATACGAATTGTACTACATCGACACTGTACACTGTGATATTTTGTCGAGTTAGTAATAGGTTTCACGCTCTAATATTCAAGCTTCTGTTCTCAGTGGCAGAACAGCGTAATTGAGTAAGAGTCTTTCTGTATTTGACGATCTGTATGCCGCTTTTGCAGGGTTTAAGTGTCAGTGCAATGAGACAATCTGACCAATATAGTTTTGCCACTGAAACTCTCGCCTGCAGAAAAAACGAAGAAGGCAGACAGTGCTTCCATACTGGCAGCCTCAGTAATTTGGCAGGTAAATTCAGTAAGAGCCGATCACAAGGCTCCATTCATTCACGAGACATCCTTTGAGCCTGGACGTAGGAACCTCTACATAGTGGCGAGAATGTTTAACGCTTCTGAGACGTATGTTGAAAGCAGGATGTCGCGGTTTCCAGGTAGGGGAACATGTGACGGGCGGGGTCCCTCATGAGGACCATCAGGAGGAATGCAGTTGGTGTTATTCTGGGCTATTTTCGTAAACAGGTTCTGTTAGGAAAAGAATTTCCATGCAGACAAACTGAGACATCACGAAAGCTTCTAAAAATGCGAGCATTAACTATTTTTGCAACACTACAATTTCCGAGAGGTAGACTTAGATCTTATTTACATATCCATGTGACGTCGGTATAACATTGAGCACCTTTTAGATTCTCCTGCACGTGTGAGCTGCTATGCAGACATCTCTTACTTGATGATGGACTTGCAGGTAGACGTCAGTCATAGTAAACATGTGTATGGCTGGAGGCGTCTCAGACGTCCCTGTAGAGCGTTTTACATGCAATATTTTGACAATTTTCGAGTTGTGTGCGTATCTGTACATCGGTGTACTGCATTATTTCGATAATGTACGAGTAGTTTGCATGTCTATAGGTTATATAGCGTGACCCCAATCATGTCAGGGCGAGTGTTTTGTATCAGCGTAATAAATCGACTATGTGAAATCCACCCCCAAATAAATTTTTACAAAGTAAATAAAGTACACTCTTACCTCTCTCCAGCAGCCCAGCACAGACTGCATCCTTTCCCCAATAATTCCTAGCAAGAGGTGGCGGTCGGATGACTTATGTTAGTGGAGGTGGCACAAGTGACCTATTTTCCGGCCATTTTCTTAGGTTAGTGGAGGTAACCGTGTTGTGTTGCATTGTCCATCTGGAATCTGAACTTCCCGCCACTTTCTGGGGGAAGGGAGGGAAGGCGGGAGGGGAGGGGTTTAGGTTATTGGAGGTAGCCCAGTTGACCTATTTTCCCACCAAAGTTTGAACTTCTCGCCATGAAATCATTGCTCCATAGCCATATCTATCGCCGCCGTCTTGGATCCGCCATCTTGAATTCATTTGGCAAGAATGCAGAGTGGTGTGATGCTGGCCTTGTCCCACTACTAGGGTTCCTCCGAGCCATAATCCTAACAACATCACCTTGGTTCACTCCGAGATGCCTGGTCACTTCCCTTGTTGAGAGCCCTTCCTGGCACAAAGTAATGGGGACGCGATCTAACCGCGGTATTGACCATCTAGGTATGGTTGAACTTCAGACAACACTAGCCGTGTACCTCCTTCCTGATGGAATAACTGGAACTGATTGGCTGTCGGACACCCTCCGTCTAGTAGGTGCTGCTCATGCATGGTTGTTTATATCTTTGGGCGTGTTAGTGACATCTGTGAACAGTCAAAGGGACTGTGATATAATATTGATATAATATCCACAGTCAATGTCTATCTGCAGGAGTTCTGGGAACTGGGGCAATGCAAAACTATTTTTTATCTGACTATCTTAAATTCTATGGAACACATCTACAATAATGGCATCTAAGGAATGCTACTTTCTATAGAATTTTACGAGCTCGTCTAACTACTGGGAAGGAAAGTAAATGAAGAAGGAGAAAAATGGTTGATTTTGCTGTGCACTGCATGCTATTTGTTCCTTTTGAAAGAAATACGTTATTACGGAGTCAGTAGTCAGTCTGCCAAACAAAACAAAAGAAAAATTTTTGCCGCAAGGGCATCTAATCTACTTGTGTATTGAGTAAGAAATCTTACCTAAAAAGTATTTGCTTAATGTACTAGAACTACATGTCAGGTAGAGGGTAAACAGTAAAGAGTTGGCATAAAAAGATTACCGCTAAACATCTTGGAATAAACAGAAATAATTTAAGACAAAGTGGTGTTGACCTGCAGAGAAAAACAACTGTAAAATTAGGATCATCGACACAGGTATAATCTTTCGTCACCAGAGTGAACAAACAGTTATCTAGAGGCAAAAAAAAATCATTAGAAACATCGTGACAAATCAAATATAGCTGCTCTCCACAATCATGTTAACAACCTCCTTTCTCAATGCACAAGCAATCCCTTCCTCAGGCAAAAAAATTACTAAGAATTACAAAATGTGCATAGTAAGCAAATCACAAGTTCCCAAACCATATTCGCACCTTCCTACACATCATCAAAACATCGCTTAAAAACATATCACGTAAAGCCAAATAACTGTATCAAAATAAAATCTACATAACATCATGTCTCCTACCCACTACTAAAATTCCTCCAATACGTCGTCATTCATCTACGAATCAATATAAATGTTTCGTGACTTTGCCCAAAAATGCTGCCTTCGCCATAATACGCTGAAAACAGCGAATTCTTCGAACATTTTAACAACTCCTTCAAAGAAATGTTACCTGACCTACGCAAGCGTGCAACCTCATTTACCTTTACCTCTAACTTCCACTGTATAACACTGTCTCCCTATATATTACACTACTGGCCTTTAAAATTGCTATTCCAAGAAGAAATGCAGATGATAAACGGGTATTCCTCGGACAAATATATTATACTAGAAGTGACATGTGATTACATTTTCACGCAATTTGGGTACATAGATCCTGAGAAATCAGAACCCAGAACAACCACCTCTGGCTGTAATAACGGCCTTGATACTCGTGGACATTGAGTCCAACAGAGCTTAGATGGCGCGTACAGGTACAGCTGCCCATACAGCTTCAACACGATACCACAGTTCATCAAGAATAGTGACTGGCGTATTGTGACGAGCCAATTGCTCGACCACCATTGACCAGACGTTTTCAATTGGTGGGAGATCTGGAGAATGTGCTGGCCAGAGTAGCAGTCGAACATTTTCTGTATCCCGAAAGGCCCGTACAGGACCTGTAACATGCGGTCGTGCGTTATCCTGCTGAAATGTAAGGTTTCGAAGGGATCGAATGAAGGGTAGAGCCACGGGTCGTGACACATCTGAAATGTAACGTCCACTGTTCAAAGTGCCGTGAATGTGAACAAGAGGTGACCGAGACATGTAACCAATGGCTCCCCATACCATCACGCCGGGTGATACGCCAGTATGGAGATGACGAATACACGCTTCCAATGTGCGTTCACCGCGATGTCGCCAAACACGGATGCGACCATCATGATGCTGTAAACAGAACCTGGATTCATCCGAAAAAATGTCTTTTTGCCATTCGTGCACCCAGGTTCGTCGTTGAGTACACCATCGCAGGCGCTCCTGTCCATGATGCAGCGTCAAGGGTAACCGCAGCCATGGTCTCCGAGCTGATAGTCCATGATGCTGCAAACGTCGTCGAACTGTTCGTGCAGATGGTTGTCGTCTTGCAAACGTCCCCATGTGTTGACTCAGGGATCGAGACGTGGCTGCACGATCCGTTACAACCATGCGGATAAGATGCCTGTCATCTCGACTGCTAGTGGTACGAGGCCGTTGGGATCCAGCACGGCGTTCCGTATTACCCTCCTGAACCCACCTACTCCATATTCCGCTAACAGTCATTGGATCTCGACCAACGCGAGCAGCAATGTCGCGATACGATAAACCGCAATCGCGATAGGCTACAATCCGATCTTTATCAAAGTCGGAAACGCGATGGTATGCATTTCACCTCCTTACACGAGGCATCACAACAACGTTTCACCAGGCAACGCCGGTCAACTGCTGTTTGTGTATGAGAAATCGGTTGGAAACTTTCCTCATGTCAGCACGTTGTAGGATTCGCCACCGGCGCCAACCTTGTGTGACTGCTCTGAAAAGCTAATCATTTGATTATCATAGCATCTTCTTCCTGTCGGTTAAATTTCGCGTCTGTGGTACGTCATCTTCGTGGTGTAGCAATTTTAATGGCCAGTAGTGCAGTTCCACGCGTCGACGAGGCATAGAATTATAACGGGCAGTCAAATGAAAACCGAACAGCCTTCGTCCGACTAGCGTTATCATAGCCTTCTTTTTTGACTGCATGGGCCCCCTGCTCGTCGAGTTCCTCGGTCGTGGAACCACAAACAATGCGTAGCGTTACGAAGACACTTTGTAGAAACTGCGATATGTCGTAAAGTCAAAACGCCCGGAAATGCTGTCGTACGGAATCATCCTGTTGCACGATTACTCCCGCTCCCACACTGCCAATCGGACGAGGGCTACGTACGCTTCGGCGATTTGGATGGGAGCACTGCAACATCATCCGTAAAAAAATGGATCTTTCACTGTATGATTTTCACATCTGTGGCGACCTGAAGAAAAACATGCGTGAGCGTCAGTTTCAGTCGGACGATGAAATACAAGAGTGGATGCGGTTGTGGTGAAACGTCCCCTTAGAAAAATTTATGAATGTCGTGGCCAGAATTCTTAAATGTTTTGAATTTTCGTGTAGTGATGAATAGCTTATAGTCGAAATCATTATGTCGGCGAGTCTCATATCGGTCACTGTTACTTCGTTTCGGCGGTTCCATCTCAAAATTCAGTGCGCCTTGCCAATTTCTTTAATAATTTCCGAAATGCCCTGTGTTATTATTTTGTGACTTTTCCGTATTTCTAAGCCCCTCTTCCCGTGTTGGAGCGCGTGTCTCCTCTGAAATATGTAATTCTTGTATTACCTGTGTCAGCTGATCCTGTACTTCCCGGATTTCTCTTTTGTACTGTGTATTGATTTGATTTTGATTTTGTTTGAATTTTCTAACTTGTTCGTAATTCCAAAAACTTTGTGAGTGCACAAATGGTGGTTTATGGACTTGCTATATTGTCAGCAAGACTCTACGATGGTGATTGTGCACCTGGACATTCGGAACAAATGGCTGCTGGCCGTCTCTACAAGGACTGCAGTGGGTCTGCACCTCTGGTGGCCCAACAATACCATACTCTCTACCAGGACTACAGTGGGTCTGCTCTGTGATGACCTACCTATCAATATTCTTCAAAACTTCGACTGACTCTGCTGTGGATTTGCTCTGTTGTGGCCCATTACCTGTGTGCATGTCAAGAGTCAGCATTATCTTTCTGTTGGAAGGACAGCACTACTTCTTCAAGACTACATGGGAATCCACTACTTCCGTGTGCATTTTATTTTACTAATCAGACTTTGTGAGAGAAAAACTGTAATTACTATTGTGCTAATGATCAGGACTGTCTTTATGGACTGTGAGAAAATTTTAGCTTTTGACCAACAGTGTATCAATAAGTGTGTGCATTTGATATCTTTGTTATTGTAATTATGAAATTTTTTTTCAAATATGTACTGGCCACTGCCCAAAACAATTTGTAAAATTTTTTGTGGGGAGCATGGGGGCTATGTAAGTAGGCTGTTTAGGTTTTTATGTTGGTAACGCCATGTAGCGCTCTATATGAAAATCACTGACTGTGCTGTGTGCAGTCTGTGGCTGGTTTACATTGTTAGAATTTGCTATTGTAGTGTTGGGCAGTTGGCTGTTAACAGCGCGTAGCGTTGCGCAGTTGGAGGTGAGCCGCCAGCAGTGGTGGATGTGGGGAGAGAGATGGCGGAGTTTTGAGAGCGGATGATCTGGACGTGTGTCCATCAGAGACAGTAATTTTGTAAGACTGGATGTTATGATTGTATGTTCTCTATCAAAATCTTTCATATGCTAACTATACCTATCAGTAGTTAGTGACTTCAGTAGTTAGAATCTTTTATTTAGCTGGCAGTATTGGCGCTCAGTGTACTGCAGTAGTTCGAGTAACGAAGATTTTTGTGAGGTAAGTGATTCATGGAAGTTATAGGTTATAGGTTATTGTTAGGCAGGGCCATTCTTTTGTAGGGATTGTTGAAAGTCAGATTGTGTTGCGCTAGAAATATTGTGTGTCAGTTTAGTGTTGATCAGAATAAGTAAAGAGAGAAATGTCTGAGTACGTTCAGTTCTGCTCAGCTGTTTGAAAATCAAATAACGTAAGGGTTTTATTAGCACAATCATTCATAAATTTTTCTAAGGGGACGTTTCAGTGGATCTGTCAGCAGCCGACCGCGTTCTACGAAATAGGAATTGATCGACTCTTATCCCAGTAGGATAAATGTCTTAAAGCGTGTTGTGATTACTTTCGAACCATTCCATGGTCGCGTTGTGGCGTAAGTGGCTGCCACTTGTACTTCCAAGCGTCACTTCTGTGTTCTTTCAAGAATCGCTACACTGAGGTGTTAACGCGTTCTATTTAGGTACGTCTCCTATGTGGGCTACTCTCTTCGTAATGCTGATCTTCAGTTAGAGCCCAAGAGCTTCCCAAGTTCCACGATAGAGGAGGCTGGTTGTTGCGACGGGGATGAACAGTTTTACTTGGAATGGTTGTGGAAGCTGCTGTTTTCATTGCGTCGATAAACCAGACATACCATACATCTAGCGAACTAATAATTTTCTGTTTGATCCGTTTCTGACTCAAAGCGATCAGGATGAAACAAAGGCCTGATACCATGGAATGTTCCTAGACTCCCCAGTCACTTATCATTTCTAGTTTCCTATTCAACTAATGCCCTGTGGACTCTGTACCGATGCCAGGGTTCTACTCTGATGGTATCTACTTCTCAGATGTGACGTAAGACATGTCAGAGTTGATCTAATTTCTCATGAATCTTTATTATCCTGACTTTATGGACCTGAGTTTGATTATTTCTACAAGAGGTTCCAAACTGACCTCCTCATTCAGAGTTCAGATGCGCGTGTATCGTGAAGCCCTAATTATGTACCGAAATACTAGGTGTGACGCATTTGAGTTTTCCTAGCGAGGCCCCATGATGTGCTCGCAAAAACGATTTTCGATAGTACATTTGCCTTGTAGGGTCTATCGTTTGTTAAGATGTTGAGGTTCCTACTGCGGAATACTGGGATCAGTTCCGCTCCGTACCGGAAGCTTTAGGTCTTGCACATGTCTATGGAAAAAATGCGTGTCCATTGTGACTCCAGATTCTTGGCAGTTGAGCTCCATGTTATCTCTTGCCCCTGGACACTAATTTTTCTATCTAGTTGCGATCGTTTTTTGGTAAAGTATATTACCATTGTTTTGGCTATGTTAATTTTAATCTTGTTATGTCTGCACCACTCAGTGGTGAGACCCAGTTGTGTCTGTAATCTTATGATGTTGTCGGTATGTTGGCAATTACTCGTATAATACACAGTGTCATCAGTGAACTGTGCCAGTTGAACGTTTGCAATCATCGGCATGTCGTTGACGTGGATTGTAAAAAAAAGTGGTGACAAGACTGAGTCTTGTGGAATTCCGGTCTCTAGGAGTTTGACCTCCGATCTGATGCCTTCAGTTTGCACTTGCATTTTTTTGCTTGAAATAAAGTTCGCTGTAAGTTTAATATAGTTGTCTGGGGTCATTGTTTGGTCTCTCATCTGCTGTAACAAGTTCTCAGGCCAGACCTTATCATAGGCCTGTTCCACATCTAGGAAAACAGCAGTGGTCGAGGTTGTCGTATTGAAATTTTTCGTGACATTTCCATAATTCTCAACACTTCGTCGAAATCTTCAACCGGAAGCTATACTGCTCTGTTCGGATCATCTAATCTTGAGTTAGCATGTCCTGTTGTTTGTCCTTGATTCTTTTGGAAGTTTTTTGAGGACTGCTCTGTAAACTGATCGGTCTGTGGTTTGCAGGTTAAGTCTTTCTCTGGTTTTGGAATGGGAATGACGTGTGCAAACGCCATTTGTCTGGGAAAAAGCAGTTGAGCAAGTAGCTGTTATAAATTCCAGTCAATAGGACGAGTGGTTTCACCACTTAAGTCGCGGAGCGTGACCTGTATCCTGGTGCAAATACTATGGTTCACGTTATTTATTCCACTTGATGCGTGACGTGGAGAATATATCCACCCTGCTGGCGACCTCTGCAGCAGGCCCCTAGAATTGATGACGGACTCGCTTCGCCTGACGGGTCCGCCCTCCTGTGTAGCATGCGTTGCTTCAGGTAATTCTAGCTTGTAGGAGCTGCAACAAAGTCACGACAATGAGGACTACTGGTTTCTACTGCACCTTGGCGTGTAACTAAGAATCCACTAAAGATAGACTTTCTTATCAGCTCATGACCATTATTCTTTTGTGTTACTGAATGTACTATCTGTCCATGGCGAAATGCTGATCATTGCATTTGGCGTATTTAACGTAAAACAGTACGAGGCTGTACAATATGTAGACTGTCATTTTGATGAGCACCTGATTTCGCTCTGAAGCAACTGTAGCACTGCCTGACAACAACAATGTATGATGACACATGGCAATGCACCTCGTCAATAACAACACAAGCTGGTAACCCAGGTGAATGTCTGTAAGAACGTCTGAATAATACGTTTGGTTACTGTCTTCCTTTGAATCGTTCTACAACTGCAACTGTGCTCGTAAAGGGTACGTCCTGTACCAGTGTCATCGCCCCTTTCCTGTTCCAGTCGCTCACGGCGCGTGAGAAGAACGACTGTTGCTAGACCTCCATGTGAGATTGAATCTCTCTCATGTTACTTACAAGATCTTTTTGTGAAATATGCTGGGGACACATTCAAGTATTTGTATGTCTGTGGAGGAATGGCAGCCCATTCTTCCTCAATAGTTGAAACCAGAGATGGTAGTAATATTGGACATTCCGGTGTGGAGTGAAGTTGGCGTTCTAACTCATCCCAAAGCTATTCTGTTCGGTTCATATCGGAACTCTGGGCAGGCCAGTCCATTCCTGAAAGCAACTGTTCACAAATGATTGCCTCACAGACACAGCTTTATGACAGTACACTGTCATGCTGATTCAAACAGCCGTCGTCTCCTAACTGTTCCTCTACTGCACGCACTACACAATACTGTAAAATGTGTTAGTATCTTTCCTAATTCAGCGTTTTCTTAAATGCAATAAGAGGACTGCAACCTAACCATGAAAACACCTCATACCTTTAAACCACCTCCTCCATACTATGTTGTTGGCACTACAGATGGTGGTAGGTAACGTTCCCAAGGCAGTCACCAAACGCAAACCGTTCCCTCGAACTCTCACAGGATATCTCGCTCATCATCACTCCAGATCACTCGTTTGCAGTCATCCACAATCCAGTAGCGTCGCTCTTTACACCAACTCAAGCGTTGCTTAGCACTGACTACAGAAATCTGGGGCTTATTAGGAGCTGCCCTACCATTGTACCCTATTGTTCTTAACTCCCGAAAGTTATCTTAATAACAATACTCTGACTGTTGTTATTTATTAAAAGGTATACTTGCTGGCAATGTAATCTATCTCTAACCTTACGTACAGAGTCCACAGGGCATTAGTTAAATACGAAATTAGAAATGAGACGCGACAAATAACGAAACAAACCATCTGAGGAGAGAGTTATGGACCTGTGGCCTTTACAAGTCTTCCCGAAGTGCAGTAAAGAAAGTGGTGAAAACGAAACCTTACCCTGTCATCGAGAAGTGGAGATCGCTGAAAAAGCAATGAGACTTTAAAAAATAAAAAAATAAATAAAAATAAGAATGTTTATACGGATCTGAATGCCTAACGATGAACTATAAGATGGACAAACTAGAGGTACTGGAAAGAAGTATTATTAGAAAAATAATGGGTGCAATGAAAACTGCAGATGGTTGGAAAATAAGAAGTAATGAGGAGATCTACAAAAATATAGAGACAATATCTGAAGTAATGGCCAAACGAAGATTAATCTTTTTTAGACATCTCTACCGAATGGATGGAAATAGACTAACAAAACAAATACTCCTATACTTCCGGAAGAAGAAATCGACAATAGGATGGATTGCAGAAGTAAGAAAAGATCTTGAAAGAAACAACATCAAAGAATCAGAAATAGCAGAAAGAAACCGTTTTAAAAACAAAATACTAAATTTGGAAGGCTTTCAAAGCAGAAGAAATTAAAAATCGGGAACAACATGGACAGAAGAAAGGAAGACTTCATGGGGAGAAAATGAGGGAATACTGGAAAAAAAGGAAACAACGACAAAGGAAGAAGAGGAACTGAAGTTGTTAACGTGATCCTAGTTGGTTAATACGATTGTTAAAAAAAAAAAAAAAAGAAGTGGCAGAGTGTTTCCGAGAGTGTGTTACTGCGAGAGTTCCAGTTCTTCCAGTCGCCGCTACAGCTACCGCTCTAGTTCATAGCAGCTCACCTATCCGAAGAAGGTTTCGCCACTTTTTGACAACTCATGACAATGTCACGAAAGTGCCTAAGCTGGATAGAAGACTTTAATGTCCAGCAATTGTACTTATCCTCAGAGCAAGACTGTTACTGGCTGGTAATGATGCAGAAGGACCTCTTTAAGTTGAGTATTTGTGTTTCATTGAATGAATGTGTGTTTTGGAAATAGAACTGTAGGCGTTTCAGTAATTGAACTTATTGGAATGCGTGCTTTATGTCTGGCTGGGAGTGGCGCCCTGTTTACACTGACATCGGTGGCATGTCGGTGTTTTTTTGTCAACATACACGTTGACGACGAAGTGTAGCTACTCTATTCGTTACTTATCCACTATGACCATCACGACCAGCACGGCGATCCCAGCTGACATAATGTCTACAAGTTGCCAATGGAGCGACCAAAGCTTGCATTCAACCGCGCCGGAAGCGACAGCAGGGGCGCGCCTTCGTGACTGCCGCGAGCCGGGGTTGATTATCGACAGCGGGAAGGCGTCGAGGGGATGTAGGTGGAGGGGGGCGGGGGGGAACAAGGCACCAGGTATCTCCACAACAATAAATGAGCTACCAAACGTTTGTCAACACCTATACCGACTATCCAAAACTTTATTGTCCCCTACTTGTCGGATATTCATATTCTGAAGTCCCGCAGGAGATCACCCAAATTACTGCTAATCGTCGGCCAAGTTCGGAACTCGTTACAGATAAAACTCTGAATAACAATAACAGCATCCGATTGACGACAGCTTTAATATGTCAGGCTGTGCAACACCAGCTGGATTCAAAGGCCATACTACTCTTTCGAGATAGAATCGTCCATATTTTCAAGTCTGTGAATGGGACTTAAATCATGCAGTAGAATGCACCGTCATTGAAATCTAAAGAAGAAAGTACTCGTGTTTCGTATGGTATTCGTCCACCGATTTCGGCGGTTGTGTCGATATGGCCCAAGCCTAACACTAGGATTATATTCTAAAGATAGAACATAATTCGAGAAGATTGTATTTATATGAACAGTAGTACCGGCCTAGCCATCCATGACACAAACCCATCTCGTCAACGGACTATATACTCTGTTCGAACGTCTTGCGTTAGCTCGAGGAGAACGATTTATTTGCACATAGTCAGCAGGGATCCAGAAAATTTCGTCCATGTGAAACACAACTAGCTCTTTATACTCAAGAAGTGACGAGTGCTATCGACAAGGGTTGTCAAATAGAGTCCATTTTTTTACTTTTCTAGAAGATTTTTGACACCGTCCCTCACAAGTAACTTCTAATCATATTGCTTGACTATGGGGTATCGTGTCATTTGTACGACTGGATTCGTGATTTCCTATGAGAAATCTCACTTTTCGTAGTATCTGACGGAAAGTCATCGGGGAAAACAGAAGTGATATCCGACGTTCCCTAAGGAAGTATTGTAAGCCCTTGCTGTTCCCAATCTATACATATATGACTTAGGAGCCAATCTGAGCAGCCCTCTTAAATTCTTTGCAGATGATTCTGTCATTTACGACAAACTGCTGGAAACAGAATCCACTGTAAAATATTTATGTATCTACCAAGAGCGACCGTCAGTGGTATGACCACATAAAACAAAAGGAAAAGCGGGCCCCAGACTGAGATTCATCGGAAGAATCTTATGAAAATGTCATTCATAGGCGAAGGAAGCGGCTTATAAGGTGCTTGTTCGACCAATTTTTGAGTTTTATTCATGATTCTGGGACCGACCAAGTAGGACTGGTAGAAGAGATTGGGAAAATCCAACGAAAAAGGCGCGTTTCTTCACGGTATCGTATAGCGGGCGCGATATCGTTGCAGAGATATTTAACAAACTCCATTGGCAGAAGCTACAAGAGAGGCTTTGTGCACCACGGAGAGGTTTACCACTATTAGCTCTAATTTATCGAATTTTGTCGTCGTGGTGATTTCATGAGATGTAGGTGGAGGAAAGTACTCTCTTCAGGACAGTACTCTCTTCAGGACAGGCTGCGTTGGACATCTTCGGAGGTACTCAGCACAACCAGGAATACCTCCGAAGATATCCAACGCTGCCTTGGACGAAATGTCAGAGATAGAAGAGTTCCATGGACCACAGCCATACAACCCGGAAGATTTCTCAGCAGCTCTCTTCAGAGTACTTTCCTCCACCTACATCTCATGAAATCACCACGACGACAAAATTCGATAAATTAGAGCTAATATAGAGGCTTACTGACAATCATTTTCCCCACGTGCCATTCGCGAGTGGAACATGGTAGAGGGGATCTGTTAGTCGTACAAGAAGTATCGTCCACCACACACCGTCAAGTGACTTGCGGGGTACTTATATAGATATAGAAACAGATATCCAAATCCACAGTTATAGCTGATGGTTACTTCTATCTATCGTCGATATGTTGGTGAAAATATATGTTTAAAGTTGGTGGCAAGAATAAAATATCGTCCGAAATCGTACTAGATGCGTAGTCAGAAAATTATTTTGAACAATTAGTTCAGGAACCCACTCGAAGTGTAAATGGTTGCAAAACATGCTTGAATCTTAGCAACAAATAATCCTTAGCAAATAGGGAACATCTTGACGTTTACGGGAATTAGTGACTACAACGTCGTTGTAGCGAGACTGAACAGTGTAACATCCAAATCCACCAAAAACAATCGCCAAACACATCTGTTTAAAAATAATTAGGCAGATAAAAGTTCACTCGACGTCTTCCGAAGAAACAGTCAACACTCCTTCCAAACTATATAAGTGTAAACCAGATGAACCTTAAATACAAAGAAACAGTATCGGTAGCAGTTTAACGATTTTTATCGACTAAATTAATAAAGGATAGTACTGATCCCCTATGGTATACAAAAAAGGACAGAATACTGTTACACAAGCAACAAAAAAGCATGCTCAATTCAAAATAATACAAAATCTCCAAGATGGCCACGTTTTTCTGAAGCTAAAAAATTAGTGCGGAATTCAGTGCAGGATCATACAATGAAGGCTTTCACGACCGGATGTTTCAACTGCTGAGAATTCTTCTGGGTTGTTTGACCGTGGTCCATGGAACTCTTCTATCTCTGACGTTTCGTCCAAGGCTGCGTTGGACATCTTCGGAGGTACTCAGCACAACCAGGAATACCTCCGAAGATATCCAACGCTGCCTTGGACGAAATGTCAGAGATAGAAGAGTTCCATGGACCACAGCCATACAACCCGGAAGATTTCTCAGCAGCTCAGTGCGGGATGCTTTTAATAGCTTCTGCAACGAAACTCTGTCTCGAAATCTGGCAGAAAATCCACCAGATTCTGGTCTTGAGTAAAATACACCAACGGCAAGACACAACCAATACATTCAATCCGTGATATCAATGGAAATATTATCGGGGTGACAGTGTCAGTAAGCAGAGATTTTCAGAGGTTCCTTCACCAAAGAAGAAAATGTAAATATTCCAAATTTCGATTCAAGAATAGTTACCAACATGAGTACCGAGCGAGGTGGCGCAGTGGTTAGCACACTGGACTCGCATTCGGGAGGACGACGGTTCAATCCCGGGTCCGGCCATCCTGATTTAGGTTTTCCGTGATTTCCCTAAATCACTTCAGGCAAATGCCGGGATGGTTCCTTAGAAAGGGCACGGCCGATTTCCTTCCCCATCCTTCCCTAATCCGAGCTTGTGCTCCGTCACTAATGACCTCGTTGTCGACGGGACGTTAAACAGTAATCTCCTCCTCCTCCTCCAACATGAGTAACATCGAAGTAGATATCCTCGGCGTGGAGAAGCAGCTAAAGTCACTTAATAAAAACAAGGCCTCTAGTCTACATCGTATACCAGTCACATTCCTTTCAGAGAATGCTGATACAACAGCACCATACTTAGATATCATATACAACCGCTCCAATGACTATAGATCTTTACCTAGAGACTGCAAAGTTGTCCACGTGACACCAATACTCAAGGAAGGAAATAGGAGTAATCCGCCGGATTACCCAACCATATCATTGACGTCGATTTGCAGTAGATTTTTGGAATATATGCTGTGTTAGAACATTATGAAATACCTAGGAAAAAACGATTTATTGACACATAGTCAGCAGGATCCAGGAAATTTCGTGCATGTGAAACTAGCTCTTTATACTCATGAAGTGATGAGTGTTATCGACAAGGGTTGTCAAATAGATTCCACATTTTTAGATTTCCAGAAGGTTTTTGACACCGTTTCCCACAAGCGATGTCTAATCATATTGCTTGTCTATGGAGTATCGTCTCAGTTGCGCGAATGGATTCGTGATTTCCTATGAGAAAGTTCACTTTACGTAGTAACTGATGGAAAGTCATAGAGTAAAACAAAAGTGATATCCGGCGTTCCCTAAGGAAGTGTTATAGGCCCTTGTTGTTCCTATGCTATATAAATGATTTAGAAGACAATCTGAGCAGCCCTCTTAGATTGTTTGCAGATTATACTGTCATTTACCGTCTTGTAAAGTTATCACGTAACCAAAACCAACACCAAAATGATTTATACAAGATACTTGTAAGGTGGCAGAAGTGGCAACTCACTCTAAACAATGGAAAGTGTGAAGTCATCCACATGCGTACTAAAAAGAATCTGCTAAATTTCACTTGCAAGATAAAACACATAATTCTAAAGGTTGTAAAGTCAACTAAATACTTAGGGATTACAATTACGAACAACGTAAATTGGAGCAGTCATATAGATAATGTTGTTAAGAGAGCAAACCAAAGACTGCGATTTATTGGCAGATTACATAGGAAATGCAATAAGTAGATTATAGAGACTGCTTACACAACACGTTTTCGCGCCCTTCTGGAGTACTGCTGTGCGGTGTGGGATCCGCAACAGATAGGATAGACGGACATCATCGAAAAAGTTCAAAGAAAGACAGCTCGGTTTGTATTATGAAGGAAGAGGAGAATGCCATGGATATGATATGCGAATAGTGGCGACAATCATTAAAAGAAGGCGTTTTTCGTTGCTGCTGGATGTCCTCATGAAATTTCAATAGCCAACTCTCTCCTCAGAATGTAAAAGTGTTTTGTTGGTGCCAAACTACGTAGTGAGGAATGATAATCGTAATAAAATAAAGGAAATTAGAGCTCGCACGGGAAGAGTTAGGTGTTCGTTTTTCTCGCGCGCTGTACGAGCGTGGAACGGCAGCGAAGTAGCTTGTAGGTGGTTCGATGAATACTCCGCCAGGAACTTAATTGTCAATTGAAGAGTAATAATGTAGTTGTAGCTGCAGAGGAGGATGAACCCTTTTAAAAAATACTTTCACTTTATCTGTGTATTGTGAATTGTACAACTTGTTTTGGTGCTTGCTTTTAATTTTGATTTTGCTTCCTGAGGAGGACTACTCTCAAGAAAACAAGAATCAATTATCCTTACCAGTTACTCATTATTTACAAAGTAATATAAGACGACATGGGAAAGTGTTGGACCTAGACGATAGTGTACCTAGGAACATTTGCTTTTTGGTCAGTGCTTCAATCTGGTGATGGATTTTAGAATCACTTAAAGTAACGCGCCCTAGAGGCCGCCATAAGCAGTTAGCGCATGTTTCTACAGTTTTTGTTGCTGGTAGGCATGAGGTTGTGCTTTGCACATGATTTGTAAACATTTCGAGCTCTGCACATTTAAGTGGTGTGTAATATATAGCAGATATTTGGAATATATTAAATCTTGATTTACAGAATTTCATGGCAAGGAAAGTTCTATATATTTTTAAAACTAGTTATATAGCATGTGGACAGTCAAACTATACTTCGACAGTTGTATGTCAGTTTTTACCTTGAAACAGAAGTTCTTTTACCACGGAGCACTGGATAATCGCAAATGAACTGAGTTTTGTTAATGTCTTAACAGATTCCCTTGTTTTGAAAGTGAAAATTTGTGTTGGTTTCCAATAATTTCACTTTCAAAATGTATTTAACTCGTAATGGTTTTTTGATAATACTTGCGTTTTATTTTATTCCACTTAATGATTATTGGTGTGTAGTAGAGTAATAATGTAACTGGTAGACGGCTAAATACAGTATTGACAAGATTTTCTCGATTGCAACGCTTTTAAATTTCAATGTAATAATGTAATATTCGTTTTTATGTACACGACCATATTGTATGTTGGAAAATGATTTTACGTTTGGGAAGTCCTTAATTTTCTGGAGTAATTTCAGAAAAAGACTGCCGCACATAGAAAGTGAATGCCACATTTAGGAGTGGAATGAGAAAATATATTAAACTTCTACAGTATTATCAATAGTAAGACTAGAGGCGCCACGAGGGCAGTGTACTAGGTAGGCAACCCACATGGAGCCGCCTGCGTCATTTCAGCTCCGTGTTGCGCAATGATACGCAGTCGAGCTACATGGGGCGTGGCCCTACTGAGGCTAGTCAAGTTCACGGAGGCATGTGCAGCCCAGACAGCTGTAGTGCATTTATCATTTTCTTCCCTTAAAACTAAAGTCTTCTGTAATATCATATCCCTTCATTAAAAAATGTACAGCTTGTGCTGGAACAACTTTGCTCCAACTCTTGGTGGAAACTATGAGAGTACATGGAATTAATAAGTCGATACCCGATAGACCTTGTTGGCAAACGCAAATATGTGAAATGTCCTCTACACAATCATGTCCTTTTCATCAAAACTCTCAATGAGAATTAATAATAAAGCTATGAAAGGAACCACCAAAAACCTGTCTCTGTCCAGGTCCCCATGTTTTTTAAGTTTGTAAGTTTTCATTTAATATATTTCATATTAGTGCAGTTGGACGTGGTAATGGATGGCTTACTGTTGCTGTGAGTCGCTGTATTACTGATTCACTCCCTGGGCTTGAGAGTTAAATTAAAGAGATTTGATTACATATAAGACGTTTCACATATCTGAGTTTGCTACCCTATTGCGCCTCTGATAGTTTCCACCAGGAATCACAGGAAAGTTGATCCAGCAGAAGCTGTTCATTTTTGGATGAAGGGACTTTGTATATAGAAGACTATAAAATCCCTGGAGATATAGCACTATAATGTCATTATTGCAAATATTTAGCTTTAAGGAGAAAACAATTATGAATTACATTGAAATCTAATGAAGAAATCACTTGTGCTTCGTACGACATTTGTACACTGATTTTGGCGATTGTGGGGATATGGCCCAGATTAGATTCTCCAGATAGAACATAATTCGAGAAGATTGTATTTGTATGAATAGACACAGTCATCCGTGACATGAAACCATCTCGTTAACGGACTATGTAAGCTATGATCGCCACCCCAGCTCGTAGCAGCATGGATCATATCAAATCATTTTACTACCACCCCCTCCTGCCCCCCCCCCTCACGATATTTGCCATATGATGACACTGATAAGAAATCTAGCCACATTACATAATTTGTGGTGATGTTAATACGCTTGCTGCAGCCTGAGGTTGCAATGACCTCTCGTCCACAATGATATCTTCACCCTATTCTGAAAAACTCAACTGTTGATTTCTTCCTCTGTTCTGATATGTGACTGGGAAGTCTAGAAACACTCCATGGTGTCAGGTCATTATTGCATCCTGATCACTTTGAGTCAGAAATGGATCAAATAGTAAATCATCAGTTTCGTTCCTCACCATGCTAGAGGTATGGTATGACTGGTTTATCGACACAATGAAAACAGCAGCTTCCTCAACCATTCCAAGGAACACTGACCATTGCCATTGCAACAAGCAGCCTCCTATATCGTGGAACCTGAAAAGCTCTTGGGCTCTATCTAAAAGTCAGCATTACGAAGAGAGTAGCACACACAAAAAACGCACCTAAATACAAACGCGTTAACACCTCAGTGTAGTGGTTCTTGAAACAACGCAGAAATGACTCGTGGAAGTCTGAGTGGCAGTAAAATGAAAACCGAATACATGTCACAACGGGGCCATGGGATGGTTCCATTCAAAACTAATTGCAACATACGTTAAGACATTTATCCCATTCGGAGAATAGTCGATCAGTTCCTGTTCCGTAGAAAGCGGTCAGCTGCTGACACTGCTGACAGATCCATAACTGCATCCACTCTTGTATTTCATCGTCTGACTGAAACTGATGTCGACGCATGTCTTTCTTCAGTTCCACAAGGATGTGAAATTCACACAGTGAAAGAAGTAGATGTCCTCAGTGTAGCACAGCAGCTTAAATTACTTAATAAAGGCAATGCCTCCAATCTATTCACATTCCCTTCAGAGTGTGCTGACACAATTGCTCCATACTAAGCAATCATGTTCAACCGCTCGCTCAGCGAAAGATCCTTGCTTTAAGACTGGAAACTTGCACAGAAAGCTACAAAACTCGCGAAAAAATACGAATAATCCGCTGAATTACAGACTAATATCATTAACGTCGATGCGCAATAGGATTCTGGTATCCGTGTTTTTATAGGCTTAAGTTTTTTTTAGTATATTTCATATTAGTGCAATTGGACATAGTAATGGTTGGTTTACTGTTGCTCTGATTAGCTGTATTACCGCACCACTCTCTGGGCTTGAGAGTTTTAATGAAAGAGATGTGATTGTGTACAAGACCTTTCACATATCTGAGTTTGCCAAGAAGAACTATGGGGCAATGACTTATCATCCTGATGTTCCTCCAATGGTTTCCACCAGGAATCAGAGGAAAGTTCATAAAGCAGAAGCTGTTCATATTTGGGTGAAGAAGGGTCATGGTATTATAGAAGACTTTAAAATCACTGGAGATATAGCACTGTTTGTCATTATTAACAAAGATTTAGTTTTAAGGAAAACAAAGAAACAATTATGTACTGAAGCTGTGCGGGCTGCTCGTGAGCTCTCTTGTGACTTTGAGCAATCTCAGTAGCTCTGTGCAACTAGATTGCACATGATTGCGCAACACAGAGCTGCAACGATGTACCGTGGCTCCATGCGGGTTGCCCACCTAGAGCCCTGAAAGTCTGGAAAGTTTACCAAGGCGCAGCACTCTCTCCTACATGACAAATAAATGCATGATAATACCGTAGATAGCCCGCCCGGTTAGCCGCGCGGTCTAACGCACTGCTTCCCGAGCAGGAAGGCGCGCTGGTCCCCGGCACGAATCCGCCCGGCGAATTTGTGTCGAGGTCCGGTGTGCCGGCCAGCCTGTGGGTCGTTTTTCAGGGGGTTTTCCATCCGCCTCGGCAAATGCGGGCTGGTTCTCCTTATTCTGCCTCAGTTACACTACGTCGGCGATTGCTGCTCAAACACTGTCTCAGCGTATGTGTCCACCATAATTACTCTACCAGACAAACATCTGGGGTTACACTTGTCTGGTATGAGACGTTCCCAGATAAGGGGGGTTCGCTGGGGGCCGAACCACACAATAACCCTGCGTTCAGTGTGGGGCGGCGGTGGGCTGGGTGAACCACTGAGGGCTACGGCGGGAATGATGCCTCTCCATCGTTTCCAGGTCCCTGGTTCAATACACAATACCCACAATATAGAAAATTGTTCTAAAAGGCCTGAGAAGCTAATTTATCGTCATGGAGTTCAAGGAACTCTTTAATGTTGAGAAATAGGCTGTTGACAGCTAGCTGCTTAACTTCATTGCAGATGTCTTTAGTGGTATAGAGTGAGGATATGTGGCTTCACTTAGTGAGAGCTCAAGTTCTATTTCACAGGGAACGGGCTTAGCTGTAGTTTTATGCTTTCAAACTTTCTGCATGACAGCAAATTCTGAAATGATGTTTGTAATATAGAGCCGCGAAGCATAAACATATACAGGGTGTCCCAGCTATCTTGTCCACCCAAAATATCTCTGGAACAATAACAGCTATTGGAAAACGACTTTCACCGGTATCAATGTAGGGCTGGGGCCCATGAATGTACATATTTGGAAACATTCTAAAACGAAAGCATATGTGTTTTTTAACACAAACTTATGTTTTTTTAAATGGACCTCCTATATTTTTTCTTCAGCAATCCATAGCATGACAAAGTACGTACACAATGGCGTTGATTGCATCGCAATTTTCCCATTACATCCAGAGATATGAAGACGCGAAGTTGACGCTTGAAACACCCGACATGCGCTGCTAGCGCACGTCATGAGGCTCAGGCGTGAACCCCATGCTGCCCGTAATCGCGATGTGATTGACATGCATAATCACACTTCCATACTTATCAAGAGGTCCGAAACGAATAATACGGTCTGCTGCCATCCTGCATTAACGTCGTACATTCCAGCAGGTATTTATCCCATAGGCTAGGATCGATGCGGTTCTGTAACATATCTGTGTACCGCAACGTTAGTCACAAAGTTAACTTCGCTTATCGTTAATCCGTTACTAAAAAGGTAATGCCGTTCAACGTTAAAACTTTACTTTACTGTAGATCTAGCGCAAGTGACAGTTAATCATTCACTCATAATAGTAAAATTCATGTTGATGGTTTTAGTGAAACGATTTAGTGGACTAAAAGTTTTACCGTTGTTTACGTAAAAATGTTTTGATTTGGGAAGTTCAGGTAGGACGTAGAAGATGAATGTAAACATGTTTAACCAATTAGTTTTATTATCACATAATTATCAATGTTATGTTTATCTAATGCGTTAAATGACAAATTGTTGCAAACATATGTTTCTTAACATCACTGGGTAAAATGGCCCTTTGTAGGAACTTCCACTGTGATACCAGCACTGCATACTAAACATAGCGTTCATATCTCATGCTCAAAGTGATGCCCATTGGCTTGCATGCATAGGGTCACTCTGGATGAAGGATGCCCTACTTCGTGCTACTGTTTCCTCTTTGATGGCTGTACAAGCATCAATAATGCGCTGCTTCATGTCCTCTGGTGTTGTTGGTTCATGTTGGTAAATAGCATCCTTCACTGCTCTCCAAAGAAAATAATCCAGCGGTGTAAGGTCCGGAGATCGGGCAGGCCACCTAACTGGGCCACCTCGTCCAATCCACCTACCAGGGAACTTACGGTTCAGAAGTCGTCGTGCGTTATGTGCAGGGCATCCGTCATGCTGATACCACATGACCATTCTCTGGTTCAGAGGTACGGTGTCCAAGAGAACAGGAAGATTGTGTCGTATAAATCTGGAGTATTATCTGCCATTTTCGATGCCATTTATAAAGAAAGGTCCGATAATGGTATCTCCAATAATCCCATACCAAACATTAACTTTCCACGGACGTTGATGCTCTACCTGACGGAGCCATTTTGGATTGTCTGCGGACCAATAATGCATATTCCTCATATTGACAATTCCTTTGTTGGAGAATGATGCCTCGTTGGTAAAGAGAACATTTGCAAAAAAATTTGGATTAGTCAGAAGTTTTTGCTGAGCTCACCGACAAAATGTTACCCTATTGCGGAAGTCATTTCCATGAAGATCCTGGTGTAAATGATCATGGTAAGGATGAAATATATGACGTTGAAGAAAACGCTGTGCACTTGATTTCAACACACCAACTTCACGTTCAATTTGGCGTGTGCTGATTTGAGGATTCACAGCTATGGTAGCGAGCACAGCAACTTCAGCACGTTCATCTGAGCGTGTTCTAGGACGATGTCGAGGTCTTGGATTTAAGCTTCCCGTTTCACGTAGACGAGATGTGAGACGACCAAACATCCGGCGCGAAGGCGATGGCTTGTCAGGGAATCGTCTTCTGTACAGTCGTTCTGCCTGAACAGCATTTCGTCCACCTACAACGGGGTGCAGTACAGGTATGTAGAGTAGGGTAGAAAAGAGACATATTAACTTAATAATCATAATGTTCGCTAACAGTACTATCAACAAACAAGCAATCTTATAACGTATTTCCCGTCAACGTACATTCTCCATAGATCAACAGCATTTCTACCATATCTTCATGTGTGTACATTATACTGTACAGTATAAGTTCCACAACACAACGTTTATTCACAATGTGTACTACCTCCGTGCCGTCACTAGATTACTCTGATGCACGACTACACTGGAAAGCGGTGTACTGCACGCCAAAGCAACAACAAATGGGATGCTCTGAGGGTGGTGGAGTACAGGAGTTTGCATGGATCGCAAATCATAAACAAGGCGAAGTGGTAACTGTGGCAGTAGTGGGAACTACGTTGGACACTTGACTAGGTAGAGCCAGGCCCTGCGCGACAGGCACAATGGGTCATATAACTCATTAGATAAATCTTATTTTGGTGTGCAGGATAAATAAGACAACCTGACGGGTGTACACCGATCGGTACTGGTTCATATTGTGTACGTAGATACGTAAAACGTGCAAGATGGAAACCATTATGTGCTTATGAGAGTTGATGGCAGCAGACCGTATTATTCGTTTCGGACCTCTTGATAAGGATGTCAATCACATCGCGATTACGGGCAGCATGGGGTTCACGCCTGAGCCTCAGGACGTGCGCTAGCAGCGCATGTCGGGTGTTTCAAGCGTCAACTTCGCGTCTCAATATCTCGGGATGTAATGGGAATATTGCGATGCAATCAACGCCATTGTGTATGTGCTTTGTCATGCTATGGATTGCTGAAGAAAAAATATAGGAGGTCCATTTAAAAAAAACATAAGTTTGTGTTAAAAAACACATATGCTTTCGTTTTAGAATGTTTCCAAATATGTACATTCACGGGCCCCATCCCTACATTGATACCGGTGAAAGTCGTTTTCCAATAGCTGTTGTTGTTCCAGAGATATTTTGGGTGGACAAGATAGCTGGGACACCCTGTATATTCACAATTGTAAGCCCACAGAGCCTGTTAAAATGGAGACAGTACTCCATACAACCCATTGTTCAAATTATTCATACAATTTGTTCTTGTGTTTTTGAAATGTTAATGACATGAGGGTAATTTCTCCATATGAAACATGGGGTGCGCCAAGTAAAAGTGGCACAGAGAAGAGAGTTCCAGGCTACAAAGAAACACAGCACAGGAAAGAAAATACCTGACTGTCGTAGATGTTGAAAGTGACCACTCGTGGTACTTCTGGGCCCCGGTTTGCAAGTCGCTGAAGACAGATCGAAGCTGTATTGCAGGAATTGTTGCAGTCTCATTCGAAATGTTCTGCTGTAATTCGTAAAGACTGTGAGGGTTGTAATCACAAACTGACAGATCAGGTGACTTGGGTGGCCAGTTAGGGCCTTGACCAGACTGACCTGTGCTAACAGTCTATCAGGCGCGGAGACCGTGTACATGTGCTCCAATGTTCAGCTGGCTGGAAGTTGTTGGAAGTAGCTATAGGTCTTTTTCTAGTCCGTTAGTGCTGGTACAAATGATTTAAAAATATTTGCAATGCAATGCGCCGAATTCAGCTTCTGACGAAAGAAGATGGAACCAATAATGCGGTGTGCAGACATTGCACACCAAACCCGAACCTTCTGATCACGCAGTGGTGTTTCATGAAAGTTACCCGGATTATTTGCTGCCCAGAAACTGATTCTGTGAGTTGGCAATCAGGTGAAACCAGGCTTCATCAGATGTAAAGAACACATCCATAACCAAGCCATTCATTGTTATCTCAGTGAACAGCCACTCACAAAACTGGAGGCACCGAGGAACATCTGTTGTTTTAATACACGGACAACAGACACTTTGTAGGGATGCATGTGCATATCTAGGTGGAGTATTCGTCAGCATGATCAACGTGGTATGCCAACCTCTTGCGACAGGCGTCAGTTTGATATGGTAGGACTCTGAAACATTTTGTGGTGAACTGCAGCCACATATTTTGGTGTGTGGGCACATTTTGGAATGTTTTTTTTTGACTTGTTCAAAACAGATCCTGTCATACTCCATTTTCGGATTAGGCGTTGCATGGCACGCTTTGCTGACACTTTGACACCATTAAACCTCTCAGCAAACAACTGACCACACCGTTTCCATGACTTTGTTTTCACATAACTTTCCACAATGAAAACCTGCTGCTCCACTATGAGTACCACCATTCCCTTTGCACTGCTCCACTCACACTGATACAACACGCATTATGCTCTGAACCGATGAGGTTCGCGTGGCAGGTGTACACATGGTGTGTGTGTCACAGTGTGTGATTATACGCACACATTCATGTCCAGTTGTCTCCATTCGTCTGGGCTACTTTTATTTTCCCCACTCTGTATGTAACTGGAACAGAGAAAAACACATTACTCAATGATATACTCTGCTCACCATGTATCTTACCCCACAAATGCTCTCCCCGCTGGAGTTTGGAATCTATTGGATGTCTAAATATTTTACTAATTTATTTGCCTATAGACGGCTGGAATTAGAGCTGAAGGTGTTGTGTTTAGCCTGTGTTATATATAAGTTTATAGCGGCGAACGAGTGCAAAATAGAAGCTTTTGTTTTCTGATTCAGAGATGAAATGTCCTGATGCGTAATGAGTAATGTCGTGTCATCAACCTAATGTATGACAGACTGATCTATGTATCAAGGATAGCTTATCTCTACTCGATTTGCTTTTCTTTCAACCCTAAACCTATGAAACCTGCCCACTCTCGTCTTTTGTTCTCTATCATGTTTTTAACGATAATGAACTTCCGAATTACCCTAATTCTGGTCCTAACTTTTCACAAAAGACACTACAAGGTGCATTTTAGCATTTTACCTGGACTTCACTTAAGACGTAATGCTTCAAGGTCAAGTTTACAGGACTAATAATTGATAAGATCAACACCCACTATCAAAACACCACTTAATTAAGAAACGTTTGGGACTAGGTGTTCCATCTCAATGTTATTAACTTTCAATGGTAGCAGCACAAGCGCTGCAAAATTTTTGACGTTAGACAGCGCCATTACAACTGTTCTTTCTTTATTTGTAAAAACATCAAAATACTCAAGCACCAACACAGAGATTTCTGAACTATGGCTCTTAAGATTTCATAACCAACACTGCCTACTCGCGCACATACAACAGGAATGATACTATAGCTGCCATAGGATCATTTTCATGCAAAATATCTTCAATAATGGATTTACAAGCAAAATCTCTGTTACCAGAAAAATCTGCAGTTCCCGCTTTTACCAGAGGCAAACGCTGGAACTGCTTAAGCAGCCTGTCATGAAGATACAAATGACATAGGCCCTTTACCTCATATAACTCTGCGCGCGCGTCTAAAAGGTAAGTAGCCTTATTATCTATCGTTAAGCGCTGTTTCCCTCACTTTCCCAACGAGTACGGATCTTTATATGCCCCCTGTTCCATTAGCCTGTATATATACAAGTTTAGAGCGGTGAACGAGTGCAAAACAGAATCTAATGTTCTCTGATTTAGAGCTGCCTTGCTAAGTTTTGAGTTATTTCCGGTGGGCGCATTCTCGACCGCATCTTGTAATTTATTTGATAGAGCCCACATATACTGCTTCTTCCAGCTAAATGTTCCACTCCTTAGCTCCTCTCCTACAATGTTTGGTTGGCATTCATTAAGTAGCAGTCCAATATAAAAATATTGTAAGACGTATGCGTTGCCGGCGATGGGCAAGGCATGGGAGAGTCTCTGACCAGAGAGCAGTATGTAGTTAGTTGTTGCTTGTCGCTAGTCGGCAGTAGTCTCCTGTAGTCTTCGGTAGTCGGCAGTTGTGTGCGCGTGTCGGCGCGTGTCGGGAGTCTGCTCTGGTCGAGACTCTGGAGGATGAGTATTATTGTTTAAGGTAAAGAAGCAGCCTTGCGCATATCTAGTACTGTACGTGAATTGTCATTCCAATTTTTTTTTAAATGCCACAATAATAATTTTTACAATATAAAGTAATTTTTTTAAAAAAAGAAAGCATTCATTTCAATTTAAAGATTTTAATCAGTGAATAATTAATTCCTTTCACGAGTCACGAAGCATAAGCCAGCATTGCACGGAGCTGTGCCGAAATTTTTTTAGGTAAGGGCAGATATATTTGCAGTTTTTATTGAGGTAAGAATTTTTGCTTTTTTATTCAGAGCACAGGGCCGTGGCGCAGCGCTGCTGTCGTCATAAAATTTACCAGGTTACTGAATTTTTTTATTATTTTGGTGTTTAGGAATTTTTCTGTTCCGAACTTAACATTAAATGAGAAAAGAATTTTGTGGGTACATTAAATGTGAATGCATTTCAGCACGGAGATAATAAATGGGAGCCAATTTTGTTCAGAGGTTACAATATTTAAAATTCATTTAATTATTATTTCCGTGGGAGGTTACACTTGGTTCATGGTTCATATTTTAATATAAAATAATTTTGTGGGGAGGTTACAATATCATCCACTTTTATTTCGTCGAAAATGTCATGGTTGCTGCGTTCAAGGACGTCACGCTGTGCTTAGACACTATTTAGTTTTATTTCTCAGGTGGAATACAATGATTTCCACATTCTGACATCACAAAATACTCCTCATTACATCGCACGCCATCTGAGTTTGCCAGCTTGCCTTGGCTGTGCATTATATGCAAGTGCCGACTGCAACTTACTTTCTTACTTCTGCCATCATGTACGTGCAAACATTCCAATCATTCAATAAATTTGACATGGTTGTTATAATTATACCTGGGTACTGAAATTAACTCTCAACAGATGTAGAAAAGCTACAGTCTATCGACGCTGGCAGCAAACACCTCTTGGTCCATTCCTGTGTCAATGTACTAAATGCATTTCCACTAATACTAAAGAAAAAAAGTTACATTGTGCCGCAGTTTGACTAATATCTTTCGTCACTACAAAAATCAACTAGTAGTTCCCTCTGAAGTTCGGTGAACCAATATTCGTTCAGGAATTTGTCTCGGTGTGTGCATATATGTGAAATTTCATTTCCCTTCGGAACAGTATCCTCTTTCAGATGCCCCACTATAAAAAGAAATTGTTCCTGCACTGACCAAGGTACAGCTAACGCAGTTATAAACTCATATACACATAATTTTGCGTGCTCTATCCCTCGCAGATCAAAATAACTGAACTGACAACATCCAATAAATGGACCTTCTGCTAAGGTGACCAATGACTGTTGTACCGTCTGTTGCAACAACTGTTGAGTTTGTTGGTCAGTTTCACCCAATTTCTCATCCACACTATTTGCCAGTAAAATTTCTACACCAAGAAGAAAAGCAGATGATAAATGAATATTCATTGGACAAATATATTCTACTAGTACTGATATGTGATTACATTTTCACGCAATTTGGGTGCATAGATCCTGAGAAATCAGTACCCTGAACAACCACCTCTGGCCGTAATGACGGCCTTGATACGCCTGGGCATTGAGTCAAACAGAGCTTGGATGGCGTGTATGGTACAGCTGCCCATGTAGCTTCAACAGTATACCACAGTTCATCAAGAGTAGTGACTGGCGTATTGTGACGAGCCAGTTGCTCGGCCACCATTGACCAGACGTTTTCAGTTGGTGAGAGATCTGGAGAATATGCTGGCCAGGGCAGCAGTCAAACATTTTCTGTATCCAGAAAGGCCCGTACAGGACCTGCAACATGCGGTTGTGCATTATCCTGCTGAAATGTAGGGTTTCGCAGGGATCGAATGAAGGGTAGAGCCAAGGGTCGTAACACATCTGAAATGTAACGTCCACTGTTCAAAGGGCCGTCAATGGGAACGAGAGGTGCGCAATGTGCGTTCAGTGCGATGTCGCCAAACACGGATGCGACCATCATGATGCTGCAAACATAACCTGGATTCATCCGAAAAAATGAGGTTTTGCCATTCTTGCACCCAGGTTCGTCGTTGAGTACACCATCGCAGGTGCTCTGTCTGTGATGCAGCGTCAAGGGTAACCGCAGCCATGGTCTGCGAGCTGATAGTCCATGCTGCTGCATACGTCGTCGAACTGTTCGTGCAGATGGTTGTTGTCTTGTAAATGTCCCCATTTGTTGACTCAGGGATCGAGACGTGGCTGCACGATCCGTTACAGCCTTGCAGATAAGATGCCTGTCATCTCGACTGCTAGTGACACAAGGCCGTCGGGATTCTCCAACACTGCGTTCCGTATTACCCTCCTGAATCCACCGATTCCATATTCCACAGTCATTGGATCTCGACCAACGCGAGCAACAATGTCGCGATACGATAAACCGCAATCGCGATAGGCTACAATCCGACCTTTATCAAAGTCGGAAACGTGATGGTAAGCATTTGTCCTCGTTACACGAGGTATCTAAACAACGTTTCACCAGGCAACGCCGGTCAGCTGGTGTTTTTGTATGAGAAATCGGTTGGAAACTTTCCTCATGTCAGCACGTTGTAGGTGTCGCCATCAGCGCCATCCTTGTGTGAATGGTCTGAAAAGCTAATCATTTGCATATCACAGCATCCTGTTCCTGTCGGTTAAATTTCACGTCTGTAGCACGTCATCGTCGTGGTGTAGCAATTTTAATGGCCAGTAGTGTACAATGGTATTATGCTGCAGCTGTATACTTTGAAATAATGCACGTATATTCCTCTTAGCGTCAAGCTTGTGATTTGTGTCATCTACGTAGTTACTAAAACGAGTGCGCTGCTCTTGCGCCATATTAGCGATTATACTAGACTAGCGCGCAGCCCAGGCTTCGCATGCGTAGTACTAAGTAATGTCATTTTTCCTCCTGTCTATGTAATTATGTAGTTCTCAATTCGCTCGAGCAATGAATCATTCATAATAGGAAACACAATCATAACTCAGTCACTCAAAATGATTCAGAAATTTTACTTGTCAGAATGAAATCAGGTGATGATTCTTCTTCTCTGCAGGCTCGTGCTTTGCGGCAGTCTGCCAATCTGTACAAATAAAATGCCTCGTAATTTTGGGAGCGTTGTATAATCAGTCGGGAAACCTCAGATCAAGCGGATATTTGGCTTTGATGAAGTTTAACCTTCCGAAGAAGTGATGGAGCTCTTGGATTATTAAATGCAGGTTCGTATCCAGTCTTTCGGAAGTTCCCTTCTGATTAACAACTACGCAATATATATTCCTTTTAGTCGTACAATTTCGTATCTGTTATCTTTTGTCATAAATCTCAATATTCAGATTACACTTCTTCGAACAATGCTCAGGCTAATCGGCACGAAGACAATCTCGGAGGCTTTATTCTAACAACCACCAGAGAGAGTACTACAAAGAATAATTATGCGCTCATGGCATAGCTGTTGTATGAAACTACTTTGCGCATGGATTCTGCGAGTATGAAGATAGAAAATTAGTAAACGTCATTCAAGGGTAGAATTGTATCAGAATAATTCATCGAATATATAGAGATATTACAGTAACTACGGCTGTACGACTTGTCTAGCGTAGCAGTAATTTTGTTTACATGCCACTGAATAGAGCAATCATAAAAATAAGAGAAGAACGTTAGGTTACTGAATAGCATCACTTTCATACAAATTAAACGATTTTAGCAATACACTCCACTTGCTAGCGTACTGTAGCACCTAAAGGCTTCAGCAGACTGCCCGACTGCAACACGTCAACTATGCAAACAGTGCATCGAAGGTGCCACCTCTCTGCGGCCGCTTCGTACCCGATACGGCCGTAAAAGCCGGTCATTAGCAGGCGGTCGCAGCTGTGCCCTGCTTCCCCCGCTGCAGGTGACGCAGTAGCTCGCAGCTCCCATTAATGCCCCAACTCGTCACTCCAAGTGCCAGCTAAACATGTAACAGATATCATCAGTGCCTCCTGAGAACTTACACCAGTCTGCCACGAGTGTAATAATCCCTACAGTAGTTCACGACATTAGCCCGAAAATACAGACAGAAGCGGGCAGGGAACTTGCATTTATACAGACAACTGTTTACACACGGATTTTTCGGGTCTGGCTTGCGGAGCCTCTATTTCTTTAGTGACGGTGTTACAGGCGTTTTCATTTACTTCCAACTTTTACTCGAGTTTGAGCTTAGATTGTTGTGTGCTCAAAGTGTGCTTACTGTGCCAAATTCCAGGTCGACATTAACAAGTAACAACTTTCAATTTGGAAGTGACATGTTCATCCAATTGTACTCTAAAGAGAGTAAACTGGTATTCAATGTCCTGTTTCGCTTCCAGTTTTAAGTTAAAAATTTTATTTGAAAGATATGTTCGTACATCATTGATCTCAGTTTTTACGAGTATACAGGAATAAAATGTCATTTTCATGTTTCAATTTGGACTTGAGATCACCGGATGCATCTATTAAAGACAATGCCAAAACGTTTTGCACTCTGGGTTTGACATCCAAAGACAGTCTCTGCACTGTTCTTCTGACATATGCGAGTGTCTTCAGTACCTCTAGGTGCTGAATCGCTCACCTCGAGTTCAACTGCTTTAATTTTCTCTTGAGCTGCCGATCTCACACTAAGCTGTTACTCCGAGATTTTGTCATCATCCTGAGTAAGAAAGGAATACATATCATGACTGAAACCTACTGTATGCTAACCTCAGCTTTAATTCTGCTGCTCATTATACTGAGCATCACTAGGTGGTATAGAATCTACTTGTTCCCTACTCTGAGCTATTCTGTTTGGGAATTTTACAGGAGTGCCCAGCAGCTGCAAAATTACTTTTTGTCTTAGCTTTTACGGAGTCTGTGGGTGGGTTATGGAGAGCTGTGTTCTCACTGATGTGGCAAACCTCCAGCGTGACCCTCGGGTGTAGGGCCATCGGTGTGCCAATCGCGTACGTCGTGTGACTAGAGCCTCCCGTCGAGTAGACCGTTCGCCTGGTGCAGGTCTTTCGAGTTGACGCCACTTGGGCGACCTGCGCGTCAATGGCGATGAAATGATGATGATTTAGACAATACAACACCCAGTCCCTGAGTGGAGAAAATCTCCGACAAAGCCGGGAATCGAACCCGGGCCCTTAGGACTGACGTTCTGTCGCGCTGAACACTCAGCTACCGAAGGCGGACACTCGCGCAAGTGATTCCTTGCTACCTGCGCAATGGGCTTGGTTATTGGTCTTTCCCGTGGGATAGTAGACAGATATAAGAATCTCCCTTCTGTCTTTAAAGGTCCATGCTACCACCTGACAACTCTGTTCTCAATGTCTCTTAAAAAAATTCCATGTTTCAAAACTTTTATGCTCAGTGCCTCCTATTGCAGTATTCCTAAGGTTCCACAGAATCCTGATGTACCAATTAGTAACTTAGCGTCCTATCTCTTAATATTGCGTCGATTTGTACAAGCTATGTCAAAAACACACTACATACAACGTCGCCGTCAAAAAGGATTCTCTGCATATGCGGCAGCTTGAGCTACAGGCACCCACAACCGCACACTACAGTGAACACAACTATTCGTTTCGTCAAGTCGACACACGTAAGTGGCGCTGCAGCCTCCAAAACTGACCTGCCTATCGTTTACTGCGCAATTCTGTCATTGCAGTCCTGCTGGTGGCACATGTGTACACTTTATTTGAAATGATAGGGCAGGGGAGAGGTTGGTTGACCAGAAAATAAGTACCCAGTCCGTCTGGTGAAACCAGACATGTTGTTGACATGCTGTATCCACCAAGTAAGTTGATTTACAGACGTATAATATTAAAAATCAAATATATGTGTGCGTCAAACCCAAATTCAGGGAGTCTTCACTGCAGCCACTTATTCCGAGTAATCGTCTCTCTACGAACTAGCAACACCTGTGGGATCTTGCCCACTCATCTCGTATACTACACTACTGGCCATTAAAATTGCTACACCAAGAAAAAATGCAGATGATAATCGGGTATTCATTGGACAATATATTATACTAGAACTGACATGTGATTACATTTTCACGCAATTTCGGTGCATAGATCCTGAGAAATCAGTACCCAGCACAACCACCTCTGGACGTAATAACGGCCTTTATACGCCTGGGCATTGAGTCAAACAGAGCTTGGATGGCGTGTACAGATACAGCTGCCCATGCGGCTTCAACACGATACCACAGTTCATCAAGAGTAGTGACTGGCGTATTGTGACGAGCCAGTTGCTCGGCCACCATTGACCAGACGTTTTCAGTTGGTGAGAGATCTGGAGAATGTGCTGGCCAGGGCAGCAGTCGAACATTTTCTGTATCCAGAAAGGCCCGTACAGGACCTGTAACATGCGGTCGTGCATTATCCTGCTGAAATGTAGGGTTTCACAGGGATCGAATGAAGGGTAGAGCCACGGGTCGTAACACATCTGAAATGTAACGTCCACCGTTCAAAGTTCCGTCAATGCAAATAAGAGGTGACCGAGACGTGTAACCAATGACACCCCATACCATCACGCCCGGTGATACGCCAGTATGGCGATGATGAACACACGCTTCCAATGTGCGTTTACCGCGATGTAGCCAAACACGGATGCGACCTTCATGATGCTATAAACAGAACTTGGATTCATCCGAAAAAATGACGTTTTGCCATTCGTGCATCCAGGTTCGTCGCTGAGACACCATCGCAGGCCCTCCTGTCTGTGATGCAGCGTCAAGGATAACCGCAGCCATGGTCTCCGAGCTGATAATCCATGCCGCTGCAAACATCGTCGAACTGTTCGTGCAGATGGTTGTTGTCTTGCAAACGTCCCCATCTGTTGACTCAGAGATCGAGACATGGCTGCACGATCCGTTACAGCCATGCGGTTGCCTGTCATCTCGACTGCTAGTGATACGAGACCGTTGGGATCCAGCAAGACGTTCCGTATTACCCTCCTGAACCCACCGATTCCATATTCTGCTAACAGTGATTGGATCTCGACCAACGCGAGTAGCAATGTCGCGATACGATAAACCGCAATCGCGATAAGCTATAATCCGACCTTTATCAAAGTCGATAACGTGATGGTATGCATTTCACCTCCTTACACGGGGCATCACAACAACGTTTTGCCAGGCAACGCCGGTCAACTGCTGTTTGTGTATGAGAAATCGGTTGGAAACTTTCCTCATGTCAGCACGTTGTAGTTGTCGCCACCGGCACCAACCTTGTGTGAATGCTCTGAAAAGCTAATCATTTGCATATCACAGCATCTTCTTCCTGTTGGTTAAATTTCGCGTCTGTAGCACGTCATCTTCGTGATGTAGCAATTTTAATGGTCGGTAGTGTATGTGTAAATGATGCTGCGCTCTCGGAATGCTATACAACAGTTAAAGCGAATAATATTAATAGTTTTTATTACAAATAAGAAGATTGACAATACTTAACTTCTATTTACAACAGGTGGTCGCGAGGGCGACACGCAAATAAGTGGTCTTTGCTATATACTATATTCCTGCAAGCAGTTGATATGGATGATACGTCGCTACTATCGTAGCACTCTCTGCTAGGCCTGTCCGTATACCGTACGAATCCTGTCCGAATAATGAGGGAATACTGAGCGGCCGAGGCTGTCAGGAGCGGCGCTTATATTCTCCTCTTGTAGAGGCCTCTCCTGTCGTGTGCGGTCCTAATCAGCGCACCTTTGGCCGACGTTTCACCGCCTTTTCTTCTCTTGCGTTCTTCGTCTTCGTTCCGGCGTTTGTGGTTACTCCAGAACAACACCAGTGGGAGGTAAATAAACGGGGGGTATTACACCCGCACATTCAATGACTCCTGCACAAAATTTGCTCCCACACTGGACTTTACACATGAAACGACAGGATATTTAAGATACCGCTTGGGATTGTACACAATAAGATTCTCCTCTGCTATTACGTTTCCCAACTCAATCCCTACAGTAGCTCACGACATTAGCCCGAAAATACAGACAGAAGCGGGCAGGGAACTTGCATTTATATAGACAACTGTTTACACACGAATTTATCGTGTTGAGAGTCACGATACAATAGACTGGCATAAGGTTTGTTCATCTGCGTTAATCCTGCCTAAGTAGTAAGAATAACTACTACTTATTCTTACCATTCAAAATAAAACTTTTGTGCAGTGATCAAATTCACTTCCTACACGACTGTTGCATGGGGGCTTAATTATATAATGAAATGCAAATACTTTTTAATTTTTAGTAGCTGTCTGTCCGATTACGAAGTCTCGTAAACGGTTGGCCCTGACTAGTATTACTCCGCAATCTGACTGCATAGAATAACAAAAAAGAATGAAAGAAAATTTCCGTTAACACAATTAATTAATTAAGTCCCCAGCAACTATAAAACCTACGAAACCAAAGCACAAGTGTAACTGTTCTGTGTGTGGAAGTGTGATTCAACGTACACATCTGGCACGGTTCTTCCTCAACAAGACAAGATATTTTAAATACCATTTATATCGAAGTAGTTAAAAAAAATAAACAGAAATACTATAATTGCACATCGAAACCAGAAATACAGTCTAATACAAGAACACAAGCCAAATGCTTTGTTGACTGAACCTGTAACCAAGGGGCATTAATGTTTCACACATTTGAAATAAAAAATAAAAAAAATTTCTTTACCTTTATATATATTGACGAAAGGTACTCTGATCATTACAATATCTCCATTCGAACAGCATCTGGTGTCTAGCCCATCAAAACATCTGCACACAACATGGACTCAAATAGTACAGGTATCAACATCCTCTCTCCAAAGCACTAACTACCACCACATCTCAACAACGACTGACTACTGCTACTTCTCAACAAGCACTCTCCACCACGACTTCTCGATAAGAACTTTCCACTACGACTTCTGAGCAAGCACTGCCAGTGGAGGCGGCGAAATAATACTCTTTGGCGCAATCTCTGGCGCTGTGGCTCAGTGTAGCCACCTTTCATATGCCCCTCCTCCACGGGCCAGAATTTGATGGTATTTTTGCCAGCATTGGTGGTGAAAATACCACCAAATTCGTCCAAAAAACACAAACAAAAATAAAAGATAATATTAATAAGTAAATATCACTTCACTAAATAAATTTTGGCTTTGCACTGACCCTTCAATAACCTAATATATAAAATACAGTAAGGAATATAAATGCTTTCATACATATGATTTTACATAATAGTTTACATAAGTATTATTCAATCAATGGCACCCAGTAATGTTGAGCAGGTGCACGCACGTACAACAGTTTGAAGGCGCACACAATTGCTTTTACAAAATTATTCTCAATGCTCTTACACTAAACATACTAATTATAACAAACACACAAATGATATCAGAACAATTGTCATATTAACTATTACAATACACAAATAACGGTAAACCCATAATATTTATGGGTGTCAGTGCAAGCCACAACAAACAAGTAAAATAATATTTAGGAGATAGGTCGGTACCAATTATTTGGGATTAGGAAAGGAAAACACACAAAACACACTCACTCATCTTTCATCCACGTAGTAAGTACTACTGTGTAATTGAATAGTGTTAACTGTGTAAATGCAATTCTGTCAAAATTTGATGCTCAATATGTGTATCAAGTAGTAGTGGTAACAGTGTATAACAGTCAATAATAGCTAGTCAATGTTATAGTCATCATGTCAAGACCAATGTTTGCCAAGTCAGATCAAAATGTACGGTTGCTGAACAACTGTCAGTGTGCCAAGATATGCAATTACTTCCTCTCTCCAAAAAAAGTATATACTGCTTAGTGATTTAACAAAGTGTGTGTGTAGACTATCTTCCTTCTACTTGAGCGTTCTAGTCTGCCAACTTCACCTTCCTTGTTCCATATAAACCAACAAAAAAATATGCTCCTCACTTACTTCACCTCTTATCCACCAAAACTCCAATAATCATCAACTTCACACAATCTCAATACCTCAATAATACCTCTTCAATACGTCGATGCATATAAACCTTATAGCCAATATCATTTCACTTCCGTAACAACTCTTTCCTCTAGTCAGTCTCCTCGAACAAGTACAGATAAAATCCTAGTGCAAACTTCAATTCATCATCCCATACAATCCGAAGACACAATGTCCACACACAACCTCTGTGTAGTCCACCTGAGCCAAATCTTCTACTCATTATGAATTATAACATACATTTTGGTTACCTTGTCCATCATAAAATAAAAGAAATGCATACATGGCCTCTAACAGCCTTTAGTTTGAATAACTCTCAGTAAGTAAGCATGAGTACGGAGTGTTAATGATCGTAATATTTCACAGTGTGTACACCACTTCAAGAATCATAGCAAAACGGAAGCAAACATGTGGAGTATTTTTTGTGTCAAGTGTCACTTACTATTTCAATTGCTCAAGAAAAATGCAGTGTAATGACTGTCAATGGTCTAAACCTAGTGTTGGTATGTCATATCGTTAGCTTCCATCCTAGTAACATAAATTTATACAGCTTCCATAAAATCTCTAGGTCATGTGACTTCAATGAAGTTTCTTGTACCAATGTCGTTCGTAGAATTATAGCAGTTCATTTTCTTATCTTAAAATATAAGGCACTGAGCGTAAGCAAAACATGCAACAGCGAGTAAATATACCAGTAGAGAACAGAATGTCAACAAGTGGATGCAGCACAATCCCTACAGCGAGGCTCTGCCAAGCGAACAATCTATAATTAATACCATAGTGTGACCTAAACTCTATGTTCGTACACAGTATATCAGCATTTCTATACACCAAATTAAAGAGTAGTTATGACAACAAAACAGAAATGTATAAATATGCAATCCATACGCAAGCAGCAATTATGTCTCTTACATAATAAACAGGTCATTAGCATCATATCAGCATAAGCAAATAAATGTTCATATGTAATCTTAATAAGTAAACATGAAGGCGCAAGCAGATAAATCACAAAGTATAACCTACATACATAACCACATCAGCACAATTAATCAGGTGACAATTATAATTTAAATAAATAGGCACAGCAGGCACATAATAAAAAAAAATATGACGTCAGTGAAAAAGCATAGCAGCCAAGCGATGCATAAGTAACAACCCAGTTCATTAATCAATCATTCTCAAAATCAATTAATGTACGCAAGCACGTCGCTTCACAAGTAAATTCATAGAATTTTGGTAAACATTTTTGGAATGCAGTGATCAATAAATTGTTATATTTAGATTAAAGTTCAGTCTTGATCACGTTATGTCTGTTTTAATGAGTAACCGGTTTCGGTTTTTTCTATAAAACCATCATCAGACCTGTGAATAAATTTTAAGAAATACTAGATACCAATTTTTAAATGAATGAAAAAGTCTAATGATGTCAAAATTTTTAACAAAATAAAATAAAATTAGTTATACCCATTGGTCCCTTGGGTTGGTAGGTGGAGCTCTCCTTGCTGCTGTGCATCACAGGTCTGATGATGGTTTTATAGAAAAAACCGAAACCGGTTACTCATTAAAACAGACATAACGTGATCAAGACTGAACTTTAATCTAAATAAATTCATAGAACATGAAATTTAGTACAAAGTATGAATCACGTAATCGCGAGGAGCAAATTACGTGTAAAGTACGTACCTAAGTGGAAATATAAACTCAATTAATAGTTACCTTTTTAGTTTATTAGTTTCTTCTTCGAAATTACATTCTTCCTGAAAATTTCTCGATATCAAGTCCTCTTAACGTCGGACACACACAGAATTTACCTGAAGTTCTTAAATATTTTATACAACCGTAGCCTGAAAAATACTGAACGTTAATAACATAATTTATCAAGTCACTATAGCTTTATACTGAATTTAATCAGAGAAATTAGACTGTGTATTTGTTTACGGCTGTCAGTGCATTCGCACTGAGCGCTCGATCAGCTGTAGGTACGCGTGATGTAGGAAGTAATTGTTTGCGGTCGACGACTGCCTTGTGCGGCGCGCAGACTTGACTGTTGAGTTGAGTATGTGCCGCCGCCAAAACACAGCGCGGTATCCTTGTACTCTCCGCATGTTTACGTATAACTGTTGGTTTCTCGAAAGTATGTCATTCCACAAAAAATTTTAACGTTAGATATATGATGTACTCCCTTAGAGCGTCGAGATTTAAGAGTTTCTACTTCGACAGTGTTATATGAATAATTTTGCGAACCCTATATGGACCGTTATAAAGCAGAAAAAATTTGCGACACAAGCCTTTTCCTTTGTGAGACAAACGATGAGACTTAATTAACACCTTTTGACCAACTGACAAGGTTTTTAAACGACCAGGACGTTTAGCTGATTTCTCTCTTCTAGCAGCCGCAGATGCAATATTTTGTAGAGCCAGGTTGACAACTTCAGAATGCCGCAGTTTCCGTGAAGGCGGAAAAGGAACGATTTCAGAAATGCGATTTGTCGATGCTTTATTTTTTAATATCAATATAGGCGGTAAAGAAGTTGAATCATTAGGGAGTTCATTGAGAATGTTTTGAAAAATATGAAGATACTGATCCCACGTTCTGTGATTCTGATGACAGTAAAGATGACACAATTTATTGATTTCCTTCGTCCATCTCTCTGAAGCGTTACACTGAGGGTGAAAAAGTGAAATGAAAATTGGTTTAATCTTACGACGCCGTAGAGTACGAAGCCAAATTTTGGAGCAAAACTGTGATCCATTATCTGATATAACCTTATCAACATGACCCACTTCTTTAAGAAAATGTTTGATGAAAGCATTAGATACTGAACGAGCTGTTGCTTTGCGTAAAGGTGTAAAACACACATATTTTGATGTCAATTCCACTGCTACCAAAATGTACGCAAAACCATTAGTAGAACGAACCACTGGACCGAACAAATCGACTGCAGCCATCTCCTTTAATTTCGCTGGAATGATAGGAAACAACGGTGCTCTGTGAGAAATAGTTGGCGGCTTAGCCTTTTGACATAATTTGCATTTGGCAAGAACAGATCGAATACATTTTTCCATATTACTGAAGTAGCAATTTTCTCGTAATTTATGAAAGCATTTTCTGGGACCAAAGTGCTCATAACTAAAATGTATATACCAAATCAATTTATTAACCCACTCATCAGGAATGCAAACTAACCAAACAGAGTTGTCTGCCGATTTTTGTTTAAAAAGAATATCATTGTGAACTAAATAATACTGTCTAATCGCTACGCTTTCCTTTCTCCTCCACTTCTCCTTAATGTCCTTCCAGATTGGATCCTTGTTTTGCTCCTTAGCGATGTCCTGGAGCGAAGACGAAATAAAATTTTCAAACGCAACACCTTGAATATACATCAAACAATAATTGTTTTCTTTGCAGTCCTCTTCAGCACATTGTTTCAAACCCATAGGTGCACGTGATAAAGCATCAGCAATAATATTTGAAGAACCCTGTATGTAAACAATACTAAAATCAACTTCCTGTAGATACAGCGCCCATCGTGACAATCTTCCATGAGTTAATTTTGTTGACATAAGAAATTCCAGAGCTCGGTGATCGGTGTAAACCTTAGTATGTCTGCCAAACAAAAATGTTCGAAATTTTGTGAAAGCCCATACAACAGCCAAGGCTTCAAGTTCCGTAATCGAATAATTCTTTTCTGATTTAGAGAGAACACGACTTCCAAATGCAATAGTTTTCTGTACTACAACGCCGTTTTCTTCTATCTCCTGAAATAAGTGTGCACCTAAGCCTTTGTATGATGAGACCGTCGCCAAACAAAAATCTTTAGATAAATCCGGATGTGAAAGAAGTGGAGCAGCAACTAAAGCATCACGAAGTTGTTCAAATTCTGATTGAGCTTCCTCATCCCAACACCAATTAGAATTCTTTCCAGATAGTTCACATAAACGAGGTGTGGCCAAATTGTCCAATCTAAGAAAGCGTCTAAGAAAATTACAGACACCAAGGAAACTACGAACATCACGTTTTGTAGTAGGAGCAGCATAATTACGAACAGCGTCTAGTTTTTCTGGATCAGGAAGAATACCTTCTGTAGAAATAATGTGACCAAGAAATTTCACCTGAGAACGACCAAATTCAGATTTTTCCCAGTTCACTGTAATGCCAACTCTTGCAAAAATACATAATAATGAATCCAAAATTTTGTTATGCTCACTCCAAGAACGTTTAGCAATAAGAATTTCGTCAACATATGAAGTAATATTGTCACGAAGATAAACAGGTAAAATTTCGTTTAAACTACGAATGAATGCTGCTGAAGATACAGTAAGTCCAAACGGTAATTTCCGAAATCACTTTTGGGTAAAATAGTCATATCCGGTTATTCTTTACCGACTCTCTAGATAGATTGATAGTTGAAGAGTTGTTTTGATAGATACAAAGAATAGTAGAAGAGTAGGCAGCGGTGCAGAAAACTAAAAGGGAAATAGCACCACTATCGCTAGGGGCCCTGTGCACGCTACGGCACATATTCACTTAGCATAGCGAATCCCCTGAGGACATTAATAGCCGCACATAATTTCCAGTTTGTGACTTAGTGGCCAGTTTCGTGGAACTGCATACATAAATTGATCTATCCATGAACATGGATGTATGTCATTCTCAGAATTGCGAAAGATCTTAAATTTCCGAACGGTTATGAAGTGATTATAGTCAAAGTTTTCTCCTCGTGGCGACAAAGACCTACCGCGTCTGTCCCAGTCCGAATGTCGATTATTGTCAAGTTCGCGCGCCTGGCGCTCTCTTGTTGCATCCCGTAAATGAAACAAATTATTTTCTTCAAACCCTTTTGCTATCTGTGATTCTAAATTTCTTTTGCTATCTTTTCCTACGATTTCGCCTTCGATTTGTTTGACTTGCTTTTGTAATGCCTCAAATTCCCTTTTAACGCGTTCATTAAATTTTCCCTGATTTTCAACATGCTTATTTATGTTCTGGTACTCTTCGGTTTCTACAAATGGTAAGGGAGCTGTATCATCCGAATCTCTGTCCCCATTTAAACTAAGACTTGTCAATTTATCTGAAATCTCCTCAACTCTTTCCGATAAGTCACCTAATTGTTCTTTCTGTTTATTCACATCTTCCGTGTCGCGACTCGGGTTTCAGTGTTAACACATTTGGTAGTTAACTGTTCATACTGTTGTGTTAGGTTATTTAATCTGTCATTTGGTACGGATTCCTCGATTCTCTCAAATATTTCTTCCTTATCGTGTGCACATTGTAAATTTAACCCTGAAAATTTTTGTACTATCACGCGATCTCTTTCTTCCTGTTCTCTATCCTGTTCCTTTTGTCTGATTTCTATTGAAATTAATCTATTATTGTGAGCATTCAAAATCGGTTGTACTTCTTCTCTAATTTCTTTCTTTAATTCATCTTTCATATTTTTGAAACACGTCCCTATTCATGAGTCTAACCGTGTTTCCATTGTTCCCATATCAGTTTTAATTGTTCCTATCTCAGTTTTAATTGTTCCTATCTCTGTTTTTAAATCAGATCCTAACTGTGATCCCAGTGAGTCTAACCATGTTTCCATTGTTCCTATTTGTGAGTCTAACCGTGTTTTTAATACAGATCCCAAATTTAATATTACACCTATCAACTGCTCCATATTAACTGGTTCAAAATTCTTTTCGCCCCAACCATTTCCCGCAAAGCCAGTTTCCTTCGTCATAGCTGTAAAGCTATCTGTGTTCGATACTATTCCAGAATCTTCTGTCATTAATCTCGTATTCTGAAAATTTTTTGATTGAAAAAATTTTGAAATGGTGCCGGACTATTTTCGCGACTTATTAAATTGTTTTCAACTTCATTATTCATCATCCTGTTCTCCTGTGTTGGCGAGTTCGCCATGTCAACAATTTCGTCATTCTCACTATCCATCATTTTCGCCTTTTTCATTGATCGCATAATCATTTACAAAACATACAAAACTCGTCACTGTACGAAAATTACACACAATGACACTATATCTCCAACAATACCATTCACACGAAATGTTTCCCTCAAACACGATTAACGAACAATTGAAATAATTGCACTAAATTGTCAAACCCGTAGACAAGACAACAAAAATTAAATTCTGCAAAAAAAAAATACCATTAGAAGAAAGACAATTACCAAATCTACACATGCAATATAGACTACAATTACTAAACTACAAATTACTACAACAATACTACTGTCTGCTATTTTTACAATCAGAATAATTCCAAGGGACGATCCGAAGCAGCGGTCGCCACGTGCATGGGGGCTTAATTATATAACGAAATGCAAATACTTTTTAATTTTTAGTAGCTGTCTGTCCGATTACGAAGTCTCGTAAACGGTTGGCCCTGACTAGTATTACTCCGCAATCTGACTGCATAGAATAACAAAAAAGAATGAAAGAAAATTTCCGTTAACACAATTAATTAATTAAGTCCCCAGCAACTATAAAACCTACGAAACCAAAGCACAAGTGTAACTGTTCTGTGTGTGGAAGTGTGATTCAACGTACACATCTGGCACGGTTCTTCCTCAATAAGACAAGATATTTTAAATACCATTTATATCGAAGTAGTTAAAAAAAAACAGAAATACTATAATTGCACATCGAAACCAGAAATACAGTCTAATACAAGAACACAAGCCAAATGCTTTGTTGACTGAACCTGTAACCAAGGGGCATTAATGTTTCACACATTTGAAATAAAAAATAAAAAAATTTTCTTTACCTTTATATATATTGACGAAAGGTACTCTGATCATTACAATATCTCCATTCGAACAGCATCTGGTGTCTAGCCCATCAAAACATCTGCACACAACATGGACTCAAATAGTACAGGTATCAACATCCTCTCTCCAAAGCACTAACTACCACCACATCTCAACAACGACTGACTACTGCTACTTCTCAACAAGCACTCTCCACCACGACTTCTCGATAAGAACTTTCCACTACGACTTCTCAGCAAGCACTGCCAGTGGAGGCGGCGAAATAATACTCTTTGGCGCAATCTCTGGCGCTGTGGCTCAGTGTAGCCACCTTTCACTGTACATGGTTTTACTGTTCAACATCAGATAAACTACCAATTGAGCTAGACCGAGCGAGGTGGCGCAGTGGTTAGACACTGGACTCGCATTCGGGAGAACGACGGTTCAATCCCGCGTCCGGCCATCTTGATTTAGGTTTTCCGTGATTTCCCTAAATCACTCCAGGCAAATGCCGGGATGGTTCCTCTGAAAGGGCACGGCCGACTTGCTTCCCCATCCTTCCCTAATCCGATGAGACCGATGATGACCACGCTGTCTGGTCCTTCCCCAAACCAATCAACCAATTGAGCTTAGTGTGCCAATGAGGTAGGACTGCCTCCAGTGACATGGCCTGCCCTCAACCAACCCCCATCACCATCCGCCTCAAACAAGAGGATGCTATTCCCATTGGTAAACCTTTCTGTCTTGTGATCTCAGATACATCACTTTTCACAAAATCCGTAAGTAACATACTTTTAGTAGCCCCAATGGTGACTGACGCTTATACTCACTCGGAGCGCCTGTTGGGAGAATTTTAGGGTGTATTTTTCTTATCGAAACAGTATATTTACTGAAAACTATTCTGCATCTCCCTCCCTTCTGGGACATGGGCGAGTCCATTCTACTATTGCCAAGGGGGTGTCTCACTTCAAATTGCGTGCTAGTTTTTAGTTTCATCAGAAATATTCTCAATGCCATCTTGTAGAACATTCGAAACACGTCTTTTCCCTTCCTCTGGAACACGGCTTCCACCCACTTTTAGCCACCTCACTTTTCCTGCCGCCATTCCGCATCTCCTTGCATAACAGTGGCCATACACGGCTGCCTAGCACCATGAATTCTGCTCCTCTGCTAAATTCAGAATTCCTGAGCCCACGATTGGATTTAGATGTGGGTTGTATCAATAAATTACAAAATTCCAATCGCATGTTTTACGATCTGTTGTATAATAAATTATACTTTTCCTCAGTTTAAGGAATTATGTGATCTGGTGTTCGGAAATGAGTGTGGACAAGGAGATAACATGTCACTGCCATGTTTCAAATATGCTTCCAGTTATTTCACGGGAGTAACATCTGACTATATAAATTATCTCCCATATACGAATCGAAGAGGAAGGCTCTGTTCTCGCTTCCATTGATACCTTCCCTCGCAAGTGAAAGGCGACTGAGTGTTCGAGTTGGCACCTAAGAAGAAATGGGTAGATTCACTCTGTCCTCTCCCTACCTCTGAGTCAATGACCTATCACGTCACCCAACCAATGTGACCTGTGACATGAGTACGTGTTCGGTTAAGGTGAATGTGGTACACAAACTGCCTACAATCGCTAATGAATGAATTTGTCACGCAGAATATAATTCTCTCTTTCATCCCGAGAGGAAGAATTGTAAGCAAACGAGAAAATACCGTTAATTATTGTGATTTTGAGCTTGAGATATGTAGAACCATTTTCCGCTGCCGGAATAATAGGCTCGCAATTTCTAATTCGTGACCGTGTGAATAATAATTGTAACACGCGCTTCAATTTGATCGTGCTAAGACATCGGACTCCGTAGAAAATCTGCAGGCTCTGTAAAGGTTAACTGCCGTTAGTAGCGATCTGCATGAGATGTAACGAATGGTTGCTAATTGTTCGGCGTGTAACACCTCCGATTTATGTATCTCGACCCGATCCGGATCTGAATAGCAGCCCAAATAAATATTAATTAATGTGACCGTGTACCTAATGGGGCTGGCAATCGGATTTGACTGCTACGGAGTTGTTACATTCCATTTTGTCCTTCTCAAATGCTGCAATAATGAAATGTCTGGTGACAAGAAGAACGCCAACACAGCTTTACTAATCAAGACCTATATTCGTTTCAAAAACGCAAGAAATTAGGAGGCAGCCACTGCCTTCGTCATACATATTTAATTACGGCTAATCTCAGCACAGGCTTCTTCGTTGTTCATAATCGTCACACGCTAAATACAATCACTGCAATCCAACACTGCAATCCAAATGATGCCGGCGCGGTAGACGCGAAACCAAATAAATATCGTCACAAAAATATCACTGATCACTCTCGTAATTAAACTTCTTCACTTTCCCGTATTATTCTAACACAAAGGGGTTAAACCGCGGCGATGGCCACTCCCTTTGTCGGTAAGCCTTGCCGACATTAACAGGCCTCCACACGGCTCGGCCCGCAACCTCGGAACTACTGACTGACTGAACTCTACACTCGCTCTCGCAACACGACACACTATCGATTGTTTGCCCAATCGACAAAATTCCATAAGTGACGACACTTAGACTTGAGGCCAGAACGAAATTATTTGTGAGAATGCGTTGTGCGGTACAGAGTTTTGATCATCTCAGCGAGCTTAACAAATGGTGTTTCTAAATAACTGATCTGAAAAAACATCGCACGAAATGCACTGAAATGATAAAAATGTAATATATCTACACTTTAAAGTTTTGTTAAAAATGATGTTGACGATAGTTTGTATAGTGTACTTGTGGACGACAGCACCGTCATTACTACACTACTGGCCATTAAAATTGCTACACCAAGACGAAATGCAGATGATAAACGGGTATTCATTGGACAAATATATTATACTAGAACTGACATGTGATTACATTTTCACGCAATTTGTGTGCATAGATCCTGAGAAATCAGTACCCAGAACAACCACCTCTGGCCGTAATAACGGCCTTGATACGCTTGGGCATTGAGTCGAACAGAGCTTGGATGGCGTGTACAGGTACAGCTGCCCGTGCAGCTTCAACACGATACCACAGTTCATCAAGAGCAGTGACTGGCATATTGTGACGAGCCAGTTGCTCGGTCACCATTGACCAGACGTTTACAATCGGTGAGAAATCTGGAGAATGTGCTGGGCAGGGCAGCAGTCGAACATTTTCTGTATCCAGAAAGGCCCGTACAGGACCTGCAACATGCGGTGGTGCATTATCCTGCCGAAATGTAGGGTTTCGCAGGGATCGAATGAAGGGTAGAGCCACGGGTCGTAACACATCTGAAATGTACGTCCACTGTTCGAAGTGCCGTCAATGCGAACATGAGGTGACCGAGACGTGTAACCAATGGCACCCCATACCATCAAGCCGGGTGATACGTCAGTATGGCGATGACGAATACACGCTTCCAATGTGCGTTCACCACGATGTTACCAAACACGGATGCGATCATCATGATGCAGTAAACAGAACCTGGAGTCATCGGAAAAAATGACGTTTTTCCATTCGTGCACCCAGGTTCGTCGTTGAGTACACTATCGCAGGCGCTCCTGCCTGTGCTGCAGTGTCAAGGGTAATCGCAGCCATGGTCTCCGAGCTAATAGTCTATGCTGCTGCAAACGTTGTCGAACTGTTCATGCAGATGGTTATTGTCTTGTAAATGTCCCCATTTGTTGACTCAGGGATCGAGACGTGGCTGCACGATCCGTTACAGCCATGCGGATAAGATGCCTATCATCTCGACTGCTAGTGATACGAGGCCGTCGGGATCCAGCACGGCGTTCCGTATAACCCTCCTGAACCTACCGATTCCATATTCTGCTAACAGTCATAGGATCTCGACCAACGCGAGCAGCAATGTCGCGATCCAATAAACCACAATCGCGATAGGCTACAATCTGACCTTTATCAAAGTCGCAAACGTGATGGTACGCATTTCTCCTCCTTACACGAGGCATCACAACACCGTTTCACCAGGCAACGCCGGTGAACTGCTGTTTGTGTATGAGAAATCGGTTGGAAACTTTCCTCATGTCAGCACGTTGTAGGTGTCGCCACCGGCGCCAACCTTGTGTGAATGCTCTGAAATGCTAATCATTTGCAAATCACAGCGTCTTCTTCCTGTTGGTTAAATTTCACGTCTGTAGCACGTCATCTTCGTGGTGTAGCAATTTTAATGGCCAGTAGTGTATTATGAAACAGCTAGGTGTTTGTATTTTGTACTTCTCAGAAAACAAAGAGTATATAGTTCCAACGTTTTCGAAACTGTTAGAGGTAGATTCAGGTGACGCAAAAGCAACTGTTGATAGAGCGATAGCTTATATTAGCTGCCTTGAACTCAAATGTGTGTGAAATCTTATGGGACTTAACTGCTAAGGTCATCAGTCCCTAAGCTTACACGCTACTTAACCTAAATTATCCTAAGGACAAACACACACACCCATGCCCGAAGGAGGACTCCAACCTCCTCTGGGACCAGCCGCACAGTCCATGACTGCAGCGCCTTAGGCCTCTCGGCTAATCCCGCGCAGCTGTCTTTGAACTGCATTTGGAGTAAATGCATGGTAGGCACAGGTAACACATGTGTTATGGTAGGGAAAGCAGCAGAATTTATGCTCTCCATAGGCAACAAATTTCATATTTAATCCTAATATGATGTTCTTTTCATTAGATCCAGTTGGCCTTTTCTCACTCTTGTAAGGGAGAATTACCGACCTATTTTTTTCAAAAACACACCACTGCTTTCACCGCTCTTCAATAAGGCAAAAGGCCTGCAGTCATCTGTATAATACACTTTATGATGACGATCTCTTGCAGATACTACAAAGCGCCGGTACACGATGGATCCCAAGTGAGCGTGTCGGTGGGAAGCTCTAACATAGCACTTCAGAGAAGACTCGGTGAATGAAAAGTACTACACTTCTCAGATACTATATAAAATGTATAAAGACAATGAGACGAAATTATAGTGCGAGAGTGCAACGTAGTTAATAAGGCGCTCCAGTCTAGATCTACTGACTCACGAAGTTGTTGCAAGATCTCACTGTTTTAATCAGAACACTTGCGCAAATGGTAATCGTAAGAGGGTGTCAAGAGGATCTACTTTTTGCAAATGTTAAGGATTTTCCTCTTCCCAAGCCACATTTGGTTTCCGCTTTTGAGATGGTTCAAATGGTTCTGAGCACTATGGGACTTAACATCTGTGGTCATCAGTCCCCTAGAACTTAGAACTACTTAAACCTAACTAACCTAAGGACATCACACACATCCATGCCCGAGGCAAGATTCGAACCTGCGACCGTAGCGGTCACGCGGTTCCAGACTGAAGCGCCTAGAACCTCACGGTCCCACCGGCCAGCTCCGCTTTTCAGACGCAAATAGGAATTTGCGTACCTGCGGTAATATGACTGTGGCCACTGAAATGGAAATTCGGGTAATTTGCGCTAATTTTATCGTACGCCTTGTCAGTGAACTCCAGTCCAGTCTCCCGAAGAGTGTAGAGGTGCTACGCATGGCATTTTCTATAGTACCATAAAACTGTTTAAGAAGCATAAAGGACAATATCACATCATTAGTTTCGGAAATAGTTATCAGACTGGCCATCCTGTCTGACGTAGAACACCAGTAACAGAAAATCGGGAGAATGTGACAGAGACGGTGCTCTGACGTATCAAAATATGAGCTTGCAAGTAAACAGAAGCCTTTTAGGCTCTGAGCACTATGGGAATCAACTGCTGTGGTCATCAGTCCCCTAGAACTTAGAACTACTTATACCTAACTAACCTAAGGACATCACACACACCCATGCCCGAGGCAGGATTCGAACCTGCGACCGTAGCAGCAGCGCGGCTCCGAACTGGAGCGCCTAGAACCGCACGGCCACCGCGGCCGGCAGAAGCCTTTTAGTAAATGCGGTCTTTTGGCTAAGACACTTCTAGTGCTGCTTTGAATAAATACAAAAGCAGGGAGGTGCTTTAGCGAAAAGAATATTGCCAAAAGATCGTACACGAACAGGATGGGGAAGGCCATGCTCAGTTCCATTCTGGCGATTCGTGTTGGCGTTCGGCACCTCAGAATGTAAATATTCCTGAATGTAAATATTCCTGAATTCCAATGAAGAACAACTGCCAAGATGAGAAACATAGAAGTAGATATCCTCGGTGTAGCAAAGCAGCTTAAATCACTTAATAAAGGCAAGACCTCCGGTACAAATTGTATACCAGTCAGGTTCCTTTCAGAGTATGCTGATGCCATAGCTCCATATTTAGCATTTATATACAACCGCTCGCTCACAGAAAGTTCCGTACCTAAAGACTGGAAAATTGCTCAAGTCACACTAATACCCAAAAACGGAAATACGAGTAATCCTCTGAATTACAGGCCCATATCACTAACGTGGATTTACAGTAGGGTTTTCGAACATATACTGTGTTCGAACATTATGAATTACCTCGAAGAAAAAGATTTATTGATACACAGTCAGCATGGATTCAGGAAACATCGTTCTTCGGAAACACAACTAGCACTTTATACTCGTGAAGTAATAAGTGCTATCGACAGGGCATGTCAAATTGATTCCAAATTTTTAGATTTCCAGAAGGCTTTCGACACCTTTCTTCACGAGCGAGTTCTAACCAAACTGCGTGCCTATGGAATGTCGACTCAGTTGTGCGACTGGATTCGTGATTTCCTGTCGGAAAGATCACAGTTCGTAGTAACAGACGGAAAGTCATCAAGTAAAATAGAAGTAATATCCGGCGTTCTCCAAGGAAGTGTTATAGGCCCTTTATCGTTCTTGATCTGTATTAACGACATAGAAGACACTCTGAGTAGCCCTGTTAGATTGTTTGAAGATGATGCTCTCACTTACCATCTTGTAAAGTCATCAGATGACCAAAACGAATTGCAAAGTGATGTAGATAAGATATCTGTATGGTGTGAAAAGTGGCAATTGACCCCGAATAAAGAAAAGTGTGAAGTTATTCACATGAGTACTAAAAGAAATCTGCTAAATTTGGATTGCCCAACAAGTCACACAAATTTGAAGGCTGTAAATTCAACTAAATACTTAGGGATTACAATTACAAATAATCTAAATTAGAACGATCACATAAATAATGTTGTGGGTAGAGCAAACCAAAGACTGCGATTCATTGGCAGAACACTTAGAAGGTGTAACAGGTCTATTACAGAGACTGCTTACACCACGCTTGTCCGCCCTATTCTGGAGTATTGTTGTGCGGTGTGGGATCCGCATCAGGTGGGACTGACGCATGACATCGAAGAAGTTCAAAGAAGAGCGGCTCGTTTTGTACTATTGCGAATTAGAGGAGATAGTGCCACAAACATGATACGTGAATTGGAATGGCAATCATTAAAACAAAGGCGTTTCTCGTTGCGACGGGATCTTCTCATGAAATTTCAATTACCAGTTTTCTCCTCCGATTGCGAAAACATTCTGTTGGCTCCCACCTACATAGGGAGAAATGATCATCACGATAAAATAAGAGAAATCAGGGCTCGCACAGAAAAATATAATTGCTCGCTTTTCCCGCGCGTCGTTCGAGAGTGGAACGGTATAGAGGCAGTTTGGAGATGGTTCATTGAACCCTCTGCCAGGCGCCTTATTGTGAGTAGCAGAGTAATCACGTAGATGAAGATGTAGACCATCATGTGTCCTCTCCATCTTGCCATATTTCTATATTGCTTTACATACATGTATCTAGGTCCCACCCACGAGAAATCCCATTAGAATACAGTTACTGGCATGTCTAAAGTCTTAACATTTCACTACAGCAATTTGCACATTTGCATGTTGTTTGCATAATCTCATTCTCACTTTACGGAAATACTAATTTTTTACAGGTTGTGTCCTCGTCAATTGTTGCTAACAGAGCAAAGTCACTCAGTAACGTTTGGTGTCACTGACCAGATGGTCACGATCGCTTTAGTCATACTATGAACGCCGTTGGCAAACCTGCAGCCTTTCAGAATATTCTGAATGGTAGAATAATAGACCTTGGACAGCAGACTGCAATTCAAAAACTACGAAATCGCAGTACTGTCTTGTAGCTTTTCTGCATACAGCAGACGAGAGACATGAACTCCAACGAGAATGTCGAAACTCAGAAACATCTCAACGAGAGAGTTTAAGGAGGGAGGTGCTCCCAAGATCATTGCATACTACGTGATAGAGGAGAAATCCTAGCCAGAAAAGCGAAGTTCAGAATCGTGTTCTAACTTCGCTAAAATACGAGTTCACCTGAGAGCAAAACGCAACAAGAGCTGAAGCGAAAGACGTCCTTTCCCCACGGCCTTGCAGATAGAAGACACTTCATCAAACCTGCTGGCTCTCCAGCAAACGTCAGATTTCCTCCACCCTAAATGCGGGCGGCGAATCGTAATCATAGAATCCCTTGTACATTCTCCCTCTCTGTTCATCCTTCCGACCGCTGAGCAACGTCCGACTTTTGTCTGGTTTTTGGCGTCGAAAATTCTAGAATTTATCCCTACTTTGTCGTCTAAACAAAATTAGAAATTTGTGGTGAGTTCTATGGAACCAAACCGCTGAAGGCATCGTTCCCTAAGCTTACACACTACTTAATCTAACTTAAACTAACTTACGCTAAGGACAACACACATACCCATGCCCGAGGGAGGACTCGAACCACCGACGGGGGGAGCCGCCCGAACCGTGACAAGGTGCCCTAGACCAAACGGCTACCCCGCGCGGCTTAACAAAATTCTACCACTCAGACACCACTTAGTGAAAAATTCGAGGGAAGCAACCTGACGTACGTGACTGCCGAGCTAACGGCTGCTGGAGCCTCAGTGTCGCTTAGGACAATCCAAACTTCCTCTGTGTTCTTCAAGAAGACTTCCAGAAGCGACAGCAAAGGCGCCGACCGGGCTTAGGTGCACATTATTGCCACGCTCTCGCAGTCCAGTCTACGAGGTTGCCGACCGCTCCAACATGAAAGGACCGTGGGCCGCCCCGCGCGTCCCTGTGGGAACTCGCGTGGCAAGCTGGACTCAGAAACAGCCGTTGAAAGCTGTGCCACCGCATCCCCACACTATCTGCCGCTTCCGGCCTGGCGACGGCTGCCCACTCACACTTACACATACCGTGAGACCTATGTTCCGTTTGTCTCTCTTATTCCACTGAGCTCGACAACAAAATCAATCACCCGCCAAGCAATGAATGGGTGGAAAAGTGTACCTGACGATGTCAGTCACATTCAAATGTCCTCATAAACGATGCGGAACCTATCAAATATTTCCTAATTACAGATTAATCACGTGGCAAGGAGTGTCAATTGAATCATTGCAAGGTGTAAAATACTATCACCTTATAACACTTACAAACATACATGCACATGGTGACCCATAAGATAAATAAAAGAAAATTCAGTTGCCATCGCTACGTGGTTATTCCAACATTTTAGTAATATTCTTCATCCTACCCTTAGTGGTAATACAATTATTGTCATCCATGGGCTCACTCATCACTGTGTGCTTAACAAATTTTACTCAGTTTCCGAAACAGCAATTAGTTAAGTCATTTTGATAATACATTATGCTTACATCATTTGATCATTTTGTGATCGTAAAAGTCTTTACTGCACCAATTTCATGTAACCAAGAAAATGAAATTGTCTCATCACTGTCCTTAAAAAAATATTCATTCAACATTTACTTCGATGACAGTCATTCCATCATTAGAAATCTTCACTATTTACACTCACTTGAGCGTAATTATTGGTCACTTTATATACCTACGTTCCAGACGTCGTACAATGCTTATAGCATTTTTGCTCATTAGGCTTAAAATCACAGAACAGAAAATTTATTCTATAATGCAGACGGAGCACTTACTGGCCCAGCTTCAGGTACATGATGGTTGAATAGAATTCGTAAATTATAGGCTGCCACATCTACATTAGATCTTAGCTACAGATGACAGACAGGCTTACAATATGATCTTTTGCCTAAACTTTACTATTACTAACACTTAGTCCTCACCATCATCATCATCAGTGTTCTGCCTAAAGGCAGGTTTTCACATGGTAGTTCTCCACGCTGTCCGGTCTTCTGCCATCCCCTGCAGGTCTGCATAATTTCCTCTTCCCTTTATGCCGTCTATCACCTTGTATCTCCTTCTTCCTCTCAGTCTTCTCCCACAAACCAATCCTTCCAAAGCATCTGATAGCAAGCACTCCCTTCTCAATGAATGTCCCAACCAGTTCTTTTTCCTTTCTCTTACAACCTTCAGCAGACATCTTCTCTCACCAACCCTTTCCAATACTCTTTCATTACTCATTCTTTCCATCCAGATTATTCTCTCCATTCTCCTCCACATCCACATCTCAAATGCTTCAAACCTTTTTTCATCCTCTCGTCTGAGTGTCCATGTTTCTGCCCCGTATAGTGCCACACTCCAGACAAAACATTTGCCAAGCCTTTTCCTTAGTCCTTTATCTAATTTGCCACATAAGAGTCTCCTCTTTCTGTTGAATGCCTCCTTTGCTAAGGCAATTCGAGTTTTCACCTCCTGGTGACATCTCAAGTCTTCAGTTATTGTGCTTCCGAGATATTTAAATTGACTTACTTGGCTAATGTTAGATTGTCCTATTTTAATATTGGATAGTCTGCGTCTTGTACTGATGACCATACTCTTTGTTTTTGCTGTGTTTATTTGCATCCCATATTCCACACAAGCTTCATTCAGATCTTTGACCATGTTATTCACTGTCCGCTCACTTTCTCCCACTAATACCACGTTATCAGCAAATCTTATAAAATTTGCTGACTTAGTCCTATAGCAGATTATTTTGTGAGGACATAGCATTTGGCTGGCTGTTCATGTGACATGTGAAGTTTTTACATACACTCGCTTACTTATTATACAAAACACTTCCATACCTTGTACAGGGCCTTTAATTTTTTGTTTGCTCTTACCCAATAGGCATATGACCAAACTGCTTTTATTTACATACTAAATGGGTCGTGTCCAATGACTCCAATTACTTTAATCAATACTTAAGGTTGTAGTGGTCATACTACTCAAACATTCTCCTCTGACACATCAAGTGCATGTTTTCACTTAATCAGATGACTAGTTGTCTATGTCCTAGCTAAACCCACCAATAAAATTTGTATATGGAGTAGATGTACTTTCTGACGTACTTCCAACCAAATACGGGCACTTCCCCTCCATAACTAAAACTTGTGGTAATTTAAATTATCAATTTTTTAACATTATTAACTGAGCATGAAATTATATTTACTGTAATTAGCACAACTGTATAACAGAAGCCTGTACTAACCCTATTTTACTGGTTCTGTCAATAAATGCTTTCAGCTACTGAAATGTCTCTTCAAGTCAGGATTTTCCTCACAGTTGGTTATGCCAATAGGTAACTATGTTTGTGGGAAATTATATAGTAATTGCCATTTGTTATTCTTTTTTAAACAACAGTGAAGGTTTATAGTGGGGTTTCAACATTACACTCTCACTTACATAGTATACCTGCATTCTGCCTAGTCTTTTTTCACACTGCTCCTTTCGCAAATTAGCGTTTTCCATGATAGTTTTCAACACTTGTTTTGTCTTTTTTACCACATTTCTCCGTTCATGCGATATGTGGAATAGTGCTCAGCCCCCCATTCTTTTATTTTCCTCCTCTTCAAAAAATTTTCTGCAGTGTGTGAGGTGGAGTACATAGGAAGATTATTCATTATTTGGAGTTGCTAGTCTCCCATCGGGCGCCTCCCTGGGTAGAAGATAGGGGAAGCTCACCAGATATGGTGGGTACCAGGGAAATAAAATACCTTTTGTGGACCATAATTAGCAGCTGCTGCCTTGTAGTGTGATATTGTCTTATCAAAAGGCTAAAGAAACAAAACCTTGAGAATAAGTTACCCAGTCCCTGAGGTTGGGGGCTGTGCAGTGTACCAGCTCATTACTCACATGAAAAAATTAAAATGCTAAAAAACATAACATGCTTCAGAAAGAGAGGAATCTTTGATGACTAACTTGCAAAGAGAAAAGGAAAATGATATTTGGATGCTGGAATGCGCAGGGTGTCTCCACAAAATTGAATACATTACCAAACAGAACTTGACAGGTTCAAAATAGATGTTGTCATGCTCTCTGAGACCTAGAGGAAAGGCAAAGGAGAAGAACTTGGTAGTTATGTAGGTAAGTGGAGTAGGGTGTCCAAAGTGCTAAGAGACAAAGCAGAAGTCTCCATTATGATAAAGTAAATATGGAAAAAGAGAATCACAAGTTGTAAATTTATTAATGAACGTATTGTTACGCTGGAACTGACTCTGTTTGCTGTGGAAATTGTAATTATTGTGCACCGACAAATGATACGAGAGACCAGTAGAAATATGCTTTTTGGACAATCCTTATCGAGACTACAGCAAAAAACCCAAGGAGGAAGCAACTGATTCTCATGAGAGATATGAATAGAAGAGTAGGAATTAGAGAATCATGTACAATAGTGTGAAAACATGGAGAGATGAATATAATGACAATGGAGAACGACTGATTGAAATTTGTGAAGTTTGATCCAAAAATTGCCAACACATTTTTAAATACAGGGATATTCATAAATATACTTGGCAAGAGAATACTAGAAAACTTCATTGTATAACAGATTATGTTATCATTAGACAGACAAGTAATTTCAATGCAGCAGATGTTAGATCTTATAGAGGAGTCCAGTGTGGATCAGACCATTAACTAGTAAACATGAAGAGTCTTTGGGCATGGAAGAATGCAAAGAATGATACTAACAACACTAAAATGAGTTGTGCCGAGAAAGCTCAAAATCTACACTTCAATGTAACGTCTCTGTTAGATTCGTTTCATATTATTTAACTTGTATTTCGTGCAGTCATGCACTTGTAACTTAGTTTTGTACTTCGTGTTTGCCCCCATCATTGTTACCCAATTACATTAAAGTATTAACATTCCAGTAAGCATCTAATCCTGTGTACATTACCTACATTTTGTGCTTCCAAATTTCTATTCTCTCTTTATCATCTGTATGAATGAGTGAGTGAGGGTGTATGTTGAATTTGTCATATATGTGACAGTAGTACAGCATCTGGCTATCTGCTGCGGTAGCAACAATGTAGTCAATGTAGCATTCTCAGTCAAGGCAAAGAGATGTGCACCCTTTTGGTAATCATTCGACAGTAGCCAAGTTGGTTGTGGGAAAGAACCCTTTGGTCCCTTCCAGCTATATGGAAGAAGTTCACTGCAGGGAGAGTGTGCTATCAACCCTCAGGACTGGGTATAATAATTAAAAATAAGCTGAAAATAAATTTTCAAATCCAGGTAGAACAATTATTTGCTTGACAGCTGGTAGACTATGCATAGATCATATTTTCACATTATGACAGATTTTAGAGAAACATAAAGAAAAATTAAAAAAAACCATGGGATTGATTTTCATACTTTCAGAAAAAAGCATGTAATACTGTTCGGAGAAAACTACTTTGGAGAGCGTTACATAAGGCCAACATAAAGGATCCTTCAATTAAAATAATTCAAAAAATATGTAAATATACCATGTGAATTGAAACTTGATAATACTGATTCACAGATATTTAGAACAAGCAAAGGTCTGTTACAAGGCTCCCCCATGTCACCAATATTATGTGAGATCTATATAGACATTCATCTTAAGACATGATCTCATAAATGCAACGGGGTGGGGCTAGAAGTTAAAGATGGAGTTTATTTACATCACCGATTATTTGCTGATCATCAACTAGTTACAGTATAAGATGGGGAGGATGAAAATTACATATTCTGACACTCCACTCCTTTTCATTTTTGTCAGGCATCAGCAAAAACACCCTGTGAGTGCATTAGTGTCTCTAGAATCAGTGATTGGGGTCAGGAGTGGATCCTTATTCTAGGACAGAGCACATTGGTCTTTAGCTATACACTATTTGTTTAATTTCAGAATTATTGTCAAAGAAGTACACGAATTTAGATAGGTTGTGACGTGACAGTCGTCAAGATAACGCATTACGTGCTGATTAGCCGAAATACCACTGAACACAACAATATTAAATTTAAATAGAAAGTTCTCTACAATTGAAGTTGCCCAATATTACGACAAATCATTCGATTCCGGTTCTAAGTTCGGTACTGTTTAGGATGACAATCAAGTATACAGAGCATGGTTAGTTTTTGTGACAAGATGAGCAAAAGATTACTGAAGCTTACTCGAGTTCACAGTGGACGCAAGCTGGAGAATCAACATGTTTATGCATTTGCTAATGGCATTTACCTTAGCTGCGGTGAACTGGCGGCTGTAGGGCTGCTCTCGCCATCTGAAAATCCCATAAAAAAGCTAAACTGCAGAAACAGTCCTACGTTTCTCGTTAAGCAAGAAAACGTGCACAGTCTCCTAGTTTGGAAATATGGTGATATACACGTACATAGATAGCGCAGCATGTATATTACAATGCCCTCTCAGTTACAGCAAGAACAATTAAATACGTGGCTGTTTCGTTTCTCCGCTGTTGGAGCTCTACGACTCTTCAGCTAATTTCTAGCTAAATGTCAGCCGAAGTGAACACAATGTCCACACAAAATTCCTCTTTTGGCGTCATACAGAGTGTGATGTGCTCTGTTCTACACTTGACATTGGTTCAGAGGAGGGTCCCCAAAGTTTTCGGTCTTGTGTCTTTTGTAGCAAACTCTTCCCCACCTGTGTCCTTTCGTGTTTCACGTCACAGCTTTTTCAGACAAATGGGAGCATTCTTTTCAGTTTGTGGAAACTACCTCTGCCAATCGCAAAGGGCCTACCTTCAAACTGCGTCGAAATTTCGCTCCTTTCTACTCCTTCCGAGTTTATTACAGCCAATCAGAAATTTTGTACCCGCTACTGACGCCTAAAAGTTACATGCATACATCACGAGCGCACCAAGGGCATTTCACGTGATCGAGTGTGTTGCTGGTTTGTTTGTATCCATCTGGAAATTCCCCAGCCCAGTTTTCTAAAGAATATCTCTGTAGCAAGCAGCACTAGCCTGCTACCTGCTCTCCTTGATGTATCAGCAGGCACGTTCATTGTTCCTTTCGCCATGTGTCACCATCTCCCTTTTAAAAGCATTCCGTCGTACTCGTACCATGATGGCGCAATGCGTCTGCTCCCAAACTAAAACGTTTCCACCAGCAGCTTTTTTCACATTTTGCTCATTGACATGCACGATTTGGGTTCGGCCTGTTAATACCATTGAATCGAGTGACATCCCTTTACATTACATACTTTACATTTTAATAGCCAAATCTGCTCATTATCGCCAAAGAATGTCAGGTGACATACTCATCTACTTTTTATGACATATAAAATCTCTCATGTAAGGTGCGAAATTGACAATTATTCCATTTACAACCTTACAATAAGTAATCAGTTAGCAGTGGTATACAGAAACTGGGGATTAAAGATTAATTAATCAGAAAACAGCATACTGCAATAATGATCCAGATGACTTATACATAGCAGGAAAGAGAATTAAGAAGGTCAGTACTCTTTTATTTGGTACCCATTTTAGAGATGGATGGAAAGTCAGGGATGGAAATTAATAAAAGAATTAGAATTGGAAGGAATGTCATTGGAATGCTTAATTCAGTCTTATGGAACAGAAATGTAATAAACTGAACTAAAATAATCATGTATAAATCAATACTAGAAAGCAAAATTATGTATTGACTGAAGACATGGACTACTAATCTGAAACACAAGAAAAACTGCAAGCAGTAGAAATTGACTTCTGGAGAAGATCACCAAGAGTTTCTACGAATGAGAAAGTAAGAAACGTTGAAATAATAAAGAGAATGGAAGAGAAAGAATATGTGACATAATGAATAAAGGAAGTTACAGTGGTATAGGCATAAAAGAACAATGGAGGAAGACGGAATATCAAAAATGATGCTGCAATAGAAACCAGAAGAAAGGACACCCTATGATCACCTGGTTTCAAAATGTTCTATTAACAATGAAAAGACTTGGTGCAGAAGAAGAAGATACACAACATCTAAACACTTGGAGGGACATCCTGAGGAGATAAATTATGATCTTGTTGTAACGGATGGTGATCTGTATGGGGAAAATGGCGCGTAAATGACTCAGGCTGTGCTGGGCTGCTGGAGAGAATAAGGAAGCAGTGCACTCTACTTATTTTTGAACATTTTGTTTATCACACTCATACAAAAAGACATCCTTCAGGCCATCTCACACAGTCCAGAAACCTGTAAACAACTTCTAAATAACGCTCTCCAGAGACGCAAACAACTCCTAATTTTCCCAAATAATTTCATTACACACTTTCAGACACCTCCTAACTAATGCAGCACAGGGATGTGTAGACATGCTCAATACTCGTTAACTGTCCAAATATCACATAGCACAGCCTACAGGCCCGCTCTCAAAATAATGCAATAAACATGCACAAGCACCCTACGCCAACCCTTGTCCAGTAGAGCATACAGGCAACCCCAACAAAGGGGGACGGCCGTCAACTGTCAAACCATGCACAGGTCCCCGCTCGGGTCCCACAAGCATGAGGCGGCCACATACCCCTTCATACTTCACACAAGAGAAATTCCTATCGCAATACGTATTCACCTAGACACAAGTCCTGGCGCGACCGGCCAAGGAGGCGCGTGCTGTCACAGTCGCGACCAGCCACCGAACGCAGATGAAAGTTGGCTGGCCATATTTTCCTGTACACACTCACACTTATACTGACGTCACTAAATTTCTAGATGCACTCACACGAGACACATCCGAGCAGCAGACAGAATAGCCCATGACAGAATAGCACAGGGCACATTGCTCCTAGCACGACATGAGACATCCACTGATTCAAATGGTTCAAATGGCTCTGGGCACTATGGGACTTAACATCTTAGGTCACCAGTCCCCTGTAACTTAGAACTACTTTAAACCTAACTAACCTAAGGACATCACACACATCCATGCCCGAGGCAGGATTCGAACCTGCGACCGTAGCAGTCCCGCGGTTCCGGACTGCAGCGCCTACAACTGCACGGCCACCGCGGCCGGCAGACATCCACTGAACCATACTTAACTACCCAGCGTGGCTCTCGCCTCGCCGCAAAACGTCTGCATGGCTACTCGCCATCTAAAACGTTCTCAATGTTATTCTTACGTCACATGGCTTTGTAAAAAAAAAAAAAAAAAGAGCCAAGTAGACCTCTCGGGAATAGTGTAGTGCCACAGAAATAGTTAACGCTCGCTTTCTACATGTCTCAGCTTGTACGCACGAAAATTCATACCCTAACAGAACCTCTTTACGAAAATAACATACAATTCACTCGTCCCAGCACACCTAATGTGATGCCCTTCCTGTGCTCAACATACGCAAACGTCCTCAATGCTATGTAGAGGGTCCTATATCCCAGCACAAACAGTATCAATCAATTGAACAATATGATTCGCTCTTATCTAATTTACCCACAGAATTATTTATACTGCCGATTTAGAAGCACTGTCCACATTTTTTCCTTCTGCAGGCCAGACTTTCAGGGGTTATTTTGCACAGATCGCCATATTGCACTGACAATTAAATCGTACGAACTACCATACATATTGTCAAATACGGAAAGATTCTTACTGTAGGATACACAGTCATCCTCTCTAGTCAGGCCATAACATAAGCCATAATAACTTTACAATGCGGTATATACACATTATACACGCTGTAAGCCACATTAACTTTACAATACAATATATACACCTTTTACACAAACATTAATTATCTTTTATATCTGTACAGCACCCGAAAAAAACTATGCCTACGCTCACACAGGCTATATGTCACCATGCACAGCAGATCGCGACTGTGACAGGGAGTGTATTCCTACCCGGTTGTGCTAGGACACGTGCCTAGGTGAACACGTATTGCGATAGGAATTTCTCTTGTGCCAAGAAAGAAAAGTGATGTGGCCGCATCATGCTTGTGGGACCTGAGTAGGAGCCTGTGCGTGGTTTGACAGCTGACGGCCGCACCCCTTTGTTGGGGTTGTCTGTGCATTCCACTGGACAGGGTTTGGCAGAGGGTACTTGCATGCATTGATTGCATTATTTTTGGAGCGGCATGTAGGTAGTGCTATGCATTATTAGGACAGTTTATGAGTACTGCGAGTGTCTATACATCCCTGTGCTGCATTAGTTAGGAGAAGTCTGCAGGTGTGTAATGAAATTATTTGGGAAAATTAAGAGTTGTTTGCATGTCTGGAGAAGTTGTTTATAGGTCTGTGGAATGTGTGAGATGGCCCGAAGGATGTCTTTTGTATGAGTGCGGTAAATAAAATGTTCAAAAACAAATAGAGTGCACTGCTTGCTTATTCTTTCCAGCAGTCCAGCGCAGCCTGAGTCATTTTCGCGCCACTTTCCCCACTACAGATCACTATCTGGGATTCTATGACGTAGAATCACATGAGTAATGCAGTAGCCAATAGGGGTGCAGCATTCTAGGGGTGGGAGGGGTGCTATGTGATGATTGAATGAGCATTGCACTCCTATTGGGAAAATGTGAAAATTATCATTTGATAACTGAATATAGAAATAGTACATTAACTTATGGAATATAATTAAAATTGAAATGGAATTAAGTACTTAGGTAATTGATAGGTTAGATGCTCGATGTGGGTGTCACATGTGTTCAGTTACATTCGTTAGGGTATCTGTGGTGAGGATATGAACGTGCAGACTGGAGGTTGTGACCTCAGCGGTCGCATGCTCACAGGCCGCAGATGCAAGAGAGAGAGAACAGACGATCTGGGGTTACGTAATTGGACTGTGCAGTGGTTGTGTGTCCTAGAGCACGTGGTGAAAAAATGTATGCAGCCATCTTGAATAATGGTACTTGCTTCATGACCAGACATCATGGTAGCGCCCTCTGGTGGCGACGATGTGAACTCCGGACCTCTTGGTGGACACACTGGGTAGCGCCATCTTGGATATCAGTACTTGCATCACCACTTGACGATCTAAGAGCGCCCTCTGCTGGTGGCGATCTGAACTAAGTCAGTTGGAGTCCAGACCCAGTGGCGAACACACCTGCTTCAAATTGGTCAAAAAATAAAGAAAAGTGCTTTTTTACAACGAATCCTTAGGTGGAGGAGTCGACTGAGGTTAGTACAAGTGTCCTTTCTTTCGCTCCAGCAGCGAAACCACAAGTGACCTATGTTCCCACCAAAATTGAAACCTTTGTAGGAGGAAATGGCGGTCGGGTGACTTACGTTAGTGGAGGTAGGCCAACTGTTCTATCTTCCCGCGATTTTCTTTGCTTAGTGGAGATAAGTGTGGTGTGGTGCTTTATACTGTTGAAATTTGAACTGCATGCCATTTTTCCTGTGCATGGAACTTACCTGCCAAAATTCAAACTTCCCACCAGAATCCGCCATCTTGAATGACGACACAGCCGCCATCTTGGATGACGTCATCGCCGCCATCTTGGATGACATCATCACCGCCATCTTGGATAACGGTACTTTGGGGTCGTATTACTTTGTTCCAATACTCATGACGTATTTAGAAAAGATGCCATATAAGGCAGAAGGCAGTGATCATGAAAAGACATTGTAAACAGCACTCAGAGGTTTTGTAGGTAATGTCAGATGCAATTCTGTCTTACTAAGCAAGTTAAAAGGTTTTACCTTCTAGTGGAGTGGACAAGCTGGCAGAATTTGTTGTGCATATCACAACATATTTGGGAAATAGTAATGTACGTTCAGTTTCCTGTGGCACTTCTTTACGACATAATCAGTATATGATACAAGGGCATGATAAGCGCTGGGAACACACACACACACACATTTGTCAGATGAGATATCTCTCCTGTACAACAAACCATCAACCTATGATTCATAATGTTTCCAGAATGAGATTTTCACTCTGCAGCGGAGTGAGTGCTGATATGAAACTTCCTGGCAGATTAAAACTGTGTGCCCGACCGAGACTCGAACACGGGACCTTTGCCTTTCGCAGGCAAGTGCTCTACCATCTGAGCTACCGAAGCACGACTCACGCCTGGTACTCATAGCTCTACTTCTGCCAGTATCTTGTCTCCTACCTTCCAAACTTTACAGAAGCTCTTCTGTGAACCTTGCAAAACTAGCACTCCTGAAAGAAAGGATACTGCGGAGACATGGCTTAGCCACAGGCTGGGGATGTTTCCAGTATGAGATTTTCACTCTGCAGCGCAGTGTGCGCTGATATGAAATTTCCTGGCAGATTAAAACTGTGTGCCCGACCGAGACTCGAACCCGGGACCTTTGCCTTTCACGAGCAGGTGCTCTACCATCTGAGCTACCGAAGCACGACTCACGCGCGGTACTCACAGCTCTACCTCTTCCAGTATCTTGTCTCCTACCTTCCAAACTTTACAGAAGCTCTTCTGCGAACTTTACAGAACTAGCACTCCTGAAAGAAAGGATACTGTGGAGAGATGGCTTAGCCACAACATGGGGATGTTTCCAGAATGAGATTTTCACTCTGCAGCGGAGTGTGCGCTGATATGAAACTTCCTGGCACATTAAAACTGTGTGCCCGACCGAGACTCGACTTGGGACCTTTGCCTTTCGCGGGCAAGTGCTCTACCATCTGAGCTACCGAAGCACGACTCACGCCCGGTACTCACAGCTCTACTTCTGCCAGTACCTTATCTCCTACCTTCCAAACTTTACAGAAGCTCTTCTGCGAACCTTGCAGAACTAGCACTCCTGAAAGAAAGGATACTGCGGAGACATGGCTTAGCCACAGGCTGGGGATGTTTCCAGACTGAGATTTTCACTCTGCAGCGGAGTGTGCGCTGATATGAAACTTCCTGGCAGATTAAAACTGTGTGCCCGACCGAGACTCGAACTCGGGACCTTTGCCTTTCGCGGGCAAGTGCTCTACCATCTGAGCTTCGATTTTTACCCTCCACGCTGCCCTCCAATACTAAATTGGTGATGCCTTGATGCCTCAGAACATGTCCTACCAACCGATCCCTTCTTCTAGTCAAGTTGTGGCACAAATTTCTCTTCTCCTCAGTTCTATTCAATACCTCCTCATTAGTCTACATTCCATGCAAATACTTTCAGAAACGACTTCCTGACACTTAAATCTATATTCGATGTTAAAAAAATTCTCTTCTTCAGAAATGCTTTCCTTGCCATTGCCATTCAACAATTTATATCGTCTCTACTTCGACCACCATCAGTTATTTTGCTCCAGAAATAGTAAATCTCATTTACTACTTTAAGTGTCTCATTCCTATACTAGTTCCCTCAGCATCACCAGACTTAATTCGACTACATTCCATTGTCCTCGTTTTGCTCCTGTTGATGTTCATCTTATATCCTCCTTTCATGACACTGTTCATTCCATTCAATGCTCTTATAACTCCTTTGCTGTCTCTGACAGAATTACAATGTCATCGGCGAACCTCAAAGTTTTTTGATTTCTTCTCCATGGATTTCAATACCTACACCGAATTTTCTTGTGTTTCCTTTACTGCTTGCTCAATATAGATTGAATAACATCGGGGATGCGCTACAACCCTGCCTCACTCCCTTCCCAACCACTGCTTCCGTTTCATGTCACTCGACTCTTACAACTGCCTTCTGGTTTCTGTACAAACTGTAAATAGCATTTCGCTACCTATTTTACCCCTGTCACCTTCAGAATTTGAATGAGAGCATTCCAGTCAACATTGTCAAAAGCTTTCTCTAAGTCTACAAATGCTAGAAACGTAGGTTTGCCTTTCCGTAATCTCTCTTCTAAGATAAGTCGTAGGGTCAGTAGTACCTCACGTGTTCCAGTTATCGATATATAACCCCCCCCCCCCACTCTATCAAGAACCACGGACCTTACCGTTGGTGGGGAGGCTTGCGTGCCTCATCGATACAGATAGCCGTACCATAGATGCAACCACAACGGGGGAGTATCTGTTGAGAGGCCAGACAAACGTGAGATTCCTGAATTTTTAATTAAAATTATCGAGAGATTATATATCGATAATTGTAATTAAAATTTTTGAAGGCTATTAATTATTTCCGATATTATCTATCACCTCTCCCCTGTCTGTATCAGCTGCACAGTGTTGTCATTCTCACCCTTAACCGTGATCTTTATATTTTCACTAAGTTAGTAAACAGTCTTTACTTCGCCTAAGAGGGGGAATGAACTTATATTTGCTGATTTATTTGGGGATTTTAATGTAGACTGTGAGGCAAACCCTCTTGGCTTTTGCAGCACTGAGGTACTGGTGATTGGGTAAAGTGGGAAGATTGGTTGTTATGTTACATTGTTCTTTCTATAGTAGTTTGTACAGTGCTTCTTACAAATAATATGTTTACATAATAACATCATAGATTTTTACATATTATAAGACATTTAAATACACTCCTGGAAATGGAAAAAAGAACACATTGACACCGGTGTGTCAGACCCACCATACTTGCTCCGGACACTGCGAGAGGGCTGTACAAGCAATGATCACACGCACGGCACAGCGGACACACCAGGAACCGCGGTGTTGGCCGTCGAATGGCGCTAGCTGCGCAGTATTTGTGCACCGCCGCCGTCAGTGTCAGCCAGTTTGCCGTGGCATACGGAGCTCCATCGCAGTCTTTAACACTGGTAGCATGCCGCGACAGCGTGGACGTGAACCGTATGTGCAGTTGACGGACTTTGAGCGAGGGCGTATAGTGGGCATGCGGGAGGCCGGGTGGACGTACCGCCGAATTGCTCAACACGTGGGGCGTGAGGTCTCCACAGTACATCGATGTTGTCGCCAGTGGTCGGCGGAAGGTGCACGTGCCCGTCGACCTGGGACCGGACCGCAGCGACGCACGGATGCACGCCAAGACCGTAGGATCCTACGCAGTGCCGTAGGGGACCGCACCGCCACTTCCCAGCAAATTAGGGACACTGTTGCTCCTGGGGTATCGGCGAGGACCATTCGCAACCGTCTCCATGAAGCTGGGCTACGGTCCCGCGCACCGTTACGCCGTCTTCCGCTCACGCCCCAACATCGTGCAGCCCGCCTCCAGTGGTGTCGCGACAGGCGTGAATGGAGGGACGAATGGAGACGTGTCGTCTTCAGCGATGAGAGTCGCTTCTGCCTTGGTGCCAATGATGGTCGTATGCGTGTTTGGCGCCGTGCAGGTGAGCGCCACAATCAGGACTGCATACGACCGAGGCACACAGGGCCAACACCCGGCATCATGGTGTGGGGAGCGATCTCCTACACTGGCCGTACACCACTGGTGATCGTCGAGGGGACACTGAATAGTGCACGGTACATCAAAACCGTCATCGAACCCATCGTTCTACCATTCCTAGACCGGCAAGGGAACTTGCTGTTCCAACAGGACAATGCACGTCCGCATGTATCCCGTGCCACCCAACGTGCTCTAGAAGGTGTAAGTCAACTACCCTGGCCAGCAAGATCTCCGGATCTGTCCCCCATTGAGCATGTTTGGGACTGGATGAAGCGTCGTCTCACGCGGTCTGCACGTCCAGCACGAACGCTGGTCCAACTGAGGCGCCAGGTGGAAATAGCATGGCAAGCCGTTCCACAGGACTACATCCAGCATCTCTACGATCGTCCCCATGGGAGAATAGCAGCCTGCATTGCTGCGAAAGGTGGATATACACTGTACTAGTGCCGACATTGTGCATGCTCTGTTGCCTGTGTCTATGTGCCTGTGGTTCTGTCAGTGTGATCATGTGATGTATCTGACCCCAGGAATGTGTCAATAAAGTTTCCCCTTCCTGGGACAATGAATTCACGGTGTTCTTATTTCAATTTCCAGGAGTGTACTTCATGACTAATATGCAGAAAAGGTCTGCCTATCATAAATAAGTATCTGCACTGTAGATATAGTTCATTTAAATACTTCGTCGCTAAATTATGCAGAATAAGTCTACCTATCAAAAATAAGTTCATTACAAGTATTTTACAGTTGTTCTAAAGTTGTCTAAAAGAACCATCTTCGGTCTTGAGCTTTATAGAGTTTTCAGGTGACTTCAGCTTGTCAACTCCGCGTCGCCTTCTCTTGAGGCCCTCCGTGCGGTTGCACAGGTGAAAGCAGAACCAATTTTCGTGAGGCCCTCCGTGCAGTTCGACGGGGGAATGCAGCAATTATTTGAGATGGGACTCATCTTTTCGAGCCGCCTCTTGAATAGGCTAGCGACTCGACAGACTGTTGTTAGTGTTGTCTGTATGCCGACTTCAATTATTTGTTCATTGCGGCAGCGCCTCCGCGAGACTGTTTCAACACACGTACCAACCTCCTCTTATGACTTGCGGAATACATTAGTTCAACTGACTATTTGCTGATATGTCTTTTCTTACAATTATTAATCAGCGGTAGACGATATATCTTGATCATTGGTGCATCTGGTTTCTTCTTGCTGATTGACGAAATACTTATTGACATCATCTTGTCTTCCATTGCTTTTAATGCATCATGGCTTTCTTGCGTGGGGTTTTATATTGCAGATGTTTCCCCCCGCAGGTTTCTTTCTTGGCATTATCGTCTTGACATAAGCAGCTTTAGACGAGGTTGTCATTGTTGCAATCATCTTAACGTCTTGGTTCCTAGCTGCGTGCAATTTCGTCCAACAGGATACTGGTACAGCATCTTGCATCTCGTTTCGTTTAGAAGTTCTCTGCTGCGGCTTAATATGCTGTCGTCCCATCAGAGAATTCAGGCAGCGAAAACACGTCATCTCGACCACCAGATAGTTGTGGCAGCCTCAGCATGTTGTCTTACCCCGTAAGATACTGCAGGCAGCGTCGGCGTGTATTCTCGCCTTACGAGGTACGTTGTGCAGCGCCGGCACGTTGCGCCGAGCTGACTCTCGAAGTCGCTGGTTCTGCAGAACTCAGACTCGCAGACAGCGTGGATACGGAACATAAAATTTGTGCATACATGCGGTAGCAACAATTGCATCGCTTCAAGACAAAAGAATGATAATTGGTCACATTTAAAATAGTTATCACCTTAGGAGCTCGTGAGCTTCACGAAATAATCTTAATGATAGCCATTTTTCATCAAATCACTCACCTCACTGTCTTTAACACAGATTCTAGATCGTCATGTATTAAATACATAATCACATCGGGTTCATTTTATAGTAACACTCACACTAATTACATTTAATAATTGTGCAACTAGTTACGTGACAGATTCCGTCCTTTCAGTTCTACCCACGTACAGTCGCAACACATGGTCGGTCAACGTCACCAATCACGAGCTCAGATTCTGACCTTTCAGTTCTAAACACGTAATGACATGACGTTTAATTAACCACTTCCTGCCGGCCGGGGTGGCCGATCGGTTCTAGGCGCTACAGTCTGGAACCGCACGACCGCTACGGTCGCAGGTTCGAATCCTGCCTCGGGCTTGGATGTGTGTGGTGTCCTTAGGTTAGTTAGGTTTTATGTAGTTTTAAGTTCTAGGTGACTGATGACCTCAGAAGTAAAGTCCCATAGTGCTCAGAGCCATGTGAACCATTTAACCACTCCATGAGCGTCACGAGTCCAGATTCTGTCTTTTTCAGTTCCGAACAAGTAAAACGCATGATACGATTCTCTCTCACACGTTATGATACGGTTACTTTTATCATTAAACACGCAGTCACACATCATCAAATGACCAGTTATATTACCGAGATTCTGATCTCACGTCAGTTCTTGACAACTGGTCAGTCACAGTCGGTGATCATATACTGCAAAAACTCTCACAGTTTGTTACACTGAATTAGGATTAACTCCCATTAAACAGGAAACAACTGACTGTTAACTTTTACGACAATTGTACTCGGACTACATACTGAATTACTGCTTCCGTACTCATCGTGCTTTTACATATACTGGTCTAAGAAACTGACTTTACATCAACATTCAACTTAATCCTACACTACTGGCCATTAAAATTGCCACACTACGAAGATGACGTGCTACACACCCGAAATTTAACCGACACTAAGAAGATGATGTGATATGCAAATGATTAGCTTTTCAGAGCATTCACACAACGTTGGCGCCGGTGGCGACACCTACAACGTGCTGACATGAGGAAAGTTTCCAACCGATTTCTCATACACAAACACCAGTTGGCCGGCGTTGCCTGGTGAAAAGTTGTTGTGATGCCTCGTATAAGGAGGAGAAATTCGTACCATCACCTTTCCGACTTTGATAAAGGTCGGATTGTAGCCTATCGCGATTGTGGTTTATCGTATCACGACATTGCTGCTCGCGTTGGTCGAGATCCAATGACTGTTAGCAGAATATGGAATCGATGGGTTCAGGAGGGTAATACGGAACGCCGTGCTGGATCCCGACGGCCTCGTATCACTAGCAGTCGAGATGACAGGCATCTTATCCGCATGGCTGTAACGGATCGTGCAGCCACGTCTCGATCCCTGAGTGAACAGTTCGACGACGTTTGCAGCAGCATGGACTATCAGCTCGCAGACCATGGCTGCGGTTACCTTTGATGCTGCATCACAGACAGGAGCGCCTGCGATGGTGTACTCAACGACAAACCTGGGTGCACGAATGGCAAAACTTCATTTTTTCGGATGAATCCAGGTTCTGTTTACAGCATCATGATGTCGCATCCTTGTTTGGCGACATCGCGGTGAACGCACATTGGAAGCGTGTATTCGTCATCGCCATAGTGGCGTATCACCCGGCGTGATGGTATGGTGCGCCATTGGTTACACGTCTCGGCCACCTCTTGTTCGTATTGACGGCACTTTAAACAGTGGACGCTACATTTCAGATGTGTTACGACCCGTGGCTCTACCCTTCTTCATTCGATCCCTGCGAAACCCTACATTTCAGCAGGATAATGCACGACCGCATGTTGCAGGTCTTGTACGGGCCTTTCTGGATACAGAAAATGTTCGACTGCTGCCCTGGCCAGCAAATTCTTCAGATCTCTCACCAATTGAAAACGTCTGGTCAATGGTGGACGAGCAAGTGGCTTGTCACAATACGCCAGTCACTACTCTTGATGAACTGTGGTATAGTGTTGAAGCTGCATGGGCAGCTGTACCTGTACACGCCATCCAAGCTCTGTTTGACTCAATATCCAGGCGTATCAAGGCCTTTATTACGGCCAGAGGGCCGGCCGGAGTGAGCGTGCGGTTCTCGGCGCTACAGTCTGGAGCCGAGCGGCCGCTACGGTCGCAGGCTCGAATCCTGCCTCGGGCATGGATGTGTGTGACGTCCTTAGGCTAGTTAGGTTTAATTAGTTCTAAGTTCTAGGCGACTGATGACCTCAGAAGTTAAGTCGCATAGTGCTCAGAGCCATTTGAACCATCTGAACGGCCAGAGGTGGTTGTTCTGGGTAGAGATTTCTCAGGATCTATGCACACAAATTTCGTGAAAATGTTATCACATGTCAGTTCTAGTATAATATATTCGTCCAATGAATACCCGTTTATCATCTGCATTTCTTCTTGGTGTAGCAATTTTAATGGCCAGTAGTGTAGAACATAAATTCTCTAACACTGCAAAAAACCATACATAAAACATGCACTACGATAGTTTCGTTACATTTACATGAAATTACACAGAAAGTATAACTTATCCTAAAGACAATAACTAAACTCTTCTTCCTCGTTTTCTCCTCATTCGTAATATTTCTTCTGGTCTTTATGAGAGAACAACCCTTTGGCAAGATTATGGATATCTCCCAATACATAGCTACCCAGAAATGATATATTGATTATCTTATACGTTCCCAGGATGCTTCCTTGTGGAACATTATTTCTACAGAACTACACACTGGATAGATGGATGAGACAGTTCCTTATGGATCTTTTCAAACATACCTACGTGTTCTATCCATCTATACTGGTTTTTCTCTATATATGTTCTAAAAAACCTATTGAAGTCCCGGAATACCCGCCCCATTGATTGTTTAAGGAACACACACCCTTCGCAGTGTCGAGCGTTACGCCTCGTTCTCGCATAAAATCCCATCCCCAAATACATGGGTAAATTAAATTTCGAGCCAACAGGCCGTGAATTTATTTTCTATTTGTTCTTTGAGTTTTTTTCTTTATTTTTTTCTAGAACTATAATTTTTATTTTTGGTATTTATTATTTAATAATTGATTATAGAGTGCTGATAAGTCATTCCCCTTGCGCTACTAATTCTACCCGTACTCGGGCTTTTATGGGTACAGACTGGGTTCCTATGGCTCCAGACAAAGTACGGTTTGCTACCAGTAATTCTGGCACCTTGTGTTTGCTATGCAAATGTTTATAAAGACCCATATTCTTCACACTAAAAGTTGCGCCAGTATCCAACAGGATGCTAATATTTTAATCTAAGATTTTAAATTTAACCACTTCAACCTGGATTATCTAAGAGTTCTTCTCTGATACTCATATCATCACTATACCTCAATACACACGCCTTTAAGATTTTATTGCCTTCCGTCTCTTGACCAGCTGCACTGGGAAAGCTCAGGGCAGCTGGTTTTAGTTCGTCACATCTGTTTGGTGGTTACCCGTTTAATCGAGTACAACCACGCGAATCCTAGAATTCTGACCATTCCATTCATAATTACTGTTAGTCGAGATATTCTAAGGCACAGACATTGGGGGCGTTGGTACAAATTGTCCGTTAGAAGTAATTACATTAGTGGGAGCCCCCCCCCCCCCCCACTGAATATTCGGTCCATTACCCCACTGAACACCCCTGCCTTGCGCTTGTCCTTGCTGTCCCGACTGCTCTTCGTACTTTCGTTTTCTATTAAAACCGTTTGAATTGTGTCCATTCTGATTCTGCTGATTTCTATTGCTGTATTCAGCGTTATTATTACGATTTTGTCAATTACTTCCGTAATTGTTATTAGAATTATTCTGTTTATAATTTTTATCTCCAGACTGATTACTATTATCCTGATTGTTGTACTTACTATTCTGATTTAGATTAACATAATATCGAGTGAGGTGGCACAGTGGTTAGCACACTGGACTCGCATTCGGAAGGACGACGGTTCAATCCCGCGTCCGGCCATCCTGATTTAGGTTTTCCGTGATTTCCCTAAATCTCTTCAGGCAAATGCCGGGATGGTTCCTTTGAAAAGGGCACGGCCGACTTCCTTCCCTAATCCGATGAGACCGATGACCTCGCAGTTTGGTCTCCTCCCCCAACACAACAACAACAACAACAACAATTAACATAATGACCGTTTCCATTGTCTTTCGTATTACTATTACTGTCATTGCCACTACAACAATTATTTTGTTGAGAGTTGCTACAATTAGTACAGTGAAATTCATACTCCATGCTTTTAGCGTCTTCCTGAATTACGTGCAGGGAATCAGTAACCGACAAAAATTGGTCAACATCGTCATCCGGTAGGTTTATTAATTTCTCGCGTAACAAATAAATAATTTTCGCTTGATAATTCCAATAAATTCTAAAGGTGGCAGGGGTAAAATACAGGGAGCGAAAAGCTATTTACAATTTGTACAGAAACCAGATGGCAGTTATAAGAGTCGAGGGACATGAAAGGGAAGCAGTGGTTGGGAAGGGAGTAAGACAGGGTTGTAGCCTCTCCCCGATGTTGTTCAATCTGTATATTGAGCAAGCAGTAAAGGAAACAAAAGAAATATTCGGAGTAGGTATTAAAATTCAGGGAGAAGAAATAAAAACTTTGAGGTTCGCCGATGACATTGTAATTCTGTCAGAGACAGCAAAGGACTTGGAAGAGCAGTTGAATGGAATGGACAGTGTCTTGAAAGGAGGATATAAGATGAACATCAACAAAAGCAAAACAAGGATAATGGAATGTAGTCTAATTAAGTCGGGTGATGCTGAGGGAATTAGATTAGGAAATGAGGCACTTAAAGTAGTAAAGGAGTTTTGCTATTTGGGGAGCAAAATAACTGATGATGGTCGAAGTAGAGAGGATATAAAATGTAGGCTGGCAATGGCAAGGAAAGCGTTTCTGAAGAAGAGAAATTTGTTAACATCCAGTATTGATTTAAGTGTCAGGAAGTCATTTCTGAAAGTATTCGTATGGAGTGTAGCCATGTATGGAAGTGAAACATGGACGATAAATAGTTTGGACAAGAAGAGAATAGAAGCTTTCGAAATGTGGTGCTACAGAAGAATGCTGAAGATTAGATGGGTAGATCACATAACTAATGAGGAAGTATTGAATAGGATTGGGGAGAAGAGAAGTTTGTGGCACAACTTGACCAGAAGAAGGGATCGGTTGGTAGGACATGTTCTGAGGCATCAAGGGATCACCAATTTAGTATTGGAGGGCAGCGTGGAGGGTAAAAATCGCAGAGGGAGACCAAGAGATGAATACACTAAGCAGATTCAGAAGGATGTAGGTTGCAGTAGGTACTGGGAGATGAAAAAGCTTGCACAGGATAGAGTAGCATGGAGAGCTGCATCAAACCAGTCTCATGACTGAAGACCACAACAACAACAACAATTCCAATAACCTCTCTATGACTAATGGGATTATCCCGATATCGAGTTTTATTGATGTACTTTTCAAAGTATTTTCGTAAAGTCCCTTTTTTAGGATTGTAAAATTCCGGACTATAAATTTCATTCCTTAATCGATCTTGTTTGCTTTGCGACCAATATTTCGTGATGAATAATTTTTCAAAATGTCTACATGTTCTGCTACTTTCAGCTGCTTCCGGTGTCCATAATGGAACTTCTCCACTGGTGTTCGACAGTATTTTATCTTGTTCCTCCCAAGATCGGGGAAATACCTTTCTGAAACTTTTTATAAACACCATTGGGTGTACACAATTTTTGTTGTTCGAAAATATTTGAAACTGCCTAGCTTTGAAAATACTGTTTTCAGCCTTAGAAGATGAAACAGTCCCCTTGTATCATAATATAGACCTTCAAGATCCGACTCATCGCTACTTCTACTGTTACTATGATCGCTCTCTCGCCACTTTCGCTTCCTAACGAGCGATTGATTTCTAGAATATAGCATTGGATATCTTTCAAATTGATTTTGTCTTTTAGGACTACCGTCACCTTTTGACAAACGATTAATTACATATTCCTGTCACATAGGCATCTCGGATAAAACTTTCTCCTTAATAAGATTGAATTCTGCTTTCATTTGTTCCACCTGTCTACCTCCTCGCGTCGCGCGCGGTGTATTTGGTTTATTCTGTTGCGTCACGTTGGCGATAGCGTTCTATACTTACATTTGAACTTCTCCCGCCTTTGCTTCTAATCATTCTGACAAATCCTCTCTATCTTAGTTGTCTGTTTACTAAGATAGCCATCAGTTACTAAGATAGTCATCAATAAACTCCTTTTTCCGAAGGTTCGCGTCGTTTCTCTTGTTCTCTTTCTCTAGCTCGCGTCGTTTATCTTGCTCTTAAATTTCTTCTCTAAAGTCTTTATCTCTAAGTTCATGTTGTTTGTTTTACTCTAATTGTTCCTGATTTTATTTCACCAAGAATTCAAACAGCTTACTTATACTGATATGTCCAGTCGGCATATTGACCACACTGGTAAGATTACTTTCCTCACAAGTATCTACAGTTTCAAACTCGCCACTTTCGTTATGGTCATTACTCCTTACCAGACTAGTTCTACTCATATTTGACATTTCACGTTCCAACACATCCTCTGTGCTATTAACATCTAAATTTTCCACGCGGATTTCATCCTCGCTCATACATTCTGTCCCTAAAGTTCCTAGACTTGTATCTAGATTCGATCTTAAATGGTATCCCCGTGTCATTGTTATCCATATTCGCTCTCAGAATAACACCAAAATAATAATACACAATAAATAAAATATAACTCTAACTACTTATACAGTTTCTGCGTCACGGACTTGGCCTCATTTATCCACGCAATTACAATAAAAAGGAAGCACAATGAGGTACTGTTCTTCCAGTAATAAAGTATCTTCACAAATATAAGTCCGAGCGGCAGTAGCACAAGTCACTTATTTCCTGCCTTCCGCACAGCTTCCGACGTCTTGTAGTTCCAGGAGGTAGGCGCCTCGATGTCGGCCGCACTCGCAGATGCGATCTACCGTCCGCAGTCAGCTCGTGTAGTTGCACGTACGTCGTAGGTTGTCGTAGTGGAGAATATGAAACATGAGGTTGGAAGTTTACAGCCGCTGTTCATTACGCAACCACAACAATAATATTTCACCACCGTTTATTATGTAATAATTGTTTTCACACCTTTCTTCGAGCCCCACATTGGGTGCCAGTTGTTGCCGCCCTCCGTTGATCTGCTGTCGTCGACTTCTCTGAGATAATATAATGATGTTGTTATCTACTGTATATGGCCGACTTTTCGTTACATCTACACATCAGATGGGGCAGCCGCAAACATCTTCACTGTAACGGCGACTAAATTTCGGGTTTTCATAATAATAATTAATGTTAACTTCTTGCACAGTGGATCACCCTTCATTTGTTGCTGCGTTACCGAAGACAAAAGAGTTCATAACGTCTTTAGATGGTAGTTATTATTTCAACTTCCTATTTCCGACGTCACTACTTATCTGCACTATTTCTGATTCTGTATTACGTCTGTCCGATTGAAAATGAAATGTGAAGTAGCTTTTAAGTCACAATTTATGCCTCGTAATATTTCATAATCGAACCTTCTGTCATTAAGAGATACTGTTTGCAGCTTGCCTATGATTATAGTTGACTAATACACACCCTATTATGGAAATCATTCATTTTAGTTTTTTATTAACAACATTTAATAAAAATCAAATGATCATGAATGATTGCGTTTTGTGTATAGAGAAAAGGAGGGTTGATCCTACAATTACTCTAAGCAATTACGGCAACTAAAATAGTTTATAGTTCGTCACTCAAAGATATTATAGCAAGAACTACGATCCATTACTATACTTCGATACAGTCATTCAAACTTTGTACGCTTTTATTTTCACAAAGCTAAGTGTCCAATTATGTTCTTACATTCAGTTTAACGTCCCATCGTATAGTCCACGTATTCTGTTATTAGTTATTCGGCATGTAATAGGGTGTAATACTGAGCACTACTTCCTTCGCGCACACAATTCCTCAGATATTCTTAGTCCACGACCTTACGGCAAAGATCTACCTAGATCTTAGTATAAGATTCAACGTAAATCTGTCCCATATAAATTAACTATAGTCACTTTTCTTGCAGTTTAACAGAAGTGCCCTGATTCCTTCCGTAGCATATCACACACAAATGCTGAGGCGCTAATTTTCTGCGGGCGTCATTCTGATGAGAATTTATAAATCAATCATTTTAATTAAAATTTTTCAATGCTATTAATAATTTCCGATGTTATGGATCAACTCTCCCATGTATGAGAATAAGCCTCATAATATTGTTCTCAATTAAAAGAGCGGTTATAGATTACTTAAAGCAATTTTTTTTATGTAACAAAGTTTCAATTGCAGTCAGTCATTTATTTAACCAGCAACTTCATTTAACTTTGCTTTTAAAATTTAGTATTTCAGAATAAGTAACTGCAAACTCATTGCTTTTGATTCATTTATTTTCTAGTGAACTGTTGTGTTGTGGGAAAGCGCGATAACCTTCTGCTGCCAGGCCAGTGATTACTTGCTTAATTTTATTTTCCGTTACGTATCTTAAGGTTCAGGATAATCATTGCCCTAGTGGGCTGGTGATTGTTTAATTACTCTTTTTTACTAGTCAGTATTTTTGTACTATCAGAATTTTTTGTATTTAAATATTACGTGGTATCGTTTTCCTCCCTGTGTTGCTCCTGAGCGACTGCACTATATTACATCCACTTCAAAATTATTACCAGTAGGATTAGATAAGGGTTAGAATAGATTCTGCCTTCAGAAGGGTTTGTTGTGCACTTTCCTCCTACTAACTGGTATTATTTTCCTTCGGCTCACTGTAAAATTTCATTAGGCGTAAGCGATCACGGTCAATTATATCGCAGTCCAGAAGGTCGATTAGGAAGGGGAGGTCTACATCGACATCTACATCCATACTCCGCAAGCCACCTGACGGTGTGTGGCGGAGGGTACTTTGAGTACCTCTATCGGTTCTCCCTTCTATTCCAGTCTCGTATTGTTCGTGGAAAGAAGGATTGTCGGTATGCCTCTGTGTGGGCTCTAATCTCTCTGATTTTATCCTCATGGTCTCTTCGCGAGATATACGTAGGAGGGAGCAATATACTGCTTGACTCCATATGATTAATAGAAATAAGGTAGTATTCATGGTTTCTTCTCTTTGATTCATGCTTTCTGATTTTTGCAACATCAGTGCAAGAGGATCCTGCGCTGAAGTAACAGATTTAGTTGTAGCGGCTGATGTTACATTATCTACAACGACAATGGGGCTAGAAATCATTGCATCTGGATCAGTTGCTCGATTAACATTCATAGTATTAACTTCAGCAATAGACCTAGTGGTCATGATACTGGATTCCGAACATGCGCCCTTTTCAACTGGCGACGTATTACTACTAGCTGCAGCTGTGTATACATCAGCTGACACGCCTTTAACCATCTGAATATTTTCATTCGCTGTAATAGTTTGTGCCAATTTCAGAGACTGCTGGTGAGTTAACACCGTAGCAAGGGACAGTTACTTTTTAAAACCTTATCACTTTTATGTAATACATCTCGTTAATGTACTTGATAAAATGCATCTTTGGTAACATATGCCGACCTCACTGGTCAATAGGGCGCACTGAACTATGCGGATAGGGCATCTTGCGAAATTTCTACAGACTGTAGTTTTAATTACAAAAAATTCAAAAAATCTAACTAAATGCAGAAGAACAAGTCTCAACGATCAGGAAATTTATTTCTACTGAAACAGGTCTACTGAATTTAAAAGCACTGAGTGAAACTGTTTTGTTACTTGGTGCTGTATATGTCGACTATCGATATGACAGTAAATTCTTATCTCTTTAATAGACTCTTCCTCTTCTTCTTGCCTTTTTCTTTTTGCGTAGTTTAGTACATTTCATTCTTCCTTTCTCGTCAAATTTCTCAGTGTACTCAATCAACGGCTCATCGATTTATAGTTATAGTACATTCCATGTAAGAAAATTATTACAGTGTATATGTTACTGTCAAAGTACGATAATTGGTAAATCCTAGAAGTAACCGGTGAAACCAACGATTTACCGTCGCGGAGTGGTGAAAGTCCGAAATTTCTCTTTATATGCATAGATTTCGAACTTTATCCAAGAGACATTGGTAAATTTTAGGATTTACCAACGCAAACAGGTAAAAGCTGGATCGAAGACTCCTGCCTCCGTCGTGCAGGTTCAGACGAGTTTCGTTGTTGTCAATTTTGTGTTGAGATAAGTTTCTTCGTTGGCAATCATGAGTTCTCAGTCTGCTCAACATTGCGTAGTTTTAGTCAGTATCGAGGACTGTGCGTATGGTCATATTTGTGATTCGTTTTAGTGGTGGTTCTTCTGCAGCTTTGCATCAGATTGAGTGTTATTATGCGTAACAGATTTTACGAATTGAAACTTCCTGGCAGATTAAAACTGTGTGCCGGACCTCGACTCGAGCTCGGGACCTTTACCTTACGCGGGCAAGTGCTCCACCAACTGAGCTACCCAAGCATGACTCACGCCCCGTCCTCATAGCTTTACTTCTGCCAGTATCTCGTCTCCTACCTGCCAAACTTTACAGAAGGTCTCCTGCGAGCCCTGCAGAACTAGCACTCCTGAAGGAAAGGATATTGCGGAGACATGGCTTAGCCGCAGCCTGGGGATGTTTCCAGAGTGAGATTTTCACTCTGCAGCGGAGTGTGCGCTGATATGAAACTTCCTGGCAGATTAAAACTGTGTGCCGCTGCAGAGTGAAAATCTCATTCTAGATTTTACGAATTTTCAAGTGAATCAGTGAGTAAGAAGGACAACAATTTTTATGTAACTGCTGAGCAATATATTATTCTAAGTGAAGTGAAAAATGCAAAAATCGTTTCCAATAAAAAACCTGTTCACTACAGACGTTTGAAGCGATATGATGTTCTCAACATCGGAGGTGAAGCGAAACTCATGGCATCGGTGTCTTCTGGAAAAGAAGAAATTCGTTATTACGTTCGTTTTGATTAACTGTTTAACATACTACGTGAGACCAACATTGCTATAGACCATGGCGGAAGAATACGGATGGTTGTGGAACTGAATCGTAAGTACAAGAATGTGACTGTTGAATCAATCGTTGCTGATTGAAATTATGTGATCCATGTCAGAAAAGCAAAAAACATAGAAAAGGGGTGTTATAGTGAAACCTATCATACACAGTGAAATGAATTCACGATGGCAAATTGATTTAATCGAGATGTAGGCAAACCCAGACAATAATTCGAAGTTCATACTTGTATGCCAAGATCATTTGACAGAATTTGTTATCTTCTGCGCACTAACTTCGAAAAGGGCTGATGAAGAAGCATATCATCTTTTAGACATTTTTACCAACTTCGGTGCCCCAAGTATCATTCACTCTGATAATGGTAGAGAGTTTTGTAATCAAGCCATTCAAAGTTTAGGTGGGTTGTGGAGTGATATAAAGACAGTCTATGGGAAGCCAAGGCACAGTCAGCCTCAGCGATCAGTCGAAAGAGCAAATCAAGATATCGAAAATATGTTATTACCATGGATGGAAACAAACGAAACTTCAAAATTGTCTGAAGGACTGAGGTTTGCGCAAGCAATGAACAATAGGGCTTATTATGTAGGGATCTTCCCCCTATGAACCATGGACCTTGCCATTGGTGGGGAGGCTTGCGTGCCTCAACGATACAGATAGCCGTACCGTAGGTGCAACCACAACGGAGGGGTATCTGTTGAGAGGCCAGACAAACGTGTGGTTCCTGAAGAGGGGCAGCAGCCTTTTCAGTAGTTGCAGGGACAACAGTCTGGATGATTGACTGATCTGGCCTTGTAACGCTAACCAAAACGGCCTTGCTGTTGTGGTACTGCGAACGGCTGAAAGCAAGGGGAAACTACAGCCGTAATTTTTCCCGAGGGCATGCAGCTTTACTCTATGAGTAATTGATGATGGCATCATCTTGGGTTAAATATTCCGGAGGTAAAATAGTCCCCCATTCGGATCCCCGGGCGGGAACTACTCAAGAGGACGTCGTTATCAGGAGAAAGAAAACTGGTGTTCTACGGATCGTAGGGTGGAATGTCAGATCCCTTAATCGGGCAGGTAGGTTAGAAAATTTAAAAAGGTAATTGAATAGGTTAAAGTTAGATATAGTGGGAATTAGTGAAGTTCAGTGGCAGGAGGAACAAGACTTTTGGTCAGGTGAATACAGGGTTATAAATACAAAATCAAATAGGGGTAATGCAGGAGTAGGTTTAATAATGAATAAAAAAATAGGAGTGCGGGTAAGCCACTACAAACAGCATAATGAACGCATTATTGTGGCCAAGATAGACACGAAACCCACGCCTACTACAGTAGTACAAGTTCATATACCAACTAGCTGTGCAGATGATGAAGAAATTGATGAAATGTATGAAGAGATAAAAGAAATTATTCAGGTAGTGAAGGGAGACGAAAATTTAATAGTCATGGATGACTAGAATTCAACAGTAGGAAAAGGAAGAGAAGGAAATGTAGTAGGTGAATATGGATTAGGGCTAAGAAATGAAAGAGGAAGCCGCCTGGCAGGGCATAACTTCATCATAGCTAACACTTGGTTCAAGAATCATGAAAGAAGGTTGTATATATGGAAGAACCCTGGATATACTAAAAGGTTTCAGATAGATTATATAATGGTAAGACAGAGATTTAGGAACCAGGTTTTAAATTGTAAGACTTTTTAGGCGCAGATGTGGACTCTGGCCACAATCTATTGGTTATGAACTGTAGATTAAAACTGAAGAAACTGCAAAAAGGTGGGAATTTAAGGAGATGGGACCTGGGTACACTGAAAGAACCAGAGGTTCTGCAGAGCTTCAGGGAGAGCATAAGGGTAGTATTGACAGGAATGAACATCAAGAGCTCAGATGGAAACCCAGTTCTAAGCAAAGAAGGGAAAGCAGAAAGGTGGAAGGTGTATATAGAGGGTCTATACAAGGGCGATGTACTTGAGGACACTATTATGGAAATGGAAGATGATGTAGATGAAGATGAAAAGGGAGATACGATACTGCGTGAAGAGTTTGACAGAGCACTGAAAGACCTGAGTCGAAACAAGGCCCTGGGAATAGACAACATTCCATCAGAACTAATGACGGCCTTGGGAGAGCCATTCCTGACAAAACTCTACCATCTGGTGAGCAAGATGTATGAGACAGGCGAAACACCCTCAGACTTCAAGAAGAATATAATAATTCCAATCCTAAAGAAAGCAGGTGTTGACAGATGTGAAAATCACCGAACTATCAGTTTAATAAGTCACAGCTGCAAAATACTAACGCGAATTCTTTACAGACGAATGGAAAAACTGGTAGAAGCCGACCTCGGGGAAGATCAGTTTGGATTCCGCAGAGATGTTGGAATACTGACCCTACGACTTATCTTAGAAGCTAGATTAAAGAAAGGCAAACCTACCTTTATAGCATTTGTAGACTTAGAGAAGGCTTTTGACAATGTTGACTGGAATACTCTCTTTAAAATTCTGAAGGTGGCAGGGGTAAAATACAGGGAGCGAAAGGCTATTTACAATTTGTACAGAAACCAGATGGCCAGTCAAGGGACATGAAAGGGAAGCAGTGGTTGGGAAGGGAGTGAGACAGGGTTGTAGCCTCTCCCCGATGCTATTCAATCTGTATATTGAGCAAGCAGTAAGGGAAACAAAAGAAAAGTTCGGAGTAGGCATTAAAATCCATGGAGAAGAAATAAAAACTTTGAGGTTCGCCGATGACATTGTAATTCTGTCAGAGACAGCAAAGGACTTGGAAGAGCAGTTGAACGGAATGGACAGTGTCTTGAAAGGAGGGTACAAGATGAACATCAACAAAAGCAAAACGAGCATAATGGAATGTAGTCGAATTAAGTCGGGTGATGCTGAGGGACTTAGATTAGGAAATGAGACACTTAAAGTAGTGAAAGAGTTTTGCTATTTGGGGAGCAAAATAACTGATGATGGTCGAAGTAGAGAGGATATAAAATGCAGACTGGCAATGGCAAGGAAAGCAAGAAGAGAAATTTTTTAACATCGAGTATGGATTTAAGAGTCAGGAAGTCGTTTCTGAAAGTATGTGTATGGGGTGTAGCCATGTATGGAAGTGAAACATGGAAGATAAATAGTTTAGACAAGAAGAGAATAGAAGCTTTCAAAATGTGGTGCTACAGAAGAATGCTGAAGATTAAATGGGTAGAACACATAACTAATGAGGAGGTATTGAATAGAATTGGGGAGGAGTTTGTGGCACAACTTGACTAGAAGAAGGCATCGGTTGGTAGGACACATTCTGAGGCATCAAGGGATCACCAATTTAGTACTGGAGGGCAGCATGGAGGGTAAAAATCGTAGAGGGCGACCAAGAGATGAATACACAAAGCAGATCCAGAAGGATGTAGGCTGCAGTAGGTACTGAGAGATAAAGAAGCTTGCACAGGATAGAGTAGCATGGAGAGCTGCATCAAACCAGTCCCAGGACTGAAGACCACAACAAGAACAACATGTAGATGTTCACAATATGAAGCCTGTTAGCGGTCAAACGTCCCTTCCGTATCGAGAACGGTATACCTTTGCCTCACGCAGGTCGCATTAGGTACTATCGATAGTCGAGCACCCGATGCGCCAGAGTAATCTGTGTTGAGACTCCGAGTAAGTAAGTTGTTGACTGTTAAACGAGCAGGGCGGAATTTGGCGGGACGGCCGACCGCAATTACAAGTTTTTAACGACTGTGTGCGTCACCCAATGCCGTGGGCCTGACCTCCAGCAAAAACGGAAATGTCATTAATTGAGCGATTTGTGGATGTGTTTGGGTGTTCATTTGTGCACCGTGATTACACGAAAACCGTGCTAGGCACCAACGATCTGGATTGCACAGAGGATTGTGCAATTAGTGCTACATGAGGAATATCGGCGTGTGACGATATTAATAGGCGACCTGTGATGAGTTAACCGTTATTACACTATGTGATCAAATGTATCCGGACACCTGGCTGAAAATGACTTACAAATTCGTGGAGCCCTCCATCGGTAATGCTGGAATTCAATATGGTGTTGGCCCACTCTTAGCCTTGACGACAGCTATCACTCTCGCAGGCATACGTTCAATCAGGTGCTGCAAGGCTTCCTGAGGAATGCCAGCCCATTCCTCACGGAGTGCTGCACTGAGGAGAGGTATTTATGTCAGTCAGTGAGACTTGGCACGAAGTCGGCATTCGAAACCATCCCAAAGATGTTCTATAGGTTTCACGTCAGGACTCTGTGCAGGCCAGTCCATTACAAGGATGTTACTGTCGTGCAACCACTCCGTCACAAGCCATGCATTATGAACAGGTGCTCGATCGTGTTGAAAGATGCAAGCGCCATCCCCAAATCGTTCTTCAACAGTGGGAAGCAAGAAGGCGCTTAAAAATCAGTGTAGGCCTGTGTTGTGATAGTGCCACGCAAAACAAGGGGTGCAAGCCTCCTTCATGAAAAACACGACCACATCATAACTCCACCACCTCCGAATATTACTGTTAACTTCACCGGGCATTCGCCATACCCACACGCTGCCATCGGATCGCCACATTGCGTACCGTGATTCATCACTCCACACAACGTTTTTCAGCTGTCCAATCGTCCAATGTTTACACTCCTTACAGCAAGCCAGGCGTCGTTTGGCATGTACCGGCGTGATGTGTGGCTAACGAACAGCCGCTCGACCATGAAATCCAAGTTTTCTCACCTTCCATCTAACTGTCATATTACTTACAGTGGATCCTGATGCAGTTTGGAATTCCTGTGTGAAGGTCTGGATAGTTGTCTGTCTATTACACATTACGACACTCTTCAACTGTCGGCGGTCTATGTCAGTCAACAGACGAGATCGGCCTGTACCCTTTTGTGCTGTAGGTCTCCCTTCACGTTTCCAGTTCGCTATCACACCGGAAACAGTGGACCTAGGGATGTTTAGGAGTGTGGAACTGTAACATACAGATGTATGACACAAGTGACACCCATTCATCTGACCATGTTCGAAGCCCTTGAGTTCTGCAGAGCGCCCCATTCTCCTCTTTCACAATGTCTAATAACTACTGAGGTAGCTGATATGGAGTATGGGACAGTAGGTGGCAGCACAATGCACCTAATATGAAAAACTGTTGTTTTTGGGGGTGTCCGGATACTTCTGATCACATAGTGTATTTTGTCAGACGAAGGGAGTAACTGCCTCAGTCTTGCATCTACATCTACATCACACTTAAGTGCCTGGCAGAGGGTTCATCGAACCATTTTCCTGTGATGTGTGGTGCCAACATAGTAGGGTTTAGACTGTGTTCTGGACGACAAACCCCGCTGAGATGAACCGAAATGAAAATAGTTTTGTTACAATATGATTCAGTAGATACCCAGTGTTTTATAGTTCATCAATTGCAGTGGAGAGGAGTTTCGTTATACCTATATGTGATGATATTGTTTCAACAGATTTCAATTTTGAGTGGTGTCATTAGGATAGTTTGTAATTTAGATGTAACCTGTTTTGTAGAGGCAGTTTATAACTGGAGTCGGAGGATTTACCACTGAATTTGTAAATTTCATTGTACTTGAATTTAATGTTTATTCTCTTTATATCACTGTGAACTCTGTCTATGTTCTTTTGCACCTCCGGTTTCAAAGAAGTCCTTTTTTACGGGAGGGGGGAGGGTGTAAGGGGTCAACCGTCCCTTCCGTATTGAGAACAGTATACCTTTGCCTTACGCTGGACGCAGTAGGTACTATCGATAGTCGAGCGCCCGGTGCGCCAGAGTAGTCTGTGTTGAGACTCCGAATAAGTAAGTTGTTGACTGCTAACGAGCAGGGCGGATTTCGGCGGGACGGCCAATTGCATATACAAGTGTTTAATGGCTGTTTGCGTCACCCAACGCCGTGGGCCTGACCTCCAGCAAATACGGAAATGGCATTAATTGAGTGATTTTTAGATGTGTTTAAGTGTTCATTTGTGCACCGTGATTACACGACAACCACGCCGGGCACCAACGATTTTGATTGCACTGAGGATTGTGCATTCAGTGCTACGTGAAGAATATTGGCATGTGACGATTTTAATAATCGACCTGTGATTAGTTAACCGTTATTATTTTGTCAGACGAAGGGAGTAACTACCTCAGTCGTGACGTTTAGACAATATATATAGAACCATAACAACAAAGTATTTACTGATTATTGCTACCTGACATCCTAATTAGCTTTGTTGGATTTGAAAAGAAACAACTCCGGTGCAAATATTAACCATCAGCCTTTATCAGTTGCACACTGTCAAACTATTCTAAACTGTTAGGCTATAGTCCACTAGTCAATAACAGTGGGTTAATAAGGGAGTGTTTCAAGCCCTGTTTGGGGTTCCAATGAAAATGGGCATTGCGACCTCAGTTGTTCCACGTGATTTGATAAAAAATATAAACACCGAAGAAGACTTGCAAACAATGTTAAACACTACTTCCACTGACTCACAGTAAATTGAAAATGATGGCCAAGGAATTGATGCCAGTGAATCAAGTACTGAAACAGAAGGAACGGAGGTAGAAAATGCGGCAGCAGCAGGTGAGGAAGCACCAGAGACACAGGATTTGATGACAGTTAACAACGAGACACCAGCACCAACTAATGGTTGTGACAAAATGCTGACAACTTCCAACAGTGTTGATAAAGTGAAACGGATTCGAGAAGCTGCCAAAGAAGGTCTTCAATTACAGGCAAAGAAAATGAAAGCAACCCCATGTAACAAAATTCCAAAACCTTCAGTTAGACAGAATGTCAGAATTAAAGTACCAGATGTAAACACGGCAAAAATTGATGCAAAATCTGTAATAGCAGTAGTGATAAATATTCAGGATGACGAATTTTATCATGTTGGTACCAAAACTGGTAAACTGAAGTCATTGTACACCAGGAACCAATTTACATTGTGCAAGGAAAATTTTATCAACGTCAAAGAAGTAGAAACAGATAAAAAATAGTCTAAGGGAAGTGGTTGCCAAACAATCTTTTCTTGGAGGACAAGGGCTCAAAAAGTGCAATTGCTTAAAAAAGGTGTTCAACTAAAAAATGCTTGTGTAAATCGTCTTCCATATTATGTAATTCGAAATGCCACAATAGTCAGCCTTGTTGTAACAAAAATCAAAGTTCACAAGGTAACATTTTTACAACGTTTTTCATTAATATGGAATATTGCACATTATAATCACATTGGAATGCAAGAATGTATAAAATTCATAAATTTACAATAAATACGAACTATTTCAATAAATTGCTAAGCTGATTTTTTAATTACTATGGTTTAACCAGCTGGTATGGGTACGTTTAAAATTTACCAATGTCTCTTGGTAAAAGTTCAAAGTCAATGCATAAAATAAGAGATTTTGGACTTTTACCACACCATGATGGTAAGCCTTAGGTTTCATGAGTTAATTCTACGATTTACCAATTACCTTACTTTTAAAGTAACATACAGCACAAAATTCAAGTCCTGTTATGGTCGGATGTATAACTCTCCCTTTCAGACCGAGAGGAAGAGTTGTATTGGCAAAAAACAAATATTGTTAATTACTGCGATTTGGAGATTGAGATATGTAGAACCATTGTCGGCTGCCGGCCGTTGTAGCCGAGCGGTTCTATGCGCTTCAGTATGGAACCGCGCGACCGCTACGGTCGCAGGTTCGAATCCTGCCTCGGGCATGGATGTGTGTGATGTCCTTAGGTTAGTTAGGTTTAAGTAGTTCTAACTTCTAGGGGACTGATTACCTCCGATGTCAAGTCCCATAGTGCTCAGAGCCATTTGAACCATTTTAAAAGGTTCCCAATTTCTAATTCGCGACCGCACGATTGATAATTATTGCAGGCACGTCAATTTGATCACGTTAAGACATCGGACTTCGAAGAGAATTAATAACTGCAGGCTCTAAAAAAGTTTTCTACTGTTAGTACCGATTTGCCTGAGACGTAAAAAATAGCTTCTAATTGTTTGTTGGCAAGCCTTTATTCCACAACGCGTTACAAGTACTTACAAAAACTCAGCTCCAGGTCCGTCAGCTATGAAAATGGTAATTATTATTGTCTGAAAAAAAAAGAAAATTGCACAATTTCATGTTAACACAGTTATTATTAACGATAGTTACAAATGCTTACATAGGCAATGGCCAAGGGAGGAGAGGGAGAAGTGTCTGTTTTTAGAGAACAAGTCAGAGAGAGTCTCTTAAAAACAAGTGATGAACAACTTAGAAACTTTCTCAGATAGCCTTTTTTTCATTTAATCACAATCACTGACATACACTAAGTACATACAGTACAAAATACAAATCAGTTTACGTACCCTTTCAAGAAGTAATAATCTGGGAAATTGATGGGTTTATTTTTATGGTTTATCCGATACTGTAGGTCTAGGACAAGGATGCCGCTTATGACCCGCCATTGATCTGATAGTGCCTCATTCCCTCACCGCTCGTTCTTATAATTTTGTTTTACTCGTGTTTGATCTCTCCTGGACAGGAGAGGGCGGACTCTAGCATACATAGTTCTTTTGAGCCACGCCAGTCTAGCTGGTATTGGGCAGGGGGATCCCAATACGGAATAATAACTTGTCTTTCATGATTTAAGTAATGAAAACTACATCAGTTAGATGAGTAGCATAACGCATTTAGAACATTTATTTTCATTTTCAAGTGCGTTTGTTTACATGGATATGTTTGGTGATGTTTTCCTGTGTAATTTTCTGTCTCTCTTGCGTCTTTTTGAAGGTAAGCTACAATCGGAAAAGTGAACAAAATGTAATGTAAATGGTAATGTTAGGAATGGTATTTTTCTTTGTCTACTAATAGTTATTATTCCTCCCGCATTATACAGAATTTCACACACATACAAAACATGCTACAAAGATATTATGGCTTCACAAGAGTTTGTACACAGTCAGAGTTGTTAATGTTTTGGGTTACATAATCTACTTATATGAGGCTGCGGATTATACACCAAAGACACAAATAACATTATAAATTTGTTTAATATTGTAGGCAAGAAAATAAATTTCACAGTAGAATGCCATGGAAAGAGTAGCATTAATTTTCTGGATTGTGCGTAGAAAACGAAAATAAGGGGTGCAGTTTCAAAACATACAGAAAAAAAGATAACCTCCAGCAACACAATCCCTCCCACATTGTGTCACCCTAATGTACACAAGAAAGCTGCATTCAAAACGATGATACACACAGCACACAAAATTCCAGTGAACAAAGAGGACAGAGACAAAGAATTAAACATCGTTAAGAAAACTACAGGTGCCAATGACTTACGCAGCTCAGTGATAGTATGTAAAGTCAAATAACAAAAAAGAAAGATATTCCGGGATCTTTAGAAGAAACCAATGCTGCAATCAAACGTACGTCTAACATACCTTACATAGATAACATTTCTCTAGAAATAACAAACCTACTTAGGATACATAAAGTGAAGATATGTATCTCCACAAATAACAACAAATAACATACCTTAAAAAATAAGAAAAAGATAAATTCTAAGACTCACGAATATACAAAATAACATGTCAAACTTGCTCAAGCTACTACATAGGGCAAACTGGCAGGAATTTTCAAATTAGATACATTGAACGCATCAACTGTTACACACACAATCGGTTTACAAAATCAGCAATAGCAACACACACAAGAAACACTGGACACTCATTCGAAATCATAGAAGACGATCTTAAGTTATTCCACCGCTTCCAAAAATCTCATTCAATGGATTTAATGGGGGAACTTGAAATTTTTGCACACCAAAAAAAGCAAGGAAAAAAATTCTCAATAACAAGGTAGATAGGCGATCAGTTATTTTCTTCAAATGTTTCTTCTGCATGTGCTAACTGTAAAAATTTTCATAAATATGTACATTTCCTCATTAGGAGAAAAAATGTACTCGATAATTTAGTAATCAATAGTGGTAAAATATATTTTACAATTTACAACCTTGTATAGGCCCCTACATATATAATGTAGTCCAAAACACTGTAACAACTCTGACTGTGTACAAACTCTTTGCGAGGCCATATTGTCGTAATATCTCAGTAGCATGTTTTGCAAACATTGTAAGTGATGATATGCGTGTGTGCGACATTCCGTATAGTGAAGGAGGTACAATACCTGTAAGTCGACAAACAAAAATACCACATCTAAATTAGCGTTTAAAAACACTCAAAGATGTGTTTTGCCCGATTTTCCGATTACAGTCCGCCTTCAAAAAGAGGCAAGAGAGGCAGGAAACTATACATGTAGACATCACTAAAAACACATTCATGTAAACAAATGCACAAATTCCCTTGAAAATGATAATAAATTTTATAAACGCATTGTTCTAAGCATCAAAAATATACGTAACTGAAGTAATTTCAATTGATCAAATCATGAGTGACACAGTTGTAGGCTTTTCTGAAACATCTAATATGATGAACGAAATTAAGTTAATGTGCACTTGCGACTGCAGGGAACGACATGTTTCTGTACAAATATATTGCTGTAATTAAATTTGTTAAATAAAATAAATATTTGTCTGGTCTCATGAAACCTCTTCTCCTTATCCTACTGAGCCCAAATTCCGCAAGTTAATTTTTACATGCAATGGAACTGAACCGAGGGCTAGTATAAAAAATGTATCAAAAAATTTTAAAAAAGGTACCAAACAAGAGCAGTAAAGCTGCGAAGACAGCCTGAATTTCCACGTTAGTCAAGGCACCACAAATTTCTATATGATTCGACGTAAGGAATCATTAAATATTACACTTTCTCCAAAATTAGGAATGTAGCTCTTCTGGAGTTAAACGCATCTCCTTTTTTTAGTCATTTTTACATGTTATTTATGTTCTGTCGTACTTATTCATTGACGCGTAAACAAAGGAACGTCGCAGAGCATTGGAAGTCGAAAGAATTACGGGAATAATTGACGAAACACTCGAATTACCGCGCCTTAAACAGCCACCAACTTCGAACTGAGTGCTTCTGGGCCGTCTCTCGTAAGAATCGCTTTGATTTATCGAATGTGCTGAAACACGGGATTTATTCGATTTATCGATAGTTTTTCAAAGGAACGGGCAACTAATCTGAATTATCGAAAAATTCTATTTATTGCAGTTTGTATTAGCAAGAGTCGACTGAATATATCCTCCTCCAGGCCCCACATTGTATTCGTGTAAAATCAGTGTGTTAGTTGAATGAACTCCAGAAAATGACTGTTACTTTTGTGGATTCAGAAAATCTCGCTGTAATTATTATTTTCACTTGATATACCAACGTTGCAGTAATGCAGTCTTCAGACATTTAGGTTCGTTACGACCGAATTAGCGCGTGACGACTTCCGGCCCATCAGTAAAGGCTGATTTCTGTCTTACATGTAGCCGATATGATCTCTAGAGAAGTGTTTGAGATAAGATTATCTTACTGCCGACTTCCGCTGTTTGTTGACTTTTCAAAGTTATCGGTTTTACTGATTGTATTCTATCGTAGCCTCGAGCAGGCTACTTATCTGGAACGTGTTCGTGGAGAAGTTCAAGGAAATCTCCCTTTGCGATCGCTATTTACTTGTTTTCGTGGAATCTGCAAAGCAACAGCTTAACTCTATGGCGTAGAACAGTGTATTAGTGTGCTTTCCCAGCCTGAAGATATCTTTCTCTGTCTGATCAGCAACGTCGTTGATATCTATACTTCGCTAAAAGGCACTCAAGGAAACACGGTTCCTTGTAGTAGGTCCAAGGAAGTTCGTTTCGATTACTGCTTGATGACAGACACAGTGTAAGACTCTATGTAAGACATACGAATGTACGTGAAATCTGAAACAACAGATGTGTTTTAGCAACAAACATGTATGCTTGGCTGGTTAATATGGTTATTCTCTCGTTTATCTGCTCTGCATATGAGTGGAGCAAACAAATCTGTTTACCACAAAGATAAAGGCTAAGTATACTCAACTTGCTTCTGAAACAATGTGTTCGCGGAATATGGAAAACATTTTTTTCTTTTTATCTTGTGTTCTTTCTGAATAGTGGACATTCATGTACTGCGAACTTAATATTCCATTTTTAGTAATACGTATAATACTGTTGATCTTTTTGTGTATTTATTGGTCTTGGATCAAGATAGGCCTTCTTGAATCTATTGCACATCGTTTAACACGAGCGTAACAAAAGCTTACGCTTTTTCTGAAACAAAATACCTCTGTCAAAGCTTCCTTTTCTTTGAATATCGGCTACAAATTACTTATCAGCGAAATGAAACATAGCATTCACCATTGGCTACTATATCGGTAGTTCACCCAGAGTATCGTTGGATAGCTTAGGATGGCTGCAACTACACGCAGAATATTGCATGCATCTATGGTGCAAGTAGTATGATGTGGAGGTTAGCGCCGCTGACTGGCGTGCTGTGGATCAGCGGCTCAAATTCGAACAGCAACAGTTATTTTTTATTTCATATTTATCATTTATGGAAGGTATTTGATATATTGTGTTTGTATATCTGGAATATCACTGGTTGTACAAATACTAGCGTTATGGAGTATTCGATGTTTATACAAACAGAGAACAGTTTTGTTCTGGATGTAAGTTGGCCTCAGTAATGAACGTCGGTTTAGCCGTGACAATATTAGAAGAACAACGTCTTCCGACTTCTAATGGTTAATAACAAGAGATTGCAGACGCTAAGATAAATTGCATTCATAATATGCACTTTATACTCTACCAACATATGCTAATACGCAATGCGGTGACGCACTGACAGTCTTGCTGTTGAATTAACTGTGTTGTCTAATGGTGTTTTGTTTGAGTGTTATGATGGAAGATGACTAGTGACACAGAAACACGTATCCAGAGAGGAGTAGGTCAGATGCCCCCACTCCCCCTCGCCTCCCGAATAAGCAAAAGAAACGCACCCCACAGACCAATCTCTCATGTTGCCCTGCCACACTGACAGATGTAGTCCTTTCAGTGGCAGTCTGAAGAAAGTCACAACATGTGACTTTTGTTGAGTCGTAGCAGGTGTATCCGCAGCCCTTCGCCGAGAAATCTCAAAAGGTTTATGCCCATTGCCGATATTCTCCCTACAGATAGATGAATTTGCTAGATGGCTCTTGGTTCTAAAAGCTTTAATTATTGCGTCGCAGCTTCACTTCGCAATGCTTTTTCCCGCGTTACCTGCCAATGTCAAAAACTATTAAACAAAAGTATTTACTAAGTATTTACACGTGTCTGAACGTTATCTGCGTGACAGAAAAATGTATTGTCCTGAATATGGAAGTAAATAGGAATACAAAAAGGGAGGAAGGTTTATCTGTTTAGCAAGAGTAATAGAAGGCAGATTTCAGACTACCTAACAGATCAAAACGAAAATTTCTGTTCCGACACTGACAATGTTGAGTGTTTATGGAGAAAGTTCAAGGCAATCTTAAAATGCGTTTTAGACAGGTAAGTGCCAAGTAAAACTGTGAGGGACGGGGAAAACCCACCGTGTTTCAACAACAAAGTTAGGAAACTACTGCGAAAGCAAAAAGAGCTTCACTGAAAGTTTAAACGCAGCCAAAACCTCTTAGACAAACAGAAGCTAAACGATGTCAAAGTTAGCGTAAGGAGGGCTATGCGTGAAGCGTTCAGTGAATTCGAAAGTAAAATTCTATGTACCGACTTGACAGAAAATCCTATGAAGTTTTTAGATGACACGCGTAAAGCTGAAATACTAAACACCATTTTCCAAAGCTGTTTCACAGAGGAAGACAGCACTGCAGTTCCTTCTCTAAATCCTCGCACAAACGAAAAAATGGCTGACATCGAATTAACTTTCCAAGGAATAGAAAAGCAACAGAAATCACTCAACAGAGGAAAGTCCACTGGACCTGACGGGATACCAATTCGATTCTACACAGAGTACGGGAAAGAACTTGCCCCCCTTCTAAAAGCCGTGTACCGCAAGTCTCCAGAGGAACGGAAGGTTCCAAATGATTGGAAAAGAGCACAGGTAGTCCCAGTCTACAAGAAGAGTCGTCGAGCGGATGCGCAAAACTATAGACCTATATCTCTGACGTCGATCTCTTGTAGAATTTTAGAACATGTTCTTTGCTCGCGTTTCATGTCATTTCTGGAAACCCAGAATCTACTCTGTGGGAATCAACATGGATTCCGGAAACAGTGATCGTGTGAGACCTAACTCGCTTTATTTGTTCATGAGTCCCAGAAAATATTAGATACAGGCTCCCAGGTAGATGCCATTTTCCTTGACGTTCGATACATTTCCGCACTGTCGTCTGATAAACAAAGTAAGAGCCTACGGAATATCAGACCAGCTGTGTGGCTGGATTGAAGAGTTTTCAGCAAACAGAACACAGCATGTTGTTCTCAATGGAGAGACGTCTACAGACGTTAAAGTAACCTCTGGTGTGCCAAAGGGAAGTGTTATGGAACCATTGCTTTTCACAATATATATAAATGACCGAGTAGATAGTGTCGGAAGTTCCATGCGGCTTTTCGCGGATGATGGTGTAGTATACAGAGAAGTTGCAGCATTAGAAAATTGCAGCGAAATGCAGTAAGATCCGCAGCGGATAGACACTTGGTGCAGGGAGTGGCAACTGACCCTTAACATAGACAAATGTAATGTATTGCCAGTACAGAGAAAGAAGGATCTTTTATTGTATGATTATATGATAGAAGAACAAACACTGGTAGCAGTTACTTCTGTAAAATATCTGGAAGTATGCGTGCGGAACGATTTGAAGTGTAATGATCATATAAAATTAATTGTTGGTAAGGCGGGTGCCAGGCTGATATTCATAGAAAATTTAGTCCATCAACAAAGGAGGTGGCTTACAAAACACTCGTTCGATCTATACTTGAGTATTGCTCATCAGTGTGGGATCCGTACCAGGTCGGGTTGACAGAGGAGATAGAGAATATCCAAAGAAGAGTAGCGTGTTTCGTCGCAGGGTTATTTGGTAAGCGTGATAGCGTTACGGAGATGTTTAGCCAACTCAGGTGGCAGACTCTGCAAGAGAGGCGCTCTGTATCGCGGTGTAGCGTGTAGCTTGCTGTCCAGGTTTCGAGAGGGTGCGTTTCTGGATGAGGTATCGAATATATTGCTTCCCCCTACTTATACCTCCCGAGGAGATCACGAATGTAAAATTAGAGAGATTCGAGAGCGCACGGAGGCTTTCGGCAGTCGTTCTTCCCGGGAACCATACGCGATTGGAACAGGAATGGGAGGTGTTGACAGTGACACGTAGAGTGCCCTCCGCCACACACCGTTGGGTGGTTTGCGGAGTATAAATGTAGATGTAGATGTCATCACAGAGTTAAATATATTGTAGGTGGCAGGTATCTATTACAAAATGATAGTATTAGTATGTCTGGTGGTTAATAAACATATTTACTCAATAGTTCTTAGTTTTATTTTATAACTAGCTAGCAAACTCAGCATTGCTCGGGTATTGATTTCGCCAATTTTCTAATAGAAATCAAAACATAAATATACTGTGTTTGTAGTGTAACATAGAAAAAATTTCTTTTCCATGTATTTGTGAAAACATGTTTGAAATTATGAAACAGTCGAACAAATAAATACGCAGAATGTACAAATATGTAAGTACAGCTGCTTCGCCTGCCTACAGTGCAATTTTTTAATAGTCTTTATGGCAACGTCTCTTCATAGCCCTATAGAGGGCTATCGTTTCCGCTTACAGCCGTTTGCGCTTCCCAGTTGAGAGCTGTCAAAAGCGCTGACAAGTGTCAGTGATTTTCTTAAGTTAACTCGACTGTAGTTTTAGTTGCAAAGAATAAATATATTAAAACTTTATGCATGACGAGATATTTTTTCACGCATTTCGGCATTTATGACATATCTTTTGAACTATGTGTCGTGCAATGATATACTTATGTAAGCACATTCAGCGGCATATGTGAATACTATCTGTGAAATACGTTGCAAATAGAGTTGGTAGCAAAGAGGTAAGAAATTTCAACGCCACGCATCATGCAACCGCTTTTCTCGCATCTGTGTTTATGATGGTCTTGTCTCCTGAACTATGTATGGCACCATATTATTTTGTAGGTGCCTTTTAGCGGCATGTGTGTATACTGTCTGCGAAATTTATTGCGATTAGAGTTATTAGCACAGATATATAAATTTAAACGTCATGCGTGACGCAGCAGTTTGTCACTCATCTCATCGTTTATGACATCATACCACCTGAACTATAATAGGCAGATGGTTCTTATCCCCACAGCGATTGTTGTGTGTACAAAGTTTGGTTGAAATCAGCCCTGTGGTTTAGGAGGAGGTATAGAACATACTCACATGCACACACAAATACATACATCCATTTTTATAATGTGATTGGACTATGCTTCTTTTCCTCCATCCTTCACTCTTCCACGAAACTTAATATGAAGGAGATATTCGTGTAGCTCACAAGCTGTGTGGTGTTGCTGGTCATCGTAGTCATCACCTAAACTTTCTAGGAAAGAGAACTTACAATTCACGTATTAGTAAACTTTACTCCATATTGAAAGGCGCCAATCTTTTGCTTGTTCTTCTTCGGTCAGTTTCCACATCCATGTCTTGCAGCTGAAGGATAGAACAGGCTGGCCTTATGGGCAGCCAACTGGTCAACCTTGTCATTGCACAGTAGTCCTACATGAATTGAGGCTCCCAGAAAGAAATTCCAGTATCTCTTCTTTCATTTTTCAGTTATTCTTGAGTTATTTCTAGTATCTGGATAGTGATTTTGCTGTCCAATTTCGGATTTTCAATGATTAATCTGATAATACAAATAGTATCTGGAGCTTTGAATGACAATCAAATCTGAAAGGTTCTCAGATCACTATCGCTTCTGCAGTAAAAACTGAACAATTTGGGGGGCAGGTGAAACTGTTTGGAATGTTTCTAATTGGGAACAAGAAACGCAGCTATCTCCGCTTGTTAATGACATGCACTAAAGCACTTCAGTAAGAGCCGCCTGGCAGTTGTCCATTTGTGTCAAAGCATCGACCAGAACCCGGGAAGGTGGCCCAGCGATTTATATTAACAAAATGGATACATTTTGTTTCCTTTTTAATTATATGTAGCTTGTAATGGGAAGATAATAATTGTTTCAGAATTGAAATATAGCTGTAGTCTAAACTGATAAAACGTTTCCAGAATGAGATTTTCACTCTGCAGCGGAGTGTGCGCTGATATGAAACTTCCTGGCAGATTAAAACTGTGTACACCGACCGAGACTCGAACTCGGGACCTTCGCCTTTCGCGGGCAAGTGCTCTACCACCTTTTTTTTATCTCATTTTGTTCGCTTTTGTTCGTTGCATCTGCTCGGGGCGGACGTCGTAAGACATCCGTTTTAAGTTCGTTGTTGATCGATTAACTCAGTTTTTTTTATTACAGAGGGCAGCTAACCCTCTGCCTGAACACGCTGAGCTACCGTGCCGGCATATCCGACCTACCGAAGCACGACTCACGCCCGGCCCTCACAGCTTTACTTCTGCCAGTATTTTGTGTTGTGTGAAGATAAAAGCAATTGTAACGTACGGTACTCTACTTACGTTCCTATAGCAGGTGCACCCTTTATTTGTTACTAATTGCAAATGACACATTGGAGAAACGTAACTAATATTAATTAGTTTCACAAAATGGGACTAAACTAATTGCAACACTACGTAAATGGCACCCAACGACCGCCCTTAACAAAGTGCTCACAACATACGCAGTGCACACCGTGAGGTTAAAGGCATTCTTCATCCTGTAATACCTGTACTGAGAAACACATTCTTCTATGCAAGAGAAAATAGAATGAAGACTCCCGTTCCAGTGAGCATATGGGACTTATTAAGGAAGGTATAACTGAAGGCCTTTACGTTGACGGACAGGAAAATGTTTTATCATGAATATCTAACCGAACGCTCGAAAACGAATATGCCATAGATGTGGAATAATTGATTAAAGTATCATTCGTACACAATTTTTATTTTGAGTCTATTTAGTAGCGAAAAAAACCATTTACACAGATGAAAAATGGTGTGAGTACATTATAGCTGTTGGGTATGTATAACATTAATTGAATTTTCAAGTAGTGATCTCAACATCGTATCCCGAGAGACGTGGAGCTGCAACTTGGTGCCATCTTTCACACTGCGAGAAAATCGAATCGTTAGCACTGTAACGTACGAGTCAAATCAGCGCGCAGTGCTGTATTTAGGGCACGAGTTGAAGTCAGGCGATGCAGCATTTCGCCACATCAACAGCTTCCTCAGTAGCGATCCAGATCTCCGAAAATTGACCCGCTTACAGGAAGTTTCGACAGCATTAAAGTACATCTACATCTACAGCTACATCCATACTCCGCAAGCCACCTGAAGGTGTGTGGCGGAGACTACTTTGAGTACCTCTATCGGTTCTCCCTTCTATTCCAGTCTCGTTCTGTTCGTGGAAAGAAAAATTGTCGGTATGCCTCTGTGTGGGCTCTAATCTCTCTGATTTTACCGTCATGGTCTCTTCGTGAGATATACGTAGGAGGGAGCGGTATACTGCTTGATTCCTCAGTGAAGGTATGTTCTCGAAACTTCAACAAAAGCCCGTACCGAGCTACTGAGCGCCTCTCCTGCAGAGTCTTCCACTGGAGTTTATCTATAATCTCCGTAACGCTTTCGCGATTACTAAATGATCCTGTAACGAAGCGCGCTGCTCTCCGTTGGATCTTCTCTATATCTTCTATGAACCCTATCTGGTACGGATCCCACACTGGTGAGCAATATTCAAGCAGTGGGCGGACAAGTGTACTGTAACCTACTTCCTTTGTTTTCGGATTGCATTTTCTTAGGATTCTTCCAACGATCAACTTTATATGATCATTCCATTTAAATCACTCCTAATGCGTACTCCCAGATAATTTATGGAATTAACTGCTTCCAGTTACTGACTTGCTATATTGTATCTAAATGATGAAGGATCTTTCTTTCTATGTATTCGCAGCACATTACACTTGTCTACATTGAGATTCCCTGCACCATGCGTCCATTCGTTGCAGATCCTCCCGCATTTCAGTACAATTTTCCATTGTTACAACCTCTCGATATACCACAGCATCATCCGCAAAAAGTCTCAGTGAACTTCCGATGTTATGCTCAAGGTCATTTATGTATATTGTGAATAGCAACGGTCCTACGACACTCTCCTGCGGCACACCTGAAATCACTCCTACTTCGGAAGACTTCTCTCCATCGAGAATGACATGCTGCGTTCTGTTATCTAAAAACTCTTCAATCCAATCACACAATTGGTCTGATAGTCCATATGGTCTTATTTTGTTCATTAAACGTCTGTGGGGAACTGTATCGAACGCCTTGCGCAAGTCAAGAAACACGGCATCCATCTGGGAACCCGTCTCTATGTCCCTCTGAGTCTCGTGGACGAAGAGCGCGAGCTGGGTTTCACACGATCGTCTTTTTCAAAACCCATGCGACTTCTGCATTAACAGGGTCCATTTTGCTGCATATACATCCCCAGACAGGCCTTCTGCCAGAGAGTCGTTGCTTCGCCATCAGAGCACCTACACTTCGCCGTCATCTCCACATGACTGCCTGCCAGAAGTCCACTGACTATGACTGGGTTTTGTGAGATGTCTTAGGTTAGTTAGGTTTAAGTAGTTCTAAGTTCTAGGGGACTAATGGCCATAGATGTTAAATCCCATAGTGCTCAGAGCCATTTGAACCATTTAGTCCACTGACTGCCTCGTAGTCCGAGATACGAACTGTGAGCTTCCCAGTCGCATGTTAATGTGATCTGCCGATGCCATCCTCTGCTCTCCAGCCAGCGGTCCACGTTTCGACCTTTGGCAACACCACCAACCACCACTGATGCTGCGTGTGGGCTTGCTCCACCTGCAGCCACAGGAACTGAGGCGCTTCTACGTGACTCTGTATTGAGAAACAGCTGTTACCAATGTGGTAGCAGAGCCGTGCAAATGAGAAGTGCTGACAGAGCACATCTAGTCCAGCCCATCCTGGCCTGAGGTTCATCGCCTGGCGGCTGACGCCCGTCACCCGCCGGCACATCGTTTCTGCACCTGTTCACTAGAGAATCAGTAATTGTTTCGTCAACCACTGGCTGCCTACATCTTCTGCAAGTCTTCTCCACCTCTCTGAGATAACTTATCGTCCGCAACAATTCAAGTCATTACAAGTGGTATCAGAAGAGCTTTTGGAAGTTGAAATGATCGACTGATAAGCGGCGGCAAGGACGATGACAGCGGCAATTTAGCAGTGGCGTACAGAAAAAGTGTGTAAGTAAATGCTGACTTTAAGTTTTTTCCGCTTGGCCTTGTATCGTTGTTCTTTGTCTTTTTTTTCATTTTGGGGTATATAGTACATTTCTGATAGTGATGGATGAGAAGATGACAGTAAGTGAACGGTATCAACTTAGGAAGCTATTTAGCACTTGTCGCACTTGCTGGGTAAGTTCGCTAAAATGTTAGCTGCTAATGTACCGGGTGATCAAAAAGTCAGTATAAATTTGAAAACTTAATAAACCACGGAATAATGGAGATAGAGAGGTAAAAATTGACACACATGCTTGGAATGACATGGGGTTTTATTAGAACCGAAAAGAAAAAAACAAAGTATTGCTACACGCGTGAAAGATCTCTTGCGCGCGTCGTTTGGTGATGATCGTGTGCTCAGCCGCCACTTTCGTCATGCTTGGCCTCCCAGGTCCCCAGACCTCAGTCCGTCCGATTATTGGCTTTGGGGTTACCTGAAGTCGCAAGTGTATCGTGATCGACCGACATCTCTAGGGATGCTGAAAGACAACATCCGACGCCAATGCCTCACCACAACTCCAGACGTGCTTTACAGTGCTGTTCACAACATTATTCCTTGACTACAGCTATTGTTGAGGAATGATGGTGGACATATTGAGCATTTCCTGTAAAGAACATCATCTCTGCTTTGTCTTACTTTGTTATGCCTATTATTCCTATTCTGATCAGATGAAGCGACATCTGTCGGACATTTTTTGAACGTTTGTATTTGTTTGGTTCTAATGACACCCCGTGTATTCCAAGCATGTGTGTCAATTTGTACCTCTCTATCTACATTATTCCGTGATTTATTCAGTTTTCAAATTTATACTGACTTTTTGATCACCTGGTAGATTTACATACGGAGCTAGAAAGGCTAAGAGAGGAGAGAAGGGGGCCAAATCCTAAGACATCACCACCTGTCCTACAGTGGAGTCGGCATAGGCTGATCATTGACAGCTGGCTGCCCAGTTGCCAGCTTCCAACTACGAAGCGCCAACTGCTGCAGGCGAAAACAATAGCCATGTATACAGCTCCAGCAACGCTGAGGTGTGGCTCAGAGACGCTTACAAAATCGTCTAACGTGACTGGTTGTAGTAGGCCCATGAAGGTGCTGCACCTGGCCCACTACAACTGTCACTGATCTTCTTACAGCAACCCTGTTATAATGCCAGCTCTGCGTCATTAGTAACTCCACTTTTGGGTAAATTTGGGGAAAATATTTTTTTCTGGTGTAAAATTAGAGAATGTCACCGTATAACTTAAAGACAGGGAGAATCAGGGGAAAGTTTGTGGATTGTATTAGGAAGTAAATATTTGTATATAATAATTAATGGATTATGAGTTCACCAATAGCGCCATTTTGCAAAGGGCAGTGAAGAGGGCGTTAGATCGTCGTTGTGGGGTTTTGCCTGCTGAGGTGCGCATGTAGATGCTTAAAACTTTAAATGGGGCTGTAGCAACTGCCAAATTTTAGGTCAGGACTGACACAGTGACCAAGCCAAGGCAGAAGAAAGTAATTTTTAATGTTGAGATCGAACAATGAAGCACTAAAAAAAACTGGTGCAAGTATATTTATTCAAATACAGAGATATGTAAACAGGCAGAATACGGCGCTTCGGTCGGCAGCGCCTATATAAGACAAGTGTCTGGCGCAGTTGTCACATCGGTTACTGCTGTTACAGTGGAAGGTTACCAAGATTTAAGTTACTTTGAACATGGTGTTATAGTCGGCAGATGAGCGATGGGACTCTGCATCTCCGAGGTAGCGATGAAGTGGGGATTTTCCCGCACGACCATTTCATGAGTGTACCATGAATATCAGGAATCCAGTAAAATATCATATCTCCGACATCTCTGCGGCCGGAAAAAGATTTTCCAAGAACGGAACCACCAACGACGGCCGAAGAGAACCGTTCAACTGGCAACCCTTCCACAAATTGCTGCAGATTTCAATGTTGGGCCATCAACAAGTGTCAGCGTGTGAATCATTCAACGAAACATCATGGGTATGGCATTCCGGAGCCTAAGGCCCACTCGTTACCCTTCATGACTGCACGGCACAAAGCTTTATGCCTCGCCAGGGTCCGTCAACATCGACATTGCACTGTTGATGACTGGTAACATATTGTCTGGTCGGACGACTCTCGTTTCAAATTCTATCGAGCGGATGGACGCGTACCAATACGGACACCACCTTATGAATCCATGGACACTGCATGTCAGCAGAGGACTGTTCAAGCTGATGGAGGATCTGCAATAGTGTGGGGCGTGTGCAGTTGGACTAATATGGGACTCCTGATACATCTAGATATGCCTCTGACAGGTGACACGTATTTAAGCATCCTGTCCGATCACCTGCATGGCTTCCATTCTGAGGTGTAACAGCTGGTAAGATAGGTAGAATCGTGAACAGCAAGGAATCAGATCAGTCTACTGGACAATCAGGAAAACTGAAGAAATGTCGCGGCCTGTTAAATATCATCTTGGCCAGAGAGTGCTGGAAATTTATAATATTCCTTACGAGTGTGGCAAAAGCCATATGGACCAGTCTGTATGGACTGCTGTCGAGCGCTACGTCGAGCATGAGCGTAGTCTTAAATATAGCTATATATAAAAAAACAGCTGCAGCACAGCCTCTTAAACAAACACACGATTTTGTATGAACAATAAGAATACGTGCTCCCACACTGATCTATTGGGTCTCTCTGATCAGGGACGCAGTTGGCATTAGACTATGTGAAAACAAAGAGTATACATTTAGCAGTGCATGGAAGTGAGCACTTAATAAAAAAAAAGGGCACAGAGTAAAACTTCTCAAAGTATATTGCTGTTACGGTTGATGCAAGGGATGGCGCTGTAAGCAATGCTGTATAGAGAGAGCAAACAAAATCTATGGACGTAGAGAGCGCCACCTCAACAAACACCATTTCTGTGTTGACATTGCTATGTCCCCTTAGAAAAATTAATGAATTACTTTGCTGGTAAACCCCTTACGTTATTTGATTTTCAAACAACTGAGCAGAACTGAACATACTTAGACATTTCGCTCTTTACCTATTCTGATCAACACTAAACTGACAGCCAATATTTTTAGCGCAAGGCAATCTGACTTTCAATAGTCCCTACAAGAGAATGGCCCTGACTAACATTAACCTATACGTTTCACAAATCACTTACCTCACAAAAATCTTTGTTACTCGAACTACTGCAATACAGTGAGCGCCACTACTGCCAGCTAAATAAAAGATTCTAACTACTGAAGGCACTAACTACTGATAGGCATAGTTAGCAAATGAAAGATTTTGATAGAGAACAAACAATGTATTTACCTTAATAGTGTTCAAAAGTCATAATATATATATCAGTTCATGACATCCAGTCTTACAAATTTACTGTCTCTGATGGACACACGTCCAGATCATCCGCTCTCAAAACTCCGCCATCTCTCTCCCCACATCCACCACTGCTGGCGCTCACCTCCACCTGTGCAACACTACGCGCTGTTCACAGCCAACTGCCCAACACCACAATAGCGACTATTACCACAATGCTAACCAGCCACAGCCATCACACAGCACAGTCAGTGATTTTCACACAGAGCGCTACGTGGCGTTACCAACATAAAAACCTAAACAGCCTACTTACATAGCCCCCACGCTCCCCACAAAAAAATTTACAAATTGTTTTGGGCAGTGGCCAATACAAATTTGAAAAATTTTTTCATAATTACAATAACAAAGAAATCAAATGCACACACTTATCGATATAATTTCGGTCAAAAGCTAAAATTTCCTCACAGTCCATAAGACAGTCCTGATCATTCATCACAGTAAAATTGCAGTGTTTTTCTCAAAGTTTGAGCAGTAAAAGAAAATGCACATGGAAGTAGTGGAGTTCCGTGCTGTCTTGAAGAAGTAGTGTTGTCCTTACAACGGAAAGACAGTGCTGACTCTTGACATGCAGACAGGTAATGGGCCATAACAGAGCAAACCCACAGCAGAGTCAGTCGAAGATTTGAGGAATATTGGTAGGTAGGTCATCACAGAGCAGGCCCACTGTAGTCCCGGTAGAGAATATGGTATTGGTGGGCCATCAAAGGCGCAGACCCACTGCAGTCCTTGTAGAAATAATGGTATTGGTGGGTCATCAAAGGTGCAGACCCACTGCAGTCCTTGTAGAGATGGCCAGCAGCCATCTGTTGCGACTGTGCGGGTGCCCAATCACCATCGAAGAGTCTTGCGGACAATATAGCAAGTCCATAACCACCACTTGTGCCCTCACAAAGTTTTTGGAATTGTCCTTAGAACCAGCAATGCTGTTAACCAGTCCCTTGCTTAATTATTAACACACATGCAAGCACTAACAGTCCCAACTTCTCACATACTGTGCATATATTATGACCAACAGAAACATGTACACTGAAATGAAACTTAATTTGAAGAACTGGTGTCTACACAGTTATAAATTTGCAACATAAGAATACAATTACAAAGGTACAAAATACATCATTAAAGAACATAATAGTACAGATAACATTTGTAGTAACACAGGCTTTACAAAAGAATAGAAATAAACATATGCATCAGTGTTACAGGAATTATGACATAAGTAAATATATAAAATAATGAGAATAGTTTTCGAAACATTAATTTCACATATGAGCATTGAAACAGAACAGAATTAATAATGTCTATAAACATCTATACAAAGAAACTAACATATTATTAATGCAAATTATATTTGAAGATAACAGTATTCCTCATCATAGTGAATGTAGCTTAGTACTAGAAAAATTCAACAACATGAATCTTATTAGCTAAACACGTAAAGACAGGAAGAACACAAATACACAAGGTACAGAGACACATAGTAGAATAACACAAAAGGACAGGACAGGGTTTGTTTTCAGTGTGACATTTGGTACGGCAGTCCAACCCAAAACTTCATTTCATAGATGTTTCCTCTTATTTCACTTTTTTTTTTATACCTTGTCAACTCATTTCTTCCAATTCATCACAACTCATTCTCTTATATAGCCTACCCCCTCTTAAGCTAACTTAAATCTACTGAGCTCAGATGCTAAACTAAGGGACGAGACAATGCAGCAGCAAAAAAAAAAAAAAAAAAAAAAAAAAAAAAAAAATTAACAAAAAATGCAAATAGGCAAAGCAAGCAGCAATAAATATAAATTAGCAAAGCAAATGCAGCGTTATCACTAATATGAGCCAATGTGCAGCAAAAAGAAAAATAAATCAGTAGCAAAACTGACTTAATACAATGTAACATTCAGTAGAACTATGCCTGGCAAACAACAGCAGCAAATGCTACAACTTATACCTAAAAATGACAAAGCTCAAGCAGAAAAAAATATTACAGTAAATATGGCCATGTTTAATACCTATGTCACACCTTAACACTAAAGTGATGCATCACGATAACTTACTCTAGCAGACAAGTTACCAAATCGTAAAAAAATTATTTATGCAATTCCTGTGAAGGGAAATGTCTATCATAAAATTATTATTTACTGGATCTGTAGGCATAAAACATCTGTATTAGTACATCTATTAAATTTTATTTTAACCAATACTGCAGTGCAGCTAGAAACTAGATATTAAACGAAATGAGGAAATATATATAGCCTATATAGAGCAAGGCATGAAACGTCATTCACTAGGCAAATGGCGTCTCCAAAGGCAGTAAAAAAATCTCTCAACTAGAAAGACAGTAGATGTAAAAATGTTTCTCATCATTTCATTAGACATTTTAGTAAATATCATACATTAAGAGCTCCACAGTGTAATCATATGTTTTCAAGTTTGAGCGTGTCGTATTTGCGATGCTTTTTACAAAGGAATGTCAGTAGTGAGGTTAATGGTTCAAATGGCTCTGAGCACTATGGGACTTAACATCTATGGTCATCAGTCCCCTAGAAATTAGAACTACTTAAACCTAACTAACCTAAGGACATCACACAACACCCAGCCATCACGAGGCAGAGAAAATCCCTGACCCCACCGGGAATCGAATCCGGGAACCCGGGCGCGGGAAGCGAGAACGCTACCACATGGCCACGGGATGCGGGCTGAGGTTAATGGCCTCTTTTTTCTCCACCTAATGGTTTTTTCTTGAGGCAGGTGGCACAACTGGGTGCCCACAACATATTACTCAAGGTCACTTAGCTTTCTTACCAAAATATTTACGATAGCAGTTTGCACTACAGTGAGAGTCTTATACAAAAAATTTCACAGGTCGAGAATTTGCATTACAAATGTGTAGAAACAAAATCCTGTAAATATAACAGTGGCAAAAAAATTTTCGCCGGCACTGTGAAACATTCACGCATGTACACACATTTCATAACTCTTAAAGTACGATTCTTGGTTTCCAACATCCGTTTTCACAAATCTGAGTCCCTAACCACTACTCATTATTCCTTACCTTATTACACATATACATATTCATTGACAATTCTTCAATATTTCATCATAATAAATTCCTCATATAGCATCAGCTTATTGATCATAAACATACCTCAACAGCATAATACACATTTTCATTGTAATAATAACATCATAAAAACTCAGCCAAATCTCAAAAACGTCGTAGCTTTCTGCAATAATTTCAAAACCTAAAAAAAATTCTCTGTGTTCTTCAATAGTGTCATCTACCTCAAATGTACTTTAAAAATCATGATCCCATACCAAATACGACATTCAAAGCTCTCATAGTATCACAATGGTTCCAAAAAAATATGAACAGTTCACAAAGTACAGACAAAATACAATTTCATAAGTGTGAAATTACCCAACTGTGTAATTACGTAAACATGTGTCACTGACATAGTAAAAAAAATGTTTGTTTCTCTGTTAAATAATCAGATAGCTGTGTAATTCTGTGTTAGAGAAATATGGTACCGATGTGTAAAGTTGTATGAGCAAATACCATATTAGCCAGCGCTCCTTGTGCTTCTCAAACACATGGTACACCAAGTAGGCATGTACCCCCTGAGGATTAATGTAATTATACCCTCAGGTGTTACAGATTACAGCAATCGAATGAAATGTATCATGGAAAACCTTTGTATCGTTATTATTCAAAAATCTTTAAAAATAAATGTTTTAAGTACAAAATCAATCACTCAAATACGTGTACTGTAGCGCTAAACTGTGGGTCTTGTTGTAAGACAATCTCTGTCATTACTTAAGGGTAAAAAATATGCCAAGTGTCGTAATTATCGTCGTCCGTAAGCAAAGTTATGTAGAAGTCAATGTACTTACCTCGCAATAAACAAAGTGAATTGCTACGCGTATAGATGTCGTAGTTGTTACGCTTATTGCCGTGATGGAAGAAAGTACTGTACTGTAACGTATTGTTGTGCTATGGAAAAGGCTGTCTCATTGTAGCTATACCACAAAGTTACTACTAAAACATGTTTTACTTTCCAGAATAATACAGAAAAACTGTGCAGATATAAAATAGATACACCGCCAAAGCAACAATGTAAATTGTGTCACATATTAGTAGCGTCGTGATATAATCATGTAGCTGTCAAAGAAACCAAATGCTAAGTCATCTTTAATCTCACAGAAAGTACTTCAAGTAAAGAATGTCTTTTCAAGTAAACCAAAATGTTGCATTAAAATCTCATTAGCAGTATATGTTCTAAGTGTGTAAGCCTTATAGTCGTTACGTAATCGTGCAACTAACAAGCAAGAATGTGCACACACAATAACACTGTGTCATCTGTTCACTATAACAATGCATTCGTAATTTCTGTTTAAATAAGTTCTCTTCATTCTTGACTGGATAGTTAATTTTAAAACATAGTTGCATGTTAACAGTTTCTAAGGGTGACAAAGCATACTAGTAATGTAAAGTGAAAATTTTTATAGCAAAGACTAATTTAAAAAGCAGATTATCTCTCAATAAACGGTTTTACATGTGAAATGTGGTGCAATCCTTTACTCTTTCTAGTACGCAGAGTACATCGGTAAGGAATGCTAAAATTTTCCTCAAGGTTAACGCCTATGTTATTTTACTCTGAGCCAGCCAGCGCATGTGGCTGCCTGCGTTACGAGTCATAGTCTGTCTCTTTGGTGGCGCGCGTCGTTATTGGGATTTGGAGATCTAACTTCTACAAATTCAACTTGTCGAGAGGGCCCTGCCCTGTTTGAATCCCGCCAGTTCTGATGAAATTCAGGTCTGTCGTTTTTTTTTGTCGGTACTCTACATAGTTCATTTTTGTCAGTCATGTGGTGGGGAATTTCTCCTGGAATCGTAATTGCACGGTGGACCGTTGTGTCTGAAGTTATTCTGTCTCCCTTGATAATAATTATTTTGGTTCCCATATTGCCTGTTTCTCTGATTGTCTCTGTGATAGTCATTACCGCGGAGAGGTGATCTTTCCCTGTAATTCTTACTACTCTGCCAACGGTTGTCATACGGATGGTGTCTGTTTTGGTCACAATTTACGTTGTAAGAATAGCATTGTCGTGTCCAGTTATTATTTCTTTCATCGCAGAATTGTGACGGATGTGACATGTAATTGTTGTGTTCCTGTTTCCGTGTCCCGCGATTGTCAGTGTCAATTTCCAATTTTCGTAAGAGTCCCTGAAAAGCTTCAATGTCGTCTTTGCAACGTTCTCCCAAAACAATGTGCCCGAAATGTTCAGGCAATTTGATTAAGCAAATGCGGATGAGTTCTGAGGGGCTGTATGGGTTTGACAAGTACTGATTCTTGTACAACATGTCTTCAAAATATTTCACAAGACTGGAAAATTCAGATTGTTCGAAATGTTTCATCATTATGATACTATGTTTTACTCGGTCTTGTGTAGCTTGAGACCAATATGCTGAGAGGAAGGCATGATAAAATTCTCCTTCACTGTGACAATCGTGAATGACCGATCGCATTCTTACAGCTGGTTCATTCTCTAAGTAGCCACATATAAATTCTAATCTGTGCTCTGATGACCAGTTGGGAGGAAAACAATGAGAGAATTGCTGAAGCCATGCTTGTGGATGAATGTCGTTGCCAGAATTCTTGAATATTTTGAATTTACATGTAGTAATGAACAGCATATAGTCAAAATCATCATGTCGGCGATTCGCACATCGGTCATTGTTACTTCTTTTTGGCCGTTCCATCTCAAAATTCGGTGTACCTTGCAAATTTCTTTCATAATTTCCGAAGTGCCCTGTGTTATTATTTTGTGGCTGTTTCGTATTTCTATGTCCCTCTTCCCTTATTGGAGCGCGAGTGTCCTCTGAAATATGTAATTCTTGTATTACCTGTGTCAACTGATCTTGTACTTCCCGGATTTCTCTTTTGTACTGTGTATTGATTTGATTTTGATTTTGTTTGAATTTTCTAATTTGTTCATTCTCTTCTGTGTCAGTGAAGGCTACGGGTCTTGTGTCATTTACCTTTGTAGATAAGTTAGTGAACTGATCCGAAAGTTCGGCTACTTTCTCCGATAGTGAACTGATTTCCTCAGTGTGTTTTTCTGAACCAAGTTTCAGAGTGTCCATTTGTGTTGAAATCGTATCTACTGTGTCCTTTAAGTTTTCCTGAGTTTTTACAAGTTGCTTAACGGAATCGGTAAATGCAACTGAGTCAATCTTAGCTTGCAAGGTGTCGTGATTTTCACGAACAATAGTTTGCAGTTCTTTTATAGCTGCTTCGTGATTCTGTAACGCATATTCATGACGCGAAAAAATAGGTTGAAAATGCTCACAAATTTGTGTTTTTACGTCATTACAGACTTTTTGACATTTCGATTCAATGTTATGTAACTCAGTAGTTAAATCTTCACGTGTTTGTTCAAGCGTGGTGTCTAACTTTTGAAGATTTTGTTCCATTGTGTCTAACTTTTGAAGCTTTTGCTGTGTTTGTCTCTGATTTTGTTCCACTGTGTCTAACTTTTGAAGATTTTGTCCCATTTGTTTCTGATTTTGTTCAAGCGTTGTGTCTAACTTTTGTGGCCTTTGTCCCATTTGTTGCATTAACTGTAATAACAATGCACTTGTGTCTGAAACATGCTCCTCAGTGCTATTCGGCAGTGCATTTGAACCGGCAATATTCGCATTTTGAAAAGCAGAAAATGTGTCTTGATTTATTTGAGAAAACGGTGAGGACGCAAAACCTGAATCTACAGTATTTGCAAGATTGTGCACTGCCATTTCGGATTCCTGAGGCGAGCTGTTGCCGACCGATCGATCGATAATGCTTCCCTGTTCACTAATTGTTTCACCGTCTACACCATTATTTGCAGCCCACTCCATTTTCCTATGCACAATTACCAAATTACTACTTTGAACATTAGTTAATTCATTACACGGTGGCGCTGACACACTGCTTTTGTCTTCACTGTCAGTTCTTAGTTTACTTTGGAGCCTAGTATTACGTTTTTCACACGCCATTATTGTCACAATATTTCACACGATATCACAGAAAAGCACACTTTGAAGAGCAAAATAAGAAAACACATTAACATAGCATCGAAAATAATATCTCGTTAATTGCAAGCGCAGCTGCGAAATACTTGGTGCAAATCTACATGCATGCCACAATTGTTTTACTGTACAAGAATGAAAAACTACAACTACAAAGGAAATTCTCTCTAGAATTACACGCTAGCAATAAACAATAGCTACACTAATTACACAAACTACAAGAAAAAATCAGAAGATTCCAGTGAGGTATCCTCGGCTAAGGGTCGACGTATGAAACGTCCCCTTAGAAAAATTAATGAATTACTGTGCTGGTAAACCCCTTACGTTATTTGATTTTCAAACAGCTGAGCAGAACTGAACATACTCAGACATTTCGCTCTTTACCTATTCTGATCAACACTAAACTGACAGCCAATATTTTTAGCGCAAGGCAATCTGACTTTCAATAATCCCTACAAGAGAATGGCCCTGACTAACATTAACCTATACGTTTCACAAATCACTTACCTCACAAAAATCTTCGTTACTCGAACTACTGCAATACAGTGAGCGCGACTACTGCCAGCTAAATAAAAGATTCTAACTACTGAAGGCACTAACTACTGATAGGCATAGTTAGCAAATGAAAGATTTTGATAGAGAACAAACAATGTATTTACCTTAATGGTGTTCAAAAGTCATAATATATATAGCAGTTCATGACATCCAGTCTAACAAATTTACTGTCTTCGGCGGACACACGTCCAGATCGTCCGCCTTCAAAACCCCGCCATCTCTCTCCCCACATCCACCACTGCTGGCGGCTCACCTCCAACTGCGCAACGCTACGCGCTGTTCACAGCCAATTGCCCAACACTACAATAGTGACTATTACAACAATGCTAATCAGCCACAGCCTTCACACAGCACATTGAGTGATTTTCACATAGAGCGCTACGTGGCGTTACCAACATAAAAACCTAAACAGCCTACTTACAACATCATATGTCATCCAGTATAAAATAGAAGCCTCGCCAGTTTTACGTACCAACTCATCAAATTCCCACTTCTCCTTAATCACTTTCAACACGTCCACAAATTCAACTCCAATAATCCTCTCGGTTCCCCTCTACTTTGCAATCCTCATATTCTGCTGCACCTTTACCAACACATCCTGCCAACCCTGCACTTACCTCCATTTGCTTTCCCAACAAAATTTCAACCATCTCCCCTTACCAGATTGTGAACTCTGCCTTGACATTTATGCCTCCTGCCAGCCATAGGCCACCCTGTCCAATCCATCTTATCAGTGTTACCTCTCCCTCCTCTCCCCACATTTCCTTACCCTTTTTTTTCCCCATCTGTCTTTCTTTCCCTATCGTCTTTTTCCAGCAACTATTAGTGTCATCAACTCCCCCTCTATTCCACCCCCTCTTGTGTCCCAACAACCACTCCTACCCCATCGCTGCTACACAACAGTCTTCTTTCCCATTCTGACCATCCTTACCGGACAAACTTTCTCCCCTTCACAAACTGAATCCCTATCCCATGGCAGGTGCTTCCTAGTTTATAGTGGTAGTGTTTCAGCAACATGTCTTAAACGTTTTAATGTGCCCTTATTGTGTTTCATTTTACCTTTTATTATTACTGTTCCTTACTACTAGTGCAAGAAGGCATCTATCATACATCTGACAACTTCCATTTTATTTTTCACATCTAAAAAGTTTTAAATTCAATGCAAATGTCTCCACTATGTGTTTCTCGTTTTTCGTCTCATTTACTTTTATATTGTAAAATGGCAGGAGGGCGGGTGCTTGTACCGCTGACAGCCCACCACCTGCCTACATGCGGCGAGGGGGTACGAGTTAAAAAAAAAAAACAAAAAACAAAAACAACAACCTGTTTCATGTCAGTCACAGTTAACCCCTGACGTCAATAATACGGGCCATCACCTAAATTTTATCTGAATCTGACATGGCAATTAAACTGAGAACTTGTTATGTACTGGATATTGGAGATATGGATAACAGAGACTGTAATAATCAGGCAGGGCAGGAAATTTATTACCGAACAAGTAAAGCTATTGTGTCGGCTTTTACAGGTATGAGCAGTTATGAACTAGCGCACCATATCTGCAAGTAAATGGGAGGGCAGAGAGGACGCACAGAAAACGGAAAAATGCTAAGTTTTTATCTAAGTAGTTATCATAGTGACTGGGACACTACTATTGTACATAGTAGCAGCCCATAATTCAAAAATACATGAGACTCTTGGCTTAACAACATGCAAAGTTGTTTACGAGCAAAGGATACAATCCCCACCACCTACAGATGTATCTTCCGTTTGAAAATTTGCTACGATGTTGAAGAGTCCATGTTGCCAGGTTCAGGAGATGAACACAATAGCCCTGGAGCGGCGAGAGGATGTGCAAAAAAGAAAAGGAAAGCTACCCAAGTAGCGAACCTCGTTGGGCAATTGGTAATACTAACTAATCACTAAAAACTAAAAGTTAAGCAAAGAAATCTGTGAAGTGGTAGCAACGGCCTTATCGAGTAACTGAAATGACATCTCCAGTCAATGTCAAACTGCAAGTTACGATTCAGACCACGGTCGTAACTGTGGGATGAGTCCGTCCATTTAAGCACTACTGCAGTTGCTGGCAGCTCCTTCGAAGGAGAGGAAAGAAGGGTATAAGGTCAAGCAGAAGGAACAGGATATACACCGGCGGTTATTCTAACGTATCCATACAGTCTGAAGTCACAAGGTTTCCTCGTACCCCAAGACACAATCCAAATCCTATCCAGGACCAAACCACAGAGTACAATGGATGTTTATCACTTCCAGGATAAAGAGTATCGGAAAATGGGAATTGTAAAAATGAGAGCCATCGCCGTAGTGATGGTCTTGGGCCTGCTGTGCAGGTAAGAATCCAACAGACCTTATGTTTCGTGTGTGAGCAGAGGCCCACCAGATACTTCCTGGGATGGCAACGGTGCTCGCTTCCTAAGGCTATTGAGTAATAAAAGACTGTTTTTAACGTGGTGTATCCGTCGGCGCCAGGGGAGCGTGGCAACCTTTTCCCACAAACTAACAATGACAGCGTGGGCACAACTGTAAAGAACTGACTCCTGCAGGAATCCCATATTCTGGGAAACACCAGGCAAGGACAGTTTAGAGATAATGTTTTTAATTCCTGTCTTTGATCACAATATAAAGTCCTTCGACGATGATCGTTTTCAGTCAGTAATGACCATCTTCAGATCTACAATATAAAAAATATACAACTAGTGGGCAATTTATCTATCAAAACAATACAATGTTTCATATCACGATATACTCTCATATAAACTGGAAATGTGATAAAGCCTTAATAGCGTCGTCAAAACATATAAATACATTCAGCAAAGCATCATCACGTAGAACTAAAATATGGTGTAAAATAGGCCACATCGTGCACACAGTCATTTTGCAACTGGCGTTACTGTACATAACATACCGAAATATGTTTGCCTATATGCTTCCTAGATGTCGCTACTTTGGGCTTAGATGTATTCTTTATTTATGTAAGAACAATAATGTGATGAAAATACGGTAGGTAAAATACATGTAGCAGACTTTTAAATTTTGATAACTATTATAGAAACAAATTGTGATAAAACAAAAGACGAATACAGTTAAATATTTAAAAATGTTTAAAGGAAATATATAAAGATAATAGGTCTGACACTATGAGAGCTAAAATGTCTATATGACAAAATAATTGTGTGGAACAAAAGGCAGATCAATGATCAGCACCCTCTGTTGGCTCGGGCGCCACAGTCTGGAACCGCACGACCGCTACGGTCGCAGGTTCGAATCCTGCCTCGGGCATGGGTGTCTGTGATGTCCTTAGGTTAGTTAGGTTTAAGTAGTTCCAAGTTCTAGGGGACTGATGACCACAGCAGTTGAGTCCCATAGTGCTCTGAGCCATTTGAACCATTTTTGAACGACCGTGCAGAAAACATCAGGTAGTAAGTTATGTCATGAGTTTGCGGAAAGATTGTTAGATGCAGAGAAAAAACAATTAACATGTTGAAGTGGGTACGTATTAAGATACGAATGATCACAAAATCTGCACTTATACCCCTAACACAGGGTCAAAGTCATTGCATAAAACATATAGGGATAATTGATCATAACATGAGGAATAACTTCTGTTAGAGACAAGATGTTCGCTGCCGCTTCCCAACGACGCTGGGCGGCTTTTATGGTACGTGATGTTCCTGTATGTTGTCTAATATTATTTCACACTTTCCAACGGCTTGAAGGAAACGTTTATTAAACGTAATTCAAATTATTTGTAATCTCTTACTAGTTTCATTTAAAATCTATCATACGACTAGGATTAGGCAACAGAAAAAGCATCTATGTTAGCGACTATCCCAAAAATCGGGACCCAGGTTCTCTGTCTATCGGCTTCCAGGAGCAACAAAATTTGATTTCAAATATTTTGCGTAATTATTGACCGAATTTAAAAATTCTGTGCATTTCTCTTGAGACAGCATAAAGCACGGCGTGCAAATATCCTTCTTCCAGTACTTGAGAACGAGAGAATTTAGCGATTTCCAATAAACTTTGTACTTTATTACTAACCTTTGCGAAACTTTTTCTCCCTGACACCCCCACAAAATGATGAGAGGAAAAAAGCTTAGCTCTTACTACATTTTTGCTGTTCATGTAGTAAAATTTCAGCATCAAACATGACTTTTTGATGTATTAGTTCTTTACTGCTAACTACAAAATTATATATAAATTATATGCTTTAGGATATATATAGCCATAAGTTAAGTCATTACCAATACTTCTCCTTTTTAAAAAATTGTAAAGGGCCAAAAACAACCTCAACAAAGACTTCATGGGGTTAACATTAGTAGAGAAAGGAGGCAGGTACACAAGGTACGCATGTATTCCACAACTTACCAGAGCATACTAAATGTGTTGTAAGAAATTTGGTAGAGTTTAAGATTCAACTAAAAATCCTCTTGAGCAACTCCTTTTAGGATATCTTAACTGAAACTCTTAAAATTAATATGTTAGCTTATTTTACGACCAAGTATCTCTGATAAAGCTTGTAAGAAGCGGTCATGGTTTCACTGTAAGTCAGTATAAGACTGTAATACCTCTATAATTTTATCATCACTCCAATTTTAAAGTTTAGAAGCTGTAACTTCAAATTGGTCTCACTTAGTTGAGCCACCATTAAACCCCAGATTCTTTAAAGAATCGAACTCCCATGTATAAAACAGCTTGAATCGTCTGTTTACTTTACAAACGAGCAAATGTATTCAGAATTTGATGCAAGTCACGTAAGCAAGAAAAAATTTAGGTAAGGACTGAAATTATGCTAAAACTATCCCCCTTCTTGAAACTCTTACAGCATTTACCAGCACTTCTCCTGGTACACAGTCTGACTAATTTCCACACAAAAACATGTGTCTGCCATTCTTTGAGTCTGCTTCATCTTTAGTGGAGTCACAGCTCCAACCACAGCCTTATCTCTTGATTCCTTTTGGCGACAATGGCCTAAATTTCCTTTTCATCAGTCTTCTTGCGTGTCATTGCTTCTTGTTCAGTTACTATTTCTTCATTTCATTCCTGTGTTAATCCGTATAAATAGGGCGTTTTGATAAAGGGACAGCAGACAGCTTTTCGTTTCCTTAGTGACCTGTGTCCATCCAGTTTCGGCAATAGGAAAATTTCCTGAAAAGTTATTTGGAAGAATTTTACTTGTAGCTGTAGCTGTTCATTTCAGTGATCTGTTGCAGTCGTTTCTAGGAACTTCTCTCAGAATTTCCCGCTTATTCATTGTCTGCTTGCTCAGTCGTCACTAATGTGAGAGAGTCAGCTTCAGTAAAAAACATTGGGATTGTGTGGCGCAACCCAGTTGGCGATATTTATTGGTGTACATCATCTGAAATGTGTCACACAAAGTATTGCTGTCGTTTCAAAAACTTATTCATCCAGATGTCAAGAGCTTGGTCATGACAGGCACTAAACGGAAACATAACCTCAACATCTGAAGGATGGAGCTGATGTGTGCTGGGTAGTGGCTAGCACAAAACTGTAGTGCAGCTATCTCCTACTGCCTCAATAAGTTTTAGGTCCTTCTTGTCTAATGTCCATCTCCGTCTATACACTGCAAACAACTGTAGAGCGCATGGTGGATGCTACTTCCCGTTGTACTTCCCGTTGACGCAAGAAAAGAGTGATTGTTTTAATACCTCTGTACGCGCTGTCACTACTGTAATACTGTGTTTGCGATGCCTTTAGAGCGATACGTAGATAGTTATAATATAATTTTAGATTTATCGCTTAAAGTTGTTTCTTGATGCTTCGGAAGCAGGTTTTCACGGGACAGTTTGAGCCTATGTTCAGGCGTCTAGAAGATCAGGCATTCCAGCACCTTCGCTACACTCTCCTGTGGTTCAAATGAGCCTGTGACAACTCTTGCTGGTCTTCCTTGTTTATGTTCAATATCCACTGTTACTCCTATCTGATATGAGTCCCACATACTCCTGCGATATTCTAGTATGCGTCACACGAGTGTTTTGAAAACAATCTACTTCGTCGACTAGTTGGATTTTCCTAGTGTCCTACCAATGCAGCAGTCTACATCCAGTCTACCTTCGACTTAGCCTATATGGTCATTCCGTTTCACGTTCCTACAAATTATTACACGGAGGTTTTTTATGAGTCGGCTGATTCCAACTGTGACTCGTTGACACTTGGGTGAGAGGATATTACGTACTTTCCGTTTGTGAAGGGCACACTTTTACATTTCTGAACTTGTAAAACAAGCTGTAAGTTTTTACAGTTTGAAATCTTATCCGGATGTGATTGAATATTTATGCAGCTTTTTTCAGACAGTGCTTCAGTATAGATAACTCTATCATGGGGAAGATGTGTGGTATGTACGGTCTGTCTACACCGAAATTCCCTATTTTGTGAGGCAATTTAAAAATAGTAAATCTTTCTTTGTTTCAGGTCCGACTTATCCGTTAGGTGCAATAGGACTTAAAGTTGCGGCCTACATTTTTTCAACATCTGGTGCACTTTAACTTTTGAATTGTTGTCAGTACAAGCGTCAGTTCAGAAGAAGACACAGTGCTTTGATACTCAGAGTTTAAATCCATTGTATGTTGCAAAGGAAGTTTGTGGTGTTTAGAGGAAAGCGGCACCAGACGCCAAGAGCATAAAAGCATGGCACGGTCGGTTTCTGGAAACTTGCAGTATTGCAGAGGGGCATGGAGGAGGTCGTCGGGTCTCTGAAGAATAAGTTGAGAATATCCGCCAAACATTCCAACGAAGTCCACCAAAATGAATCCGTCAAGCTTCACAAGAACTTCAGATGCCTCATGCAACTGTTCATAAAGTCCTCAGAAAGCGGTTGCATCACTGTTCATACAAGGTGCAGATACAGCAGGCCATAAAGCCTGACAACAAGAAGCGACGAATCGAATTTGCAAGTAAAATGCTTAAAAAACTGTTGAAATAGCTTTGAGCACTATGGGATATGACATCTGAGGTCAACAGTCCCATAGAACTTAGAATTACACTACTGGCCATTAAAATTGCTACACCACGAAGATGACGTGCTACAGACGCGAAATTTAACCGACAGGAAGAAGATGCTGTGATATGCAAATGATTAGCTTCTCAGAGCATTCACACAAGGCTGGCGCCGGTGGCAACACCTACAACGTGCTGACATGAGGAAAGTTTCCAACCGACTTCTCATACACAAACAGCAGTTGACCGGCGTTACATGGTGAAACGTTGTTATGATGCCTCGAGTAAGGAGGAGAAATGCGTACCATCACGTTTCCGACTTTGATTAAGGTCGGATTGTAGCCTATCTTTATTGCGGTTTATCGTATCGCGGCATTGGTGCTCGCATGGTCGAGATCCAATGACTGTTAGCGGAATATGGAGTCGGTGGGTTCGGGAGGGTAATACGCAACGCCGTGCTGGATCCCAACGACCTCGCATCACTAGCAGTCGAGATGACAGGCATCTTATCCGCATGGCTGTAACGGATCGTGCAGCCACATCTCGATCCCTGAGTAAACAGATGCGGACGTTTGCAAGACAACAACCATCTGCACGAACAGTTCGACGACGTTTGCAGCAGCATGAACTATCAGCTCGGAGACCATGGCTGCGGTTACCCTTGACGCTGCATCACAGACAGGAGCGCCTGTGATGGTGTACTCAACGGCGAACCTGGGTGCACGAATGGCAAAACGTCATTTTTTCGGATGAATCTAGGTTCTGTTTACAGCATCATGATGGTCGCATCCGTGTTTGGCGACATCGCGGAGAACGCACACTGGAAGCGTGTATTCGTCATCGGCGTACTGGCGTATCACCCGGCGTGATGGTATGGGGTGCCATTGGTTACACGTGTCGGTCACCTCTTGTTCGCATTGACGGCACTTTGAACAGTGGACGTTACATTTCAGATGTGTTACGACCGGTGGCTCTACTCTTCATTCGATCCCTGCGAAACCGTACATTTCAGCAGGATAATGCATGACCGCATGTTGCAGGTTCTGTACGGGCCTTTCTGGATACAGAAAATGTTCGACTGCTGCCCTGGCCAGCACATTTTACAGATCTCTCACCAATTGAAAACGTCTGGTCAATGGTGGCCGAGCAACTGGCTCGTCACAATACGCCAGTCGCTACTCATGATGAACTGTGGTATCATGTTGAGCTGCATGGGCAGCTGTACCTGTACACACCACCCAAGCTCTGTTTGACTCAATGCCGAGGCGTATCAAGGCCGTTATTACGGCCAGAGGTGGTTTGTTCTGGGTACTGATTTCTCAGGATCTATGCAGTCAAATTGCGTGAAAATGTAATCACATGTCAGTTCTAGTATAATATATTTGTCCAATGAATACCCGTTTGTCATCTGCATTTCTTCTTTGTGTAGCAATTTTAATGGCCAGTAGTGTACTTAAACCTAACTAACCAAAGGACATCACACACATCCATGCCCGAGGCAGGACTCGAACCTGCGATCGTAGCAGTCGCGCGGTTCCGGACTGAAGCGCCTAGAACCGCTTGGCCACAACGGCCGGCTGTGAAATGCTTAACCGAATCGAGTGGAATCCTGCGTTTTTATCAAGTGTAATGTTTTCTGACGAGGCCACATTCCATGTCTCTAGAACTGTGAACAACCATAACGTTCGAATTTGGGGGTCGCAGAATCCACACGGTGTCAGGGAAAAGGTACGAGGTAGGCCGAAAGTGAATGTTTTGTGTGGCCTCATGTGTGACGAGATAATTTGACCATTCTCCCTTGTTGAAACAACTGTCACAGGAACGACGTACCGAGACATGCTGGAGATCTCTGTCCTTCCCTAGGCTGAAGACTTTCAACCAAACCTTTGGTTTCGGCAAGATGGTGCTCCACCAAACTGGCCGCTGGATGTTCGGAAAGTTCTAAATGCGACATTTCCAGGACACTGAACTGGACGAGGTGCATTCACGAATTGGCCTCCAAGTTTTCCTGACATCACACCGTTGGATTTTTTTCTATGGGGATACTTCAAGGACAGGGTGTTCGTCACTGCAGTGCGGGACATTCAAGACCTCCGTACTCGCATTGTGGAAGTCATTGACACCATTCTTTCGGACATGTTGCAGCGGATCTGGATGGAAATTGAAAACAGACTCGACGATCTTCGCAGGAGCTCACGTGAAAGTGTTTTGATTTGTTATTGTAATTTTGTTTCAAAACTTATCTTCACATACAACCTATTTTTGTGAAAAAATTATTTCATTTAGTTTCGTACGTGGAACACATTTAAAATAGGGAATTTATGTGAAGACACACTGTGTACTTGTACCGTGATGGACACTGCACCGTTTCAGTAGTGCCAGCATGGACTTGAATTCCCTGGCGGCAATGTCGAGCGCCACCGCTAGACCCGGGCTTATTATCTTGGCCCTATAAAGCCGCCATTGTCGCTGCACTACCAGAGGCGGAAGGACACTACCTGCATCACGGAATTTGTGCACAGCAAGTGCCTGGCGTGCCGTCACTGCAGCTGGGCGAGGGCAGCAGTTCTGCCTGGCGGTCGACTTGTAAATGTTAGCGAATGTGGTGACACACCTAGCCGGGTGTTATCACCAGTTGTTTAGTCAGGAACAATGCTCCTTTTGAGAGTATGCTAATAATAATAATGTTAGGTTACTGTCCAAGACCGTAGAGTTTTTCTGTAAGTTTAGTAAACAGAGACTTTAGTCATCATTAATATATTCTCCTTCACTATTTACAATAGTCTGCCAACGCTGGGGTTGCTTTTCTATTTTCATTATGGTAGAAATCATGTGGTTTCGAGGCGAAGAACACATCGAGCCCTGTTCACAGCGCATTTTCATCCGGAATGGAAGTTCCTTCAAGTTTGTTCTACAGGGAGCAGGAAAGGTGAAAATCTGAGGACGCAAGATCAGGTGAAGAACTTAGGAGCGGAATGCTTTCCCATCCCAGTTCCTGTGTAGTGTTTCTTTTGTCGGTCTATGAAAATACAGACGGACATTATTCTGCAGTAGCATCACTTCACACAGTATTTCTGGTCGTTGGATTGCGTCTGCAAGACGTCTCATCTGTTGACAATAAATGTCAGCAGTGATGGTTACACGACGGGCAAGCAATTCGTAGTACACCACACCCTTGCTGTTCCACCAGATGCGTAACATTCTCTTTTGTGGATGCACGCAGGTCTTTGTACGGGGAGCTGCTGCTGTTTTGGGCTCAACCATTCCTTTCTGTTCCTTATGTTAGCATAAAGACACCATTTCCCGTCACCAGTAACGATACAGGATACGAATAGTCGACATAGTTCGCGAGCCAATAGACGACGAGCAAGCAGACATGCACATGTGGCCACCAGCTAATTTTTTTGTTATTTTGGCTCAGAGCATGCGGTACCCACACGATTTTTTAACCTTCCCCATTGCATGCAAGTGTCGCACCATGGCGGAATGATCAGTTCATCATATTTGCTGTTCTCTAGTACTCTGACGTGGATCACTGTGGATTAAACGATCTTCAGCAAACCCCCGAAGATCTTCCCAAACGTGGGTAGTCGCTAATGTCAAAACGATCCTGCTTAAAACGAGAAACCATTTTTTGCACTGATCTGCTCAACGGCATTATCCCCATACACGCTGATAATGTTTCTGGGTGCCTCCACTGATGTCACTCCTCTACTGAACACAAACAGAAGAATACGTCGAAATGTTCCGATTTCTCCAATTGTCACTCCATTTTCTAGCGTCCACAGCTCCACTCACTGTCTCCAAATGAGAAAAAAATCCGAGGTCCGACTTCGATTCGATGCCGCGACCTCTTGGTTTCCAGTCAAGTACTAAAGTACAAAAACAAAAAAATAAAAAGTGAAACGAAGACAAAATCTACCTCTTCTTGGCACCGTCACTTTCTCCCTACCACAAAAACTGAACTATCCCTCTTCATGCGTTGCCCCTAGTTATTCTCAAAAATTCTCCCAAGGCGACAGGATCCACGGTTTTATAATTATATTTATTATTATTACTATTTTTAAATTGTTTTTCATTTATTTAAATACTTTTGTTACATGATAATAATTAGTAAATGTGTACAAATGAAAATTCTATAAAAGTTTTATTCAAAGGATGAACTAAAATAACGTTGTGTATTATACGTGCAACTTCAGCTGAAAAGAAATCTTTCTTCAAGGGATGATCTAATTGGAGTCTTCTTGTCTTCAGCCACTGACGTTTTCTATCTCTAACGATTCAGTCTGAAATATCTGCAACAGACTGTTGCTGCTTTGCTAACGCCTTAATGAATGCAGCTTTCCATGAGTCAGCCAATATCTTTCCCTGCTCACTGCTTACAATTCAGGTCATTCTGTCTTCGATGTGATGCTGCACGGAAAGACACACTGAACCTGGCACTCCCCTTCGCCGAAGACGTAGTCGATGTTCGTTCCCTTGAACCATGTAAGCGCATGACATTTATCGGGGGGAAAGTAACAGTAATCTGGACACAGAAGGGTTTGAGGTTTATTCACGTCAGCCTTGACGCAGTGGTAACAAGCTAAGATCTACTATATCTCTGGCCAAACGCTGGACGACGACATAAACGTGAAGCGATGTTCATCGGTGTCCAGGAAGCAACAATCAGGGCAAAGTGGGGGGTCCGTTAAGCCGATAGCGTGGAGCTGGTGTCTCGTCGCATACGTTTTGTTGGTGACTTGATACCACGTGACAAGCACAGTGGTTGACAGGAAGTGGTGATGTATAGTTTTCCACACTCAGGGCCGATTGACAACCGGGTACTTAGTTTCTATCATGTTACGCGGAACTGCCCACAGAAGGTCGGTGTAAAAATCTTTTGCCTTCAGCAGGTGCGTTGCGGGGATCCGAGAGAGCTACCGACACCGACAGGACGTGAGAGACAGACAGACTCATGAGGGAGGCGTGTTGATTGGTCCATTGGTTCCACGTATTCCTCATATAAAGGGCACTTGCCTCTGCCCGGACGTTAACCAGTCCCAGCCATCCATCGTGCAGAGGGAGGGTGAGAGTATCACAATGTACTTTAAACACTAATCCTGTGGATAGGAAATAGCCGAAAGCCGCCTGAAGTCGGTAGGGTGAGAACCAGCGTCACGTTATTGAGTTTTGACGCCACATAGAGGTTCAGGTATTCCACAGGTTGCAGCTGGTTCAAGTCTTGGAGTAGGTTCTGGCACACCATCACGCATGCGCTCTGTAGTAATTGTCGATAATTTGCCGCGGCCTCCCCGCGCACATCCTTTATAAACATGACTCCCAGGTATCTCAATTCGGTAACTGCCGAGAGGGGGGCGACAGCACCTGGCCCGACTTCTCGCCTTACGTATAGCGCTGCCAACTTGTTTATGTTTAGAAGACTGCCTGCAGTCTGTCCATATTGCTCGATCCAGTTTAATATGCTGCGGACTTCATCGGTGGAACGAACCAGCAGCAGCAGGTCGTCGGTGCACGCTCTGTAGGGAAAAATGATGTCCTGTCGGGTGAGACCCCACAAGGAGTGGCTTCAGCGCAGTTGCATAAAGGTAGGTAGGAAGGGGAACCTTTTTTTGTAGAGACTTCTTGAGGGGGGTAGGACGTCAAACGAGCCGACTTGGAGCAGACGAGGCACCACAGGACATTTTATTTTCTACTGTCTATACTTTAACAAATAAATTCATTAAACTTTGTCAGCATGGCCAGGAAGGATTCAGGATTGACACTCATAGCTGTGGACGTGCAAAAGCATAACAAAATAAATTTTTTTAGATATGAAATTTCATCTTTTTTCACTTACTGTTGGCTGCATTTGTTGCTATAGGTACATTTTTCTTCACATGTAAGAGAGATTCTTTGATGAATTTTGCACAGCATACAAACCATACTTACAGGTGTATGAAACTCTAGAATTTTCCAAATCTATTAAAAACTGTGGTAAAATTGAGATAATTAACTACAAAATTTGATTTTTTTCTAAACATAAAGTTTAAAACGTAACAGCTCATTCATTTCTTCATAAATTAAATAGATTCTAGAGTTTCAGACACCTGTAAGTATGGTTTGTATGCTGTGCAAAATTCATCAAAGAATCTCTCTTACATGTGAAGAAAAATGTACCTATAGCAACAAATGCAGGCAATAGTAAGTGAAAAAATGATGAAATTTCACGTGTAAAAAGAATTATTTTGTTATGTTTTTGAACTTCCGCTGCTACGAGTGTGAATCCTGAATCCTTCCTGGTCATGCTGACAAAGTTTTATGAATCTACTTGTAAAAGTATAGACAGTGGAAATTAAAATGTCCTGTGGTGCCTCTCCTGCTCCAAGTCGGCCCGTTTGACGTCCTACCCCTCTTAACGGGTATTGAGGCCACCATCCATCTGTTGACCTGGACCTGAGAGCTGGCTGCTGCCAGAAGACTCTGCAGGGTCTCAATGAGCCTCAGAAGTCCCATAAAATCCATCACCTGTAGGAGGAAGTTATGGTGCACTATCGAAGGTCCGATTGAAATCGATGGAGACAATTGCCACTCTCAGGTGGCACGCTGAGGCGATAGCTATTAATTCTCAGCAGTCGCCAGTGGCCATTTGTATGTTGGCATCGCACCTTAGCGACACCTGTGTACTGGGTACAGGAACATTGGCAAAGTCTTCTTAATGCGGCGTGCCAAAAGCCTGACGACCGCCTTGTAGTTGGCGTCCGACATTGTAAGTGGCTGATAGTCATTCAACGATTGCCCTCTCGCTGGCTTCTGTTGCTTCCTGGACACCGATGAACATCGCTTCACGTTTATGTCGTCGTCCAGCGTTTGGCCAGAGATATAGTAGATCTTAGCTCGTTACCACAGCACAGTCTGGGAACATGAGTTCTCAGAACACTGTAGCCCATTGGGGCATCATGATGTCACAGAAGGGCTGGTAAAACTCTATTGGTAATCCACTGGGCCTGGAGCCTTACTGACTGCACATTATCCAAGGCGTCCCCCACCTCCTCAGATGACACTTCATCTGTTAATGCTGTCGCTGTTGCCGTGTCGATAGCGAGTGTCACATATTGTAATGCTTCCGCAGTGACCTCATCACCTAATGTTCTTTCCCGGTAAAGATGACGATAATGATCCTCCATGGCTTTTACTGTGGTTGCTTGAGCTGTACTGTTTCGCATCGTAAGGCGTTTGGTTAACTGTCAGTGATGTTGGCGCAAGTCCGCCACAATGTGCTGCTTGATGGGTATTTCTGTGGCCGTTTGGTGGTATCCTCACGAGCGGAGTACAGCGCCTTCTAATCGGCGCTTCGTAAGCGATAGTTTGTGAGCCTTGATTTGGAGCCATTCTCGTTATCTGCCTGGCAGTGGGGGTGGAGCGGTGAGGTCTCTGAGCACCACGTAATAAAAGTTCAGGGTCTGCCAGTGCCATGCAACTGTGTCCTTGCCAAATTGCATAAATGTCTTGTGGATTGTAGAGGGGCCACCACGCCAAAGTCGAGTTGTATGGAGAGTGATGTTGTTCACAGTTGGCCCATGTTGTGGCAGCTTGCCAAAGGCAGTTCGGGTCCTGGAGGGTGTTACATCTCCCAAAGTGCCAGACATGATGAGGATGGAAATACATCATGCAAATATAACAGTGTGATGAGAGAAGGCCAGAGGCCATCATTCAGCGGCCACTACTTCCTGTCAAGACCTTGTGACGCATATACGCGATCCAGTCGACTCGCTGAACTACTGGTAAGATGCGTGTGTACAGAGCTTCTTTTTTATCTTTACCCTCGGGTCGCACAAGTGAAGATCGTGAATCACCGTACCAACTTGTGGACGAGGCATGTAGAGTGGGATTTGATCCTTGGGATGAAGGACACAATTAAAATCGCCAACGAAGGAACTGTGTTCACGCTGTCCTAGGAAAAGGGGGACGACATCAGCGGAGCAGAAAATGGCTCAGTCACAACATCTAGTGATGCCCGACGGTTCATGAACATTAATGAATCGGGTGTTGAGTGCTGTGACCACTAATCCTCGAGTAGAGGGAAGTAACTTCGATACTGTTACACACTAAAATCGTCACTCCAGTATCTGTGAGACCATCAGGTGTCACATACGTTGCATAACCATAAAAGTTCGGAAGTGTGCTCGTTCGCACTTATTGCAGGAATGCAAAGTCGACTCATGTGGTGTGTATTCTCTCAGGACTCGGATTTGGGCAAGGGAGCTAACCAAGTTGATATTCATCATGGCCAAACAGTAAGCCTGGCGGTACGTTGGTTGGGCAGGGTTATCCATGTGACGGTGGAGAGAAGCAGACGTCGCGAGTGACGTCACAGCCCGCCGAATGAGGCTCTTCTGATGCTGTTCAGAACTCAGTGGGACCCAGATCAGGATCCCGCCCAGTCTCGACGTCCTCGGCCCACGATGTGGGCGCGGAAACCTGTTAATGTTTCATAATGTTGTAGTAGTTGATAGGAACGCACTGAGCAGCTTCGCAGTCTGCCCTGGAACCTTCCTGCTGACCACTATTTGCCCCAGAAGGTTGGCAGACGGACTCTGTCTGCCCCGATAAGTGTATCGATTGCCATCTTCCTGTCAATGGTGCCTACAGTGCTCAATGGTATTGATGGCATTGTATGGAGTTCTCTCACGGGCTACATTGACTGATTGTCCAGGCATTGGCCCATGGACTGTTGTTTCGGTACTGAAACGTCGGTCTGTTGTGTATGGACAGACGGAGAAATCGTGAGTGCCGCCACTTAAGTTTGGTAAGATAGTTGGCGTCAGTGCAGGTCCCTCATCCTGTGGTGGAAGTTGTGTGATTCGACATTGGAGAAACTCGGAACTTAGGTGACCTTCTTTGGCGCATCTGGAAACACGTTTTTGGCTGGCTGTCATGAATAGCTATGGGTCAGCAGCGTCCTATTTGGAGATATGATGATATGTGTCATCGGAGTTCAATGTGCACCTGATGTACTCCGTTGAGAGCTGAATACGTTATGAATTGAGTCCAATTTTCTGTCACGTGTTCTTCTAGCATGCCACAGGGTGGAGCGCCGCCACGATGTCTGCCGCTGGGACTTTGAAGGGTTGTTCCAATATGCATATCGTTTGCAGTCCCAGTCCAGCGCGGTCAGCCTCGACGTTGCCAACATTTCCGCCTGCATGGGAGAAGAGGAGTCTTTGCTTCATCTCTCGAAAAACCTATCGCATGTAGCGACGTTGATCAGTTTCACACAGACCTTGTTACTTACGATCGAAAAGTGGATGCTGACAGCGTTGGTAGCCGGGGTCTTGACCGCTTCCTCTAGAAAGCGCTCCACACAGAGTGCTTTTGGGCTAGCAAAGTCGTTTCTAAAATCGAATTTCTGTGTTGATTTTCGGTACTGATTCGGCATGATGCTGTCGCCCTACGGCCTCACGTTAGTGTCGGCCGGAAGAAGTGAGCATGCTTGCGCTACAGGCGAAAACACACAGCACCTCTGCTCTGCTTGGGTCCTAAAGCCGGACTGACCGCTAGACCACAAGGCGCGACATATATCGAGAAATGTTGAAGGCAGTTGAGTCATCTCAGTTGGTACACTGGTGTACTATTATTTGTTATCTGAACTGTGTTCCAACGTCAAATGCTAATACTGGGAAGAGAATCTATATTGTATGAGGATCATCTCTTGAAGAATGGAATTTCTATTGAATCACGTTAATATGACTTTTGACTCAGTCATGTCATTACATATCTGAGAGTAGCGTTGCGATGCTATATTAAACAGAACGAGCATGCGAGGATTGTGTTCGGGAAGGTGAATGGTCGATTCCACTTTATTAGGAGAATTTTAGGAAAGTGTGGTCCATCTGTAAAGGAGACGGCTTATAGGACGCTAATGGGACCTACTCTTGAGTACTGCTCGAGTGTTTTGGATCCGCACCATGTTGGATTGAAAGAAGACATCGAAGCAATTCAGAGGCGAGCTGCTGGATTTGTTACTGGTAGATTCGATCAGCATGCAAGTGTTACGGATAAGTTCAAGAAGGAATCCCTGGAAGAAAGAAGACGTTCATTTCGAAGAACACTACTGAGAAAGTTTACAGAACCAGCATTTGAAGCTGACTGCAGAACAATCCTGCTGCCGCCAACATATATTTCGCGTAGGGTCCACGATGATAAGATACGAGAAATTAGGGCTCATTACGAGGCATATAGATAGTCGTTTTTCTCGTTATATCTGCGAGTGGAACAGGAAAGGAAACGACTAGTTGCGGTAAAGAGTACCCTCGCACACCGTACGGTGGCTTTCGGAGTATGTATGTAGATGTAGATGTAGATTAATAACACACACAAATATTATACAATAAGTTTTATACTGTGAACTTATTGTGCTGTCCAGAAACTTTGTCTGTGATGAGAATTTTCTGTTTATTGTCTTTGAAGTGTACTTTATTCATGCTTACGAGCCTGGAAGGTCGACTTTACACTGTGCAGTGGTTTTCAATAAATATTATGAGACCAAGTGCACGTAATGAGCCAGTCCTATCACTCCACTACCGCTCCATAACACTTAATTCTGTACGTCATGTTATTAATATATAATATGAACTGCTATAGTCCCAACACACTTCCCCCCGACACGTCTGAAATCGCCGATTCTCCATCCAAGATAACACGCTGTGTTGTCTGTACCAAGAAATCCTCAACCTAGTAACAAAATTTCTTTTGATACCAGATATGGTTGTACTTTTGTTAGTACGTGGTGGTGTGGTGCTGGGTCAAATACTTTTCTAAAAATCAAGAAATATTGCCTCTACCTGACGGCCCCGATCCATGGCTTTCAGTTTCCAAAATATGCATTTGTAAAGAATTTTAGGATTTTAAATGTTAATGTAATTTTACACAACATTTATAATTTTGTCACTATGATGGTGTTGACTCTACTATGGTATAATGGTGATGATAGTGCTGCACGAAAATATCATATCACTAAAGAGATAAAATGATAACTGCTACAGTGGGATCCTGTGGAACCACAACAACAAGTTATTGAGTGAGGAGATGGAGGAGGGAGAATACGTAAGGATGGTTGAGTTGGATCGTTGTTGACTACGACAGGAAGGGATGTTGTAGCTCAGGGTGGATTACATAGTTGCACAGTGAAAGTTGGTTGATGTTGGATAAAGTAGCAAGGTACCGTATTGGTGATTAATGGCTAGGGTATTGGGTGATGGGAGTGGATTTTCCGATTAATGTTTGGCTTTGAAGATGCTCCAAGGAGATCAGAAAGTTTCGGAAATGGACGAGTTAGTGTAAGATGCGGATTTGGGGAAGTTAGGCTGTTGCGGAAGGCTAGGTGGAATGCATGCTTTTATAGGGTTTAAAGTGATTTGTGGAATTTAGGAGGGCGGATATCCAGATAACATTGGAATGTATTAGGATGGGACGGATGACGGATTTATAGGTGAGGATAATAGCAAAAGTGTAGGCTATTACTAGTTCTGATGCGGACCCAAAAGGGAGGATTGTGGAGATAAAGGCCATAACCCCCCCCCCCCCCCCGACAACATTTTAGTGAAACCATTTATACGAGTTGTACATACATCAGTTTCAAATTTTTTTCCTTATGAGGGTTTAGCACTAAGGAAAAAAAAAATCGCAACACAAAGAAGGAGTTGTGCGACATAAACGAAAGTTGGTGCATTTGTTTCTACATCTGAAAGAGGATGTCTATTCAGTCAAATAAGAGTGGCGCTAGTAGCACCACTATGAGAATTCAAATCAGGTTTGCTTTAAATATACTCTATAACGATCGTGAGCATTAGTTGCTTTTGAGATCGGACGTCGAGAGTGGATGTTAGTCAAGGATAGTTACTATTAAAATCAGTCTTGATCACAAATTTATTTATTCTGGTAACCGGTTTCGACCACGCCTGTGGTCATCTTCAGACCAAAATGCTGTATGAGCAGGAGCCTCCTTCTGGTGGTAAATCACTGTGACCCATTTATTACGTAAGATATATACTTGCTGCTTTGCGTATGGATAGCATATTGACACAGTTCTGTTTTGTTGTCATAACTACTCTTTAATTTAGTATAGAGAAATACTTATTTATATACGATGTACGAACATGGAGTTTACGTTACACTATGGTATTAATTATAGATTGTTCACCTGGCAGAGCCTCGTTGTAGGGATTGTGCTGCATCCACTTGTTGACATTCTGTTCTCTACTGGTATATTTAATCGCTATTGCATGTTTTGCTTACGCTCAGTGCTTTACATTTTAAGATAAGAAAATGAACTGCTATAATTCTATGAACTAAATGGGTACAAGAAACTTCATTGAAGCCACATGAACTGGAGGTTCTATGGAAGCTGTATTAATTCATTATAATAGAAAGGAAGCTGACAACATGAAATACCAACACTAGCTTTAGACCACTGACAGTTATTACACTGCATTCTTCGTGAGTAATTGAAATAGCAAGTGACACTTGACACAAAAAAATACTCTACATGTTTGCTTCTGTTTTGCCATGATTCTTGAAGTGGTGTACACACTGTGAAATATTACGATTTATTCATTCAAATTCCCATGTGATCATTAATACTGTGTACTAGCACCTACTTACTGAAAGTTATTCAAACTGAAGGCTGTTAGAGATCATGTATGCATTTCTGTCATTTTATGATGGACAAGGTAACCAAAATGTATTTTATAATTCATAATGAGTAGAAGATTTGGCTCAGGTAGATTACACAGAGGTTGTTTGTGGACATTATGTCTTCGGATTGTATAGGATGGCACTAGGATTTCATCTGTACTTGTTCAAGGAAATTGACTAGAGGAAAGAGTCGTTATGGAAGTGAAATGATATTGAAACTTCCTGGCAGATTAAAACTGTGTGCCCGACCGAGACTCGAACTCGGGACCTTTGCCTTTCGCGGGCAAGTGCTCTACCATCTGAGCTACCGAAGATGGTAGAGCACTTTCCCGCGAAAGGCAAAGGTCCCGACTTCGAGTCTCGGTCGGGCACACAGTTTTAATCTGCCAGGAAGTTTCATATCAGCGTACACTCTGCTGCAGAGTGAAAATCTCATTCTGAAATGATATTGGTGATAAGGTTTATATGCATCGATGTATTGAACGGGTATTACTGAAGTATTGAGATTGTGTGATGCTGATGATTATTGGAGTTTTGGTGGATAAGACGTAAGGTAAATGATATTGGTGATAAGGTTTATATGTATCAACATATTGAAGAGGTATTATTGAAGTACTGAGATTATGTGATGCTGATGATTATTGGAGTTTTGGTGGATAAGAGGTAAGGTAAATAATATTGGTGATAAGGTTTGTATGTATCAACGTATTGAAGAGGTATTATTGAAGTATTGAGATTATGTGATGCTGATGATTATCGGAGTTTTGATGGATAAGAAATAAGGTAAATGATATTGGTGATAAGGTTTATATGTATCAACGTATTGAAGAGGTATTATTGAAGTATTGAGATTATGTGATGCTGATGATTATTGGAGTTTTGATGGATAAGAAATAAGGTAAATGATACTGGTGATAAGGTTTATATGTATCAACGTATTGAAGAGGTATTATTGAAATATTGAGATTATGTGATGCTGATGGTTATTGGAGTTTTGGTGGATAAGAGGTAAAGTAAGTGAGGAGCATTTTTTGTTGTTGGTTTATATGCAACAAGAAGAATGAAGATGGCAGACTAGAACACTCCAGTGGAAGGAAGATTGTCCACAAGGAAGATTGTCTACATACACACTTTGTTAAATCAATAAGCAGTATATACTTATTTTGGAGAGAGGAAGTATTTGCATATCTTGGCACACTGACAGTTGTTCAGCAACCATACATTTTGATTTGGCTTGGCAAACGTTGGTCTTGACATGATGACTATGACATTGACTAACTATTATTGACTATTACACACTGCTGCCACTACTATTGGATACACGTGTTGAACATCAAATTTTGACAGATTTGCATTTACGCAGTTAACACTATTCAGTTACACAATAGTACTTAATATGTGGATGAAAGATGAGTGAGTGTGTTTTGTGTGTTTTCCTTTCCTAATCCCAAATAATTGGTACCGACATACCTCCTAAATATTATTTTACTTGTTTGTTGTGGCTTGCATTGACACCCATAAATATTGTAGGTTTACTGATATTTGTGTATTTATAATAGTTAATATGACAATTATCTGATATTATTTGTGTGTTTATTATAATTAGTATGTTTAGTGTAAGAGCATTGATAATAATTTTGTAAAAGCAATTGTGTGTGCATTCAAACTGTTGTTCATGCTTACACCTATTATCATTGGTGGGTGCCACTTGGAAATGTTTAATTTCTGCTGATGAACTCTGATGATCTGTTTAATTATTGCTGGTGAATATTATGGACTGATACCTGCACTTGTTCAACATTACTGGGTGCCACTGTTGAAACTGCTGCTACTGAGATGATGTAACTGTTGCTGTTCGCACCTGTTCAACATTGCTGGGTGCCACTGTTGGAACTGTTTAATTACTACTGGTGAATTTTATGGGACTCCTGTCTGCACCTGCTCGCCATTGCTGGGTGCCACTGTTGGAACTGCTGCTACTGAAATGATGTCGCTTGTTACTGTCTGCACCTGTTCAACATTGCTGGGTGCAACTGTTGGAACTGCTCAACCACTGATGAGATGTCACTTGTTGGTGTCTGCACCTGCTCGCCATTGCTGGGTGCCACTGTTGGAACTGCTGCTACTGAAATGATGTCACTTGTTGCTGTCTGTAACTGTTCACCATTGCTGGGTGCCACTGTTGGAACTGTCAACTACTCTGAGGAGTGCTACTTGTTTATTGAACTATTGAAAAGATTTTATGTGAATATTTGTGTAACCTGATTTATTGTGTATATACTGTTTATGAAATGTTATGAGACTCTTATCTGCACCTATTCGTCATTGCTGGTGCCATTGATTGAACTGTTTAACTACTCTGAGATATGATACTTGCATAAACTCTTATGTAAAATCACATGTATGCAAGCATTTGTATTCCTTACTGTATTTTTATATATTAGGTTATTGAAGGGTCAGTGCAAAGACAAAATTTATTTAGTTAGGTGATATTTACTTATTAATATCATCTTTTATTTTTGTCTGTGTTTTTTGGACGAATTTGGTGGTATTTTCACCACCAATGCTGGCAAAAATACCACCAAATTCTAGCCCGTGGAGCATATGAAAGATGGCTACACTGAGTCACAGGGCCAGAGATTACGCCAAAAGATTATTATTCCGCCGCCTCCACTGGTGCAGTAGTAGTTCAGAGGATGTCGAGTGCAGTTGTTGTTCTGTTGGGCGAGAGAGTAGATGCTGTTCGGTTGGTGTAATGTATAGATGGAAGACGTTGCAATTATCACAGTGTATTTGAGAAAGAAGATGTCCTTTGATTTATGATGCTGGTGTAATGGAAAATTTTCGTCAATATTTAATGAAGTAAAAAGGTATTACAGATTTCTTTAATGACAATGCCTCTTGGTCACAGGTACAGTCAACAAAGCATCTGGCTCGTGTTCATGTATTAGACTTGTAATTCTGGTTTCTATGTGCAATTATAGTATTTCTGGTTTTTCAATTAGTTCATTGTAAATGGTGTTTAAAATATTTTGTCGTTTTGAGAAATAACCGAGCCAGATACGTGTACGTTGAGTCACACTACCACACACAGAACAGTTACACTTGTGCTTTGTTGTTTCGTAGCTTTTATAGTTGCAGGGGACTTAATTAATCAATTGTGTTAATGGAAATTTCTTGTTATTCTTTATTTTATGCAGTCAGATTGCGTGCTAATACTAGTCAGGGCCAACCGATTACGAGACTTCGTAACCGGTCACACAGCTACTAAAATTATTGCATCTTATTCTTTTTAATTAAGGCCCCATGCAACGTTCTCGTCGGTCTGATGGGAATCCGATGCTGGATGGAATGCAAATCCATTAGTAAGTTAGTAAAAATTTTCTGTGCACGACTTTACCATTTCAAAAGCTTTGCCACCAGCAGACGCGATTAAAAGTTTGATAATATTCCTAACTAACTGTTTAACATTCGGTAAATGTCTTTTGAGGGAGTTAATTTCAGTCAGGAATATTTAAAGAAGGTACCAGAAATTAATTTCCACAGCTAATGTTAAACTCAATATTTAAAATTAACACCTCCACCTCCAAAACATCGCAATACAATGTTTTAATATAAGTAATATTACATTCTGACTGATTGCAGAAAATGTTGTAGCAACGAAAAGCTGCCCACTCATAAGCTACCTACTGCCAACAACCAGTTCTACGCGCTTCGTGGAATTTATGCTACAATGATGTACTAAGCACTGATATGAACAAATTATTATCGCTATTATATTAAAACATTCTATTTTTATTATTAATATTATTAAAATGTTCGGCATCTGTGGCTCGTTAAAGGTGAGGATGACGGAAAGTTATGTCTGCGGGAGGGGGCCACAGTACAAATCGTGTTCCTTCCCCCTTCCCCCTCTCCGTAGAACTGAATGCTGGATTCGTATCTGGAGTAGAATGATGACGAGGTGTACATTCCATTCAAGTATTCTGTGAACAGTTAGTCCTAAATACTTTACGGTATATTGAGATCTGATGCCATGTACCAGTTTCTCTAAATGTTTGTACGGGTATTGTTCCTCTTCATTAGCATGAGAGCTTATTTGGGCACAGAGGTGAATGATGTACAACGAATATTTTTTTATCTTTGTAACAAGTTTTGTTGGTCATACACAGACTTAGAATATAGCTGTGGGGGCGGGTGGGACGGGGTTACCGTCTTGTAAACGAAATTTTTTAAAATTAAATGTTTCATCTTCATGTCACACAAAGGGTATCATTACCGGTCTCTCTTGATTATTAAATCATCAGTGATACTGACTTTCTAAGAAGTCAAAACCTGTAATGATACCATTTGCGTGACATATTTAAATAATAAATTTCTTGTTATTCTGAGATTGCTTCAACAACTGCATAACTATATTTAATTTTATTTTTTATGTGAGAATACTCGTTTAAAATTGTGAGATGGCTGTTTATGCATTCCAGGGGACAAGTTATATAATAATTGACCTCTTTCTGTCCCTAAACATCAGTGTCATTATTTTTTTTTCTGTGCGGTCCGGTATTCTTCGAGACATACGAGTAGACATGGCAACAACTACTACTTTGGTGCATTACTTTTCTGTATCTTTTCCTACGCCAGATTTTATATTTGTCTGATACTGCTCCTGCTCTTCACGCTATCCATGAGAAATTACAAATCCTGATAAGATGTTATCGAAAGCGTAACAATTGCCGGAAGTCCACTTGAAATTATCGCGAAATCCAGAAACACGTGATGTGAAACACTTACTCTTCGCTGGCTCTCTCCCCACCCTCAGATTTCCATCGAAAAACGTGCAACTAATAAGCTACAAAAGAGCACATTGTGCAGGGACTCGCGCAAACAAGTCATCAGCGATCATCAGAGGAGTCAGACGCAAGTAAGTAAATACTGCTTCCACCGCGGTAATTACTCCATCGTAATGTCGCTGAAACGAAGCACTTTTACGTTTCGTGAAGATCACAGTTTTACATCTCTGTACATTAAAAGCTAGTTGCTAGTCTTTCGCCGGCCGCTGTGGCCGAGCGCTTCTAGGCGCTTCAGTTCGGAACCGCGCTGCTGCTACGGTCGCAGGTTCGAATTCTGCCTCGGGCATGGATGTATGTGATGTCCTTAGGTTCGTTAGGTTTAAGTAGTTGTAAGTCTAGGGGACTGATGACCTCAGATGTTAAGTCCCATAGTGCTCAGAGCCATTTCAGCCAGTCTTTCCCGCATGCAGATAGTTTTGAACGTCCTACTCGACATCATTACGCCTTCTGTCGGATGTAAGATCCTCATACATAACTCCATCACCTGGGGAAACTCTGAAATTTCAACTACTACTATTTAGTGTGTCATTAGCGTATAACATCGCTAATAATCATATCTGATCGATGACCCTGATATTATTTCTATGCCTGTAACTGGTTGTCAGTCCGAGGAAAGAGTCCTACGTTGTGACTGGCAACAAATTTTCAGTTCGATCAGAAATCTAGCTGAATGTACAGTTCATTAGATATGGATTTGAAACAGCTTATAGCATCCTGCCAAAAGTAGGAATGAGTGATACTGGCTAGATATGGCAGCTCCATAGATCAGTTTTGACTTTTTTTGTGGAGGAATGTGACCGTTGCGATTTTCTGATGACTGGGAATATTTGTCTGCTGAGGTGATCTACAGTACATTATGGTCGAAAACAGCGGGTTATGTATACCGCCTGACAGGGATTCTGTCGTGTTCTGTCGCCTTGCTGGGTTTTAACGATTTTTGTCGTCTTACAGCACCGTTAGTACTATCTGCAGTCAGTCAGCTTTACAGCGGTAAGGCAGTTGAATGGTGAAGACATTCGTTGTTTCTTCCTTTGTGAACTAAAAAACAAAATTCAACTTTACAACTTTCGTTTACCATTAACTGTTGTCGTCTGTGTCAACATTAATATGTGTGTCACTGGCAGCCTTCACGTATGACTAAATTGATTAGTGTTTTGGGAGAGGTTCTGCATTAACACATTGCTGCGTTAAGTACTGAAGGCTTCCTGTAAAATTTTCTTGCACCCATGCGCGTTGCAGTTAGCATCTGCCTATCTGGTGATTAGTACTTTGTTTTGTACTTGCTTAACAGCAGCCACTGTTTCTTAATAAGCTTTCCAACATTGAACGTATACCAAGTGGGGTCTCTACAATCACTATTTTACTAGGTCAATGAAAATGTTGGATGACATACATAGAGTGAGAACTAAGGAATGCTTACTGTAATATATAATGCGGGATATTCTGTGAGTTACCCCCGAGAGAGAAGCTCTGTTACCATGACACAACAAGAACGTGGCTGTAAGATCAGAAGTAAAAGTATTTTTCAACGCCGCCCCGTTTTTTAATCATTTAATTTCTCTAACATTTCTGAAGTGAGTCAGAGTGCTCCATATCTGGTGATTGAGTTGGTTGCATCAATAATGTGTACTGCGTACTATTCAATTTTTACACTGGTTAAGTAGCCTTTTGAACAAATATATTGTCTTCATGAAAGTGACTGTATTTCTTTCCCCTTCGACCCGAACATGTTCTCAAGTACTTTTTACGCGACTGGTCCAAGAAACTTGCGTGGCATCGTTAGCTACTGTTTGCCCATTGCAGGATAATCTTTTACATTTTGGGAAAAAGTTGCTGTAGTTTTTTATTTAGGGAGAATCCAGTTCACCTCTCACTTGCATCCACTGATTGAAGTTTCCTTTCTTGCTGAAGAGGAAATTCCCCATCTCATTTACTGTAACAAACTGATTGCCCAAACTCAGCTGCATTCTTTTTAAGACGTTCCAAACAACTACTGGATATTATTTTCTATCTTTCTTTTGGTCAGTATCAACAAATACAGTACCAGTCTTGCACAAAACTGTCTTATTGTGTAATCTTCATGTAAAATGAACCGCACGCCTTCTTCTCATGCAGTCTGACGTGTGCTGATTTACACACTGTTAATTTACAACCGTCAGTATCGCATCGTGACTTCATCTGTGATTGCATTTCAAGCATGTCACTCTTGTGCATAATTTTTGATACTTTTCGAGAATACCAGATAATTCCGATCCTACGTAAATATGCTAAGCTGGTCAAAAGCATTCTTTCGGTCACTTGTCGATAAGTCTGATATGAACACAGAAGAAAGCTGAATTAAATCTATAATATTAAATCCCGTATTTAAAAAAGTATTTAGACCGATCCTACCAGATTAATGGGGTGTTTTCTGCTCTCAGCTGAGGTGTTAATTCAGTTTTTCTGCACGGTATTTCGACGACCGACCCAGTGGTTCAAATGGTTCAAATGGCTCTGAGCACTATGGGACTTAACATCTATGGTCATCAGTCCCCTAGAACTTAGAACTACTTAAACCTAACTAACCTAAGGACAGCACACAACACCCAGTCATCACGAGGCAGAGAAAGTCCCTGACGATCGACCCAGTGATCTTGAGGAGCTACGAATTGTGTTGTTATGCTTACTCGTTGCCTGGACTCCAACCAGTCTGTGGTGTGGCCTTGTGCTTGGTGTTTATGGCGTTATACCCCATGAACTATGTGTCGTACACTGATATAATTTTGTAGGTACATTCAGCGGGGTATGTGAATACTGTCTGTAGCGTGTGTTGAGAGTGGAGTTAGTAGCAACGAAGTAATAAATTGAAACGTCATACACGATGCGACAGTTTTTCAAGCATCTTACTATTTATGACGTTATATCTCGCGAACTATATGTCGTACAATGATATAATACTGAAGGTACACTGAGCATCATATATTCATACTGTCCGCGAAATTTGTTGCGGATAGAGTTAATAGGGGAGAAGTAATAATTTAAAACGTCGTGCGTAATGCGGCAGTTTTTCACATATCTCATTGTTTATGATGTCATATCTCCTGAACTATTAGTCGTACAGTGATATAATTTTGCACTTACAGTCAGTGTCATATGTGAATTACGTGAATAAAATATGTCACGAATGTAGCTACTAGTAAAGAAGTAATAAATTACAATGTCATGCCTCATGCGGTACTTACAGGGCAAAAGTAGTAAGCGATAAATGTTTTCCCTTTCATCATTTTATACGGGTTGTCAGCGAGAAAAAAAAAATTCGTAATATTTTGAAATTATGTGTAAAGTTTTTTGCAAGTCGATAAGTGCTCTCGATCTCAAATTCAGGACGAATAAAATATGGGAATTTACGTTTCGCAGACTACGCTTCTTTTTCACCCCTATCCGCACCTCTTTTGATGAGTAAGTGGTCCTTACTCCCACAGCGGTTGTCGCCTGGCAGTAAGCGATATGTGTATCAAGTTTGGTTGAAATCGGTCCAGTGGTTTAGGAGGAGATGTGGGACACACACACACACACACACACACACACACACACATCCATTTTCATAGTTGTATCTGTGGGTATTGATAACGTCGTTCTCATGTGGAATCTTTGACCACACACTGTCCGTCCAAAGAGTTCCAAGACAGGTTTCATTGTTGGCGTGTAAGCTAAGTCAGCGCAGTAGGTACTATGGCTGAGATTAGAAATGTAGATAACAAGTTTGTCCTACTAATCGGTTGTCAATAGGCAGTGTTAAGCAGAGGACGTGTGGCTTGTGTCAACGTTATTGCGTCGGGAATCGTAGTGGAGCCACGTCTCTAAATCAAATGTTCAAGACATTTTCCAGAATGAGAAAAGTGTGTCTAAAATTTGTACAGCACGCTTTGATTTCCGAGCAAAACCAACGATGCATGGACGCCTGCCGCGACTTGATTGAAATGCAAAACGCACACAATTCTTTTTTGTTAAAAGTCGTGACGGGTGACGAGACTTGGTGTTATCAATAGAATCTACCACAGAACGACAATGTGCAGAAATTCACACGAAGGATCAACTCTTTGACAGCATAACCAAAAGCCGGCCGGCGTGACCGAGCGGTTCTAGGCGCTACAGTCCGGAACCGCACGACCGCTACGGTCGCAGGTTCGAATCCTGCCTCGAGCATGGATGTGTGTGATGTCCTTAGGTTAGTTAGGTTTAAGTAGTTCCAAGTTCTAGGGGACTGATGACCTCAGATGTTGAGTGCCATAGTGCTCAGAGCCATTTGAACCATAACCGAAAAATTGTTGTGGTAAGGTCTTACGGGACCAAATTGCTGAGGTCATCGGTTCCTAAGCCTACACGTTACTTAATCTAAGTTAAACCAACTTACGCTATGGACAACACACACACACCCATGCTCGAGGGAGGACCCGAACCTCCGGCGTGGGGAGCCGCACGGACCGTGACAAGGCGCCCTAGACCACGCGGCTATCCCGCGCGGCAACATAACCGACATTCAAGCCAAGGTGAAGTGCAAGTCGAGCAGAATCGCTACGAAAGACGTTTCTGACAGTTTCAAATGTTCGTATGAACGTTCTGTTCGCTGTATTGAAGTTTAAGAGGGAGGGGTTGGAGGAGTCTATGTAGAACATCTGGAGCATTAATATCACCATCTTGACTTTTCTCTATTCTTTTATAATCCATTCGCGAAACTTTTTACACTGACGGGGTTTTATAAGCTGGAATGCAATGAGTTTGCCGGAGAGAGGAAAATTTCTAGCCGTAAATCAGCACAGATATAGAAAGGTTCATTCGTACGAAACATGGATTGCCCTTTTCCCACACGATAGATATCCTTCGAATCATGGATACAGATCATCAGGCGGGTTCTACGAGGGTGATTCAAATGAAAACCTTAAATATTTTTTTAAATATTATTTATTGTGCAGAAATGGTACAAAGCTGTATCACTTTTCAACATAATCTCCCCCACGCTCAGTGCAAGTCCTCCAGTGCTTACGAAGTGCATAAATTCCTTTAGAAAAAAATTCTTTTGGTAGTCCGCGCAACCACTCATGCACCGCGTGACGTACCTCTTCATCAGAACGGAACTTCTTTCCTCTCATTGCGTCTTTGAATGGCCCAAACATATGGAAATCACTTGGGGCAAGTTCTGGTGAGTATGGTGGATGTGGAAGTGGTTGGTGGAAGTGAACTCAGGTTTCGTCCCCAGTAACGATTCTTGCAAGGAAGCCACCACCTTCTCATTCAAAGCACCGAAGAAGTTCTTCACAAGCATCAACACGTCGTTCTCTCATTTCAGGAGTCAGCTGCCGTGGCGCCCATCTTGCAGACACTTTGTGAAACTGAAGCACGTCTTGCACAATGTGGTGTGCTGACCCATGTCTAATCTGTAGACATGCTGCAATGTCATTTAGTGTCACTCGGCGGTTTCCCTTCACTATGGCTTCAACTGCTGCAATGTTATGTGGAGTCACAAGTTGTTGTACCTGACCTGGACGAGGAGCATCTTCCACTGAAATCACACCATTTGCGAAGTTCCTACTCCAATTGTAGACTTGCTGCTGTGACAAACATGCATCACCGTACTGAACCTTCATTCGTCGATGAATTTCAATAGGTTTCACACCTTCACTACGCAAAAACCGAATAACAGAACGCTATTCTTCCCTGGTACAAGTCGCAAGTGGGGCGGTCATCTTTATACTGATACTGCGACGCTATGTGTGCATCTGCACTATGCTGCCACCTATAGGCCATTCTGCATGCTGTTTGTGGCACGCTTACCAACTTACAGGATTATTGTTATTACAAATTTAAGGTTTTCATTTGACTCACCCTCGTATGGGCCTACATTTCCGAAAGATGTTCGACACTGTACTACACTGTGGAGTGTAGACACTTAGGGAGGTCCGAGCGTAAGGAACAGGTACTCATATGTGTGCTCAGTACCTTGTCCTGGATGGCGAGTGCTCATCGGAGATGAAGGTAACATCCGGAGTGCCCCAGACAAGAGTGAAGTGACCGCTCCTGTTCTCCTTTTACATGAACAAACTATTCGACAGGGCGGACATCGATCGGAGACTGTTTTGGCGTTGACACTTACGTATACTGAGAAGTGTTGTCTTTGAGTGAGTACAGAAGTGTTCAGGTTGATAGAGACGGAATTTCTATTTTATACAATGAATGACAGTTTGTTTTAAATGCGGATAAATGTAAATTAATGTAGTAAGAGAAATCTTTTGGAAATATTCGTATACAGCATTAATAGTATGGTGCTTGATTCAGCTACATCGGTGGAATACCTAGGTGCAACACCGCAAACGGACTTGAAATGTAACAAGGAAGTAATGTCGGTCGTAGGGAAGGCGAATGCTCGACTACGTCTACATCTAGATCTAGAGGGGTACGTCCCATTGTACCTGTTACTGGGGATTCCTCCTGTTCCAGTCACGTATGAAGCGGAGGAAGAATAATTGTTTGAATGACTCGGTGCATGCAGTAATTATTCTAATCTTATCCTCACGATCCCTATGTGACCGGTACGTAGGGGGTTGTAGTATATTCCTAGAGTGTTCATTTAAAGCCATTTCTTGAAACTTTCTTAATAGAGTTTCTCGAGATAGTTTACGTCTGTCGTCAAGAGTCTTCTACATCAGTTCCTTCAGTATCTCTGTGACGCAATCCCACGTATTAAACAAACCTGTGGCCATTCTTATTGCCGTTCTATGTATACGTTCAATATCTCCTCTTAGTCCTATCTGGTACGGGTCCTACACACCTCAACAGTATTCTGGAACCGGTCGCACGAGTGGTCTGTAAGCAATCTCCTTTGTAGACTAACTGCACTTCCCCAATATTCTACCAATAAACCGAAGTTCACAACACACTTCAATAGTGCACACCCGAAGTTACTTCTACATCTGATGAAGACTCTCCATCCTAGATAACATGCTGTGTCCTCCCTGCCAAAAAGTTCTGAATCCAATCACAAATTTCACTTGATACCCCATAGGATTGTACTTTTGACAATAAACGTAGGTGTGGTACTGACTCGAATGCTTCTCGGAAATGCTGGATCTACCTCTTTGGTTTGATCCAAAACTTTCAGTATGTCATGAGAGAAAATGCGAGTTGGGTTGCACATGATCGACGTTTTCGAAATCCAAGCTGGCTGGCACTGAAAAGTTCATTCTGTTCAAGATATCTCATCGTGTTTCAGCTCAGAATATGTTCTAAGATTCTACAACAACTGGAAACCGAACCGTACAATAACCCTGGGTTTGGTGTAAGACGGCGTTGGGGTGGGTGACCTGTTGTGGGGTTGTGAACCACTGAGGGCTAAGGCGGGACGGAGCCTATCCTTCATTTCTAGGTCCCCAGTTTAAATACACTATCATTACATCACAAGATTTTATATTGAGCTATCCATTCTTTCTCTCCTGTATCATCACTATATACGCGATAATTTGTCTGCCACGTAACTCTTGTTCTATATTGCTAATAAAGCGTTACCATGATTTTGCGTGCGCTTTTCCAATTATGTTCCAAATTCTTTTTTCCGAGATTCAGTCTAACCTCGGAAACTGGACTTTGCAGCCTATAGTAAAAAACCAAAATTCTGATGATATCAAAGCTATGTTTGTGTAATGCCGAGAAATGTCTCGTTTCTATCGTTCCTGAACGGCAGAGCAGAGCTTTGTTAGTCTTTTATCTTACAATCAAACTAAACCAGGCGCGCACCATCTATCCCATCAAAACGTAATTTCCCCTAAAACATACACATCGCAGAAGATCCCTACAGGTCATATTTTATCCTCTAATTTTTTTTTATTTACTCAGTGAATGAAAAAACCGCTTTCTCAGTCCGGCAGTTTTTCGGAAATATCATCCATGATTGGCTAAGTACTCCACTTTGCACCTATTGGTGACAAACTATGACTACATTACCTTTCCAAAAATTTAGGAAAATGATGCAAGAAGAGAGATCAGCTAGAAATAATTGCTATCTGTGTAATCACTCGTTGCGTATAGTAGCACAACATTTACACAAGCAAGCTGAACAAAGACATTTGTCTTTTCAAGGAGACATCAAGCTATATTTCTAGGTGACATCACGATAACACGGTCAAACACTGCCTTTAGACCGGATAATGCCCTCAATTTGGTGAGGAAGAGGGTCTACTAATTTCTTAAGGTGTGCCAAGTCCAGCTGAAGCTACTCATTGATGGTTGGATTCCGTAGGGCTGCCAGATTTGGGGGACACTGATGACTGCGTTTCACCCGCTGGCCCAAATAGTCCCAGAAATTTTCTATGCCATTAAGATAGGGTGATTTAGCGGGCCAGTCGAAGTTCTATATGGTGCGCGATTGTTCATAAAACGAGGAATGTGTGTGTATGGAGCTCTGTGAACATGACTGCCGTCTGGGAAGACATGATCATCCAAAGCATACTCATCCCGAAGAGATAGAAGAAAAGGCAACATTTGATAGCCGAGAATGTTGAAATGAACATCCTGGTACATGTTCATGGTAACCTGAATGGGTGCGAACATATCATGATATGTAAAACACCCTCAAAACATCACAGAACCACTTCCAGCCGGAACTACACCTTCCAAACGCAACACCTTTCAACACGCTTCATTATGTCGTCGCTAAACTCGACACCTTGCATCATTTGAAAAGACTCACTCGACGACACTACGCGCATCCGGCAAATCACTGTGCAGTTTATGTATTTTTCAGTCCACTGAGGATATGAATCTTTATATGCTGCCGTCAGTAATGATCTTTGTGGAGATGCTCCACATCAAATCTCCTTCGCAATATTCGCTCGGAAACTGGTTGAGACGGACCTACATTCACTGACTGTAGCCGTCCGTGTCGGTTTTGAAACTGACTGACAAGACATGACACACGTCTCGGGTCCCTGTCGATTAGAATCGACAGCTAACGAAAAAACAAGCATGAGAACAGAAAACCAAAAAATCTAGACGCGAGTATATGCCGATTTTTCATAATTTAAGTAGAAGTGCGCGCTCTGGCCTATGGCCAGATAGTGGAAAAGCATATTTTGGCACGATATACCAAGAAAAAAGACTGAAGTGTATGTTGTACAACTGCGAAAGGCGTCTGGAAAGTAAGTAAAAAATATACGGCAGTAATAAAAACACATTTGATTTTGTAAAACGAAAGTTTCTATTATTAAATTAGGAGACCCGCGCGAAACTTCTAAGCTTTTATGGCTTTAAACAATGATAGTATTTGGAATAACTGTGTTCATTGGGGTATGTGTAACTGTGGGAAGGAAGGGAAAAATCTTTAAATATGAACCGAAAGTTGTGAAATAAAAATCATGAATTTATGACACGTCCTTGTTATACATATTTTCATACGGTATTGCTTGTAGTTTCTAAGTTTCGACTGTAATACTTCCATTTGCCTGTTTTTGAAGAGAAGTTTAACGAGAAATACGAATATAAAATACAAATAAATAAATAAATATGAAATGTGTAAGTTAGAACGTAGTGTTCGCTTCTTACCTGTTATATTACTCAGGCCACAATAACCTGTTACTGGATTTTGTGATTTTAATTGCACTTCGTATTTTATGTAATTACTTTAGGCCGTAGTAGCAATAGGTAAATCACGATTCGAAGAGACAATGACAGGTATTTTTATTGTTTTTTTCGTTTAGAAAAGTTAATTCATGTCACATGTCCAAGTCTGCTGAGGGAAAGAGAAAATTCTGAGTTGTTTGTCCCGGTATGCAATACGGTGGTCAGGTGGACTACTACTACTTGTGGAGTCGTATGCTGCACTAGAAACTGCAGGCACACCAGGTGGGATGGAGGGTGTTTACCAGAACATGCTTCGTAGCTACAATGTCTGTAACAAGGTTGGTCGTCGCCACATCGAGCGTCTGTTGTAATTCATCAGTACTGTTCTGAACGTACGGTGTGCTGGGTTCTTTTTCGGTTTGGAATAATGTAAACGCATAGTGTTTAAGTGTTAATACAAATAAATGTGCTTAAGTGATAAATGAATGTTTCGTTATGTTTCCTTGCGAATTGTTACCTAAATGCTTACTGCTTCAAGCCTAATTCAATTTCTCAAGCAGATTAGTTGAGCGTCTGAATTGGAACCCTGTAGAACTCCCCTCTACAAGTCCTAGAAGTCTGTAACGGGAAATTCCGAACACCCTGTATAGTTATGAAGTTGGGCATTCATGATGCCCTTTTGCCTATGATAGTTTTAAAGTCTGTTATGTTAAAACTTTCCACAAACAGCAAGTTTTAGCGCTAAATCGGTATGCTATGTCAAAAGACGGTTAAATAACCTTTTAACGATGCCTCAGGTGTCCCTATACAATTAGTATGTGTCGAGAAAAACGGTTGTTAACTTGAGAAATAATATGTGCACTGAAGAGCCAAAGAAACTGGTACAACAACCTAATATCGTGTAGGGCCCCCACGAGCACACGCAGAAGTGCCGCAACATGACGTGGCATGGACTGGACTGATGTTTGAAGTGGCGCTTGAGGGAACTGACACCATTAATCCTGCGGGGCTGCCCATAAATCTGTAAGAGCACGAGGGGGTGGATATTTCTTCTGAACAGCACGTTCCAAGGCACACCAGATATGTTCCATAATGTTCACGTCTGGGGAGTTTGGTGGCCAGCGGAAGTGTTAAAACTCAGAATAGAGTTCCTGGAGAGCCACTCTGTAACAATTCTGGACGTGTGGGGTGTCGTATTGCCCTACTGGAAGTGCCCAAGTCCGTCGCAATGCACAATGGACATGAATGGATGCAGGTGATCAGACAGGATGCTTACGTACGTGTCACCTGTCAAAGTCGTATCTAGACGTATCAGGGGTCCTATACCACTTTACACCATTACAGAGCCTCCACCAGCTTGAATAGTCCCCTGCTGACTCGCAGGATCCATGGATTCGTGAGGTTGTCTTCATACCCATAAACGTCCATCCGCCGAAACCATTTGATTCGAGACTCATTCGATCAAGTAACATGTTTCAAGTCATCAACATTCGAACGTCACTGTTGAGGGCCCAGGTGAGGTGTAAAACTTTGTTTCGTGCAGTCATCAAAGGTACACGAGTGGGCCTTCGGCTGCGAAAGCCCATATCGACGATGTTTCCTTGAATGGTTCGCACGCTGTCATTTGTTGATGGTCCAGCATTGAAATTTGCAGATATTTGCATGAGGGTTGTAATTCTGTCACGCTGAATTATTATTTTCAACCGTCGTTGGTCCCGTTCTTGCAGGATCTCTTTCCGGCCTCAGCGGTGTCGGAGATTTGATGTTTTACCGGATTCCTGATATTCACGGTACACTCGTGAAATGGTCGTACGGAAAAATCCCCTCTTCATCGTTACCTCGGAGATGCTGTGCCCCATCGCTCGTACGCCTACTATAACACCACGTTTAAACTCACTTAAATCTTGATAACCTGCCATTGTAGCAGAAGTAACCTATCTAACAACTGCGCCACACCGCAGCGCCGTATTCTGCTTATTTACGTATCTCTGTTTCTTTGGTGCTTCAGCATATGACCCCTTTAGACAATTATTATTATTATTGTTATTATTTTTCACGTGTGCGCCCAATGGGACCATGCGAGGCACAATCAAGCAACGTCACTTTTGATGGTTGCGTCCGAATTTGCTTCATTCTGTCACAATGAAGTCTCTTTGATCAGACCATGGTATTCCCGTCCGTTTTCTAATATCCCTCTGACCAACTTTCGAACCAAATATCTTTTGTCTGAATGCTTTTCTATTTGTAACGTCTGCCTGAGTTATACCGGCTGCTCCTTAATCGCAGCGATCCATTTCATTGGTTCAGTTATGGGCTTGTTTGTGTTTTCGTAGAACCCTACTATTTCTTTTGTCAACCTAGTGGACGCCGTTCTTTTAGTGTTGCCATAAAATTTAAGTCTTTGTTTTCTCATGTCACCATGTATGTTTTGTGTATTCTTCTATTTCCTTATAACTTCTCAGTTCCTCCATCAAAAATTTTGGGGCCTAATATTTTCGTAACAATCTTTCTTTCCTTAGAATTTCTTCAGTATCCCTCTTTCTACTTAAAATTAAAGTTTCTGCTCCATAAAGACATTCAGGTTTGATTACAGTGCTGTACTGTCTAATTTAGAAAATGATTCTTTATTATAAATATTTTGTGCTAATCTGAATGCAGCTGCCAATTTTTGTCACCGAACTTCGTTTGCAGCTTCTTCCAGACCGCTTTCTTGTATGATCTCCCACAATTATTTAAATTGAGGAACCCTTGTTATTTTTACTCATTTCGTCTTCAAAAACTTTGGTGCTTGCCTGTTACTTGTCATATATTCCGTTTTCTCGAATGATATTCGCAGTCCTACTTTTTCCGCAACTTCCTTAAAATTTTAAATTTGTTTATGAGCTGTGGTAATATCCCTAGCTAAAACTGCCAGATCATCTGCAAACCGAGGCAACCTACTCTAATATCACTTCTGCCTAACTTGACTGATTGATCTACATTTTGATTCTATTTTTGCTCTCGACACTCTGTAATTACCTTCACCAAAACACAGCTAAACAGTAATTGGAAGAGTCCATCTCCTTGTCTAACATCAGTCTTCATATTAAATGGTTCAGAAATTTTTCCCATGAATTTAACTTTATAGCTAGTGTCGTTTAACGTTTCCTTAATCAGTGTTACAGTTTTATTATCTAGCCCTTGTTCTTTTAAGCCAGCCGCTGGTGGCCGAGCGGTTCTAGGCCCTTCAGTCTGGAACCGCGCGACCGCTACGGACGCGGGTTCGAATCCTGCCTCGGGCATGGATGTGTGTTATGTCCTTAGATTAGTTAGGTTTAAGTAGTTCTAAGTTCTAGGGGACTGATGACCTGAGATGTTAAGTCCCATAGTGCTCAGAGCCATTTGAACCAGCCATTTTTTTTTTTTTTTTGTTCTTTTAAAATTTAGAGAAGAGATTCGCGACCAACTGAGTCGTAGGCCTTTTAAAAATGTACAAATGTACATACAATATTGTTGCTAGAAATCCTTTTCTGCCTAAGGATTAGTTTTAAATTAAGAATTTGCTCCGTACCGTATCTGTTTGGTCTAAAGCCTGCTTGGTATTCGCCAATTTTAGGTTCTAACTGTCCTTGGGCTCGATCAAGTAAACATTGCGACAGAATTTTGTATGTGACCGGGAGAAGAGAGACTCCTCGGTAATTATTAACATTGGTTCTACACCCTTTTCTATGCAGTGGATGAATTAGGGCAGTTTTCCAGTCTTAAGGTATTTTCTCAGTTTCCCTGATATGTCCTATTAGTTGAGTGATATTTTTTGTAGTGTTAGTGCCAGCTGATTTTAGTCGTTCTGCAGTTATACCATCTTCTACGGATGCTTTATTGTTTTTAAGTCTCTTAATTTGATAGTTATTTCGATTTCGTCAGGTTCTTTAGAGTTAGGGTTGATGTTATTAGTTTGCAGTGGTTGAAATTTATTCAGTGCTTCTGGACAGTTTAATAGTTGTTTTCAAAATAATTAGCAAGTACCCTACAATGTTCCTGGTTTTTGAAAGCCAAACTGCCATTTTCATTTTTGAGGCAAAGACTTTAAGGCTGGTAACCGGTTAGTTTTGTTTTGAATATTTTACAGAAGTTTCTTGTATTGTTCTTTTGAAAGTTTTTGCATACTTCTAAAAGTCAGGCATTTTCGTAGTTTCTTTTTGTCTATCAGATTAATTTAGATGTTTCTTTTCTAACAGTTAGAAAGGTGTTGTACATATTTTCAGTTTTGTTACTACTCCAATTTTTGAATGCGTCATGCCTAGGCTTAACTGCTATTTCATTCCGCTTTTTTCGAAGCGAAATTAAATTTTGTGCGATTCTGATGAACTTTTATTTTAGGCTTTACCAATTTTTGGAGTGTTTTTGTCAAATTTGCTTCTTAGAGTTAGGATTATTTTAGTAGTGTCAAATTTTGGCGTAACGTTTTTTTTTTATTTTGAAGAGCTTTTGAGACTGAAGTTTTACTTTTGTTCGCATTAAATAATGGGGAGAATCAATATTAACCTCTTTTCTAACTTGGACATTTAAAATTTCTTTGTAGTTAGCGTATGAAATTGCTACATGATCGATCTGAAATTCCACAATGAATGTATTGGGTGCCCGCCAAGTCTTTTGTTTAGAAGGGTTCATTTCAAAATGTGTAGGCATTATTTTAAGGTTAAAATTTTTGCACGTTTCAACAAGTCTTGGCCATTTTGGTTTCCCCATTTACACGCAGGAACTCCTCCCACCGTTGTCTTACACTTTTTTTCTCTTTACCTAATTGAGCATTAAAATCAGCCATTAAAATGTTAACATGGTTTGAGGGAATTTTCGAGATGGTGCTTTCTAACGTTTCCCATGCTTCATTAACTTCTTCAGATTTTTAACAGTTATGCTCATTGACTGCTATATGGGCATTAATTAAAGTGTATGCTTTAGTTTCGCACTTTTTATTATTAATGGGTTTTACCTCCGTTATTGAATTTAAAATATTTTTTGGAGACTTCGAAAGTAAATCCCAGATGTGGTGCGTTATTAAGTATTCATTTATCAGTTTTACTTTTAAAAAGACGATAATTGCCGAAATCCATGGTGTTATCGTCCATCATTCGTGTTTCTTGAAGTCCAAAAATTAGAATCTCCTATTCTTTTAATGTATCTCCCAGTTAGGAAGTTTACTTGGTTGCAAAAGTGTTTGTATGTTAAGTGTTGCAAAAACTGTATTTGTTTTGTTTTTAAGTTGACCAGAGAACTCCGACTTCCTCTGTTAAATAACACTGCATTTTAACTTGGCCGCCTCAGCATCCGGAAGACCAGTTGCGCCAGTAATACTGGCGGTGGATTGACCACCTGGGGTAATATCGCGATTATCAAAATGCTCCATGATGATTTACGAGGTGGGGTTGAGTAGACTCTTTGCGTAAACTCAGACTGTTAAGACCGGAAGGGTTATTGCAGAATATAAATTTCAGCCACACCACTGCTAAACAGGTGCAACGGCCTTGCCGCAGTGGATACACCGGTTCCCATGAGATCACCGAAGTTAAGCGCTGTCGGGCGTGGTCGGCACTTGAATCATCAGGGCCGCCATGCGCTGTTGCCATTTTTCGGGGTGTAGTCAGCCTCGTGATGCCAGTTGAGGAGCTACTCGACCGAATAGTAGCGGCTTCGGTCAAGAATACCATCATAACGACCGGGAGAGCGGTGTGCTGACCCCACGCCCCTCATATCCGCATCCTCCACTGAGAATGACACGGCGGTCGGATGGTCCCGGTAGGCCACTCGTGGCCTGAAGACGGAGTGCTTTCTTTATCACAGGTGAACAGGCGCTGGTCACTTTGCCGCTTGCTACAGGACAGACTCAAAGTGGATTTGGTTTTGTTTTGCCTTGGTCCAGACTGCTTATTTTGTATTCGGTCCAGTATCCGAGGCAAGGTCGGCTTCTTAGACTTTTAGTTACGAAGTCTTGAAGCCTGGACTTTAGACAATTTATTGTACAGTTCTATTCCTTGATAGAAAATATTCTTCTGAATTTTATGTTTGTTATTTATGGGTAAATGTAAGTCCAGTATAGGTCTCGTATCACAGTCATGGACAGAGCTGTTTGTAGTAAGTACCTAGGTTAGTTTCTGTGTGCGTAACTGAGTGGTGAATGTACTGCCATGGTGTGGTGCGGGAATCGCATCCGCTTCTACTGTGTAGCGAGCATTACCTGACGCATGGCGTGTTCCGCGCAGGTGACGGACATGCGGCAGTGGGCGGTGCGCTTTCTGCTGGGGTTGGCGGCGTGGGCGGCATGGGCGGCGCCGGCGGTGGGCGGCGGGCTGCTCTTCCCTCGGGACTCGGAGTCCCGCGAGCTGCGCTCCCTGGACGGCGTCTGGAGCTTCCGCCTGGACCCCGGCACGCAGGGTTACGACGACGCCTGGTACTCCGCCGATCTCAGCCAGGTACGCCTCGACACATGCTGCCAGCAACCAGGATGCCAACTGCACTCACGTCGATACGTCTTGAATCCTCAGTCGATAATGTGACAACATTTCTGGCCTTGATCTCCTTAAGAAGCTTCCACGGCAAAGACACTAAATCCATCAGCATAATACAGCAGAAAGTAAGGTCACATCCATTAATTCAGTTCAAAATGGGGAGAGGGGTACGGCAAAATCTCACCAAATATCATTTAAATGGGGGGCAATCAAGTTATATTCATGTGGGTTGTTGGCCATGTTGGTTTGCCTGGGAATGACGCTGCTGATGCTGCAGCCAAGGCCGCCGTCCATCTCGGTCGGCCCGCCTCTTACTCTGTTCCCTCGCAAGATATTTGTACTTTCCTCTATCAGCGTATCGCGTCACTTTGGCATGACCACTGGTGCTCCCTTCACGGGAACAAACTCAGAGAAGTTGCTGAACAGTTCAGAGAAAATTTGAGTCTCGTAACAAATAAATACCCCACTCATACGGTTATAGTTGGTGGGGACTTCAACCTTCCCTCGATATGCTGGCAAAAATACTTGTTCAAACCGGTGGTAGACAGAAAACATCTTCAGAGATTGTCCTAAATGCTTTCTCTGAAAATTATTTCGAGCAGTTAGTCCACGAACCCACGCGAATTGTAAATGGTTGCGAAAACAAACTTGACCTCTTAGACACAAACAATCCAGAGCTGATAGAGAGCATCATGACTGACACAGGGATTAGTGATCACAAGGTCGTTGTAGCTAGGCTCAATACCGTTTCTTCCAAATCCACCAGAAACAAACGCAAAATAATTTTATTTAAAAAAGCGGATAAAGTGTCACTAGAAGCCTTCCTAAGAGACAATCTCCATTCCTTCCGAACTGACTATGCAAATGTAGACGAGATGTGGCTCGAATTCAAAGATATAGTAGCAACAGCAATTGAGAGATTCATACCTCATAAATTGGTAAGAGATGGAACTGATCCCCCATGGTACACAAAACAGGTCCGAACGCTGTTGCAGAGGCAATGGAAAAAGCATGCGAAGTTTAGACGAACGCGAAATCCCGAAGATTGGCTAAAATTTACAGATGCGCGAAATTTGGCACGGACTTCAGTGCGGGCGAGATGCCTTTAATAGGTTCCACAACGAAACATTGTCTCGAAATTTGGTAGAAAATCTGAAGAAATTCTGGTCGTATGTAAAGTACACAAGCGGCAAGACGCAGTCAATACCTTCGCTGCGCAGTGCCGATGGTACTGTTACCGACGACTGTACCGGTAAAGCGGAGTTATTGAACACAGTTTTCCCAAATTCCTTCACCAGGGAAGACGAATGGACTATTCCAGAATTTGAAACACGAACAGCTGCTGGCATGAGTTTCTTAGAAGTAGATATCTTAGGGTTGCGAAGCAACTCAAATCGCTTGATACGGGCAAGTCTTCAGGTCCAGATTGTATACCGATTAGGTTCCTTTCAGGTTACGCTGATACAATAGCTCCCTACTTAGCAGTCATATACAACCGCTCGCTCACCTATAGATCTGTACCTACAGATTGGAAAATTGCGCAGGTCGCACCAGTGTTTAAGAAGGGTAGTAGGAGTAATCCATCGAACTACAGACCTATATCATTGACGTCGGTTTGCAGTAGGGTTTTGGAGCATATACTGTATTCAAACATTATGAATCACCTCGAAAGGAACGATCTATTGATACGTAATCAGCATGGTTTCAGAAAACATCGTTCTTGTGCAACGTAGCTAACTCTTTATTCGCACGAAGTAATGGCCGCTATCGACAGGGGATCTCAAGTTGATTCCGTATTTCTAGATTTCCGGAAAGCTTTTGACACCGTTCCTCACAATCGACTTCTAATCAAGCTGCAGGCCTATGGGGTATCGTCTCAGTTGTGCGACTGGATTCGTGATTTCCTGTCAGGAAGGTCGCAGTTCGTAGTAATAGACGACAAATCATCGAGTAAAACTGAAGTGATATCAGGTGTTCCCCAGGGAAGCGTCCTGGGACCTCTGCTGTTCCTGATCTATATAAATGACCTGGGTGACAATCTGAGCAGTTCTCTTAGGTTGTTCGCAGACGATGCTGTAATTTACCGTCTAGTAAGGTCATCTGAAGACCAGTATCAGTTGCAAAGCGATTTAGAAAAGATTGCTGTATGGTGTGGCAGGTGGCAGTTGACGCTAAATAACGAAAAGTGTTAGGTGGTCCACATGAGTTCCAAAAGAAATCCGTTGGAATTCGATTACTCGAAAATAGTACAATTCTCAAGGCTGTCAATTCAACTAAGTACCTGGGTGTTAAAATTACGAACAACTTCAGTTGGAAAGACCACATAGATAATATTGTGGGGAAGGCGAGCCAAAGGTTGCGTTTCATAGGCAGGACATTTAGAAGATGCAACAAGTCCACTAAAGAGACAGCTTACACTACACTCGTTCGTCCTCTGTTAGAATATTGCTGAGCGGCGTGGGATCCTTACCAGGTAGGATTGACGGAGGACATCGAAAGGGTGCAAAAAAGGGCAGCTCGTTTTGTATTATCACGTAATAGGGGAGAGAGTGTGGCAGATATGATACGCAAATTGGGATGGAAGTCATTAAAGCAAAGACGTTTTTCGTCGCCGCGAGATCTATTTACGAAATTTCAGTCACCAACTTTCTCTTCCGATTGCGAAAATATTTTGTTGAGCCCAACCTACATAGGCAGGAATGGTCATCAAAATAAAATAAGAGAAATCAGAGATCGAACAGAAAGGTTTAGGTGTTCGTTTTTCCCGCACGCTGTTCGGGAGTGGAATGGTAGAGAGATAGTATGATTGTGGTTCGATGAACCCTCTGCCAAGCACTTAAATCTAGATGTAGAAGTGAAACTTCTCCGAACAGCCTGGTCGACTTTCTCCCGGCCGTCTCGCCGTGAGGAAGTAACGTTGGCTCGGTTGCGAATAGGGCACTGCCGCTTTAGTCACCGCCACTTGTTGAATGGCGACCCTGCACCCAGCTGTTCTTTCTGTAGCCAGCCATTAACAGTCAGACATTTTCTGATCCTCTGCCCTTATTTTAGCCACTTACGTTTCAGTGTTGGGCAGTCGTCCGCTTTGCCAGACATTTTAGCAGATGACGTGCGAGCTGTGGCTTTCGTTTAAGTTTCTAAAAAGCAAGTAATATGGCAAAAGAGATTTAATTTCTACCTGGTGACTCCGGTTTCTTGTCGACGTCTTTTAGATACTCTTCCGTAACGTCTTGATGTTTTAGATTTGTTTTTTCTTCCTTTTTGTATTGGACCTCGCAACGGTTTTTTCCTCTCGCGGTCCCAGCATTCTCTGGTTCTTTACTGGTCGTTTATGACCTTAGATGTTTTGCGCCCAAAACCCCACACAAAAAAATGCGGGGCAATGAAAATCTCATGTCGACTTATTAGTTCAGAGAATTTACGTTATTATAACTAACATTTTATTTTGTAGAATTAATCTTGAGCATAGACAGTACTATAGTGTCCACCAATCTTTATGGGCTCTCTGACCTGAGTGCTTTACACGTGTGCATGCCTGGGATTCCCAGATATGGAATAAGTGCCGTGATTTCATTCGGTTAGTTCCCTTCCGCGCAGGTCGAAATCACTGCATGTTAGTTAGTGAGTCAATTGCGATATTCTGCAACGCATATAAGGTCGATGTTATTGTGTTCGAAATCAATTTATATCAAAACATCGACAAAGCTTATGTTACACAGCACTCCGGCAAGTCGAAACAAATTCGCCAGCGGGAAGCTGATCTTTTGTGGAAGAAAGCTAAGCTGAAGTTCACTGACGAGAACTATTTTACTGATCACATAAATCAGTAGATTGGAAAGCTACGTAATCATGTGGTTCAAAGGAAAGTACAAACGGTGTTGTTTTTCATCTGCAAAATAAGTCAAGCTCCAATGACGTCTAATGTATGTATTACATTAAAAAATGTCAATTATTTCGCTACCCGTCAAAACGATTAATACTATTGTCGCAGAGCCTTCTTTTCCAGCTGTCTCTGCCTGTCTGTCTGAATACTAGTCAGGATTGACATGTTTAAAATAAAGTGTTTTTAATCGCGTGTTAAAAACACTATTCAAAACACTTACTAAATCTAGGCACTACATTTTTTTCTGTAAAATTAGAGGCAAAAACGATAATTACCTTTAAGATGGACTACAAGAGTTTTTTTATTGATTGTCTTGAAAGCTGCCAAACAGCAGAGAATATTCAGAGCATATCCATTCCTAGAACGGATAACATTTTGCTTTATGGAATTAATTCCGAACAACCTAATAGGTATTTTAGTGGTATGAAAAAAAGCCACGAACACATGAAATAAGTTTAATTATTTAAGAATTACAGGGTAAATCCCACGTTAGGGGAAGAGGGGGACGCTAAATCTCATCAAATTTCACTAAGGGGGGACGGGGCGTCCCAATAAAAACAAAAACTCACGTATTTAATGGACGTCAGCTATACTCGTTATTACTCATTTTTTTAAAAATACCGTTCCAGAAACGGAAACAATTAACACTAAGCCTATAGATCACTTAATACATAGCGCATATAAACACTCTGGACAAAAATTTAGTCGCCCTGGGGTGACTTTACGATAATACCGTGTAAAATTGCCTCTAGGTTGCGTAATACCCTCAATTCACCGAGGAAGGAAGTCTACAATTTTTTTCAGCTACGCCGTATGCAGCTGACGCCACTGATTGATGATTACATCCCACAGTGCTACCACATTGCGGGGCTGTTGATCGCTACGATTCACAAGTTAATTCCAGACATTTCATATGTTAGTAACATCAGCTGATTTATCGCGCTAATGGAGGTGCAATGCGGTTGCCGTAGTTTTTATCAAACCAGGAACGTATGCATGTGGACCCGTGAATATGTCTGTTTATATTGGAAGATAGGAGTGTTCTTGGCATAGTCATCACGTGCATATAGAAAACAGGACAATACTTAATCACTGAGAACATTCAGTTAAAATCGGATTCACATTCACGATATCCTGAATGACTATACCCAAGTGATGGTACGACAAACACCCGCCAAACATCAGAGCAACACTTACAGTCCAAAATACACCTTCCACACCACTCGTGTTAAAACGCCTCATCTGGTCGTCGGTGCACTCCACACCTTGCAGTATTTCAAAACACGTGCACTCGCTACTTCTCGAACCACACTACATGTCCCTTTCAGATACTATCTAGAAAAGAATTGTTAATTATAGGCCTCTAAAGAAGTTGTTGTTAGTCTAATTTTATCTTTTTACTTCTGCAAGGACCAGATACACAGATTCCTGAAGAATGTTCTCTTATTAATGTGACTACTAAATTTTCTAAGTAGCTTTTCGATAGATATTAGCAATTTGTCTTCAAGCGTCCACTATTTCAGATTTTCCAGGTTATAAATCGCCCTAGCTACGAGTGTTGATGCAAAGTGATGAACCCATTTCATTCCCTGAAAGTTACCTCAGAACGTGAATGTCACTAACCTTGGTGCTAATGACAAGAGAAGACGAGCTCACGTAAAGCGCAACAAAAAATAGTGAATGTCTCTCTTAAGTAACGCAATTCAACATAGAATACGACCGAGCGAGGTGGCGCAGTGGTTAGCACACTGGACTCGCATTCGGGAGGACGACGGTTCAATTCCGCGTCCGAACATCCAGATTTAGGTTTTCCGTGATTTCCCTAAATCGCTCCAGGCAAATGCCGGGATGGTTCCTTTGAAAGGGCACGACCGGCTTCCTTCCCCGTCCTTCCCTAATCCGATGAGACCGATGACCTCGCAGTTTGGTCTCTTCCCCCAAACAACCCAACCCAACCCCATAGGATACGAGCGTGAAACTGTTAATCGCATGCAACGCTATGTCAAACTGTTGCAAATCACACCTCATATGTAAGATCTGTGCAGGAACAAATTTCTTGGTCGTTTGTTACCTATTTTGCCTAATAATCTATAAACATTTAGCATGTGTTGTGAATGCAATGGTCCACAGTTAGGTAGTCTCAGTAGGACAAAATCTCGGTGTGACTACATCAGCTTCAACTTATCCTGCTTGCCGATAATCGATTATAAAACGCCATGTGCAGAGCAACACCCAATTCAAGCGCACCATTCTGTGGAAGTGCATGAGAAGTATAACATGGAGACAAACACAAACGCCTGAAATTGATAACACCTGGAAAACGTGTGATTTAATGTATTTGCGAACTCTAAATGCAATAGATGAACAGTATAATTTACCAATACATTAGTTTCACAACCTTGTCGTGGTGGCGATGAATAAACAAGGAATAACATTAGCTAACATTCCTTTTGAAAAACGTCTCAGATTTCAAAGGAAGTAAAATTACAAAGTCCCTGGAAACTTGGCATTGAATGGAAAAAGTTACTTATAAGCCACTTAAGTTTACAAATGCTTAATAGAGACGGATTCAGACCAACAAGTGTTCTGTAAAAAGTGAAATGTGAATAAAGACTCGATATTCTGTATGTGAAATCTGAACACAAACTACATGTAAAGAATACGAGTGAAACTAACCTGACTTCTATCATATTTCGCAGTCATATGAAGGCAACTGCAATGCTTGCGGCAGGCTAAGCTTCATACTAGCGATGTTTGCTGGTAGAAGGCATTCAGTCTATACAAATGTCTGCAAAACTACTTGCTACAACGTGCTGCACAGGACGACGAACAAGGAGAAAGTGATATCTTTGCTCAGAAATACATGATAGACCAAAACTGACTTTCACAGTTTAGCATTCCTGTCTGCTGAAAGTCAGTCAAAGCTCTCCATTCGCAGAAAGATTGACTGATACTTTTTCGTTTTGGCAAAGATACATCATTCTGTCAGAAAAAGGCGACACGAGACTGATCAAACAATTGTCATTCTACGCTGCACGGTCTAGTAGCAGGGCTGTGTATGTTCTGCCATAAACCGCTGACTCAGCACCTGTCAGCGTTTTTTTATCTGCGGTATCATATTGCAAGTGAGACACTCGTGCATGTCATATTTCGCTAGCAGCAGCATCAACACTTCCTTATCTCGAAGGCCGTACTGGGAACCTCATACCAAGGCCGGCGAGGGGAGAGGAGGTGTGGGAGGGAGGACCAGGTATCATGTAACATGAGTCTCAGCACGTTATTATCGTTAAGGCCATTTCAGGGCTCATGACGTCAGCATAACCGTATCTGGCCACTTCTGAAGGGCTTTTATCATGTAACATCAGTATCAGCATGTTCTTACCGTTAAGGCCATTTCAGGACTCATGACGTCAGCATAACCGCATCTGGCCACTTGTTAAGGGCATTTAGGGGGAGGGGAGGCGTAGTAGGAGACCCCCTACTTACCATATATTGTGAAACATCTCACAACTGTCAACCACAAATTAAATATTGCCAAATCTAATAATCTGTATAGCTTATTGAACCACATGTTTATCGAAATATAAGCAAAATTGCTACCAAAATTCGATTTCATACGCCTTGCAGATGCATTGAACCATCAAAATATGCCTAATGCCACCCTCCATTGCTTTATATTCTAAACAAATGCCACAACACATATCAAAGTAGCGATATTCTCTATATTGTACACACATGTCGATGTGGGGGTTGTAATGTTCTAAATTTTTTGGGTCACAACGGGAAACATTATAGATTCTGCCAACCCATGATGCTGCCTCATCTGAAACAAGCCCTCAGTCACATCGTTCATGTTGTGATGTGTATAAATTAATGATGTCATAGAGTATTCCACAAAAATTGGCGGCGAACAATAATATAACAGTATAATTTAACGGTATATTCCGCGACTTGTGTGTGACAGAGTGCCAAATCGCAGAGATTTAAACCATTCTCCGTCATAGAAATTACGCCTTTAAGTGGAGTTACTGTGGTGTGTGTACGAAACAGAACAAGGAAAAGCTATTACAGATGTGCAGGCAAGGCGATCATATTGTTTTAAACAGAGACTGTTAATAGCACTGGTAAGTGGCCATGTGTTCGAATCCTGCCCGAAAATGATGGATTGGAACATGTTAACAACAATAAAGAACACACGAAAAATCTGTTTACAAAGCTCCATTCCCACCTGGATCTGCTCACAATGGATGGTTACACCGTATCCAAATGTGTTGGACTGGATATTGTGTACCTAGCAACAGAACAACCACTTGCAGAGTTTAAAACCAACGGAATAACAACATATATTGGCTGCTCGTTTGCAAACGTTGTAAACATAAAGTTGTATGCTGAAATTTCACAAAAATGTGCAGCAGGAGAGCCGGTAGCGTGCACCCAGGAAGATGTGAAGTGTTATAACAATAATGTTACGCACGAAATGAGAGATAAAAAATTAAAATTCGCCATGTTCTTGCCTAGAAAAACTGCTGGAAACAACAGAGCTAATTGTCAAAGCCATAAAAGAGATAGTTTTCAGGAAAAAACCTTGATATGTATTGGACTTCGAGAACATATCTTCCTTGTACCTGTAAAATTACTGGCTGAAGAAAGGGTTAGGACAGTTAAATGTAGATATAAATTATAAGTTAAAAATGAAACTAGATATTATTAAAACTACACCAAATAAAAGTAAAGAAAGAGTAGTTTTCTGTGTGTGAACGTACAGACAAGAATAAAGTTTGACAATATATTATGCTTTCTTATTTACTGTCCTGGCGAAATCCTAAAGAATCTTCCATTTACAATGATCTACGTGTGTGGGATGTGGATAGTTGTAAAGATAGCTGAAAGTTTAGCAAACCCCTACATGACTTCGAAGTCCTAAATTTCTGGTTTTCTTTTCTTTCGCATACGTACCATGCTTGGGGGCTTATTACTCAAGTATGCAAACTGCAGAACACCACACATAGGCTGACATTTTTTTCTGTTCGCAGAGATGCTCACCATTGGAATATGACAACCGGCTGCTACTGAGCAGTTCAAAATTACCATTGCAATCTGCTAATGCATCAGTTTTAAACTCGGGAAACGGTTGTTACGTAGTTATCGACAGAACTTACAATTCGTATTTATTGACACAGAATACCACTGCATTTAGAATACAAAATGCACAATAGAATCTTATAGCTGTAAACAGGATTCATCGTGTGTTTTACACTGTGCAAGACTTTTTTAAGTGTATTAAACACCATCTAACAGTATTTGCTGTGTGCTCCGCTCTACTCTGTGCCAATTGCTTGTATGTTAACGAATAACTTACAGAACAATCGTTGTGTTGGGTTTAACATAGTTTCTGCTGCTTGTCTACTGGCGTACAGGTAGGGAAATAATTATATTCTACATGGATATTGCTATAATAAGCTACTCTGACTGCGATAGAATTACTGTATTAAAAACAGGGGATGTAGGAAACATTGTTCTCCACAACACCGTCAGCGACACAGTCTGTCCATTGCGATATTGCACTCTGTCACAGACAAACCGCGGAATATGATATTAAATTATCCTGTTGTGATATTATTCGCCACCATTTTCCATGGAAGATGCTATGACATCATTAAATTATACACAGCATATAACGAACCTACACTTTCGGATAACTGAAATAATTGATGACACCTATTCCTAATGTCCCTGTTGTCCGGGAAAAAGCATCGGCTGCAAGGAACAAATTAAATCCAAAAGCATGTAGAATCAGTTATAGCCGGATTGTTATTGCGCGGATGCAACTTCGCGATAACGGTCGAAAGAAATTTGACAAATGATAAAAACTACAAAGTAGTTAGTGAAATTGCAGATAATGAAGTTAAATATTTTTTAATATAGCTTGCAATGTTAATAGAAAACGGTCGCCAGCTGACTGCGTTAGTCAATTTGGAAAAGTATTTACGTAACAATTAATGCAAAACCATCAGGCGGGAGTCTGCACAATAACGCCGACTCGAGCTTAGATTCCAAATCACAGTTAGCAACATGAAATAAATCTAATCGTGAAATCAGTAAAAAAATGCACTAAGCGTATGCACTTGACTGGTAATTCTTTGGCAATCAGTTTGCGTAATAAATAGCTTTGCGCAGCCTACTATGATGCCTACTACTAATATTTCTGTTCTTAAATAAATGTGTCTCACTAGTATGTAACTTTCATTAAATAATTACTGATTAACGTTTGCTTAAAACTCTTACGTATTTTGGAAATGAGAGCACAGATTAGTGATTACACAAGGAAATTATACATTCTGATGTACAATAATCCTTGAAAACTCCCTTACGTTATTTTTTCATAGTCACTGAAAATTCACCGAGCAACAAAGTCCATTATCTTTAACTATTAGTCTCAACTATTTTTTAAGTTTTGAAAGCCTTCATTTTACACACATCATCAAAATTAAATTAGCTCAGCAATTTTAGTCTTTTTATTATCAACGGCAACACTCGGTTTTAATTAATAATGATGGGGTATGACCCTACTTGGTAATTGTTCAGGTTTGAGCACTTGTAACACAGAGTTAACGTTAAGTTGGTAATTGTTCACAAAATGAAACTACTATGCTGGCCAACCTTGATACATTTCTAAATATTAAAGTTGGTCTGATCTTACTTCAATGAGAAGCTGCTGGTGCTGCTTAAGGTACTAATCGCCGACAATGCATAGCAACAGGATCTTCTAGTGTCGCATTTTGGACCCACAGTGTTAATTCCTCTTGATGCTTTTTGTACTGTGCCCAATTAACACTGTTATTATGCCTCGCTATAGCATACAATTCTTTCATTTGGTACCTGACAATGCGCCACACTACATGCTGCTAGCAACAACTGCGCCTGAGTGCTTCTGTCTGACTCTACTGCACAAGAGCTAGCAGCAGACTCAATTGCTCAGTGTGTATTGCCGCCCAGCAACAATATTCTCTACTTCAAATATACTCTTTGATTGTTCACAATAGTAAATCGCCCTGACTAGACCAGCGTGTTTACTATATGTTATTACATAATTCTTTTTTAGCTGTTGCATTTAAGTTACATAATCATGTTCATTCATAATAATATATTTACAAAATAGTGACAAAATATATTATATAAAAATTACGCCAGTACTCAAAATTACAACATTAATACTGAGAAAATTCTTTGGTTAGACATTGTGTTGTGTCACAAGCATACATGCGATTCACATACTACTCTCGCGAAACTGCATTACAAATCAACATTAATGGAACCAGCCTTCTTTGGTAGTTGTATGAAGCATTTACTAGGTGGAGTGTAATGTTCGCTTGGAGGTGGTATCTAGCATATACAGTGACAACTAGGGTTATACTATTCGGTGAGACAGTAGGCGTTGTCTGTTTAGTATGAGTAGCCTGCAACTGTAGAGTAAACTGCCACTGGAGGGTAAAACTTATATAATATATTACATATGCCAAATCACAAGCCCAGGAGCAGGCAACGTTATTGTTACCTCCATTATTGACTTTATAAAGTATCTAGGTGTGTGACTACAGGAAACTTTTGCGTCTGCCTTGACTAAAGAACATATTATCACTAGGCTGGAGACATCTAGCGAATGGATCGTGTGTTTGATCTTTGTGCGAAACTGTTTACGTATGTACACGACGACTTATATGTTTGTTTTCAACTGCTGTGTTATAGAATATAATTACGTAACTTCGGTATTCATTGGTAATCCCTCAGCGCTTTTGCTGCTGTGATCACATTATTTTGTCTCTTACATATTTTTAGATTACTGTGAGCAATAACAGAGGAAAAATACAGCATATAAAGCTTTTAGAAAGCCTTTTGATTGCAAATTGCTTTTATTTGCATAGTTTCCACTAAGCTTGTGTCATTTATAATAATAGCAATTACTGGCAATCAGTAGTATCCTTTATTTTGTTTCTAGTGAATGAGATGATGCATTATCTTTGTCCCTTGTAAAATGGTTCTTGAGAACAACGTAAATGTGGAAATATTTAATTTAGGCTGTGTTGTGACTAACATCAAGAGTAGGCCTAATTAATTACATTCAGTTTGTCTATTTGATTGCTTAACATAGTATTTTTTGCTAACACATATTTTCTGCAGTTATTAGTATGATCAAGTTAGTTTTACAATATCGAATTACTCGGCCTTACAAAATGTCAACAGTTATCCGACATAGAAATTTAGCATTGGAGTATATATTTCAGAATTTTGATCACTGATTTGCGAAATGCGTATATATCTGGAAATTTACTCATTTTTCTTTTACATTGTAGATGTATTTATGCAATATTGCAACAACAGATTAATTGATTTCAGTCTTTCAGCGTTATACATGTCTTAAACTCAACAAACAATGTAAGCATCGCACTTTTCACGCTACCGAAGTATTTTGCAGACATTTTAGAATTTTTTCAACTTTTAGATATGGAAGATAATTAATTTAAGGCTCAATTGAGTTTTCTAATTGTGCACCTATGTATATCCCCCCCCCCTCCCCATGAACCATGGACCTTGCCTTTGGTGGGGAGGCTTGCGTGCCTCAACGATACAGATAGCCATACCGTAGGTGCAACCACAACGGAGGGGTATCTGAAAGCAAGGGGAAACTACGGCCGTGATTTTTCCCGAGGGCATGCAGCTTTACTGTATGATTAAAAGATGATGGCGTCCTCTTGGGTAAAATATTACGGAGGTAAAATAGTCCCCCATTCGGATCTCCGGGCGGGGACTACTCAAGAGGACGATTGTTATCAGGAGAAGGAAAACTGGCGTTCTACGGATCGGAGCGTGGAATATCAGATCCCTTAATCGGGCATGTAGGTTAGAAAATTTAAAAAGGGATATGGATAGGTTAAAGTTAGATATAGTGGGAATTAGTGAAGTTCGGTGGCAGGAGGAACAAGAGTTCTGGACAGGTGAATACAGGGTTAAAATACAAAATCAAATAGGGGTAATGCAGGAGTAGGTTTAATAATGAATAAAAAAATAGGAATGCGGGTATGCTACTACAAAGAGCATAGTGAACGTATTATAGTGGCCAAGATAGACACGAAGCCCATGCCTACTACAGTAGTACAAGTTTATATGCCAACTAGCTCTGCAGATGATGAAGAAACTGATGAAATGTATGATGAGATAAAAGAAATTATTCAGGTAGTGAAGGGAGACGAAACTTTAATAGTGATGGGTGACTGGAATTTGACAGTAGAAAAAGGAATAGAAGTAAAGGTAGTAGCTAAATATAGATTGGGGTTCAGAAATGACAGAGGAAGTCGCCTGATAGAATTTTGCACAGAGCATAACTTAATCATAGCTAACTCTTGGTTCAAGAATCATGAAAGAAGGTTGTATACATGGAAGAACCCTGGAGATAATAGGAGGTATCAGATAGATTATATAATGGTAATTATTATTAAATTGTAAGACATTTCCAGAGGCAGATGTGGACTCTGACCTCAATCTATTGGTTATGAACTGTAAATTAAAGCTGAAGAAACTGCAAAAAGGTGGGAATTTAAGGAGATGGGACCTGGATAAACTGAAAGAACCAGAGGTTCTACAGAGTTGCAGGGAGAGCATAAGGGAACAATTGACAGGAATGAAGGAAAGAAATACAGTAGAAGAAGAATGGGTAGCTTTGAGGGATGAAATAGTGAAGGCAGCAGACGAGGGCTAGTAGAAATTCTTGGGTAACAGAAGAGATACTGAATTTAATTGATGAAAGGAGAAAATACAAAAATGCAGTAAGTGAAACAGGCAAAAAGGAATACAAACGTCTTTAAAAGGCGATCGAAAGGAAGTGCAAAATGGCTAAGCAGGGATGGCTAGAGGACAAATGTAAGGATGTAGAGGCTTATCTCACTAGGGGTACGATAGATACTGCCTACAGGAAAATTAAAGAGACCTTTGGAGAAAAGAGAACCACTTGTATTAATATTAAGAGCTCAGATGGAAACCCAGTTCTAAGCAAAGAAGGGAAAGCAGAAGGGTGGAAGGAGTATATAGAGGGTCTCTACAGGGGCGATGTTCTTGAGGACAATATTATGGAAATGGAAGAGGAGGTAGATGAAGATGAAATGGGAGATACGATAGTGCGTGAAGAGTTTGACAGAGTACTGAAAGACCTAAGTCGAAACAAGGCCCCAGGAGTAGACAACATTCCATTAGTGACAGCCTTGGGAGAGCCAGTCCTGACAAAACTCTACCACCTGGTGAGCAAGAAGAATATAATAATTCCAATCCCAAAGAAAGTAGGTGTTGACAGATGTGAAAATCACCGAACAATCAGTTTAATAAGTCACAGCTGCAAAATACTAACGCGAATTCTTTACAGATGAATGGAAAAACTGGTAGAAGCCGACCTCGGAGAAGATCAGTTTGGATTCCGTAGAAATGTTGGAACACGTGAGGCAATACTGACCCTTCGACTTATCTTAGAAGAAAGATTAAGGAAAGGCAAATCTACGTTTCTAGCATTTGTAGACTTAGAGAAAGCTTTTGACAATGTTGACTGGAATACTCTCTTTCAAATTCTGAAGGTGGCAGGGGTAAAATACAGGGAGCGAAAGGGTATTTACAATTTGTACAGAAACCAGATGGCAGATATAAGGGTCGAGGGGCATGAAAGGGAAGCAACGGTTGGGAAGGGAGTGAGACAGGGTTGTAGCCTGTCCCCGATGTTATTCAATCTGTATATTGAGCAAGCAGTAAAGGAAACAGAAGAAAAGTTCGGAGTAGGTATTAAAATCAATGGAGAAGAAATAAAAACTTTGACTTTCGCCGATGACATTGTAATTCTGTCAGAGACAACAAAGGACTTGGAAGAGCAGTTGAACGGAATGGACAGTCTCTTGAAAGGAGGGTATAAGATGAACATCAACAAAAGCAAAACGAGGATAATGGAATGTAGTCGAATTAAATCGGGTGATGCTGGGGGAATTACATTAGTAAATGAGACACTTAAAGTAGTAAAGGAGTTTTGCTATTTGGAGAGCAAAATAACTGATGATGGTCGAAGTAGAGAGGATATCAAATGTAGACTGGCAATGGCAAGGAAAGCGTTTCTGAAAAAGAGAAATTTTTTAACATCGGGTATAGATTTAAGGGTCAGGAAGTCGTTTTTGAAAGTATTTGTATGGAGTGTAGCCATGTATGGAAGTGAACATGGACGATAACTAGTTTTGACAAGAAGAGAATAGAAGCGTTCGAAATGTGGTGCTACAGAAGAATGTTGAAGATTAGATGGGTAGATCATATAACTAATGAGGAGGTACTGAATAGGATTGGGGAGAAGAGAAGTTTGTGGCACAACTTGACTAGAAGAAGGGATCGGTTGGTAGGACATGTTCTGAGGCATCAAGGGATCACCAATTTGGTATTGGAGGGCAGCGTGGAGGGTAAAAATCGTAGAGGGAGACCAAGAGATGAATACACCAAACAGATTCAGAAGGATGTAGGTTGCAGTAGGTACTGGGAGATGAAGAAGCTTGCACAGGATAGAGTAGCATGGAGAGCTGCATCAAACCAGTCTCAGAACTGAAGACCACAGCAGCAACAACAACAACAACAACAGAAATACCCCACGTCAATCCAAGCATGTGTGTCAATTTGTACCTCTCTATCTACATTATTCCGTGATTTATTCAGTTTTCAAGTTTATACTGACTTTTTAATCACCCGGTACATTACAAACAGGCCAATGTACTGATTTCATAACCTATTGCTGGATCACAACGTTCAATACTAAAGATTTGGCAATATGCAACTTGCGTTTTGTCCACTGTATTTCATGCGCTTTGTCACTTACTTGAAATGCACTTGAAGGAAATGGACGTGTTGACTCGTTTGCACACCTCCGAGAACTGTCTCCGCAGGCTACGGAGAATAGAGCTGACGCAAATGCGGACTCGTTGCAGACGGGCGCCGTGGTGCAGATGCCGGTGCCGGCCAGCTACAATGACGTGACGCAGGAGGCGGCGCTGCGCGATCACGTGGGGCTGGCCTGGTACGACCGGCGCTTCTTCGCGCCCGCCGCCTGGAGGGAGTCCGGCACACGCGTCTGGCTGCGCTTCGGCAGCGTCCACTACTTCGCGCAGGTGGTGAGTACGCCTGCCCTCACTAGTGCTTGTGGGGGGGTCGGCTGCCATGCGCAACGTGGTTCACGCAGTCTACAGTAAGGCCACTTTTCTTCAATGGCTCGCCTCCTTAGCCCTGTACTGGTACAGAGTTTTATACACTGAAGAGTTTGAAAAACACAAAAGGTAGAGTACGCGTGGGGAAATTGGAGTCAGAAGAATTTGTAATAAAGAACGGACTGAAGCAGAGAGACACCCTGTCTCCGCTACTTTTTAATTTAGTCCTAGAATATATTGTACGAATGGCAGCAGATAATTCAGAGAGTGTGGAGTTAAACGGAAATATTAAGATATTAGGGTATCTAAACATCATTACCGATAGGAAAGAATCTGCAACAGCAAATGCGAATGCGTTAATCAAGGCTAGTGAAGATGTAGGTCTAAGGATACGTGAAGACAAAGCTAAATACCTGGTTACTACTAGAATGCTAACAGCAGTAGATCAGGAAATGTTAAGAGTTGGAGACACGCAGTTTGAATAAGTGAACACATTTAAGTATCTAGGCGTGGACATCACTTCGAGAAATGATATTGAATCCGAACTGAAGAAGAGATTACGAGCGGGAAATGCGTACTACATCTCACTGAATAGATTACTTTCATCACGGATATTGTCTAGGAATTTAAAGATTAGAATATACAAAACTATTATTCTACCAGTTATGCTGTATGGATGTGTGACTTGGTCTCTCACTGTGGAAAATGAAAAGCCGTTTCGAGTATTTGAAAACAAAATTTTGAGGAAAATTTTCGGAGCGTAAAGGGATGACATTAACGGCGAGTGGCGAAAACTGCATAACGAAGAGGTTCACGAACTCTATTCAAGCCCTGACATAATCAGTATTATTAAATCACGTAGGCTGCGATGGGCGGGTCACGTAGCTCGAATGGATGAGGGCAAGGCAATGCGCAGAGTACTAGTAGGGCACCTAGAATAAAAACGTCCTGTGGGGAGACCGAGGCGTAGATGGGAGGACAACGTGAAGGCTGATTTGAGGAGCCTAGGTATTGAATTAAGGTACAGATGGAGAAAATACGTTGCTGCGGTAATGGACTCTCGAGTCCGGTATGACCAGTAAGTAAGTAAGAAGAGTCAAAGACACTGGTACACCCGCCTAATATCGTGTAGAGACAAGCAGCAGTGCCGCAACACGACGTGGCATGGACTCGACTAATGCTTAAGTAGGGCTGGAGGGAATTGACGTCATGAATCCTGCAAAGCTGTCCATAAACCCTTAAGAGTACGAGAGGGTGGCGATTTCTTCTGAACAGCACGTTGCAAGGCATATCAAATATGCTCAATAATGTTCATGTCTGGGGAGTTTAGTGGCCAGCGGAAGTGTTTAAACGCAGAAGAGAGCTCCTGGAGCCACTCGGTAGGAATTCTGGACGTGTGGGGTGTCTCATTGTCCTGCTGGAATTGCCCAAGTCCGTCGGAATGCACAATGGACGTGAATGGATGCTTACGTACTTGTTACCTGTCAGAGTCGTAACTAGACGTATCAGGGATCCCATACCACTACAACTGCACACGCCCCACACCATTACAGACCCACCATCAGCTTGAAGAGTCTCTTGCTGACACGCAGGGTCCATGGATTCATGAGGTTGTCTCCATACCCGTACACGTCCATCCGCTCGATACAATTTGAAGCGATACTCGTTCGACTGGGCAATTTGTTTCCAATCATCAACAGTCCAATGTCGGTGTTGACTGTCCCAGGTGTGGCTTAAAGCTTTGTGTTGCGCAGCCATCGAGGGTACACGAGTGGGCCTTTGGCTCCGAAAGCCCATATCGACGATGTTTCCTTGAATGGTTCACACGCTGACACTTGTTGATGGCCCAGCATTGAAATCTGTACCAATTTCCGGAAGGGCTGTACTTCTGTCATGTTGAACCACTCGGGATTAGCCGAGCGGTCTAGGACGCTGCAGTCATGGACTGTGCAACTGATCCCGGTGGAGGTTCGAGTCCTCCCTCGGGCATGGGTGTGTGTGTTTGTCCTTAGGATAATTTAGGTTAAGTAGTGTGTAAGCTTAGGGACTGATGACCTTAGCAGTTAGGTCCCATAAGATTTCAGACCCATTTGAACATTTTTTTTGTCATGTTGAACGATTCTCTTCAGTTCTCGTTGTTCCCGTTCTTGCAGAATCTTTTTCCGACCGCAGCGATGTCGGAGATTCGATGTTTTTTCCTGATTCCTGATATTCACGGTACACTCGTGAAATGGGGAAAATCCTCACTTCATCGCTACCTCGGAGATGCTGTGTCCCATCGCTCGTGCGTCTTTAACATTTTTCTTAATTGTTCGGGATAATAAGTTGCCGTCTCTTCATCTAAGAATAGATGATGAATGCAGCTAGCCGCTAACTTTGTGTAATGTCTTGTCTGTATAGACGAGTATCTGTTGCCTTTAAGATCCCTTCACCTTCACACATAAATCTATACAGTAAAGTAAGGGCCTCCCATTTGTTGGCTGATCCGTGATAGGACAGGCGAAAAGTTAGACTAATGGAGGATTATTAGTATTATCTCTATTTTCATTCGCTCTCTCTCTTTCTCTCCTTTATCTATGTACAGTTTTTAATATAATATTTCATTACGTGAAATCAGCCAAATAGAATCTTTGGTGGAGTCCTTCGTCTTGGTAATCAGCGGCTGGCTTGCTGTAAGAGATCTTTACATTTATTATTACTGTTAAACACTGCATTCAGTCGGGAGAATCAATCGTGTGGACAATTTGTTCCTTTTACGAAAGATTGCGAATTCCAAATGTGTACTAAGCCTTTTTGGACGATTTAACACAGACTCAGTGATTGCAGGCTCTCTTCGACACAGCTGAAACTTTCCCACTAATTACAGGGCCAACGTGTTCATCAAATGATTCAGAAAAACTCATTCGTTCATTCACTCCAGAACAAAAAAGTCACAAACCTTATTTATGAAGGAAATTGTGTATTAAATCCATCTCCATTACATGTCCAGATCTCCGGTGATTCCACGTCTTAATTATTTTCCGTTTACAGTCTCTTTCTCTTCAAACAAACCGCTAGCAACACGAATGTTAATTGGCTCGCTTTAGCGAGAAGAAAAGCAAAATATGTATCTCTCAGAAACACGTCGATCCCTCAACAGATGCTCCAGAAGCTGTCCTAGTTACCACTCCAACAACCATGGAGAATGCATATATGCATCTCTGTTATTTCAAAGAATACACGCACTAAAAAATACTTTGGCGTCGTCGAGCTGTCGCCGCATATGTTACGAGAAAATCAGATCAGATACTTTTCCAAAGTGAATGAATGTGGATGATTTGATTGACAATGATTAATTGGTGCGTGGTAGAGGGTGTTTTCTGTGGGGACATTACACGCCGACTGTAACACCACGTTTAAATTCACTTAAATCTTGATAACATGCTACTGTAGCAGCAGTAACCGATCTAACATGAGCCAGACACTTGTTGTCTGCTATGGGCGTTGCCGACCGCAGCGCCGTATTCTGCCTGTTTACGTATCTCTAGTTTTGAATTCACATGCCTATACCAGTTTCTTTGGTGCTTCAGTGTATTATGCTGTGTTTGCGCAGTTTATGCTCGAAGATCATGCTCATGATTAATCGCGGGGACTATCTACATCTCCTTCTTGGAAAATTAATCCCACCATGCACAGTGAGGATAGATGTAAGGCACAAAGCAACCTTTCTCCTTCTGCACCGCTTCTAACCCAGAGACACTCAGTGCGCAATATGCATGCTCCCTATGATGATTCTTGTATGACGTAGTAGTATTCTTCTTTTAGTGCTTCTACATCTACATTACTGCTCTGCAACTCACAATGAAATTCCTGGCAGAGGGTTCATTGAGCCACTTTTAAGCTATTTCTTCAACCGTCCACTCTCGAACAGCGTGTGGGAAAACGGACTCTTAAATCTTTCAGTGCGAGCTCTGATTTCTCTTATTCTACTATGATGATAATTTCTCCCTATGTAGGTGGATGCCAACGAAATATTTTCGTTTTCGGAGGAGAAAGCTTATGATTAAAATTTCACGAAGAGATCCTGCCGCAACGCCTTTGTTTTAATGATTGCCACCCTAATTCGTGTATCATATCCGTGGCACTCTCTTCCCTACTATGTGATAATACAAAACGAGATGACCTTATTTCAACTTTTTATGTCCTTCGTCAATCTTATCTGATGCGGATCCCACGCCGTGTAGCAGTACTCCAGGACGGATAAGTGTATTGTGTTCAAAAATGTGTGTGAATTCTAAGGGGCCAAACTGCTAAGGTCATCGGCCCCTAGACTTAAACTAACTTCTGCTAAGAAAGACACACACACACCCATGACCGAGGGAGGACTCGAACCTCCGGCGGGAGGGGCCGCGCAGTCCGTTGCATGACGACTCAAACCATGCGGCCACGCCGCACGGCACTAGACCTGTTGCATTTCCTAAGTGTTCTGCCAATAAATCACAGTCTTTGGTTCGCTTTCCCCCAACATTATCTAAGGTAAGTCCGGCATAATTGGACCACATTTTTTATCCGGTATAAAATTTGTGTGTTTTTTAACTTTTTCTGGCTTTTCGTTTCATGTTTGCACAGAGTGGCATGTAAACTTTTGCATAAATTATTATTGAGGCGCAGCCACATAAAATAAAAGAGATATGATAAAATGAAAATATAACTGATGAGCCCATCTCGTCCTTAGGTGTGTAGATAAGATGGACAGATTACTGGTAAAGGCGGATCATATAAGAAAAATGGCTATACATGAAGAAAAGAGCCAATTAAAATCACATTTTTTAACATGGTGAAATGAGTGCACAATCATACTCTTAAATATTTTAGTCCAAAATAATTTTATTAGTTTATTACAATGCTTCATGCCGGCCGGTGTGGCCGTGCGGTTCTAGGCGATTCAGTCTGGAACCGCGTGACCGCTACGGTCGCAGGTTCGAATCCTGCCTCGGGCATGGATGTGTGTGATGTCCTTAGGTTAGTTAGGTTTAAGTAGTTCTAAGTTCTAGGGGACTGATGACCACAGATGTTAAGTCCCATAGTGCTCAGAGCCATTTGAACCATTTTTGAACAATGCTTCATGGAATATTGGCTTTTGTTACGAGTTGTTGGTTTTATTCAAGCAACAGCCTATCTTTCCCCTACCACAGCAATTGCATTTATTGCCAAATGTTAAATAATATTCATGTGACCACCGTGAACAGAAAACATACTGAACCCAGTCGTCTTTTTATTAGTTTTATAGTAGGTTTCACCACAACCAACACATTCATTTTCATTCCATTCATCAAAGCTATTTTCATAATCTTCTGCAGTATCTTTAATGTTGTAGCATTCAGTATCTGATGAACATTTTTTAGCTTCTACAGATGGTTTTTCTCCTCACTAATATTCTGCTTTGACGATACTTTTTTTTCCTTCATTCTCTTCCTTTATTTCCAAAAGCCCTCTTTTTTTAGTTTCAATATTTTCAGCAAAGCTTAGCACTTCGGATGCAGTTGGTGCCTTCGTCTTAAAATTCTTGGTTTTATCGACAGATGAAACAGATGACATATCTTTCAAAATTTTTGTAAGTGTTGGCTTAGAAGTAGTCAGTTTAGAAGCGGTAATCTTGGTAGATTTAGGTTTAGCAGGAACGGATTCTGAAGTTGTGTCAGTGAAGGAATTTGTCTTGCGCTCCGCTCTTTTGATGAGCTTGGGATCACTAGGTCTTTTGACGAGTCTTGAAGTGGACAGTTGGCAGCGTGTTCTGTTGTAGGTTTATTAAATAAGCGCGACAGCTTCACATAAGAGCTCAGCCAACTCCAGCGGCAGACGCTGGAAAAGAGGCGTTCTGCATCACGGTGTGATTTTATGTTAAAAGTTCCGAGAGCGCACGTTTCTAGAAGAGTCAACAAATATATCGCTTCCTCCTCCGTATATCTCGCGAAAACACCATAGAGGTAAAATTAGAAATATTCCGATACACATCGAGGCCTACCAACAATCGTTCTTCCGGCGAACCATTTGTGACTGGAACCTGAATGGAGGAAGCGACAGTGGTAAACAAAGTATCCTTCGTCACGTACCTTATGGTGTCCTGTGAAGTACAGACGCAGATATTCACCAACGTTTGTACATACAGGCGATACGCAAAATAATGTGAACACTTGTACTTACTTGGGAATGGTTTATTAATAAGGGGTTGGACCCCCATTTGCCTGTAATACATCTGCGATTCTTTTTGGAATACTGGCATATAATCATTGCATAGCCTCCAGTGGAATGTTATGCTACTCTTCCATGAGAACGTCTCCTAACTCCTGTAGTGAGGAGGGCGGCGGAAATCTGCTCCGGAGTGTGCGCTCCGATACCGCCCACAAGGGTCCGATAATGTTGAAGTCCGGGGACTGTGCTGGCCAGGGAAGAAGACGCTGCAGTTCAGTTGCATGCACCTCAAACCACGATTGTACTGTCCCGGCGGTGTGAATGAGTGCATTATCGTCCTGAAATATGGCATCATTGTTGGGGAACAACTCTTGAATCATGGGGTGCAGGTGATCACCTCAAATGTTCACGTAATCGTTGGCTGTAACATGGCCTTTTAGAGTAATGGCGGGACCAGCAGAATACCATGATATGGCTACCCACGCTATCACACTTCCACCTCCATTCTTAACCGTTGGAATCAAGGAATCAGGGTTGTAGGCTTCTTTTGGCGTTCTCCAGACATAAACCCGGGTGATGTTGCAAATAACGAAAACGTTGACTCGTCGGAGCAGATCAGTCGTCTATGATTTATGATCCAATGCGTTGGTTGTCGTCAGTAATGGTTTCGGTATAGCAGCTCGTCCATGAATATTCGCTTTATGGAGTTCTCGGCGGACAGTGTCAATAGATACAGGGTCTCGAGGATGACTATTGAGCTCCGCAGTCACTTTAGCCGTCGTAGTTTTGTGCTGGTTTTACACAATTCGTGTTAGCGTACGACGATCTCTGTCATTTAGTTTTGATTTGCGCCCACTATTGCGATTACACTATGATGTCTTTCCATGTTTTGTGTAGGCTGTCATGACTGATGAAAAAGTTGCTCTTGAAACATTCAATAAGTTAGCTGTCTTGGTAAGTGATGCTCCAGCTAATTGGGCTCCCACAATCTGTCCTCTTTGGAATTCTGTTAGGTCTTTCATTGCAAGTCGACCTCGGCCTCTGAATGCAAATACGAAGTGTGCTGTACTCATAAACAACATGCACTCATGCCTAGTCCGTACTAAACCCGCGCAGTCCAGCGTGACTCGTGCCTTAACTGCGTTGCTGGCCTTCAAAAACAGCCATCCCATTACTGCCACTATTTACATTATTTTTCATATCCCCTGTATATCCCACTATAGAATAACCGTCCAGCAAGCAAAATCGATGCCTTATTGTCAAGCGCCTGTCCCCTGAACCATAGACCTTGCCGTTGGTAGGGAGGCTTGCTTGCCTCAGCGATACAGATAGCCGTACCGTAGGTGCAACCACAACGGAGGGGTATCTGTAGACAGGCCAGACAAACGTGTGGTTCCTGAAGAGGGGCAGCAGCCTTTTCAGTAGTTGCAGGGGCAACAGTCTGGATGATTGACTGATCTGGCCTTGTAACACTAACCAAAACGGCCTTGCTGTGCTAGTACTGCGCACGCCTGAAAGCAAGGGGAAACTACGGCCGTAATTTTTCCCGAGGGCATGCAGCATTACTGTATGGATAAATGATGATGGCGTCCTCTTGGGTAAAATATTCCGGAGGTAAAATAGTCCCCCATTCGGATCTCCGGGCGGGGACTACTCAAGAGGACGTCGTTATCAGGAGAAAGAAAACTGGCGTTCTACGGATCGGAGCGTGGAATGTCAGATCCCTTAATCGGGCAGGTAGGTTAGAAAATTTAAAAAGGGAAATGGATAGGTTTAAGTTGGATATAGTGGGAATTAGTGAAGTTCGGTGGCAGGAGGAACAAGGTGAATACAGGTTTATAAATACAAAATCAAATAGGGGTAATGCAGGAGTACGTTTAATAATGAATAAAACAATAGGAATGAGGGTAAGCTACTACAAACAGCACAATGAACGCGTTGTTGTGGCCAAGTTAGACACGAAGCCCACGCCTACGACAGTAGTACAAGTCCATATGCCAACTAGCTCTACAGATGACGAAGAAATTGAAGAAATATATGATGAAATAAAAGAAATTATTCAGATAGTGAAGGGAGACGAAACTTTAATAGTGATGGGTGACTGGAATTCGACAGTAGGAAAAGGGAGAGAAGGAAACGTAGTAGGTGAATATGGATTTGGGGTAAGAAATGAAAGAGGAAGCCGCCTGGTAGAATTTTGCGCAGAGCATGACTTAATCATAGCTAACACTTGGTTTAAGAATCATGAAAGAAGGTTGTATACATGGAAGAACCCTGGAGATACTAAAAGGTATCAGACAGATTATATAATGGTAAGACAGAGATTTAGGAACCAGGTTTTAAATTGTAAGGCATTTCCAGGGGCAGATGTGGACTCTGACCACAATCTATTGGTTATGAACTGTAGATTAAAACTGAAGAAACTGCAAAAAGGTGGGAATTTAAGGAGATGGGACCTGGATAAACTGACTAAACCAGAGGTTGCACAGAGTTTCAGGGAGAGCATAAGGGAACAATTGACAAGAGCCGGGGAAAGAAATACAGTAGAAGAAGAATGGATAGCTTTGAGGGGTGAAGTAGTGAAGGCAGGAGAGGATCAAGTAGGTAAAAAGACGAGGGCTAATAGAAATCCTTGGGTGACAAAAGAAATATTGAATTTAACTGAAGAAAGGAGAAAATATAAAAATGCAGTAAATGAAGCAGGCAAAAAGCAATACAAAAGTCTCAAAAATGAGATCGACAGGAAGTGCAAAATGGCTAAGGAGGCATGGCTAGAGGACAAATGTAAGAAATGTTACAGAAGAATGTTGAAGATTAGATGGTCTCGCGATCGTCGGCCGTCGTAATTTAATATATTATTATTGTTATTATTATTTTTTGATTGTTGCCGTCTTACATGGTGGGCCTTAATAAAAATGATATTTCATTCAATTTTGATTTACGGTTAAATGCTTTTGTGAAGTTCTCCTTTTTAACAATATTAATCTTAAATTATTTGTTACGTTAATGAATGTTAGACTCGCTGAATCTTAAAACATGAGCATACAAGTTGAACATTGGAATAAACTCTTCATATTAATTTCCTCGGCTAGTCAATTCACTTTAAAGCAAAAGATCTTTAGTTATTAATTACAATTGCGGCTCATACACGCGCGAGAGTAGTTTTTTTCTTACCTCCGTTAACCATTGTATTGTAGTCGGAGTCCTGGCTCTGGCTCTCAGCTATGGTACTGAAAATAAGAATCTTAAAGCTACGTATTTTCTGCAACGTCGGGCGGCTGTGGAGAAAAATTAATATTATGTTAATAGCGGGCGAGTTTTTCGCTTCCGCTAATTTTTCATAAATTAATATCGCCACGTAATGGCGTCGTTGGCTGCATCGGCCGCTGCGATTGTTGAATGCAGGTTAATTCAAGGAAGGCGGACATGAAATCGGGATCACCTCTAACAAATTAAAAGTACACAATAATATTAAATCAATATATTATCTGCTTAATTCATACAAATATGCTTACATTTGCCAGCACTCGAAAGATGTCCGTCTGCACGCAATCAAGACAAGAGAAGAAGTAAAGACGACTAAAAAATTAACAAAAGAGCGTATCTTGTCGTCTCTTTAGATCACTTTGTTATATTTCTTGGCATTCGAAACTTAGACAGAGAAATTATTGTTTTAGGGCTACATGATAAAAATATATCATTCAACTTTTAAATGTCTCTTCTTTATAAATACTGTTTTTATGTCTTTTCGTAATATAGCACTAGGGACGCTATAATGGGTAGATCAAGCAACCAATGTGAAAGTACTGAATAGAATTGGGGAGATGAGAAATTTGCGGTACAACCTGGCCGAAAGAAGCGATCGGTTGAGTGTAGGACACATTCTGAGGCAACAAAGGATCACCAATTTAGTACTGAAATGAAGAGTCTGGGGTAAATATGGTAGAGGGAGACCAAGGGTCGAATACAGTAATCAGATTCAGAGCGATGTAGGTTGCAGTAGTTATTTGGAGATGAAGAAACTTACACAGGATAGAGTAGCATGGTGAGCGGCATCAAACCAGTCTTTGGACTGAAGACCACAACATCAGATACACTTATCAGCTTTAAAAAAAACCGCACCGTGACTTGCGTACACGCTAGATGGCAGGTCTGTGGCGGCTCTCTAAAAAATTACGGCATTGCAAGAGAAGAGTCTTTATGTGTTACAATATGCGAAGTGTTAGTCGGTTAGGAGCGTTCAGCGTGCATTCGTACTTAAATTCTGAGAGGCTGCAGCTGGTCACCAGAGCATTTTGGCTGATTTTGCCAGTTTCGTGATGCTGGTTGTCTGTGTAAAGGGAAACGCACGGGTCGAGAGCGTGTCCCAGAGGAAATCGTGGAGCCGCGAGACAGAGCTTTGCGTGCAGCCACCAAAAATCAACCATTCGTGCAAACCGTGGACATTCAGCAGAAAACAATGTGGAATGTTTCGAGACGGCATTTACATTTCAAGTCCGATCTTTTGCAACTGTTACAACAACTGACTCCCAATGATTATGACCGCCTATTAGATTTTTGTCCCCGATTGCAGCCAAGTTTTGGAAGATGATGAAGACTTTACAGGGACACTGATATTCAGCGACGATGAGTCTTTCCATCTGCCGGGAAACGTGAATCGTCACAGTGTGAGTATTGGGTACTGAACCGCCGCATGTTTCTGCGGAGTTGGAAAGGGATTTTACCAAAAGTGAATATCTTCTATGCTATATCCAGGACAAATGTGTATGGCCTCTTCATCGAGCAGACAGTGACAGGTTCCGTGTACCTGGACACGTTGCCGTCGTGGTTGTTGCCACGACCAACTACTGACTCCTCGACTTTCATCTTTCAACAGGACGGGCTCCACATCACGGGAACATAATTGTCTGCTCCTTTCTCAATAGGGAACTACACATTGCTGGGTACGGTGCTCTGGTTTAAGCGCCACGACCCTCCATGTCGGCAGATCTCACGCCATCATGACCCATCTCCTGTGGGTTTATGTTAAGGACAAAATTTATGTTAAAGACAAAATTTATGCCGGCCGCGGTGGTCTCGCGGTTCTAGGCGCGCAGTCCGGAACTGCGCGACTGCTACGGTCGCAGGTTCGAATCCTGCCTCGGGCATGGATGTGTGTGATGTCCTTAGGTTAGTTAGGTTTAAGTAGTTCTAAGTTCTAGGGGGCTGATGACCACAGATGTTAAGTCCCATAGTGCTCAGAGCCATTTGAACCATTCTGAACAAAATTTATGTATCCTCAATGCCGACAACGCTGCAAGAACTGCACCACTGCTTTTTTGTTGGACACTGACGAAAACACGCTATTGAACGTATGGACGGAACTGAATTATCGTTTGGATGTGTGCCGGGTGACCAAGAGCGCACACATTGAACATTTATGGAATATACCAGAAACTTGGTGAGTGTAAATCGTATATTTGTAAACAAACAATGCTCTGAAACCTAATGAATCGTTTCACATATTAAATATATTGTGACCGGTATGCAGCTAATTCAAATGGTTTCTTGGTGGGATCATGACGTTCTCGGGAGAGCACAAAGTGAGGCACAACTTGCAGGCAAGGATATTCACCACATTCACATACTGCACAGTCACAGGTAAATCCCCATTTTCTCATGTTGATCTTCGTTTTGTCAGCTGCAGAGTGCAGCCTATTGAGCATACTCCATATAAATCAGCTTTTCTCATGATCGTATGGGAGGCCTTCATAAGGGATCATCGATCCTTCAAGGCGGCTGGATGAGGAACGCCATGAATTTTGTCTCAAACTTTAAGATAATTCAATGAGGCTTTCTGTAGCACGAAATAACTATTTCTTGAATTGACTCTTTGGGTTGCTAGTTGATTCTTACATAAAGTACGAGTTCTCAAATTCAGTGCCTTAGATTTCTCCATTCTGGATGCGCTCTCACAGCGGATTTTTGGAAGCGGAATATCGGCTAGACAGTAAACGTTTTCACGTGGTGTAGATCTCAAACAGCCTGTAATGAGTTTGTAGGTCTTATTTAAGGGCACATCTACTTGACTCGCATCGGCAGATCAGCACCAGATGGGGCAGGCATACTCTGCAGCTGAATAACAGAGAGCTACAGCTGAAGTTCTTATGATACGAGGGTGCGTCCCCCAGACTGTTCCATAAAATTTCCGGAGAAATTTGTTGCTTTCTGATACCTTTCCTTTGGTGTTCAAGCAATGTAATCTGTAGATGAGGGCTCCGTCAAGAATATTCCTAAATGTTTCGATGTGAAGCAGTGTTCTAGTTGCTTACCTTCCCGGATCAGCTGGAATTGTGTTGCTGCTTGTCTGTTTCTGCGGTGGGATGCACAGACATGTTTTTGATGCTCCGCTTTCAGCTGATTCTCTTGATAGTAACTGTCTAGAGTTTGTAGAGCATGGCAAAGCCTGTCTACTGCATCTTCGAAAGTTGCCCCTTCAGCTATTAGGGCGACATCATCTGTATCAGTAGAGACCTTTGTTCCTTGTGAACAGGGCTAATCATTAGTGTCGATATTTTGAAGAGAAAGGGCTCATAGAAGTCTTTGTGAAAGGTGCTTATGAAAGGCAGTTGTTGGATAAGTCCAAAAATAAAGCCAATGAAAGTACATGCAATTTTTACCAGCAGATCCCGAACGGCCGTATGTATATAGCATGAAAATCGATACTTTTTTAACTGTGGCATGCTATTTTAATTGTAGAGCGCACAGGTGACGGATCTTTATTTACCTGTATCTTGCAATTTGTATACGACTAGACGTTCTCCTTGACAGCACAACGTCACTTTTATCTACGAAAGGAATGTCCTGTTCCCGCGCGTCCTCGAACCTTGTACACTCTGTTAAGTATATTTTCGCGTTTTAACTTTTTGTATGTCATGTTTACACTGGATTATCCTTAAATGGGCGAACGAGATGTCCTACATGGCCTCCAGACGTGTAGATGAACCAGAGCAAAGGCCGTTGATCGTTGAGGGCAGATTCGATCTTGTTCTGCCCCACCTTCCTGTCGCTCAAGCTAAAAGTCAACGACTTATGCTACACCAGCGAGTCATTGCATGGCAATATCTACATCTACGTCTACATGGATCCTCTGCAAATCACATTTAAGTGCCCGGCAGAGGGTTGATCGAACCACCTTCACAGTTCTCTATTATTCCAATCCCGTATAGCGTGCGGAAAGAACGAACGCCTATATCTTGCCGTACGAACTCTGATTTCCCTTATTTTATCGTGGTGATCGTTTCTCCCTATGTAGGTCGGTGTCAACAAAATATTTTCGCATCCGGAGGAGAAAGTTGGTGATTGGAATTTCGTGAGAAGATTCCGTCGCAAAGAAAAACGCCTTTTTTTAATGATGTCCAGCTCAAATCCTGTATCATTTCTGTGACACTCTCTCCTCTGTTACGCTATAATACAAAACGTGCAGCCTTGCCCACAACATTTTCTACGTGTTCTTTCCAATTTAAGTTGTTCGTAATTGTAATTCCTAGGTATTTATTTGAATTTACGGCTTTTAGATTAGACTGATTTATCGTATAACTGAAGTTTAACGAACTCCTTTTAGCACTCATGTGGATGACCTCACACGTTTCGTTATTTAGAGTCAACTGCCAATTTTCACACCATTCAGGAATCTTTTCTAAATCGTTTTGCAAATTGTTTTGATCTTCTGATGACTTTATTAGTCGATAAGCGACAGCGTCATCAGCAAACAACGTAAGACGGCCGTTCTGATTGTCTCTCAAATCGTTTTTATAGATAAGGAACAGCAAAGGGCCTATAACACTACCATGGGGAACGCCAGAAATCACTTCTATTTCGCTCGATGACTTTCCGTCAATTACTACGAACTGTGACCTCTCTGACAGGAAGCCACATATCCAGTCACATAACTGAGACGATATTCCTTAAGCACACAATTTCACTACAAGCCGCTTGTGTGGTACAGTGTCAAAAGCCTTCCGGAAATCCAGAAATACGGGATCGATCTGTAATCGCTAGTCAATAGCGCTGAACACTTCATGCGAATAAAGAGCTAGTTCTGATTCACAATAACGATGTTTTCTAAACCCATGTTGAGTGTGTGTCAATAGGCCGTTTTCTTCCAGGTAATTCATTATGTTCGAACACAATATATGTTCCAGAATCCTGCTGCATATCGACGTTAATGATATGGGCCTGTAATTAAGTGGATTACTCCTACTACCTTTCTTGAATATTGGTGTGACCTGTGCAACTTTCTAGTCTTTGAGTACAGATCTTTTGTCGAGCGAAAGGCTGTATATGATTGTTAAGTATGGAGCTAATGCATCAGCATACTCCGAAAGGAACCTAATTGGTATACAGTCTGGACCAGAAGACTTGCTTTTATTAAGTGATTTAAGTTGCTTCGCTACTCAGAGGATATTTACTTCTACGTTACTCATGTTGGCAACTGTTCTTGATTCGATTTCTGGAATATTTACTTCGTCTTCTTTTGTGAATGCATTTCGTAAGGCTGTGTTTAGTAACTCTGCTTTGGCAGCACTGTCTTCGATAGTATCTCCACTGCTATCACGCAGAGAAGACATTGCTTGTTTCTTGCCGCTAACATACTTAACATACGACCAGAATCTCTTTGGATTTTCTGCCAGGTTTCGAGACAAAGTTTCGTTGTGCAAACTGTTATAAGCATTTCGCATTGAAGTCCGCGCTAAATTTCGAGCTTCTGTAAAAGATCCTGGGGATTTTGCGTCTGTTTAAATTTGGCATGTTTGCTTCGTTGTTTCTGCAACAGTGTTCTGACCCGTTTTGTGTACCAAGGAGGATCAGCTCCGTCGTTTGTTAATTTATTTGGTATAAATCTCTCAATTGCTGCTAATATTATTTCTTTGAATTTAAGCCACATCTGGTCTACACTTATATTATTAATTTGGAAGGAATGCAGATTGTCTCTCAAGAAGGCGTCAAGTGAATTTTTATCTGCTTTTTTGAATAGGTATATTTTTCGTTTAGTTTTGGAGGATTCGGGGGTTACGATATACAATCGCACTATGGCAACCCTGTGTTCATTAATACCTGTATCCGGTTTGATGCTCGATACTAATTCAGGATTATTTGTTGCTAAGAGATCAAGTGTGTTTTCACAACCGTTTACTATTCGCGTGGGCTCGTGAACTAACTGATTGAAATAATTTTCCAACAATACGTTTAGCAAAATTTTAGATGATGTTTTACGCGAAACTCCGGAATCAAACATGTACTTTCGCCAACGTATTGAGGGTAAATTAAAGTCGCCACCAACTATAATCGTATGAGTCGGGTGTGTGTTCGAAATCCAACTCAAGTTAAGCTTTCTTTGAATCTTTCAGCAACTGTATCATCTGAATTGGGAGGTCGGTAACCTTTTACCAATTATTGTTTTATTCCGGTTGCCCACAATGACGTCTGCCCATACTAACTCACAGGGTCTATCAAATTCAATTTCGCGACAAGATAAATTATTTCCAACAGCAAAAAGCACGCCACCCGCTACCTTGTTTAGCCTATCCTTTCGGACCACCGTTTGGTTCTTCGTAAAAATTTTGGCTGAGTTTATCTCTGGCTTTAACCAGGTTTCAGTGCCTGTAATGATTTGAGCATCAGTGCCTTCTAGACTACTGGCCATTAAAATTGCTACACCAAGAAGAAATGCAGATGATAAACGGGTATTCATTGGACAAATATATTATACTAGAACTGACATGTGATTACATTTTCACGCAATTTGGGTGCATAGATCCTGAGATATCAATATCCAGAACAACCACTTCTACAGCTGGGCATTGAGTCAAACAGAGCTTGGATGGCGTGTACAGGTACAACTGCCCGTGCAGCTTCAACACGATACCACAGTTCATCAAGAGTAGTGACTGGCGTATTGTGACGAGCCAGTTACTCGGCCACCATTGACCATACGTTTCCAATTGATGAGAGATCTGGAGAATGTTCTGGCCAGGGCAGCAGTCGAACATTTTCTGCATCCAGAAAGGCCCGTACAGAACCTGCAACATGCGGTCATGCATTATCCTGCTGAAATGTAGGGTTTCGCAGGTATCGAATGAAGGGTAGAGCAACGGGTCGTAACACATCTGAAATGTAACGTCCACTGTTCAAAGTGCCGTCAATGCGAACAAGAGGTGACCGAGACATGTAACCAATGGCTCCTCATACCATCACGCCGGGTGATACGCCAGTATGGCGATGACGAATACACGCTTCCAATGTGCGTTCGCCGCGATGTCGCCAAACACGGATTCATCCGAAAAAATGTCTTTTTGCCATTCGTGCACCCAGGTTCGTCTTTGAGTACACCATCGCAGGCGCTCCTGCCTGTGATGCAGTGTCAAGGGTAACAGCAGCCATGGTCTCCGAGCTGATTGTCCAAGCTGCTGCAAACGCCGTCGAACTGTTCGTGCAGATGGTTGTTGTCTTGCAAACTTCCCCATCTGTTGAGTCAGTGATCGAGACGTGGCTGCGCGTTCCGTTACAGCCATGTGGATAAGATGCAAGTCATCTCGACTGCTAGTGATACGAGGCCGTTGGGTCCAGCACGGCGTTCCGTATTACCCTCCTGAACCCACCGATTCCATATTCTGCTAACAGTCATTGGATCTCGACCAACGCGAGCAGCAATGTCGCGATACGATAAACCGCAATAACGATAGGCTACAATCCGACCTTTATGAAGTCGGAAACGTGATGGTACGCGTTTCTCCTCCTTACACGAGGCATCACAACAACGTTTCACCAGGCAACGCCGGTCAACTGCTGTTTGTGTATGAGAAATCGGTTGGAAACTTTCCTCATGTCAGCACGTTGTAGGTGTCGCCACCGGCACCAACCTTTTGTGAATGCTCTGAAAAGCTAATCATTTGCATATCACAGCATCTTCTTCCTGTCGGTTACATTTCGCGTCTGTAGCACGTCATCTTCGTGATGTAGCAATTTTAACGGCCAGTAGTGCATAGCGCTTGGAGCACTGGTACTTTCTCAAGACAGCTACGACAATTTACAGCTGTCGTACCGATTGTTCCGGTATCTACGTTCTTCCTGTGTTCTGCCTGCACCATTTGTAACTGAAGCCCTTCTTGTGTTTTCCTGAGACCCTCTAACATAATAAAAATCTGCCCAGTCCAAGCCACACAGCCCCTGCTACGCGTGTAGCTGTCTTCTACGTGTAGTGGACACCTGACCTATTCAGCGGAACCCGAAATCCAACCACCCTTTGGCGGAAGCCGAGGAATCTGCAGCCTACAGGGTCGCAGAACCGTCTGAGCCTCTGATTCAGACCCTTCACTCGGCTCTGTACTAGAGGTTCGCAATCAGTCCTATAGACTATGCTGCAAATGGTCAGTTCTACTTTCACCTTGCAAGCAAGACTGGCAACCTTTGTCAGTTCTGTTAGCCGCTCGAAAACAGAGAGAATCTCTTCTGATCCAAAGTGACACACATCATTGGTACCGACGGGAGCAACCACCTGCAGTTGGCTGCACCCTGTGCTCTTCATGGCCTCCGAGAGGACCCGTTCCACATCTGGAATGACTCCAGTATGTACACGGAGTGCACATTGGTTTTCTTTCCATTCTTGGCAGCCATGTCCCTAAGGGGCCCCATAACGCGCCTAACGTTGGAGCTCCCAACCATCAATAATCCCACCCTCTGTGATTGTCCGGATCCTGCAGGCTGACAGGTTTCCTCTGAAACAGCACAGGCGACAGAATCTGGCTCAGCAACAGTGTGAGCCATATGATGGGCGTTCAATAAGAAATGTAACACTTTTTTTTTCTCGGACAGCTTCTGTTGGAAATGTTTGCCTCCCAATGCAGCGGGCTCGGGTTCGATTCCCGGCTGGTTTAGAGACGGGTTCGATTCCCGGCTGGTTTAGAGATTTTCTCCACTCTTGGGCTGGGTGTTGTGTTGTCCTCATCATCATTTCATCCTCATCCCCGAAGCGCAAGTCGCCCAGTGTGGCGTCGACTGAAATAAGACTTGCACTCGGCGGCCGAACTTCCCGGATGGGGCCTCCTGGTCAGCAATGTCACATGATCATTTCATTTTTTCTGTTGGAAAAATGCGGAATTTGTTGTGGGACATCCCGGAATATTCCAGATTCAGCTCCTACAGTTTTATGAAATTCCGATAGGTGGTGGCGCTATTCATAGCCTCCAAAACGGCGTCTGTAACGGGGATGCGCTCCAAGTGGAGAGCTACCATTGAGTTTTTTTTTGGTGGAAAAACAGAGCGTCGCAGGTATTCTTAAGTGCTTGCAGAACGTCTACAGAGACCTGGCGACGAACAAAAGCATGGTGAGCCGTTGGGTGAGGCGTCTATCATCGTAGCAACAAAATCGCGCAAAGCTGCCCGATCTCCCGCGTGCCAGTCGGCGGTACGCAGCTGTGACTCCTGCAATGTTGGGACATGCGGACACTCTCATCCGAGGTGATCGACGGATCAAAATCAAACACCTCGATGCTCAACTGGACGTTTCTGTCGGCAGTACTGACACACCAGTTGGGTTACTCAAAGGTGCGTTCTTCCTCATCACCCTTACAGCCCGTATCTCGCACCTTCCGACTTCCATCTATTTGGTCCAAGAAAGGATGCACTCTGTGGGAAGGAGTACTTGGAAGATGGAGCGGTTATTGATGCAGCAAGACGTTGGCTCCGACGTTGACCAGTAATGATAATTCAGGCCCTCCCAGTAACATGTTATAGGGCCGTCTCATTGAACAGAGATTATATTGAAAAACAGGGTTTTGTAAGCAAAAGAGTGGACAATAATATGGTGTATATGAATCCTGAATAAAACCAACCTGATTTCAGAAAAATATGTGTTGCGTTATTTATTGGACACTCCTCGTAGAAATGTAATAAAACTGTCCATACATTGACATTATTGGAGCGCTCTCATACTCATCGGTGTGACGTATGCAGGGAGTGCGTGAGTAAATATCGCAAAGAAAGAAAGTCAGAACCGATCGTCACAGTCGCAACCATTGGAGGAGGAGAACCTACTCTGTTAGTCCGTCTAAAGAACTGTCACGGCGTTACTATTAAGCCATTTAGGTCAACAGTGTAATGCCTACATCAGGTTAGCCTGTAAAAGGATTCTAATCTACGTCCAGTGTGCTAATGCCGGTGCTGCAGTGTCGCAAGCAATACGATGCTTGTTTTTTTTCTATCTAATGCCCCAGTTGGAGTAACAGTGTGAGTGCCTGATATGTTTGAAAATACTAAATTAAATCAAGCTTTGTAACATCACTTAACAAAGAAACGGAAGTCAGTTGTAGCAATGAAAAAAGAAGATAAAGTAATGAAAAGCTACGCAGACAAAATCTGTAGATTGAAATAATCGCTTGTAATTAAGTAAAATGTACAGACTGAAATCAAAATAAACCGCGACACAGAAGAAGCAAGCCACCGTTAAGTAAGCTAAACGATTGTGCAGTAACCAGAAGATTTTGGCCAGAAGGATAGATCTCTAATAGCCAAGAGGCAACTACCAAACGGAGGACGAAAGCAACAGCGATGAAAAAGTGAAATGGAGCTTTTGGAGCTTGCATAAGAATAGTGACCGACTAAGAGAGAGCAGTAAGAAGAAGCAAAAGATATGAATCACCGTTTTTTAAATTAATGTACTGAGCATCGTGTGGACTGGAAACGAACAGTTCTGGTTAAGCCTACGAGAAAGCTACCAGCAGCGCGTGACATGACCACGGAAACTGGTCACGTTTCACGAATAAATGAACCAGCGCTCTTGCTTCTCGTCAGTGCCTGTTGACAACGTATACGTTTCTATGCTCACTGTGGTATATGTCTGGATTGTTCTTCGATGGGACTGTCTTTTGCTGACGCTAGATATTTTGAAAGGGACTTAGATTTTGTCGGTATTTTCTTTCAGGAGCTTTTGGTCTAGCCTATGAGGATATCGTAGATCTAAGCTTCGTATTATACTGAAATTAACATGTAATCCCCGGCAACCACCTACGTCTATTAACAAATTTATGTTACTGCGATCACAAAAGTCTGCCCCTATAACTGAGCAATCAGTGCGTCTCTTTTATGGAGGCCGCAGGTTCAATCCTAGGGATCTATCCTTGGTGGGAGAACTGGACATGTATCTCAGTTTTTATTTCTTCTCCCTAACTTTAATTACTATTTCAAATTTTTCTTTGATTCCCTTTACTGCTTGCTCAATGTACAGATTGAGTAACATAGCAAAGCACTCCGTCTTCAGGCCACAAGTGGCCCATTGGGACCATCCGACCGCCACGTTATCTTCAGATGAGGATGCGGATAGGAGGGGCGTGTGGTCAGCACACCGCTCTCCCGGTCATTATGATGGTTTTCTTTGACCGGAGCCACTACTATCCGGTCGAGTAGCTCCTCAATTGGCATCACGAGGCTGAGTGCACTCCGAAAAATGGCAACAGCGCATGGCGGCTGGATGGTCACCCATCCAGGTGCGGGCCACGCCCGACAGCGCTTAACTTAGGTGATCTCACGGGTACCGGTGTATCCAGTGCGGCAAGGCCGTTGCCGAGTAACATAGGGGATAGGCTAAACCAGGGGCGGGCAGGAATCCTGCACATGTGCGGTGCACTTGCACGCGTGCAGTTAACAGGTGTTCCGCGTGCACACAGGGGCAAGCTGGCCACCCGCTTATCTCCCATCCCCACCATACCTTCTGTCCGCTCCTTCCTCTGTAATGCGTTTTGTTTCCTAGCTTGCTTTATTGAGTGAATGAATAAGGTTAGTAGGAGTCCTTGAAAGAAATCATGGTTTGAAAGAGTACCTATTACCTACGATACGTTTTATTTAATTATCACAGGTGGAGTTTACAATACTTTAATATCTGGAACAAAATTTCTACATACAGACAAACACAAACAGTTACGTAAATTTTCATCACTGATGTTTGCTCTTAACCGAGACTTAATAATTCAGCAAATGGTTTTCCAGCTGTCGCTATATTAAGCACAGTCTTATAACTTGCACATACCGCTGGGCTATTATTGTTGTCGTCCTGAAAACTTGAAAACAGTGCTCCATAAAATGTTAAATCAGTTAGATGAGAGACATGACGAGAGAAAGTCGCAGATCTCTCGTGACAACAGCAATTACGACAAATTCAAATGGCTCTGAGCACTATGGGACTTAACTGCTGTGGTCATCAGTCCCCTAGAACTTAGAACTACTTAAACCTAACTAACCTAAGGACATCACACACATCCATGCCCGAGGCAGCATTCGAACCTGCGACCATAGCGGTCGCGCGGTTCCAGACTGTAGTGCCTAGAACCGCTCGACCACTTCGGCCGGCCAACTACGACAGATTCATCTGGTATCGTCAGATCGCTCTTCTTAAGCTCAGTCAATTCCCCATCCGCTCAGAATCCGACAATAAATTGTACTCGTCCTCGTGAAATTTATTATAATGGCCTTCAATACTAAACTTCCGTTGACCAGCGAGAATACTGCCACATATTAAACATTTCGAATTTTCACGTTTTTGCACAAAGAAAAAATGATTCTCCCATTATTTTTTGAAAGATAGAAAATCTCCACTTCTCCGTTTCTTGAAATACAACGTTCACTACATAGTGCTCGCTTCGCATCTACGTCCGCAGCTTAGCCTGGCACTACACTGCCGCAACCTGCCGGCTGTCGCCACAGCCCCGTCGACGCCTGCACGCGAGCAGCACACGTTCAGCGCTGTGCGCTCATGAGCCGCGTGCAACGTTTGCCCGCCCCTGGGCTAAACCCTCTCTCACTCCCTTCTCAACTACTGATTCCCTTTCATGCCCTCTACTCTTATAACTGCCGTCTTGTTTCTGTTCAAGTTGTAAATAGCCTCTCGCTCTCTGTATTTTACTCTTATTACCTTCAGAATTACAAAGAGTTAATTCCAGCCAACAGCGTCAAAAACTTTCTCTAAGTCTAAAGATGTTATAAACGTAGGTTTTCCTTTCCTTAACCTGTTTCCTAATCGCAAGGTCAGTATTGCCTCGCTTGTTCCTTCATTTATCTGCAATACAAACTGATTTTCTCCGAGGTCGGCTTCCATCAGATTTTCCATTCCTCCATAAAAAATTCGTGTTGGTATTGTGCAAGCACGACTTATTAAACTGATAGGTCGGTAATATTCACAACTGTCGGTACCTGCTTTCATCGGATTCGAATTATTACGTTCTTCTTGAGATCTAAAGGTATTTTCCATGTGCCGTACACATTGCACATCAAGTGGAATACCTTTGTCTTGGCTGACTCTCCCACATACATCAGTAGTTCTGAAGGAATGTCGTCTACTCCCGCGGCCTTGTTTCTACACTGTCCAGTAACATTGATGTGACTACCTGTCAAAAGCCCGAATAACCTGCTTTTGCAGCACTGACTGCTGCGAGACTTGCAGCAAGACAGTCAGTGAGGTTCTGGTAAGTACTAACAGGGATCTGAAGCCCTGCTAATTCCAGCTCCCTGGTCAGCTGTTCTAGGTTTCTCAGCTGAGGATCCATGATCCAAACAGCCCGATAGAGGTGGTCCCATAGGTTCTCGATTGGGTTTAAATTGGGGGAGTCTGGTGGACAGGGGAGTTGTGTTGTTGTTGTGGTCTTCAGTCCTGAAAATGGTTTGATGCAGCTCTCCATGCTACGCTATCCTGTGCAAGCTTCTTCATCTACCACTACTTACTGCAACCTACATCCTTCTGAATCTGCTTAGTGTATTCATCTCTTGGTCTCCCTCAACGATTTTTACCCTCCACGCTGCCATCCAATGCTAAATTTGTGATCCCTTGATGCCTCACAACATGTCCTACCAACCGGTATCTTCTTCTTGTCAAGTTCTGCCACAAACTCCTCTTCTCCCCAATTCTATTCAATACCTCCTCATTAGTTATATGATCTACCCATCTAATCTTCAGCATTCTTCTGTAGCACCACATTTCGAAAGCTTCTATTCTCTTCGTGTCCAAACTATTTATCGTCCATGTTTCACTTCCATACATGGCTACACTCCATACAAATACTTTCAGAAACGACTTCCTGACACTTAAATCTATGCTCGATGTTAACAAATTTCTCTTCTTCAGAAACGCTTTTCTTGCCATTGCCAGTCTACATTTTATATCCTCTCTACTTCGACCATCATCATTTATTTTGCTCCCCAAATATCAAAACTCCTTTATTACTTACGGTAAATTAATCTTGGCGCTCTTCAAACCAAGCACGTACACTGCGAGTCGTATGACACAATGCATTGTCCTGCTAATAGATCAATTGTGGCGAGGAAAAACAAACTGCATTTAGAAGTGGACGTGGTCCCCGAGGGTAGACGCGTACTTGTGATGATCCAATGTGCCTTCCAGAATAGCGAGGTCACCAAAAGTATACCACAAAAACATTCCCCGGCTCATAAAACTCCCTCCTCCGACCTGGACCCATGAGCTTTCAGACGTTTCACACCATACAGGCCAAAGGCCATCTGTCCAACAGAGCATAAAACGTGGTTCCTCTGAAAAGGCCATCTGTCGCCACTCAGTGGAAGTTCAGTGGCATGAAAATTCCAGCCTTCATCTCCAATGAACAGCAGTGAGCATGTGTGCATAAACCACGCGCCTGCCGCTGAGACACATGCACAGCAATGGTCGGTGAACTATCATTGAGGAGACGCTGTTGGTAGCACTTAGGTTCATCCGGATGGTCAACTACATGTCTTCCCTTATGAGTATCTGGGTGGTCAGTTGCATGTCTATTCACCTGTACACACCTCCGTAGGTGTCATTCACCACTGCCGTCTAGTCCGTGGTGCACCACAGTTGCCTTTGCTCCAGTTTTGGATGGCGCTATTTTGCCATGCATGGCATACTTCAACCATGGCAACACGTGAACAGTTTACAAACTTAACCGCTTCGGAAATGCTTCAACGCCTGGCCCGAAAGTCAATGATAATGCCCTTTTGGGTACCAGATAAATCGTTCTGTTTCCACATCACGACAACGACTGCACTTTTTTCCGCATCCCGCCTCCCTTCCCCCCCACGACACGCTTTATATGGCCTCCATTGCTAGTGCTGCCACCTGTGAGTGGCTATAGCACGTTGATGTCGAACTTAGGTGGTGGTCACATTAATGTGGACTGTGTAGTTATGTCTTTCAGTGTTATGTCAGATCCTTCTTGCAACACACATATCTCCAGTCTCATCTTCATCTACTTCGTCCACTCTTGCTACATTATTCCTTTCCCTAGTATAGCCCCTCTGTATATTCGTTACAACTTTAAATTTTCCCTTCTTTACTTAGCGGTCTACTGGTTTTTCACCTCACAGCTGCTTTTATTTTCTCCGGAGGTCTCTCTTATTTTCTTGAAGGCTGTATCCATCTTTTCCTGATCATAAACGATTCTATAACCTTGCATTTTTCCTTTAGCCATTCCTACTTAGGCAGTTTGCACTTTTTGTCAATTTCATTTTTCAAATATCTGTATATCCTTTTGCTAGCTTCATATATCCTGTGGTACCCAAAGATTTCTGCTGTGCCTTGTCTTTTTACCTATTTGGTCCTCTACTTTCACTATTGCATCTCTCAAAGCTACCCATTCGTCTTTTAATGTATTTCTTTCCCCAGCTTCAGACAGTCATTGCCTAGCGCTCATTTTGAAACTCTCAACAATCTCTGACCATTTTCAACTTATACTGGTCCCATCTTCTTAATTTCCTGTCTTTTTGCAATTCACAACCAAAAAATTATGGACAGAGTCCACATCTGACCCTGGAAATGTCTTACAGTTTAAAATCTGATTCAGAAATCTCTTTCATACCATTATGAAACCTATCTGAAACCTTCCGTGTCTCCATGTCTCTTCCACGTACACAGTCTTCTTTCATGGTTCTTAAACCAAGTATTAACGATGGTTAAATAAGGCTCTGTGCAGAATTCTACGAGACAGCTTCCTCTTTTAGTCCTTTCCTCCTGTCCATATTCTTCTACTATTTTCTCTTCTCTTCCTTTCTCTGCTATCAGATTCCACTCCCCCCACCCCCCACAGTTAAATTTTTCTTTCTCTTAACTATATGAATAATTACTTTTACCTCATCGTACTACCTTTCAATCTCTTCAGCGTATGCGGATCTAGTCGACATATAAACTTTTACTACTGTAGTTAGTGTTGGCTTTTGTGCCTATCTTGGCTACTATAATGCATTCACTAAGCTGTTAATAGTAGCTTACACGAATCACTACTTCTTATTCATTATTAGATCTAGTCTTGCATTACCCCCATTTCATTGTGGCTTATAACTCTGTACTCACCTGACAAAAAGTTCTGTTCACCCTGCCACTTCACTAGTTCCCACTATATCTAGCTTCAACCTATCCATTTCTCTTTTTAAATTTTCTAACCTAATTATCCGATGAAGAGATCAAACATTCCAGGCTCCTACCTGAGGAGTGACAGTTTTATTTTATTTTATTTATTTTTTGACTGATGACAACATCCTCCTGAGAAGTCCTCGCTTGTACATCCGATTGGGGGATTATTCTACTTCCGGAATATTTTACCCAACATGGTGCCACCATCATTTAACCATGTAGCAGAGCTGCATGCCCTTGGGAAAAGTAACGGCTGTAGTTTCTCCTTGCTTTCAGTCCTTTACAGTACCAGCATAGCAAGACCTTCTTGACTGACGCAAAATGCCAGATCAGTCCGTGATCCAGACTGCTGCCCCTGCAACTACTGAAAAAGCTGCTGCCCGTCTTCAGGAACCATTGGCCTCTCCACAGATATCCCACCATTATGACTGCACCTCTTTCGCTGAGGCAAACCAACCACCCAACGTCGGCAGGGTCCATGGTTTATGCGGGGGATTAATATAACCGTGAATAACAATTCTTTTGGTTAATGATCGGAAATCATTTCCTTATTTAATTCAGTCAACCGCCTCGAATGTGTTAGGAAATAAAATTAAAAACTATTTCAAAACATCTTTCTATTCACAAAGCATTAATGTTTGGCTGCACTGAAAATTAAAGATCTGCAAATGAAAAAAAGAACGGCAGAGAAAATCCTGTTGGGTATCAACAAAATAACCAGCGAGAAATGCTACTAATAAAAAATTTTTAGAAGGGAGAAACAAGGCATAAATTTTAAACAACACATATACAACTCTGATGCCGTATATAACACTTTGCTTACAAACCTTACATCTGATCATTTTCATGCGTTATTTTTGTGTCATTTTATTTACGAGGGCGTGCTGAAAAGTAACGCCTCCGAATTTTTTATGTGAGCTTTTTAAATAAAACAAACGTTATTAACATTCTACCCATTCATTCTTCATTTCTTAAACGTTATTAACATTCCACATCTTCATTCTTCATTTTGTCATATTTCCACCCCTCTGTCGCTAGTGAGCTCCGAACTGTCGCGTGAAGCATAACGGTGTGTAACGTAACTACGTCGGTGCGTGAGAAACATCGCACTGTAGTCGAGTTTAGAGTTCCAAGAATTTGCCCACTCACAGAGCAGCGTCTCCTTCAGCATGAAAATACCAGACCACACACGAGCGTTGCGGCATCTGCAACAATCTGACGCCGTGTGTTCACTGTCATTGATCATCCTCCGCGCAATCCCAATCCCGACTTGGACCCATCCGATTTTCATCTATTTCAAAAGCTGCAATTCGTTTCCTGTCTAAACTGTGTATCGTTCACGTTTCATTTCCATGCAAGACTACACTCCATCAAATGCTTTCAGAAAAGACTTGCTGGCGCATATTCGAGTTAACAAATTTCTCTTCTTCGAAATGCTTTGCTTGTCATTGCCAGTCTACATTTTATATCTTCTCTGTTTCGGCCAACATCAGTTATTTTACTGCCCTAATAGCAAACCTCATCTAATGCATCTAATATCTCATTTTCTAATCTAATTCCCTCAGCATCGTCCATTGCTGTCTCTGACAGAATTACAATGTTATCGGCAATCTCGAAGTTTATATTACTTTTCCCTGAACCTTAATTACTACTTTGAGAACTTCAGTTGATAGAAATGAAGAGATGAAAGCAGAGATGGGTTTGTGGCTTCCTCAACAAGGTCAAACATTCTACAAAGACGGTGTCAACAAATTGACCTCTCTTTGGGAAAAATATGTTCGTCGCCAGGGTGACTATGTTCAGAAATAAATATGTAGACATGAAGAATAAAGATGTAAAATGTTAATAACGCTTGTTTTATTTAAAAAGCTTTAAGAGTATTCACATAAAAAACTCGGAGGCATCACTTTCATCACGCCCTCTTAATATTAAGTGCCATAATTAAAGTTCAATAAAATGTGTTTTGAAAGCGATTTATCGGGTTGCTTGGATAAAGAGTAATCCAGGATAATCATTCAACATGATGAATGTGGTAAATCTCATCAGTGCTAAATCTATAATTTAGATGAATCACAGAGGACCGAAAATCTAGTTAATGAATGAGAACTGCTTTCGTTAGCCGATAACAATTTCGTTCGATGAGTTGTCACAGGGTACTAAGTAAGCTACTTCATTTTTAAGGAAAAACTGAGAACTTTGTCTTACACAACTGCTTGATACAAAGGACCCCTCTTAAGAGATTCATCCGGGATTTGTTGCAGCCGTTTGAAAGACACGAATGCCGTCGACCGGTTAGATAACTGCCGAGCAGTACTAAAATTTGGATTCATAGGTGGATTAAGGCCTCCATCTTAATGCAGGTTTCAAGTTATTTCCCTAAATCTCTAGACTAATGTCGCAATGGTCTCTTCAACGACGCAAGGACCAACTTTCTTTCTCGTCTCTGTCCACAGATCTAGTGCCGTGTGATGCCTCGAGCGTATATACATTGCAGTATTTGGTGTTTATCCTCGTCTTCGCTTTTGCTCCAATTATTCATGACCGTTTGCGGCCTGCCCCAATAGAAACAGGAATCACAGTTCTCTCGAACACACGCTGTTACTTTATCCGAAGGCAATATTTTAGGGAAGAAGCAAGAGGTAATGTAAAGCAACTTTTCTTAATATCTTGATAAAACTGTCTCATGGGTATGTTAGTGATGAGCAGATGGAAATTACTCTGTGAGGAAGAATTTAAGAATTATGATGGTTATTATGGATGGGCGCGTAAGCAAACGATAGTGTCAGCAGGTGTAAGAGTAATGCTGATGCTGATTTGTCAAAAAGTGACACTTTTGGAAGACCGTAGCTGTTACGTGATACAGAATGATGACACTGCACAGCAGAAATGAGTCAGTTTTTTACTTTTTTTTTTTTTACTGTTATGCGTTCATCGTCACACAGGTTGCATGCTTTTGCCAAAAGATACGCACATTTCACGGCAACCCATATGCAAACCTGCATCCATGTGATTTTATGGAAGAAAATCATTTCGAAACCGGTAACGATGTTTTTTGAATAAAGTTATCCAAAACCAAGTTGTGACTGATTTACATTGCCCACTATCAACGAAATGTAAGAGTGGTGGGATTTAACCCTTATTGCTTGTAGGCATCAACGTTGCTGGATAAGAAGGGCATGGAAGAGTGAATAACGAGAGATATCTAGTGGTAGATGAAAGCATTTGGCTCTCACCGTCAATATCCATGACTACAGAGTTCTCTTTTGGTGCTAAATGAGTTAGAACTCTTTATAATAATCCTACAAGGCTCAATAATAAAATCAGATTAATGATGTTTCTCGTTCAGTAATGTGTGACTAGATTAAACGCCAAAGAGTATAAATATTTATGACGTGAGCTTTCGGACGTGCAGAAGGACAATTAATCCGCAACGTCTGCTGCTGCAGCTCAAGTTAAGTAATTTTGGGACGGCGCATTTCAACCTGTATAGCGCTTAGCGTGTTTTAAATGTTATTACTTTGCTACTACAGATAGATCGACTTCAGAAGTTCCGTGAAACTTCGTAACGCGTTTTACAGACATCTTAAGAATTTGATTCCAGGAACTGAAGTTGACTTAAAGATGTGAAGTACAATGGTATTGTGCCTTTTCGCCACACTATCATTGCACAGATTTTACATCATTTACATTTTTTTCGGTAACGGGATAGGAAGTGACACGCAACAATATTTTTTTATGTTTTCTATTTGCACTTATTTATATTGTCCAATCTCTGTTACAATCACACTGTAGACGGCGCCGAAGTGTTGCGAAAAAGCAACAGATTTAGAACTATGAAATTCTTACAGCACCGAGCGAGGTGGCGCAGTGGCTAGCACACTGGACTCGCATTCGGGAGGACGACGGTTCAATCCCGCGTCCAGCCATCCCGATTTAGGTTTTCCGTGATTACCCTAAATCGCTCCAGGCAAAGGCCGGTATGGTTCCTTTGAAAGGGCACGGCCGACTTCCTTCTCTGTCCTTCCCTAATCCGATGAGACCGATGACCTCGCTGTCTGGTCTCCTCCCCCAAACAACCCAACCCAACTCTTACAGCAAATACGGTAAGCGATTTGCATCTCCTGCTTCTCCATAATTATTTTCAATTTTTCTTTATTTACGCTTCTGCTTTTTACAGACAAGTAAAATATCTATAACATTTTTTCGCCATCTCATCAGAAAAGTAAAACCATACACTACACACAAATCATAAAAAAATACAAGATCAGTGCTCGAATTTTGGAGTAATAAAAGAATTCACAGCCAACAATATTGCTTTTTAAGTTTTCTATTGCACTGATTCATATTGTCGAATCTGTTCTAATTAATTGCATTACAATGACACTGTATAGAAAACTGTCTCATGCAGGAATACTTAGATGCACACAAGGGTTTGAGAACCTGCATAAACCGGAGAAAGTTAATCAGACTGTCATGTATCAATTATACATGGCTAGCAGTTTACTCAACACACTTGCAAAATTTATCTAGCACTTGTCTCGCAAACTCATGGTCATAAAATCGGAGAAATTATTTCTACAATACAAGACTTTATAATACAGAGTCTCGAGATTTTTCAACATACAAAAGGCATCGTATCAATACGACATTTACAATTACACACATGTTGTACATAGCTTTGAAAAGTAACGTGTCATCTTTTTAAATTCTTCTCTTTACAATACTGCACCACAGCTGTTACTAAAACTTAAACGGGCAGAAACGTATATAAAATAAGGTGTAATTTCCAAGTTGCGCTACTACCACGCATTATAAACAAGCAGCATCATTCCAAAATCACGTGACCAGCCCGGTTTAGTGTTGAGAACAAGCGCAGTACACTATGCTCACTCACACAAACGTACTCTACGTTAAATGCGTCTGCTTTTATTTGAGACTGCATCCGGATGACTGTGACACACGTATTTCTGACTTGCAGTGGCTGAACGGCTACAGCGTGATGACGCACGAGATTGGCCATCTGCCCTTCCAGGCCGACGTCACTTCTTACCTCATATACGGCGAGAGCAACAGGATTACCGTCGCCGTCAACAACACTCTGAGCAGCACCACCATACCACAAGGATCGCTGGAGCAAATGCAAACGTAACGCTCTTTTCCTGTTTTGTCCATTTACTTCAGTGTTATAGGAAATGTACTGCCTACATTCTTTGAACGATTTTATTACTCCTTGCACGTCACGTTAATAACACAGCCTCAAAGTTTCACGTTTTTCACATCTTTATAAAGGGCAATTAGAAATGGATACGGCAGTTACAAACGGCTACAACTATTTAATGCGTAGCGTTACATCGATGAAAATTACAGAAAATGTAAAAGACAGACCAGTTTTTTACTTACATTGTAAGTGTTTTATATGACTCACTGTGCCCACATACTTTTCTGAACGATAATCAACATGTTGCCGGCAAAGGAGACACATACACAAGATCTTTCATATATTCCTATAAAGTGAAATCTATGGATCTAGTTGACCAAGAGCAGAACACTGCGTCATGTCCAGTAAAAGGGATCCAACGGTTTAAAAGATATTGAATTAAAAATGTGAGAAACTCAAAATCCCAATGTGGGGTTGCCTCATCTTCTCAAAGTTGCAGCCGATGGTGTCTGTATCTAGGTAAATGTTTGTTGAAACATTAGCTCAGTGAACAAAAATGGACCATACACTTTTGTACCGATGTCTCATGTGTTGTTGTGGTCTTCAGTCCTGAGACTGGCTTGATGCAGCTCTCCATGCTACTCTATCCCGTGCAAGCTTCTTCATCTACCACTACTTACTGCAACCTACATCCTTCTGAATCTGTTTAGTGTATTCATCTCTTGGTCTCCCTCTACGATTTTTACCCTCCACGCTGCCCTCCAATACTAAACTGGTGATCCCTTGATGCCTCAGAACATGTCCTACCTACCGATCCCTTCTTCTTGTCAAGTTGTGCCACAAACTCTTCTCCCCAATTCTGTTCAATACCTCCTCATTAGTTATATGATCTACCCATCTAATCTTCAGCATTCTTCTGTAGCACCACATTTCGAAAGCTTCTATTCTCTTCTTGTCCAGACTAGTTATCGTCCATGTTTCACATTCGTACATGGCTACACTCCATACAAATATTTTCAGAAACGACTTCCTGACACTTAAATCTATACTCGATGTTAACAAATTTCTCTTCTTCAGAAACGCTTTCCTTTCCACTGCCAGTCTACATTTGATATCCTCTCTACTTCGACCATCAGTTATCTTGCTCCCCAAATAGCAAAACTCCTTTACTACTTTAAGTATCTCATTTCCTAATCTAATTCCCTCAGCATCACCCAATTTAATTCGACTACATTCCATTATCCTCGTTTTGCTTTTGTTGATGTTCATCTTATACCCTCCTTTCAAGAGACTGTCCATTCCGTTCAACTGCTCTTCCAAGTCCTTTGCTGACTCTGACAGAATTACAATGTCATCGGCGAACCTCAAAGTTTTTATTTCTTCTCCATGGATTTTAATACCTACTCCGAACTTTTCTTCTGTTTCCTTTACTGCTTGCTCAATATACAGATTGAATAACATCGGGGATAGGCTACAACCCTGTCTCACTCCCTTCCCAACCACTGCTTCCCCTTCATGCCCCTCGACTCTTATAACTGCCATCTGGTTTCTGTACAAATTGTAAATAGCCTTTCGCTCCCTGTATTTTACCCCTGCCACCTTCAGAATTTGAAAGAGAGTATTCCAGTCAACACTGTCAAAAGCTTTCTCTAAGTCTACAAATGCTAGAAACGTAGGTTTGCCTTTCCTTAATCTAGCTTCTAAGATAAGTCGTAGGGTCAGTATTGCCTCATGTGTTCCAATATTTCTACGGAATCCAAACTGATCTTCCCCGAGGTTGGGTTCTACCAGTTTTTCCATTCGTCTGTAACGAATTCGCGTTAGTATTTTGCATCCGTGACTTATTAAACTGATTGTTCGGTAATTTTCACATCTGTCAGCACCTGCTTTCATTGGGATTGGAATTATTATATTCTTCTTGAAGTCTGAGGGTATTTCGCCTGTCTCATACATTTTGCTCACCAGATGGTAGAGTTTTGTCAGGACTGGCTCTCCCAAGGCTGTCAGTAGTTCTAATGGAATGTTGTCTACTCCCGGGGCCTTGTTTCAACTTAGGTCTTTCAGTGCTCTGTCAAACTCTTCACGCAATATCATATCTCCCATTTCATCTTCATCTGCATCCTTTTCCATTTCCATACGCCCTTGTATAGACACTCTATATACGCCTTTCAGATTTCCCTTCTTTGCTTAGAACTGGGTTCCCATCTGAGCTCTTGATATTCATTCCTGTTTCTCATATAACACATTAACTTTAGGTGAATCTCGTTAAAATGCAGTTACCCACAAAGGCTTTTCTGTACCCTATATTCGAATATCGTGGTTGTTAACATGGTCATTTGTGTGGGAGGTTGATAGCCACTAAAAATCAAATGTACAGCTAATGTTTATTACGACAGGGCTTCGCCAAAGATAGCATACTTCAGGTATTTTACGAATTCTTCCTGTTTCTATTGTATTTAAATATAGTTTTGTGAGTTTTAAATGGCGTAGAACCATAATAACACACGTTTAGAGTCAGAATGACCATTTATTTTGGCACTGAACAGAGCCAATACAGAAAATAGATGTCGAACATGGTGCGAGAGAACAAAGACTGAATACAAAACCAAAGAGCATAAGCACAGAACTGTCGCCTCGTGTCAGAGACGCCAAAGACCACCCTCCCCGGCAGTGCAGAGAATGGCGGGGCGGAGCTAGCACACGTCCACAACAAAGTCCTCGTGCCAACATGGCGGACAGAGGTGGCATCCGGCGTGCGAAGTGTGAATCTCAGTGCGTCGTCAGGGTCCTGCACATCGGACAGCTACACAGGCAATGGCAAGTCGATGGGGCCCATGGCGGCAGTGTCAGTGGGTGAGGCGTCGGCAGAGGCAGGCTGGCAGGGAGTGACGGGACCCACAAAGGGAGGCATGTGTGGTGGGGCGAGAGGGGGCACACGAGTGGCGCAGGTTGACTGACCTTGGAGTGCCGGGATGGCGTATATGAAGTGTTGGCAATAGGCGACAGCTGAGCACATGGTGCGGTAGCCACGGAAAGTGAGCAATCCTGCGAAATGAGGACATGGACGTCCGAGCTGGGCTGGAGTGATGTGAGCAGGCCTCAGTGGGAGATGGCGACGGTGGGCATGGCGCGATGGCCGCGAGATGCGAAGGATCCCACAAAGCGGGGGCTAGTGTGTCCTGTAGGTCCAACTGCATCCACGTGGAACAGGCAGCAGGAAAGGAGTAGCTCGATACAGGAGCGGGGCAGAGCAAAGGCACTGTAGGAGAGGGAGGCTCCATTGACAGGAGCGGCTCTGCAGAGAGGCAGTGTAAGGTAATTCATGGATGAGCCAATTCAGCAGAGGTGGTAGCAATGAGGGAGCATAACTCCATGTTATGAGTGTGTAGTCTGTCGATCTGCTTGCGGACGTCCGATAAATTAGTGAGGCGAGTCGCAATATCTTCAAGCAGAGAAGCACATGTGGAAGGCGTGGCCAACAAGGTGGAGAGCAGAGACATGTCGAGTTCATTCGAGCACGGAAAGGCAGAACCTGATGCATGATGGAGTGTAGCGGCCTGCAGGTGTGGCGAAAGTTGGCAATGGTGTAGAAAGTCTAACCCAAGCACAGGTTCGACCAGGTTGGCGATGTGGAAGGTCCAAGGAAGTGTCGCACTCAGTGATAGATGAAGCAACATCTTAATGGAGCTCAGGAGTGTGATAGGAGAGTGATTTGCAGCGATCAAATCAAGGTTAGCAGGAGAAAGTGTGTTGCCCACAAGCTTGACCGGGATAACGCTGATGTCAGTGCCACTGTCAACGAGGAAGCAAGTGCCTGATGACAAGTCAGTGACGTAGAGGCATTGTACTGCTGAAGCAAGTAGTGTGGCATCGGATGCTAGGTGCTGTGAAGAATCGTGGCAGGACATGGTGCCTAAGTGTGCCCACTGGTCTCAGTTGGGAAAGGCGGAAGGCGCACAATTGCGAGCGGTGTCCCCACAAGTAGCGTGCAACCAGCACAGTGCAGCTGACTGCGTCGGGGCAGGAAGCTGATCAGGTTGCTGCTTGGGCGAGGTTGGCAGCTGTCGAGGGCTGCAGGCAGTACCTGCTGTAGGCCGCTAGGTTGCAGCTCCTAACAGGCAGCTAAGGTGTTGATGGGAGTGCAAAAATGGTTCAAATGGCTCTGAGCACTATGGGACTCAACTGCTTAGGTCATTAGTCCCCTAGAACTTAGAACTAGTTAAACCTAACTAACCTAAGGACATCACAAACATCCATGCCCGAGGCAGGATTCGAACCTGCGACCGTAGCGGTCTTGCGGTTCCAGACTGCAGCGCCTTTAACCGCACGGCCACTTCGGCCGGCTGATGGGAGTGCACTGGTCTCTGTTGGCAGAGCATGCCAACTGGGGTGTCGGGGATGTTGCCTGTGACAGTCGGCGTCGGTGACGAATGATCATGTAGGCCCGATCGGCCATGCATAGGTGAACCACGAGATGGTCCATGATGTGAGATAACAAGTGAAGTTGCAGGTCCGACAGCAGTTTGACCGACCACAAAGTCCAAAGCGCCATGTCTGGTAGTGTTTGATCATCAATTAATGCATGAATGTGCTGCCAAAGCTGCAAAGGTGTGCAGTCATCGAGGTGCTCGTCGTGGATGATGTGCTGGATAGCTTCTGCCAGAGAGCGAGAAAGGTGTTCGGTAAGTATTGTCCGAAATTCCATGAATATCCAGTAGATGGTGCACTAGTGCGAACCAAGTCCTGGGGTTGTCCTTCTGAAACTCAGGCAGCTTAGGAAATCTGCCAGGTAACACATGTTGATGTAGCACTGGTAGGTGAAGATCTGTGTCGGCAGTGGAGGGGGCCCCCAACACCAGGAGCGCAGTAGCGGTGAATGGTGCGTCGCCCAAAGTCTGCGTGGTGGGGCGGCCGCAAGCAGCACACAATGTGGAGTGAGCCGGTGTAACCAACGGCACAATGTGTTCCAACTGCAGGCCTGGAGGTGGACATGGCACGAGTGTAATGGCCGTTGCCGTTGCAACGGTGGGTGGAAGGTGATTGCGAAGCAGCCAAGGGGGGGCTGATGCGGAAGCCAGCCAGCACCGTAGAAACGGCCGGTGCCATTATGGGGGTGGGCGGAAGGCGACTGTGGTGTGACCACGGAGCGATGGTCATGGAAACTGGCGTGGCTGAGATAACCGGTGTCGAGACAGCATGCAGAGGGGGGGGGAGGTGAGGTGCACTGGCATCAGGCATATAAGAATGTGCAACCCCGTGCATGTGAACGTCGAAGTATAGTACTCAAACTGCGTCTGCACATCAAACCAACTAGAAGGCGACTGTTTAAATGGAGGATGAAACACAATGTCCTTCACATGATTATCATTCACAATGTCGTTAAGCAGTGTGCACTGTCCGGGCGACAGGCATTGCTGCATAGTAGCATCTGACGGTGGCCATGTTGGGCCGGTAATAGTTAAGTGGCCGCTGGCATGGCAGGGGCCAGGTAATTGTTCACTTTTAGCCAATTGTCCATTAGGAAGCACAGTGAAAAGGGTGTGTGGCACTACCACGAAACAACACTGGTAGATCCATTGTTCCGAAGATAATGTGGACTGGCACACAAAGTTCGTTAATGAAGAAAATAAACACAACATAATTTCCAAACACACCACTGTGGGTTTTACGTTTCGTAGAACCATAATAACACACTTTTAGAGTCAGAATGAACATTTGTTTCGGCACTGAACAGAGCGAATACAGAAAATGGATGTCGAAGAAGTTGTGAGAGAACAAAGACTGAAGGCAAAACCAAAGAGCATAAGCAAAGAACTGTCGCTTCGCATCAGAGATGCCACAGTTTCATTTTCAGCTTCCTTTTGAGAACACGTCAAACCATTGTTTGTGGCATTTGTAGCTCATTTTTTGTTTAGTACGTCAATTTCCATGCATTACAGTGAAAGGAAAGGTGAAGTCTTTCAATGTTTTGTACTGGTGGCCCCGACAAGTAGTCAGCTGATATATTTTTCTTCGGACTACTGAGATCATCTATGAATGTTGGTGGTATTTAGAAATGCTTGATAGCATCGCTGATTAAATAGTCTATGCATCGCGATAACAGAATGACAATTGTTAAATTCTAACAAGCAGAATTCCTACTAAATGGAACCCACCATTTTAATTTACATTTATTTTGATTTACCATATTTTTTATACTTAGACGTGTGGCCAAGTGTTTTGTATTGGTGCTAAATACTGACATCTAAATAGATCCATCCTATCTACTGATCTTCAGTTTTTTTATTTTATTTTTCACCACTTTGTACAGATGTTCAATCTAGTTACAGATAGCATGCCATAATCCACAAGTCAGTTTCAAAACAAAAGACAAGGCTTCAGTGAGTTGTTCCCTAGCTTTAGCCTATCTGAGGAATTGTCAAGAAAAAGCTTCCTGTGCTGGACTGCCTACAGAGGAGCATTGTAATACTAGTAACAGCTGTCTCTTGTAGCTATGAGACTTATGAATTATAAATGCTAATCATTGTAATTAAGTTAAATCATAAAGAAACTTGAAGTTGCTAATCATATGTTAGGCCTATGTTAGTTTATTAATTGTATCTGTGATTAGACAATAATGTAGTATTGTACATTAAAAACAGTGGAGTGCTGTTTTCCAAATTGTTCATGTGAAATGCTGAAGCTGTGAATAACGCTTGAAATACAAATATTATTCCTGTGCAGGGGAAATGGTAACATCACATACTTGACCTTCACATTCGACTTCTTCAATTACGCTGGCATTCATCGCTCTGTTGTCCTCTACACAACACCAGAAGTCTACATAGATGACATCACTATCACTACAGACTATTCAGCTGATGGAACTGGTATGTTTTTAGGTTTAATATTGTTTCTGCTCACAAAAAGACTATTCTGTGAAACTACTGGCACATTAATGTATGGTATTTTTTTAAGAAAGCAACAGTAGAAATTTTCCCGATTTTATTCACAAAGAGCCTAAAGAAAACTGAAAATTTTAAACCTGTACATGGAGTGGAGAAGTAGTAGGTGAATATGGACTGGGAGTAAGGAATAAATGAGGAAGCTGCCTTGTAGAATTTTGCCCATAACATAACTTAATCATAGCTAACACTTGGTTTAAGAATCATAAAAGAAGGTTGTATACATGGAAGAGGCCTGGAAACATTGGAAGATTTCAGGCAGATTATATAATGGTAAGACACAGATTTAGGAACCAGTTTTTAAATTTTAAGACATTTCCAAGAGCAGATGTGGACTCTGACCACAATTTATTGGTTATGGACTGTAGATTAAAACTGAAGAAACTGCAAAAAGGTGGTAATTTAAGGAAATGGGACCTGGATAAACTGAAGGAACCAGAGGCTGTAGACAGTTTCAGAGAGAGCTTTAGGGAATGACTGATAAGATGGCGGAAAGTAATACTGTAGAAGAAGAATGCATAGTTTTGAGAGATGAAACAGTGAAGGCAGCAGAGGATCAAGTAGGCAAAAAGATGAGGCCTATAGATACTCCCTGGGTAACAGAAAAGATACTGAATTTAATTGATGAAAGGAGAAAATATAAAAATGCGGTAAATGAGGCAGGCCGAAAGAAATACAAACATCTCAAAAATGAGATGGACAGGAAGTGCAAAATGACTCATCAGGGATGGCTAGAGGACAAATTTAAGTATGTAGAGGTGTATATCACTAGGGGAAGATAGATACTATTCACAGGAAAATTAGAGATAACTTTGGAGAAAAGAGAACCACTTGTATGAATATCAAGAGCTCAGATGGCAACCAGTTCTAAGCAAAGAAGGGAAGCAGAAAGGTGGAAGGAGTACATAGATGGTTTATACAAGGCCGATGTACTGGAGGGCAATACTATGGAATTGGAAGAGGGTGTAGATGAAGATGAAATGAGAGATATGATACTGCATGATGAGTTTGACAGAGTACTGAAAGACCTGAGTAGAAGCAAGATCCTGGGAGTAGACAACATTCCATTAGAACTACTGATAGCCTTGGGAGACCAGCCCTGAAAAAACTCTACCACCTGGTCAGCAGGATGTATGGGATAGGCGAAATACTCTGTGACTTCAAGGAGAACATAATAATTCCAAAGAAAGCAAGTGCTGACAGGTGTGAATATTACCAAACTATCAGTTTAATAAGCCATGGTTGCAAAATGCTAACATGAATTCTTTACAGATGAATGAAAAAACTGGTAGGAGCCAACTTTGGGGAAGATCAGTTTTGATTCCGTAGAAATGTTGGAAGACACGAGACAATACTGACCCTATGACTTGGATTAGAGGATACGTTAAGGAAAGGCAAACCTACATTTCTAGCATTTGCAGACTTAGAGAAAACTTTTGACAATGTTGACTGGAACACTCTCTTTCAAATTCTAAAGATGACAGGGGTAATATATAGGGAGCGAAAGGCAATTTACAATTTTTACAGAAACCAGATGGCAGTTATAAGAGTTGAGGGCCACGAAAGGGGAGCAGGGGTTGAGAAGGGAGTGAGACAGGGTTGTAGCCTATCCCTGATGTTATTCAATCTGTATATTGAGCAAGCAGTAAAGGAAAATTTGGAATAGGAATTAATCCATGGAGAAGAAATAAAAACTTTGAGGTTTGCCGACGACATTGTAATTATGTCAGAGAGAGCAAAGGACCTGGAAGAGCAGCTGAACAGAATGGACAGTGTCTTGAAAGGAGTATATAAGATGAACATCAACAAAAGCAAAATGAGGATAATGGAATGTGGTCAAATTACATCAAGTGATGCTGAGGGAATTAGATTAGGAAATGAGACACTTAATGTGGTAAAAAATTTTACTATTTGCAAAGCAAAATAACTGATGATTGTCGAAGTAGGGAGGATATAAAATGTAGACTGGCTATGGCAAGAAAATGTGTGTGAAATCTTATGAAGGTCATCAGTCCCTAAAATTACACACTACTTAACCTAAATTATCCTAAGGACAAACACACACACACATGCCCGAGGGAGGACTCGAACCTCCACCGGGACCAGCCGCACAGTCCATGACTGCAGCGCCTTAGACCGCTTGGCTAATCCTGCGCGGTGGTTATGGCAAGGAAAGTGTTTCTGAAAAAGAGAAATCTGTTTACCATGAGTATAGAGTTAAGTGTCAGGAAGCCTTTCCTGAATGTATTTGTATGGAGTGTAGCCATGTATGGAAGTGAAACGTGGACAATAAGAGAACAGAAGAAGAGAACAGAAGCTTTGGAAATGTGGTGCTACAGAAGAATGCAGAAGATTAGATGCGTAGAACACATAACTAATGAGGGGGTACTGAATAGAATTGGGGAGAAGAGAAATTTGTGGCACAACTTGACTAGATGAAGGGATCGGTTGATAGGTCATGTTCTGAGGCATCAAGCAATCACCAATTTAGTACTGGAGGGAAGTGTGGAGGTTAAAAACTATAGAAGGAGACCAAGAGATGAATACACTAAGCAGAATCTGAAGGATGTAGGTTGCAATAGTTATTCAGAGATGAAGAGGCTTGCACAGAATAGAGTAGCATGGAGAGCTTCATCAAACCAGTCTTTGGACTGAAGACCACCACCATCACAACAATAACAACAACAACAACAACAACATGGAGTGCAAAAGAATACATGATATAAGGTGACAGGTGTTATTCCATACTACCATCTATACATTAAAAAATAATGAATGATGACTAGAGCACACTGAAGAGTGTGTAGTGAGACTATTCCTAACTTGGACAAAAGAATGGAGGATACCAGATTAACAGTGTATAATTTACTAAACTGAATGAAAGAATGTCTGCCTCTGTACTTGTGTGATCACTGTGGATGACTGCTAAGCTGATGTTCTACGATCAGTTACTGGAACTGCCAGGATTTTTCTTTGGTGGGAGGACCGAAAGACGGTACACTCAGCCTAATGATGTCAACTGATTAGGAGAAACTCTAGGTCATAAAAACTGACAACGGTCATGAAAGCGGTGTGCTGACAACATGTCCCTCTACACCGCATCCAATGACACCATTAACAGAGGGTGTCATGGTGGTCAGTTGGCACTGAGATGCATACCAGGACCTTTGGATGGAGTTTTGTGAATGAAAGACTAAAGACTTGAAGTAGGCTAAACCAAATGTAATTATGACATGGAAGATATCAGAAAGGAGTAATTAAAGCAGGGACAGTTTCGGTCAGAAGAGGTAACAAGCAATACAGTTGAGCAGCCCATTAAATACAATCAGTGTATTCTTCTAGTACCTTAGTGCAGTACTGGTAGAGAGAATAGCAATCATTCTATTACTTCAGCTGCATGTAATTTGTGCTGGATTTCTCAGTGTTACTATTACAATAAGGAGTAAAGTATTTCTCATAGAAAGGTAGTTCTACTGCAAGATATGTTAATATTGTCAGTTTAGTGTTATGTATGTCTTCATTATTCACACCATGAACATGAGCAAAGTTTAGTATCATGTTTTGGATACTTGTTACACTAAAATAAGGACTGAGAGTTGCTTAAAAATCACCATAAGGAAGAATAGAAGGCAGAACGGTATAAAAACCAATAACAAACATCACTAGATTAAATTACACAAAATAAAACTGAAGCAAAAAATTAGTAAACACCGCCAGATTAAACTACTCACAGAAATGTTGTTTACTCAGTACACAGGCCCACTCACAGCATTTCCAGTTGCAATCATTAGATAATTTTAACTGTGATGATCTTATCTTCAACACAGTGACAGCCAGTTGAATACATCGAGATACTTGATCTTCTCAGGCTGTCCTTGGATCTGTCATCACATGCACACATCCTTCTGGCGATTTTGATGTGTGCCATGGCTGTTCATGCTCTGATGGTAATGGTGGCACTCACATTACTGATATTGCCTAGTTTGTGTTCCACAGCTCGAATGCAGACTATGGCATCACAGACTAATGATGAATAGAAGTTTTTATAAAAACTGTTCCTAATGTGTCTCACACAAAAATGCTGGCAACCAAGTGGCAATGTATGAGATTTGTCCTTTCGAACCGGTCTTTTATTCTGTACTGCAGCAATATCACTCTTGTGGTTTGGAGGAGAAATGGTAATGAGAAAGTGTACCTTTGTTGTGGAATTGTTTTTATACAACCTGTGATGATGCACATGATCAGGATGGTATCAGGAGCTCAGGCGGACATCCTGCATGTAAAATGAAAAATGCTAGGATTCAGAGGAATGTGGGTATCATTTCCAATAACATCCACTAATGGGTACAGTATTCACAGAAACTGGCTAAAGCTGCAGAGTGAACCACGCATGGTCTGGAAACAGAATTTTGCTCTCAATAGAAAGGACTGGTGGACATGTCCTGAGGGTAAGGAAACTGGCAGGCAAGAGGCAAGAGAGCAGCCTGGTGTCGTGGCTGCTAACTCGCAAACCCTCTTGCGTATCTCATGTGATGGCACCTGGTCCTCCCATTGGCTGCCTTGTCACAGAAAGTTGGTGTCCCTCGCTCAGTAATACTGTGGTGGTGCCCCTAGCTCAGTGTAATAGCATGGGGTAACTGGCCACAAGGACTGATGAGTAACTTACGTAACTGCTCACTCCACTTCCTGAGGCTAAATTAAAATGATGGAAGTAGAATATGATAAAAGTTTTTACCACTATTACCCATTATCATGTGCAGTAAGTCCAATTGTCTTATTTAAAGCATCCTTCCATATGGCTGGAATGTGCATTTTGGCAGTTTGTATCTCACACAGATTACGAAGACACTTGTGAAATAATCAAGAGAAATTTATGTAGCTGACTAAACCACAGAGAGTAAAATAGTTCATCAGCAATTAAGACAACCCATCATGAAAGTCTTAATTCCATTCATTCATGGTTCATATTTTTGAAGCATTAGAACAAAATATAGGTATGAAGTGTGACAAAAAGTGTGACAAAAAGTGAACTATCCACCAAATCAAACTGGTGTGGAACAGCAGACAGTCATAAAAAAAGTGTCAATAACTGTAACTTGGCAATAATGCTTGCATTCAGTTCACACACAAACAGCCCCCTCCCTTCCCCCATTTCCCTCTCTCTCGTTCATTATCAAATATTGGCTGTTAATTGTTCAATGATTTGAATTGTGAAATCCATAAAATTTAAATTGTTTCTCAGATTAACAAAGAAATGAATCAATCAATCAATCAGTCAGTCTTCCTCTCCAATCTCCTTATACCCTGCCCACCACCATCTCTCCCTTCTTCATACGGTATGTCCTCTTTCAGTCTATGTAGAAGCATTAAGTTATCTCAAGAACCAGAAAAAATAAATATTGTCAAGTGGTCATGATGCATGAAATGTCAAGTGATCATGAGGCATGAAATATTCTTTTGTGAACTTCTTGTGGTTAAATTGGGCAAGGTTAATTCAATGAGCAGTATTTTAACAGATACAGTTTCACAAAAGTTTGTTTTTATAGATATATGATTTATATAGCAGTTACAATGGGGGTTCCTGTTAAAAATTAAGTTTAGCCTATTTTCAACAATAACATCACCATTTAGCAGAGCAGTGAAAATAAATTTCAAGCAAAAGTTGTTTAGTTTTTGCTGTAGAATATTAATAATAAAAAGTGCAGTTTCCCTTTTAAATAATAAAAATCTCATTTTTACCAATCAAAATACCATCTAGGCTGCCACTTTTGAACCCCTTCATCTTCAACAAGTTTCATTTGATACACTTTCCTCGTAGGTTGTACATCTTTCAAGGTGTATTTCAGCAAAGATTAAAATGTGATGCCCCATAGGACCTATGATGCAACACAAATGGGGCAAAACTTTGGGAGAGTAACAGTACATGTTTGGCACAGTTTGTACAAATTCTGACAGCTGAGCTACAGCAATGAAGACCTTATTTGTGGCTCTTGCTGAACTTCATTGCTGTATTGTGAATGGTTGATATCACTGCTTCCATTTTACCCAGGATTTTTGTTGTTGTATTAATTATTTTCAGTCATTGACATGCTTTTCAGCTTAATTTTTTGTGCTGTGTTAATAGGTGTTCTGAACTATATCGTTGTTTCTGGTGGCCAGCTGACAGTTACACCACAATGTGAGGTTGAACTACTGGATGCCAATGGATCTGTAGTTGCTACAGGAACAGGTTTCTCAGGAGAGCTGACAGTGATCAATGCAAATGCTTGGTGGCCATATCTAATGAACAGTAATCCTGGGTACTTGTATACTTTGAAGGTAAATGTCAAAGCCTCTCACAATTAGTTAAATGTGAAATATAGTGGACTTCTTGTATTAATCATGAGGTGATAAGATGCTACATGACAGTAATGGAACACAAAGATATCAGTACTTTATAGAGTTTATTTGAAGAGAGAACTGTTCTTTGTAGTGTAGTGTGTTACCTATTTGTTTGGTTATTTCATGCCAGAAACAGCTTAGCAAATAAAAAATAAAAATCAGAACAGACAGCTCAAGGACTTCTTTCCTTGGATAGAGAAAGTAGAGAAAATATCATATACTAACGGTAGAATGACTGCAATGTGTGTATCTACTTAACACATGACATGGCAAAGATTTGTGAAATTGTGAAGTGGCTATGGTACTTGTCTTAATTTGGTACTTCATAATACTACAACAAGTATACATACTGCCATGAAGAAGGATATTAGTTCAAAATTATTGCTCATTATTTGCACTCTTGGCATTTCTTGATTTAATAAACTGGTCTAAACAAAAACAAGGCGTAGCTTGATCAGCAGCATAAATTAGTTTCAATAATATTTTTCTCTGAAAGTTTCTTTGTGTGTAAATAAGTAGATTTGCAGTATTTAAGTTTGCTGTATTTTATATTTTCCTTCGTTTTCATTGTCTTCACCAGTGATATTTTTTCTGTTGATGATGACATGCAATCTTTACACACACACACACACACACACACACACACACACATACACACACACACACGTATAAAAAAGTAATATGTGGACAAGAGTGTACTGGTGGTACCTGGAGATGGGGTATAGGCATACAGAAGTATGGGACAGTGGGAAATATCTTTGAGGCTAGAGGCTTGCAAAAATGAAGTATATATTGCAGGGAGAGTTGCCACCTGTACATTTCAAAAAAGCTTGTGAAGCATCCACTGATGATGGTCCATAAGTTGTTAGCATAGTTGGCTTTTGGTCACAGTTTGGTGGTGGCCATTTATCTAGATGAGTACCTGATTCATTATAGTAGTCATACAGATTTCTGTGCATTAATGTTGTACACTGACATTGGTACATGGGCGGATGGGTGAGGGAGAATTGTTAAACTGTGATTTCAGTGTGTATGTGTGATGAGCATTTTATATTTTGTTAGTGAAGAGAACTCACAAGATTGCAATACATTTATCTTTTCCCCCACAGGTGAATGTGACATCAGTAGATCTGGGCACAGAAGACATTTACAGACTCCCTGTGGGAATACGTCGACTGAGGTGGGACAACACCTCACTTCTTATCAATGACAAGCCTGTATATCTCAGAGGGTTTGGAAGACATGAGGATTCTGATGTGAGTCTGCAGTCAAATTCAAAGAAAATAGTTGATTCTAAGAACATTTATTAGAGAAATTTAGAACTGAAGATAGTCGAATTCCATGATTTTCCACGTTTACTGATAAAAAATTAACAGCCTGTTAGATATGTTAATGGCTGCAGTATCAGACATGGAACTGTTTACAGTATATAATGAACTTCAGCTAAGAGCTCTATTTTATTTAATGGAAAACTCGGCTAAAGTCTAGATCAGAGTCAGTGGCAGTTATGGCGGTGCTTGTTTACTGTTCATAGGTTGGCAATGTGTCTATTTCATGTAGCCAATGGGATGATTCTTTGACATAAACAATGAGAGGTGAGAAGAGAGACAATGTATTTCTAGCTCCAAAATTGAAACCATTGTCTTGTTTGCTGTTTTTTAGTGTATTAGTGAGTTTTAAGAAAAATATTTTGATTGTGAAAGCAAGAGTTGTAAAGGGACTGACGTTGGTGCATGTCTCATGGATCCATTGCACAGACACAAAAATGTATCAAATGTGGTGGTTAAATGAATATGCAATCAATCTGCGTGAGCGCACTGAGTAAGCAGATCAAAGTTTTTTAATTAAAGCATTACAGAAGGCAAGTAGGTCCATGTTTATTGATAATAGAGCTGCACATTCAATATATTAATAAACACTGATCCACCAACCTTCTTCTAAGATTTAATTAAAAAACATTGATCCCCTACCTCCTCCCACGATTTAATTAAAAAACATTCATCCACCTTTCTTGCCCAGGATTTAATTAAAGAACATTGATCCATTCACTCAGTGCGCTCCTGCAAATTGACTGCATAGCAACAAAGAACAGAGAAACATTACACTGCTTTTTCGAATATATCTACAGTTGTGATGCTGTCCTTGGTTTGCAAATACTAGCACAGTTTAAACAGCTATGACTCAAAGAAGGAGCAGTTAAATTTATAATCCTTATTAACAGCAATGTTTCACTCTTTCTTCTGAATGTATTACTTCAAAACATTGTTCGCCTGCCTGCTGCTCTCTCATTGGCTATGTAACACAAACAGCTGACACATCTTCTTTTGTTCCCATCATACCTCAAGGTAACCACTGACAATATTCCTGCATGAAATGTGTAAGTATGCCACTGGTCCTATTCTAGACTTTTACCAATTACTCAACTGAGAACATGAAGTGATGATTATTATGGAAACATCAATGTTCATAACTGTTATAAAACAGAAGCCACAAAAACACAAAGGAAAAAACTAACAGTAGACTTACAGATTTTGGGACTGACAGTTCCTTCTTTGACTGGTATACTGCCAATTTTGAGAGCTAGATTCTTAATTTTTCTGTAAGTCATGCTGTGATTATCCACCATTCACTGACCAGTCAGTATACACATTTCTTCTGTTTCAGACAGCACATTTATTGAATTTTCATTTTTATATTTTAAGTTTGAAAAGGACTGCTCGTCATGCCCATCAATATTTTTAATATTTGGACATCTGATATCTTGAACAAGTGAAAGAAAATATTAAGATTTTCTTTAAATTCTGACATAATCTTCAGTACTGCATTATAAACACAAATACAAAAAATTAAACTTATTTACAAAGGGCTATATCTTACATAAATTATGCCTAATTTACGAAGATTATCAACTGATGAAACCTAAAAACAAAACAAACTTGCTAGCCTTCTAGGTTGCATGCCTAACATTAGTGGCTGAATGTAAAAAAGAAAGAAAGCAATAACAACCATTAGATATGTGGGCAAAACAAAAATTCCTTAAGAGCAAAAGAAAGAAATGAGAATAAAATTCTCCAAAACAATGACCATCCCAAGTTTGCTGATGAAAGAAAAAACTTGGAACTTTTATTAACAGAAATACTTTGGAGCATAGTGCAAGAATTGTGGAAAAAGAAATCAAGGAATAAAGGTGTAAGAATTGAAGATATATATTGTAATGGATATCAAAATGGAAAAAAGAAAATTCTGTATTCATCATCTAATGAGTGTGTGTCCTAACTAGCATGTAGTGAAAGCTTGGTGATTTCAATTTACTGATGAGAAAGACCTCATAGAACGAGGAAATGTTGGGACACTAGAACAGCTTATTCAGCCTAATTCTTGAAAGAAAATGGTGATGAATTAAGAGAAATGTCATTTTTTGGAGGTTTTAGGTTTTCAGTTTCTTATTAACAGTGCAGATTGCTTACTGCATGTTGCCGAATATAGATAAAAGTGTAACATTATTACCCCCAAGTAAACATTTTATTGTGCTACTACTCAGGTCTTACTTGCTATCAGAATAATATTTTTTCCTCCTATGTGTTTTATAATCATTCTCTGCTTATCTACTACTATACAATAAATTAGTTCCACATCTCATTGAGCTGATACTGAGCTGCTCTTTCACAATATCTCTCTCTTTCTTGACACAGCTTTACATAGAGTGCTAAAATTTAATGATAGTGTGATCAAAGATAAACTAAGCTAAAGTGCAAAATTAGGTGGCCCACTGATTATGATGCTATTAATGTGACAGAGTTGGACCTTTAGATGCCATGCTAAAATATTAGTAGACAATAATCTTGATCCAAAGAACAGTTTATAGAATTTGAGGAAATAATACATATTATAGCCTTAGAAGGAATACTTTAAACAGTTACAAGGATGAACTCTTAAAATAATGAAAGAACACAAAATCATCTAGATTTCTTTAACTTCTAATGCAAACCTAAATGCTGCTGTATACATTGATAACAGGAAATGATTTAGAAAGAGCTATGGAAAAATTACTCTTAGTCAGGTAAGTCTGGGCTTATTTGTATCCATTTAAATCTGATTAAAAAAATTATAACACAGATTTATATAACTAAAAAGTAATCTTTTACAACACTGCGTGTTTCAGTGACTGTATTGAACAAACTGAAATGGTTCCAGGTTTTTGGTAGGGGCTTAAATCTTCCTATGGTTTCTCGAGATCACAGCCTACTGAAATGGGTGGGAGCCAATGCATACAGAACATCACATTATCCTTATGCTGAGGAGACCATGGACTTTGCTGACCAACAAGGAATTATGATTATTGATGAATCTCCTGGCCTCAACATTGAGTGAGTGTTACATTATATGAGAACTTCATTAAATATGGATTGAAGTAAAATTTTATAACTGTTTTCATGGCAGATAAGTTATACTGTAAAAAGGGCTGCACTTATTAACCACTATAATGTGTAACTCAGTAACACAGTTAGGTTCAATATGAAAGCTTGGCCAAACATCCTACTCATGAGAATCCAATTCTGCATGTTATGATAACTACATACCCAATATTAAAAGGTGATTGACTTGCTGATTTCTAGGTCAGTCAAAGTCTCTTACTTATCTGCACGCTCCACATCACAATTATGAGGTCGCATTATGATGCGAAACCTTCTAGTTAGTTCTCAACAGTACCAAAATTTCTGGGTGAAAAATGTGGCAATATAGTGCCCATTCACATGAGTGCCTTTTAGATTAATATATGTAGGAATGTTATGGCAAAATGTAAATATTTTGTGGGTAAAGGGGACCATTCACTGAATAGCAAAAGCATTGGCTTGTCAAAAGGTACACACAAAAGCAAAAGGGCACAGCCCCCCCCCCCCCCCCCCCACAGACACACACTTAATATCAGCTGTACACACAACGCCAGGATTGCATTTCGACAAGCAGGTTAGGATGAGGTGGTGGCTGTGTCAGGTGACGTGGGTACGGGAGAAAAAGATGGGAGGCAGGAGGAGTGCTTCGGGGTGGGTAGCTAACACATTGAGAGGGGGCATGTACGCTGGCTAGGAATGAGGAAGGGAGGGGTCACATATCCATGGGCAGGCATGTGGTACACAGATAGTGAAGCTAGTGGGGTACAGTGCACAACAAAGGTGATGTGGGGTGGGAGGGGGTGACAGGGCAAATGAGTGAGAAACTGTCAGTGAGAAGATATGGGAACAGTGGGTCAGGAGTGCTACGAGAGCAAGGGATATCTTTAAGGATAGCTCCCCATCCATGTAGTCTTGAAAGGCTGGTGGTGGAGGGAAGGATCCAGATGACCTGAGTTGTGAAACAGCTATGTGGACGGTTGGTTGGTTGTCATACTGATGTAACAAGCTGTGCAGTGATTGCACCAGAGTTGATATATGGTGTGGCTGCTTTCACAGGTGGCCCTGTCTCTGATGTGACAGGATAAGCCTGTTAGAGGACTGAAGAAGGAAGTGGAGCACCTAGGACGGGTAGGACTTGCACCTGGATCTACCAAGGGATATTATCCCTGTGGAAAGGAATTGGGAATGGGAGTGGATCAGGTGTGGACCTCGATGTTGTTAGGTTGGATGGGCAATGGAATATCACTTCAGGATGGGAAGGATCTTCTTTGGGATGTCCCTCATTTCTGGACCGAAGTTCTGTTGAAGGATATGGTTCATTTGTTCCAGTCCAGGGTGATGTTGGGTGACGAGGGGTGTGCTACTTCACTGCTGATTCTTGGGGGTGGTGAGAATATGGCACACGAAATCTGTTCCCCTCAAAGGAGAATTAGTTGTGTGTGAGGATTTGGCAGGGTGAATGAGGAATGAAGTAGTGGGTTTGGAGTCAAAAACACATTGGGAGAGCTAGTGTACAATAGTGGCAAGGCCATGGACACGAGACATGTGAGTGTATAGGGAAGTGGCATCAAGAGTGACAACTAGGGATTCACAGGATAAAGAGGTGTGGATGAAAGAACTTTGATGTGAGAGGCTGGTTTTCAGACAATTGGTTGGAAGTGTTCTCAACCAGAGTGGAAAATCTTTTAGTAGGAGCAGAACAACAAGTTACAATTGGGCATCCAGGATTGTTGGGTTTGTGGATTTTGAGAAGCATGTAGGAGGTGGATATGCTCCAGTCTACCTGACGCAACCGCTACTTCATCCTCGTCCACCAGCCGAAATTTAATCCTTGCAATGTGTGTCCAGCTGGCAGAATGCAGTGGCACATGGGTAAACCATGAAAGATTTTTGTTTTTGGCTAAATAATTCACCACTTTCTGTCCTGAATAGTCAAAGTCATTTCTCTGTCAACTGTCATATTAATGAATGTAACATGTTACTGTTTTTTGAGTTACAATTAACTGTTGACAACATGTTTCATATGGCTTACCATATGAAACATGTTGTCAACAGTTACTTTCAGTAATTCTGATGACAAAAGTAACTCAGTCAGAATCTTTTATGAAATTCACAATATCACTTTTCCAGTTTTAGCTGTCATCAGGATGTGCCCTCTTAAAAATGTTTAACATTAATCTATCTTGGAAATAATCTTGAATTATTGAAGTACTCTATATTTGTCTAATCCTACTATCACTGAGCCATTTCATTTTCGTGCAGTATAGTGTTATCAATGTTGTAAGTGACAGACTAAAAATCTGAAGGTCCACATTTCAATTCAGAGGCAAAGTATTATGCTTATCACTTATTGCTTCTTTTGCCTCCAGAAGTTATTTGCACATATGAAAAATACCAAGCTGTATGATGGTTCAGAATTTACATTTAAACTATAGCTCCTACTGTAACTGGTTGGTTAAGTTAATTTAAAGCCCAGAGGAATGCAAGGCTGTATCACCTCCAATAGGGCCATGCCTAGTAAAACACTGACCAATTTCAGGGCTGTGTACACCTTTACTTTTTTTTACCATATTGTCAACCACGTAATATAATTGCACTCTTTAGAAACTGAGTGTTTCCCTTATTTTAGAAAGGAAGTAAAAAATTGTTAGTTAAATTTTCCAATAATTTGTCTTTAATTTTGATCCCCCCCCTTTCCATCGCAAATCAATTTTGTCAGCCTTAGACAGAAATAGACTATTAACTATATCTGCTACATATTTTTTAATCTGATCCCCTACCATTCTATTAAAAAAATTATATTAATTTTATTTTTTGATTTGTTAATTTCGTGCAACTCCATACTTAATTTCATCTAGAAGTAATATACCATAGTTTTCTTAAATGGAGCATTTTTATTAATTCATAAATATTGATATTCTCAATGTCTTGAACATAAAATGAATATCTCACGTAATATATCATATTTACCTGATCAAAACGAGGCTTTTTTTTCCCAAATTCGACATTCGAAAAACAAGTGGTCGTCTTATATTGGTGGATTAAACTATTGCTGCTGAAGTCGACGTTCTTACATGGATTAAAAGATTCGTATAGGGGTCGTTTTACATTTACAGGTGAAATTTTGGCTATTGTGGTTTCGTACATATTTATTTGTTATTTCGAACAATCCTTAAGCATACGACATTTGAAACAATGTTACTGTCGCAAACGCTCGAGATATTCCGATACGCAAAAGCGCTCAATACACTATCGACGTCGCTCTAAAAGCCACATGACATTTAACTCGTGGCGCTAATTCAATTGGTAAACGAGTAACTACGATCTAGCCACTACAACAATAAATATTCTTCTTAAAAATGACAATTTTGCGAAGCACAGGAGGAAATAACATTAAATTTCATAAACTTAAAAAGTTTTGTTGTATTTGAACAGGTGTGCAATACATGTTCTCATACATGTATGGATATAGTATACACACATTATGCTGCTTTTTCAGTTAAAGTAACATTTAAAGACGAAAATCTTGCTCTTCAAAAACAATTACTAAATTTTATTTAGTTATGAGAAACTAACGGTTTACCAAGCGGGTTACAAATGAGAAAGTCGGTTGGGGTACACGTGTTAGAATACTGGCGAAAATCATCACTAGCTTTCAATTAGCTTTAGAACAACCTGACGACATTCAGATGAAAAGTCTAACAAAAGAAATAAATCATATTCAACTGACGGTAACTGTTGTCACGAGAGTAAGTTACAGCGGAATATCCTGTTGTGGAGATAAAATCTGAGAATCGGACTGAATAGTGACTCCGATCTTTTATTTATGTAGTAGTTGTTTCTACCTACGACCTCCACTCTCGAAGACATTTCCGTCCATGTTTCACTGTTGCTCAAGCACAGCACTACTGAAAGCTGGAGGGGGGACTGTGACGCACCTTGGCTGTGAACTACGATGAGGTGCACAGAGGGGAGTGTTGAGCAGGCAGAAATTTTGCCGTTCAGCCAACAATGAGAATATACGAGTACACTGCGTACTTTGGCATTTTATTAACATCTACCATAATCAAATTGGTTTGCCTGAATCCATTTGCACTCGGAATCAGGTTGAACTCAAAACTGGACAAACACTCAACAATAGCAAATACGTCTGCAAGTGACGCTAAAAGTCTAGACATGGGTGTACTTATTTGTCGACGCTCACTGTGAGGTATGACGGGAACGATTGGGGATAGTTTAGCTGCTGGTTCTACACAGCCAATGAGAGAGCGCGAGCAGACGATATGTTTGGGAGCAAGAGACATAACGTCCTCGCGTCAGCATAGAGGCGAAATCCACTGTGTTTCGATAAAAAAAAAGCAACTTTTTGAGCCCCACAGTAACCAAAACCTCAGAAATTGCGACACGATCGGTGGAAACAGCCACATATTTGTGACCATGGAGAAATAACTTTCACAGCTGTCCTGTTAAGATGACGCCAATGATGATGAAAAATAGCGATACCATAGACGACAGGCTAAGTAAACAAAAAAGGCAATGAAGATAAAAATTAGTGTAAACAATTTCTTTTTGTTAACTTTTTTCTCTCTGTATTATCAAAATGAAGACCATCAATAAATGGCATAAATTTAGAATGCGTGTAATGTTCAACTTTGTGGATAGATTCATTACATCAATCGCAGCTTGTAATTTTTATTTGTCAGAATATGTTGAAAAATAAATTTTTCTAAAGGAGGCTCTTAAAAAAAAGGGGGTCGTCGTATGTTCAGGGTTATCTTATACTTGAGTAAATACGGTACCTCTTCCTACTGCTTCCAAGGCTCCAGGACCTGATGGAATCGTGTCAAATTCTGCAGAGAATTTGCAGATGAGTTAGCTCCTATTTTAGCTGTAATATACCACAGATCCCTCGTACAAAACTGTGCCCAGTGACTGGGAGAAAGCACAGGTCACACCTGCGTACATGGAGGGCATCAGAAAGGATCTACGGGAACACTGATTTCCATCTGTTGTAGAATATTCTGGGTTGAAATATAATGTGGTATCTTAAATTTATAAAAAGAAGGGTAGGACGAATCATCAAAGATTTGTGTGATTCGTGGCAGAACATAAGTTGGGCTTTTCGGAATTTTATTTAACAGTCACTTAAGAGTAAATACCAATTATCTCAGGAAAAGCTGATTACTAAGGTCGAATAAACAGTCGTGGAAAAACTAGCATTATATTTCAGGCTTCAACCTGTCACTCCCCCAGGGACCACAAAGATATGATCAGACTGATAATAGCGTGCGCTGAGGCATTTAAACACTCAGTCTTTCACGTCGATCGGCATCATAACTGATGGTGTGTGGCGGAAGGAACTTCTGATATCATTAAATGATCCTCCACTTCCTCATTCCACTCGCGAATGGCCCATGGGAAGAATGATTGTCAGTAACCCTATGTATTAGCTCCAATTTTTTTTTTACTTTTCTCGTCATGGTCTTTTTGTAAGGTGCATGTGGGAGGAAGTAACATGTTGTCTGACTCTTCCTGGAAAGTGTTCTCTCGAAATATCAATAGCAAATCTCTCCATGATGCACAATGCCTCTCTTGCAATGTCTTCCACTGGAGTTTGTTGAGCATCTCTGTAATGTTCTCACGCGAACTAACAATTCCATGATGAAAAGCACTTTGTTGGATCTTCTCTACATGTCATACATGGTAAGAATCCCGTTTGATGAACAGCACTCAAGAATCCATTTAACAAGTACCTTATAAGCCACTTCCTTTGTGGATGAGTTACATTTCCATAAGATTCTTCTTATGAATCTCAGTCTGGCATCTGCTTTTCCTGTTATGTGTTATATGTGGCCATTCTACTTAATCGCTCCGGGTAGTTACTCCTAGACATTCAGTGGTAGCAGTTTGTCATCCAAAGTGTATTTGTATTATGGAGGATTTGTTTTCCTGTGTATGCGCAATATAACACGTTCAGGGGAAACTGCCAGAGCCTGTACCACTTATCAATCCACTGCAAGTCATTCTACAAATTGATACTGTCTTCTGGCATCGCTAATTTAATCTTCTATAGACAACCACGTCATCTGCAAAGTCTTAATGAGCTTCCAACGCTTTCTATTACATATACATGGCAGCAAGTAATGGTTGCAGCACACTTCCTTGGGGTACTCTAGAAATTACCTTTACACTTACCGATTTTGACCAGTTAACGGTGATATGGTAAATTCTACCTGCAAGGAAGTCTTGAATCCGGTCAAAAATCTGATGTGACGCTCGATAAGCTCATTTTTTTCACTAATCAGCAGTGTGGGACGCTTTTATAACTCTTCCTGAAGTCAATGAATACGGCATCAACATGAGTATCATTGTATACACCACTATGCAACTCACGGAGGAACAGCGTGAGCTGATTTTGCAAGATCTCTGTTTGCAGAATCCGCATTGATTTTCATAGGGGAGATTTTCGTTCTCCAAAAACGTTATAATTCTTGAGCTTAGAACATGTTCCATAATTCTATAACAGATTGATGTCAACAATACAGGCTTATAATTATATGTATTTGTCCTACTGCTCTTTTTTCCCATCACCAGGTACCCTTTGTTGCTTCAGAAATCTGTGATAACTGTTGCTAGAAGGGGAGCAAGTTCTATCACATAATCTTCGTGGAATCTTATATATCTCATCTGGTCCTGATGCCTTTCCACCACATCTACATATACATCTACATCCATACTCCGCAAGCCACCTGACGGTGTGTGGCGGAGGGTACCTTGAGTACCTCTATCGGTTCTCTCTTCTGTTCCAGTCTCGCATTGTTCATGGAAAGAAAGATTGTCGGTATGCCTCTGTGTGGGCTCTAATCTCTCTGATTTTATCCTCATGGTCTCTTCGCGAGATATACGTAGGAGGGAGCAATATACTGCATGACTCCTCAGTGAAGGTATGTTCTCGAAACTTCAACAAAAGCCCGTACCGAGCTACTGAGCGTCTCTCCTGCAGAGTCTTCCACTGGAGTTTATCTATCATCTCCGTAACGCTTTCGCGATTACTAAATGATCCTGCAACGAAGCGCGCTGCTCTCCATTGGATCTTCTCTATCTCTTCTATCAACCCCATCTGCTGCGGATCCCACACCGCTGGGCAGTATTCAAGCAGTGGGCGAACAAGCGTGCTGTAACCTACTTCCTTTGTTTTCATATTGCATTTCCATAGGATTCTTCCAGTGAATCTCAGTCTGGCATCTGCTTTACCGACGACCAACTTTATATGATCATTCCATTTTAAATCACTCCCAATGCGTACTCCCAGATAATTTATGGAATTAACTGCTTCAGGTTGCTGACTTGCTATATTGTAGCTAAATGATAAGGGATCTTTCTTTCTATGTATTCGCAGCACATTACACTTGTCTACATAGAGATTCAATTGCCATTCCCTGCACCATGCGTCAATTCGCTGCAGATCCTCCTGCATTTCAGTACAATTTTCCATTGTTACAACCTCTCGATATATCACAGCATCATCTGCAAAACGCCTCAGTGAACTTCCGATGTCATCCACAAGGTCATTTATGGGTATTGTGAATAGCAACGGTCCTACGACACACATGAAATCACTCTTACTTCGGAAGACTTCTCTCCATTGAGAATGACATGCTGCGTTCTGTTATCTAGGAACTCTTCAGTCCAATCACACAATTGGTCTGATAGCAATTCTGTGAAGCGTTATCTAAATGTCTACCATTTTCACATTCGTATTTGAAAGATGGGATTGTGTTACAATCCTCCACAGCGAAACAGTTTTGAAATACCGAATTCAGTATATTGGCCTTCTTTCTGTTGTCTCCCGTTTCGGTATCAGTATGGTCACTGAGTGAGTGAATAGATTTCGAACTGCTTACTGATTTTACATAAGACTAAAGAAAGGTAGACAAAATCTTACTTTCAAAGTTACTGAACGGTTCTCTCATTGTTCTTCATACTCTCTCTTTTTCTTGGCTCAGCTTTTGTTTGTCAGCTCGGTTTTGACTTCCGTTATATCTGTGGTGAAACTCCCTTCGTGTATGTAGCAGCTTTCTAATACAGCTATTAAACCATGGCGAGTCTTTCACATCCCCTAAGATCTTTGTAAACCCCTCTCATATGCAAAAAGTATCAGCACAGTCTAAGATAATTTTAAGACTGTGGTATTAGATTGGCGGCTAGCCCATCTGACAACAATGACAGTACATCTGTTTACTTGTCAGCGCTTGTAGTTATGACGAGAGGAATACATTCAGTTTAAGAATTTGAATTCTGGTACTTATCTAGCTGGTGCGCTGATCTGCTTCTGCTTTCTCCAGCTATTTTCAAATGTTGGGCGGTAGGTTGTTTGATTATTAAACTGGACAAAAGATATTTTCCATTTGTTTATTTGAGAAAGCCATGCCATCTCCTCACTACTGCTGTGTATCAATTAGAATTTATAAAAACATAGTTTGTTGAGCAACGTTGCTAAGCATCAAAGCATAACAAGCTACTAGCCTCCACCACTGACGTCTCTCTCTGACCGACTGACAAGCCAACAATTGTGTTTTAATAGCTTCGATTCTTGGAATTGTTTGGTTAGTTGTATTTAGTTTTTATAATAAAGCCGATAACTGAAAACATAAGAAGAATTGGAATTTTTATGTCTTTAATTTTAGCTAGTCACATTTGGACATTACTCGATCTTTGAACTGATGTGTAGTAGATACGAGTTAGAAATATAAACGCCGTTGTGAAAAAATACCTTTAGTTTGTGTATGCTAATAAACATTTAAATAATATTATAATACATTCTACTTTTCCTCTGAACATAAATACAATAATTGTAGAGAAATTAATTTACAGAGACATGGTATTTTTCTATTATGTGATAAAACTGGTTTCATTATGGTATGGATTATATTTCCTACCTCTGACAAAGTCGTTAGTGTTTGTTTGTATACCTGATTTGGTCTAAATTGGGAAATGTAGCCGTAATGTGAAGAAAATGGTGTGCTACCGATCTCTTTTTTAATGGTAAAAAAGGAGCAACGTTGCTTGTTTCACTGCACCTTGCTTGGATTATACCCGTCTAAGGTATATTGAATGATGCTTTTGAATTTTTCCCTATTTGTGGTCCACATTCTCGTCCTCATCACTAAGTATTTGATGCTGACTACTCAGACACTCTGCAATTTATATTCTGTCACTCTTGCTACCGTATGCGATTATATCTTCCTCCCTTTCTTAACATTCCTTGTAAAACCCGTAGTAATAGTTGCTATCACAGCCTTATGATCACTACCTTCCTCTACGTTTACTGATTTGGTAAGTTCCGGCCCGTTTGTTGCTGGGAGGTCTAAGATGTTGCTTCCAAAAGTTGGTTCTCTAGCTATTTGCTCGAAGTAATTTTCAGACAAGACATTCATAATAATGTCACACAAAACCCTGTCTCTGGCACCGGTTGTGATAGCATGACTTTCTTAATCTATATCTGGCAAGTTGGAGTCCCCCCTCCCCCTCAATTACAACAACACGAAGATGAAAATTATTAATGATATTCTGCAAGTTCTCTCTGAAACACTCTACCACAACAGCTCCTGACCCTCGTGGTCTATAGGAGCATACGATTACCATTTTTGACTGACCTCTGGTGATTAACTTCATCCACATAAATTCTCATTCGGAATCCATGATAACCTTGATAGATATTATCAAGTTCTTTAATAAAACAAATACGCCGCCACCATTCTACATCTACATGGATACTCTGCAAATCACATTTAAGTGCCTGGCAAAGGGTTCGTCGAACCACCTTCACAATTCTCTGTTATTCCTATCTCGTATGGCGCGCGTTAAGAATGAACACCTATATCTTTCCGTACGAGCTCTTATTTCCCTTATTTTATCGTGGTGATCTTTCCTATGTAGGTCGGTGTCAACGAAATATTTTCGCATTCGGAGGAGAAAGTGGGTGATTGGAATTTCGTGAGAAGATTCCGTCGCAACGAAAAACGCCTTTCTTTTAACGATTTCCAGCCCAAATCCTGTATCATTTCTGTGACACTCTCTCCCATATTTCGCGATAATACAAAACGTGCTGCCTTTCTTTGAACTTTTTCGATGTACTCCGTCAGTCCTATCTGGTAAGGATCGCACACCGCGCAGTAGTATTCTAAAAGAGGACGGACAAGCGTAGTGTAGGCAGTCTCCTTAGCAGGTCTGTAATATTTTCTAAGTGTCCTGCCAATGAAACGTAGTCTTTGGTTAGCCTTCCCAACATTTTCTGTGTGTTCCTTCCAATTTAAGTTGTTCGTAATTGTAATACCTAGGTATTTAGTTGAATTTACGGCTTTTAGATTTGACTGATTTATCGTGTAAGCAAAGTTTAATGAGTTCCTTTTAGCACTTATGTGGATGACCTCACACTTTTCGTTATTCAGGGTCAATTGCCACTTTTCGCACCATTCAGATATTTTCTTCTAAATCGTTTTACCGTTTGTTTTGATCTTCTGATGACTTTATTAGTCGATAAACGACAGCGTCATTTGCAAACAACCGAAGGCGGCTGCTCAGATTGTCTCCAAATCGTTTATATAGATAAGGAACGCCAGAAATCACTTCTGTTTTACACGATGACTTTCCGTAAATCACTACGAACTGTGACCTCTCTGACAGGAAATCACAAATCCAGTCACATAACTGAGACGATATTCCATAAGCACGCAATTTGAATACGAGCCGCTTGTGTGGTACAGTGTCAAAAGCCTTCCGAAAATCCAGAAATACGAGATCGATCTATAACACCTAGTCAATAGCACTCAACACTTCATGTGAATAAAGAGCTAGTTGTGTTTCACAGGAACGATGTTTTCTAAACCCATGTTGACTGTGTGTCAATAGTTTTCTTCGAGGTGAGTAACCTATCTTTATAATAAATATTCCGATTTGAACTTACGATTTCGTTGCTTGCCACTTCCAGTGTGAACCAACCTTCTGTTCCTAATACTGTCTGGGCATTATAACCTTCAATAAGCAGTACTAATTCTAAGACTCTTCCTTGGATGGTCCTGCAGTTTACTAATATCATACTAACCTTTTCTGTATCCTGTAAATGCATTCGCATTTGCAAATAATGACAACCATCAGCTGTAGAATGGAAAGACGACAATGAAAATTTGTGGCGGACTGATACTCGAACCCGCCTTACCATTTGGATATCTGTGCACGACGTACGGCCACACGCAAACTTCCATATGTCGTCAACCATGCCTCTTCGATCTGGACTCGTACATCCATTATGTATATTCCTATACATGTCAGACGTTGTACTTGAAAATCGTTTTTTATATCCGATCTGCGAGGATGAGCATTATCTGGGATTGTTATGGCTGTTGTAACTTCGATTTTTGCAGGCATTTCATCTCTGATCTCAAGGGAAGGGACTCTCTAACGTAAAAATCCCGCATGTGCACGCCACATGTATTCTACTACCCTATCGCAGCTTCCTGTTAAGGCTAGAAACTCTGCTTGCACGACAGCTACTGCAGGAATTAAATATGGATTCAAACACAGTCAAATGACATGGTGCTTCTGGCGGAGGAAAAATTACATGAGCAGGCCAACTCACACAAGGATATGCACTAGGACTTATGCAGAAATAATAACTTAAGAGTACCTTATGTGAATGGAACAAGCAGTAACTGTGACATGTATAGTACAATGCTAACATCTGGTCTGTGGTTCACACTGATTTGCAGAGTTTGTATGAAGATGTAGGAAGTATTGAAATACAATTGTTCACAATTAATCAATGTACAATAATTTCCCTTTTATCACTGTCTTACTTTCCGTATACTTGGACATTGTAACATTTGTGGATGAGATATTTAAATCTGGCGACACTTTCTGACATTTCCTGGCAAATTGTTCCATATATTTACTCTTCTTATGCTTTCTCATGTGAGCTCACCCATGCATATTTCCAGTGGCCGATCCAGGATTTTGTTTTGGGAGGGGCTTGACCCAGCTGAGCGTAGGCTTTCTCAAGGTAAACATTAATACACTAAAACGCACACATAATTTTATTTTGCTCATTTAACGCATAGCGAGTCTTCTCGGATAACGCTTTGCAAATTCTTCAATGACTTCGACAGGTTGTAGGTAGCCAGATATATCTCGATGTATATACATGGCAGCCAAACCATTCAACCTGTCATCCGTCAATGTCGTACGAAGGCACGACTTTTATCAGTTCAAGCGAAGAGAAGCTACGCTCCACACCACAAGTAGATACTGGTAATGCAGCGATAATTTGTAAAAGAATTTTTATATTAGGGAAAAATTAATTTGTCTCTTGTTGTGCCTCTGCTGTTGTTTGGGGAGGATGTTCCCTGTCTCTCCAGACTTCCTTCCAAAGAGTTATTTCTCCCGATAACGAGAGAGGATGAGGCAAGTCGCTGCTGTAAACACGTGCAGCTGCCACTAAAGAGCTCAGATTTTCTGTTTTTACGATGGAACTTGGTATAAGGGTGAACAGGTCGAGAATTGAAGAGTGCTCTGCTCTCGAAAAGCGACTCCTCAACTGTCCCAATACAAAATCGATGAAAGAAAGGAATACATTCAATCTGAAACAAAACACGACATGACATTATTCTCGAACTCGAAAGAACAGAAAAGAAAGAAATGCTGCATCAAGCAAAAAGCGTGTGTATGTATTAAAGGTTTATTTTGCCTGTAGTATTCCTTAGCATCAGGTGCTTCATTATTTGAGTGAAGAGCAGAACTTTTGGCGATTCTGGGTGACTGCATTGGGATGTGCAAAGGTTGTACGATATGACACGCCTCTTGGAAAATTTCTTCATATTTCGTTTCTCTGTATCGTTCCAGTGTTCTTATTACACTGCCTACCATCTCATAGCAAAGGTTGAGATCTAATTCAACAGACTGAAGTTGCCGTGAAAGCGAAACGGTAATTTCAAATACATCGGCGGTTGCCGTCAAAGTTAAGACAAAGTCATATCGTTGAATAGAAGCCAGAAGACTTTCACTTTCCGATGACGGAGAAGTTCTGTCCATTTCTTCAAGGAGCTGTACGATAAAGTCAAAGAGCTCTTTGAATTGAAAAAGTGGATCATGCTTTTCAAGCCAGTGTGTATCAGTAACACTTTGTAACTTTAACTCTTTTCGCTTCTGGGCGTTTTTCAAGGATAGCTCGTTTGATAAGTTTCAATCTTTTTGCTGGCTTGCGCACGACATTAGTAGCACGACTTACAACTCCCATCATATTGCGAATACTAGGCAAGCTGCAGGCTCTCGCGATAGCTAGGTTTAGTTTATGTGCCGCACAACGCATGTAAGTCGCTAGCGGTTGGAACTGATTTATTCGCACTGACCTTTCCAGACATGTTGGCACCTCCATCACACAGAGTTGTTCCGTGCCACTGGAATCCGTTGTTTCATCGCCAAGAACAGCATAACATTTTGCTTCTTTGACTTTGTCGTGTACGTTTTTCATAATGACAGAATGGCAACAATCAATCAGCTGACTCTGAGTTGTTTTGCTCAGATATGTAGCATTTTTTGGCGCTATCTCTACATGTTTTTGGAGAGACGTATCACCTGAGGCAATGCTAAAATTTAAAAGAACTCGAAATTTTCCTTGGCTGATTTCATCTCGGTGACCTCTTAACAGTATGTTTTCTCGACCACATAATATGATAGTCTTTACTATATGAATCAGCCGCTCTCTGTTTGATATAATCATTTTCACTTTCTCAATTTCGATTAAATTATTTACAGCTTATTCAGGGTTTTTATGAACTTCTGAAATGTGCTTTTTAAAACTGTCATTTTGTGGTAATCTGTAGCAGAACAGTTTCTGAAGATTTCTAGTGTCTTTTTGTATTTGCAAAGTGGACGAATGTCTAAAGACCTTAGAGCCACAGAATGCTTGCCCCCACTACGAGGTTTTCTGAAGACTCTGTCAGATGTTTATACTTTTCCTCGTCACTGAGTACTTTTCCTACCACATAAGAAATATCAAAAGGATTTTCAGCAGAAGTAGTCGATGTACTAGCCACTCCCACTGACTGGTTCCAGTTCTATAACAGCAGCAAACAATTACAGATTTTAAGTAAATAACGCGGTATAATAGTATGAAATTCGCGGCAAAACCGGCATTCGCACTAAGAAAGCTAGTTTAAAAAGAACTCAAAACCGAAAAAAACCCGATGATTGATATTACATTACATTATTTACCCTAAATATTACTTCACGCTGTCTTTTGTAGGGCAGACAGAGAAGATCGAGTGCTCAGAGCATTTTTGTTGCCAACAGTGAAATGAGATTTCCTTCTAAAAGAACTTATTCAAAACTATACACCACTACAGTTTTTATCGTGCCTTTAACAAAACCATTAGACTGTTGTCTTTTAAGCACTGAGTACGTTGATTAACCAAAAGTATGAGACAGTTCAATTTATCCCTTTGTTTAAAGCTAGAACAATATTATGAAATGTGGCACAGCGAAGAGAAAATGAAGAGCTCGGTGTTACCAACGTCTTCCTCGACAGAAGGGTCAACACCAGAGGCAGAGGTAGTGGCGGATAAAGTATGTTCAGATGCTTTACATGTCGTTAACAGTTCCTCTCAGGTCACATGACACTGAATAAAACCGTAAACAGCTGTTAATTGATGGTCTTTTAACACGATCGGTTTCACTGCGTTAAAGTAACATCTTCAGGTGTTAGTGGTGTCATATAAATTACCACATGGAGGTACCCCAACGTTCGTAGTCAGAGAATCCAACCCCATGAAGAGGGGAAGTGCTCAACGAATAAAAAAAGGCGAAACATTGGGGCGAATAGTGCAGGGGCTGCGGCAACTGTAGTCACTAAATGGCTCTGAGCACTATGGGACTCAACTACTGAGGTCATTAGTCCCCTAGAACTTAGAACTAGTTAAACCTAACTAACCTAAGGACATCACAAACATCCATGCCCGAGGCAGGATTCGAATCTGCGACCGTAGCGGTCTCGCGGTTCCAGACTGCAGCGCCTTTAACCGCACGGCCACTTCGGCCGGCTGTAGTCACTAGTCGTAAGGGTAAAACACTAGCGGATTCACAGACTACGAACGTTGGGAGCATCTCCATGCGTTGATTTATGTGACACCACTTACACCCGAATATGCTGCTTTAACGAAGCGAAACCGGGCGGGTAAATAAACCATCAGTTAACAGCTGTCTGCGTTTTCAACGGCTGTGGATGTCCATGTTACAAAGTTGTAAGTTCCTACCTGCATCAGCATTTCTGTTGACAGTTCGTTATTGTGGCAACATTGTTTCTTCCTTCCGGTTCCTGCTCGAATCGACAAAGCGAATTCATCATTTCGGATTTCATTTTATTTCTCGCTTTAGTTTTAATAATGTTCATCTGGCTTTAAAGTCTTTCCACTTCCGCATTCGACCATGGTAACATTAGTCGTGACAGCGCAAAAGTTGCCAATTCGTGAAATGAGTTGACGTCATTTGCATCTCTGTGTTGAAGCACTTCACACTAGAAATTAACAGCGTATGTTTCGGACCATTTGACAAGAGATGAACTTTGTCATTGAAATCAATTTTTGATATTGTGCCAGGGTCAATATTACACGATTCACGGAGAGGAATCAATTACTCTTTAACAACACGAAGAGCTTTGGACACTGTAAGACGTGAAATTCTCCTCAAAATTTCATTGTTGTCTGGAAGTTGTTGCAACAACTGAATTATTATTGGTGCACAAGCTGGATGCATCTCAGACATAGGACACGTTCTTGTTCTGGGTATAATTCAGATTTTCTCAATTCATTAACCTTATTTTCGAACTAATATCCAAGATAAGTTTTGCGATCCAAGTGGATTTCAAAGTCTAACTTTAATTTTCTTCGCATAGGATATGTAGGGACAAAAATTTTTTTTTATTAATGATTCTGTTAGCACAACGTGGTTATTTAGCAGCTTCCACTGATCTTCTGTGTTAGGATCAAAATGTGATTAACCAGATGCACATTTGGAAGAATCGTCTTGGAAAATATTTAAATACGCCTAATTGGATTCATCAGAAAATACTGAATAAAGCATTTCTGCAGTGTAACAGTTGTCTTTGATTCGCGTTATGTCAATGTGCTTTCTAAGCTGGAGCCGCTGGTCTGTAGTTTTTGTTAACGCAGGTTCTATGGACAACCATTGCGTATCACATGCGCGTGGAATTTTAAGGGGTTCTGCTTCTTTGACAGCCTGACAAATATCACTGTTGGCGAGTTCAAGACTGCAAAAACCAATTGTACGTTTTCTTAGCTAAGAAGTCCAGATTTCCTGGAGCGTCTCACTTGCAGCAGAAGTAGCAAGTTGAACTGAATGGTTTACACATTTTATAACAATCAAATCCAGAATTACATTTTTCAAAATCTGGTTGACACAACTTTGAACACCTACAATTGCATTCGTACAGTCTGTGCCTATTCCCTGCCGCTTATTTAGATCTAATTTAAGACAGTAGGATAATACCAAGTTTAATTTGAGTTTGGTCACGGGTGGATCCAGATGCTTATGGGAGGGGCCTTGAGCCTCTTATCCCTCCCTCTGAATCCGCTGTATATTTAATAAATTCTCCAAAGTGTGGCTGTTGCTCTTCTATGTGCAAGGTTTTATTATTTCATTATCATTTCCGGTCTTCTGCAGGCTTCCATTACATACTTGACTGATTTCTAAGGCACTCTTTTGCCTGCTTAGATAGGCATCTGTGGAGGATCTCTTATTGCTGTAGCAAATTGCAACTGTGGTTTCTCAAGTGGTAAGGCGGCATTCTTCTTTATACCATTGCACCTTTCAGTGCATCATTAACACTTTGTAATTTACAACAAACAATATAACAATTGTCAATGTGAAGATTGACTTTAAAAAGTGGTAGAGTTTTATTGGTACCTACTGCAATGCGTATCACTGAGAGGCAAAAACATTGAATTATAACTGTTAACTGAATTTTTAGAAGAATACTATCCCTGGGAAATTCTGCCTGGGTTTTTGTATGTAATGCAGTATAACAACCAATTAATATTTCTATTTAATGGTATGTTTATCCTTTACACTTGCACTAAAATATAACAATTTTTTTTACAATAAACATCATGTGCTATTGAACTTTGACATAAAACTGATTACATCTTCTGCACTGGCGCCAACTAACTTCCATTATAGACACTACATAGATTAAATTCAGACTGAATTGATGAACACTGCTGCTGGACTATAAATAAGTTACAATAATCACCATATTTCATACTATTGTTAGTGATTGTACACAATCAAACTTATAATAAAATTATGCTTTTACATAATACTAGATACAAAAAATGAAAATACCTTTTACATAAATTGATTCATTGTTAGATGTATTTTTCATTGTGAAGTTCTATCACGACTTAGGGGTTGACAATTAATTTCAGAAAACAATAACTTAATTACAAAATATCTTTCATTACTAATATTTACAATTAATCTTGATTTAATAATTAACACTATACATCTGACATTTTCAAGGTAAACAGTTTTTGAATATAATTTCAGGGACTGATGCCAAACAGAGGTTCTGGAAATTACTGTGAAAGTAAATTTGCATAAAATAATGATAATTTGAAAGCTGGAAACAAGGTTTTCTTAGTGTATAGCTAATTATAAACTCTACTCAGGTGGAAACAAGAATGCCCATATTAGCAGTCATTTACAAAATACATGTCTATATAGAACCTTTGGATCAGAATGTGCATCAATCCTGGCATCTGCAATTTCCATATATTGTTACCTGTCCTATTGCATCACAATCTGACAGTGACCATGAAGCCCAAATACTAACAGCGCATTTAAATTACATAGGACAATATCCCACAATAACTAAAATGCAAAGGCAATTTAATGATGATAATATAAGGCTTTTTAACTATCTGTTAAGGGCTGAAAACTGGGCAGAGGTCTATAAAGAAAATGATGTAAACTACATATTTAATTCCTTCAATGAAACATTTCTCCACCACTTCAATACTGCATTTCCACTGAAATCCAGGAAAATCGGAAACAAACACACAAACTCATGGGTAACAAAAGGGATAAGGATTTCCAGCCAAAAAAAGCGTGACTTAAAAAATCACATGAAACACCATGATGTTGATGATCAGTTTAGGTCATATTGTAAGACCTATTTTGCAATCTATAGGAAAGTTATCCAACAAGCAAAAAAATTATACAATGAGAAATTTATAAAGGAATCTAACAATAAAATGAAAGGCTTGTGGACAGTTGTAAAAAATGAAACAAACAGTAAGCAGCATGAAACTTCCTGGCAGATTAAAACTGTGTGCCCGACCGAGACTCGAACTCGGGACCTTTGCCTTTTGCGGGCAAGTGCTCTACCAACTGAGCTACCGAAGCACGACTCACGCCCGGTACTCACAGCTTTACTTCTGCCAGTATCTCGCCTCCTACCTTCCAAACTTTACAGAAGCTCTCCTGCGAACCTTGCAGAACTAGCACTCCTGAAAGAAAGGATATAGCGGAGACATGGCTTAGCCACAGCCTGGGGGATGTTTCCAGAATGAGATTTTCACTCTGCAGCGGAGTGTGCGCTGATATGAAACTTCCTGGCAGATTAAAACTGTGTGCCCGACCAAGACTTGAACTCGGGACCTTTGCCTTTCGCGGGCAAGTGCTCTACCAACTGAGCTACCGAAGCACGACTCACGCCCGGTACTCACAGCTTTACTTCTGCCAGTATCTCGCCTCCTACCTTCCAAACTTTACAGAAGCTCTCCTGCGAACCTTGCAGAACTAGCACTCCTGAAAGAAAGGATATAGCGGAGACATGGCTTAGCCACAGCCTGGGGGATGTTTCCAGAATGAGATTTTCACTCTGCAGCGGAGTGTGCGCTGATATGAAACTTCCTGGCAGATTAAAACTGTGTGCCCGACCGAGACTCGAACTCGGGACCTTTGCCTTTCGCGGGCAAGTGCTCTACCAACTGAGCTACCGAAGCACGACTCACGCCCGGTACTCACAGCTTTACTTCTGCCAGTATCTCGCCTCCTACCTTCCAAACTTTACAGAAGCTCTCCTGCGAACCTTGCAGAACTAGCACTCCTGAAAGAAAGGATATGCTTCTGCAAGGTTCGCAGGAGAGCTTCTGTAAAGTTTGGAAGGTAGGAGGCGAGATACTGGCAGAAGTAAAGCTGTGAGTACCAGGCGTGAGTCGTGCTTCGGTAGCTCAGTTGGTAGAGCACTTGCCCGCGAAAGGTAAAGGTCCCGAGTTCGAGTCTTGGTCGGGCACACAGTTTTAATCTGCCAGGAAGTTTCGTATCAGCGCACACTCCGCTGCAGAGTGAAAATCTCATTCAGTAAGCAGCATGTTATAAACAAAACATTAAAACTAAACCTAAATGATGAAGTCACATCAGATCCCCAAAAAATAGTAAATGGTTTTAATGACTATTTTAGCAAAATAGCAGAAAACCTGATAAAGAATAACTGCCACAGACCAAATGCTCAACACCAAACACTAATAGAAACCGCACCAGTACAGGCATCAATGTTTCTTCACAAAGTCTCCAATCCTGAAGTACTTACAGTTATAAAAGGACTAAAGAATAAGTACTCCAGTGGTAGTGACAATATTCCTGATTTAATTGTAAAGAAATGTAGAGAATCCATTGTAGAACCCCTAACCCACATAATAAATGCATCCTTTACAAATGGAGTTTTCCCTGACCTACTAAAGACTTATAAAATTACCCCACTTCACAAAAAGGGCTCTAAAAATGATGTAGCCAATTACCGGCCCATAGCACAACTCAGCTCATTCTCAAAAATATTTGAAAAATTATTTTACACCAGATTGGAAGACTTTACTAATAAACTATCCTTATTGACAAAACACCAGCATGGTTTTAGAAAGCAAAAGACAACTACCACAGCTATTTATGAGTATCTCAATGAAACCTTAAAAGCACTGGATAATAAGGAAATCACTACTGGTATCCTTTTTAGATTTATCCAAAGCGTTTGATGTAATTGACCATACCATACTCCTTAAGAAGTTAGCAAATAAAGGCATAAGAGGAATTGCAAACAAATGGTTAGAATCTTACCTGTCAAACAGATTTCAAAAAGTTGAAATTAATTTTGAAAAAAAGAATACAACCACCCATCAATCTACTGCCCACTCCTCTGACACAATGCCTATTAGATATGGTGTGCCACAAGGCTCAATCCTGGGACCCATACTGTTTCTGCTATACATTGATGATATAAGCACAAAGCTTGCTACAGGACATACCACATTATTTGTCGATGACACAAGTATTCTAATAACGGGTACTGATACAGAGGACCACAACCAAAAAATTAAACCGCTTATGTCGTCACTCAGCAAATGGTTCAACGAGAACAAACTGATTATAAACATACAGAAAACAACCTACATCAACTTCAGACTCTCATCCCAAAAACAAGAAATGCCTGATGTGATTCTAAATAACCAAGAGCTTATGTGTGTGGACTCTGTCAAGTTTCTTGGCATATGGCTTGCAGAAAATCTTAAGTGGGAGACACACACAAATTATATCTCAAAAAAGCTCTCAATTGTGTGTTACATTTTAAGGATACTAAAAAAATCAGTCACAAAATCTGTTCTCATACATGTATATTATGCTTACTTCCACTCTACATTACAGTATGGAATCATATTTTGGGGGACCTCACCTGGAGGTAGATATATTTTCAAAATGCAAAAAATGGCAATACGCATAATATGTAATCTAAGACATAACGAATCATGCAGACAACATTTCAAAACAAATGGCATTATGACACTGCCCTCTGCTTACATTTATAATATCGTCTCATTTGTCAAGTCATACCTGTTAAACAATAACTGCACACTAAAATTCAATGGAGATATTCATAACTATGCAACAAGGCAGCAATCTGACCTACATATGATTCAGTCCAGAACTACCTGCTACCAAAAAAGTGTTTTAAATGTTAGGATAAAAATGTATAATAATTTACCCAATGAAATCAAAGCAACAAACAACCCAAGAGCCTTCACACATAAGTTAAAAAAATATCTCTTGGACCATTGCTTTTATGATAAATGTTCAATTAGGTCTGAAAATTATATATTGTGCATGTCTATGAAATACACTGGACTACTTTACTATTACATTTGTATTGGCTGTTTGTATTTTACCACACAACATTTGCATTTACTGTTTTGTTAATGATAGCTAACTTCCTCATTGCAGAATAATGTAAAATCAATTTATTAAATATTATCTGCAAATATGTTCCCTTGACCTATCCAATATCGTATGTAAAACCTTACATCTCTTTGATTTGTATTAACTATTTTGTTGAAGATAGATAATTTCCTTGCTACAAAATAATGTAAACATCAATTTGTAAAAATTACTGTAAATAGCTCTCTTGACCTATCCAATATCATATGTACAGCTGTACAATACTATGATTGCCTGGATCAATAAAAATACAATACAATACAATACGATACACTTCTTCAATCCCTAGTTTTAAATGTATGTATTACGATCTGTATGTTTCAGGAATTATTCTCCAGAGCTACTGGAAAACCACAAAAGATCACTAACAGAGTTGATTACAAGGGACAAGAACAGGCCAAGTGTTATCATTTGGTCAGTATCTAATGAACCACGTACACAGCTTGATGGAACTGAGGACTACTACAGGTCATTAGCAACAGACATTAGAACTTAATTACTGGTAAAATGGTATCTTCCAATATTATTCAAAAATAGTGTCTATAAACTCAATTCTGCACATGTTGTACTGCAATAAATCTTTCAGCAGATGATAAACAATACTTTGAGGTGCCAAGAACACTTATTCTTCCTTTGCGTGGTTTTTTCATTATCATCACTGTCTTGCATGTAGTCACCATACATAAATGTGAAATGTACCAACTGCAGTTTCAATACCAATCTTTTGAATTTTCATTTTATTGAAGGGGTGTTGCATTTCCATAAAAAGATAACTTATACATTGTGATATCCCTGGTATTCAATTTAAGTACTCTCTGAACAGTTTGATAGCACTAACCACTAAATGATCAAGTCCACACCATAACTATTACTTCAAGTATTTATTAGGACAAAGACGTACACAGATTCTCTTGCAGCACTGCCTCTATAAAGATTGACTTCACACGGCTTCAACCATGTCATTTACACGAAATCACAATAATGAGAGATGTACAAGAACATGCTGCTTCTCTACATTTCATAGTTTGCAATCAATGTTTTACATATTTGGATAATTTGGTCACAGATTAAACTTTGTCTTGGCACATACTTCTATATTCAATAATTACACTGATTTCTATTCTATTCTATGATTTAGAGACAGTAAGTTTTGTTAATACATGATTTCAAGTGGATTAACAATGGATTATAGGAGTTATTTAAGTTTTGCATTAAGTGGATTTCAATATTCCTAATATGTTTCCAATAATATAAAGTTGTGCACTTCAGATACATTTACTGTGAGTCTCCCTAAATAATTTGGAAGTCATAATATGTGGGTTTGTTTGATTTGGGCTACATAAATTAGCAGTTAATATACACTGAATCTGTAATGAAAAACTGCCAATTATATGCCTGAGTTCTTGTTTTGTACATCAAAATTCATATACCAACCAGATAATGAATGACACTGTAGGTTTAGTGTAACTTTACAGTGAGCAATGTGTGGTAATTGTCCCATTCTGCCACATTACAACTGTAATAAATGAAGGTATGTGAGTATAAAAACTATGTTTAGTTACGAAATTTATCTTTTGTGATGAAAGTTGGCTTTTAGGCCTATGTGCTAGATATTTATTGAATCAGTGTATTATGATGCATGCAGTTAACCAGTACTATTTATGAATAAGACAAATCCTAGTTCTATATTTTTCACTTTATTTTGAAATGGAAATTATTTGGAAAGGTGTCTTACATAGGTACGATTTCTTTGAGTGAATTGTTGCTCCCTTAATTTAATTTTTTATTTTCATTGTTAAAGGTGTTTAAAATAATCTATTATATTAATAGTATTGTGATCTAAACTAAATAAGTGTAATGAAAATACCAGAATAGAAGTCTAGCTATGTTGCACAGTAATGAACACATCACTTGTTGGAACAAGGGATAACAGGAAATAGATATGATCGCCAGTTGTGAGACATATATGTTCCTAAGGAAAATTTTATAAAAATGGACTTATCTAAGCAAATTAGTAATTTTAAACCAACAAATGTGTATGTTTAAAAAAAGTCATTTTGGATATTAGGTTGACTTGTTATAAAACACTAAAAAAACTATACCACCAACATTTCAACCCTCTTCGCAGTGAGGCTCTTTAGCATCATCGAAGAGGAGTGCTGCAAAAATGATCAAAATGTTGGTGGCACAGTTATTTTACGAACACATGACCTAGCATCTAAAATGATTTTATTTAAACTATGAACCTGTATTTAGTAAAGCAATTATTTAATATGAAACAGGATATATTGCCCTTCCCATTCCCCTTCCCCTTCCCCATGAGGCTTTTAACTGATCTGATGTGATCCATCACAAACCCCCACCTGCACCAACCTCTTCAGAGTTGCACATGCACCTTAGGTCCTCAATTATTTGTTGGATGTATTTCAATCTCTATCTTCCGCTATAATGTTTAGCCTTTACAGGTCCCCTTCAGAGCCACAGAAAATTATCATGCTGCAATTTAACACATGTCATGTCATCCTGTCCTTTCTTCTTGTCAGTGATTTGCTCAAGTACCTACCTTCCTTTGGCAATTCTACGGAGAAACTCCTCATTCCTTGTCTTTTCAATCCACCCTTAGCATTACATATCAAATTCTTTGATTCCATCCATTTCCGGTTTTTCCCCAGTCCATGAATCACTACCAACAATTTTGTGTTCAAAAAGTACATTCTCAGAAATTTCTTCCTCAAATGGAGGCCTTTATGTTTGATACTAACAGACTTCTTTTGGCCAGAAATGCCTTCTTTGATTATGATAGTGTGCTTTTCATGTCCTCTTTGGTTCATCCATCCAAGGCAGCATAATTTCTTAAATTTATCTGCTTTGTGGGCAACAATTTTGATGTTAACTTAATCACTAATCTCATTTCTGCTACTCTTCATTACTTTCATCTTTCTTCAGTTTATTCTCAATTCATATTCTGCACTCATTTGGCAGTTCATTCCAGTCAACAGGTCCTGTAATTCTTTTTTACTTTTACTGAGAATAGCAAAATCATCAGTAAATTTTGTTATTCATATCCTTTCATCATAGATTTAAGTCTCACTCGTAAACATTTCTTTTATTTCTGTGATTGCTGCTTTAATGTATAGACTGAACAGTAAGTTTTTAATCTGAGCATTTCAGCCTTGGCACTTCAGTGTTATTGTTCCCTCTTGATTCTTGTAGGTACTGAATATTATTTTTTCCCCTATAGCTTATAGCTACTTTTCTTTGAATTTCAAACATTTTGCACTATTTTACATTGCTGAACACTTTTTCCAGGTCAATAAATCTTGCGTCCATCATGATGCTCCCTATTTGCTCAGGATTATTTTTTGCTAAGGGCCCCCATGAACCATGGACCTTGCCACTGGTGGGGAGGCTCATGTGCCTCAGTGATACAGATAGCCTTACTGTAGGTGCATCCACAATGGAGGGGTATCTGTTGATAGGCCAGACAAATGTGTGGTTCCCGAAGGCTTGCAGCAGCCTTTTCAGTAGTTGCAAGGGCAACAGTCTGGATGATTGACTGATCTGGCCTTGTAACATTAACCAAAATGGCCCTGATGTGCTGGTACTGCAAATAGCTGAAAGCAAGGGGAAACTACAGCCATAATTTTTCCCAAGGCATGGAGCTTTACAGTATGGCTAAATGATGATAGTCCCCCATTTGGGTCCCCGGCTGGGGACTACTCAGAAGGATGTCATTATCAGGAGAAACAAAACTGGTCTTCTACGGATCGGAGTGTGGAATGTCAGATCCCATAATCGGGCAGGTAGGTTAGAAAATTGAAAAAGGGAAATGGATAGGTTAAAGTTAGATATAGTGGGAATTAGTGAAGTTCAGTGGCAGGAGGAACAAGACTTTTGGTCAGGTGAACACAGGTATATAAATACAAAATAAAATAATGGTAATGCAGGATTTAGTTTAATAATGAAAAAAAAAAAGCAGGAGCACGGGTAGGCTACTATGAAAAGCACAGTGAATGTAGCCAAGACAGATGCAAAGCCCACGTCTACCACAGAAGTACAAGTTTATATGCCAACTATCTCCACAGATGATGAAGAGATTGAAGAACTGTATGATGAGATAAAAAAAAATCATTCAGATAGTGAGGGGAGATGAAAATTTAATAGTCATGGGTGACAGGAATTCAATAGCAGGAAAAGAAAAATAAGGACAAGTAGTGGGTGAATATCGAATGGAGGTAAGGAATGAAAGAGAAAGCCTCCTGATAGAATTCTGCACAGAGCATAACTTAATCATAGCTAACACTTGGTTTAAGAATCATGAAAGAAGGTAGTATATATGGAAGAGGCCTGGAGACACTGGAAGGTTTCAGATGGATTATATAATGGCAAGACAGAGATTTAGGAACTAGGTTTTAAATTTTAAGACATTTCCAGGGGCAGATGTGCACTCTGACCACAGTTTATTGGTTATGAACTGCAGACTAAAACTGAAGAACCTGTAAAAAGGTAGGAATTTAATGAGATGGGATCTGAATAAACTGAAAGAACCAGAGATTGTAGAGAGTTTTAGAGAGAGCATCAGGGAAAGTTTGACAAGAATGGGGGAAAGAAGTACTGTAGAAGAAGAATGGATAGCTTTGAGAGATGAAATAGTGAAGACAGCAGAGGATCAAGTATGTAAAAAGATGGGGGCTCATAGAAATCCTTGGGTAACAGAAGAGACATGGAATTTAATTGATGGAAGGAGAAAATATAAAAATTCAGTTAATGAAGCAGACAAAAAGAGATACAAATAGAAATGAGATCTACAGGAAGTGCAAAATGGCTAATCAGGTATGGCTAGAGGGCAAACGTAAGGATTTAGAGGAGTATATCACTAGGGGTAAGATATATACTGCCTACAGGAAAATTAAAGAGACCTTTGGAGGAAAGAGAACCACTTGTATGAATATTAAGATCTCAGATGGAAAACCAGTTCTAAACAAAGAAGGGAAAGCAGAAAGTTGGAATGAGTACATAGAGGGTCTATACAAGGGAGGTGTACTGGAGGGCAATATTATGGAAACAGAAGAGGATGTAGATGAAGAAACAAGACCCTGGGAGGAGACAACATTCCATTAGAACTACTGATAGCCTTGGGAGAACGAGCCATGACAAAACTCTACCACCTGGTGAGCAAACATATGAGATGGTGAAATACCCTCAGACTTCAAGAAGAATGGAATAATTCCAACACCATAGAAAGCAGGTGTTGACAGGTGTGAAAATTACTGAACTATCAGTTCAATATGTCACGTCTGCAAAATATTAACATGAATTCTTTACAGACAAATGGAAAAACTGGTAAAAGGTGACCTCGGGGAAGATCAGCTTGGATCCCATAGAAATGTTGGAACACCAAGGCAATACTGACCCTATGACTTGTCATAGAAGATAGGTTCAGAAAAGGCAAACTACATTTGTAACATTTATAGACTTGGAGAAAGCTTTTGACAATGTTGATTGGCATACTCTCTTTCAACTCTAAAGGTGGCAGGGGTAAAATAAAGGGAGCAAAAGGCTATTTATAATTCGTACAGAAACTACATGGCAGTTACAAGAGTTGAGGGAAGCAATGGTTGAGAAGGAAGTGAGACAGAGTTTTAGACTATCCCCGGTGTTATTCAGTCTGTATATTGAGTGAGCAAGCAGCAAAAGAAACAAAAGAAAATTTGTATTAGGAATTAACGTCCAGGGAGAAGAAGTGAAAACTTTGAGGTTCACTGATGACATTGTAATTCTGCCAGAGACAACAAAGGACTTGGAAGAGCTGTTGAATGGAATGGACAGTGTCTTAAAAGGAGGCCATAAGATGAACATCAGCAAAAGCAAAATGAGGATAATGGAATATAGTCTAATTAAATCAGATGATGCTAATGGAATTAGGCCTGGAAATGAGACACTTATAGTAGATGAGGTTTGCTATTTGGGAAGTAAAGTAAGTGATGATGATCAAAGTTGGGAGGGTATAAAATGCAGACTGGCAATGGCATGAAAAGCATCTCTGATGAAGAGAAATTTGTTAACATCAAGGGTATATTTAAGTGGCAGGAGGTCTTTTCTGAAAGTATTTTTATGGAAGTGAAACATGGACAATAAATAGTTTAGACAAAAAGAGAATAGAGGCTTTTGAAATGTGGTGCTACAGAAGAATGTTGAAGATTAGATGGATAGACCATGTATCTGATGAGGAGTTACTGAATAGAATTGGGGAGAAGAGGAATTTGTGGCACAAAATGACTAGAATAAGGAATCCTTTGGTAGGACATGTTCTGAGTCATCAAAGGATCACCAATTTAGTGTTGGAGGGCAGCATGCAGGGTAAAAATTGTAGAAGGAGACCAATAGATGAATACGCTAAGCAGATTCAGAAGAATGTAGGTTGCAGTATGTACTTTGAGATGTAAAAGCTTGCACAGGATGGGGTAGCATGGAGAGGTGCATCAAACTAGTCTTTGGAATGAAGACCACAACAACAACACAAAGAGGATTAGTATGTTTCACAACTGTTTATACTTTGTGTGCTCCTGAACTAACTGCACAAAATAATATTCAGACCACGAATTTAATACAATTTCTGATGATATTTTATGCCTACCATCTACTTTGAACATGTATTTTCAGAAACATATTGAGAGTACATTGAAGTCACCGCTGACTGTAACTGTATGAGTGGGGTACATATTTGAGATGATACTCAAGTTTTCTTTGAATGTTTCAGCAACTGTATCATTTGAGTCATGGAGTTGGTAAAAGAAACAAATTATTAATGTATTCCGGATGTCAAGTATAACCTCTACCTGTACTGACTCACAGGAAGTATCATCTCCAATTTCATTGCAAGATAAATGATTTCTATCAAAAACAAACATGCCAACACAACTGTATTTAATCTATTCTTCCAGAACCCTGATAGGTCCTTTGTGAACATTTTGGCTGAACTTATCTCTGGCTTTTGTCAGCTTTCAGTACTTATAACAATTTCAGCCTCAGTGCTTTCTATTAGCATGGAACTCTGTCTCTTCCCCAACACTGCTAAGAGATTTACAACTATAATATGTATGGTTCCTAGGTCTACCCTCATCCTGTGTTCAACCTGCAAACACTCTGATAATGGAGCCCTTTACATTCTTTCCCAAGAAAGCTAAGAAACCACACAGTCCATTCCACACAGCCCCCATTATCTGTGAAGCCAGTTCTAGTGTATTATGGACCCCTGAGCTATTAAGTGGAACTCAACACCCCAAACTCTCTAAGGCGGAAGTGTAATAATCTGCAGCAGGCACGGTCACATAACCATCTGAGCCTGTGATTCAAAACCCTGACTTGGCTCTGTACCAAAGGTCCACAATCAGTGCTATTGACAATGCTACTGATGGTGAGTGAGCTCTGCCTCCCTCTCACAAGCAAGAATGGCAGCAGTCTTTACCAACCTTGGATACCAGTACTACATCCCCCCTCCTCCTCATCTCGTCCCAGCTGTTATGCCTGTATATGCACAGAATGCACATTGAACTTCTTCCCCTCCTTGGCAGCTATATCAATGAGAGGAACAACTGGGTATCCACAGTGATGCACGACTGAGGGGCACTTGGGTAGTGATGGATGTCCCTTGAATTCCCACATGTGGCTCCCTGCATTGATGTCTACTGGCAGTACCCTCAGACAGACCGACAGAAGACAGCACCACCAGGAGCTGTGAGCAAGGAGTCACCAACTCAACTCTTATCTGAACACAGCAATCACAGTTCCTATTCGTATTAAATATGGTGGAACTATTCACTACACTGTTATTAAAACATGAGTCTGTGCCTAGCAAATACACAAATCTGCAAGAAATTCAAGAATTAAACTACTAAGCACACAGGTAAATGAAAATAAGCTGCCGTCAGCTTGTCCCCATTCTGCAGTATAGGTGTCAAGGAGCTGTTCCCCTGGAAAAGGATTTGCAACCTCCCATTGGCATGATGTAGAAGGTATTAGGATACATCAAACCATGGAGCAGTCTGCCGCTATCCAGTGCCAATTGTCATGTGACCATTTCAGTCATTGTTGCTGATGCTGTGGTGTTAACTTTGGCACATGCATGGGTCATTGGCTGTTGAGGCCCATCATTACGAGTGTTTGGTGCACTGTTTGTTCAGACACACTTGTACTCTGCCCAGCATTAAAGTCTGATGCTAGTTCTCCCACAGTTCACTGTCTGCTCTGTTTTACCAGTCTGCCCAACCTATGACATCTGACATCTATTGTGAGGGAAAGGCGCTCAACACCACGACGTCTGGATGTGGTTTCATCTTGGTTCCACCATGTGCTGAAGACACTCACCACAGCATTCTCTGAACATCCAACAAGTCACAAGGTTTCTAAAATGCTCATGCCAACCCTGTAGGCCAAGACAATCTGACCTTGGTTGAACTCATTTATTGCGAACCTCTTGCCCAATGTAAAGTCCCAAGCGACTGGAAAAAATTCCGGGGGACGCCTGTATATAAGAAGGGTAGAAGGACAGATCCTCAAAATTACAGACTAATATCCTTAACATTGGTTTGTTGCAGGATTCTCGAACATATTCTCAGTTCGAATATAATGAATTTCCTTGAGACAGAGAAGTTGCTGTCCATACATCAGCACAGCTTTAGAAAGCATTGCTCCTGCGAAATGCAACTTGCCCTTTTTCACAGGGAAGTGTTGTTTTCTATCTACATAAATGATCTTTTGGATACGGTGGATAGCAATGTGCAGCTGTTTGCTGATGATGCTGTGGTGTACGGGAAGGTGTCGTCATTGAGTGACTGTAGGAGGATACAAGATGACTTGGACAGGATTTGTGATTGGTGTAAAGAATGGCAGCTAACTCTAAATACAGATAAATGTAAATTAATGCAGATGAATAGCAAAAAGGATCCCATAATGTTTGAATACTCTATTAGTAGTGTAGCGCTTGACACAGTCACGTCGATTAAATATTTGGGCGTAACATTGCAGAGCGATATGAAGTGGGACAAACATGTAATGGCAGTTGTGGGGAAGGCGGATAGTCATCTTCGGTTCATTGGTAGAATTTTGGGAAGATGTGGTTCATCTGTAAAGGAGACCGCTTATAAAACACTAATACGACCTGTTCTTGTGTATTGCTCGAGTGTTTGGGATCCCAGTCAGGTCGGATTGAGGGAGGACATAGAAGCAATTCAGAGGCGGGCTGCTAGATTTGTTACTGGTAGGTTTGATCATCACGCGAGTGTTACGGAAATGCTTCAGGAACTCGGGTCAGAGTCTCTAGAGGAAAGGAGGCATTCTTTTTGTGAATCGCTACTGAGGAAATTTAGAGAACCAGCATTTGAGGCTGACTGCAGTACAATTTTACTGCCGCCAACTTACATTTTGCGGAAAGACCACAAAGATAAGACAAGAGAAATTAGGGCTCATACAGAGGCATATAGGCAGTCATTTTTCCCTCGTTCTGTTTGCGAGTGGAACAGGGAGAGAAGATGCTAGTTGTGGTACGAGGTACTCTCCGCCACACACCGTATGGTGGATTGCGGAGTATGTATGTAGATGTAGATATAGAGTACATCACAGATATTGCAGGCACTGTGCATGTGTCTGACTAGCAGTCATTCTTCACCAAGTGATGCTGCTATCTCCAGGACAGGTTTATATCAATGGTAGGTCAATGCTCATAATGTTCTGGTGATCAGTGTATGGCAATTTTAATGAGAGGTCTCAAACTATGAGAATTTAATTTATGCACTAGTAAGTTGTACACATATGAAATTATTGGTTAAATTGAATGGTGATCATTTTGTAAATATTTGTATTGAGTACAGCAGTAATCACATTACTATGAGCTTAAAGTACTGCACAGAGCAGTACATGCAGCCTTTTGCTAGTGAGTTTTCAATGGAGGAGGTTGAACAATTAGAAATCTTTCAGGAATTAGAATAGTTTTGTGGGAGTGAGTTCTGAGCTTTAAATTCTGTTGGGCCTTAAAGATGTTCATGTGGCTTTCTTGTTCTTCTGTGATCACACAGACTTTATTGTTGTTCAGACAGTTTAAGGCTGCCGTGAACTATAATATTTCAGTGGATTTATTGTTGATAATGGTATGATGAATTTGTCAGATATTTTTCATTATGGTAATGGTGAGTAATAAACTGTAGTTTTCAATGTTACTGAGGCATCATGCTAATGAATTTTAAGATTTTGCTACATGTTTCAGAGAGTTAAAATGCATCTGTATGAATATTAAAACACACATTCTACTGCATTAAATAGTCTGCATGCATAAACATAACAACATTTCGCACCACTGGTTTGAGTGTTGTTCAACTGAATTATCATTTATCCTTGTAAGGCCCTCATTTGCACATTTGAGTGCATATGTCTTGAATAAAAATTTGTCTTGGATTTTAAACAGTTTGATTTAGCCCACATTAGTATCCTACAGGATTTTATTAAACTCTATGTTCACCTTTTAGCTATTTGTTTAGTATTTTATGTTTCATTTTTGCTAACTTGTTGTTCTATAATTAAAATATTTGGAGAATATCATTATTACTTGTGTTAATACTGGGCTTAAAATGACAGTGCACAATTGCACCTGTAGACTTCAAGTGAGTCATGCTAAAATTTTAGATTGCACATTGCAAACACCAGTTTGCCAGACTGAAACATTGTTGGGATAGTTGGTAGTGTTTCTTCTTATTAGATGGTAGGACTGCAATTGAATTCACTCATCCAGATTTAGGTAGTACAGTTGTAATCGGATTGAATCATCCTGACATCTGATTGTTACATTGGACCAGATATTGTACAGATCCTTGTTCTAATGTGTACATTCCACTATTGGATGATAGCAAACAGGTGAAAATAAAAAGTCCAAACATGCACAGGGGACATAACTACTAAAATATGCTTGCTTTTTTATAATAAATTTAATTGCTATTGTGCCGGTCTCCCGGCCAGTCTGGGGAGTAGCACAACTTTTTATCGTTAATTCTAAATTTTTCTACTTACATTTACATCTTTAGTATTCAAGTACTATTTATTGTGGTCTACATAATAAACAAAATCATCACTTCAGCAGAAGATGTTTCTTTCTGTAAAATATGCTGCCCAGCAATCCCCCATGCACCATTTTTCGAACAGCCAGTAAGGAGTGTGGTGCAAGAAATTAAATCAAGAAAATGAGATGTTTACAAAGCAGTGCAAAGCTGTTTTATTTTATAATTTTTGGTTTCTTCTATAACTTCTTTGTTAAATTATTTCTAGAGTATTCCACAGCAGTCCTATACTTTAACAATATAATCCTTTCTTTTTTGCAGAGAACTTATTGACCACGTGAAAAGTCTTGATGCTACACGTCCTACTACAATTGCTATGACTTCAACCTATGATGTGGACCGTGCGGTATGAAAATCTAGATAAGTTATAGTAATTTTCCTTGTAGTTTATTTTCTTCTGCCTTTCACAGATTAGGCCAATTGACCTGTTCTAATTGCAGTCCCTTTGTGATATCTTTTAAATACAGGGTGGAGTCTAGGTAATGCATGTTTTTTAAACCGATAGTGCTCAGTTGAGAATGGGGTATTAACCTTGGGTGAGCTCTGGTGGACAGCTCAGACAACACTGTTTCTGTTACTATGGAGCAATGGAGCACAGAGTATCATATGTTTACTGTCAACCAGTTTTTTTAGAAACAGCGATTCTGTGGCCAGGATTCAACTTCATTACAGTAGAAATTTTAATACTGAACATGAAGGTGCACCTCAGATCGAAACAATCTACTATGTTGGGCTGACCCATTTAGAACTACAGGATCTGTGATGAAGAAAAATCATCAGGTCTTCCCCATTCAGTCCAAACTCTGGAAAATGTGGACAGAGTGGAGCACTTCTTGCTAGTCTGAAAGGATCAACTAGGCAACAGGGTATAGAACTGGTTACATCACATTTTTTATTCATCACATCTCCAAGTGATCACAAATTTCAGGCTACAAAACAATGATGATGCAGCAGCTAAGTTATAGGTTTTTTTAGCAACACAAAAAATTTTGTGACATAACAAATGCCTTTCTTATGGAAGATGGAGATGTCCTAACAGTGATAAATGACAAAGTCCATTTCCATCAGGATGGCTATGTTAATGTACAGAACTGTCTGTACTGGGTGCTGGAGAACCCATGTGAATTACACCAGAGATCTCCACAGCTAAAAAGTAAATGTGGTGCAGTGTGTCTTTACTTTTTTGAAGGGGAGGGGGGGGGGGGGGGTGATGGGAGAGAACCACAGTTACTGTGATATCAGTGCAGTACATTGAAATGCTGAACAACTTCCTGCATCTGAAACAGAAAAGGTGAAGGACAGAAAAATATGGTTCCAACAAGATGATCAGGCAGCTCAAATGGCAAGAGCATCTGCGAAAGTGGTTCAGCAAATATTTAACTGGATGCATCATTTCATGATTCAGCAATGTATCTTGGCTTGTGCACTCTCCCAGTCTGTCAATTTGTGATTTCTTTTTGTGGGGTTCCCTCAAATCAGGAGTGTATGTGAACAAGCCTTGCACAATCAATGACCTGAAAATTTATATTCATCAAGAAATTGCGGCTGTGTCGAATGAAATGCTGGAGGAAGTCATGCAGAGTTTTAAGGAGGGACTCTAAATTTGCATCTAACAAGAAGGCTGTCATCTTAATGACATTATTTAATGAACCTAGTTAATGAATGTATATTTCAAAAATGCAATAAAAATACTGTTAGTTTGGGTAAAAGTCTTTTCTGTATGTAAAACAGTGGAAGTTATTCAGTACTACTGGCAAACATGCATTGTCTCTGCTTCACCCTTTTTATATCCTTTACTGATGCCACTATTCAATCTTATTACACCAATTTTGTTTCACACATTACATTATTGATTGTAATTAATTTATTTATTTTAGAAAGAGTTAATTACATACTCAATGAACTACCAAATTTAAATGTAACAAATCAAAGATGTAGTTATAACACAAGAATCAGTAGTACTTTGCTCTTACCACAAAAAAGAATAGCAAAAACAAACAATAATCACACCTAAATGGCAGTCAATATATATAACAGATTGTGTAAACATATCACAAGTATACCAATCAAATCATTTAAGGAAATGGTAGCTAACCCATTTTATTCTTGAGAAGATTTTTACAAATGCCAAATACAATAACATAAATAATGTAAGTATGTATTTTGTAATATCAGCAAGTGTACTCAAAAAGTGTTTTGCATGTACAAATGCTGACTGACTAGTAAAGACTCTGAATCTGAATCATGTCATAGATCTGATTCATCTGTCATAAATATGTAGAGTGATGACCCTTTCATGTGATGAGTTGGATATTTAGAAAAAGTAATAAATACCAGTTACAAATCTTATATGACTCATACAAAGTTCACAAATGAACTGCTGTTCTTTTTACAGGGCCAGTTTTTGGATATCATTGGTGTGAATCGCTATAATGCGTGGTACTTTGATAGTGGGTTTACAGGAGTCATAGTTCCCAAACTACTTGAAGAAATGGAAAACTGGAGGGAAAAGTATAATAAACCAATAATCATGACAGAATATGGAGCTGACAGTATGGTGGGGCTTCACATGGTAAGACAAAGCATAGCAACATGAAAGTTTTCTGCTAAGAATATGAAAGGAATAATACAACTATGAGTTTCCTCTTATGGGCCTGTTGACAGTATAGATATTTAATTTGTTTTCCCATGTTTTGTGAAAAATAAGCTGTTGCTGTCATTCTTGTTGAGGGACAGGTTATTCTGTGGCTCTTGAAGTAGTCTAAAGTCACATTTACTGCTGTGTGGAACCACTATAGTGTTAAAGGTGCAAAAACTAGACTGAATTTTCTCATGTTGAGACATGAGAAGGAGCAATGTGTTTTACTTGGTAAGAGAACTTTCTATAGCCAAGATCACATAAATATTTCTTTATTTTCACCAACCAGTTTCAACAAACTTTGCTATCATCTTTAGGTCTGTAACACAGTAGATGGAATATATTTCATATTATGAATTATGACATGGTACTTGAGAAATGAAGAAGAAAGCTTTCATTTGACATTACAAGAAATGGGAAAGGAAACTGTACATTTACATACCTTCAAAAATTTTGCTAAAAATTGTGTTAATTGTGAGCTGGAACCCCATGCCAGGTTGTCATGTTAGTGGATAAAATCGAGCAACTTATGGAAAGGTTTTTCAGCAATAAAATATTTACAATCAAAAAGCATCTTGTGTACATGGCCTTGTCCATACATGTAGCACTCACAGCTGATTTTTAATTCATAGAAATCACAATATACAATAAATATATCTAAAAACAAAGATGATGTGACTTACCAAACGAAAGCGCTGGCATGTCGATAGACACACAAACAAACACAAACATACACACAAAATTCAAGCTTTCGCAACAAACTGTTGCCTCATCAGGAAAGAGGGAAGGAGAGGGAAAGACGAAAGGAAGTGGGTTTTAAGGGAGAGGGTAAGGAGTCATTCCAATCCCGGGAGCGGAAAGACTTACCTTAGGGAGAAAAAAGGTCGGGTATACACTCGCACACACACACATATCCATCCACACATATACAGACACAAGCAGACATACAATAAAATACACATAGCACATCTGTGTATGTTAGCTTGATTTTTCCACTAATATAAAGATAACACATACACAGTGTTGCAGCCATTAGATAGCTCTTACATCAGTATCATAAGCCCATAACATATATTGTTACATTTTCACATTTAAACTACATACTTTTCTGAGTGGACTTTAAACGTTGTTGTTGTTGTGGTCTTCGGTCCCGAGACTGGTTTGATGCAGCTCTTCGTGTTACTCTATCCTGTGCAAGCCTCTTCATCTCCAAGTAACTACTGCAAACTACATCCTTCTGAATCTGCTTACTTAGTGTCTGTCTATGACTTTTACCCCCCCCCCCCCCCCCCACCCCCCCTCCCCCCACCCCCTCCCATGCTTTCCTCCAGCACGAAATTGGTGATCTGTTGACACCTCAGAATGTGTCCATGTGTCCTACCAACCGATTCCTTCTTCTAGTCAGATTGTGCCACAAATTTCTCTTCTCCCCATTCCTATTCAGTACCTCCTCATTAGTTACATGATCTATCCATCTAATCTTCAGCATTCTTCTGCAGCACCACATTTCAAATGCTTCTATTCTCTTCTTGTCAAAACTGTTTATTGTCCATGTTTCTCTTCCACTCCATACAAACACTTAAGGAAAGGACTTCCTGAAACTTACATCTATACTTGATCTTAACCAATTTCTCTTTGTCAGAGACACTTTTCATACCATTGCCTGTGTGCATTTGATACCCTCCCTACGTTGACCATCATCAGTTACTTTACTTCCCAAATAGCAAAACTCATCTACTAATTTAAGTGTCTCATTTCCTAACCTAATTCCCTTAGCAACATCTGATTTAATTAGACTATATTCCATTATCCTCATTTTGCTTTTGCTGATGTTCATCTTATGGCCTCCTTTCAAGACACTGTCCATTCCGTTCAATGGCTCTTCCAAGTCCTTTGCTGTCTCTGACAGAATTACAATGTCATCAGTGAACCTCAAAGTTTTTATTTCTTCTCTCTGGACATTAATTCCTAATCCAAATTTTCTTTTGTTTCTTTTGCTGCTTGCTCAATATACAGATTGAATAACATCAGGGATGGGATACAATCCTGTCTCACTCCTTCTTAACCATTGCTTCCCTCAACTCTTGTAACTGCCATGTGGTTTCTGTACGAATTATAAATAGCCTTTTGCTCCCTTTATTTTACCCCTGCCACCTTTAGAGTTGAAAGAGAGTATTCCAGTCATCATTGTCAAAAGCTTTCTCCATGTCTACAAATGCTACAAATGTAGTTTGCCTTTTCTTAACCTATCTTCTATGAGAAGTCATAGGGTCAGTGTTGCCTCATGTGTTCCGAAATTTCTACGGGATCCAAACTGATCTTCCCCGAGATCAGCTTCTACCAGTTTCTCCATTCTTCTGTAAACGATTCATGTTAGTATTTTGCAACCATGAGTTATTAAACGTATAGTTCAGTAATTTTCACACCTGTCAGCACCTGCTAAATTTTCTCATTTAAACTTACATACATTTGTGAGTGGTCTTTAATCATTGTATTGATTACAAAACTCTACTATATCTGTACATGAAACATGTTTCGCATACATACATACATAGTACAGTTTCATGTACTGATGTAGTACAGTTTTATAACTGTTACAGTGTTTAAAGACGACTCATAAAAGTATGTAAGTTTAAATGTGAAAAAATAATAATTTACTTTCTGTTATTATGATACTGATGTAAAATCCATCTATTGGCTGTAACACGCTGTGCACGTGTTATCTTTACAGCACTGCCTTCCAGCTTTACCTTACACACCATCTAAGGTGGATCAGCAATTAATGGAAAATGTCAAGCTATTGTAAACAGATGAGCTACTGTGCATTTTATTCTATTTTGTGATTTTTATGAATTATCACTCATTTGTGAGTGCTACATATATGGACATGGCTATGTACACAAGGTGCTTTTTGACTGCAAATGTTTTATTATGACAAACCTTTGTATAAGCTGCTACATTCCATCCACTACCATGACAACTTGGTGTGAAGTTCCAATTCACAATGAACTGATTTTGTAGCAAAAATTTTGAAGGTATGTAAATGTAGAGTTTCCTTTTCCATTTCCTGTGGTGGCAAATAATTTTTTTTCTTTTCTAAGTACTATGTTATAATTCATGATATAAAATATTTTCCCCATATGTGTACTATGTCACAGACCTGAAGATGACATAAAAGTCTGTCAAAACTGGTTGTTGAAAATAAAGAAATTTTTATGCAATCTTGGTCTTAGAAAGCCTTTTTTTACCAAGTTCTTATTAGTAAAATATGACTTTATTAAAAGGATATCAATTATTAGTGTTATTGGCAGTTGTTGCTGGAGCAGTGTCATAAATCACAGCCCTGCCTAAACTGAATAGATCCAATTGGAAATACTCACACAATTAGGCATTTTGTCAAGTAATGGTCATGGTATCTTTTTGATGGCCGCATTTGAATATATGCCTGTATCTCTGACTCTTTCATAAAACTATCAAAGACCTATGAATACTCAATAACTCTGAAATGTCTCATGAATGCATGACCTCCAAACATACTCCACGTGACTGCACTTTTTAAACTGTGCCATGAATGTATAACATTCAGCCTCAGTTCCCACAGCTTCACCTTCTACCTTCTTTTGAAATTATTGAGTTATCCTGTTATACCTTGTCAGTATCCACCCTCTTTCAGGCAACTGTTAATTTAAAGGGGAAAAGCTGCACTTTGCTAAGTTTCCGCCCTGTTCTTGCCATGGTGGTCTCATGATGGTGGTAGTGATTATTTACTTCACTCAAGAGCTTCAAGCCTTTACATCGATTACTGAGCTGCTCATAGGTTATTAAATCATGACAGCCATGTAATTCTCTCAGCACTGTGTGTTTCTTTCTTTCTTTCTTCTTCTTAATCTTCATCTTCTTTTTTTCAGAATGCATATCTTGAATGATATGGTGAGAGAGTGCTGCAAATTTTGATAATTATGACTATAATGTCTATCCCCTTTCCCTATGTTTGATATGGATTTTTTTTATCAAGATATGATTCTTGATACCCAGTTGCCATTTCCACTGAGTATTTCCTGAATTTTTAACATTCAAACTCCGTGACAAAAGCATGAAAATTCAAACAAGAACCTTTAACACGGAAAATCAAGGCCACGGTTTTTTGGGATTGGAAACGCATTCTTCTGTTAGACTTTTTGCCAAGAGGAATGACACAGAGATACTGTGAAATATTATTGAAGCTTAGGTGCACTATTTCAAATTGCCAGTGGGGACTGCTGTGTAGCAGCATTGTTCTGCTTCACAACAATGCTTGGTCTCATGTTCTGGCAAGAACAAAGACACAACTAGACCAGTTTTTATTGGGAATTACTGCATTGTCCACCATACATCCCTGAAGTAGCACCATCACACTTTCACCTGTTTCCAAAACTGAAGGAATTCCTTGGTGGAAAGTGCTTTGAAAATATTGATATGTTGAAAGAAACTGTTACTAACTGGTTTAACAGAGAGGCAGCAATCGATGGTAGGATCTAAAAACTGGTGCCATGACTTGACAAATGTTTTCATGTTCATGGTAACTATGTTAAAAACTGAAAAAATGTGCTTATTGTAGTCTGTGAAACAAATTTACATTCATAAATAAATTTTCTCTTTCTCCATTGCAAATTGGCTCTTACTTTAACAATGACCCTCATGTACAATTTATGTTCATAGATAAAGTTTCTCTTTCTCCATTACAAATCAGTTCTTACTTTAACAATGACCCTCATACATTTAGTGGCATATGTGGATACTGTCTGAAAAATAAGAGATGGATAAAGTCTGGGTATTCACATCTTACGGGTTATAGTGTCTTTTCATCTCCCACCCCCACCTCTTTGATAGGTAGGTGGTTCTTACTACCACAGTAATGCTTTCCAGCAGTAAGTGATGTAGTTGAAATTGGCCCACAGCTTTAGGAGGAAATGTGGAAGATACATACATACAACTGTCCATTTTTAAAATATTTTTGGATCCTTTTGGGTATGGTAGGCTGGTGGATAAATGTGCGCAGGCCAGGAAAGCATATTTTATAAAACATGAATGAAGTATCTGGCAACAACTTGACCAGGAAACTATGCATTGCAGATGAGAGGCTTGAAGTTATTGATTTTAAATTACATTTTCTGATCGTTAAGAATGCTTGTCTGAGCAGTTGCTACTGATAGGCAAGTTTTCTTTTTGTAAAACATTTGCTGGAAAGTTGTAAAATCAATAACATCTGACGCTCCCTCTTCCTTCATGAGGCACTTCTTGGTTTTGCTACTTTTACAGTGATCTCATATCTGATGTATTCTGTAGATTCAGTTACGGTTCCTTGGCAACTGATTTAGAAGATCGAAGTCACTGGCAAGAGGAAGGAAAGAATGCCACCTGATAGCTATGACCTCATAATTTGTGTGTAAACTGCACTTCAGTCTTGCATGTTTTACATAATTTTTCTTTGTACAAGTTACATTTATGTCTCTTTTCTGACTTTATATCATTTTCTTCTTCTGCTAAGGAATGTTGTACTCCACTTCACAACAAGTATTAGACAGCAATCTGTAATTGCCTATAAGAGACAAGGGAAGGTAGCTATTAAATATGGAAAGCAATCATCTTCTGAGCTACCACTGACATACACAGAAAAGGCCTCAGTCTTGGACTGAGATCCTTTCTCAGAGACTTATGAAACACAGGTCCCAGTTTCTCTGCTTTATGAGCTTCCGTAGGAATATTATTTTGGCAATAACTCAGTTCCTTCAAACTTGTGACAGTGGCCTTTCAGTATGGAGTGATTCACTTATGAAAGACAAAGCAAGATAAAATGAACCACAGAATAGATGTGTTTTCGTATTTGGAAATTGCTGTCTCTTCAAAAAATTTGCAACAGTAAAGTAATATGCCAATTCTTATCAAATTAGTGGAATGATACCATAGTATATAAATGACATCTACACATCATTTTACTAACTTACTAAATTCGCTGTCATATTGCAAATGATGAATCGATGATGTCATGCCTAAATGCCCCAATTAATTAAGAAAAGCCTGTAGAAAAAGTATCACTGTCTCAATATTTGTGTCAATAAGAGACAAAATTTCTGTTTTATCATAGTGAACAAATCATTTACTTTCTGTTGGACAGAGAAGTTTCAACTAACAATGACATTTGTTCTCATAATTCTACAAATATTCAAAGAATGCAGTAAATTTCTAAAAAGATACACTTTGGCTGAATATTTCTGCTTTCTCATTCCTCTTTTACAAATATAACAGTAAATAATATGTAGCAAGATGAATTATTGGACTGGTTTATAGTATATGATCATGTCTTTAAAAGTAGCACACTGAAAATGGAGTCAAATGTGTGCCCACATAATTCAAAAGTGAATTCCTATTTGTATCTTTCTCCAAATTATGAATCATTGTTGAATTATATCCTTTGAAGTTATTCGTTGATATTGACAAACTGTCACATTCATCCACAGCAACCTGAATATCTTTGGTCTGAGGAGTACCAAGTGCTTCTGATGTCTGAGCACTTTAAGGCTTTTGACACTCTTCGAGAGAGAGGTTACTTTATTGGAGAACTGATATGGAACTTTGCTGATTTCCAAACTGGTCAATGTAAGTACAATAGCCTTATATACTCTATGAAACATCATCCTAATGAAATGTCATCCAGATAAATGAACGCCAGTGCAAATGCTATTAAGCCTAAATTATTAATTCTTAAGCTCTATAAATCTCTGGAGGTATTTGAAAAGGTTGTGTTCAAGCATCTTGTTAAACATCTGACTGGAAGTAATGTATTGTCCAAGTCACAGTTTGGATTTCTTAAGGGTTCTGATATAGAGAAAGCACACATACAGTGAGAATGTACTTAATTCAGTAGATAATAAAATAGAGGCTACTGGTATTTTGTGTGACCTGTCAAAAGCCTTTGACTGTGTGAACCACAGCATTCTCGTAAGTAAATTAAAATATTATGGTGTCACTGACAATGCTGTGAAATGGTTTGAGTCTTATCTATCTAACAGGAAACAAAGGGTGTCGTTGTGAAATACCTGTGCAGTAAGCAGTCAGTCTTCATCTGACTTGGAAATAATTACATGTGGTGTTCCTCAAGATTCCATCTTGAGTCCAATCCTCTTTCTTGTGTACATTAATGACATCTCGTCTGCTACATTGCCAGATTATAAGTTTGTTTTGTTTGCAGATGATACAAACATTGCAATAAGTAACAAGTCAAGTATGGATTTAGAAGTAGCTGCTAATCAAATTTTCACTGACATTAATAAGTTATTAAAGGTAATTCACAGTCATTAAACTTTGAGAAGACCCACTATATGCAGTTCAGAACCTGTAAGAAATTTCCTTCCAGCAAGAGTATAACATATGAGGACATATAGATCGAACAGGTTGACAGTGTTAAATTTCTCGGATTACAACTCAATAATAAATTCAGTTAGGAAGGGCATACCACAGAATTGTTTAAGTGCCTAAACGAGTCTGTATTTGCTGTGAGAATGTCAGATGTAGGAGATAAAAATATAAAAAAAACTTGCATACTTTGCTTACTTTCCTTCTATTACATCATATGGGATCATATCCTGGGGCAACTCATCAAACCGAGAAAAAGTTTTTAGGGTGCAAAAGCGTGTGATAAGAATCATTTGTGGTGTAAATTCAAGAACATCTTGTAGAAACCTGTTCAAAGAACTCTGTAATCTAACCACTGCTTCTCAGTAAATTTATTCCTTAATGAAATTTGTTGCAAGTAATATATCTCTATTTCCATCCGATAGCTCAATACATAGTATCAATACTAGTAATAAGAACAATCTACATAAAGACCTAAAATCACTTACCTTGACCCTAAAAGGGGTCTAGTATTCAGGAACACACACTTTCAATAAATTGCCAGCAACCGTTAAAAACTTGGTTTCAGATAAAGCATGGTTTAAACAGAGTTTGAAAGACTTTTTGATTGGCAACTCCTTCTACTCCTTAGATGAATATCTTAACAGAGACTATTAAGCCAGTTTAAGTTTCGACAAAACTTGGTCATGACAGTCAAGATTAGGTATTTTGTGTATGATAAATTTATTAATAGTGCATAACAGTGTTTCGTTCTGACAGTGTGTTAATTCTGTAAATATTAGCTGTTCCAGTTTACTGCATTGTGTTAACCTATTTCAACTATCTTCTGACAAATGATCAGGGTAGTAAGTATTGTATTCACCTACATCCACATCTACATTTATACTCCGCAAGCCACCCAACGGTGTGTGGCGGAGGGCACTTTACGTGCCACTGTCATTACCTCCCTTTCCTGTTCCAGTCGCGTATGGTTCGCGGGAAGAACGACTGTCTGAAAGCCTCCGTGCGTGCTCTAATCTCTCTAATTTTACATTCGTGATCTCCTCGGAAGGTATAAGTAGGGGGAAGCAATATATTCGATACCTCATCCAGAAACGCACCCTCTCGAAACCTGGTGAGCAAGCTACACCGCGATGCAGAGTGCCTCTCTTGCACAGTCTGCCACTTGAGTTTATTAAACATGTCCGTAACGCTATCACGATTACCAAATAACCCTGTGATGAAACGCACCACTCTTCTTTGGATCTTCTCTATCTCCTCCGTCAAACCGATCTGGTACGGATCCCACACTGATGAGCAATACTCAAGTATAGGTCGAACGAGAGTTTTGTAAGCCACCTCCTTTGTTGATGGACTACATTTTCTAAGCACTCTCCCAATGAATCTCAACCTGGTACCCGCCTTACCAATAATTAATTTTATATGATCATTCCACTTCAAATCGTTCTGCTCGCATACTCCCAGATATTTTACAGAAGTAACTGCTACCAGTGTTTGTTCCGCTATCATATAATCATACAATAAAGGATCCTTCTTTCTATGTATTCGCAATACATTACATTTGTCTATGTTAAGGGACAGTTGCCACTCCCTGCACCAAGTGCCTATCCACTGTAGATCTTCCTGCATTTCGCTACAATTTTCTAATGCTGCAACTTCTCTGTATACTACAGCATCATCCGCGAAAAGCCGCATGGAACTTCCGACACTATCTACTAGGTCATTTATATATATTGTGAAAAGCAATGGTCCCATAACACTCCCCTGTGGCACGCCAGAGGTTACTTTAACGTCTGTAGACGTCTCTCCATTGATAACAACATGCTGTGTTCTGTTTGCTAAAAACTCTTCAATCCAGCCACATAGCTGGTCTGATATTCCGTAGGCTCTTACTTTGTTTATCAGGCGACAGTGCGGAACTGTATCGAACGCCTTCCGGAAGTCAAGAAAAATAGCATCTACCTGGGAGCCTGTATCTAATATTTTCTGGGTCTCATGAACAAATAAAGCGAGTTGGGTCTCACACGATCGCTGTTTCCGGAATCCATGTTGATTCCTACATAGTAGATTCTGGGTTTCCAAAAACGACATGATACTCGAGCAAAAAACATGTTCTAAAATTCTACAACAGATCGACGTCAGAGATATAGGTCTATAGTTTTGCGCATCTGCTCGACAACCCTTCTTGAAGACTGGGACTACCTGTGCTCTTTTCCAATCATTTGGAACCCTCCGTTCCTCTAGAGACTTGCGGTACACGGCTGTTAGAAGGGGGGCAAGTTCTTTTGCGTACTCTGTGTAGAATCGAATTGGTATCCCGTCAGGTCCAGTGGACTTTCCTCTATTGAGTGATTCCAGTTGCTTTTCTATTCCTTGCACACTTATTTTGATGTCAGCCATTTTTTTGTTTGTGCGAGGATTTAGAGAAGGAACTGCAGTGCGGTCTTCCTCTGTGAAACAGCTTTGGAAAAAGGTGTTTAGTATTTCAGCTTTATGAGTGTCATCCTCTGTTTCAATGCCATCGTCATCCCAGAGTGTCTGGATATGCTGTTTTGAGCCACTTACTGATTTAACGTAAGACCAGAACTTCCTAGGATTTTCTGTCAAGTCGGTACATAGAATTTTACTTTCGAATTCACTGAACGCTTCACACATAGCCCTCCTTACGCTAACTTTGACATCGTTTAGCTTCTGTTTGTCTGAGAGGTTTTGGCTGCGTTTAAACTTGGCGTGAAGCTCTCTTTGCTTTCGCAGTAGTTTCCTAACTTTGTTGTTGTACCATGGTGGGTTTTTCCCGTCCCTCACAATTTTACTCGGCACGTACCTGTCTAAAACGCATTTTACGACTGCCTTGAACTTTTTCCATAAACACTCAACATTGTCAGTGTCGGAACAGAAATTTTCGTTTTGATGTGTTAGGTAGTCTGAAATCTGCCTTCTATTACTCTTGCTAAACAGATAAACCTTCCTCCCTTTTTTTATATTCCTATTAACTTCCATATTCAGGGATGCTGCAACGGCCTTATGATCACTGATTCCCTGTTCTGCACTTAAAGAGTCGAAAAGTTCGGGTCTGTTTGTTATCAGTAGGTCCAAGATGTTATCTCCACGAGTCGGTTCTCTGTTTAATTGCTCGAGGTAATTTTCGGATAGTGCACTCAGTATAATGTCACTCGATGCTCTGTCCCTACCACCCGTCCTAAACATCTGAGTGTCCCAGTCTATATCTGGTAAATTGAAATCTCCACCTAAGACTATAACATGCTGAGAAAATTTATGTGAAATGTATTCCAAATTTTCTCTCAGTTGTTCTGCCACTAATGCTGCTGAGTCGGGAGGTCGGTAAAAGGAGCCAATTATTAACCTAGCTCGGTTGTTGAGTGTAACCTCCACCCATAATAATTCACAGGAACTATCCACTTCTACTTCACTACAGGATAAACTACTACTAACAACGACGAACACTCCACCACCGGTTGCATGCAATCTATCCTTTCTAAACACCGTCTGTACCTTTGTAAAAATTTCGGCACAATTTATCTCTGGCTTAAGCCAGCTTTCTGTACCTATAACGATTTCAGCTTCGGTGCTTTCTATCAGCGCTTGAAGTTCTGGTACTTTACCAATGCAGCTTCGACAGTTGACAATTACAATACCGATTGCTGCTTGGTCCCCGCATGTCCTGACTTTGCCCCGCACCCGTTGAGGCTGTTGCCCTTTCTGTACTTGCCCAAGGCCATCTAACCTAAAAAACTGCCCAGCCCACGCCACACAACCCCTGCTACCCGTGTAGCCGCTTGTTGCATGTAGTGGACTCCTGACCTATCCAGCGGAACCCGAAACCCCACCACCCTATGGCGTAAGTCGAGGAATCTGCAGCCCACACGGTCGCAGAACCGTCTCAGCCTCTGATTCAGACCCTCCACTCGGCTCTGTACCAAAGGTCCGCAGTCAGTCCTGTCGACGATGCTGCAGATGGTGAGCTCTGCTTTCATCCCGCTAGCGAGACTGGCAGTCTTCACCAAATCAGATAGCCGCCGGAAGCCAGAGAGGATTTCCTCCGATCCATAGCATTCAAATGTTTTATGTTATACTTTCTGACATGTTCCACACCCATGAGAGTCATCTCATTTTTTGGGTCTAAGAAATGAAAACTGAATCTAATCTAATCTAGTCTAATCTGGAAGAGCGAACATTTCTAATACTGACATCTAATATGCAAAAGAGTTAATTTTTGTCACTTGTGACAAATGCTGTAAACTAAATTTGTGTATGGGTTTTATGCTTGGTCACAACAAACACTGCCAAATTATGGGATAGTGTAAATTTTGATTTGTTTGTTATACACATTTTAATTAACAATGTAGTCAAGTGTGACAGTTGCAGCATTGTGTAGTTGTGAAGGATATAAAGTACCAATCTATTAAAACTAATAATTGAATAATGAAAATCTATTGTAATCATTGAAGGATTTATTAGGAAATAGTGCCTGACATTTACTGAAGGGACTCTAAATGTACATAATAAAGAACACCAGCACAGTATGTTTGAAGAGTCAGCTTGGGTAAGAAGTGACTGAAGGACTGCATTAATTTTGTGAAGCTGCACACTTTTTTCCAAAAATTTTGAAGTCTCTTCTTCATGAAATTCTTACTAGCAGATAGAAATTTTATATTTCCGTAACTTTTTATTTGGTCATACATTGCCTTGAATTTTAACCTCCTTGAGCCAAAGTAAGAAATTTGATAATGAATGTGTAACCAGGAGACTTTTCTGAGATGTTTGGAGCATGTGGAGAAGACTCAACAGCTGTTCAATCCAGCTCCCTTACAAAGAAAAAGGGTTAAATAAAATTACAATTTGTTTCCAATCACAGATCTGTATTGTTTAAGCAATCACGAGGTCACTGGCAGTAGTTATGGACATATTAATCAATTAATTAAAATGTCATTGAAATTAACCCATGAATTTATGCATTAAAACTAGTTTTTCCTTTACAGCTGAAACCACTGATAGCCTATCAACTGGCCAGGGAGGAGCAGTTTTTGTGATCATCAAACATGTAATTCATAGAAGATAGTGAAAATCAGTGAAAGTTCTGGGGCTCTTACTTTCAGATTCCTGACACAGCAGAACTGGTGTCACCTCATGTTCGCCAACCTGAGCACTAGGGGTTCGAGATGCCCCCTTGGCTGGAAGCAATAAGAACTATTCGCGTTAATGTCCTCAGAACAGTTGGCTACAGGGACCTTTTTCTATTGGAGGAGGCACACTGCTGTGCTGCATCTTAGGATAAAAAATTACCGAGAGACACTCATCAGCCTCATTTCATGTCATCTCTCAGAAGGGTCCACTTCATGAGTAGGAGTAGCATGGTAGTTGCTACCATTTTCTGACGCATGTGTTGACATGCATCATCTTGGAAGCAACCATTTGTAGATAAGTAAGTTCCAGTTAAAAATTTTCATGGTACAATGGTTCTGCCAACTTTGTTATTAAGCAGAAGATATGTGATTTGCACAGTGAGCATCTATCATCATAGTTGTACCGATGTTAGAGCTGTAAGCTTTGCCATGCTGGCCCTGTCCGTGTGCTCACATTATGTGACTCCAGTTGGCTTTTGTTCATGATTTTCAGTTCCCAACATTCCTCTCTGTTTTTCTGATTATTAGTCTCTCTAGGAACTGGTCCCATTATTGTCATTTCTCATTTGATTCTGTAACTGCTTTAAGCACATTTAGCTTGAGCTACAACAAGCCAGTGGCTAGCCATTTACTGCAGAACTGTGGGTCAACTAAATTCCATTCTTTGTGATAAGACTGTCTCACATTTGTGTGTTTTATCAAGAATATAACTGATTTAATTACAGTTCTCTGCCTGTTACTGCTCTGGTAGGGAAAACAGTGACATGCAGCCACTTTTAGAGTCCAAAGAAACTTATTGATAACCTGAACTCATGATATCGTATGGTCTGTGCTGCTGTTTCAACCATCAAATCAGAATATGATTTCATGAAATTTTCCATTTCTGTCACTTTCCTGCTATGCTCTTCATTACTGAAGCTAATATCACCACTGATCTTCTTTATATAGTCATAGTTAGGCCCATCCCTTATGTTGTCATACGTGTCCAGTCATTCTGCCTCTGCAATTCATTATGTTCTTTAACGTGTTGACTGCTGCATGCTAACAATAGATGTTTCACCACAAGACCAGACCAACCACATGGTATTAGGTGTCAGGCTTTGCTGTGGATAACAGGCATGTGGTTCCACTACGGCCACCAGTGGCCATAAGACAGTCAGTGTGAAAAAAGGCATTTTTTTGCTCATCAACTCACTGCAGAATGTCTTCATTCCTTAGTCATCAATTTATCTTATCTTGGCAAGTCTCCTGTAGGATCAGATTTGAAAGACTGCCAAGCCTTATGCAGTCTGCACCATACTGGATTCAAACTATCAGCTAGAAATTCATGATGATATGTCTTATCTGGGAACATACGTGCTTCTACATTTTTATCCTTATTCATAGGATGTGTTTGGATGATTCAGTGATTTAATGTTGAGTAATTATGCTCCAGGTTATCTAAAATTTGTGTCATCCTTTGTTAAGGAATGTTCCCAGGAGTCATATATTGGCCAGGGATTGAGGAATGCCAAAATTTGGCACGAGGTAGTGTGTCCAGTTCATTCAATACCAAGATTATTCCTCCTCCAAATTCCATAAGGTCAACTCACCTCACCATGTGGAGGGAGCCCTAGCTGTATTTACAACCTGTAAACAAACAAGTAGGACAAGCAGGATAGGTCTACACAAAGGCTAATGCAAGTTTTGATTAGTATCTCAGTAAAATTGATAATGATAGTCCTTAACTGCAAATTCATCTTTCAGTGTGAAACAATTTTCGCAACAATGGATAACTTGGTAGAGTGCTCTGTTGTACATCTTCATTTTTACCGTTCAGAATACCTTCCATATCAAAAATCACTTTGTCATAGTCCAGAAACGCCTGCCATTCAATGACTCCCTCATATGAGGAAAGAAGAAGTCACTGAGCTCAATGTTAGGAGTATACAAGGGTCAATGCAACGTTTCGTAGTCCAAAGAAGTAGCATGTGCGAATGTGTCCTGTGCAGGGAGCAAAAATACCCCATTTCGATAGTTTCCCACAAAGCCTTATCTTGACAGTCTCCCACATCCATATCAGAAGATTTCAGTGGTACCATCCTGTAATGGTTTTCGAAAAAACAAACAGCATCAGCATGCTCAATGATGGTTGGGTACTGTGTTTTTAAGCAGTGGTAGATCTACAATTTTGACTGAATACATCGCTCCTTTGTCTCAGAATTGTGATGATACACCCAGTACTCACTCATCCATGGTGATTACATAGCTAAAGAAGATAACTGGATAGGCTTTTCAGAATGGCAACGTTTCCTGTTCTGACTCAGTTCAGAGCACTTTTTGAATGGGAGTGGATAGTTGTAGACCACAGAGGTTGGCCTCCTTTATCATGTTTGAAATGTTATGTTAGATATTAATAATAATAGTAATAATAATAACAATTGGCCTGGGAAAGGAATAGGCCTCCGGTATGTTCTGCCAGTCGTAAAAGGCAATGAAAAGAACAAACCACTAATAGGGCTAACCCCCCTTTTAGTGTGATTAGTTGGTTCAGGACAGAACTAATGAAGCCTCGGACAAGCGCTGTCATGGTCGGGGATGGCGCTTGAACCCTATGCCCGTCCACAACACAACGACACTGCTAGCCACACGGCAAATGATTTAAATCCAAATAGAGGTGTTTTGCAGGATATGCTTGCTGCAACCACTCTAGAAGGAAAACAAAGACAGAGGATGAGATGGTCAGATGAAGTTAACCGACATGTTCTGTTATTGCCAAGCAACAAACTTAGGAACCAGCACAACTGGATACAGATCACAAGTATACACAACATTTATTACCAGAAACCCAGAATTAAAATTTTTAACAGGACAACAACTAGCTGATCAGATTTGTGTAATAATCAAAAATAACAGGATACCCCAGTCAGAATTAGAAAACATCAAACAACAAGTACAACAAATACTGGAACAAAATAATGTGCAATCAGAAGAAGAAGAAAATACAGTAATGGACTCAAACATCCCAGAGCAAACAAACAAAGAACAACACGAATCAATTAAGCAATCAGAGGAAAACGAAATCTTAAGACGCCCACCAGAACAAGCACAAATAGTACATGAAGTGACACACATGTTAGATATAGAAGAAAAATTTCAGTTGACATATATAGAATACAAAGACACAAATACAGACATTAGACCATTCTTGCATGGACCACCAAATAAGGAGGAGGAGGAGATTAGTGTTTAACGTCCCGTCGACAACGAGGTCATTAGAGACGGAGCGCAAGCTCGGGTGAGGGAAGGATGGGGAAGGAAATCGGCCGTGCCCTTTCAAAGGAACCATCCCGGCATTTGCCTGAAGCGATTTAGGGAAATCACGGAAAACCTAAATCAGGATGGCCGGAGACGGGATTGAACCGTCGTCCTCCCGAATGCGAGTCCAGTGTGCTAACCACTGCGCCACCTCGCTCGGTAGACCACCAAATAACTCACAAGTTGAAACAACAATAACAACTATCAACACAATCACATACAACAAAATAAATGAAAGTACAACCATGGGAGAGTTACAACTACTGGTTTATGTAGGAGCACTCACTACACTAAATATACACACTAGGCAGAGATCAGAACCAACCAACACACAGAAGAAACCCACAAAACCAGCATGGCAACACAGGCTACAGATCAGAATAGAAAAACTGAGAAAAGACATCGGACAGCTAACACAATTTATAAGAAATGAAATATCACACAAAAAACGAAAAAGGTTAGGTAAAATCTCACAACAAGAAGTGATAGAGCAATTAGATGAAAAGAAGCAGAAATTACAAGCATTGGCCAAACGACTTAGAAGATACAAAAAAAAAAAAAAAAAAAAAATGAAAATAGAAGGAAACAAAACCAAACATTCAACACAAGCCAAAAGAAATTTTACCAGACAATAGATAACACACACATTAAAATAGACAATCCACCAAACATAGGAGACATGGAACACTTCTGGAGCAACATATGGTCAAACCCGGTAGAACATAACAGACATGCATGGTGGATACAAGCAGGAACAGACTAATACAAGATGATACCACAAATGCCTGAAGTGATAATTTGTAACATGAACTCACCCAAGCAATTAATTCTACGCACAATTGGAAAGCCCCTGGAAATGATAAAATAGCAAATTTCTGGCTAAAGAAGTCCACCTCAACACATTCACATCTAACCAAATTATTTAACAGTTACATTGCAGACCCACACACAGTCCCTGATACACTTACACAAGGAATAACTTATCTGAAACCCAAAGATCAAGCAGACACAGCAAACCCAGCAAAATATCACCCCATAACATGCCTACCAACAATGTACAAAATATTAACTTCAGTCATTACACAGAAATTAATGACACATACAACACAGAACAAAATTATAAATGAAGAACAAAAAGGCTGCTGCAAAGGAGCATGAGGATGTAAAGAGCAACTGATAATAGATACAGAGGTGACATATCAAGCTAAAACTAAACAAAGGTCGCTGCACTATGCATACATTGATAACCAAAAAGCTTTTGATAGTGTACCCCACTCATGGTTACTACAGATATTGGAAATATACAAAGTAGATCCTAAATTAATACAGTTCCTAAACATAGTAATAAAAAATTGGAAAACCACACTTAATATCCAAACAAATTCAGATAATATCACATCACAGTCAATACAGGATAAGCGTGGAATATACCAAGGAGACTCATTAAGTCCTTTCTGGTTCTGCCTTGCTCTGAACCCACTATCCAACATGCTAAACAATAAAAATTATGGATATAATATTACTGGAACATACCCACACAAAATCACACATTTGCCATACATGGATGATCTAAAACTACTGGCAGCAACAAATCAACAACTCAACCAATTACTAAAGATAACAGAAGTATTCAGCAATGATATAAATATGGCTTTTGGAACAGACAAATGTAATAAAAATAGCATAGTCAAGGGAAAACACACTAAACAAGAAGATTACATATTGGATAACCACAGTGACTGCATAGAAGCGATGGAAAAAACAGATGCCTATAAATATCTAGGATACAACAAAAAATAGGAATAGATAATACAAATATTAAAGAAGAACTAAAAGAAAAATATAGACAAAGACTAACAAAAATATTGAAAACAGAATTGACAGCAAGAAACAAGACAAAAGCTATAAATACTTATGCTATACCAATATTGACCTACTCATTTGGAGTAGTGAAATGGAGTGACACAGACCTAGAAGCACTCAATACACTTACACAATCACAATGCCACAAACATAGAATACATCACATACATTCAGCAACGGAAAGATTCACATTAAGCAGAAAGGAAGGAGGAAGGGGATTTATCGACATAAAAAACCTACATTATGGACATATTTAAAAACAAAGATGATGTGACTTACCATACGAAAGTGCTGGCAGGTCGATAGAAACACAAACAGACACATACATACAAACAAAATTCAAGCTTTCGCAACAAACTGTTGCCTCATCAGGAAAGAGGGAAGGAGAGAGAAAGACGAAAGGAAGTGGGTTTTGAGGGAGAGGGTAAGGAGTCATTCCAATCCCGGGAGAGGAAAGACTTACCTTAGGGGAAAAAAGGACGGGTATACACTCGCACACACACACACACACACACACACACACACACACACACACACACACACACACACACATATCCACCCCCACATATACAGACACAAGCAGACATATTTAAAGACAAAGAGTTTGGGCAGAGATGTCAGTCGAGGCGGAAGTGCAGAGGCAAAGATGATGTTGAATGACAGGTGAGGTATGAGTGGCGGCAACTTGAAATTAGCGGAGATTGAGGCCTGGTGGGTAATGGGAAGAAAGGATATATTCAAGAGCAAGTTCCCATCTCCGGAGTTCGGATAGGTTGGTGTTGGTGGGAAGTATCCAGATAACCCGGATGGTGTTACACTGTGCCAAGATGTGCTGGCCGTGCACCAAGGCATGTGTAGCCACAGGGTGATCCTCATTACCAACAAACACTGTCTGCCTGTGTCCATTCATGCGAATGGACAGTTTGTTGCTGGTCGTTCCCACATAGAATGCATCACAGTGTAGGCAGGTCAGTTGGTAAATCACGTGGGTGCTTTCACATGTGGCTCTGCCTTTGATCGTGTACACCTTCCGGGTTACAGGACTGGAGTAGGTGGTGGTGGGAGGGTGCATGGGACAGGTTTTACACCGGGGGCGGTTACAAGGATAGGAGCCAGAGGGTAGGGAAGGTGGTTTGGGGATTTCATAGGGATGAACTAACAGTTTACGAAGGTTAGGTGGATGGCGGAAAGACACTCTTGGTGGAGTGGGGAGGATTTCATGAAGGATGGATCTCATTTCATGGCAGGATTTGAGGAAGTCGTATCCCTGCTGGAGAGCCACATTCAGAGTCTGGTCCAGTCCCGGAAAGTATCCTGTCACAAGTGGGGCACTTTTGTGGTTCTTCTGTGGGGGATTCTGGGTTTGAGGGGATGAGGAAGTGGCTCTGGTTATTTGCTTCTGTACCAGGTCGGGAGGGTAGTTGCGGGATGCGAAAGCTGTTGTCAGGTTGTTGGTGTAATGGTTCAGGGATTCCGGACTGGAGCAGCACCTTCCCTATCCTCTGGCTCCTATCCTTGTAACCGCCCCCTGTGTAAAACCTGTCCCATGCACCCTCCCACCACCACCAACTCCAGTCCTGTAACCTGGAAAGTGTACACGATCAAAGGCAGAGCCACATGTGAAAGCACCCACGTGATTTACCCACTGACCTGCCTACACTGTGATGCATTCTATGTGGGAATGACCAGCAACAAACTGTCCATTTGCATGAATGGACAAAGGCAGACAGTGTTTGTTGGTAATGAGGATCACTCTGTGGCTAAACATGCCTCGGTGCACGGCCAGCACATCTTGGCACAGTGTTACACCATCCGGGTTATCTGGATACTTCCCACCAACACCAACCTATCCGAACTCCAGAGATGGGAACTTACTCTTGAATATATCCTCTCTTCCCATTACCCACCAGGCCTCAATCTCCGCTAATTTCAAGTTGCCGCCACTCATACCTCACCTGTCATTCAACATCATCTTTGCCTCTGCACTTCCGCCTCGGCTGACATCTCTGCCAAAACTCTTTGTCTTTAAATATGTTTGCTTGTGTCTGTATGTGTGTGGATGGATATGTGTGTGTGTGCGAGTGTATACCTGTCCTTTTTTCCCCCTAAGGTAAGTCTTTCCGCTCCCGGGATTGGAATGACTCCTTACCCTCTCCCTTAAAACCCACTTCCTTTCGTCTTTCCCTCTCCTTCCCTCTTTCCTGATGAGGCAACAGTTTGTTGCGAAAGCTTGAATTTTGTGTGTATGTATGTGTCTGTTTGTGTTTCTATCGACCTGCCAGCGCTTTCATATGGTAAGTCACATCATCTTTGTTTTTAAATATATTTTTCCCGTGTGGAATGTTTCCCTCTATTATATTGATATCATTAATTTGAACCCTACATTATGGACAGGTAGACAATTTAAGAAAATTCTTTATAGAACGAGCAGAAACTAGCAAAATACACAAAGCAGTCACTCATATAAATACATCGGCTACACCATTGCAATTTCGTAACCACTTCTACAACCCTTTAGATCACATAACATCAACAGATACGAAGAAAGAAAATTGGCAAAAGAAAACACTACATGGTAAGCACCCGTATCATCTAACACAGCCACACATTGATCAAGATGCATCAAACGCATGGCTAAGGAAAGGCAATATATACAGTGAGACAGAAGGATTCATGATTTCAATACAGGATCAAACAATAAACACCAGATATTACAGCAAGCATATTATTAAAGATCCCAATACCACAACAGATAAATGCAGACTTTGCAAACAACAAATAGAAACAGTAGACCACATCACAAGCGGATGTACAATACTAGCAAATACAGAATACCCCAGAAGACATGACAATGTAGCAAAAATAATACATCAACAGCTTGCCATACAACATAAACTAATAAAACAACACATGACCACATACAAGTATGCACCACAAAATGTACTGGAGAATGATGAATACAAATTATACTGGAACAGAACCATTACAACAGATAAAACAACACCACATAACAAACCTGACATCATACTCACCAATAAAAAGAAGAAATTAACACAACTAATCGAAATATCCATACCCAATACAACAAATATACAGAAGAAAACAGGAGAAAAAATTGAAAAATACATCCAACTGGCTGAGGAAGTCAAGGACATGTGGCATCAGGATAAAGTTGACATTATACCAATTATACTATCAACTACAGGAGTCATACCACACAATATCCACCAGTACATCAACACAATACAGCTACATCCGAACACACACACACAGAGAGATATATATATATATATATATATATATATATATATATATATATATATAAAAGAAAGATGATGAAACTTACCAAACAAAAGCGCTGGCAGGTCGATAGACACACAAACAAACACAAACATACACACAAAATTCTAGCTTTCGCAACCAATGGTTGCCTCGTCAGGAAAGAGGGAAGGGGAAGGAAAGACAAAAGGATATGGGTTTTAAGGGAGAGGGTAAGGAGTCATTCCAATCCCGGGAGCGGAAAGACTTACCTTAGGGGGAAAAAAGGACAGGTATACACTCGCACACACGCACATATCCATCCACACATACAGACACAAGCAGACATATTTAAAGACAAAGAGTTTGGGCAGAGATGTCAGTCGAGATAGAAGTGTTGAGGCAAAGAAGTTGTTGAAAGACAGGTGAAGTATGAGTGGCGGCAACTTGAAATTAGCGGAGATTGAGGCCTGGCGGATGACGAGAAGAGAGGATATACTGAAGGGCAAGTTCCCATCTCCGGAGTTCGGATAGGTTGGTGTTGGTGGGAAGTATCCAGATAACCCGGACGGTGTAACACTGTGCCAAGATGTGCTGGCTGTGCACCAAGGCATGTTTAGCCACAGGGTGATCCTCATTACCAACAAACACTGTCTGCCTGTGTCCATTCATGCGAATGGACAGTTTGTTGCTGGTCATTCCCACATAGAATGCATCACAGTGTAGGCAGGTCAGTTGGTAAATCACGTGGGTGCTTTCACACGTGGCTCTGCCTCTGATCGTGTACACCTTCCGGGTTACAGGACTGGAGTAGGTGGTGGTGGGAGGGTGCATGGGACAGGTTTTACACCGGGGGCGGTTACAAGGATAGGAGCCAGAGGGTAGGGAAGGTGGTTTGGGGATTTCATAGGGATGAACTAACAGTTTACGAAGGTTAGGTGGATGGCGGAAAGACACTCTTGGTGGAGTGGGGAGGATTTCATGAAGGATGGATCTCATTTCATGGCAGGATTTGAGGAAGTCGTATCCCTGCTGGAGAGCCACATTCAGAGTCTGGTCCAGTCCCGGAAAGTATCCTGTCACAAGTGGGGCACTTTTGTGGTTCTTCTGTGGGGGATTCTGGGTTTGAGGGGATGAGGAAGTGGCTCTGGTTATTTGCTTCTGTACCAGGTCGGGAGGGTAGTTGCGGGATGCGAAAGCTGTTGTCAGGTTGTTGGTGTAATGGTTCAGGGATTCCGGACTGGAGCAGCACCTTCCCTATCCTCTGGCTCCTATCCTTGTAACCGCCCCCTGTGTAAAACCTGTCCCATGCACCCTCCCACCACCACCAACTCCAGTCCTGTAACCTGGAAAGTGTACACGATCAAAGGCAGAGCCACATGTGAAAGCACCCACGTGATTTACCCACTGACCTGCCTACACTGTGATGCATTCTATGTGGGAATGACCAGCAACAAACTGTCCATTTGCATGAATGGACAAAGGCAGACAGTGTTTGTTGGTAATGAGGATCACTCTGTGGCTAAACATGCCTCGGTGCACGGCCAGCACATCTTGGCACAGTGTTACACCATCCGGGTTATCTGGATACTTCCCACCAACACCAACCTATCCGAACTCCAGAGATGGGAACTTACTCTTGAATATATCCTCTCTTCCCATTACCCACCAGGCCTCAATCTCCGCTAATTTCAAGTTGCCGCCACTCATACCTCACCTGTCATTCAACATCATCTTTGCCTCTGCACTTCCGCCTCGGCTGACATCTCTGCCAAAACTCTTTGTCTTTAAATATGTTTGCTTGTGTCTGTATGTGTGTGGATGGATATGTGTGTGTGTGCGAGTGTATACCTGTCCTTTTTTCCCCCTAAGGTAAGTCTTTCCGCTCCCGGGATTGGAATGACTCCTTACCCTCTCCCTTAAAACCCACTTCCTTTCGTCTTTCCCTCTCCTTCCCTCTTTCCTGATGAGGCAACAGTTTGTTGCGAAAGCTTGAATTTTGTGTGTATGTATGTGTCTGTTTGTGTTTCTATCGACCTGCCAGCGCTTTCATATGGTAAGTCACATCATCTTTGTTTTTAAATATATTTTTCCCGTGTGGAATGTTTCCCTCTATTATATTGATATCATTAATTTGAACCCTACATTATGGACAGGTAGACAATTTAAGAAAATTCTTTATAGAACGAGCAGAAACTAGCAAAATACACAAAGCAGTCACTCATATAAATACATCGGCTACACCATTGCAATTTCGTAACCACTTCTACAACCCTTTAGATCACATAACATCAACAGATACGAAGAAAGAAAATTGGCAAAAGAAAACACTACATGGTAAGCACCCGTATCATCTAACACAGCCACACATTGATCAAGATGCATCGAACGCATGGCTAAGGAAAGGCAATATATACAGTGAGACAGAAGGATTCATGATTTCAATACAGGATCAAACAATAAACACCAGATATTACAGCAAGCATATTATTAAAGATCCCAATACCACAACAGATAAATGCAGACTTTGCAAACAACAAATAGAAACAGTAGACCACATCACAAGCGGATGTACAATACTAGCAAATACAGAATACCCCAGAAGACATGACAATGTAGCAAAAATAATACATCAACAGCTTGCCATACAACATAAACTAATAAAACAACACATGACCACATACAAGTATGCACCACAAAATGTACTGGAGAATGATGAATACAAATTATACTGGAACAGAACCATTACAACAGATAAAACAACACCACATAACAAACCTGACATCATACTCACCAATAAAAAGAAGAAATTAACACAACTAATCGAAATATCCATACCCAATACAACAAATATACAGAAGAAAACAGGAGAAAAAATTGAAAAATACATCCAACTGGCTGAGGAAGTCAAGGACATGTGGCATCAGGATAAAGTTGACATTATACCAATTATACTATCAACTACAGGAGTCATACCACACAATATCCACCAGTACATCAACACAATACAGCTACATCCGAACACACACACACAGATATATATATATATATATATATATATATATATATATATATATATATATATATATATATATATATATAAAAGAAAGATGATGAAACTTACCAAACAAAAGCGCTGGCAGGTCGATAGACACACAAACAAACACAAACATACACACAAAATTCTAGCTTTCGCAACCAATGGTTGCCTCGTCAGGAAAGAGGGAAGGGGAAGGAAAGACAAAAGGATATGGGTTTTAAGGGAGAGGGTAAGGAGTCATTCCAATCCCGGGAGCGGAAAGACTTACCTTAGGGGGAAAAAAGGACAGGTATACACTCGCACACACACACACATATCCATCCACACATATATATATATATATATATATATATATATATATATATATATGTGTTCAATTGCCTGAAAGTTCCTAAATGCAATGTAACATATACCGTACAGTTAAAAGGAAGTCACGCTTCATCAAGGTCCACGTCACTTTCCATTTTTAACCAGACATAACGCCTGAGAAAGTAAAGAAATAATAATAATAATAGTAATTTATGTGGCTCACTGGCCTGGTGCAAGTCTTTCAATTGGATGCCACTTCGGTGACTTGTGTGTCCCTAACACAACCCAGTTATCCAACTGAGGAAGGGGCCTACAGTTTAATGTAGAATCCATACCAAGTGTCATTTCTGGTGAATCTTCACTCTGTTTAGAGGTGAAGCCCACTTTAAAATGCAGACTGAAAAATCTAAGGTCTGGCCAGGATTCCATTGCATGACCTCTTGGATTCCAGTGAAGATTGCAATGTTTTTCCCTTCAGATTCAGAAAATGGTAAGCTGCACAGTACTCAAGTTTACTGATGGGCAGCACCATTTTGTTTTGTCTCCTCTAGCAGCACACTTCAGTTTTGTGGTGCTATGATTTCAAAATTATTACATACATTCACATAAAATGAAGTGACAGATACAGGCGGTGGTGCCAGCTGTTCCAGGGTACCCCATGAATTCTTTCAGTTAATTACACAATCCATAGAAGTGTGTGATGAGGGCAGAATTGTGCTGCTGTGTTAGTGGATCTTGAAGAACCCGGATGTACCACTGTCCTTCCATGCATGTGCCTGGTTAGTTTGGTCCCACAGTAGTGCGACACAGCACCTTCTTGTTGCAGCGTTCAATTATGTGGGAGCAGACAGGAAGGGCGTGTTCACGCGGGGACGCCAACCCAAAGCAGCAGCACACCACTTACGTAGCCATTACTGGCGATTGGCACAGCAAGTGGATGGTGCACAACCACCTGAAGATGTCGATTTCTACCTAGCCGTTGCTGCTAACCGCAATGAGCTCTGAACACATCATGCTGTAAAATCTAAATAAATAACTAAACAAGGAAAACTTCTCTTGTTCTTAATGTCCACCTAAAAAGTAATGTAGTTTATCTGCAAATTGGAAGCACAAGCAGAAGACTTCCAACTCTTTATAGGCACTTACATCCCTCAACATCTGCATCTACACTGTCCAGTCATATTAATGTGAGTACTGCCTATGTTTGACATCAGTATGCAGTAACTACTCAAGATGGCAGGTCGCAGCAGTAGCGGTGGACATAATACAGGGTGATCATCTGCAAGGATGAATTTCTGACTGGAAATGGAGGAAAAAAGGTCCTGTGCATATGTGTCTGGAAATGCATCGTTGCCAAAGTACGTGGCGCTGACGAATGAAAGTTCCTCTGACCACATGTGTTGTGTTCCTTGTGTGTTGCAAGCTGTGTGATTGATGCAGCATATTGTGGGCAGCGGAATGGTCTGGTATTCAAGTTGGGAACAAGCCGAGACGGTGTTTGTGTACAACCAAGCAGATGAAAATGGTCGCGAGGCAGCACATCTATACCAAAACAAGTAGCCTTACAGACACCGACTCTGTAACATAACACTTCAAGCCATTTTTGAGCATTCGTGCAGAAATGGGTCCTTTCAGACAGACGAACTAGCAGGGAGGGTGCAGATTGTGCATACACCAGATTTGGGGCACTGGGTTCTATCCTGTAGGACCGTTTCCATCCGTTTAGCTGTACACAAACACCATCACGACTTGTTACCGACGTGACTACCAGCCATTCTGTTGCTTACACTATGCTGCGTCAGACACACGGTGCGTGCTCAGATGAATTGTGATTCATCAACCCCATCTACCATGGCAATGATGCATTTACAGACACATGTTGATAGGACTTTTTTCCTCCATTTCCAGTCAGGAATCTGAACCTATAGTTTATTACTTTTTTTAATGTTCACCCCGTATAAAGCATCTCCAGGGGACATAGAAAACTGTGCAGTTGCTGTTGTAATGTGGAAACAGACCAATTTATCTGACAAAATTAGAATTATATATATTAATACCATCAGCTGCTGATGGGCGTTGATATATATCAATGGGGACAGGTGAAAATGTGTGCTCCGACCGGGACTCGAACCCGGGATCTCCTGCTTACATGGCAGACGCTCTATCTCTCTGAGCCACCAAGGCGTGTGCAAGATAGTCCCTGCAGTCACACTATCCTCTGTGCCCTCGGTGACTCAGATGGATAGAGCGTCTGCCATGTAAGCAGGAGATACCGGGTTCGAGTCCCGGTCAGGGCACACACTTTCACCTGTCCCCATTGATATATATCAACACCCGTCAGCAGCTGAAGGTATTAATATATATAATTCTAATTTCGCTCTAGATGGCTACAGGTCATCAATGGTGTCTGTTCTTTCGGACATGTCCGAAAGAACAGACACTATATTCAAATAAGTACAGAATAGAATAGAACAGAATAGAATCTTTATTTGCCTTTCCATATGTTTTCCATACAATTGGCATCGTCAGTGTGTTCAATACTTTTTTTTTAATAACAATAATTATTATTGTACATAATTGTGCCTGTGCAGGGCAAGCAGATATGCATGCTAAAGTAATATTGATACTACAACAATTATTCATTCACAATAATAATAAATTATAATAGTTAAATATACAATAGTATCATGATAAATTTATGGTACATCTTACGTATCCATGTAAAAAGTCTTTGTTGGTGCATTACTGTCACAAACATATGGGTATAATTCATATGGCAGTTTTTTGTTTCATGTAGCATATCTCTTTTGTGTCACTGTTTAGAAACTCATCAAGGGAGTAATATGGCATACATTTGAGCCACACTTCTATTGTTTGCTTAAAGTTATTCATTGGTAGTTCGCTCACAGCCTTTGGGAGTTTGTTATAAAATTTCAAGCTAAGGTGTTTATGGCTCTTTTGTGTTAATGTCAGCCTTGTGTATGGTATGTCTATGTTACTATTATTTCGAGTATTATGAACATGCACTTCAGATCTTAAATTAAAGTTTTTTACATTCTGTTTAGCATATATTAAACAATTATAAATGTATATGCTAGGTGGTGTCGTTATCTTTAGTTCTTTAAAATGATTTTTGCAACTTTGTCTTGGTGCTAGTCCTAAAATGCACCTGACTGCTTTCTTCTGCCACTTGAGGACAGTATTTGAACCCACTGAGTTACCCCAAAGAAATGCCCCATATTGCAGTTGTGAATGGAAAAAAGCAAACTATGTGGAGATTAGCAGATTTTTACTGATAACGTGTCTCAGCTTGTGTAACAGAAAGAGAGTTCAAGCAAGTTTATCTGACATTCAAAAGGACATGATACTGACTTTCAAGCCAATGGTGGAAGCATTTCAGAGATGGCTAAGTCTGTAAACTGACTGCATTGTGCCATGGTTAAAGTATCATGTTTTATGCTCCATTGAAGAGATGGCCGTTGGTGCCTACGACATAAAATGTCTGAAAGAAAACGCTCTGCAAAAATAATCAGAAGATTCCAGGCCACAGGAGGGAAAGTAATGGTGTGGGGAACGTTTTTGTAGCATTCCCTGGATGATCTCATCATTCTGGAATGCGCAGCGTATCAACACAAGTATGCATCTGTCCTTGGGAACCATGTCCAGCCCTACTTGCAGTTTTCTTTCCAGTGCGATGGCATCTACCAGGAGCACAATGCAACATGTCATGCAGCTCGCAGTGTACATACGTGGTTCTAAGAGCACCACGATGAATTTACCATACATCCCTGGCCACCAAACCCTCCGGATTTAAAACCAGTAGAGAATCTGTTTGAGTACCTCGATAGGGCTGTTTGTCCTATGGATCCTCAATCAAGAAATTTAGTGCAGCTGGCCACTGTACTGGGAGTGGCATGACCCCACATCCCTGTTGATACCTTCCAGAACATAACTGACTCTCACCCTGCATATCTCGCTGCGGTCTGCACTGCAAAAGGTGGTCATTCAGGTTTTTGACTCGTGATGACATTAATGTGACTGGATAGTGCATATTCTGCAAACCACTGAAGTGCTTGGCAGAGGACATGTCCCATTGTACCAGTTATGAGGACTTTTTCCCGTTTGATTCATGTTTGCAGTGTGGGAGAATGACACTTTAAACACCTCTGAAAAGATTAGATTAGATTAGATTAGTTTTCCGTTCCATAGATCTGTACTGGGGAGATCCTCCTGGATGTGGAACATCTCACCTTTTTTTTTTTTTTTTTTAAGCTGAAATAACAATACTAATAGTATGAGTATATACAATACATCATTTTTTTAAGCTGATCTTTATTTGTAACTAAATTTTTTATGTTTGCTGGCAAATTATTGAAGATGAGTGTTCCTGAGTAGTGGACCCCTTTTTGAACTAAAGTAAGTGCTTTTAAGTCCTTGTACAGATCATTTTTGTTCCTGGTATTGTATGTATGAACTGAGCTGTTTGTTGGAAAAAGAGATATTATTTAGGACTTTTCCATTTATATGTCGCCTATGTCTGCGAACACTTGAATTGCAAATACAGATTTGTTAAGGCATTTCTGCAGTTCTGTGGTATGCTCCTCCCAACTGAATTTATCATCAAGTTGTAATTCCAGGAATTTAAGACTGTCAACCTCATCTATCTGCTCTTCTTCATACTTTATGCATATGCTGGGTGGAAACCTCTTACGGGTTCTGAATTGGACATAGTGAGTCTTTTCAAAGTTAAATGTCAGTGAGTTGGCTTTAAACCATTCATTAATATCCATGAAAATATCATTAGCAGATCTTTCTAGAACTACACTCGACATGCTATTTATTGCAATAAAGATGAATGAAATAAGTATTAGTGTCACTGGGCTCAGGAACAGCTGCAATTGTTAAAACGGACCAAAGGTCTGGGGTCCGATTGAATCCCATTCATATTCTACATTGAATTTGCTTCTGAGTTAGCCCTCAAATCCCTCAAACAAACAATCATGCCAGGAAGTAGGAAGAAAGCACAGGTCACATATTACTAGAGGGGCAGCAGAAGTGTTCCATAAACTCATTTGTTGTAGAACCTTTGAACATATTCTGAGCTCAAACGTAACAGGATATCTTGAACAGAATGACCTCCTCTGTGTCAACCATAATGGATTCGAAAAAAACAAAAAAGATCCCGTAAAATCCAACTCGCATTTTTCTCACATGACATCCTGAAAGCCTTGGATGAAGACAGCCAGGTAGATAAATAGATACATTTGACTCAGTATCATATCTATGCTTATTATTAAAAGTAAGATATATGGGGTATTAAGTGAAATATGTGATTGGATTGAGGATTTTTTGGCATGTAGGACACAGCAAGACGTTATCTGGTGTAAAGAGTCACTGACAGATGTAGAAATAACTTCGGGTGTGTTTCCACCTTTCCTGTTCTTATTGTACATTAATGACCTTGTGGACAATATTAAAAGCATTCTCAAACTTTTTGTAGATGATGCAGTTATCCATAAGAAGTATGATCTGAAAGAAGCTGCATAAATGTTCAGTCACATCTTGATAAAATTTCATAGCAGTTCAAAGATTAGAAACTTGCTTTAAATATTCAGAGATGTGAAACTGTGCACTTCCCAAAAGGAACAAATGTATTATCCTATGACTTTATCAATGAGTCATAGCTAGAATTAATCAACTGATGCAAATACCTGGATGAAAAACTTAGCACAGATATGAAAAGCATGGTTCATATAGGCTCAGTCATTGGGAAAGCAGGTGGCAGAGTTCAGTTTATTGGTAGAACACTAGGGAAATTTTATCAGTCAAGAAAGGGATTACCTGCAAATCACTTGCGCAATTCATCTTATAATATTGCTAAAGTGTGTTGGACCTGCACCAAATAGAACTAGCAGGGGATATTGAATGTATAGAGAGAGGAGCAGCATGTATGGTCACAAGATTAATGCGTGGGAAAGTGTTACAGAGATGTTGAAGAAACTGAACTGGCAGACTCTTGAAGATAGATTTAAATTGTCCCGACAGGACCTGGTTACAAACTTTCAAGAAACAGCTTTAAATGATAATGCAAGGCATAGGATCTGAGTTTCTTTTTTTATTTCAACAAATAAACCACCTCCATTTACTTAATTATACTTTTCCTCAAAAATCTCACTGCTTATCAACTTCCATTTTTCAATCAACTTTGTGTATCTAGTAATTTTGTGTGTGTGTGTGTATATATATATATATATATATATATATATATATATATATATATTTGGGAGCATTTCTTTGGAACTTACATCGATACTTCTGGGTCTCCTAAAGCTACCATTTTCTAGACTTGGTGGAGAGTTGGCTAATCTAAGAAACTCTTGTATGCATCTCAGACAGTCAGCTACCTGGATAGCACCTCTGATGTGTAGTGCACACCTGAGCCATTCACCTTACAGTTCTCTAACCTATGGCGCTGGTCTAGGACGTTACAGCCTAGCTTGTCACAGAACCGTCACAGTCTCTGGTTCCATCTTTCCAGTCAGCTCAAAACCAGGGAGCCACGACCTGTTTCTGGGACAGTGCTGAAAATTGTTACGTTCATTGAAATTCCAGGAAGAAACCTGGTATTCTCAACTTTCTCTGTCGGCTGGTGGAACGATTCAGGTATGACCTCGGAGCCCAGACGACAGGCATCATCGCTGCCAATGTGCACCACAATCTGCAGTTGGTTACATCTTGTTCACTAAATAGCTGCAGAAACAACCGCTTCAACATGTTGACATGTTGAACGAGTCTGCCGCCGCCACCCCCCCTGCTGCCCCCGGAATATACACACATGGTGTTCCTTCCCATCCCTTACCATCATGTCCTGAAGAGGTAACATTATTCGCTAAACATTTCAATTGCTGATGATTAAGAGGTCCCTATCCGTTTGTGTTTGCCTCTTGATATGGGACACAGCATGTCTCCCAACAGATGAAATGAGTCTCACTGGCTCAGTTTCAGTTTGAAACAGCACCTCAGACGTTTTAGTCAGGAGGGTAGGTATGACCTCCTGAGTACTTCCTGGTCCCTACTTCTCATATACAGAACGCCTAAACCTGCCACGGACATTCCACTCACAGTTAAGTGGATGAGCAGTGACTGATCCTCTATTTCCTGCAGAAGAGACAGTATCCACAGGAGAGGGTAGTACTTGAGGTATCTGTGGTATATCTGGTACAGGACTTGCAGCAACTGTCCCAGCACATTCATCTGCAGCAGACACCAATCACTTGGAGGTATTCTGGGTGATTTCCAGTTGATTTGGAACAACAACTATCTCATCCCATGCCCAAGAACACCACAGTGGGGCTGCATTGTGCCTGATGCATTGTTGTACAGATGAGTAAGCAAATCACTTTAACCCATTCAGAGCAGAATTTTTTCTGGAGGATGGAAAATTTTTCTTTATGTGGTAATGCTCATAGATGATTTTAATGATTTTAGATGCAAGATTTATACAAAAATATGTACCCATTTTCAAAACAAACTTTGTACACTTGGCTTCATTTTATGGGCTAAAAGAGCTAATTACAAAATATTCTCTATTGGAATAAATAGTAAAATGTGATTCAATAATTACCATGGAAAATAATAATAACAGTATTCAATTATACAGTGGAATATAGCGAACCAACCACATCCGTCTATTGTTATGGTCACGAGTTGCTGCGCACTGCTACATTCACTTGCTGGTATTTCCTTAGTGATGCCCATCAGTTGGCAGCATTTGCGAATGATGAAAAGGTTGAACATTCTCAAATGTACATCTTGGGTTTCCATTGGGAAAAAATACTTGTGTTGCAGCTAGACACAATAAAAGTTAATGTACACAATTGTAGCGTGAGAGTCTGGATTCTCTTCGAACTTATGTGTCCAGTATGTTACAAATATTACCATATTACCAGTAGCCTTTTATATTATAACTGAAGCAGTTAAGAGCCAAAACAAGAAGTCTCTTGCAAAAAAAAAAAAAAAAAAAAAAAAAAAACTGCGTAGAAGGGCGCTGCAGTCATCAGTCCCCTAGACTTAGAACTATTTAAACCTAACTAACCTAAGGACATTACACACATCCTTGCCCGAGGCAGGATTCGAACCTGCGACTGTAGCGTTCGCGCGGTTCCAGACTGAAGCACCTAGAATCGCTCGGCCACACCGGCCGGCTATGTGTGACCCCCGCGCCCCGCCCCCCCCCCCCCAAAAAAAAAAAAAAAAAAAAAAAAAAAACAAAAAAAAAAAAAAAACACTGACTGTCCCGACCACCACACATTTATGTTACCATAGTTATTTGGTGGCACCTGAAGATGAAGCTTTGTGCTTCGAATCCGATCGTGGAATAAATTAAGAAATTAGCGATAACTGAAGAGGATTTTTATTCTATAAATGTTTAGCAACATTTGAAATTGTTACTAACTGGCAGGGCTTTAAGACGGCCCGTTTTCGTGACGACGACTGTAGTGAGCGTGGCACATCTTCTCGTTTACAGACTTGGCGTTCATGCGTGCGGGCGGCAACAGGAAGGGCGCGTTCACGCGGTCGCGCCAGCCCAAGGCCGCTGCGCACCACCTGCGTGGCCGCTACTGGCGCCTGGCGCAGCAGCTGGACGGCGCCCAGCCGCCTGAAGACGTCGACCCGTACCTGGCCGCCGCTGCACCCCGCGACGAACTCTGAACGCACCCGCGCTGTAAACTCCAAATAAACAACTAAACCCGGAACACTACTCTTGTTCTTAATGTCCTTCTGAAATGGAATATACGAGGGGCGCTCAATATGTAATGCAACACTTTTTTTCTGAAAGTAGCTTGGTTTTATTCAGCATTGCAGTATACCATATTATTCCCCACTCATTTGGCTACAAAACCCTATTTCTCAACGTAAGTCCCGTTCAATGGGACGGCCTGACGCCATGTTACTGGGTGGGCATATGTCCGCATGGTACCGCTCTGCTAGGCTACATCACAGGCAACGTCTTGCTGCACCAATAACCCCCCCCCCTCCCCTCCTCCATCATCCACGTACTGCTTCCCGTGTAGTGTATCCCTCATTGGGCCACGCAGATGTAAGTTGGAAGCTGCGAGATCCAGGCTGTAGGGTGGATGAGGAAGAACAGTCTAATGAAGTTTTGTGAGCTCCTCAGGTGCGCAGACTTGTGTGAGGCCTTGCGTTGTCATAGAGAAGGAGAAGGTCGTTTGCATTTTTGTGCCGATGAACACATTGGCTGGCTGTTGTGGCCGAGCGGTTCTAGGCGCTTCAGTCCGAAATCACATGGCTGCTACGTTCGCAGGTTCAAATCCTGCCTCGAGCATGGATGTGTGTGATGTCCTTAGATTAGTTAGGTTTAAGTATTCTAAGTCTAGGGAACTGATGACCTCAGATGTTAAGTCCCATAGTGCTCAGAGCCATTTGAACCATTTTTGAACACATTGAAGTCGTTTCTTCAATTTCCCGATGGTAGCACAAAATGGTTCAAATGGTTCTGAGCACTATGGGACTTATCTTCCGAGGTCATCAGTCCCGTAGAACTTAGAACTACTTAAACGTAACTAACCTAAGGACATCACACACATCCATGCCCGAGGCAGGATTCGAACCTGCGACCGTAGCGGTGTCGCGGTTCCAGATTGTAGCGCCTAGAATCGCTCGGCCACACCGGCCGGCGATGGTAGCACAATGCACTTCAGAGTGGGCTGTTGCACCATGAGGGAAGGCATCAAACACAATAACCCCTTCAGAATCCCAGAAGACCATCGGCTTGACTTTACCGGCTAAGTGGGCAGTTTTGAAGTTTTTCTTAGGAGGAGAGATGGTGTGGCGCCACTCCATGTATTGATCCTTTGTTTCCGGTTAAAAGTGATGAACCCAAATTTCATCGCCTATGACGACATTCGACAAAAATTGTCACGATCAGCCCCGTAGCTCGCAAGCAATTCCGCGAAGATGCTCCTTCGTTGCTCGTTACGGCGGCGATGAGACCAGCTGAAGGACGAGTATGTCAGGACCACCAACAGAAACGTCCAGTTGTGCAGTGAGATGTTTGATTGTGATCTGTCGATCAGTTCGAATGAGGGTGTCCACACGTTCCAACATTGCAGAGTCACAACCGTGTGTGGCCGGCTGGCACGCGGGAAATCGAACAGATTTATGCGACCTTGTTGCGATGTGAGAAACGCCACACCCAACGACTCAGCGTGCTTTTCTTCACGGTCAAGTCCCTGTAGACTATCCGCAAGCGCCTATGACTGCGATGCTCCGGTCTTCCGCCAAAAGAAACTCAATGACAGCGGTCTGCTTGGACGGACCTCCACTGCAGACACCATTTCAAAGTCTATACATAGCGCCGTCGCCTATCGGAACTGTGACACTATAGGGGCTGAAGTGAGAATATTGCATGATGTCCCTCAACAAATTCCGTATGTTTTCAACTGAAAGTCGCCGAGAAAAAAATATGTTGCATTACTTAGTGAACGCTCCTCGTACATAAACGCGTTAATACACTACGAAATACAGAAGTTAATAACTAATACCTAACCGAGGCAAGAAACACATCCAAAAGAAATTTACATAACCTGCTGGACGGAAAACCAGTTCCCGGTGTTCCTGTAGAGCAACTGCGTTCTTCTGGGAAAGGCCACATGTCCCACCACGAGCACTGTTTGCCTTTCAGTTTACAGGCAGAATACACCGTAGTTGTTGTAGTGTTTTCATCCGTGGCTCACTTCTATAAGGGTTTTATATATGTCGTTATACTGCAGTTTAAGAACAAAATATCATGCTGAATGAGCCGTAAGGTGATACCAGAATGTCATAGGTCGTTCAGTGCTGCGATCTGCAGCAAAAACTAAACTCTTTTACAGTTACTGTACCGCACATACTGGTCGTCAAACGTTAACACAAATTGCGTCCGCCAAAAAATTACAGTCCACAATAAGATAGGCGGAAGAGAAGCGACTGAAACTTGAAGTTCCAGACGTTCAACATCCACCGCAGCGTGCAATCAGAGACTGATGAAAATAATGTGAGCAAGTTCTGAGCGTACCTCGAGACATGGGCGACGGTAGCAATGGTGTTCAGAGGCAATATATGGGAGTATATCACCGGCACTCGAGCACGGCTGACTGTGTCCTGTGACAGCAGAGTAGGCGAGGCAGGTAGGCTCCAGCGGGGCGAAGCGATGTCATAAGCAGAGTTCAGAGGCAGTGGCGGTGAGAACACTGTGGCGTAAGGGGCACTCACTCGTTAAACTGTCAGTATGTGTATTGACCGTATGGTGGCGTGTGTTGACGTGTTGTCAGTGCTAGAAATATTGACGAGCAGTACTGATGGCCCTCATTATACTCTTAGTATTGTCAATACATAGTGAATATGAGAGGTCAAATATTGACGGTTTGACAAGTGACCGATGTTCGTGAACCAGGCACTCGGCATTAGTGTACGCTGCTTATGTTTTCAATTCGCCTTTGTGCATGTTATACCTGAGATTCAATTTTCCAGTTATTTTTATAACACAAAACAGATTTAACGAGCCTACACCAATTTAGCGATGGCTAGAGGACAAATGTAAGGATGTAGAGGCTTATCTCACTAGGGGACTGCCTACAGGAAAAATAAAGAGACCTTTGGAGATAAGAGAACCACTTGTATGAATATCAAGAGCTCAGATGGAAACCCAGTTCTAAGCAAAGAAGGCAAAGCAGAAAGGTGGGAGGAGTATGTAGAGGGTCTATACAAGGGCGATGTACTTGAGGACAATATTATGGAAATGGAAGAGGATGTAGATGAAGATGAAATGGGAGATACGATACTGCGTGAAGAGTTTGACAGAGCACTGAAAGACCTGAGTCGAAACAAGGCCCCGGGAGTAGACAACATTCCATTAGAACTACTGACGGCCTTGGGAGAGCCAGTCCTGACAAAACTCTACCATCTGGTGAGCAAGATGTAGAGAAAAGCGAAATACCCTCAGACTTCAAGAAGAATATAATAATTCCAATCCCAAAGAAAGTAGGTGTTGACAGATGTGAAAATTACCGAACTATCAGTTTAATAAGTCACGGCTGCAAAATTCTAACGCGAATTCATTACAGACGAATGGAAAAACTAGTAGAAGCCGACCTCGGGGAAGATCAGTTTGGATTCCGTAGAAATATCGGAACACGTGAGGCAATACTGACCCTACGACTTATCTTAGAAGCTAGATTAGGGAAAGCCAAATCTACGTTTCTAGCATTTGTAGACTTAGAGAAAGCTTTTGACAATGTTGACTGGAATACTCTCTTTCAAATTCTGAAGGTGGCAGGGGTAAAATACAGGGAGCGAAAGGCTATTTACAATTTGTACAGAAACCAGATGGCAGTTATAAGAGTCGAGGGACATGAAAGGGAAGCAGTGGTTGGGAAGGGAGTAAGACAGGGTTGTAGCCTCTCCCCGATGTTGTTCAATCTGTATATTGAGCAAGCAGTAAAGGAAAAAAAAAGAAAAATTCGGGGTAGGTATTAAAATTCATGGAGAAGAAATAACAACTTTGAGGTTCGCCGATGACATTGTAATTCTGTCAGAGACAGCAAAGGACTTGGAAGAGCAGTTGAATGGAATGGACAGTGTCTTGAAAGGAGGATATAAGATGAACATCAACAAAAGCAAAACAAGGATAATGAAGTGTAGTCTAAGTCGGGTGACGCTGAGGGAATTAGATTAGGAAATGAGGCACTTAAAGTAGTAAAGGAGTTTTGCTATTTGGGGAGCAAAATAACTGATGATGGTCGAAGTAGAGAGGATATAAAATGTAGGCTGGCAATGGCAAGGAAAGCGTTTCTGAAGAAGAGAAATTTGTTAACATCCAGTATTGATTTAAGTGTCAGGAAGTCGTTTCTGAAAGTATTTGTATGGAGTGTAGCCATGTATGGAAGTGAAACGTGGGCGATAAATATTTTGGACAAGAAGAGAATAGAATCTTTCGAAATGTGGTGCTACAGAAGAATGCTGAAGATTAGATGGGTAAATCACATAACTAATGAGGAAGTGGTGAATAGGATTGGTGAGAAGTTTGTGGTACAACTTGACTAGAAGAAGGGATCGGTTGGTAGGATATGTTCTGAGGCATCAAGGGATCACCAGTTTAGTATTGGTGGGCAGTGTGGAGGGTAAAAATTGTAGAGAGAGACCAAGAGCCGAATACATTAAGCAGATTCAGAAGGATGTAGGTTGCAGTAGGTGCTGGGAGGTGACGAAGCTTACGCATGATAAAGTAGCATGGAGAGCTGCATCAAACCAGTCTCAGGACTGAAGACAACAACAACAACAACAACAACAACAACCACTTTAGCATGGTAAAAGGTGGATTCTCTATGAACCTGTTAACTTTATTAATTGGAAAATATGGTACGGTATACGTTGTTGAATTACGTAGCAGCTTAAAAAAACGCTTCCACTTCGAAAAATATATCACTTATCTACAATGACTAGTAATATACCTCGGAAATGCATCTCCGTTTCGCCAAATTGTCACAAAACTTAAAAAAAAAATGTTGAACATGTCATGATATTGCCGTACTTAATTTCAAACATTCTGTCGCCAGAAATCTCGAAGTTACTCCTGACATCTCGCCAACAGAGACTCATCCCTCATTAACATGCTTCCTTCTCTGTTTTTTGCGTTTTCCGAGATGGCTGGTATGGTTCCTTAATCAAGGACACGGCCGAACACCTATCCTACCCTTATGGGATACCTGTCTTATCCCCACAAAGCACGTAATGTACGCTGTGTGTTTTATTTTTAGAGTTACTGATTTGCATCTCACTACCTTGACAAATCGTATATCACTGTGAGATGATCCTCGACTGAATGAAGATAAATAAATAAAACGGATCGAAATTAATAATTTTTTGTACTATGCAGGACCGATTAGAATGTTATGAATTCTTCCGGAAAAGCGAATTTGATTTCAGTCAGTAAATTAAAATGCCAAAAGTAGTTTCACTTTTTCAGTCATTCTATGACCAATTTCGCCTCTTTCGTTGTTTTCTATTGTTACAGCTAACATAATTGGGGAACACGCTTTATTTTGGGTGTTCAGCATCTTAACCTTGTAAACTCCCGACGACAATTGACAAAACTGACAAGAATATTGATGACGTGTGGGTTTCTTCAATATACTGAAAATTTGAGAAACTAATATTATTAAGAATTAATGAACATGTGCAGGTTCCTTTAGTGTAGGTGGTGACTTCCTGTTCGAGTTTGTAAAGTAATTTTTCCTTACTGGCAGAATAAAATTTGGGAATAGATCTGGACTTGATAAAAACATATGCAATGCATTTGAGAATGGTTTGTCACTGGAAAAGTACATCACAAGTGCAATGGCACGATGCAGCTATCAACGTAACATACATCGCACAGAAGTTGAATTCTTGTATTTAACTTCGCTAAATTACTTTCTGTCATAGCATTGCCATCGCGTGATTTATCAGATAGTGATGGCTGTTGTACTTCCTCATTGATTAAAAGCATTTTTGACCGTGGGCATACTGCATTAGTTTTCACGTAAAAATGTGGTGATAAGTATCAGTCTGGACTTCAAGAAAAGATCTGCAGGTTCGACTTTGTATGTACGCAGTATTTAAACGACACGACACGATATAGCATTCGGTCGTTGTGCTCTCGAACAATGAATGCGCAATCCTGATACATTTTCATCTGAAACATAAAGAAATTGACATAAAAAATTAATGTGGCTAACGAAGGGATACTACAAATGATTTGTAAACACCTTTTAATTATGAAGTTAACAGTTATTACTGAATAATAATTACAGATCACACAGAGAAGTGAAGATGGGAACTCGAAGACCACGCTTCCTTGCTTTTGTTTTAAAAAATGAATGACAATTAGATATAGCCTTTGTTGGGGTTCGCTAAACACAATATGTGAATTAAATATAGCTAATACGTAAGTAAGTAACCGACCATGAAATTTATGAAAACAGGATGGCACGCCATAGCGTAACAAAAGGGAATGCATTCATGTTTTGCGGCGAAAAGCATAATCGGCTTCATCGGTCGTCATTGGCTACTGACAACAGGCGGCCGGCTTGCGTGGCTGTCGGTCGGGACGCGTCGCTACCACCGTTTGTGGCCGCGAATCCTATCACGTCCATGGTCTCGGTTGTCCATGTGTCTTCGTCCATCAATGGCAAAATATGAGATTCAGGATTTTTTCTGAGTATTTTGCTATGAGCTAGCTTTGGAATTTGTTTTATTTCGTACCCCAATTGATTTTTTCTTTACTTGTACTGCGAAACCTTGCTTCTTCCCAAAGTTCATGATACCCTATAGGTTTTGATGAGTGAGTTTGCGACTGTCAAAATATATGACAAACGACTGAACCTTTTGAGTGCTTTGACTTAGAAATTAAAAATTTTTACACCGCCAACGGCCCATGGACCTCAGTATGTGACATAAATTTGAACTTGATGCGTAAATTTGTTCCAGAGGAAAGAGGGTCTTAACACGTAGATAGACAAACAAAGATAAAAAAATGACAAGTATTTTTTAGTGTTATATAATTACAAATTATCAATTTTCGGAATTTTTCCTTTACTTGTACTGTGAACCTTCGCTTATTTCCAAATTGCAAACTAGGATATAAATAGCCGTATCTTTAGAGTCCATTGACTTAGAAGCTTAAGTTTCTAACCCGTCAAGGATCCATAGACACTTTTGTATGTGACATAAATTTGAACCTGATGCGCCAAATTGCTTCAGAGAAAAAGAATGTTAACAGATGGACAGACAAACAGACAGATGGATAAAAACTATAAAGCTATTTTTTCTTATTATATAATTACAAATTACAATTTTAGAGGTTTTCATTTACTTGCACAGCGAAACGTTTCTGTTGTGACTGACAATTCGCAATTTTTCACAAACGCAAATTTTATTGAGGTAAGTTCACAAGGTTAATGACTGAACAACAAACGAAAAGGTAACAATAACAATGCTAGTAAAAGTCTCCTTATTTAGGCACACCGAAGGTCGGCATCCGGAGTAAACTGAACTTCGGGGCTGGTTCTATCGCCTAAATAGCTGTCTCCAGCCAATCAGATTTTGGTGTAGTGATACTTCCTGCATGCCGTGGCTCCAGCTCCCCCTGCAGGAAGTAGTGCTTGGAACGTCTGTTCCCATTATCTGGTATGTAAATAGCCGGTGTTTACCATAGTGCTTTTGGTACGCCTTGGACATAGACAACGCCGTCCTCTGTGGTGTAATTTGGGTTGCTGGCCCTCAGGGGCTACCTTGGCTCCGGCGTAACACTTTCTTATTGCCAAATTTCCTGATGTTAGATCAATGGGAAACACCCTATAGGTTTTGAAGAGTGTGTATCAAAATATGTGACATAAATGGCCGTATCTTTAGACTGAAGTAGCTTATGTGCCAAAATTTTTACACCTGTGGCAGTACTTGCTAACGCCCACAATGACATCGAGCACCAGCGTGCTACTGTCCCTTCTTCGCCAGTTTACTTCTTGTGATCTTTACGTCACCCCTGCTCAGCTGAATGGTGCCACACACGGTCGACACTCCCCCGCCCAGTTCTCCTCACTACATTTCCACATCGTAGCCCACAATGGGGTAGGTGCATGGACACACGCCCCTTTCTTTTATGCACTATACCAGACCAAGCTGGGCATTCTCCCAACTCTACTGTTCCTCCTCTTAGCTTCCACCTTCCTTTCAAGCGCATGTGCCCTGTAGTGGAGCCAGGGGCACTGTGACCAGGTCTCGCATGTTTACCCCTACCCACTCTGCCCCCATGCTCCAGCTGCCAAGCAGGTGGATACCTGCAAATCTTATCATATCCCCATCCCTTCTTCTCTCTTTGTCTAAGGCGTCACATTTCTTAGCTTACTTTCTTTTTCTCTACATAGCTCCCACACCTCATTAATAAAGACTTTTGGATGCCTTGCTTGAATGTAGCTGGTTCCACTGGGAGGACAGACTTTACATTGTATTTATACTTGTACGAATAAAGAAGTTTTATTTAATTTGCTTCCTGACCAAAAAACGTCAATAGAGCAGTTGCCTGTGAAAGGTAAAGGTACAGATTTTGAGTCTTGATCTACCACACAGTTTTAATCTGCCAGGAAGTTTTTATTTGGAAATTGTATACGCTGGGAGAAACTTATGTCAAAAAAGAAAAGCACCCTCATTCTGCAACTGCCTTATCAAAGAGGGCAGAGCACCGGGCAGAGGTTCAGGGCTCTCTCTTGCTCCTTGAGTGGGAAGCGTCCCCTAAAAGACAGAAGTATCAGCAATGATCCACGGCATGGGAATGCAGAAAGCAATGGGAAATACGGCATTGAAGACACACAGTGTGTATTCACATGACGTATGGCCTGTAATTGAAAAAGTGTCATGATGATGATCTCTCAATTTGCAAAAGAGTCCAGACTAGTCCCCTATTCGGATTTCTGGGAGGGAACTGCCAGGGGGGAGGCGACCATGAAAGGATAATGTTCTACGATTCGAAGCGCGGGTTGTCAGATGTTTGAAGATGGTACAGATGCTAGAAAATCTGAAAAGGGAAATGCTAATGCTAAGGCTCACTATAGATGTAGTAGAAGTCAGTGAAGTAAAATAGAAAGAAGACAAGGATTTCTGGTCGGACGGGTAAAGGGTAATATCAACGACAGCGGAAAATGGTATAACAGCAGTAGTATTAACTATGAGTAGGGACGTCCGGCAGAGAGTGAGTTACTGTGACCAGTGATAGAGCTGTTCTCATTAGAATCGACAGCAAATCAATACTGACAACAGTAGATCAGGTGTACATGCCGATGTCGGAAGCAGAAGATGGAGAGATAGAAAGGATATTGAACGGTTAATACAGTCTGCAAAGAGAGATGGAAACCTAAAAGTCTTGGTGGACTGGAATGCTGTTGTAGGGGAAGGAGCAGAAGAAAAAGTTAAGGGAGAATACGGGCTTGGTAGTGGGAAAGAGAAGGAGGAAGACTAATTGGAGTTCCACAATAAATTTCAGTTATTGCGAATACTCTGTTCAAGAATCACAAGAGGAGAACGTATATCTGGAAATGGCCAGAAGATATGGGAAGATTTCAGTTAGACGACACCATGGTCAGCTAGAGATTCCTAAATCAGAGACTGGCTTGTGAGGTGTACCCAGGAGCCAATACAGACTCAGGTCATAGTTATGATGAAGAGTGGGCTGAAGTGTAACAGAATAGACAAGAAGAAACAGTGTGCAAGGAAGTGGGATATGAAAATATTGAGGAATGGATAGATACATTTGAAGTTCTTTGGGGTCATAGATTCTGCGATAATGCATAGGTCATTAGGCAGTTCAGCTGACGAGGAATGGACATCTCTAGAAACGTAAGTACAAAGACGATTACTGCGAAGAGACCATGGGTAACAGAAGAAATACTCCAGCTGCTCGACGAAAAAAGAAAGTACAAAAATGTTCAAGAAAATTTAGGAATACAGAGATACAAGTCAGTTATACTATGTGATGAAAAGTATGCGGAGACTCCGAAAAACATACGTTTTTCATATTAGGTTCATTGTGCTGCTACCTACTGCCAGGTTCTGCATATCAGCGACCTTAGTAGTCATTAGACATCGTGAGAGAGCATAAGGGGGCGCTCCGTGGAACTCACGGACTTCGAACGTGGTCAAGTGTTTGGGTGTCACTTGTGTCATACGTCTGTTCGCGAGATTTCCACACTCTTAAACATCCCTAGGCCCACTGTTTCCGATGTGATAGTGGAGTGGAAACGTGGAGGGACACGTACAGCACAAAAGCGTACAGGCCGACCTCGTCTCTTGACTGACAGAGACAGCCGACAGTTGAAGAGGGTCGTAATTTGTAATAAGCAGACATCTATCCAGACCATCACACAAAAATTACAAACAGCATCAGGATCCACTACAAGTACTACGACAATTAGGCGGGAGATGAGAAGACATGGATTTCATGGTCGAGCCACACATCACGCCGGTGAATGCCAAACAACGCCTCGCTTGGTGTAAGGAGTGTAAACATTGGACGACTGAATAGTGGAAAAACGTTTTGTGGAGTGATGAACCACGGTACACAATGTGGCGATCTGATGGCAGCGTGTGGGTATGGCGAATGGCGGTGAACGTCATCTGCCAGTGTGTGTAGTGCCAACAGTAAAATTCGGAGGCGGTGGTGTGGCCGTGTTTTTCATGGAGGGGGCTTGCAACCCTTGTTGTTTTGCTTGGAAATATTACAGTCCAGGCTTACATTGATGTTTTAAGCACCTTCTTGCTTCCCACGGTTGAAGAGCAATTCGACGATGGCGACTGCATCTTCAAACACGATCGAGCACCTGTTCATAATGCACGGCGTGTGGCGGAGTGGTTACACGATAATAACATCCCTGGAATGGACTGGCCTGCACAGAGTCCTGAGATGGATCCTATAGAACATCTTTGGGATGTTTTGGATCGCCGACTTCGTGCCAGGGCACACGGACCGACATCGATACCTCTCCCCAGTGCAGCCCTCAGTGAAGAATGCGCTGCCATTCCCCAAGAAACCTTCCAACACCTGATTGAACGTGTGCCTGCGAGAGTGGAAGCTGTCATGAAGGCTAAGAGTGGGCCAACACCATACTGAATTCCAGCATTACCGATGGAGGGCACCACGAACTTGTAAGTAATTTTCAGCCTGGTGTCCGGATAGTTTTGATCACATAGTGTGGGAACGAAGTAAATAGGAAGTGCGGGGAAGGTAAGGCGAAACAGGTGCTTGAAAAATGTGAAGAAATCAAAACAATAATGACTGTCGGAAGTACTGACGCAGCGTATAGGAAAGTCAAAACAACTTTCGGTGTAATTAAAAGCATGGATGGTAACATTAAGACTGCAGTTGGAATTCCGCTGTTAAAAGCAGAGGAGAGAGTGGGTAGCTGGGTAGAGTACACTGAATGGATCTATGGGATGGAGGACTTGCCTGATGTGACAGAAGAAGAAACAGGAGTCGATAGGGAAGGGATAAGGAATCCAATTGTAACGTTATGGTTACATGGGCGAGTTAGTCATCCACCTAGGCCTGGTATTGAGGAGAGATGAATTTGTTGCTCGTCTGAATGCTAGCCGGCCGAGGTCACAGGGCGCGTCGCGGTCAGGCTGGCTAGTTGACGGTTTCTGGCCATCCAGGCGTAGAGATGAGCTGTGTCACTGAAACGGGTACACTCCAGTGCTAGGAATTTGGACAACTGTCACTCGCATGGCCTTCGTGCAACTGATAATGCTCCAGAAAATGGCGGAGTCTGAGACAATCATAAGGATGGCTAAAGCTACAGCTCTCTGAACTTTGACAATAAGCCACAGTTACATATTAAAGCGAATCTGAATCCATCTGCAGTCTCATATAAATGGGGCACAGTCAATGACACAACCACGTTTCGGTATCTTTAAAGTGGATAGTAGCCATTGCCAGTCTACATTTTATATCCTCTGCACTTCGACCATCATCAGTTATTTTGCTCCCCAAATAGCAAAACTCCTTTACTACTTTAAGTGTCTCATTTCCTAATCTAATTCCCTCAGCATCACACGACTTAATTCGACTACATTCCATTATCCTCGTTTTGCTTTTGTTGGTGTTCATCTTATATCCTCCTTTCAAGACACTATCCATTCCGTTCAACTGCTCTTGTAAGTCCTTTGCTGTCTCTGAGAGACTTACAATGTCATCGGCGAATCTCAAAGTTTTTATTTTTTCTCCATGGATTTTAATTCCTAATCCAAATTTTTCTTTTGTTTCCTTTACTGCTTGCTCAATATACAGATTGAATAACATCGGAGAGAGGCTACAACCCTGTCTCACTCCCTTCCCAACCACTGCTTCCCTTTCATACCCCTCGACTCTTATAACTGCCATCTGGTTTCTGTACAAATTGTAAATAGCCTTTCGCTCCGTGTATTTTACCCCTGCCACCTTCAGAATTTGAAAGAGAGTATTCCAGTCAACATTGTCAAAAGCTTTCTCTAAGTCTACAAATGCTAGAAACGTAGGTTTGGCTTTCCTTAAGCTAGCTTCTAAGATAAGTCGTAGGGTCAGGATTGCCTCACGTGTTCCGATATTTCTACGGAATCCAAACTGATCTTCCCCCAGGTCGGCTTCTACTAGTTTTTCCATTCGTCTGTAAAGAATTTGCGTAAGTATTTTGCAGCCGTGACTTATTAAATTGATACTTCGGTAATTTTCACATCTGTCAACACCTGATTTCTTTGGGATTGGAATTATTATATTCTTCTTGAAGTCTGAGGGTATTTCGCCTTGCTCATACATCTTGCTCACCAGATGGTAGAGTTTTGTCAGGACTGGCTCTCCCAAGGTTGTCAGTAGTTCTAATGGAATGTTGTCTATTCCCGGGGCCTTGCTTCGACTCAGGTCTTTCAGTGCTCTGTCGAACCCTTCACGCAGTATCATTTCTCCCATTTCATCTTCATCTACATCCTCTTCCATTTCCATAATATTGTCCTCAAGTACATCGCCCTTGTATAGACCCTCTATAAACTCCTTCCTCCTTTCTGCTTTCCCTTCTTTGCTAGAACTGGGTTTCCATCTGAGCTCTTGATATTCATACAAGTGGTTCTCTTTTCTCCAAAGCTTTCTTTAATTTTCCTGACCCCTAGCGAGATAAGCCTCTACATCCTTACATTTGTCCTCTAGCCATCGCTGCTTAGCCGTTTTGCACTTCCTGTCGATCTCATTTTTGCGACGTTCGTATTCCTTTTTGCCTGCTTCATTTACTGCATTTTTATATTTTCTCCTTTCATCAATGAAATCCAATATTTGTTCTGTTACCCAAGGATTTCTACTATCCCTCGTCTTTTTACCTAGTTGATCCTGTGCTGCCTTCACTACTTCATCCCTCAAAGCTACCCATTCTTCTTCTACTGTATTTCTTTCCCCCATTCCTGTCAATTGTTCCCTTATGCTCTCCCTGAAACTCTGTACAACCTCTGGTTTAGTCAGTTTATCCAGGTCCCATCTCCTTAAATTCCCAACTTTTTGCAGTTTCTTCAGTTTTAATCTACATTTCATAACCAATAGATTGTGGTCAGAGTCCACATCTGCCCCTGGAAATGTCTTACAATTTAAAACCTGGTTTCTAAATCTCTGTCTTACCATTATATAATCTATCTGAAACCTGTCAGTATCTCCAGGCTTCTTCCATGTATACAGCCTTCTTTTATGATTTTTGAACCAAGTGTTAGTTATGATTAAGTCATGCTCTGTGCAAAATTCTACCAGGCGGCTTCCTCTTTCATTTCTTACCCCCAATCCATATTCACCTACTACGTTTCCTTCTCTCAGTTTTCCTACTGACGAATTCCAGTCACCCATGACTATTAAATTTTCGTCTCCCTTCACTATCTGAATAATTTCTTTTATTTCATCATACATTTCTTCAATTTCTTCATCATCTGCAGAGCTAGTTGGCATATAAACTTGTATTACTGTGTTAGGCGTGGGCTTCGTATCTATCTTGGCCACAATAATGCGTTCACTATGCTGTTTGTAGTAGCTTACCCACGTTCCTATTTTCCTATTCATTATTAAACCTACTCCTGCATTACCTCTATTTGATTTTGTGTTTATAACCCTGTAGTCACCTGACCAGAAGTCTTGTTCCTCCTGCCACCGAACTTCACTAATTCCCACTATATCTAACTTCAACCTATCCATTTCCCTTTTTAAATTTTCTAACCTGCCCGATTAAGGGATCTGACATTCTACGCTCCGATCTTTAGATCGCCAATTTCTTTCTCCTGATAACGACATCCTCTTGAATAGTCCCCCCCCCCCCCCCCCCCCCCGGAGATCCGAGTGGGGGACTATTTTACCTCCGGAATATTTTACCGAAGAGGACGCCATCATCTTTTAACCATACATTTAAGCTGCATAGACATAGTATGAGTTACTATTCCTGGTATTGCATGTGTTAATTTGTGAATCATCATACTGAATGCTGAACTGTTTTGAGCTGGTGAATATTTCGCGTGTTGTGGTTGCTAAAGGACTTAGTCTTTGTATGTCTTTGATCACTATTTAGTCTGGGGAATTTCCTACCATTTTTTAAGGCTCTCAGCGTAATTTTGCTTCAGCTGATGAGGGTATAGCCTGTCTGTATTTTAAATGAATATTGTAGGACCACTTCCAGTTTATTTGAGATGTGCTTTCTCGAATAGCTACAGTAGAAGGTTCGAATCCTGCCTCGGGCATGGATGTGTGTGATGTCTTTAGGTTAGTTAGGTTTAAGTAGTTCTAAGTCTAGGGGACTGAAGACCTCAGATGTTAAGTCCAGTGCTTAGAGCCATCTGAACCATTTTTTTTCTCAACTAAACATTATTCAACATAATTCTCTGCCATCTACAGCAATTACAGACGTTAGGACAGACCCACTTTTATTAAATTATTCTTGACTGAAGGATCACAGCTACACGTTGTTATTTGCAGTGATTCAGCTGCAGGGAATGAAAGTAGATGTGCACGGCTCGACCCTTATGACAACATCAAGCTATTCTGCAAAAACAGAGGAGTCCATAGCCAAAGTACCTAAAGTACAAGTAAAGAGAGACCACTCAGCAGTAACCGTTAGGTACCATAGCACAGTATTAGACCCAGAATTTAAAAGAGCTTTCGAGGACTTATGATCAAATAAGGCAGAAGGGATAGATAATATTCCATTGGATTTACTATAATCTGGGGAAAGTGCCAACAAAACGACTATGCACGTTGGTATGTAGGTTGTATGAGACTGGCGCTAACATCATGCACGCAATTCCGAAGATAGCAATAGCCGACAAGTGCGAGAATTATCGCACAATCAGCTTACCAGTTTATGCATCCAAGTTATGGGCAACAATAATATCCAGAAGAGTGGAAAATGGGATCTAACAGATGACGATCAGTTTGGCTTTAGGAAAGGTAGGGGCACCAGAGAGACAGTTCCATCGTCGAGGTTAATAATGGAAGCAAGACTTAAGAGAAATAAAGAGATGTTCACAGGATTTGTCGACCTGGAAAAAGCTTTCGACAATATACAATGGTGCAAGATGTTTGAAATTCCGATAAAAGTAGGGGTTAACTATAGGAAAAGACGGGAAATATGTAACATGCACAAGAACCAGGAGGCAACCATAAGAGTGAGAGACCAAGAACGAGATGCTCGGATTAAAAAGGGTGTAGGACTGGGATGTAGTCTTTCGCCCCTACTGTTCAATCTGTACATCGAAAAAGCAATAACGTAAATAAAAGAAAGATTCAAATGCAGAATTAAAATTCAGGTTGAAGGGATATCAGTCATAATTTTCGCTGATGACATTGCTGTCCTCAATGAAAGTGAATAAAGAATTGAATGAAGTGAACAGCGTAATGAGTACAGAATGTGGATTAAAAATAAACTGAAAAAAAAACCGAATGTAACGACAAGTAGCAGAAATGAGAACAGCGTGATACTTCACACCAGAAATGGGTATAACGGTGTAGACAAAGTCAAGGAATCCTGCTATCTACACAGCAAAGTAACCCATGACGGACGGAGTAAGGAGGACATAAAAAGGAGACTAGCATTCGTACAAAGGGCATTCCTGACCAAGATAAGTCTAGCATTACCAAACATAGTTCTTAATTTGAGGAAGAAATTTCTGAGAATGTACGTCTGGAGCACAGCGTTGTATGGTAATGAAACATGGACTGTGGGGAAACCAGAAGAGAAGAGAATGGAAGCATTTGAGATGTGGTGCTACAGAATAATGTTGAGAATTAGGGGGACTGTTAGGGTAAGAAATGAGGAGTTCTTCCGCAGAATCGACGAGGAAAGGAATATAGGGAAAATACTGACAATAAAAAGGGATAGGATTATTGGACACCTGTTAAGATACCAGGGAATAACATCCATGGTATTAGAGGGAGATGCAGAGAGCTAAAACTGTAGTGGAAGGCGGAGATTGGAATACATCCAGCAAATAATTGAGGACGTGAGATGCAAGCGCTACTCTGAGACGAAGAGATTGGCACAGGAGAGGAATTCTCGGAGGGCCGCGTCAAACCAGTCAGAAGACTGATGACTCAAAAAAAGTGTTGTCTGTGTGTGAAATTTTTTAATCGATTTCAGATATTTTGTGAGATTATAATAGAGAAATTATGGTAAGTTTCAGGTTCTCCTCACGTGACTCAACCAGTATATATTGCTTCCTCCTACGCAAGTCTCGTGTAAAGACCCTGAAGATAAAAGTCAGAGAGAATCGATCTCACACTGAGTCTTACCAGCAATCGTTCACGCCGTGAAACTTATGCTACTGGAACAGGAAAAGTGGAAATACCAGTGATACACAAAGTACCTTCCGCTACATACCAGACAAGAAAGCGCGTTAGTATTGCATTATCAACCCGTTCTGCGCTATGTTCAAAGCTGGAAGTCTGTAGCTCATCGGGGAGTTAGTTTAAAGTGAATTATAACATTTTTACCGAACACACAAACAGGCTAGCAAGCAACTTAATGGAAATGCGTTTAACTACTAAGAGACGAGGAAGAGCTTGTATAATTAGATTCAATGATGTCATCGAGCGTCGGCGCTGTTTTCCTGCCGGATTCTTCGCATGTTCTGACTACTCACCTACTAGCCGTGGGGCCTGACTTCATTCTCCGAACAACCGATTTCCGCTTATGTGAATCGTGAAGGGATTAGCTGATGTGGCGGGAGAAACATTCTGGCGGACGCAGGCCTACTGGAAGGGAAAGTGCTATCGTGACAAAACGGCGGACTAGTTCTCAGAAGTAGAAAATAAACGTGCATCACAGGAATCCTCATCGGAGGTGTTGTGCACAGTCACATGCAATGACGGTATGGTCACCAAACGTCACAGTCGTTAAGAGGAAAACCATAATTGGCGATAATGATTGTTGTCCATAGCCAGTGCGTGTTGCGGTGTATGGGTCACTGTCTAAATTTACGCGGGTTGGAAGACGGAGACACACCCCACACTGAACAGAATTGAAATTCGTGACATATTTCACATGCAAAATGGAATGAAACAAGAAAGGCATGGTGGGCAACAGAAGTGATAAGCGTTTGATTAATGTGCATGTTTTTGGGAAACTGCAGTCTGGAAACGGGACTGCGTATTAAATGCTAGTTAAACCTGTACTAGTGGACTCAGAAATGTAAAGGCCAAACCCAGTAGGACTGCGCGAATCTTTCTTTTCTTTTCTCTTTTTTTTAAGAACTGACATTTCCTGCATAGATTGGTATTAAACACATTTAATAACGATGGCGATTTTGGTTACATATACCATATTATATGCATAACAAAACAGGTTGGCTGGTTGGTTTGGGGAAAGGGGACCAGACTACGAGATCATCGGTCTCATCGTATTAAGGAAGGATGGGGAAGGAAGTTGGCCGTGCTCTTTCAGAGGAACCATCCCGGCATTTGCCTGAAGCGATTTGGGGAAATCACGGAAAACCTAAATCAGGATGGCCGGACGCGGGAATGAAGCGTCGTCCTCCCGAATGCGAGTCCAGTGTGCTAACCACTGCGCTACTTCGCTCGGTCCATAACAAAACAGGCTTGACCATGGATTTGTCCTGCTCAGTCTGCCAAACTTCTTGACATAGTCGATGGAAGCTACGTAGCTGTGTGTGTCTCATTATCAAATTCTCTTCTTTCATTTATCAGTATCTTCAAAGTGAATATATTATCCATGGTTGTTCGCCAAAATCTAAATCCGCTGTGGTCTTCAGTTAAAATTGTTTCAGATATTTATCTTTACTCTAGAGTTAAAATGTTTTGCATGTGAAGCTGTTGAAACACTTGTTTTCTTACAATTATTGTAGTATTTTCCATCTTCTGCTTAAAAATCGAGTGCTTATGGGGGTAGGATGTCAAATGGGCCGTCTTGGAGCAGGAGAGGAACCACAGGACATTTTAATTTCCACTGTCTATACTTTTACTAATAAATTCATAAAACTTTGTCAGTATGACCAATAAGGATTCATGATTCACACTCATAGCACTGGAAGTTCAAGAAAGTGAATTTTTTTTACATGTGAAATTTCATCATGTTTTTCTCTTACTATTGGCTGCATTTGTTGCTATAAGTACACTTTTCTTCAGATGTGAGAGAGATTCTTAGAGGAATTTTGCACTGCATATAAACCATACTTACAAGTGTACGAAACTCAAGAATTTATTTAATTTACCCTTACATTCAACTTACATTTTAAACTTCATGTTTAGAAAAAACTCAAATTTTATAGTAAATTATCTCAATTTTTACCACAGTTTTAAGTAGAGTTGGAAAATTTTAGAATTTCATACATCTACAAGTATAGTTTGTATGATGTGCAAAATTCATGGAAGAATCTCTCCTACTTATGAAGAAAAGTGTATACTTATAGCAACAAATTCTGCTAATAGTATGTGAGAAAATGATGAAATTTCACGAGTAAAAAATTTATTTTGTTATGTTTTTGAACTTCCAGTGCTATGAGTGTGAATCCTGAACCCTTCCTGGTCATGCTGACAAAGTTTTATGAATGTATTTGTAAAATTGTGAACAGTGGAAATTAAAACATCCTTTGGTGCCTGTCGTGCTCCAAGTCGAACCGTTTGATGCCCTACCCCCTTAACTGTTGTTGATCAGATTTTCGGTTTCTCGCTTTCTCCCCGCGTAAATTTAAGAAGTATATAAGCCTTAGTTTAAAGATAATTCCGCCTTACGCAAATAACTCGCTGCTAATGACATCTATACCAGCTGACTATGTGTTTTCACCCTGGTCAGTATCACAAGAAAATAGAATTCCTCGACGTTTGATATGCTCCCCAAAAAAGTTGCACAATGAACCTAAATTCGTAATTACAAATGTTCAAATGTGTGTGAAATCTTATGGGACTTAACTGCTAAGGTCATCAGTCCCTAAGCTTACACACTACTTAACCTAAATTATTCTAAGGACAAACACACAGACCCATGCCTGAGGCAGGACTCGAACCTTGACCAGCCGCACAGTCCATGAGTGCAGCGTCTTTAGACCGCTCGGCTAATCCCGCGCGGCCTTGCAATTACCGCAGGGTACAAAATAAGTAAGAACTATATATAACTAACCAAGGAGGTAAAGAAGTTTGCAGTCTTTCCCGGTTTTTTTCAGTTCAGTAAAAATGACACGATTAAAAAGTGGACTTAGCAAAAACCAAAAAACAACAAAAGAATAAAACTAGATAAGGACCATCATATATATGAATGTTGACATGTGCTGAAGACCAGACTGCAATAGCCACTTCAGAAGAATTACAAAGAAAAACTTTTAAATTAAACCAAATTGATCAAAGTTATAATTTATAGATATCTCTAGAAAAGGCAAGTAAAGCATCCTGTGGTAAACAGCAGCTGTGATTAAAAATAGGGATAGAAAACGAAGTAATCGAGCAAGCAAATAATTTTAATTACCTTGTTTTCAATATCTTTTGATAACGATAAAAGTGTATATAATAAAACAGCAAAATGTAAGCAAAAATAACATCAAATGAAAAAAACATCTAAAGAAACACAACTGTAATTCTATAAAACACTAGCTGTCTCATTGCTACTTTACAGATCCGAGGCTTGGATAGCAAACAAGATAGTCGTAAAACGAAGAGTGGTCCGCCCCCGGGAGCTGAGTGGTCAGTGCGACAAAATGACAGTCCTAAGGGGCCAGGTTTGTTTCCCGGATGGGTCGGACGGAGATTTTCTCCACTCAGGGACTGGGTGTTGTGTTGTCCTAACCATCATCATTTCATCCCCATCGACGCGTAAGTTGCGGAAGTGGCGTCAAATCGAAAGACTTGCAGCTGGTGAACGGTCTTCCCGACGGGAGGCCCTAGTTACACAACGTTTTTTTTAATCATCGTAGAGTGTGATCAGAAATGAAATTTCTCAGGTCAGCTGAAGGATATAATCTAGAAGACAGACTAAGAAACGAAGATACTATAAGTGAGACAGAATATTTGAAATAACAGAAAAAAATCGACACGTGTAAGCAAGAAACAGAATGCAGAAAAGCGGGTATACTAAAAAGGTTTTGGAATTTATACACAAAAAGTTAAGTGACGTAGGTCGGAACAAGAAGTGATTAAGCTAAGAAGCTGGAGCCGGAACAGCTTCCTTGAACCTTAAACATGAATGTAGCTGATATGATGATGATGATGTGGGGCCGCTCACATGTTGCCTAAGTTGTTTCGAGACGCTGCGGAAGTTTCCCTCGGGAGTCCTTACACAGTCTCCAAATAGTCCTCATTCTCCTCATGGTATTTCCATATTTTTGGAGTCCTGAAGCAAGTCATTCATGACCGTCGATTTGCTTCGGACGAAGAGGTGCACTTCTGGGTACGATCATGATTCCGTAGGTAGCCGCAGACATTTTTTCCATAAATGCATTCACCGTCTTGTCTCAGTGGGAGAAACGTAAGTTTCGGCTATTACTTTTGAAATAATAAACTGTTTACTTATTTTTTCCATCTGTATTGTTTTTGTTCCGTTATAACATTCTGCGTGGTGTCTGTTTGTTCTATATCGTGTCTCCCTACTACTTTCGCGCAACGACGCTCTGAGCGTGTTTTTTAGGGAATTGACTAGTTTGAACCTGGGACCTGTTGCTGGTAAGGAGACGCCAGACCACACATGACATGTAGAATTCAGAAGAGTTCAGTGAGACTAGCGATGATATAACCAAATACTTAATGAATTCAGCGTCAGCTCCACGGCACTCCCTGTAAAAGAATCTTAATACTAACTAAATTTAGTGGAAGGGGTTCAAGGCTTTCCTATTTTTAGTTAGCTGGTAAAATAACGTCGAAAAAGCAGTTAGGTTTACGATTGGAAATTTTATTCTACTCACAAAACCTTGTTTATAAATTGCACTATTGATAAAAGGAAATGTTTTAATACAGGATGGTAAAAACCTACTGCGTTCAACAAAAGAAATGGCGTTCATCCGAAAAAATGGCGTTTTGCCATTCGTGCACCCAGTTTCATCGTTGAGTACACCATCGCAGGCGCTCCTGTCTATGATGCAGCGTCAAGGGTAACCGTAGCCATGGTCTCCGAGCTGATAGTCGATGCTGCTGCAAACGTCGTCGAAATGTTCGTGCAGATGGTTGTTGTCTTGAAAATGTCCTCATCTGTTGACTCATGGATCGAGACGTGGCTGCACGATCCGTTACAGCCATGCGGATAAGATGCCTGTCATCTCGACTGCTAGTGATATGAGGCCGTTGGCACCCAGCACGGCGTTCCGTATTATCCTCCTGAACCCACCGATTCCGTATTCTGCTAAGTCATTCGATCTCGACCAACGCGAGCAGCAATGTCGCGATACGATAAACCCAATCGCGATAGGCTACAATCGGACCTTTATCAAAGTCGGAAACGTGATCGTACGCATTTCACCTCCTTACACGAGGCATCACAACAACGTTTCACCAGGCAACGCCGGTCAGTTGCTGTTTGTGTATGAGAAAGCGGTTGGAAACTTTCCTCAAGTCAGCACGTTGTAGGTGTCGCCACCGGCGTCAATCCTGTGTGAATTCTCTGAAAAGCTAATCATTTGCATATCACAGCATGTTCTTCCTGTCGGTTAAATTTCGCGTCTGTAGCACGTCATCTTCGTGGTGTAGCAATTTTAATGGCCAGTAGTGTAACTCCAGGTATAGGTCCATTATGTCTAGCACGTATTCCGCTTGGTTGCAGGCTCTCAAGTTGCCTACTCTTAACCGACTCACGGCCATCACTGGCATCGAGACAGAACCAACTTTCATCAGAAATCACAACAGACCATCACTATGTCCTCCAGTGGGCTCTCGCTTGACACCACGAAAGCCGCAAATGGCGATAGTTTGGAGTAAGTGGAATGCACGCTACAGTGCGTCTGGTTCGGAGCTGTCAGTGAAGTAACCGATGGGTAGCAGTTCAATGTGTCACTATGGTGCCACATGCTGCTGAAATTGCTGCTGCAGATGCAGTACGATGCGCCAGAGCCGCACGCCGAACACGGTGGTCTTCCCTCTCGGTAGTGCCACGTGGCCGTCCAGAGCCCGGTTTTCTTGCGACCGTGCGTTCCTCTGACCACCACTGCCAGCAATCATGTACAGTGGCTACATTCCCGCCAACGCTTTCTGCAATATTGCAGAAGGGACATCCAGCTTCTCATAACCCTGTTACACACCCTCGTTCGAACTCAGTGAGTTCATGATAATATCATCATTGCAGCCTTAAAGGCATTTTTAACTAACGTCAACTCACCACATCCAATCTCAAAGAAACTTATCACGACAGTTACAGTGTGTATTAAAAGCAAATCTGATTTTCATCCTCATAGTGTCGCTACTCTTATGCGACTGGCGCAAAATTTGAATAAACATCTTCTTTCAGTTATAGAAACACGCCAACCAACTTTCGTTTATGTCGCACAATTCGTTCTTGATGCTGCGATTTTCTTGCGTCTTTTATGTACTCAAGCATCTGTCAAACAAGCCCCTTGTAAGCCACTTCTTTCGTGAATGAGTTGCATTTCTTTAACATTCTTGCTATTAATCTTTCTGGTACCTGTTTTTCCTGCTGTCTATTTTATGTGTTCTTTGCAGTTAAATTCGCTCTAGATAGTTACCCCTGGATATTTTACTGTGGTTACTGTTTTCAGCAATATGTCGTCAACAATGTAGCTGTACAGGAGTGGATTCTTTTTCTATGTACGCGCAATATATCACATTTATTTACTTTCATGGCAAACTACCAGAGCTTTGTATCCCATTCTGCAAATCGCTACTGTCTTCTGGCGTTGCTACTTATATATAGATAATCGCAACATCTGCAAACAGTCTTAAAGAGCTTCCGATGCGGTCTACTTGAACATTTATGTAGAATCTAAACAGTAACGGTCCTAGCACGTTTCTTTGCTGTACTCCAGAAATTACCTTTATGTCTGTCGATTTTATTTTATTAAGAGCGACGTTACCCCCCATGAACCATGGACCTTGCCGTTGGTGGGGAGGCTTGCGTGCCTCATCGATACAGATAGCCGTACCGTAGGTGCAACCACAACGGAGGGGTATCTGTTGAGAGGCCAGACAAACGTGTGGTTCCTGAAGAGGGGCAGCAGCCTTTTCAGTAGTTGCAAGGGCAACAGTCTGGATGATTGACTGATCTGGCCTTGTAACAATAACCATAACGGCCTTGCTGTGCTGGTACTGCGAACGGCTGAAAGCAAGGGGAAACTACAGCCGTAATTTTTCCTGAGGGCATGCAGCTTTACTGTATGATTACATGATGATGGCGTCCTCTTGGGTAAAATATTCCGGAGGTAAAATAGTCCCCCATTCGGATCTCCGGGCGGGGACTACTCAGGAGGACGTCGTTATCAGGAGAAAGAAAACTGGCGTTCTACGGATCGGAGCGTGGAATGTCAGATCCCTTAATCGGGCAGGTAGGTTAGAAAATTTAAAAAGGGAAATGGATAGGTTGAAGTTAGATATAGTGGGAATTAGTGAAGTTCGGTGGCAGGAGGAACAAGACTTCTGGTCAGGTGACTACAGGGTTATAAACACAAAATCAAATAGAGGTAATGCAGGAGTAGGTTTAATAATGAATAGGAAAATAGGAATGCGGGTAAGCTACTACAAACAGCATAGTGAACGCTTTATTGTGGCCAAGATAGACACGAAGCCCACACCTACTACAGTAGTACAAGTTTATATGCCAACTAGCTCTGCAGATGACGAAGAAATTGAAGAAATGTATGATGAAATAAAAGAAATTATTCAGATTGTGAAGGGAGACGAAAATTTAATAGTCATGGGTGACTGGAATTCGAGTGTAGGAAAAGGGAGAGAAGGAAACATAGTAGGTGAATATGGATTGGGGGACAGAAATGAAAGAGGAAGCCGCCTGGTCGAATTTTGCACAGAGCACAACATAATCATAACTAACACTTGGTTTAAGAATCATGAAAGAAGGTTGTATACGTGGAAGAACCCTGGAGATACTAAAAGGTATCAGATAGATTATATAATGGTAAGACAGAGATTTAGGAACCAGGTTTTAAATTGTAAGACATTTCCAGGGGCAGATGTGGACTCTGACCACAATCTATTGGTTATGACCTGTAGATTAAAACTGAAGAAACTGCAAAAAGGTGGGAATTTAAGGAAATGGGACCTGGATAAACTAAAAGAACCAGAGGTTGTACAGAGATTCAGGGAGAGCATAAGGGAGCAATTGACAGGAATGGGGGAAATAAATACAGTAGAAGAAGAATGGGTAGCTTTGAGGGATGAAGTAGTGAAGGCAGCAGAGGATCAAGTAGGTAAAAAGACGAGGGCTAGTAGAAATCCTTGGGTAACAGAAGAAATATTGAATTTAATTGATGAAAGAAGAAAATATAAAAATGCAGTAAGTGAAACAGGCAAAAAGGAATACAAACGTCTCAAAAATGAGATCGACAGGAAGTGCAAAATGGCTAAGCAGGGATGGCTAGAGGACAAATGTAAGGATGTAGAGGCCTATCTCACTAGGGGTAAGATAGATACCGCCTACAGGAAAATTAAAGAGACCTTTGGAGATAAGAGAACCACTTGTATGAATATCAAGAGCTCAGATGGAAACCCAGTTCTAAGCAAAGAAGGGAAAGCAGAAAGGTGGAAGGAGTATATAGAGGGTCTATACAAGGGCGATGTACTTGAGGACAATATTATGGAAATGGAGGAGGATGTAGATGAAGATGAAATGGGAGATACGATACTGCGTGAAGAGTTTGACAGAGCACTGAAAGACCTGAGTCGAAACAAGGCCACTGGAGTAGACAATATTCCATTGGAACTACTGACGGCCGTGGGAGAGCCAGTCCTGACAAAACTCTACCACCTGGTGAGCAAGATGTATGAAACAGGCGAAATACCCTCAGACTTCAAGAAGAATATAATAATTCCAATCCCAAAGAAAGCAGGTGTTGACAGATGTGAAAATTACCGAACTATCAGCTTAATAAGTCACAGCTGCAAAATACTAACACGAATTCTTTACAGACGAATGGAAAAACTAGTAGAAGCCAACCTCGGGGAAGATCAGTTTGGATTCCGTAGAAACACTGGAACACGTGAGGCAATACTGACCTTACGACTTATCTTAGAAGAAAGATTAAGGAAAGGCAAACCTACGTTTCTAGCATTTGTAGACTTAGAGAAAGCTTTTGACAATGTTGACTGGAATACTCTCTTTCAAATTCTAAAGGTGGCAGGGGTAAAATACAGGGAGCGAAAGGCTATTTACAATTTGTACAGAAACCAGATGGCAGTTATAAGAGTCGAGGGACATGAAAGGGAAGCAGTGGTTGGGAAGGGAGTAAGACAGGGTTGTAGCCTCTCCCCGATGTTGTTCAATCTGTATATTGAGCAAGCAGTAAAGGAAACAAAAGAAAAATTCGGGGTAGGTATTAAAATTCATGGAGAAGAAATAAAAACTTTGAGGTTCGCCGATGACATTGTAATTCTGTCAGAGACAGCAAAGGACTTGGAAGAGCAGTTGAATGGAATGGACAGTGTCTTGAAAGGAGGATATAAGATGAACATCAACAAAAGCAAAACAAGGATAATGGAATGTAGTCTAATTAAGTCCGGTGATGCTGAGGGAATTAGATTAGGAAATGAAACACTTAAAGTAGTAAAGGAGTTTTGCTATTTGGGGAGCAAAATAACTGATGATGGTCGAAGTAGAGAGGATATAAAATGTAGGCTGGCAATGGCCAGGAAAGCGTTTCTGAAGAAGAGAAATTTGTTAACATCCAGTATTGATTTAAGTGTCAGGAAGTCATTTCTGAAAGTATTCGTATGGAGTGTAGCCATGTATGGAAGTGAAACATGGACGATAAATAGTTTGGACAAGAAGAGAATAGAAGCTTTCGAAATGTGGTGCTACAGAAGAATGCTGAAGATTAGATGGGTAGATCACATAACTAATGAGGAGGTATTGAATAGGATTGGGGAGGAGAGAAGTTTGTGGCACAACTTGACCAGAAGAAGGGATCGGTTGGTAGGACATGTTCTGAGGCATCAAGGGATCACCAATTTAGTATTGGAGGGCAGCGTGGAGGGTAAAAATCGTAGAGGGAGACCAAGAGATGAATACACTAAGCAGATTCAGAAGGATGTAGGTTGCAGTAGGTACTGGGAGATGAAAAAGCTTGCACAGGATAGAGTAGCATGGAGAGCTGCATCAAACCAGTCTCAGGACTGAAGACCACAACAACAACAAGAGCGACGTTATTCGAGCTTTTTCTCATGGTCACCTCTCCTTTGGCAGACACCTCCCGGTGATCCAAGTGGGGGACTTTTTAAGTTACAGGCCACATGTCTTGTAGATACACACTATGTGTCTTTGATGCAGTAGTTTCCATTGCTTTCTGCATCCTCATGCCGTTGAAGATTGTTGATTCTTCCGCCTTTCAGGAACAATTTTCACCACAAGGGCAAGAGAGTGCCCTGTACCTCCGTCCGCCCTCTTTGACAAGACCGTTGGCAGAACGAAGGTGATTTCTTATGCTGCAAGTCTTCTGCCACTATTGCTGATAATTTTCATTCAAAATTAAAAAAGTGGTTTGTTTCACCCGGGACCGAGAACTTTTTGATTACTAGCCAAAGATGCTACCTGTAGACCATGATTCGAGTACCATAACGGATACAGCAAGGACATAAAAAGCAGACTAGCACTGGAAAAAGGACATTCCTGGCCAAGAGAGGGCTACTAGTATCTTAATTTGGGGAAGAAATTTCTGAGAATGTACGTTTGCAGCACAGCACTGTTTGATGGTGAAAATGGACTGTGGGAAAATCGAAACAGAAGAGAATCGAAGCATTTGAGATGTTGTTCTACAAAGGAAAGTTGAAAATTAGGTGGACCGATTTGGTAAGGAATGAGGAGGTTCTCCTCAGAATCGGCGAGGAAAGGAATATATGGAAAACACTGACAAGAGGAAGGAACAGGATGATAGGACACCTATTAAGATATCAGGGAATAACTTCCTCGGTACTAGAGTGAGCTATAGAGTGTAAAAGCTGCGCGGGCAGGCAGAGATTGGAATACATCCAGCAAATGATTGAAGACGTAGGTTACAAGTGGTACTCTGAGAAGAAAACGTTGACACAAGAGAGGAACTCATGGAGGCCCGCGTCAAACCAGTCAGAATGACTGATGGCTCAAAAATGCGATGTCTTGAGTTCTTGAAGCAAGGAAGTTTTGAAAACAGTTCCAAACCTGTTGTGCAAGCACGTATTTTCCTTACTAAGCAGCAGAACAGGATGGTGACAAATGCCTTCCTGGAATGAAGGAACACTGCATCAACATCAGCACAGTCGTCTACAGCCCTATGGATCTCATGGAGGAACAGAGCGAGCTGAGTTTCGCAAGATCACTATTTGCAGAATACGTGTTGATTTTTATAGAGGAGATTTTTATTCTCCAAGAGCGTCCTAATTCTTGAGCATAGAACATGTTTCATAATTCTACAAAATACTGATGTTACCCCTTTAGACCTTATATTATGGGTATCAGTCCTACGATCCTTCTTGAAAATGAGAATTATATACACATTTTTCGGATCGCTAGGTACCCTTCGTTGCGCCATTGAACTACGATAAGCAGCTACCAGAGGAGGAGGAAATTCTTTCGGATAATCTTTGTAGAATCATACAGTTATTTGGTCTTAATACATTTGGATTCCGTAGAAATATGGGAACACGTGAGGCAATACTGACCCTACGACTCATCTTAGAAGCTAGATTAAGAAAAGGCAAACCTACATTTCTAGCATTTGTAGACTTGGAGAAAGCTTTTGACAATGTTGACTGGAATGCTCACTTTCAAATTCTAAAGGTGGCAGGGGTAAAATACAGGGAGAGAAAGGCTATTTACAATTTGTACAGAAACCAGATGGCAGTTATAAGAGTCGAGGGGTATGAAAGGGAAGCAGTGGTTGGGAAGGGAGTGAGACAGGGTTGTAGCCTCTCCCCGATGTTATTCAATCTGTATATTGAGCAAGCGGTAAAGGAAACAAAAGAAAAATTTGGAGTAGCTATTAAAATCCATGGAGAAGAAATAAAAACTTTGAGGTTCGCCGATGACATTGTGATTCTGTCACAGACAGCAAAGGACTTGGAGGAGCAGTTGAACGAAATGGACAGTGTCTTGAAAGGAGGATATAAGATGAACAGCAACAAAAGCAAAACGAGGATAATGGAATGTAGTCGAATTAAGTCGGGTGATGCTGAGGGAATTAAATTAGGAAATGAGACACTTAAAGTAGTAAAGGAGTTTTTCTATTTGGGGAGGAAAATAACTGATGATGGTCGAAGTAGAGAGGATATAAAATGTAGACTGGCAATGGAAAGGAAAGCATTTCTGAAGATGAGAAATTTGTTAACATCGAGTATAGATTTAAGTGTCAGGAAGTCGTTTCTGAAAGTATTTGTATGGAGCGTAGCCATGTATGGAAGTGAAACATGGATGATAAATAGTTTGGACCAGAAGAGAATTGAAGCTTTCGAAATGTGGTGCTACAGAAGAATGCTGAAGATTAGATGGGTAGATCACATAACTAACGAGGAAGTATTGAACAGGGTTGGGGAGAAGAGGAGTTTGTGGCACAACTTGACTAGAAGAAGGGCTCGGTTGGTAGGACATGTTCTGAGGTATCAAGGGATCACCAATTTAGTATTGGAGGGCAGCGTGGGGGATAAAAACCGTAAGGGAAACCAAGAGATGAATACACTAAGCAGATTCAGAAAGATGTAGGCTGCAGTAGGTACTGGGAGATGAAGATGCTTGCACAGGATAGAGTAGCATGGAGAGCTGCATCAAACCAGTCTCAGGACTGAAGACCACAACAACAACAACATTTCCACAACCAAGCGATTGTGGTTGCTTCCTTTGTGTGAGAAATCATGAGAACGAACTGTCTGGGGGCAACTATCTAAGACCCTCTTTGTAGAGATAGGTCAGGACAGCATGGGCAGCATACGGTCTTGCGTTATCTTGCTGAAAAATAACGTCGCGGAGACCTCTAAGATAGAGTGCACCCACTGGCCTTAATACGTCAGAAATGCAAGAGCGGCTGTCCATTTACAGGCTATGCGAACCAGAGGTGACCGTATTGTGTACCCAGCGGAAACCCATACCCTAACTTCATATACTGGACTCTTATGACGATGGCGAATTCAATCTGGAGGCTCAGAGCCTCCACACACGGGTAAAATCACCGTGATGCTGCACGCAGAGTGCGGACTTGTCTGAAAAGACGACGCATTACCGCACCAGTGTCCAGTGTTGTCGTTCTGCGCACAGTTGTCTGGATATCTCTCTGCTGCCGCTGACAATCCGTGCTGCTTCAGATGCCGCCTCCCTGTCAGTGTTCATACTTGTCTAGCTGGTAATCAGCTAGAGCTGCTAAAATGTTTAATGTTGTTAGATATGGGGAACAGTAGCTCAGGCGACAGGGTTGTCTTCAATCGTGACATAAATATTATCTGTGTGCGCACTTTGGTTTAAGTAGCAGTAAATTCATTCCTTTGTGTTTCGAGATTCGTTATAGTGAGATAGATATTCATCATCTTTCCTTTGTGTCTGTATTCAACATCACTCACACCTACTTAAATAATCAATCGTTATTCAGATGTGCATAAATATCAAGGTTAAAACATTTGTACTTAAATTCACTTTGTTTAATTAAGAGTAAATCAATTACAGTAATTTCACCAAATTCAGCTTCAGTCGTTTAAATCACTGCTCGACAGTCATTTGTCTAACTGAACAACAGCTAATGTGACATCTGTGACCAACAAGAAAACCAAAGTAGTCGTGAGAAATATACAGAGTGAATGCTTGATGATGTTACAAATTTTCAGGGATGATGGAGGAGGGTAAATGTTTCAATCTGAGTTTAGAGACCTTGGTACGGAAACGACCGAGTCTAATGTTACAATCGAAAATCGTTCTGATACCTTTGTCAGTGGAGCACATGTCGATACTGGCGTTACGAAGACTGTAGGGAAGGTAACTTTCAGAGGTTATAGTATGGACACACCAATTCATCAGATATTCAAGAAGTTTGAGCCACATTAACTAATCACTCTGTAATATTCATAAGAGCAACCAATTGACAAAAAGAAAATATGGAACAATATTCAGTCTCGTACGAGGTGATTCATACGTCATGGCCCACAGGACAAATAAGGTGAACCAGAACTCCAGTGACAAACTTTCAGAGGTGGTGCTGTGGATAAAAATAAGAAAGAAATGTCTAATAAACAGGGGCTCTAAAACGCCTCCCTCAAAAACAATGAGCACTTCTTCACCTTCGATACTGTGAAGCAGCAAGCTCTTCGCTTTCCATATTTTGAGTGGTGGGATAAAAACAAGGGGAAAAAAACCTCTAGTCAACATTGGCTCTAAAATGCATGCCTTACGACCTACGAGCCCTCGTTCATCTTCGCTACTGTGGAACACATCACATCTGTTGCACAAGGGCTCATAGTTCTTAAGGTATGCACTTTAGAGCATCTGTTTTCTGAACATTTGTTTCTTGCTCTGGCCCATAATACCGCCTCTCAAAATACGGAAAGCGAAGAACTTACAGTGGAAGAGATTTGTTTCATAGTGTCAAAGCTGAAATAGTGCTCATAGCTCTTAAACGTATACATTTCCGAGCCTGTTTTTACTAGACTTTGTTTCTTGTTTTTTTTTCGATATTGTCACTTATTAAAGTTTGTCACTGGAGTTCTGATTCACCCTATTTGTCCTGTAGCACCCGCCTTTTGAATTTTCCCGAATAATATTGATTTTGTTGTTGTTGCTCATATGGAATTACACAGCCTACACTTTTGGAATGTCTGCTGAAGCGGTGTGTTTACGAACCAGAAATATTTTTAAAATATTTAGTAACTATCACAGGCTTGCTGACTGAGCTTTACATTTCAAGTTATGACGACCAGCGATATAGTAAATAAAGTCACTGATAGTTGGAATAGTTCTCCCAGCCCTTGACTGGACAGTAGTTTGATGGCCAAATGTGTGATTCTCATACTGAGAAGGCTACTCTAATTATAATTCGAAGCATCTGCAGTTAGTAGGGACCTGTTCTCTTTTTTTTGATAATTTACATTAATATGACTGAAAGCTCACTGCCTTTGTATCTGGTTCCGTTTCGTACAGTAGCCGAGTTGCCACAATGTTCGTCGTTAAGTGAAGCACTTGTCTCGCGTCTCTACGCATTATTATTTGTAGCTGAGGATGGTTGTACCCGAAACCGTCAGTATGGGGTGTCAAGTGGTTAGCCGATGTAGCAGCTCAGACGAAGTAAACTTAAATCTATAACCGAGTAATCGAGCTCAAAAACACTGAAACTCGAGGAACTGCGTTGAGCTATGGCTATTAGAAGCTGGCTAATAAAACAGGGAATGAATTATAGCTCTTTATTTCTTACAGCTTCTGTGGTTCTTGTCAGGAGTGTTTGAACGGTACTGCCAGAAAGTGTACCCAGATATTAAAGTCGCGAGAAGGAAAAGATGGAATTTGGGAATTCAACGTTGAGTCCACACTGAGAGCGCTGTAAATGGAGCATTCGGTCCTTGGGATTAGATACAGGAATCAGCTGAAGTATTGTTGAAGGAACTGTTCCAGCATTCGCCTGATGTGATCAAGGGACACATCGGCAAATCTAACCGATGGTCGTTGGATGGGCTTACATTCCTGCCTTTCCTGAGTGCGAGTTTAGAAGTGTATCACTAACCCACGTCTGTCAGTCATCGATTTAGGCGCGGTATGATGTTGCGAAGACAGAGAGACTGTATCAGTTATCTAAGGCGTGCACTTCGTTGCCTATAAAACTGACACGGACAGCATCAGTTAGCGTCGAAAACAACTCGTGGAAGATAGTTACTGTCAACACATAGTCAGATCTTAACGGTAAAGAGACAGAGCCACTCATTACTTGACTATAGCAACGTGCTACCTGCCATATTATTCAGGAAGAAGGAACGAAGAGTAGAGTTTAACGTCCCATCGACAATGAGGTCATTAGAGACGGAGCATTTGCTCGGATTACGAAAAGTTGGGGAACTAAATCAGCCGTTCCCTTTCACGAGTCAAAATGTTTTCGTTGTTAAACGTGTATACACTCCTCCAGTTTCTCTCTTCAGAGTTTCTTCGGGCTACTTACTGGAATGGTGGTTATCACTGAAACAACCGTTTTTCTGTTATATCGTTTTTTTTTCCAACGCCGGTTGAACCTGAATGTGGAAACCGCTCAAATTAGTCAGTTTCTTAACGATTTTCGGTTTTTTATTCCCGTTATTTCCTGTAATAAATGTAGAAATCGAAGACAGAACGAAAATTTATGATGTCCTCAGGGTTTCGTGTTACATAGAATCAAAATATTAAATTAAAAACTAAAATAAAAATAGAAAAGTTAGACCGTCAGCCGTTCGATACTTTTCTCTAAAAGTGATAAGTGGCTGAATACTACAAAAAATTGCCAGTATTTTTTGAAACCCATCTCAAAAATTTTGTCGTAGTCGAGGATAATACCACTGTCGGGCATTACGAATAGTCAGTGCTAAAGTGTGAAAAGTGAGTTAGAAGAATTATATCTCTTTGTCAATGCGTCCGTTTTCAGACGTTACAAACAGGTAAAGACATGTTATGTAGACAGAGACAACAGAGAGGCTACTTTCTATTTTTATTTAAACTATGAATGAATTGTTAAGTTTTGTCTCTTATTGTGATGTTGCAAGTTTGTTTGTGGTTCATCCCTTCTTTAATCAAAATGTTAAAAGTGCGTGATTTCCTAAGGGACCAAATTGCTTAGGTCATCGGTCCCTAGACTTACACACTACTTAAACTAACTTGTGCTAAGCACAACACACACACCCAAGCCCCCGAGGGAGGACTCGAACCACCGGCGGGAGTGGCCGCGCAGTCCGTGACATGACGCCTCAAACCACGCGAGCCACTGCGCGCGGCCTTCCTTAATCTTTTAAGCCAAGTGTGGCACTGTACTTCACTGATACCGCACTTTGTAAAATAGTTCCAGACCTGGGAAGGCGGCAGTCTGTAATACAACTAATGTTCGACTACAACAACGAGAAACTACCAAATAGAGCATGTGGGTCAAGTCTTGCACACTGCACGTACATGTGTGCCATCTAATAGGCCATGCCATGGTAACAGGTACATTATTATCTCAGCAAAGCTGTATCAATTCTTATGCCTTGTGTTTGTTGCTCGTTTTTGTTGGTATTGTTATTACAACAGCACTGATCGCTTTTACCATTTTCTATAATAACGCAATACTTCAAAGCAATGCAAATTTTACGAATAAAAATTATTCGCTTTTTAAAAAAGTTTTATCTAGGAACCAAAAATTTTAGCACTTTCGCTATAGCTAATTGAAACTTCGTTTACTTTAACCGATTGTTAGTAAAAATAAATAAAAAACACTTGTTATAACCGAGACAAAACAAATACCGAAAAACACTGGTTATTTAGGACCAAAACACCGGTATCTGTTTTAACTGGTCGGTTGTTACCATCCCTAGCTAAGCATATGTTTTTTACCTTCCGAGCAACGTAAATTCTCCCATCTTTGCTAGAAAGTCTGTAAAGCTTAATCTCAACAGAACTACTCAGATGGAAGTTCGCTGCAGGGCTGATTTCATAAGGTGTAGAGCGATCTCTTCATGTGGGAAACTTCTCTAGTTTTCTTCATATGAGTTCGAAGAATGTTCTGCGGGAAGAACTTTCTCCACCCTTTTACTCAAGCTAAGAACATCGTCAGGCGAAGTAAATTTTCCGACTCGCTTTATTCATGCGGACCTGCGAATATTCTTAGTAATTCTGAGAATAAAGTACATTTTCGCTTTATTCACACGACTCGTAGAAACGAATGTTTGTGGCTTTGCTAGATGTGGATTGAGGGGTATGGAGAGGGGGGAGGGGCTCACCAGTAGCGGAACCTCTCGACCGGCCGGCGGCCCCTGTGCCCTGCGTGGGCGGCTGGTGTGGTGTGTGGTGTGGTGTCTCCCGCTGTGGCGGTCCCCTATAAAGCGGCGCTCCGCCCTCGCCGGCGCACACCCAGCCAGCGTCGCTAGAGGCCGAGACGTCGCCGCGCGCACACACGTACACACACGCGCCACCGCAGCCGATGCCGACGAAACCGCCCATGACTTTACGCAGGTACGCGCCAGCTTTGCCATGCTAATATATCCACTTGTAACCGTAGTCTCTCCTCAGCTGCACGGCTATGTGCACAATGGCATGTGAACATAAATGAACGTGCTGCCGTACCACTTAAGGCATCGATACCTGATACTATAGACGAAAACAAAACGTACATGAAATACACTCTCATTTCCGAATATGGTCAACTGTCAGGACCGCGACTCGAACCCGAATGTCCTGCTTACCGCGGGCGGTCGCCTTACGATTACGCTATCCGAGTACAGCTCACGGCAACATCTAAACTTCCATATGTTGTCAACCATGTGAATACAACCTGCATATATATTCTCGTATAGGAGAGAAATTTCCCCTGTACTTCGCTACGTTGTGCTGTTTCCAAGTTTATTTGCGTTCCAGTTAGCCAGTCGGGCCGTTGCGCGTGCAAATTCAAGCGGCCCACCGGAGACGGTGTCGCAGAACGTGTTCTTCGTTTGGTTTCCTAATATCGAGCAAGAGAGCGAAACAAACATTGTCATCTACGCTATGAGAGGAACATATGTTCATGACCTTAATGATCAAGTATACATATAACTCTGTTACATTCATTTACAACAATGTACGAGGGCTGTCCAGAAAGTAAGTTACGATTGATCGCGAAATGAAAATCACAGTGAAAATCAGAAATGTTTCATTTGTAACAGTTAGCTACACCTTTCAGCTACTTCTCTACGTAGTCGCCGTTCTGACTCAGACATTCGTCGTAGCGTTGTACCAACTTTCCAATACCCTCATCATAGAAGGCAGCCGCCAGTGCTTTCCGCCAATTCTCTACGCTGGCCTAAAGCTCGTTGTCTGTGCCAAAATGTTGTCTTTATAGCCAGCGGTTCGTTTGAGCAGAGATGAAACTCAGTGGGAGACAATTACGGGCAGTATTGTGGGTAACCAAACATTTCCAATTGAAACGATGCAGGAACATCTTGATTGCCCCTGCAGAATGAGGCTGAGAACTGTCTTGAAGAAGAAACCGCACGACACTTACGTAATGTTGGTTGCATAGCTTCAGGGGAAAATTCTCACCAGGCCCTCGTACTTGGCGGGAGACACTATTTTCTATAACATCTTTACGCGCTCACTAAGAGCTCAGGAATGAAAAGAGCGACGTAATTCTACCTAGAGTCATACTAGAGATACTGCCCAACACATCTCTGCAAAGCTTAATCGGATTTTCATAGTCGTTTCCATTTCGCGACCGATCGTAACTTACTTTCTGGACAGCCGTCGTACATTAGAATGTTGCGTGTTAAAATATATGAGAAATTGCGCATCGCCAAACCATACTTCCCAATGTCATCCTACATACTTTTCTGATGTGCGAGCTGTTTGTTGTGCATGTTTCTTTGTCGAAATTATTGTTTTACTGCGTTCTTACAGACCTTAAAAACAAAATAATGTAGATATGAAGTCAGCTAGACTTATAAGCTTTGACAATGATACAAACATAGACAGCTTTGTCTTTGTCTTATTTACAAGCGCTTAGATAACAGTGTCAAATGCTGCAACAGTATTACAACGAGCTCGAACTGTTTTAAATGCTGGAACAGTACAGTTTTAAAATTTGATTGTATAAAATAGAATCTATTGCGTTGTGTGGTCCATTTTCAGTCTGCTGCAATTAAGTTATCAGTTGATTAGTTACATATTCCATAGATTAATTGAACCATTCTTTTATCGAAATTATACGGCAACAATCAGTTAACAGAATGTGTATGTATGATTAGCGATAACATCGATGAACAAATTCTTATTTTAGTCACATTCAAGCAATTACACTTAAAATCAATTTTTATTTTATTTTGTTTTTACTGGCTACCAGTTTTTAAGTATAAATTCATCAATGAAATAAAAGAAGTTTTCAGGAGAAGCGATTTTAAATTAGATTTAAAACTTGCTATGTTACCTGTCAGACATTTTATGTTATTGGACAAATAATAATTTTTGTGGCGGATATTGAACTCCTTTCTGAACAACTGATAGTTTTATTATGGGCAATAAAGGTTATTTTCCCTCAAGTGCTGTAGGTATGGACATCATAGTTCTTTTCAATTTGTGATGGAGTAAGACACAAAGGAATTACAGACATTGGCTGCGAGAAGGCATTGATACAATTCGGTGGCGAAAGTTGAAAATTTGTGCCGGACCGAGATTCGATCAGGATATTCTGCTTACTAGGCAGATGCGCTGACGATAGAGCCATCTGGGGACATTGGTCATTGCAACGGCATGTGCATATCCGAAAGAACAGGCACCACATATATGTGATGGATTATTAATGATGAATTTCATTAGCGAATGTATGTACTGTGACAGCGCAAATAAAATACCTTGCTCCTTGAAGAGGTACCAATATGACATCTGCTTTTGTGCAATCAATACTTCATTTGTAAGTGACGAGTTATCCTAGAAAATTATTCGTCAAGACATTATTGAGCGCAAATATACAAAATATGTCAGGAGATATATTCATGTTTTCCAACATAAGCAGTTCTACGAAGAGAAACAGTAGCTGAACTGTTTGAGAATCTCAGTAATATGCTTCTCCCAGTTTACGTTTTCATCAATGTATGCAGCTAAACATATGCTACATCAATTGTTGGCATGATTCTATTTGTTGTACAGAACTGAATATAGTGTTTTTTGTAAATTTGAATAAAATCCGTTTTCTGAGAATTATTTTATAATTCTTTGGAAAAATCATTTACTATCTCTTCTGTAGCTTTATCTCTAATGGAAAGTATTACAAAACTAGTATAATCTGCAGGAAGTACCAATTCTGCGTATTGAATGTTAAGTAGAAAGTTATTCACATGAATAAGGAATAGGCGCCGACCAAAACTGAACCCTGTGGGACTCCATTTGTGATGTCTCCCCAGTCACTAACATTTTCTACTCTTCCAACATTATTTGAATTATTCTGAATAGCCTTTCGTATTCTGTTTGTTAAGTATGTTTTAAACCACCTGTGTATAAAGCCATCAGTTCCACAAAAAGCGAGTTTCCCCAAGACAGTAACATGATCTACACAATCAAATGCCTTGGGAAAATCACACATTCTGAGTTGAGCAACTCTTTTGGAATCCAAACTGTGATCTTCTAAGTAAATTGTTTCCTTTTCAGTGTGACTATACGACTTTTTTAAATATATTGGAAAAAGATATCAGTAAGGAAACTGGTGCTAATTGTTTTAGTCTGTCTTGTCACCTTTCTTGTAAAGAGGTATAACAGTTGCATGTTTTACCTTGTCTGGAAGAATTCTCTGTACCATTGATGCATTGCACATTTCATGAAAGACACTACTTATTAAGTTGGATCAACTCTTCAGAATTCTGTCTGATTTGACATCAACAGCTCATGAGTTTACTTTTTTCAGAATTGTTGTAAATCTATTAATTTCAGTGAAGCATTTTGGTGCTACTTCTAGTTGCTTGCAAGTTTTGTACAAAAACGTTTTTAATATATTCTCTTGCTTGTTTGACTGAACCATTTACCCCATTTTTATTGCAACATTTACAAAGTGATTCTTGAAAGTACTTGCATCTTATGAATTATGAGTCACATCATTGTCATTTAGTTTAATTGCTATGGCGTCTTATACACTGACTGGCTGTCCTGTCTCCCATTTGACAATACCCTTTATAGTTTTAATTTCATTATTTTCATTATTTATTTCTGTCAGGATGTGCAGACTTCTGGGCGTTTTAATAATTTTCCTTAAAATGCTACAGTATTTATAGTAGTACGGTATACAAATAATGTGGGAACTTGACTTGTTCTGGGCTTTATATAAATTTCCCTCTTCCTATTACATGAGATTTTAGTTTCCTTAGTTATCTGTCACTTACTAATTTTTTAATACGTCTTCTGAATATTTTATAGGACATCAGCTTTTAAATATTGACACAAATTAACTATAGAATGAACTGAATTTAGCGTTAGCATCTGTTTCTATATGTATCTCATCCTATTCAATCCCATTTAACTTACTCTTAAATCATTTTATCCTGTTCTCATTAATAAACCTTAGTGCACTGCATGAACCTGCGTCAGGGTTATAAGGTGCTACATTGTTTATTTGCAGGGCTCTCAGAGATTTAAATGTAGACGAAGGGATAGTTGTTCTTCCTTCTGACAAAGGTAATGCTACTGTTGTTATGAATAAGGAGGATTAGTAATTTTTTGGATCTTTTAACGTCAGGACAATATAATAAACTTAAGAAAGACTCTAAATGTAGCATATTGAGGAAACCAAATACGCTGATAAAGTCATCTACTTCAATTCAAAAGGAAGAGAAGAAAGGTTTGTTGAGGAGTGAAGCTATGTGTCCCAAACTTTATAGCCTACCTAAATTTCATAAGATTAACCTTCCTCTGAGACCCATTGTCAGTGCTATTAATTCCCCAACGTTTCAAATAGCAAGTTATCTGGCATCTTATTTACAACCACATATTGGCCGAACTGATTCTTGTGTAAAAGACTCATGTCATTTCATTGAGAAACTGAAGGGACTAACTTTGGCTCCTGGCGATATTCTTGTCAGTTTTGACATAGTGTCTTTATTTACGATGATTCCGCTTAACGAAGTTATGGTTTACATACAGGATGTTTTCCCAGCAGATTTGACTGCTCGCCGGCCGAAGTGGCCGTGCGGTTAAAGGCGCTGCAGTCTGGAACCGCAAGACCGCTACGGTCGCAGGTTCGAATCCTGCCTCGGGCATGGATGTTTGTGATGTCCTTAGGTTAGTTAGGTTTAACTAGTTCTAAGTTCTAGGGGACTAATGACCTCAGCAGTTGAGTCCCATAGTGCTCAGAGCCATTTGAACCATTTGACTGCTCTTTTCAGACACTGTCTCACCTCTAGTCAGTCCGAGTTGGAGGATGAGTTTTATGAGCAAGTTGATGGTGTGGCCATGGGTAATGAGCGCCAATTTTTACATGGAAAAATTCGAGCAATTACCTCTGGAAAAAGCGAATAAGAAACAACGTCGATGGTATCGATAGGTGGATGATACATTTGTGGTTTGGTCTCATGACAAAAAAAGCGTTAGAGGAATTCTTTTCTTATTTAAATAGTATAAATCCTAAAATCCAGTTTACCACGGAAATGGAGAATGACAATGCAGTATACTTCTTGGATGTCATCGTTATGAGACAGACTGATGGCAGCTTGAAACGTAAAGTCTTTCGGAAGGTTACACATACCGACAGATACTTGCATAAGGATTCCAATCAATATCCACAACAGAAAAGAGGTGTAATTAAAAGTCTAGTGGACAGAGTTAAAAGGATTTGTGCGCCGAAATACCTGGACGCCGAGTTAAAACATCTACAGCAGGCTTTTGAGAAGAATGAGTACTCTAGTAGGGAAATAAATAGAGTTTTTCGACCGAATAACGGGAGGCCTGAGGACAACGATAGGATACAGTGATGGAAGAACACGGTTTCTCTATCCCTCATCAAAAAAGTAACCCATCAAATCGGCAAGATTTTAAGGAAGCAACGTTCGACCGATTTTCATACCAACTAAGAAAATAGGCCAAGCACTTCGTTCCGTTAAGGACAAACGTCCTCCTCTGTCTGCAAGTGGTGTATACAAGATTCCGTGTACATGTGGTGGGATTTAAATTGGAACTACAAAGAGAAGTGTGAATACTCGGTTGAAAGAACATAAAAGTCGACTAGGGAAAACAGACAAGTCAGCCGTGGCGAAACATGCCCTTCAGTCGGGTGATCACATAGTGAAATCTTCGGAAACTGAAGTTTTATTTACTATGACGAACTATTATCCACAGCTATACAGAGAAGCCATCGAAATATATAAACATGGGAATAATTTTAACAGGAAAGAAGAAGCTATGAAACTCAGCGATATAGGGACAGTTACGCTACAGAATCGATGAGAAGTTTTCATAGTTATATTTTATCCTTGACAAGGTTTATCTCTGCTATCACGTGAAATCCAGACCACGCCCACTTTCCACGGTATTTAGGCCGTTCTTCGGCATCCGACTCGTCAGTCGGCAAGACTCAGCACAACCAGGAACATCTCCGAAGATGTCCAACGTAGCAGCTTTGGAGGAAACGTCAGAGATAGAAGAGTTCCATGGACCACGGCCATACAACCCGGAAGAATTCTCAGCAGCTGAAACATCAGGTCTTGAAGCTTTCATTGTATGACATAATTAATTGTTTCAGCCTGAGCACGATCTATAAAACTGTTATCAATCAGTGTCCTACTATCTTGCTGTGCACGAGTTGGAAAATTGGCTACTGAAATTATTATTAGTGTAAAAACGAGGAGTTGCGACATAAACTTCGACATGAAGTCAAAAATACTGAAAGAAATTGATTTTTAAATTTTTTTTTTTTAATATCAGAATTTAGAAGCATGTGCCTGTGAGTTACTGCTGCAGAATACGTCTCTAATAAATGTAGCAGCCTGCAGATTCCCTCTGGGAAACATTGACAGATTCCCTCTAGGAGACATTCAGCTTTTTCCAAAATCAAAATACTATATCTTCTGCATACTTCTCTGTGCTTACCCCCCCCCCCCCCCCCCAGGCCGTAGTCTTAACTACGAAAGAACTTTATCATTTCTTTGATCAAATTATCGTATTGGGCCTCCAGTTTGTCACTTTGTATGTTATGTGCGCAGCATCTTTCGCGAAAACTTCGCTCAACAATTTCAGTTTAAATACGATGGTGTCTTATACACTGACTGGCATAAACTAACAATGCGCACGCGATCGAACCGCAGTATTGACCCTCTAGGTATGGTTGAGCTGTAGACAACACGAGCCGTTTACCTCCTTCCTGGTGGAATGACTGGAACTGATCGGCTGTCGGACCCCCTCCGTGTAATAGGCCCTGACATCTTATCGGCAGCATATTGGCGAGGCATTCGTCTTCATGGACAACAATTCGCGCCCCCTCGTGCACATTTTATGAATGACTACTTTCAGAATAACGACATCCCTTGACTAGAGTGGCCAGCATGTTCTCCAGGCATGAACCCAATCGAACATGCCTGGGATAGACTGAAAAGCGCTGTTTATGGACAACATGACCCACCAACCACTCTGAGGGATCCACGCCGAATCACCGTTGAGGAGTGGGACAATCTGGACCAACAGTGCCTTGATGAACTTATGGATAGTATGGTTCAAATGGCTCTGAGCACTATGGGACTCAACATCTTAGGTCATAAGTCCCCTAGAACTTAGAACTACTTAAACCTAACTAACATAAGGACATCACACACACCCATGCCCGAGGCAGGATTCGAACCTGCGACCGTAGCAGTCCCGCGGTTCCGGACTGCAGCGCCAGAACCGCACGGCCACCGCGGCCGGCTTATGGATAGTATGCCACAACGAATACAGTCGTGCATCAGTGCAAGAGGACGTGCTACTGGGTATTAGAGGTACCGGTGTGTACAGCAATCTGGACTACCACCCCAGAAGGTCTCGCCGTATAGTGGTACAGCAAGCAGTGTGTGGTTTTCATGAGCAATAAAAAGGAAGTAAATGATATTTATGTTGATCTCTATTCCAGTTTTTTGTACAGGTTCCGGAACTCTCGGAACCGAGGTGACGCAAACCGTTTTTTAATGTGTGTATATCTCGCAAGCCGGCAGAGGAGGGCGTCTATCCTTTACAGGTCTCAGGGGTTGACTTACTTTCCTTGTTGATAAAATAAAAGGGAGAGAAACAGTCTTATTCCAGCGTTGTGTTTTATTCTAGTCCTTCAGTACACTGTTACTTGGTCGTAGAATTCTATTTACTTGTTTTCCTGAATAGCAATTTTTCTCGAGAACTTACATCAGATGTTTTAATTCGGCGTCCGGGAGTTCCAGCACACAAATTCCTTACGCTCTACCGACAAGACACTCCTCTTTTGTTGTCGATGGTGGTTAGCGTTCTTATGTAGACGTTTTCCCTTACGTGTACTTAACGAAAAACTTTATATTCCGACCTTCTGTTTCTTAACTAAAACATCCAAGGCTATTTCATTTTCACTTTCCAGTTACAAGGTAAACTACATTTTCTGATTTATATTATTTAGATAACAGAAAGTTGTTCTAAGGCTTTTTTACCCTGTTACCAAGCGACAAATATATAACCCTGAAAGCGATACCAATGATAAAGTTTCTTATTTGCTTTTTCTAGAGCTGATTTTTCCAGGTTTTCCATATAAAAATTAGCGATCACGGGATCTAATTGTGACACCATCAACTTGCTCATAAAATTCAACATCCCACTGGAATTGACTAGAAGTCAGGCAATATATAAAAAGAGCAGTCAAATCCCCTGGGAAAACTTCTATCATATAAACCATAACTATGCCAACTGGATCACAGCAAAAAGGCAACTATGTCGAAACTTGTAAGATTATTTCAAGGAACCAAAATTTCCCTTCAAGTTTCTCGACGAAAAGGTGCGAGTCTTCCATGAATGAGTTAGTTTTCCCAATATACGGCTGCAAACGAGTTGCCAGATATCTTGCTATTTGATATGCGGGGAAACTGATAGCACCAACAATGAGTCTCAATGGAGGATCTATTTTATGAATTTTGCCTAGAAAATTATGCCTGTGACACACAGCTTCAGTCTTAAATAAGAGCTTTTATCTTCTTTTTGAAATGAAATAGAACATCTGATTTCTTCAGTACGCCAGCTGTAGGGTCTCAAGCTTTTTTCGTATAGTTCTGACCTTAAAAGTTTCAAAATTTTGTTTCGATAATCTTCTTTATTCATAACAACAGTACCACTCCCTTTGTCAGCAGGAGGAAACACTACCTCTTCATCTGCGTTTAAATCATTGAGAGCCTTTCTTTCACCTTTCGTTGGATTAGTTATGAAATGTTTACTTTGACACGATACTCTTGGGATTTCGATCCGACTTGCATCTGCAATTTCTTTGAGGAGAATTTGTATAACTACCTCTACATTGGCGTTAATCTCAACAGAGACTTTCACAGGTGTCATAGCACAGTTTGCTGTTTCTGATAGGACGGAGATCTCGTCTTGAGACAACACTCTTTCTGACTTATTAATAAGAGTACCGCACAACACCATATTATTTGTATTTCATACATTAGTTTGCAGGTTTTCGAAATTATTCTTACGGCTTCTAGTGGCTGTCTCCTTTGTAGCTTCCACAGTTCTATCTGTGTCTAACTAGCAATGAATAAAGCAGTTGCAGCAAGTTACGTTAACAGAATCCATCTCCCGTACAATGTATCCTTTCTCGGAGTAGTGTTACTTCTGTATAAATATACATGTGAACTCAAGGTGTCCAAATTATTCTCTTCAGTTTTCAATAGATTGGTATAGAAGACGAGTCTCTACAACGCCAAAAGGAAGTTAAAGCACAAATTAAAAAACCCGCTCTCTTCTTAAGTAAAAATTCCAGACGTCTGATTAATTTTGAGACTTTTTCCTTGTACAGTCTTGTGATCATACCGTCAAGGCTTTTACGACCAGATGTCACAGCTACCGATGAATCTTCCGGGTTGTAAGGTCGTGGAAATGAAACTTTTTCGTTCCTAACGTTTCGTCCAACGCGGCACTATGTAGAGTATTGGAAACTATGTAGCTGATGTGCTGTGCACAATGAAAAGCCTATGGCATCCACAGTTGAAAATAAAACGACTGAATTCGTGGCAGACAATCTGAATACATGACATAGATGGGTACTAAGCGATAGATATCAATTTGAAATAATGGCAGTTCAGGAATGTGTTGCGATCACTTTATGTTCCAGCCAACTACAAAAAAGTAAAATGATTTATATTTTAAATATATCTGCCTTAGAGATACACAGAATCCTATTGTTCATCGGATATTCGAGTAGTTTATTTTCCGGTAGGAGGAAGTTTCTGCAAGCCATGGTCTCTGCTACGATGCCGCGGAGCGTTGACATCGGCGAACGCGTAGTAGCAATTGTTCTAACGCTGATCAGGATCGGCCCATAGCGACTTCCGCAATGCCGCGTCGCCGGTGAATTTGCATTTTTTTAGTGTCGGAAATATTATACAGGGGTCCTCCCCTCATTGTAGCGGCATCAAGCGAATACAGGAGAGTTTCCAAGGACGAGACCACGGCTGGTTCCTTCCCTCAGCGATGTCTAAGTGGGCCTTGATGTCATTTTCTGTGGATTTCAATATTCGTTCTTGAATTTGGGAGATATCTAGAGCGCCTCCAGTGCTGTTTCACTCCAGAAATACAATCTGTGTTACTTTCACAGTTATAAGTTGGAACGAGGAACTATAAGTTTTTTTTTGGCTCTTACTTTTTTATTGTACAGAAGAAGTAATGACATGCTTTAGTCTCTCCTGCAGTAACTGTTTTCGTTACCAAGCTCCTTACCTCATCAACATAAGACTGTATAGTCTCTCTCTTGACGTACTATTTCCTGTACAACCTAGAAGTAACTCATATGGGTATGGTGTTTGTTCTTTCGGACATGTCCGAAAGAACAGGCACCATATCCATATAAGTATATAGTTCTGGCAACACCGGCCATGACCTTCTTCTTCTGTGCGGATGCACACATATTCCCCGAACTCTTACGGAACTTGGTAAGAATGTCTTCCACGAGTAATGAGTGTGTTAGGGTGGGACACTACGAATGTAGAGTGTGGACATACAAGGTGAGAATGTGGGTCTCGCGGGAGGCGTGCGTGAGATAGTCCCTGCAGTGGTGCTGGCCTCTGCGCCCTCGGTGGCTCAGATGGAATAGCCGGTACGGTAACTCAGCGTGTTCGGTCAGAGGGTTAGCAGCCCTGTGTAATAAAAAAACTGAGTTAATCGATCAACAACGAACTTAAACGGATGTCTTACGACGTCAGCCCCGAGCAGATGCAACTAACGAAAGCGAACAAAATGAGATTAAAAAAAAAAGCGTGTTCGGTCAGAGGGTTAGCTGCCCTCTGTAATAAAAAAAAAACTGAGTTAATGGATCAACGACGAACTGAAACGGATGTCTTGTGACATCCGCCCGGAGAAAAAAAGATGGAAAGAGCGTCTGCCGTGCTAGCAGGAGATCCCGGGTTCAAGTCCCGGTCGGGGCACATATTTTCACCTGTTCTCGTTGATATATATCAACGCCCGTTAGCACCTGAAGGTGTTATTACAATTCCAATTTCGTAGAAGTAACTCTGTCAATATCTGATAAATTGCTGCACAAAGTATTACGAATAATTTAACCTAATAGCATTTCATCTAACAAAAAGGATTACAGAGGTGTTTGTACCTAACGTCTCCTCGACTTTGAGTTCATTGGAGACTGTACGCTAACAGAGTGTGGAAAGAAAGGAGAAGGAAGTTGGCCATAGCCTTTTGAATCAAGCATCCTGGAATACGCTTGAAACAATTTGTGAAGAGCTCTAAAAAGCCAACTAGGACTGATGGACGAATTTGGAGACACACAAACGGTTGTTAAATGTCCTGAACACTGTTTCACAGAATTATCTGTGCTTACATCGCCCCGTTACTCACATTGAGAAAACTCGTGTTTTACAGCAGCCTTGTAGCTAATAGAACGCACAATCGAACGTAACAGTTGCAAATAGGCCAGTCATCGTGCTATCCCTAAAGGCCTCGCAGCAAGAATATATTGTATTTTTTTCCCCTTCATTCATGTAGTGCACTGTTAGAGATGAAACCACTGATAGTTCCAGCTAAAGTTGTAACACCTTCCAAACCAGGATGTTTGTAAACTGACACTTCTTCGCAGAGTCACCAGCCAGCACACTAGCAGTGCACCAGTGGAGGAGAGCCCGTAATGACTGAAATGGTGGACTCGTATTCAGAAGGGTTCAGATTTAAACTCTGTCGGGCAATCCTGGCTTTGATTATTCGCAGTTTTCCTAAGGGCCTGGATGCTCCAAGAAAAGCGACAGCCCATTTCCTTCACCACTCTTGTACAGTTCAGGTACTCTGTCTCTAATGACCTCGCTGTTGATGGGAAGTTAAATTTTACGCTGTCTTTGCTTAAAAAATTTTTCTTCAGATAAATATTCAAAGTAAGATTGTAGTTACTGTCATGGTACAGTATTGACGTGTACCTTACAGCAATTCATAAGAATGACGAGTATACATACAAATCTAAACATTTCAAACATTTTCAGTCGTCCCGATAGAAATGCGTTTCTTCTAGATGTTTTTGAGTCGCAAGTACTAATATTACCTCAGTAAGCAGTCCGCTACAACGATTTAATTATTAATTTGGGTTTTGAATGAAAATGTTCCAGTTGTGTCTATGCTTCGGAGTCTCCAATTCATTGATATCGAGCTGTGGTTGAAAAGGAACGAGGACACAGAACCAAGATTTATGGCAACAAGTAAAGCCTGTTACAATAAGCTTGCTAGTAGATTCATGGATTTCTGAAAAAAATCATATGTATATAGGTAAACAGTTGGGTTAAATCACGTTAATCCTTTGGGGAGAAATTGTAACGATTGGAGTAAATCACTCGTTTGAGGACAGAAATGTGCAGTAGTAATACACATAACCCTCCTCTCATCGACCGTGACTTGAGTACAGTGGTACTGGAAGAGCGAAAGATTTACTGGACATAACAAGAGAAACTTTTTCATATTCATTTTGAAGTTTTTGTGTTAATGGACAAGCAAACTGAAGGTACGTAACATGCCTGCGGATGGCTCTTGATGATTGGATCACAAAAACTGCAAAAGAAAATATGCGGGCACTTTATTCTGATAAATGCTTGTGGCCAATTTATGAAGTCATAGAGAAGTAAGTTCAATGTGCTGGAAGAATTCAAGACATATTTGATCAGTAGTATTGTACATACGGTTAAATAATGTTGGGGAAATGGAATACAACTAATTATCGTAGTGATGAAAATGTTGAGTTGGTGTTGTAAGTGGTGGCTATGGAAGTTGGGAACGCACAGATGACGTCTGCAGTATTGGTAATCTATGTAGGAATCGAACAAGAAATCGAATTCGTTCACCCTTATCATTCGACAGTAATAATGCAGGCGAACGGGCAAAGGGTTGGGAAAACCTGCGGGGCAGCTTCAAAAATACTCTGGTGTGTAATGTAATTAGAGGTAGCTGCTACGTTGGTACGAAAGCTCTCCTGTGGTCTCAGCGATTTTGAGAGTTTGGTTTGGCATAACATCAGACGCCACGGTGGAGTCCTAGCTGCAGTTGCGCGCAGAATGGTCAAGGCGCGAGACTTCAGTGCACTTGGTCGCTACCATACCATTAGAGACAAATATTTGGGGCATAAGATCTATGAAGTCGTCGAGACAGTGGGTCAGAGATCAATTGAGAGTAACCTGGTGACCCAGTAGAAACAGTTGTTGACAGGGCCTCGTGCTTGGATCAACAGCACGTGGATAACGTGTTCGTCCGCTGAATGGGATACAGGGGAGCGTGTCGCTCACCTACTCATTGATCGACTGGTTCTGCCTTCAGTGGCGGATACAGGAAAACCTCGAGGAGGGACCGCTAAAGATATCTTGCGCTATCTTTACTTTTAACGTAATAACAAATAACCAAGTCAAAAGCAAAGTTTAAGAAAGTTTTATTTAAACTGACTTCTATGCTCCTATTCTTCCTGGCAAATTGGTTAATTACATTGTCAATAGGACAGTCAATGCCAGGGTGAGCGTTCAACAGGGCAAAGTCATTAAGTCGATCCTCCTTCATTGTCGACCTCTGCCATGTCTTTGTACGCCGCAATGTTGAAAAACTTCTTTATACTGTAGCAATATGCAGGTAGACAAGCAAATATTTTGTACAGCGTGTGCAAAGCAGGATAGTCAGATCTAGGACAGAGCGACAACGCTTGTATAACAGAATCGCGATCATTAAGGGCATTTATGCTCGTTCGCTTGTACTGAAGAATCTCTCCCATTAGTCTCTTTTTAATCACAAAGAGTGATCCTTCTTCAAAGAACGGTTGTTATGTTAAGTACTGATTCAATCTATGTACCAGATCTTTACCATTATGTTTCAGTAGTTGTGAGGGCAAAGGTATATTGAATTTTAAATGACAAATATTTTTTTTCAGTAAAAAGGTTCTCTCATATCAGTCGTAACATGGTCCAGTGTTAGAATAAATACAGTTCTTTTCCAGTATATCATAGCATCATCATTATGATCACAGTTTTCCCTGTGTCTTTGTCTGCCTGTAAGACGAGGAACACTCATCTCCACGTCTAACTCTTCCCTAACTGCCTTCGACTCTTCAACAATATGAGCAAAGTGGCTTTCAGCATTAGCTCCCATGCACCCCCACAAGAAAGGGGGAAGGTAGGGGTGCGCGCCCCCCATATGTATCGATCACTGCGTTCCACCAGCCACCAACTGCATCATCCTATCATACTGGTTGGATCAACATTTCATAGGGATGAGAGTAGTTCCCTGTGATTATTTCATTTCAGTCTTCATGAGCGTATCTTTGGCGCTGTCGTGAAGGATGCTACTCGCCTTGAACCGTGTAGTTCATCAGAAGCCACAGTTGCATGAAGTACCCTATGGAGTCTGTGCCTCGATGCGCCGCATCGCTCATCGGTGTGAAACACTCCCTTCCTCTTCAAACTACTTTCAATACACTAAAAAAACATTCAAACTTAGTTTGCATAAATCTCAGTTGTTGACGTTGCCTTGCTAACAAGTCCAACCATAGTATGACGCCTGATATTTTCATTAGAGGCGAAGAGGTCAAAAAAGAATATCCAGTTGTTGATATCAGTTGAATGGTCTAATTGCCCAGGAGTACCAGATTTTTGACTTCGTCAATGCTAACATTTGCTGTTCTATATTAATGATTTATTGTTCTTCGTGCTTTAGTTAAACCTTTCTCATAATCAACACAAATTTATTTTTCAATACAAAGTCATATGTTGGATCACAACTGACAAACGAATTTGTTGAAAATTCACAGTTTTAAACAAACAATACTGATAGACTGCTTCATAATATAAAATGTTTGTCGTGAAAAACGACATCCGCCCGTCACATAGAGAAAAGAACTGCATACAAAAAAATGTGTACAAACAACAGGGGACAAAGACTCTGTCTAGCGTGCCTTTTTTTCTGACAGCCCCCCCCCCCCCCCCCGCTGTCCCCCATGGGGGAAAGAAATACAGTAGAAGAAGAATGAGTAGCTTTGAGGGATGAAATAGTGAAGGCAACAGGGGAACAAGTAGGTAAAAAGACAAGGGCTCGTAGAAATCCTGGGTAACAGAAATATATTGAAAGTAACTCATGAAAGGAGACAATATAAAAATACAGTAAATGAAGCAGGCAAAAAGGAATACAAACGTCTCAAAAATGAGATCGATAGGAAGTGCAAAATGGCTAAGCAGGGATGGCTAGAGGGCAAATGTAAGGATGTAGAGGCTTATCTCACTAGGGGTAAGATAGATATTGCCTACAGGAAAATTAGAGACTTTAGGAGAAAAGAGAACCACTTGCATGAATATCAAGAGCTCAGATAGAAACCCAGTTCTAAGCAAAGAAGGGAAAGCAGAAGGGTAGAAGGAGTATATAGAGGGTCTATACAAGGGCGATGTACTTGAGGACAATATTATGGAAATGCAAGAGAATGTAGATGAAGATGAAATAGGAGAAATGATAGTGCGTGAAGGGTTTGACAGAGCACTGAAAGACCTGAGTCGAAACAATGCCCCGGGAGTAGACAACATTCCATTAGAACTACTGACAGCTTTGGGAGAGCCAGTCCTGACAAAACTCTACCATCTGGTGAGCAAGATGTATGAGACAAGCGAAATACCCTCAGACTTCAAGAAGAATATAATAATTCCAATCCCAAAGAAAGCATGTGTTGACAGATGTGAAAATTACCTAACCATCAATTTAATAAGCCACGGCTGCAAAATACCAACTCGAATTCCTTACAGACGAATGGAAAAACTAATAGAAGCCGACATCGGGGAAGATCAGTTTGGATTCCGTAGAAATGTTTGAACACGTGAGGCAATACTGACCCTACGACTTGTCTTTGAAAATAGATTAAGGAAAGGCAAGCCTACGTTTCTAGCATTTTGACAGTGTTGACTGGAATACTCTCTTTCAAATTTTGAATGTGGCAGGGGTAAAATACAGGGAGCGAAAGGCTATTTACAATTTGTACAGAAACCAGATGGCAGTTATAAGAGTTGAGGGGCATGAAAGGGAAGCAGTGGCTGGGAAGGGAGTGAGACAGGGTTGTAGCCTATCCCCGATGTTATTCAATCTGTATATTGAGTAAGCAGTAAAGGAAACAACAGAAAAATTCGGAATAGGAATTAAAATCCATGGAGAAGAAATAAAAACTTTGAGGTTCGCCGATGATATTGTAATTCTGTCAGAGACAGCAAAGGACTTGGAAGAGCAGCTGAACGGAATGGAAAGTATCTTGAAAAGAGGATATAAGATGAACATCAACAGAAGCAAAACGAGGATAATGGAATGTAGTCGAATTAAATCGGGCGATGCTGAGGGTATTAGATTAGGAAATAAGACGCTTAAAGTAGTAAAGGAATTTTGCTATTTGGGGAGCAAAATAACTGGTGATGGTCGAAGTAGAAAGGATGTAATATGTAGACTGACAATGGCAAGGACAGCGTTTCTGAAGAAGAGAAATTGATTAACATCGAGTATAGATTTACCGTATGTGTCAGGAATTCGTTTCTGAAGGTATTTGTATGGATTATAGCCATGTATGGAAGTGAAACATGGACGATAAATGGTTTGGACAAGAAGAGAATAGAAGCTTTCGAAATGTGGTGCTACAGAAGAATGCTGAAGATTAGATGTGCAGATCACACAACTAATGAGGAAGTATTGAGTAGAATTAGGGAGAAGAGGAATTTGTGGCACAACTTGAAGAAGGGATCGGTTGGTAGGACGTACTCTGAGGCATCAAGGGATCACCAATTTAGTATTGGAGGGCAGCGTGGAGGATAAACATCGTAGAGGGAGACCAAGAGATGAATACACTAAGCAGATTCAGAAGGATGTAGGGTGCAGTAGTTACTGGGAGATGAAGAAGCTTGCACAGGCTAGAGTATTATGGAGAGCGGCATCAAACCAGTCTCAGGACTGAAGACCACAACAACATAATTTACTATTGCCCCCAGAATCTTCTAGAAACCCTAAGTGTCACATCAGTTACTTTTACTGCAGTCTATTCTTAGGAGCAGTTTAAATTTAAAATTCGCGCTGTAAAATTAAATAACTAAAATAGTGGCAGTAGTTACTTTAACTAGATTTTAAGTTGGAATGACGCACAGTGGGAAGGCTATGGGTTCTTCTTTACGTATTGATTTTACGTGATTTTCAAAAAATGGTTCAAATGGCTCTGAGCACTATGGGACTTAACATCTGTGCTCATCAGTCCCCTAGAACTTAGAACTACTTAAACCTAACTAACCTAAGGACATCACACACATCCATGCCCGAGGCAGGATTCGAACCTGCGACCGCAGCAGTCGCGCGGTTCCGGACTGAGCGCCTTAACCGCGAGACCACCGCGGCCGGCACGTGATTTTCCATTAAATAAAAATATTTTGTGCAAAACCAACTAAATTTCCACAATCAATAAGGAAATGCCGGCTGGTGATAATGAAACTGCAGCTACTCACGGAGGTCCTGTGTGGGTTGTCATTATCGTATGGCAGCGGAACCAGGTACGTGTTGTAATGCATTAATGCGGAACATATTTACGCTGATAAAACAAATTAGTTCCAAATCTGGCTGCCAGGTGCAAAGCTGGTGCTGTGAATGCAGGAAAGACGTATAGAAATGTTTGCATATATAATGGATTAGGAACAGAACATGGGCAGAAAAGGTCAAACAAGTGAGAAAAGCGTAATGTTGATTTTATTATTAACTGCCACTTACACAGTTCTCTCAAATAGGCACTGAAGATGTCGATGAGATGATATATAGCGACAGATTTGCATCTGGTGAACAAAACTGGAACTAATTTTTTTCCAGTGTAAATCGGTTCCGCATTAACGCCTAGCATATCTATCAAGTTTCATTGGCATACGATAATTACAGCACATAGTGGACCTCCATGAGTAGTTACATTTTGATTGTAACCAACCGATATTTAGCCAACGAATAATTAACTTTGGTCCCGAATAACATAAATAAAATTTCATAATCTCATAAGTTTACATGACATTCTTTAACATTTAACAGATTTAATAATGGCGAATTATGGTGTTTTAACATAAATGGAAAATTGTGTCCTCACTTATTCTCCCGTAATTTCTCCGATGGATGTCTACCGGTGTCTGTCGTTCGCCAGCCACACATAGACACATTTGATAATAACGTCGCCATACTTCATATTTCCAAATTTACGGCTCACACGTCGGAAAGAGACGTGTGCTGCACTAATCCCTTGCCTACATATCGGTGCTTGTATACTCGCATAGGAGTCGTGCTATGAGACACACATGCTGAAGCAACACTCTCAGATGGAAACTTTTTTAGTGACCCTTATACACACATCAAAATAAGTTTTGCATCACCCCGATTCCCAGAACTCCTGAAGACAGAAGTCGATTGTAGATATTGTATCACAGACACAGTCCCTTTGACTGTTCAGAGATGTCACTAAACCCGCCATAAGATATAAACAACCATGCATGAGCAGCGCCTATTAAACGGAGGGAGTGCGACAGCCGATCAGTTCCAGTCATTTCACCAGGAAGGAGGTACACGGTTCGTGTTGTCTGTCGTTCAACCATGCCTAGAGGGTCAATACTGCGGTTTGATCGCGTCCACATTGTTACTTTGTGCCAGGAAGGGCTCTCAACAAGGGTACTTTCCAAGTGTCACGGAGTGAACCAGAGCGATGTTGTTCGGACATGGAGGAGATATAGAGAGACAGGAACTGTCGATGACATGCCTTGCTCAGGCCGCCCAAGGGCTACTACTTCTGTGGATGACCGCTATCTAAGGATTATGACTCGGAGGAACCCTGAAAACAACGCCACCATATTGAATAACACTTTTCGTGCAGCCACAGGACGTCGTGTTAGGACTCAAACTGTGCGTAATAGGCTGCATGATGCGCAACTTCATTGCCGACGTCCATAGCGAGGTCCATCTTTTCCCCCACGACACCATTCAGCGCGGTACAGATGAGCCCAACAACATGCCGAATGGACTGCTCAGGATTGGCATCACGTTCTCTTCACCGATGAGTGTCGCATATTCCTTTAATTAGACAACTGTCGGAGACGTGTTTGGAGGCAACTCGGCCAGGCTGAACGCCTTAGAGACACTGCCCAGCGATTGCAGAAAGGTGGAGGTTCCCTCCTGTTTTGGGGTGGCATTATGTGGGGGCGACATACGCCGCTGGTGGTCGTGGAAGGCGCCGTAACAGCTGTATGATACGTGAATGCCATCCGCTGACCGATAGTGCAACCATATCGGCAGCATATTGACGAGGCATTCGTCTTCATGGACGACAATTCGTGCCCCCATCGTGCACATCTCGTGAATAACTTCCTTCAGGATAACGACATCGCTGGACTAAAGTGGCCAGCATGTTCTTTATACATGAACACAATCGAACATGCCTGGGATAGATTGAAAAGGGCTGTTTATGGACGATATGACCGACCAACCACTCTGAGGGATCTACACCGAATCGCCATTGAGGAGTGGGGACAATCTGGACCAACAGTGCCTTGATGAACTTGTGGATAGTATGCCATGAATGCAAGAGGACGTGCTACTGGGTATTAGAGGTAGCGGTGTGTACAGCAATCTGGACCACCACCTCTGAAGACCTAGCTGTGTGGTGGTATAACACGCAATGTGTGTGAGCTGTGCACGGCTCGTGTTCATGCCATTTATTGTTTGTCATCTTCTTTTGTGGTACTGTCACCTCGTTTTCTTTTTCCATTTACTGGCGTCACGAACTTCTGTCTTACTTGCCCATGAGTGGTAACAGCAGCACTTACCGATAAGTGCACTGTCATACCATCTCTGAAGCGACCGATAATCTTTCCGGGTCGTCGTGAGTCTAGAAGTGAGTTGGAGACGGACCAGGAGTGCAGTGGGACACGGAGTAGCGTCGGGGACGGAGCGCCAGTGAGGTACTGCTGGGGACACACATGCACTGTCCGACGGAAGGACACGGGAGAGGGAACAACCGTTGGTTGGTCGTACGGTCGGTCGTCTCATCGGCCGACGTGTATTTCCATGTGTGAGGCAGTCGGTCTGCTGGTGCAGAGAAGCGAGGAAGTCTCCGTGGCGCATAGTCAGGCCGGAGTCGCTGGCAGCGTGCACGCGTGGCTGGAGTTGTGAGGCGCTTCTTGCGAGGGTTACGAAGTTCGTCGCCCACCGATCCTGGACGCTAAAGCTGAGTGCTCACTTAACCTACTATCAAGCCTCAACTGCTGTCACTTCTCTCGTTTGATCCTGGTTGTCGCTTTCTGGGAGATTCCTGTGAGCAACAGCGTGTGTGCGCTGGCTAGAATTGCAGCTCTCTTCCTGTGTGGCGTTTAACTTAATTGATATGGTTGAGAGCAGGATACAGGGGCTGCTGGAGTGGATGGATGAGCAACAAATTGAGGATAGATTATAAAATTTAATTTATTACGCAAGAAAATTCATGCAAGGTACTGGTAACAACTTACTGACATATAACTTGTTCAATTTAAATCTACATCAGCTGATTTACCACGAATCATCGACAAGTTATCTAACATCAAACAATCTGCAAATATGAGATTTAAACCTTTCCCAAAATTTTAATGCTTGTAAAATGTCATTACGAAACACAGAAAATTACCAAACTGGTCATGACCTAATGGGCACAATGGCTTACAGGAAACAATGACGTCAAGGGGTTTCCAAAACAGTTTAACACTCAACAGCAGTGAGTAAGTGAAAAGGACCAAAAACAAACACACACGGCACTTACAATTAGCCTTGAATTATTCCTAGCTGTGGTTAAGATTGAAGTAATTTTAATCCAACAGGTAAACAGTGATGTCACAGTAGACTTAAACCTTACTTGACTTGCGTGACAATTTGGGCGTCCCTTAACTGACATAAGTGCAGTAAGAAACTGAAGCCGCGCGGGATTAGCCGAGCGGTCTAAGGCGCTGCAGTCATGGACTGTGCGACTGGTCCCGGCGGAGGTTCGAGTCCTCCCTCGGGCATGGGTGTGTGTGTTTGTCCTTAGGATAATTTAGGTTAAGTAGTGTGTAAGCTTAGGGACTGATGACCTTAGCAGTTAAGTCCCATAAGACTTCACATACATTTGAACGTTTTTTTTTGAACAAACTGAAATGCAATTTAAAGACACTCAAGTAAGGGCATTGTGAGACACTTCATCAACAATTTAAGCAAACACACCCACATAGGCACTCCAGTTCATACGTAAATCAACCAGGGCACAAGTCAGTATTTCGACATGCGGCGTGAGAATACTCACTGCTGAGCAGCGCAAGCCACAACACGACAGAAAGAAGTCTCGCTGTAACTCCACCAGATGAAGATGCACCAAACTAACAGCTCATCTTTAACAATATTAATCCAAATGCCGCTAATAAGGTAATGGCCAGAATAACACCAGCCCGTAGCCACAGCGTGAGGAAGGTTGAACTTGTAAAGAGAACGAACGACAGCGAGTCACTGCAGCACCTCCAGAATGCAACTGCCACACTCACACCACTTGGCCGGCTGAAGTGGCCGTGCGGTTAAAGACGTTGCAGTCTGGAACCGCAACACCGCTACGGTCGCAGGTTCGAATCCTGCCTCGGGCATGGATGTTTGTGATGTCCTTAGGTTAGTTAGGTTTAACTAGTTCTAAGTTCTAGGGGACTAATGACCTCAGCAGTTGAGTCCCATAGTGCTCAGAGCCATTTGAGCCATTCACACCACTTGCCGACGCGACTTCCGCGGTCTTCCGGCGTCGCTCTGCCCAGACCCGCTCGCCTCTCCCTGCCCGAGACACCCTTTCAACTTCCCGCACGGAATCCCAGAGGGCTCACCACCCCGCGCACCGCAAGGCGAATCGAAAGAGATCGAACACACTACACCGGAACAAATAAATCGCAGGAGCACACGGCACATTAATTTAATTCATTCCTTCATTAATGAAGTGTACCAGCGGTATCGTCTGCCTTGTGGCCGTTGGCGTTCCGGTGAACTGCTCTGGTCGTTGACGTAGTTTTTGGCAGTGTATTTTCCTCTTCATGTTGATGCTGTCCAGCACGGCGTGTAGTTCGACAGCTGAAGTGTTGTTAGTAGTTTTGGGCGTTTATTCTGACTTGGCTGGATTGGGCACCAGCATCCAGAACGTTGTGCTATTGACATCTTGTTGTCGTTTTGCTGGTCGGGTGGAGCATAAGTGATCTAGTTGGTTGGTCCGTCTGATGGCTTTTGGGTGGTTCCCTTCCGATTAAGAGGTTGTCGGTCCGGCTTCCTGTCTCACCTAAATGTGTTTTAGTGTTACCTTCCCAGTCCGACCCTTGAAACATTCTGAGCGCCGCTCCTTGTGTTTTACATACTGATTGCCTTTTTAGTCTTAACTACTCTGTGTGGCCTTCAGCCGAGTGTTAGCTTATTAACATTGCAAGGCTTTTCTTCTTAGGCCTTAAGCCGTAAATTTGTTTTCTGCATGATGTGTGGCCTTCAGCCGAGTTTTAACCACTCTAAAATTCAAAATTTAAAATCGTTGTCTTTCTCTTAAGTCGCAAGATTGTTATTCTTTAGTATGAGGCCTTCAGCTGTGTCTTACACGATATATACTAAGGTAAGGCCTTCAGCTTTTCAAATTGAAAGCTCTTCTTCCTAGGCCTTAAGCCGTTAAATTGTTTTGTTGATTTGCGGCCTTCTTCCGAGTTTTCAACCTATTCAGATTTAACACTGAAAATATTTGTCTTGGCCTTAAGCCGCAACACTGTTCTTGATTAATATGTGGCCTTCAGCCAATTTCTATGGAAAAAATTTAAGCTAAGGCTTTCAGCCTATTTATATTGAAGATAAAAAATTTTTTTTCCAAAGAAGTGAAACCTCCTGAAGAACTCCTGTACCTCAATTCCTTGCTTAGGCCTTGTGCCTTGGATTTTCGATGTGGCCTTCAGCCGATCTAAATTAAATCAAAGGAAGTCTTTCGTTAAAACCTCATCAGTTTTGATTCTTGCTTATGTGATTGTGTTTTTCAACAAATAACCATGGACCTTGCCGTTGGTGGGGAGGCTTGCGTGCCTCAGCGATACAGATAGCCGTACCGTAGGTGCAACCACAACGGAGGGGTATCTGTTGAGAGGCCAGACAAACGTGTGGTTCCTGAAGAGGGGCAGCAGCCTTTTCAGTAGTTGCAAGGGCAACAGTCTGGATGATTCACTGATCTGGCCTTGTAACAATAACCAAAACGGCCTTGCTGTGCTGGTACTGCGAACGGCTGAAAGCAAGGGGAAACTACAGCCGTAATTTTTCCCGAGGGCATGCAGCTTTACTGTATGATTACATGATGATGGCGTCCTCTTGGGTAAAATATTCCGGAGGTAAAATAGTCCCCCATTCGGATCTCCGGGCGGGGACTACTCAAGAGGATGTCGTTATCAGGAGAAAGAAAACTGGCTTTCTACGGATCGGAGCGTGGAATGTCAGATCCCTTAATCGGGCAGGTAGGTTAGAAAATTTAAAAAGGGAAATGGATAGGTTGAAGTTAGATATAGTGGGAATTAGTGAAGTTCGGTGGCAGGAGGAACAAGACTTCTGGTCAGGTGACTACAGGGTTATAAACACAAAATCAAATAGGGGCAATGCAGGAGTAGGTTTAATAATGAATAGGAAAATAGGAATGCGGGTAAGCTACTACAAACAGCATAGCGAACGCATTATTGTGGCCAAGATAGATACGAAGCCCACACCTACTACAGTAGTACAAGTTTATATGCCAACTAGCTCTGCAGATGACGAAGAAATTGAAGAAATGTATGATGAAATAAAAGAAATTATTCAGATTGTGAAGGGAGACGAAAATTTAATAGTCATGGGTGACTGGAATTCGAGTGTAGGAAAAGGAAGAGAAGGAAACATAGTAGGTGAATATGGATTGGGGGACAGAAATGAAAGAGGAAGCCGCCTGGTAGAATTTTGCACAGAGCACAACATAATCATAACTAACACTTGGTTTAAGAATCATGAAAGAAGGTTGTATACATGGAAGAACCCTGGAGATACTAGAAGGTTTCAGATAGATTATATAATGGTAAGACAGAGATTTAGGAACCAGGTTTTAAATTGTAAGACATTTCCAGGGGCAGATGTGGACTCTGACCACAATCTATTGGTTATGACCTGTAGATTAAAACTGAAGAAACTGCAAAAAGGTGGGAATTTAAGGAGATGGGACCTGGATAAACTAAAAGAACCAGAGGTTGTACACAGATTCAGGGAGAGCATAAGGGAGCAATTGACTGGAATGGGGGAAATAAATACAGTAGAAGAAGAATGGGTAGCTTTGAGGGATGAAGTAGTGAAGGCAGCAGAGGATCAAGTAGGTAAAAAGACGAGGGCTAGTAGAAATCCTTGGGTAACAGAAGAAATATTGAATTTAATTGATGAAAGGAGAAAATATAAAAATGCAGTAAGTGAAACAGGCAAAAAGGAATACAAACGTCTCAAAAATGAGATCGACAGGAAGTGCAAAATGGCTAAGCAGCGATGGCTAGAGGACAAATGTAAGGATGTTGAGGCCTATCTCACTAGGGGTAAGATAGATACCGCCTACAGGAAAATTAAAGAGACCTTTGGAGATAAGAGAACGACTTGTATGAATATCAGGAGCTCAGATGGAAACCCAGTTCTAAGCAAAGAAAGGAAAGCAGAAAGGTGGAAGGAGTATATAGAGGGTCTATACAAGGGCGATGTACTTGAAGACAATATTATGGAAATGGAAGAGGATGTAGATGAAGATGAAATGGGAGATACGATACTGCGTGAAGAGTTTGACAGAGCACTGAAAGACCTGAGTCGAAACAAGGCCCCCGGAGTAGACAATATTCCATTGGAACTACTGACGGCCGTGGGAGAGCCAGTCCTGACAAAACTCTACCATCTGGTGAGCAAGATGTATGAAACAGGCGAAATACCCTCAGACTTCAAGAAGAATATAATAATTCCAATCCCAAAGAAAGCAGGTGTTGACAGATGTGAAAATTACCGAACTATCAGCTTAATAAGTCACAGCTGCAAAATACTAACACGAATTCTTTACAGACGAATGGAAAAACTAGTAGAAGCCAACCTCGGGGAAGATCAGTTTGGATTCCGTAGAAACACTGGAACACGTGAGGCAATACTGACCTTACGACTTATCTTAGAAGAAAGATTAAGAAAAGGCAAACCTACGTTTCTAGCATTTGTAGACTTAGAGAAAGCTTTTGACAATGTTGACTGGAATACTCTCTTTCAAATTCTAAAGGTGGCAGGGGTAAAATACAGGGAGCGAAAGGCTATTTACAATTTGTACAGAAACCAGATAGCAGTTATAAGAGTCGAGGGACATGAAAGGGAAGCAGTGGTTGGGAAGGGAGTAAGACAGGGTTGTAGCCTCTCCCCGATGTTGTTCAATCTGTATATTGAGCAAGCAGTAAAGGAAACAAAAGAAAAATTCGGAGTAGGTATTAAAATTCATGGAGAAGAAATAAAAACTTTGAGGTTCGCCGATGACATTGTAATTCTGTCAGAGACAGCAAAGGACTTGGAAGAGCAGTTGAATGGAATGGACAGTGTCTTGAATGGAGGATATAAGATGAACATCAACAAAAGCAAAACAAGGATAATGGAATGTAGTCTAATTAAGTCGGGTGATGCTGAGGGAATTAGATTAGGAAATGAGGCACTTAAAGTAGTAAAGGAGTTTTGCTATTTGGGGAGCAAAATAACTGATGATGGTCGAAGTAGAGAGGATATAAAATGTAGGCTGGCAATGGCAAGGAAAGCGTTTCTGAAGAAGAGAAATTTGTTAACATCCAGTATTGATTTAAGTGTCAGGAAGTCATTTCTGAAAGTATTCGTATGGAGTGTAGCCATGTATGGAAGTGAAACATGGACGATAAATAGTTTGGACAAGAAGAGAATAGAAGCTTTCGAAATGTGGTGCTACAGAAGAATGCAGAAGATTAGATGGGTAGATCACATAACTAATGAGGAAGTATTGAATAGGATTGGGGAGAAGAGAAGTTTGTGGCACAACTTGACCAGAAGAAGGGATCGGTTGGTAGGACATGTTCTGAGGCATCAAGGGATCACCAATTTAGTATTGGAGGGCAGCGTTGAGGGTAAAAATCGTAGAGGGAGACCAAGAGATGAATACACTAAGCAGATTCAGAAGGATGTAGGTTGCAGTAGGTACTGGGAGATGAAAAAGCTTGCACAGGATAGAGTAGCATGGAGAGCTGCATCAAACCAGTCTCAGGACTGAAGACCACAACAACAACAACATGTTGAGTGCAACTGACAGTAACTTATTTTGGCCCCTTTGCACAAATATAACTGCATTCGCTCTGTCCTGCTAGCCCAGGGATTTTAGTGTGGTTTTCGTGAGCAATAAAAAGGGCCGAAATTATCTTTATGTTGATCTCTATTCCAGTTTTCTGTACTGGTTCCGGAATTCTGGGAACCGAGGTGATGCAAAACTTTTTGATGTGTGTACATCGTGTCTACACCAAACGGCTGGTTCTATTGCTATTCCACATCTATGTTGCCCTGCAGATGTGGTTCAGGCTCGAAAGATCTGCACCCTTTGTACACACTCTGGCCCGGTTCTAAAAGTAATATTATGGTGCAATATAAAGTTACAGCTGTAACTTGGTTTGAAAATATCTCATAGCTGTAACACTATTCTGATGTTAGTAAGTATCTAAAGATAAGTGTTTGATTCCTGCCAGATGTACAACGGCAGTTTTTTTCCGTTGGTCAGGAAGCGTTGTAGGAGCGAGAGTTTGGGAGGGTGTGGTTACATTGTCATTAGCGCAGCCCTCACTTAAAATGAAGTTACATTGCGATCCCGACTGAAAGTTATAGGAAACTTCAGGTTGTGGATTATCCAGCTTGCGAGTTATCCGTGCATTGTGTGCCAATTTTTGAAACAAATAAAAACAAAACAATAAGTATTCTGTTAGAATCCGAGCAAATATATTGGTATGGAACACAAATGTTTGGTAGCAGAAACGCAGATGACGATATAGTCCGCGATTGGATAAACAGTAGTGTCTGTGCACCAGGATTTGAGTAACTAAATTACGCGGACTTAGTGAACAAGGCGTATTCGGCAGAGGAAGAGAGCGAAGTTGAAGCGACCGAGGGACCAGTTGTGTATACCGGACTGAAATGTGTTCATCTGTTTTTAGAGTATGCAGGACAAAACCCGTTTGACTATACCGATGGTCTGGCTCTTCGGAAAACGGGGACGATCCGTTGTCAGGAGGAAAACTGATTGAAAATCAGAAAACTGGACCCTCATTTTCTGAAAGACAGCTTAAAACATGTAGTTTGAAATACAGTGTCAATTTCCGTCTAGTAAATCGTAAGTTGCGGGGGGGACTGGGTGATATCAGACGCGGTTAATATTGGACAAGAGCCATTTCTAAACTCGGCCAATATAGTCGGCTCCTGTCGCACCACTGATGTGTGAACTGTGGAGGAACGAGATCTGTAACGCGATTTTGAATCAAAACAAATGTGTGTTGCGGAGTGCCAACAAAGTCATCTGCTTCTAGGGAATTTCCAGTTCTTATAGTTAACTTTGGAGGATTGTGGCTCTGGCTCTGAGCACTATGCGACTTAACTTCTGAGGTCATCAGTCGCCTAGAACTTAGAACTAATTAAACATAACTAACCTAAGGGCATTACACACATCCATGCCCGAGGCAGGATTCGAACCTGCGACCGTAGCGGTCGCTCGGCTCCAGACTGTAGCGCCTAGAACTGCACGGCCACTCCGACCGGCGGAGGATTGTGTTTGCTTGATAGTATGTAATATTGCATTTTTATTATACCCTTAGATAAAAGTGACATTATTCTCTACACTGAAAGCTGCGAAAATATCTAACAATAGTAAGAACAATGGGAAAGCGTAAATAACAATAAAACAGTCCGATCTATTATTCAGGAGTTATGTCAGTGTGACGCCACAGACGGTGCTGATACCAAGGACTTCCTTCATTCGCCAAGCAATTCACAGATGAACATTCTTCAGCCGACTGCAGATTTAGGCGGCCTCACCACTTCGTTCGGGCAGTTCCAGTTCCTGTTATGAACGAGTTACCAGCATTTATCAACAAATAACGTTCCATTGTCGCAGTCGAAGCCGGATGTCGCAGTGTGTAGCTATGAATTGAGCCCGAATTAAATTACTGTCACCGACAGCAGTCGCAACTGAACTTGTGTTATATTAGGTAGTCGTCTGTCACTGAGTTTGGTTAGGCCAGTTCAGAACTCTTACTTCAGTACCACTCCCTGTTATCAAACTAAAGTTGCGCATTTATTGTGTACATTCTTTTACTGAATGAGTGTTAACTGTTTCTCATCAAATTGTCAACGTTATTTATATTTTAGTATAATGCTGCCTTGTGACTGGAGAGTTGCAGCGTATAAGCCAGAGGTGTTCACATTACGCCTTTAAACTGGTCATGCTTGTCTGTTAACCAGGTAGGCAAGCTGCAGCAAGTTACCAGCTGAACGTGTCGCCGGCACGTTAGCTCAGCGTGTTCGGTCAGAGAGCTAGCTGCCCTCTGTAATTTTGTTCGCTTTCACTGATGTGTTATGAGTGGAATTCGGAAGTTGATGAAAAGTTTTTCTTTACCCGAGTACCACAAAACGAGGCTCAGTTAAATATACAGGGTGATTATAATTAAAGTTAAAGTTTCAAAACGCTTTACAAATACCACCACCGGTCATAGCGGCGTCAAATTGCAACGGAATATTATTCGAGAAGGAGGAAAACGTGTGTGTCAGAATACGTAAATGGAAACAACTGTCACGCACACGACCCGTTGAAGTTGGTATAAACACGCCGGGTACACGGCTTTTCCTCCTTTCGCGTCTGCGACGTTCACCATGACTGTCTCAATGCAGGATCGCCCTCTGCTTGTAAAGCTATATTACAAGAATGATGACTCTGCACACGTCGCTCTGCAGAAGTTCCGGACACTGAAGGCTTTGAAAAAAGGCATTGGTCCGATGACTGCCGTGGGTCTGGCGAAAATAATTCGGAAATTCGAAAAGACGGGTTCTTTTGGTGTGCAACCTGGTAGACGGAGGAAACGAATTTATTCGACGTCAGCAGAAGCAGCGGCTACAGCAATGCAGGGGTGTGCAAACGTGTAGTGCACGGAGAATGGTCCGAACATTGGACATACCCGTGAGCACGGTGCGTAAAATCCTACGAAACATCCTTCTTTGCTAACCGTTCAAAATTACCCATGTGTACGAGCTGCTTCCTGTTGACCTGCCAGCAAGGGAGACCTTTGCTTCAGATTTTCTTGCTCGCATGGAAGTGGGCAATGATTGGCCGTGGAAGATCTTGTGGACAGGATATGTCAATACACAGAGTTGTCGAAAATGGGAACGAAAAATTCACACGCAAATCAATCAGTACCACCTCATGCTCAAAAGGTCACTGTGTGGGGCGCGTTTACGGCATCATTTATCAGAGTGCCATATTTTTTCGAAGAGACAGGTGCTTCCGGTCCTGTTATCTGTACCGTTGCTGGCAACCGCTATGAGTGTCTTCTACGCAACCACGTCATTCCAGCTCCGCAGCAGCGTGGATGTGTAGATGGGATCATTTTTATGCGTATCGTATTCGTCCTCCGAAGTGGCGTTGTACAGTGCGACCTTTCCTGTTGACCACTGAGGAACTTTACTGGAAGACGTTGTTTTCCTGCTTCTCGATAACGCTGCAAGGTCACGCACGAGGTAGCTGGAGAGAAGGGTATAAATGTCCTGCTGGGGTAATGAGACATCGCATTTCCGTCATAGTTTCTTGGAACAGACATGTACACCAACGAAGAAAAGTTAGTTGTGCTTCTAGTGTATGGTGAAAACAGAAGAAATGCTGTTAGAGCAATAAAGCAATATGGAGAGCTGTATCCTGATCGTGAGCGTCCTACGCGCCAGCTTCTTGCACGTATTTGCAAGAAACTGCTTGAATCGGGATCATGGAACGCCATACAGAGGACAAGGCAGAAAACTGCAACTGGTGAGGTACATGAAGAGGGCGTTCTAGCGTTCGCACATAACGACGCTACTGTTTCGTCGCGACGTATCGCCTCGGAATGTGGTATAAGTCAGAGACGTGTTCTAAGCATATTGCACTGGCATAGATTTCACCCGTTTCACCTCTCATTACATCAAGTACTCTTCGGTGTGGACTTCGAACGGCGCCAGGAATTTTGCCGGTTCGCTCTGTAGCGCCTACAGGATGATCCAACGTTTTTCCAACGGCTGCTTTTTAGTGAAGAACCGACTTTCACCAACCACGGTAATGTTAATTTGCATAATATGCATTACTGGTCAATAGAGAACCCACGTTGGCTTCGACAGAGGCAGCATTAGCAACAGTGGAGTGTTAATAAAAAATAGCACAAGCATGAAATGTGATGTATTCAAGTATCCCCTGTCCCTGCAATTCACTGTCTAAACGGCATCTTTGTATCTGTTATCGTTGGGGAGATAAAAGGGGTGTTATGACTTAGCTGCCTCACCCTGTATATTCCGAATTCTTAATTTCTGCCCAATCACATTTAAATTAGGTTTCTTCATTTTGCTGCTCCCATCGTTATGAAAAATGAGCTGCAGTGAAACCACCTACGCAAACATATACCTGGCTAGTCATGTTGGATTGATAGCGCAACTGTTATCATGTACAACAGGCTGAATGGATCCCGTAAAGCTTGCCAGGCTTGCTTAAACCGAAGTCGGTCCGTTTGAACAACCGTGCTCCAGTAGACATGCGCTCTTGTGTCTCCGTTGAGGCAGGCTGAGCTGGTGTAATGGTTGCGGCAGCGATAGGAGCAGGCAGGCTGGAAGGAGAATTTGTAGATCCCCGGCTGCGAACACGACTCCTCAGTACAACAACTGTTGTATGGAGCTCACTTCCCGCTTCCTGCTACCTTTATGTTAGTCACAAAAACTGTTTGGTGAATACTACAACGCATTACAATCTCATGTCTGACACAACCCGACAAAGATTTAAACGTCCAAATTCAATTATGGAAAAAATGTTAAAAGTAAATGAACGTATATTCTTATGACACTGAGTTTTATAACTTTTTAAATTAATGGTCATAGTACTGTTTAGTGTGAAAAATGTTCCAATAAAATATTAAGAAAGAAATGTAATTTCGAAAAAGCCCACGTGTCCAGTACAGCCAGCCTTCCCTTAAAGGAGTGGCCTTTCTAATGTGACATGTAACATGTTTGGATAACATAGCAAACCAGGGGACCAGTGCGAACCTTTCACACATTTATAGTTGCGGATAATGACAGTATTTGGAGTAAGTGTCGTCTTGGGCTAAGAGTAGTTGTGGCAATGAAGAGCAAACATCTTAAAACAAACCGAATGAAGTGAAAAAACAATAATCATTAATCTATGACACATCCTTGTGTATGCAGTTCTATGCATATAATTTTGAGCAAAATTCCCTACAGAGAATTACAGTACCTCGGTGTAAACGATATGTGACGTGAGAATGTATTCTTCGTGTTCTGTTTGTTTTTAATTTTCTTCAATGAATAAAAAAAGTTAGTTGATTTAGTTACCCTTGAAATGGCTACATACAATTATCTGTGAGCAAAGACGGGATCTGTAAGTGTAATCTCACTCTTTGAAATGTTTGTCCCTGCAACTTGTTTATAGTGATCGCAAATGTTAAAATTAACCTTAAGCGCGAAATCGGTAGGCAATCTTAGAAGCCCGTTAAAAAACCTTTCACAATCATCCCTATACGACTAGTATGCGTTGAGAAAAAAGAGATGTCGTCATATGATAGCAGTTTCCGGCAAAACCATTCGTGTTGTGGATTATCCGAGGATTCTCGGGTCCGCATTAAGGGGACACAGTCGCGAACAGGCTAAAAAAAAATCGATTTTTTTTAGTCTTAATCTATTCTACAATTATTTGGCCAAAGAATGCCGTTTGTTTCATACAAATCTGATTATTAGATTCGGAGTTATTAATTTGTTCGTGAAGCATGGAAACTAGCGCCACGTCCATTTTTGCTGTGTCTTGCGCAGTAGTCAGCATTGACTATAATACAACAATCATTTATGTTCCACGGACATAAATACTCTTTATTTGGGTTGCAAGAGAGAATTGTTATTCTGATGTTTGCCAGCCTGTCTGCACTGTCGACTATCGTTTGTCAGTTTCTTCATCCTAGTTGTTTACGTTTTGGTGATACAAATGTAATGATTTTGTGAAACGTTATAATACAATGTGTAGAATAAGGAAGTTTGGATATAAGCCTAAGTTTCGTGGACATAAATATGCAAAAATAAACCGCGAAACTGCTAGGTTTGAACAGGGGGCAGAAAATAATATTGAAAGTGAAGTCAGTGCGAGTGTCAGTGCTTCAAGCAAGAAGCTTCTAGGTGCTGCCGGTTTTCCAAGTGCCACTCAAATGCGTGACAATGCAATATGTGGTGTGAACAGTGTTTCTGTTGTTACTGACACAAACATTCTGATCTCCATGAGGTTATTACGTGAACTTATCGAAAAACACACAAATTGTAAAAACTGTGGTGGAAACTTACTTTGCACGAAGATGTGGTGAAAACCAAGGGAATTGTTTGTAATTTAGTTTTGACATGTTTAGAATGTAGCTTTACTGCCAATACAATGTCATCCCATGTAACAAGAAGCAGATTGTATGAAAACAATATAAGATTAGTGTACGCACTTAGATCTATTGGAAAAGGGCGAAGTGCAGGTGCTGTTCTTTGTGCATTGATGAACATTCCTCCACCTCCAAGGAAGTTTGATGTTTACAACAAGACTATTGGTGCAGTTGTAGCTGAGGTAAATGAATCTACAATGTTGAAAGCAGCCAAAGAATCAGTTCAGTTGAATGATACGAAATCTGACCCAAGGCAAATTGCTGCTGGTTTTGATGGCAGTTGGCAGAAACGGGGGCATATATCCCTAAATGGCATTGTGTCAGCAACTTCTTTTGATACTGGGAAGGTTCTGGGTATTGAAATTGTTACCAAGTTCTGTGACATCTGTAGCAAAAATCCCACTATACAACATGTGTGCAAAAAGGACTATGACGGTTCTAGTGGAGGCATGGAAGTGGCTGGTGTTGCTAACATTTTCAAAAGGCCTGTGCAGTCAAGAGGTATCCTCTATACAGACTATCTTGGGGACGGGGACAGTAAGGCTTATCAGAAAATGGTAGAAGATAAACCTTATGGGCCTAGAGTCAAAATTAATAAACTGGAATGAATCACGACTTCTAAAGATATGTAAGGAGAAAAAGTTAGGTGGTAAAGGGGGCTGACAGAGGCTGAAATAGACAGGATCCAGACTTAATATGGTATGGCCATTAGAAATAACTGCAACAATGTAGAAGCAATGAGGAGAGCCATCTGGGCTATATTCTTTCATAAAATTTCAACAGAAGAGGAACCACAACATAACATTTGCCCACAGGGACCTGACAACTGGTGCAAATTCAACAACCCAGTTACATCTTCCAGCTATAAGCACAAACATTCAATTCCAGATAAAATCCTGCTAGCCGTGAAACCCATTGTCAGAGATCTTAGCCAACAAGAGCTCTTGAAAAAGTGTCTCCATGGAAAAACTCAAAACCCAAATGAAAGTTTGAATTCTGTCATTTGGACAAGGCTACCAAAAACTGTTTTCGTTAGAAAAGAAACACTAAAATTTGGTGTTCATGATGCAGTGATGTGCTTCAATGCTGGTGTGTCAAAGAAGACTAATGTATTAAGACTCTTGGGAACAAAGGATGGTATCAATACTGAAAGGGGACTGAAAAAGATTGACATGGACCATATCCGTTATGCTGATATTTCTGCAGGAAATGCTACCAAGAAGGCCAGGATAGCCAGAAGATCAAAGAAAAGAAGATAAAGATCAAGAAGCTGAGCCACAGTATAGCCCTGGAATGTTTTAAAAGTGTGTCTGTATGACATTGTACATTACTTTCTTGCATGTAAAACTTTAATACCATTTTTCTCAAAACTACATTTTTTGACCTTCTGGTACACTTTTCTCAAAAACTATGACTGCTACAGACATCAGACTTACAGTATCTCTTGTTAATACAACGATGATTAATTAGATAAAAAATAGACCAGTAGTGATAAAAAGAACAGATTTACAAGCTACAAGATGTTTAGAAAAGTTTTAATTTTTTGTCTTATAGAACAAAAAATGATTACTCAAGAAATATATAAAATACATTAACCATTTTTAATGTGATTTGAGAATGGAGTTTCAGCGGTACACTGTAAAAGTTTCAGGTCTTTATCTCCATTAGTTACTTCAGAAAGTGTACCTGACGTTTGCTCGTTTTGGCATTGATTCCTTATGGGAGTTCCCTCGCGACTGTGTCCCCTCAAGCCGGCTAAGCGGGGGCCCTCTGTGGGCGCCACCCAGCGGGAGTGGAGTGCGCCGTGACGATGCCCGCCCTGTCGCTGTAGGGATTGGAAAAAACCAGCCGGTTAATACCGACATCGATATTTTAGTTCTTGCATAACCGGATTTTTCTTTATTTGTTTAGTTTCATTTATAACAGTCTTATTTATACACTGACAGAAAAATTCACAGCAGCAAGATGGAGTTCTGCTATACAAATGAACGTTAGTAGGTGCGGTTCTATGAGGTGCATTCAAGTTCTAAGGCCTCCGATTTTTTTTCTAATTAGCTACTCACCCGAAATCGATGAAACTGGCGTTACTTCTCGACGTAATCGCCCTGCAGACGTACACATTTTTCACAACGCTGACGCCATGATTCCATGGCAGCGGCGAAAGCTTCTTTAGGAGTCTGTTTTGACCACTGGAAAATCGCTGAGGCAATAGCAGCACGGCTGGTGAACGTGCGGCCACGGAGAGTGTCTTTCATTGTTGGAAAAAGCCAAAAGTCACTAGGAGCCAGGTCAGGTGAGTAGGGAGCAAGAGGAATCAATTCAAAGTTGATATCACGAAGAAATTGTTGCGTAACGTTAGCTCGATGTGCGGGTGCGCTGTCTTGGTGAAACAGCACACGCGCAGCCCTTCCCGGACGTTTTTGTTCCAGTGCAGGAAGGAATTTGTTCTTCAAAACATTTTCTTAGGATGCACCTGTTACCGTAGTGCCCTTTGGAACGCAATGGGTAATTATTACGCCCTCGCTGTCCCAGAACATGGACACCATCATTTTTTCAGCACTGGCGGTTACCCGAAATTTTTTTGGTGGCGGTGAATCTGTGTGCTTCCATTGAACTGACTGGCGCTTTGTTTCTGGATTGAAAAATGGCATCCACCTGTCATCCATTGTCACAACCGACGAAAAGAAAGTCCCAATCATGCTGTCGTTGCGCGTCAACATTGCTTGGCAACATGCCACACGGGCAGCCATGTGGTCGTCCGTCAGCATTCGTGGCACCCACCTGGATGACACTTTTCACATTTTCAGGTCGTCCTGCAGGATTGTGTGCACAGAACCCACAGAAATGCCAACTCTGGAGACGATCTGTTCAACAGTCATTCGGCGATCCCCCAAAACAATTCTCTCCACTTTCTCGATCATGTCGTCAGACCGGCTTGTGCGAGCCCAAGGTTGTTTTGGTTTGTTGTCACACGATGTTCTGCCTTCATTAAACTGTCGCATCCACGAACGCACTTTCGACACATGCATAACTCCATCACCACATGTCTCCTTCAACTGTCGATGAATTTCAATTGGTTTCACACCACGCAAATTCAGAAAACGAATGATTGCACGCTGTTCAAGTAAGGAAAACGTCGCCATTTTAAGTATTTAAGACAGTTCTCATTCTCGCCGCTGGCGGTAAAATTCCATCTGCCGTACGGTGCTGCCATCTATGCGACGTATTGACAATGAACGCTGCCTCATTTTAAAACAATGCGCATGTTTCTATCTCTTTCCAGTCCGGAGAAAAAAAATCGGAGGCCTTAGAACTTGAATGCACCTCGTACATCTGAAAGATGATGTCTATTCAGATTTCGCTCCTGTCTCATAAGGGTGGCGATAGTAGCACCATTTGAGGATGCACACCAAGTTTGCTTTAAATACATGCTGTAACGGTCGTGAGCGTTACTTACTTTTGAGATTGCCTGTGCTGAGTTGGTGCGAGTCAAGAATGCTTTTAAGGCAATAAGGCAACAAAGATGCCCCCGTCAACACCTCACTGAGTCTAAACGAGAGCGTGTAATAGCGCTACAAGAAGCTGGATGTGCCTTCTGCGATACTGCAGAAAGACTTGGCAGGAATGTAACTTCTGTACACGGTTGCTGGCACGGTAGTAACGACATTGTACAGTCGCAGGAAGGCTGGGCTCTGGATGGCCGCTTGACACTACCGACAGGGAAGACCATAGTGTTTGGCGTCTGCTTCTGGCGCATCACACTGCATCTGGAGCAGTAATTTGAGCTGCAGATGCTCCCATGGTGACACAACGAATTGTTACAAATCGGTTACTTCAAGGACAGCTCCGAGCCAGAGGTCTCGTAGCGTGCGTTCCATTGACCCCAAACCACCAACACTTCATACTTCAATGGTGTCAAGCGAGAGCTCATAGAAGCGCGGGGTGGAGGTCTGTTGTGTTTGCTGATGAGAACTGGTTCTGCCTCGGTGCCATTCATGGGCATATGTTGGTTAGAAGGATGCCTCTTGAGAGACTGCAATCAAACCGTATGTGTACCTGACACACTGGACATATACCTGGAGTTATTGTCTAGGGTGCGATATTGTATGACTACAGGAGCTTTCTCGTGGTTGTCTCATACACCGTGACTACAAATTTATACGTCTGTTTGTTGATTCGACCTGTTGTGCTGCCATTCATGAAAAGCATCCCAAGGAGTGATTTCCAACAGGATAACGCCCGCCCACATGCCACTGTTGTAACCCAACATCCTACACACAGTGTCGACACGCTGGTTTGGCTTGTTCGATCACGGAGCTGCCTTCAGTCGAGCACGTATGGGACAACTCCAGCGTCGTCCACAAACAGCTTTAACTGTCCCTGTACTGAGCCACAAAGTGCAACAGTCATGGAACTCCATCTCAAAAACTGATATCTGTCACCTCTTCAACACAATGCATGCTCGTTTGCATGCTTGCATTCAACATTCTACCGGTTACACCGGTTATTAATGAACCAGCATTTCACATTTGCAATGGCTTATCTCGTGCTTAGCTTAACCTGTGATCTTGCAATGTTAACCACTCTGCATTACTCTACATTAATTATTCGTCGTTTAAGATGTTCTGTGGCTTCTGAATGATTGGTTTAGTGTTTGAATGATATTGCTTCTGATGAAAGCAGCTGACTTACAAATCAGCTCATTATAGAACGAGTGCTTATGACATACTGGACAGTAAATATGGGCCACTGGATTAATTCATTACTCAAATTTTAACTGTTGCCACATGATTGTTTCAGATAAACGATCTATTTTGATTACTATATAAAGCGTTCATTTAAATTTTTGAAAGAGCATTCTGAATTTTATCATCAAAAAATGAATTGTATTCAAATTCATGTTTAAAAGTAAGTTAATAATTTGACTATACAACTTTTTTTTTTATAATTCAAAATAATTAAAGTAAACAAAACTCTAGAAGTTGTGCACAAAAGCTTCTTATTTGCCTTCCTTTTATAGGAAGTGATAAAAGTGTAAGGCAATAAGGTAACAATAATAAGTTAAAAACGTAAGCATTCATTTATTGTTTATAAAAAATAGAAAGTATCTGATCTGCTGCCTGTGTCTAGGATTGTCTATTTGTAGTCCTTGGAAATGCACAACACTAAAAGTAGAGTTCTCTAGCCTCAGTTTTCATTCTTTAGCAGTGACTGTCCCTAATGCCCTTAAGGTGAGTGGTCATTGCATCTGACTCCCACGCAGCGGACTCGGGTGGGATCCTGGCTGGGTCGGAGATTTTCTCCGCTCAGAGATTGGGAGCTGTGTTGTCCTCATAGTCATTTTCTCATCATGGATACGCAAGTCTTCCACCGCAGCGGCAATTGAAAAGACTTGCTACTCGGTAGCAAACTTTCCGAGCTGGGGAGTCGCGGTCGTCAATGCTATTCGATCATTTCATTTCGGTATTATGAGCCTCGATTTTTGAGCAGAGTGTCAAAAAATTAGAGTCGCGAGGAGAATACTGCTGGATTTATTACAGCATTCAACCCCTGATTACTTGTCGAGAAAGACAACGAACAGTGTATAGACTAAGTTTTTTTTTTATTTAACTATTTTATTTGACATTTTGATTCGATGTATCATTAAACTTATAATGCATATGACTGAGGAAGTCTTAGAAGTTTTCGGTTATTGTTCGATTTCTATGTCTGTTACCAGAAATAATAGCAATAACGAACCGGAAATTGCTTATTTATGATACTGGTTACTTTGAGCGGTTTTAAGAGTCAGGTTAAACTGGAGATGAAGAAACAGGTTCTAACAACCCTACCACAACAAAGTTCAAAATTTAATAATGATTGTGGTGTTGCTCACGCTGCTAAATACTGCATTTTCGGGCAACAACAAAGTTATTATGTGGCAGGTGTCATTGGAGCACAGTTAATAAAGTCATTTCATGTAATAATGAATAAACTAGGCACTCATCTTTTCGTGTTTCCTACGCTGGTCTCGTAAAATCATGGCTCAATCGTCGAAACTCTAATTGGTGAAGATTCCAAGCTCGGATGCAAAGAGGCCTAGGCTTTATTCTGCGATATTCAAAAGTTTTATAGATGTGATTCACAAACCATTCTTGAAGATTACACTTTTGCAGGACAATGTTGGTGTAAAAAAGTAATCAGAACTCCGAATTTAAGTTACACTTTCTTCTTATTGCTTTTGTTGCAATATCACGTAACACACAAAACATCACTTCACAATGCAAAACATGCTTGAAAACAGCTTCCTCACATTTAATAAGCTAACTACAATATGCGTCTTTCCAACATGACGTCCAAGACTTGACTTTCTCAAGGTCCGACTCTCTAACTAACTAATAATCGCTTACGCGCCCAAAAATCAAGAGTTACAAGTACGACAAAGATCATAGTCGCAAAAGAAATAATACACATAAGAGTAATATCATTGCAATATAAACATATCGATGTATCAAAATACCTCTACATTAATGAAATCAAATCTGAATGTTGTCTCAGAAATATGTCAACTACTTTACAGAAACGCAGTAGAGTATTACTGGTATCGAGAGGTTGAGTTGAGGTGCCATAATGGTTTCATAATTCAAGTACCATTACAACACCCCCCCCCCCCCCCCACACACACACAATTCCATGCACAAACTGCATGGGATTGGGTGTCCCAAATAGCAAGATAATAAGGTATGATAAAGCCTACACTCCTGTAAGTAACTTAGTGCTTTGTGGTCAGAGTAAACAATCACTTTGTACAAGAAGATAATTTTTAAATTTGTTGAAAGCCCAATGTATAGCCAAAAGTTCTTTTTCAGTCACAGTGTAAGTCTTTTCATACTTTTGTAATACTCTACTAGCAAATGCAATGGAATGGTGTTCAATATGATCTCTTACTACTTTTTCCTAAAATAAGTGTGCTATTAATCCTGTATCACTGTTGTCAGTCAATAAACAGAAGGGTAAAGACATGTCAGGCCTATATAGAATTCTGCTCTGTGAAAGTTGTTTCTTTATCTCATCAAATGCTTTTTGACAATCAGATGACCAATTCCAGACAGTATTTTTCTTTAATAGATCACATAAACAAGAAGCGTCCATAGCTTGAGTACTGACATACTTTCTGTAAAATCCAGCAAGACAAAAAAAAGATTTTAATTGTTTTTTATTTTTAGGAACAGGAAAATTTTCTATAGCTTCAATTTTTTTCTCTGTCAGGTTCAATCCCCTTTTCTGAAATAATGTGCCCCAAAAATTTCAATTCACTTACTCCAAATTTACATTTTTCTAACTTTAAGGTCATACTCCCTTCCCTTAATTTTGTGCACACCTGTGTTAGCAATTCAAAATGTTTCTTCCCATGTTTTTCCAGAAAGCAAAATATCGTCTACATATACAGTAAGTTTAGACAGTAGTTCGTCCCCCAAAACAAGATCTAATCCTCTAATAAACTCAGCAACAGAAACGGTTAGTCCAAACGGTAGAACACAGTAATGATAACTTTTTCTCCCATACAAAAATGCAGTGTATTTTCTAGAATTTATTTCTAAAGAAATTTCGTGAAAGCCTGAAGTTAAGTCAAAGTTGCTCATGAATTTCACACATTCAAATTTATGAAACAGTCCATCTATGTTTTCTGGATGATCATCTTCTCTTTTCAAAATTTTTTTAAGGTGCCTAGAATCAAGTACAAGTCTAACACCACCTCCACGTTTGGAAACCGCCACCAAAGGATTATTATAATCACTGTTACTTCTTTCGATTATACCCCATGCTTCCATTTTTTGTATCTCACTCTCTACTTCTTTTCTTTTTGCAAAAGGAATACTATAAGGCTTGAGGAAAAAAGGTTCATGATTTTTAAGGTGTAAAGTGCATTGATAATTCCTGACTCTTCCAGGTTTTTCGTTGACAACATCTTGAAATTCCCACAATAAATTTTCCAACTCTCTCTTTTGATCACCATCCAAATTAATTGCTTCCTCTACTTTGCTTTTAACTAGGTTTTCACAATTTTGACCAGAAAAATTTAGCTCAGATTTGTCACCAAAACAGTACAAATTCTCTTCATAGTCTATGATTTTCCTGACATAATTGCAACCTTCTCCACAGTGTATAATAAACAGTTGTGTACACGCAATAATATTGCTTTTGGGTTCACACACAATTAACTTCATCTCACTCCAGCTAAATGCAGCACTTACCTTTAACACCCAGTCCATGCCAAACAATATGTTCTCTTCTAAACTTGGAATAACAAGACAACCCTGCTCAAATTTTACATCTTCTATTTCAAATGATAAAAATACTTGACTTTTGATGACTTTACTGTGTTTGCCTGTAGCTCCTTTTATCACAGGGGCCTCAACAAAATCAACACTGTCTTTAATTTTATTTCTGAATTTTTCTCAAATGACTCCCTGTATCAATGAGACATTCAGCCGCCCAATTGTTTACTTTAGCTTTAATGTATGGACACCCTAATTCACATTCTTCTACTTTTTCTTTTAATGGTTCATGTAACAGGTCATTTTCAATTTTTCTAAAATAACCCACATTATTTTCCTGATCAGTTTTTAATAGCTTCACACACACATTGACACTTTCATTAACATCATCTATGGATACAACAGTTTGAGCAGACAACAGATATTCATTACATTTTACACTTTGCCACCAGTGAGGATATAACCTCCTACAAATTTTAGCTAAATAGTTCCACAACTCTTCCCTATCTGTTTTGTAATTGCAACTGTTCCACAATATTTTTAAAAAATTTTCACCTTTTCCTACAGAACTTGTATGTGGGTTTAAAATACTTCATACTATTAACTGGCACAACATTACAGTCCTCTGCTACATTAGATTGGTTACACTAACTTAACTTTACCTGTTCTTCAGATGCATGAGTGTCCTCTTCCTCATTACTAACCACACTTACCTCATCATAATGCTCACAATTATCAACTTCATTATCACATAGCTTCACTACTTCACTTGAAATAATCTCGACGAATACCTGATACTCACCCACAGCATTAATTTCACCATTACTTACCTCTGTACACTCTCAACAACATCATTAACTTCCATATTTTCGTCAAAATCAAAACTTTCCTCATCATGCATCCTATACACAGTCACATTAAGTCCCATCTCTCTCTCTCCATATAACTTTTCATTTTCATTAAATAACTTATTCAAATCAGAGCTGTAATATTTGCCAGATACTTCAGAATTACATAGATTATCATTCTCTACCCAATTATAAAATTCTGACACAATTGCAATATCCTCATCTGGTTTGTTCTCAGAAGTAGTTACCTTGTTGCTTTCAACATGATTATTTTCTCTTGTGTATCCCAAAATTTCTGATCAAAATTTAAAGTATTAATTTGGTGTTGAACATGAGTGTCTGTTATTTGTGGTGTGTATTTGTTTTGTCTTTCAATGGTTTTATTATAATAATAAATTACATTTCTCCTTCTTCTTCTGTCTGTAAATTCCCAGTCGTTATTGTAGGTCCTATTGTGATTAAATTTTCTCGCCCCAAAACTGCGGACCCTCATTGAGGCGGTCTGGAGTTTTCCTGCCTGTTTTCTCTGTTTGATCTCCAATTTTTTCCCCCCTGTTTCTATTTCCGAAATTTCTATCCCTATTTCTGTCATTACCATTATGATCCCTATTGTTTCCCCTGTGTTCTTCATGTCTATTGTCTCTGTATTTCTCTCCTCTCTCCATACCTGTTTGAATACCACCCCCCCCCCCTGTTGGTGTTCACCATGGTCAAAATTTTGCATATTCCCTCTTTCTAATGCCCTATCCAATTTATCCACATATTTTAAAAATTCTTCCAAGGAATCATCAGGCCCATGAACTAAATCCCATTGCAATTTTTCAGGTAGCCTTCTTTTCAGCGCATCTATTTGTGTCATTTAATCAAAAGGTTTATCTAAATGTATTAATTTTCTCAACTGATCTTTACAAAATGCTTTCATGATGCCCACTCTCCCTCTGAAAATAGGTCCATTTAAAAATTCATATTTAGTCCTCCCCTGTTCAGACTCTGACCAAAATTTGTTTAAGAAGCTTTTCCCAGAATTTGCAAAGGTTTCCCACTGATCGAAATGTTGGTTAGCCCAGGATAGGGCCTTCCCTTCAAGAAATTTTTTGACAAATTTAATTTTTGAATTATCAGACATTCCTGGCACAAAATTGTCCTTACAATGGTGCAAAAAATCAACTGGGTGCAAATTATCACAAGGAAAACTTTTCACTAACAGGTTCGACCATGCTGGTCCACGACTGTAAAAATTCTTGTTAACAACATATTCTTCAACTTGATTTATTTTAATTTTTAATGTGTCTAATTTATTGGTAAGATTTGATTCTAAACTGTCAACCTTTTTCTCAACACTACTGATTGCATTAACATTGTTTGCTTTCAAGTCATCTAATTTTGCATCTAGTGATTCATTTTCATTTGGAAGTTCCTGAATTTCCCTGATTCTGTTACTATTTTCAGCAATGAACTCATTTTCAAAAACAATTACTTTTTTCTCCATATTGTCTACCCTCGATTCTATCACCTTTAGGTTATCTTGCGGTGTATTTTTGACCTAAATTAACTCAGTTTTTATTACATTTAATTGTTTATTCAAATTCTCCCCTAACCTTTCGTCAATTTCAGCCTTCATTACAGATTTTAAATTATTTATATTTTCATTTTGTTTAGTCAAGAGTTTCAGAATTAACTCTAACTTATCAATTTTTTGATCTCCCCCAACTATTTCTTCCCCTGCATTAATTTTATCTATTATTAACTGTTAACAAAAAATGAACCACTAGAAATGACAATACCAAATTACAAAATTCGTTAGAATTTTTGCTTAACTTATAGCTGAAGTCTTCTCCGTCGGAATCCAGTCGCATTGTTTAATTTAAATCCATTGTCGTCCCATTGTTTTTTGCGTCCATTTTTCGTCCTGTGGTTGTCTCCTTTTGATTGTCAGGTTTTTATCGATATTTTTCATAACAGATTCACTATGTACAGGGGATCACAAATTTACCATTGAAGGGTAGCGTGGAGGGTAAAAATCGTAGAGGGAGACCAAGAGATTAATACACTAAGCAGATTCAGAAGGATGTAGATTGCAGTAGGTACTGGGAGATGAAGAAGCTAGCACAGGATAGAGTAGCATGGAGAGCTGCATCAAAGCAGTCTCAGGACTGAAGACCAAAACAACAACATGTACTTTTCCTGAAACACATCTACAGTTAATTTTTGAATATTTGGTGCTGCCTATCCCGGACGAGCCCCCACATTCTAACAACCCTACCACAATAAAGGTCAAAATTTAATAATGATTGTGGTGTTGCTCACGCTGCTAAATACTGCATTTTCGGGCAACAACAAAGTTATTATGTGGCAGGCGTCATTAGAGCACAGTTAATAAAGTCATTTCATACAATAATGAATAAACTAGGCACTCATCTTTTCGTGTTTCCTACGCTGGTCTCGTTGTAAAATCATGGCTCGATCGTCGAAAATCTAGGTGGTGATGATTCCAAGCTCGGATGCAAAGAGGCCTAGGTTTTATTCCGCGATATTCAAAAGTTTTATAGATGTGATTCACAAACCATTCTTGAAGATTACACTTTTGCAGGACAATGGTGATGTAAAAAAGTAATCAGCACTCCGAATTTAAGTTACACTTCCTTTTTATTGCTTTTGTTGCAATATCACGTAACACACAAAACATCACTTCACAATACAAAACATACTTGAAAACATCTTCCTCACATTTTATAAGCTAACTACAATATGCATCTTTCCAACATGACGTCCAAGACTTGACTTTCTCAAGGTCCGACTCTCTAACTAACTAATAATCGCTTACGCGCCCAAAAATCAAGAGTTACAAGTACGACAAAGATCATAGTGGCAAAAGAAATAATACACATAAGAGTAATATCATTGCAGTATAAACATATCGATGTATCAAAATACCTCTACATTAATGAAATAAAATCTGAATGTTGTCTCAGAAATACGTCAACTACTTTACAGAAACGCAGTAGAGTATTACTGGTATCGAGAGGTTGAGTTGAGGTGTCGTAATGGTTACGTAATTCAAGTACCATTACAAGGTATAACCTAAAACCGGTTGTCTCGACGATAACCGGCGCCCCTGTGTTGCAGGCCGCTGCCGCGCCCCTGGCTGGCGCAATCCCTGTTGGCCGCCGCCGCCACAGCCGCCGCCTTCGACCTGCCATTCGGCGTTCCCGACCACGTCAGTCGCACCGGCCTCCACATCTTCCAGCCAGACAACTTGTTGCTAAAAAGTATCACCCTAAGTAATCCAGCATTCACGCACCACGAGGTACAATACTGAAGACACCGAAAGCCCACATAAATCTATTCTGTTTCTCTACTTACTCCGCACGACACGTAGAGTTCTTATCTTCTTCATCAAACTCACTTTAAATTTGAATTATTGTTTCCGGTCTTATAGAGGGCTCACATTTCTGCAGTCCCCGTCTCAAAGATTCCAATGCCTCACTACCTCACACATCCTGGTATCCTTAGCCCAGCGGTTTCCGCTGTCGTTACCTTGTAAATTGTCTGTCTCTCCTTAGATATTAACACATTTGACATGTCCAACAGAACAGATGAACAGATACCACTGGTGCTACAGCTGCCATATAGAACAAACTATTAAGAGAAATTAGGACATTCGGCCGTCTACAAGCACTGAAATGAATCAACGGTGAAGACCGAAAATTTTTGCGGGACCGGGCTTCGAGCCCAGCTGCTCTGCTTCCCTAGAACGGTAGGCTTAGCCGTCTCGGCCATCTGGACACGCTTCCGGTCTGACGTAGCTCTGAGTCTGTCACGTGCTAGTAGCCCCCTTCTCCTTTAGCATCACTGCACGACTGCTCGCAGCATTCGCGAAGTCCCGCAGGGGTTCTGAATATTCTGAATATACACTACTGGCCATTAAAACTGCTACACCACAAAGATGACGTGCTACAGACGTGAAATTTAACCGACAGGGAGAAGATGCTGTGATATGCAAATGATTAGCTTTTCAGAGCATTAACACAATGTTGGTGCCAGTGGCGACACCTACAACGTGCTGACATGAGGAAAGTTTCCAACAGATTTCTCATACACTAACAGCAGTTGACCAGCGTTGCCCGGTGAAACGCTGTTGTGATGCCTCGTGTAAGGAGGAGACATGCATACTATCACGCTTCCGACTTTGATAAAGGTCGGATTGTAGCCTATCGTGATTGCGGTTTATCGTATCGCGACATTGCTGCTCGCGTTGGTCGAGATCCAATGACTGTTAGCAGAATATGGAATCGGTGGGTTCAGGAGGGTAATACGGAACGCCGTGCTGGATCCCAACGGCCTCGTATCACTTGTAGTCGAGATGACAGCCATCTTATCCGCATGTCTGTAACGGATCGTGCAGCCACGTCTCGATCCCTGAGTCAACAGATGGGGACGTTTGCAAGACAACAACCATCTGCACGAACAGTTAGACGACGTTTGCAGCAGCATGGACTATGAGCTCGGAAACAATGGCTGCGGTACCCTGCATCACAGACAGGAGCACCTGCGATGGTGTACTCAACGACGAACCTGGGTGCACGAATGGCAAAACGTCATTTTTTCAGATGAATCCAGGTTCTGTTTACAGCATCATGATAGTCGCATCCGTGTTTGGCGACATCGCGGTGAACGCACATTGGAAGCGTGTATTCGTCATCGCCATACTGGCGTATCACCCGGCGTGATGGTATGGGGTGCCATTGGTTACACGTCTCGGTCACCTTTTGTTCTCATTGACGGCACTTTGAACAGTGGACGTTTCATTTCAGATGTGTTACGCCCCGTGTCTCTACCCTTCATTCGATCCTACATTTCAGCAGGCTAATGCACGACCGCATGTTCCAGGTCCTGTACGGGCCTTTCTGGATACAGAAAATGTTCGAAAATGATTTCTCACGATCTAAGCACCCAAACTGCGTGAAAATGTAATCACATGTCAGTTCTAGTATAATATATTTTTCCAATGAATACCCGTTTTACATCTGCATTTCTTCTTGGTGTAGCAATTTTAATGGACAGTAGTGTAAAAAATGTTGTTGAGGTTGTTTCACTAGAATATTTTTGTAAGAAAAAATGAATAACTGGGAATCAGGGTTTTGACACTTATTGCGCTCTATGCTTGTTGTGTAGCACACCACGTACAATAGACGTGAAGCACAGAGCAGAAACTGACGTAATCTGGTTCCTCTCACAGTTTCTCTGGTGAACTGGTATCTCGGTTGCACTCTTTAGGCCTACCGTGCCTGTCTTGGCAAATGCGAGGACGTTGTATAATAACATATGAACAGTTAAAACATTCATGACACAGGTGATACAATTCGCAAACATATTGGTTCATTACGTTACTTCCTAAGCAAGATTAAGGTGACGTTGCGGCCACTGGAAGGACAGCTGGGAAAAGAAATAAAACAGACATCCAGGATTGGCCAGGAATACCGCTGTAAAACTACTGCAGGCTACTACCCAATTAGCCTCCTGTCTATTAATTAAAAACAAACAGTATTTATAGAAACAATGAAAATTTCAATGTTTAATTCAGGTTTTATTCGAAAATTGTTGATTTGTAACGTGAAAAAATGGATGTTGTATAAAAAATTTAAAAAAAAATCAATAGAAGTTTATCATGTAGTGCTAGAAAACATAACTGCCTCAAAGAAAAAAAAGGTAAAATTTAAAATAAACGCACAACAAAAAATATCAAAAATCGCTTCGGTACTTCGTCAAGCTCATATGAAACGTGTTTCTGTTATTCACAAATAGCTCTCACACTTATAAATAAATACAGAAAACTTTTGCCTTTAATCGTGATGAAAAAAACAATAATGATTATACAGGTTTTTTAATGTTTTGTATGTAAATTGCGCTTACATCAAAAGTAATTGCTTTGGTTATATAAAAGTGGAGAAGTTACACGATCAAGTTTCTCTCTCATACATTCACTTATGTTTCTTTCTCTGGCAATGCTAGCAATACTACCATTAATCCTACCATTTGCTACATCGTCTATGTTCTCTACCAAAAATACCGAACCATAATTGTGGCAAAGCGCCACTCTAGCCAGGGCCCGTCACCTGTGAGCAGACATGTTGATCGGTGTGCCTGTTGTGTGTGTTGCAGGAAGCAGACGAGCCAGGGGAACCCATCTCTGACGAGGAGTTCGCGCTGTCCGCCACCTCTGCCGCAGGTGCGTGCCGGTACTTCAGCCACTTTAGAAGAACACACAGTCATATAAGTATTTTTCCTTTTCACACTCCGTTGTACAATGGAGGAAACAAATTTTAACATTCCTTGCTCTCTGATTTGCAGGTTGCAGATGTAAATTGTGATGTTTCAAAATTATACATCTGCGACAATTCAAGTGTATATTTACAGACATTTCAGTGTTATTTGAGAGGGGTACGTCAAAAACGTAAGCTTGAAAGGTCACCTCCCACCAAAAGAATTTTTTTGCAGTTGGTGGCTTAATTTATTTCATTAAGTTTGCCTAGAACATTTCGAAATGGCGTGGTATACTCCTGGGCCGGAATGTACGGCTTGGTGCTACCTCGCTGCCTGCGCCGCCCTTGGAGTTCGGAACCAGCAGCGCGATGTGTTGTGTTGTGTGGTGTTACAGCGCTGCAGGAGCCGCCACTGGACGACGGCTCCCCGGACCCCATCCTTGCTGCGGGGCTCTTCGAGGGCGACATCGCTGGGGTCTCCCCGGAGGACGTTCTAGAGGTGAGTGGGCGTCGACACAGTGTACCGCCAACCGTCGATCGGAAGTGCAGCACTGTATCCGAGTCAAAACTCGTTGCCTGTGAACATACCAGGCATAAAAGATGGTTATAGATTAACTTCTTGTTGACATCCGTTGGTTAGAGACATTGAGAGATTTGTCACAAAAATAATCGTGCCTTTTTTCTCTTTGCATTGATTTGTTTCTTTTTCATTGTTTCCATTTTTTTTTATTTGCTGCAGTGAGTTGCACTCTTGAGAATCTACTGCAGTTCGAAGACTTGCAAACAAGAGGGAAATCGCTCCTTTAGAAGCACAATAAATGCGAATGTATTACTGTTTATTTAAAAGACTCTGAAAAGTGGGGTTTTGGCTGTCTCATTCTACCTTCCACTGTACCTTCAAGAACGTTTCCAAAAATTTTTGCATGCGAACATACTCGCGCTTTTTTCAGCATGCAACGCACCTCAAACTCCCTCAAGCTCCCCTAAGCACAACTCACTCACATCCAGCAGCACATCGGTGTTAAGTCGCTCATACCCATCCACTCCCAGTCGCCCTTTCTCTCTCACTCTTTCAGCCCAGCTCGTTGTCGTTGTCTCTTCGTGTCTCTCTGTTATTGTCTCCTGTGTTATAGCCACAGTCCCCTACGTTCTGTGTTACTATTAGTTGTTCTCTATATCTATATAGAACATACATGCAACTCTTAGATCGACGACTGACAGAAATACGAGTAAGTCAGTCTGGTGACAGTCGAACATTTTTCCAAGTCCAGCAATGCTCAAAATATTTATGAGTCCAACTGCAGTTGGAATACTTCCACGTCCCAAGACCTAGCAATTATCAGAATTCCTTAAAGTCAAAAGAGAGCCGAAAATATTGCGAAGTCCAAGACTATCCAACTGGTAGAAGTTTTTTAACACCATACGCGACAGTTTCACCACTCATTCCACAAACTAACATGCCTATCTACAACCGAGTCCTGCAAGAGACTGCCTTCTCAAGAGTTGTAACGTGGTTACTTATTCTAGGATTGAGAACAAATGTGTAAGTTGAAATGACATGTTCAATGTCGCAATTTTAGCACAAAAAATACACGCTTTTACGCAGTTTTCAATTTCACAACATAAAAACAATTATCAGGATAACGCATCTCGCCGATATCAAACAGTGAAATAATCCTAAACACAACAATATTAAATATTAACTCTCAGAAAGAATATTAATCCTAAACACAACAATATTAGAGTTTAATTAGAAGTTTTTTTACAAAATTGTTCCTACACGTACATTATCATGTTGGTCAGTACTACGAAAATCTTCCGATTCCGGTTCATAGTTCAGTACTATTTAGGATGACAATCAAGTCTACGGTGGATGGTTAGTTATGTGACAAACTGAACGAAAGATTACCCAAGGCCACTTGAGTTTATAGTGGACGCAAGCTGGTGAACCAACAAAGTTTATGCATCTGCATGCGGTATTTACCTTAAGCTGCGACGAGCTGCCGTCTGCTAGGCTGCTCTCTTCTGCTGAAATTCCTGTAAAACTAATCAAACCTTTGCTGAACTTTCCAGCAGAAACTTTCCCTATGTTTCTCGTTACGCGAGAAAACATGTACTCAGCCCTAGTCTTTGTAGGTGGCGATATGCACGCACATGGTTGGAGCAGGCTGCATATTACAGTGCCCTCTCAGTTCTCTCAAGAACAATTAATGCTCCATTCTGCACTTAACTTTAGTTCAGGGAAGAGTCCCTGAAAATTTCTCTCTTGTCTTACTCATGGCCGAACTGCCTCCCCCACTTGGGTTCATTCGTTCTTCATGTTCATGGCCTTTTTCGACCTATAGGAGCATTCCTCTTATTTTTTGGAAACTCTCTCTACCAATCGCAATGTTCCTTCCATCAAACTGCGTCAAAACTCCAGTTTTTTTTTCCTAGTGCGTTTCCGCCAATCGGACGTTTTGCGCCCATTATAGACGTCTAAAGTACATTGACCTTCACATGTGTCGCACTCGCTGGACACGTGATCGGAATGCGTCACTGGTTTTGTTCGTATCCCTTTGGAATTCCAAAATGCAGCTTTCTAAAGCTTTTTTTCTGTCCCTCTGTAGATGTGCCGCTACATGCATTTCTCCTGCCTGAGTCACCTCGTTGGGTCATTGACTTTCCACCTGCCACCCCTTTAAGTGGTTTCTGTGGTAACCCCTGTGGTGTGCCTTCTCTTCTGCCGTTGTCCCTCTGGCTTTCAAACTAAATCGCCTCACGCTGCTTGTTCCACCTGCTGCTCAAAGACATGCATTATATAGGAACAGTGTGTTAATTAGCATTGATTGTCATCCCTTTTTGCATTACATACTGATAGGCAAATTTGCTCACAACCGCTGAATTACATTAGGTGTCATATTCACCTTCTCGTTGCGATGCATATAGCCCTCATGTAAGGTGCGAATCTGACTTTCATTTATTTTGCCACCTTACAGAGTTTCTCTCTCCTACTTATGGTCACAGTGACCATTTTTCAGTGCCATTCAATGTATATGTTGCTTTAAGACATAAAATTATTTCAGTTTACTTGTATGTTATACAAATCAATTTACAGGGCTATTCATTCAACATCTCATGATGTGTATATAACGTCCCTATTGTTAATATTTTAGTGTAATGCGTACATTATTGATATTACGTTTGGCAACATAAAATATTACACAAAGGCAGGTAGCTTAGTAATAGTATGAAGTAATTATTTTCTCTTGTGTTTAGGAAGGGCAAATCAGCTGCTTTTATGGCTGGGTGTTACTGAGAGTGGGTGAATCATGTCGGAAACCTTTTCACATAAATTACCTGAGTACAAATGGCAGTACCACCAGTGCACTGCTCTTTTATGCCTTGTGTACGTAATACTACCGCCACATGTATATGGGCATATCTCTATACTATGACTTCTGTCACCTGGGTGTATGATGAGACCGATGACCTCGCTGTCTGGTCTCCTTCCCCAAATAACCCAACCCAACCCTCACCTGGGTGTATTTTGTTCAGCCCTGGATCTGCTGCCATAATTAATTACGACTGTCAGCCATGATACCAGTTCTGGATACCTGGTATGAATGGTTTGCCTTCGAGATGAGTGTTTGGAGTCTTTGGTCAGTGTGTTAGCAGTGTCGCAGTGCTGAGACCCCGCTGTGTGGTGTGTGTTTTTCAGGACCCGGATGCCGCCTACCACGACGGATCGACGCGGCGTTGGGAGGGTGGCGTGGTGCCCTACGTCATCTCTGCAGCCTTCAGTGAGTGTCGCCACCGCATGCCGTCTACAGACCGGTTCTTACAGCTTCCGACGCCGCGCAGTTACACAGAGCTTGTGATTCATGCGAACAGTTTTAATGTGTCGATTATAAACAATTTTTACGAAGGCATTTATCCTGCACTCACGATAATTTACATATGTACGCGTCCATTCTGGGAATTAGCCATTATAGATCTGCTGATAAACGATTAAGAACGCGTATAAAACAATGAGTTCTCTTGAAGAAAAGCGTCTACTGAAGCACAGTCAACACAGATTCAGAAAATATTGTTATCGTGAAACACAACTAGCTCTTTATTCATAAACTGATTCTATATTTATAGCTTTCCAGGAGGCTTTTGACACCATCCCTCAAAACCAACTTCTAATCAAATTGTGTGCCTGTGGATTATCCTCTCAGTTGTGCGACTGAATTAGTGATTTCCTGTTAGAAAGGTCACAGTACTTAGTAATGGACGGAATATCGCCAAGTGAAACAGAAATGATACATGGTGCTCCCCGAGGGAGTGTTATAGGCCCTCTGTTGTTCCCAATCTACATAACCGATTTAGGTGACAAACTGAGCAGCCCTCTTAAGGGGGGACGTTAGCGAAAGCGACGAAAATTGTGAAAAATTTGTTATTGAATCTTCATTTACTACACAATGTTTAAATTTCAATTCTTGAACATTACTTTCCAATTCCACTTCTACGTGGGATAAAAATGACAATTAACAAAAGCTTGCAGGGGGCTACGCACCTTTGTTGTTCTGTATTTCCTCATATTATTTATTCTTGTGGTGTTTTCTTCCAGTTTTATGCAGCCACAATGTGGGAATATTTTGGTGCTTAGCAGATCCAGAACTTCTATAAAAGTGTATTCATGGAAAACCACGCAACCAGACAACATTTCTTTAGCGCATAATGCTTGTTTAGTTTTTAACTGTGCTAATATTGGGAGACTATGGACTCTACAGATGGTAGGATTTGATCCAGGACCTTTCACGCTGTCGATATTCGAGGAAACCGATAACAGGAGGCTTAATGCAGCTGACATTATTGTTGCTCAATTTCAAAACCAGGTTAACCTAAGAGGACAAGGAAAGAAAAGACTGCTTGAGGATGAAGAGGAGGATCCATATGGCTTGCTCTAGTTCACTCATATAAGGTAAGGCCTGATACTAACACTGTCAAATCTGTGATTCAGGTTTTCCGAACTTATGTTTTGGCAACTCTTGTACCTTTTCCTCTCAAACCACTGACATTATAGCACCTAAATTCGACGTTCTATTAGTCAATAATGTAGTGAAACATTTTGTGGAAGGAATTTTCATTTTCTGCAGTAGGAAGCCATTTACGTGAGAGAAAAGTCCTAAGATTTGGTGAATTTTTTTCATAGAAATTTATAGAGCTGTAAAAATGTAGCAAAAGAAGATACCAATATTCTGTTCTATAGATACTTGTAATAATGGTATGTCAAACTCTGCAGAAAAATACATTAATTTCAGCTCGTTTTGTGTTGTAGCGAAACAGCGGAGAGTGTGTAACGGATATGATAAGTGAATTGGGGTGGCAATCATTAAAGAATGCGTTTTCCGTTGCGGCGAGATCTCCTCTGAATGTGAAAATACATAGGGAGAAACGATCATCGTAATAAATTAAGAGAAATCAGGGCTCGTACAGAAAGATTGGAGCGTCCATTTTACCCACGCGCTGGTAGAGGGTGGAACGGTAGAAAAATTATCTGAAGGTATTTCGAAGTACCCTCTGCGATTGTGAATTGCAGAGTAGTCATGTAGATGTAGATAAAGATGATAATTAAGGAAATAAATTTACTGACAATGGTGTCAATACTCTCGTAGAAACGTTTCATTCATTAGGAGGACTTTACTGCGAATACCCTTAATTATGAATTTGAATCGCAATTTACTTTTTGGTACTCTGGTGCACGTTATCGTCAGTAATTTAGCATGACGCACATATTTCTCAGTATTGGCGTAATTGGCTTAGTAACCTACAAGTTGTGGCTTGGGAGGTTTGATTTAGTACTGAACCGATGCTGCAGTTCATACCAAAGATTTTCGATGGCTTCAGTCTAGGTCTCTACACAGGCCAGCGCGTCAGTTACTTCGTACTATGATGCAACAGTTGACTGGAGCATAATCACTTTGGCACAGAAAATGTTGTTACAAATGGCTGCCACAGATTAGGAAACAATTCATTGTTGAAGATACTTTCCTTTTGGTAAAAACCAGTACTAAGGGCCTAAACGAGAAAAAAAGGTCCCAGATTATCAAACCACCACCATCCCACCAACACTCGACTTCTCTGTCGCCTCACTACACTCAGATATAGTTCGGCAGGCAGCCGCCGTGTCCATAACTCGCCCACTCGTATTCATACATGCTCGCCAGATTTTCAGGATCCTACTGTACCATAACATCTGAGGTAATTCGGGTCTCTCTTTCCCTCGTTTTAAACGGGGAACATTCCAGAAACTCCCTGTCATACGTAATAACAAGAGCTCTTTTGTTGAGGAGCTAGCTTTCATCGCTGTTGCCAATCTGTTTCTACGCTGTTCCTATCTCTCACCATTATGCTGTAGGGAGGAACTGATGAGTATTTACTTAAACCTCTCATATAAAATCCGATACGAAATTAGCCACACGCAGCTCACAGATGCAGTATCACCACAATCTCTGTTCGGTCGGCGCAAACATGTAGTATATTTTCGTGGACGGGTGTCCTCTGCACATGCAAACCTCTGATAATGGCGGTCGATACCGCTGACTCACTGCAGTGTCGTCGGGCTGCTTTGTGCGAAGCGTACTCCTATATTGGTTTCCACCGTTTGGTCTTTCCCTCCTAGATGGAAACTGTAATTGATATAGCTAGTACATCAAATGTACTAACGAAAAACAATCGCAACACAAAAAACAATTAGTGTAGAAAGATGAAATTTCGGCAATGCATTCTCTAGGTGACATATTTCGGTGATTAGCATTGCAAGATTATATGTTAATGTAAACGCGAGATAAGGCATTGCAAATGTGAAATGCAGGTGCATTAACAATCGGTGTAACCGCCAGAAAGTTGAATGCAAACATGCAAACGAGCGTAATTTGTGTCTTACAGGTCCCGGATGTTAGTTTGTGGGTTGGAGTTCCACGCCTGTTACACTTTGTAGGTCAATACAGGGACCGTTAATGTTGTTTGTGGATGACGCTGGAGTTGTCGTCCGATGATGTCCCATGTGTGTTCGATTGGAGAGACATCTGGTGATCGAGTAGGCAAACACAACATGTCGACCGTAGAGCTTGTTGTGTTACAACACCAATATGTGAGCGAGTGTTCTCCTTTTGGAAAACACCCCCTGGGATGCTGTTTATGAATGGCAACACAACAGGTCCAGTCACCAGACTGACGTACAAATTTGCAGTCAGGGTGTGTGGGATAACCACGAGAGTGCTCCTGCTGCCGTACGAAATCGCACCCCAGACCATAACTCCAGGTGTAGGTCCAGAGTGTCTAGCACGCAGACAGGTTGGTTGCTGGCCCTCAAATAGCCTCCTTTTAACCAACACAAGGTCATCACTGGCACAGAGGCAGAACCAACTTTCATCATAAATCATACAGACCTCCACTCTGCCCTGCAATAAGCTCTCGCTCGACATCACTGAAGTCGCAAATAGTGATGGTTTGGGGCCGGTGGAATGCACACTAAAGGGCGCCTGGCTCGGAGCTGTCCTTGAAGTAACCGATTAGTACGAGTAACAGTTCGTTGTGTCACTGTGGTGCCAACTGCTTTTCAGATTGCTGCTGCAGATGAAGTACGGTGCGCTGGAGCCATACGCCTCATCTGTCGGTAGTACCACGTCGCCGTCCAGTGACGGTCCTCTTGTGACTGTACATTCCTGTGAATGCCAGCAATCACGTACAGTGCCTACATTCCTGCCAAGTCTTTCTGCAGTGTCGCAGAAGTTTATCGTAAACTCATTGCACGACCTCATTCAAACTCAGTTAGCCGGCCGGTGTGGCCGAGCGTTTCTAGGCGCTTCAGTCTGTAACCGCGCGACCACTACGGTCGCAGGTTCGAATCCTGCCTTGGGCATGGATGCGTATGATGTCCTTAGGTTAGTTAGGTTTAAGTAGTCTAAGTTCTAGGGGACTGATGACCTCAGATGTTAAGTCCCATAGTGCTCAAAGCCATTTGAACCGAACTCAGTTAGGTATTGATAATGACGTTTTTGTAACCTTAAAGGCGTTATTGATTAACATCAACTTACCATTTCCAATCTCAAATATAACTAACGCTCATGACCGTTACAGAGTGTATATAAAGCAGACCTAACTACATCCTCGTAGTGGCGCTACTAGCACGACTCTTATGCGACTGGCGCGAAACTGGAATAGACATCATCTTTCAGGTGCAGAAACACGACTACCAACTTTGGTTTACGTCGCACAACTCCTTTGTAGTGTTCCGATTTTTTTCATGAGTGCACATAGTTTCATCTTTAAAACGTCATTAGGTTTCCTGTTACACAAAGACTTAAAAATCTTTTGAAATAAAAGTTTTTAGCTGCGTTCAGTATATGTGCGTTCCATATACAAAGTGCAGCTGTAGATCCTGTGTTGAGAGTTGTTGTGTTATACTCCTTCTTTCCCGTCATCAAGAAATCTCTATTCTCGAGTTATTCCAGATACCATGGTTACCATCTCCAATATATTGGTAAACCGTTTCCCATATTCTGTTAGTTTCGATTCTATTTAAATACTTCTTCCAGAACAAGCGTTCATGAAATTTTGCCATAAATGCGAAGCAGCACGCTCGCCAAGGGATGGAGTCACATGCTTCTCAGCTATTGAGATGGGTGGGAAACGCAGACCTTTGTCTCGCTGGGGTTTGGATTCAAGTGATTAGCAGCGTGAGGTAGAGTGTGCTCAGAGCTGACACCCTGTTCTCTGATACTTCTGAAAGCTCGAATCTTGCACACTGATGGCAGACGATAGTCTCACGTCAAATCATACAGCCTTCGGCGGCTGACTGTGTCTTATGCAATTCTCGGGTTGATGAAGATCTCTCCCGTGTATCTTCATTTGCTCAAATCCGTCTTTAGAACCATTTTAGCATAAAATAAAGAGCTTTGGATGACTTATAATCAAACAACGAAGCAGGGGTGGATAACAACCTACAGGAGGAATAGTATACACAAGAATGGAAAGGAAAATGAGGCCCTGCTAGAGAACCATCAGCTTCACTCTAGAAAAGATACAGACCGAGGTAAGGCAGTGGTTAGCACACTGGGCTCGCATTCGATAGGTCTAATCTCTGTCTGGCCTTCCATATTTAGGTTATCCGTGTTTTCCATAAATCGCTCCAGGCAAATGCCGTCATACAAGTGGTGCATATTCCTTCTATAGGGTGGTCAGAAACTGTCTGAAGAGCTTTCAAGGGTGTTACAGGGTAGAGTGTTACGAGACGCAACTGTTAAGAAAAAAATTTGATACGTAGCGACCTTATAGAGGTGATTAGGATTGGCGTTAGCTAATTAGAATGTTGCACTCGCAAATTCAAGCGGTTCTTAAAACCGAACAAGAGAGCGATAAAAAAATTGGACTTGGGGCGGTAGTAAGGATAGAACCGGTGGCAAAGGCTGAGCAGTCTCGTGCGCCATCATCTACCTCTGTGAGAGTAAATGGCACTAATTGTATTTGGCGGACCTCTTGAATTTGCGCGCACAACGGCCCAATTGACTCGGAAACGGCACAACGTATGGAATCTTTGTCTTATCAGTTATTTCTCAGCACAGCCTAGCCTGAAACACTCTTACAGGCTCTTCAGGTCGGTTCTGACCACCCTGCACAGTCTGAACACACACTGTCGTATTTTTTAGTAAACATATGCAAAATATGTACTAGCGACTTCCCCTCGTGACTGGTTTTAGGCTGAACAGCGCCACACATCTACAAGTTACTGAAAAACACAAATTCGCATAATATTTTTGTACCCTGTGTGGGTTATGGTGTAATGTGTTGTGCTTTCTACTAGGACTTCCAGAAAGGAGAGGTCCTTATAAATACTCCGAATTGTGATTGTTTTGGTGAATTTCGGAGCCATCTGCGTCATTTAGATTTCCATTTATGTAGCTTTTAGTACGCGCATCAAGGACCTACTACCGAGAAATCTTCAATACTGACGGTTACGATAAATCACCGACGAATGTATCGCCACAGATTTTAAAAAAGAACTGGATAAAATTCAGTGTAAAATATTACTTCATCAAAATAGAAAGACGGAAACAAGTTTACAATTTACCTCCGATGTCTTAGCGTTCAAAATGGTTCAAATGGCTCTGTCCTAAAACTAATAATTAATTTTACACCATTCACTCCTGCAATGCTTCCGAGTAGTGTGGTGCAATGGCCGCATTGCAGTCCGGTAGGATACAGAATTTCGACGCTAAGACATTGCCGGCGGGTGTGCCCGAGAGGTTTTAGGCCCTTCAGTCTGGAACCGCGCGACCGCTACAGTCGCAGCTTCGAATCCTGCCTCGGGCATGGATGTATGTTATGTCCTTAGGTTAGTTAGGTTTAAGTAGTTCTAAGTTCTAGGGGACTGATGACCTCAGATGTTAAGTCCCATAAAGCTCAATGGCATTTGAACTATTTTTTTTTAACGGGCGATATCACTCTCTGATGTCAAAACGTAACTGCAGATCAAGGTCGGAATTTTCGCACTTAATACATAAATAATGAAACAACCGAGCTATCTATGCAGTGGTGATGAAAATTGCGATCTCTTTCATTGCTTCACTGTTGTTGATGCGCTATCCCCTTCCAACTCCCCCTTCCTGTCGATTCCCTCGACAGGACTCACCTCAGAATGTATTAAAATCGTCAGTAGATACGAGGGGCGTAAATGAGTAATATAACGCATATTTTCTCGGCATATTTCGCTTCAAAAATTGCGCTATTTTTTATGGGACATGGTCGAATATTCTCTCTTCCGTTCTTTTAATTACATGAAGTTCCGATAGATGGCGGCGCTCTAGGCTACACTGCCTTCAAAATCCGTCTGTAAAGTTTGTGCGCTCTAAAGGAGACCTGTCATTGAGTTTGTTTCGGTATATATAAATGACTTAGTAGATAGTGTCGGAAGTTCCATGCGGCTTTTCGCGGATGATGCTGTAGTATACAGAGAAGTTGCAGCATTAGAAAATTGTAGCGAAATGCAGGAAGATCTGCAGCGGATAGGCACTTGGTGCAGGGAGTGGCAACTGACCCTTAACATAGACAAATGTAATGTATTGCGAATACATAGAAAGAAGGATCCTTTATTGTATGATTATATGATAGCGGAACAAACACTGGTAGCAGTTACTTCTGTAAAATATCTGGGAGTATGCGTGCGGAACGATTTGAAGTGGAATGATCATATAAAATTAATTGTTGGTAACGCGGGTACCAGGTTGAGATTCGTTGGGAGAGTGCTTAGAAAATGTAGTCCATCAACAAAGGAGGTGGCTTACAAAACACTCGTTCGACCTATACTTGAGTATTGCTCATCAGTGTGGGATCCGTACCAGATCGGTCTGACGGAGGAGATAGAGAAGATCCAAAGAAGAGCGGCGCGTTTCGTCACAGGGTTATTTGGTAAGCGTGATAGCGTTACGGAGATGTTTAATAAACTCAAGTGGCAGACTCTGCAAGAGAGGCGCTCTGCATCGCGTTGTAGCTTGCTGTCCAGGTTTCGAGAGGGTGCGTTTCTGGATGAGGTATCGAATATATTGCTTCCCCCTACTTATACCTCCCGAGGAGATCACGAATGTAAAATTAGAGAGATTAGAGCGCGCACGGAGGCTTTCAGACAGTCGTTCTTCCCGCGAACCATACGCGACTGGAACAGGAAAGGGAGGTAATGACAGTGGCACGTAAAGTGCCCTCCGCCACACACCGTTGGGTGGCTTGCGGAGTATCAATGTAGATGTAGATGTGGAAAACCAGAGCATAGCAAGTACTCACAGGCACTTGCCGAATATCTACGTAGACCTGGCGTGAACGAAAGCACAGTTAGTCGTTGGACAAGACTTCTGACGTCATTGCGACGAGGTCACGCAAACCTGTCCGGTCTCCCGCGTACTGGCCCGCCGCACACAGCTGGGACACTTGCAATGTTGGAACGTGCGGACACTCTCATTTGAGATGATCGACGGATCACAGTCAAATACATCGCTGCTCAGCTGGACGACCCTGACGGTAGCGCTGACGCACTTGTCTACCAATTGGGGTACTCAAATGTGTGGGCTCGCTGGGTTCATCGCCGCCTAACTGAATACCGTAAAGAGCAACGAAGGGCCATCTGTGCGGAATTGCTTGTGCGATACGAGACTGGTCGTGACAATTTTTTTGTAGAAATTTGTCACAGACCACGAAACGTCGGTTCATCTCTTTGAACCGGAAACAAAACGGCAATCCGTGTAATGGTGCCACACCACCTCAACTCTCAAGAAAAAGTTCGAAGCCGCACCATCAACTGGTAAAGTCATGGCGACTGTCTTCTTGGGCTCTGAAGGGGCTATTCGTTTGATATCTTCCGCCATGGTGCAACTATGAACTCTGAAACTGTATTGTACTATCTTCGGGATACTGAAGAAACCACTTCAGCAGATTCGTCACCACAAAAATGCAAACGAATATCTTCTTCTCCTGACAATGCAAGGCCTCGTACACGTCTGTACATCCGGGAGGAGCTCACTAAACTTCATTCGACCGCTCTTCCTCATCCACCCTACAGCCCAGATCTCGCACCTTCCGAATTCCGTCTGTTTGGCTCAATGAAGGGTGCAGTCCATGGGGAGCAGTACGTGGATGATGATGAGGAGGTTATTAACGTAGCAAGACGTTGGCTCTGACGTCGACCAGCAGAGCGATAGCATGCGGGCATAAAGGCGCTGCCAGTGAGGTGGCGAAAGACCGTCGCATTAAACGGATGTTATGTTGAAAAAGAGGATTTTGTAGCCAGACGAGTGGGGAATAATAACGTGTGTTGGAATACTGAATGAAACCAACCTGCATACAGAAAATAAGTGTTGCATTACTTATTAAACGGCCATCAATGCTGCAGGAAAAAATCCTGGGCTCAAGTCGTGCTGGTGGTTGTATCATGCAAGTCAGGACCAGCCATGGGGTGCCGAACTTCGCACGTGCAGCGTGGCGAACCGCGGGTGGGCCGAGGCCCGGCCTGGCACTCGGCTTTGTTCGGCACTTCTCGGAAGTACCCGGTACAGCGCCACGTTTCATTTAGCATTGTGGCGCGGCATTTTTCGGTGGGTACAATTCTCTCAGTTCGACAGAATCGTGCTGTTAGCGTTATTTAACCATCGCTACTTGTTCATGATGTGAAGGACATTCACAAGTCCAGTGGTCGTTTGCACAAAGAGAGGCAGTCTAGTGATCTATCTTTGCAATCCTTTAAAAAGACTGGGGATGAGAATTCTCAATTCGCGTAAGCGACAGGTACTGCTCATTTGCTACAAAACGACGTTACAGTACCATACAGAAAGAATCTAAAAATTTCGTTGATAATGAAAGAGCAAAGAATTACAACGATCGACATACGGATTTAATTGTTCTATACATCAAAAAGCATTTTGTGCTAAATATGATGACCTGGAGCTGTTGAAGAATTTGGTGGCGCGAACAGCAAAATTTTTCAAGTCGCTCGCATTATTTCGTGATCAGTTGCAACAGTTTTCAGTGGAACTGAACGAAGAGTACGGATACATTACTGCAAATTATGTTGGTCAAGATAAGGTGCTTGCCTGAAACGACTTTTCGATTTAAAACTCACTATTGTTGAATTTATGAAGGACAAAGGAGTGCAAGGACGAAACTCAGATCGTTTGGAATGGAGTGTAGACTTCTCATTTTAAATGTGCTTGACTGCACACTGTACGCATATGACAGTGAAAGGTAATTTTTCTGTAATTGGATCCTGATGCATTTAAAAAAGAAAGGCACATTCGGAGGAATGCAGTCCAGTTTCATAAGGTCACTGGATTTAAGGAAAACGTCAAGTTTAAAGAATTCATTGTGGCATTGAAAGAATTACAGGGATAGTTTTATAAAAATTTTGAGGAGACTTTCAGTCTTACATCTGTTTCAGAGCTGTTTTTGAGATCGTTTGCCGTTTCAGTTGAAAGTGACACTTTACATATGCAGAATAATTCAAAATTAATTCCAGTTACGATGACAAATATTTTTACATTCAAACTGTCCAGGATGTCTGCATTGCTTTTCTCAGGTAGAGTTTCCAAGTCACCATAATGAGGTTGCAAAACTGCGACAATAGTTCGATGGACATATTTGGGTGAAAGACCTCTTTCCGATTACGAAACTAAGTATGTCACGATTACGTGGCAACTTAAGTGGGAAAGTCTGAGGAATTGTCTGCGTCTGTCTGTATGCCGACAGTTTGTAACATTTAAAATGATATTATGTCTTGAGAGCCCGAAAAATAATTAAATAGCACTGAAAATTTGTTTTGTTTGTGAGCTTTGTTGGTGAGAGATGTGAAATATAAAACCAAGTAGTATGTAGTGCGACTATACTGCCATTTAAATGGCGCGTTCGCTGTAGTCCCCTCTTCCCTCTCCTCGCGTTCAGACAGCGTAGTGTGGCTGTAGGGGAAATGTGAAGCAATGCTGAGCGCTTTCGCATCCTGTTCAGGCACAGCCCGTGAGCCATAACCTTTACCGCTCCTGATTTAAGTGATTAGGTAGCCACACTACAGTATACAGTAATTTAGCTACTGATTCACTTATTCATGTATGTGGTCTAGGTTCCGTGGTGACTCAGCACTCAGTCATTTAGATCCTGTAGCCCGTAGGGAAATGTACGTGTAGGCATACACGTAAGTATGAGTGTAAACAGAAGACAGCGAGCACTGGAAAAGCAATTTTTAAACGTCACATTATGATTTGAATCTTTAATGTGACTTGTGTCATTGTATGGAGCTAGTGAACTCGTTGCTATCCGCCCCAGAAAACCAATGCATTCGATCCATACAGGCATTAATGTTTCTAAGAATACCAGAGATGGAGACAAGTGACAAGTTTTGGAGTTAAGGTGTGGATGCAGAGTTCGGTTCTGATGGGGTCATAGTTTGTAACTATCTGCACCCCTTCCCCCCCACTCAATGTACCTTGTTGTCATCACTATTTCTAACGTGTCGCAGATGCGTAGGATGTAAGTAATAATAAGCAAAAATGTACAAACTTACATAATACGAGGTTCACTCGAAAAGAAATGCACACTATTTTTTTTAATGCATCTTTTATTCTACATGTTTGAAAGTTTTACAGTGTGTATATACAGCCTTTGGGAACAATATTTTCATTTCTCCACATAATTTCCATCCCTCTCAACTACATTACGCCATCTTGGAACCGGCGCCTGTATACCCGCATGGTAAAATTCTGGACCAACCTGTCGGAGCCACTGTTTGGCAGCGTGCACAAGGAAGTCATCATCTTCAAACCTTGTTCCACGAAGAGAGTGTTTCAGTTTCCCAAAGAGATGATAGTCCCATGGAGCCAGGTCAGGGCTGTAAGGCGGGTGTTTCAGTGTTGTCCATCCGAATTTTGTGATCGCTTCCATGGTTTTTTGACTGACGTGTGGCCGTGCATTGTCGTGCAACAGCAAAAAATACTGCTTTTGTCGATGTGGTCGAACACGACTCAGTCGAACTTTAAGTTTCTTCAGTGTCGTCACATATGCATCAGAATTTATGATGGTTCCATTGGCATGATGTCCACAAGCAGGAGTCCTTCGGAATCGAAAAACACTGTAGCCATAACTTTTCCAGTAGAAGGTGTGGTTTTGAATTATTTTTCTTGGGTGAATTTGCATGATGCCACTCCATTGATTGGCTCTTCATGTCTGGTGAAAAATGATGGAGCCATGTTTCATCACCTATCATGATTCTTCCAAGAAATTCATCTCCACCATTCTTGCACTGTTCCAAAAGTTTGCTGCATACCGTTTTTCTTGTTTCTTTGTGAGACACTGTCAACATCCTGGGAACCCACCTGGCACAAACCTTTTTTAACGCCAACACTTCACAGTATTAGGCCTGCCGCTGCGAGGAAAATCCTCAATATTGCTGTGCCTGATTTCATCACGAAACCTGCTTGCCCACCGACTAACTGTACTGCGATCGACAGCAGCATCTCCATACACCCTTTTCAACCTCTTGTGGACGTTTCCCACTCGTTTTCACAGCACAGGAATTCTGTGACAGCACGTTGCTTCTGACGAACGTCAAGTGTAGCAGCCATCTTGAAGACATGCTGTGACGGCGCCACTCACGGGAACAGGTTGAACTAAGTTTGAAAACGAGCAGGAAGGATGTATCTACACACTGTAAAACTTTCACACATGCAGAATGAAAACTGTATTCTTACAAAAATAGTGTGCATTTCTTTTGGAGTGACCCTCGTAATAACAATAATAAATTGTTTACATCAGTTCTTACCTCATTCACTTTAGTACGACTTCCAGTTTTCAGTTTGGAGGTTTTCATAACTAAGAAGTTCATGTGTTACGCAATTTATTTAAGAACTATAATGGCAACAAGTTCTCACAACATTCTCAACTTCGCAATTTACACGGTCTCAAGTCGACATGCGCTCCCACCATCATTAACACTTTCCACTGCAGTATCGCTGTGAGCACAGATATATACCATCGTGTAACTGGGCGATGGTAAGGCCGGGGGGGGGGGGGGGGGGGGGACGACACCTGTTTCTTTCCACCCACATTCAGTAAAGTCGGTGGTTGTGTTATTTTGTCAGGCTGCATACCTGGTCACGTGGGCAGGCTCTCAGACAAGCAACTGGGAAGTGTCTTACGATAACCACAGCGTGTAATTATGTAGAGTTCCTTCCCACGTCCGAGATATCTAGTTTTCGTAGTAGTTACCTCAGAAATCTGGAAATGGATATGTGCAGTATCTGATCAAAAGTGACTGGACATCCCATTGTAGGAAGGAGAGGATCCAACCACGTACAAGGGGGCGACAAGTAGTATGTTGTGAGAAGAGAAGCAGAAACAGCAGAATGGGTCAGTCAGGTGGGCGCAGTGACTTTGGACGTGAACTAGTCACTGAATGTCACTTTAGTAACAATACCTAAGGGAACTTTTAGCCCTTTTAAAGCTGCCCAAGTCGACTGCTGATGATGCAGTTGTGAAATGCAAGCGCGAAGGAACAGCCACAACTAAATGAAGACCAGACATACCTCATTTGCTGAGGGAAAAGAACCGTCGAGCAGCCCACGAAATCAGCCGAAGGAATCATATGTGAGTTTATAATTACTATACCAGCAGTCCAGCTAGTAGCAGAATCACTGTGCAGAGAGTGCTAAAAATAATGGGGTACAATGGTAAAGAAGCTCTTCAGAGACCACGCATTTCTGTAGTCCATGCTAAATGGCACTTGATGCACGTAAAGAGTGATGCTTCTGTACAGGAGATGAGTGGAAAACAGAGATTTGGAGTGCTGAATCACGCTATACGCTACTGCAATTTCATGGAAGGGTTTGGATTTGGCGAATACCTGGAGAAAATTTACCTTCCAAAATGTGTGGTGCCATCAGGGAAGCATGGAGGAGGTGATATTGAGGTGTGGAGATCTTTTTCGTAGAGAGTTATGGTTCTCTCACTGCGCTTAAGAGAACGCTAAATATGGAACGCTAAATATGGAACGATATTAAAACAATATTATGAAAAGAAAAGTTGCTACTCACCATATAGTTGAGATGCTGAATCACAGAAAAGCACAACTAAAAGACTGTCACAAATAAAGCTTCTGACCAGTGAGGCCTTCGTCAAAAATTGTAATTTTCATTCTGTGTGGGCATGACAACCAAAAAGCTGTCTGTCTGCATGAATCGCGACTGCAAACTGTTTTCAAGAAGTAAGTGGACTACACTGTTGCTGAGCACATGACATCCTTCATTTCAATGACTGCTTCACAGCCTGTGCCGTATGGACCCTTCCCACCAACACCAGCTTTCTGAAATGCACAGGTGGGAACTTCCCCTCCAATACATCCTACGTTCCTGTAACCTTCCTGGCCTCAACCTTTGTTATTCACTGTCCTCACCCACCTGGCCCCTTCCCTGTTCCCATTCCAGCACTACACAGCCCTCATTCCACCATCGCACCCACTCTTTTTACTTTTCTCCTTTTCCACTACCCCTCTCCCCACCTCTCCCCTTCTGTCTAACCTGCAGCATTTCACTGACCACCTCCCCTACCCTACTATCCCTCCCCCTCCCTGCCCCAGCCTGCTCCACCCTACCATATCTCCCATCCCCACCCGAGCCTCCTCCTTACCCCCACCCTGTCGCCATTCCCACCACCCACTCGTGCTGCTGCTCATAGTGTGGTTTCAGTTGCCTGAGACTGCAGTTGTGTGTGTGAGTTGTGTTTGTGCGCGCGCATGTGTGTGTGTGTGTGTGTGTGTGTGTGTGGTGATGTGTTTTTCATCTATTTCTGATGAAGACCTTACTGGGCGAAAGATTTATTTGTGACAGTCTTTTTGTTGTACCTCTCTATGACTCAGCATCTCCACTATATGGTGAGCACGAACATTCCTTTTCATAATATTATTACATTCCAACTTGGATTGTTTGAGGGATATTAAAACATTTATCAAGATTATGTAAAGGAAGTTGGGAGACAATGATTGATTGCATGAGCACTACAGTGCATCCTGTCATAAAGAAACGTTTGGGAGAATAGGGTTTCTGAACATTGATATTCCTGAAATGGACTGGCCTGCTCAGAGTCCAGCGGAACAACTTTAGGACAGGTCAGAACATCGACTTGGCTGAAGACACAAGCGCCCAACATCGCTACCTTCTCTGGTTTCAGCTCTCGAGGGAGAATGCGTTGCTGTTCCTCCACATAAATTGAGACACCTCGTTGAAAGTGTCCTGGCAGAGTCTAAGGCGTAAGAAAGCCGAAGGCTCGACCCACCGGATACTCAGTAATAGCTGTCCGGATCCTTTCATCAGATGGTGTATACTGAAGTAACCTCCCCCCAAACACACCCACACGCACACAGACACTCACACACATTTGGATCTGTAAAACCGGTGAAGTTGTGGCACGGCGCAGCACAGTTGGAAGGGCAGTGAGCGCACAGCGTCTCTGTAGGGTTTTTGTCTCTCCTCTCTTTGCAGCGGGCGACGAGCGGCTGCAGGTGGCGGCGGCCTTCCGGGAGTTCCACGAGCTGACGTGCGTGCGCTTCGTGCCGCGCACCGGGCACACCAGCTACGTGCACCTCCGCAAGGGCGTCTGGTGAGTACAGCCACTGCAAGCTTAGCCATTCGTGGCTGAAATAAGTACAGCGAAGAAAATTCCAGCTCTGACACGGTATAAGTTATTAAAGGCAAACGGCCTCGGGGGTTAATTGTACATCTTCAGCAATTTTGATGCAGTGAATTACAACCAGATGGCATCTGAAGTCAGCAGTATATAAAACAAAGGAGCTAGTAGCAACGGTGGAATTTTATGTACTCTGCAACACAGTATCTGTTGCATCGACGCACGTTGTGCAACAATCATGGACCCCTACCAACTAGTTTACAGGGCCATCTGAAACCCAAGAAACCTGCTAAGGATCCATACAAACAAATCCTGGTTATTCGTTTGACCACCGGATTATACGGTTCCACACAGGTCGTTCTGAGCCAATCCTGATTGACTGGCTCGCACACCATCACCAGGATGCGGCTGAGAAAACACAGACTTTTTCGAAAAGGGTTGAACCCACCGAGGATCAATGACTCTAGCCACCGACTAGCAAGATTTACAACCATCCGACTAAATCAGCCGGTTTCTTTGGGAAATCGTGTCACTGCTGTGGTCCCCTCAACGTGAAATGAACACGAGCGTGCAAATTGCGTTTAACAGTCGATTAATCACAAAGTTCAGAAGAAAATACTCAAATTCCAGCAGCATAGTTTATCACTATTAATTGCAACATAAAACTAAAGTTCTTTATCCTAAATGATCACTGTAAAAACAAGCCAACAATTCCTTCCCACGTGAGTCTCACTGTTAACTGCAGCACGATAGGTAAAGTACTCCGCTACCTCGAGTCCCTCGATAAAGTTACACTTCATAAGCGCGCAAAAATTTAATCGTCGAAACCACCGTCAAATATTCTAAATCCTGTGAAAAGTTAAAGTTGACCATATTCTTACCCGCTACTATTTTGAGTCCAACAAAACATTAAATGAATCCCACATTTATTAAGGTCATTTTGCGACCTCTCGCTTCAGAAACAACACAATATTAAGTCAGTTATTAGATCAATTCATAAACACGCTTCTTTCTGCTTGTGAAAGAATTACACTCCTGGAAATGGAAAAAAGAACACATTGACACCGGTGTGTCAGACCCACCATACTTGCTCCGGACACTGCGAGAGGGCTGTACAAGCAATGATCACACGCACGGCACAGCGGACACACCAGGAACCGCGGTGTTGGCCGTCGAATGGCGCTAGCTGCGCAGCATTTGTGCACCGCCGCCGTCAGTGTCAGCCAGTTTGCCGTGGCATACGGAGCTCCATCGCAGTCTTTAACACTGGTAGCATGCCGCGACAGCGTGGACGTGAACCGTATGTGCAGTTGACGGACTTTGAGCGAGGGCGTATAGTGGGCATGCGGGAGGCCGGGTGGACGTACCGCCGAATTGCTCAACACGTGGGGCGTGAGGCCTCCACAGTACATCGATGTTGTCGCCAGTGGTCGGCGGAAGGTGCACGTGCCCGTCGACCTGGGACCGGACCGCAGCGACGCACGGATGCACGCCAAGACCGTAGGATCCTACGCAGTGCCGTAGGGGACCGCACCGCCACTTCCCAGCAAATTAGGGACACTGTTGCTCCTGGGGTATCGGCGAGGACCATTCGCAACCGTCTCCATGAAGCTGGGCTACGGTCCCGCACACCGTTAGGCCGTCTTCCGCTCACGCCCCAACATCGTGCAGCCCGCCTCCAGTGGTGTCGCGACAGGCGTGAATGGAGGGACGAATGGAGACGTGTCGTCTTCAGCGATGAGAGTCGCTTCTGCCTTGGTGCCAATGATGGTCGTATGCGTGTTTGGCGCCGTGCAGGTGAGCGCCACAATCAGGACTGCATACGACCGAGGCACACAGGGCCAACACCCGGCATCATGGTGTGGGGAGCGATCTCCTACACTGGCCGTACACCACTGGTGATCGTCGAGGGGACACTGAATAGTGCACGGTACATCCAAACCGTCATCGAACCCATCGTTCTACCATTCCTAGACCGGCAAGGGAACTTGCTGTTCCAACAGGACAATGCACGTCCGCATGTATCCCGTGCCACCCAACGTGCTCTAGAAGGTGTAAGTCAACTACCCTGGCCAGCAAGATCTCCGGATCTGTCCCCCATTGAGCATGTTTGGGACTGGATGAAGCGTCGTCTCACGCGGTCTGCACGTCCAGCACGAACGCTGGTCCAACTGAGGCGCCAGGTGGAAATGGCATGGCAAGCCGTTCCATAGGACTACATCCAGCATCTCTACGATCGTCTCCATGGGAGAATAGCAGCCTGCATTGCTGCGAAGGGTGGATATACACTGTACTAGTGCCGACATTGTGCATGCTCTGTTGCCTGTGTCTATGTGCCTGTGGTTCTGTCAGTGTGATCATGTGATGTATCTGACCCCAGGAATGTTTCAATAAAGTTTCCCCTTCCTGGGACAATGAATTCACGGTGTTCTTATTTCAATTTCCAGGAGTGTAAATGAAAACTACAAAATACGTGTGGCGAGCTTCAAGGATGAGCATTCTTGTGCCCTCTACATATATGCCCTTTTGTGCATGTGTTTTACTTGTTATTTACAGCTCCATAGCTATTTAATAGTACTTTTATTAATTTCCATTAAAAAAATTCGCTTAAAGTGTATCTAACAGTTAACTGTAGGTAACCATTATCTGGGCTCATTTGGTGAGAAACTAAGTGACTGACACCGCCTTCATACTATGAGTAACTGTGGAGGATTTGTGGCTGTGGCACAAACGAGTATCTATCTTTCATAATATCGTCTGCAACTTTTGATATCAGCTTACATTTGATACTTTCAGCCTTCATTTGATGTGATCGCTGTAATGGTTTAATTTTTATCATGGGCACGTGCGAAACTTTCGCACTTTTGTAGTAGTAAATCATGACAGTATTTGGAATAAGTATAGTCATTGGGATAAGGGTAGTTGGCGAGAGTGAGAAATATGTTTGTCGTTTCGGAAAGTACATTCGTTTAGAAAAGTCAACTTGTACGACAGGCAGAGGTAATGGATCACCGCAGAGGTCACTGTTATTATCTGTGACATACTGTATAGTACTTTAAAAGGAATGAAATGGTATTTGTAATGAGATAATATGAAAAGTTGCCTGTTACACGTGATTAATAAGTTAGCTTCGTAACATATAGGTATGAAGATGGGCATCCATGATGGCCTTTGCCTATGACGGTTAAAAGGTCTTTTATGTTAACATTTTTTTCACAAATAGTAGGTTTCAGCGCAAAATCGGTACGCAACGGCATAAGTCGGTTAAAAAATTTAACGATTTCTCATTCAACCCTGTACTATTAGTATGTAGTGAGCAGAGCGGATGTTGATATACGATGAATTTCTGTTGCCCACTCTGTCTTAATATATATCGTAGAATCTTGCTTAAAGTTGCAATGGACTCGTCTCACCACTGTCATTTTTATGATGTATTTGGTTTCACTACGTCATTTTTGAATGGGCTGCGATATAGTATTCCTGAACATGCATTAAGCATCTTATATTTCGTTCGCCGTAAGAGCCATTGTGTCTTCCTCACCCTCCTCACGCATGCCTGCCTGGAGCCGCCCTCCACTCCGCTTACCTGGGCCAGCTTGCTCTCTTCGGCCTCTGCGCTGACAGTAATGACCCTTCTGCCAGCTCTCGCTCCGCAAGACGAATTCACGTTGTGTTGTATTGGGTTATTTTGCTTCCGAGGTAGGAGAATTTCTGCGCTTCGTCTTGCACATGGTCCCCAATTACGATGTCAAGTTTGTTGTTAATTTCGTCTATCCTCTGATACGGGAATGTCGGGACAGTCGAACCCGGGACTCAAGATGGACGATCTGAAGCCGGGACCCACCGATCCGCTTTTCGTCAGGAGGCCGAGCAAGTTCAGTAGTATCAAGTGGCAATACAGAGTGATACATAGGTATTTGGTGGCATTACTTTATTGTCATAATTTACAGTGAGGGTGCAGAGTATTGTGGGTAGCCGCCCGAGTGCTGTGCCACACGTCCAGCCGGCTCAGCAACTAGTGGTTTGCTGACACTGCTGCTGCTGTCTGCAAGACCGCTCAGCTGGAACTCAGCCGTGCTCGCCCAGTCGCCAGTCGCCGAGGCGTCGCCTCTCGTGCCGCGTAGCCGCTTGTGAATCCGAAGACTGTTACAGTCCCTGGTCAAATGGTTCAAATGGCTCTGAGCACTATGGGACTTAACTTCTAAGGTCATCAGTCCCCTAGAACTTAGAACAACTTAAACCTAACTAACCTAAGGACATCACACACATCCATGCCCGAGGCAGGATTCGAACCTGCGACCGTATCGGTCGCGCGGTTCCAGACTGTAGCGCCTAGAACTGCTCGGCAATCCCTGGTCCTCACTGCCCCTTGCCCCGTTTGGCCCGCTCTGTCCGACCGTGGGACAAAGGTGGTTGTACTGGTCACTCGTGGCCCTTGGGCCACCGCTGCTCCAAGGACAGATCTGACTCGAACCCACACTCTCCTGGATGCCATGCCGCAACTTGCTGCTAGTGATGCTTGCCAGATGGCGACACCCGCTGCTGTCTCTGGCACTGCTCCAACGCTGTTACGTCTCCCATGGTGTACGCCTCGCCCGGATCCCGGAATGCCAGGTGGGAAGCCAATGTGGCCCATCCTGGATCCACTGCAGACCGCTGTCACTGCCCTCCTTCAGGCAGACCGTTCAATCTCCAAGTACCCAGCTGCCGTTCCGTCCCGCCCCGGTGTTGTGCCCCCAGAGGAAGAAAACAGCCCGAACAAGTACACAGAAATAAAATAAGAACATTTACAACATCGCTGCCTGACTGGCCCCTATAAGCGTGGACCAGCACAGGTCCGTCCCCACGCTCGACTGGCCTAGCACACCTTCCGTCCAAAGGTAAAAGTACCTTATTATTTAAACTGCCTTTTCACTTACCTCTGACGTAGTGTCAGAGAGAGACAGAAAGTATGGCAGAGATACATTCCCAAACGTCAGCCATCTTCAAGTCTCGACTTGGCTCTGGCCTAGTTCCTCGCCTCATATCGCAATAACTTCAAGCAACGCTGCGGTTTGCTGCCTCGTTGTTGCTTCACACAAAACAATTCGTGCGCGCAGTAGCGCCGTTGCAGCATCGCACTCGCGAATGCCATGTTTGCATTTCCTGCCCTACTAGCCGTTGACTGTTTCAACACTCTGCCAGCGGCCCCAGATTCCATCGTCCAACCGCACGTTCATTGACTTTTAACAAAATTTCCTCTTTCCTACGACTACGACTAATACTAGCGCAGCCTCTGGGTTTAAATCTATATTCTGAACTCTGTGGACTGTTGAATCCATTCGACAGGTGCTACAATTCTACCTCGCTTGCACAAAGGATAGTAATGCTATCACTGAGTCTTACGACTAACACCCTTTCACCATTAACTACGTCTAAATCTTTGGAGATACTCTGCAAGCCAAGGTACGGTGCGTGGAGGAGGTTACCCTGTATCACTACTAGTGGTTTCCTTTCCTGTTCCACTCGAAAATAGAGCGAGGGATAAACGACTGTCGGTATGCTTCCGTATGAGGCTTAATTTGCCGTATCTTATCATCGTTGCATGTTGGCGGCAATAGGATCGTTCGTCATTCCGCTGCAAAAGACGTTTCTCTAAAGTTTCTCAGTAGTGTTTCTTGAAAAGAACGTCACCTTCCCTGCGGGGCTGCCCATTTGAGTTCCCGAAGCATCTCCGTTACACTTACGAGTTTTTCGAACCCACCGGTAAGAAATCTAGCAGCGCGCCTCTGAATTGCTTCGACATCTTCCCTCAATCCGACCTGATACGGATCTCAATCGCTGGAGCACTACTGAAGAACAGGTCGCGACAGCATCCTATATGCTGTCTCCTTTACAAGTGAACCACACTATCCTATAATTCTCTCAATAAATCGAAGCCGACCACTCGCCTTCCGTACCAAAGTTCTCACACGATCGTTCCATTTCATATCGCTTTGCAACGCTACGCCCAGATATTTAAATGACGTGACTGTGTCAAGCAGGACACTAGTACTACTGTATCCGAACTTCACAGGTTTGTTCTTCCTGCTCATCTGCCTTAACTGACATTTTTCTACATTGAGAGCTAGCTGCCATTCATGACAACAACTAGAGGTTTTTGTCTAAGTCATCTTGTACCTTCCTGCAGTCACTCAACTTCGACACCTTACCGTACACCTCAATATCGTCAGCAAACAAGCACAGATTGCTGCCCACCCGGTCCGCCAAGTCATGTAGAGAACAGCAGTGATCCTACCACACTTCCCTGGAGCGCTCATGACGAAACCCTGGTCTCTGATGAACACTCGCGTTTGAGGACAACGTATTGGGTTCTATTACTTAAGAAGTCTTCGAGCCACTCACTTAGCTGTGAACTTATTCCATACTCTCGTACCTTCGTCAACAGTCTGCAAAGGGGAACCGTGTCAAACGCTTTCTCGAAGTCTAGAAATATAGAATCTGTCTATTACCCTTCATCCATAGTTCACGGTGTATCATGTGAGAAAAGAGCAAGCTGAGTTTTGCACGAGCGGTGCTTTCTAAAACCATGCTGATTCGTGGATATAAGCTTCTCAGTCTCGAGAAAGTATATTATATCCTGACTGAGAATACGTTCAAGGATTCTGCAGCAAATTAAGACAGGGATATTGGTCTGTAATTTTGCGGCTCTATTCGTTTAGCCTTGTTATATACTGGAGTCACCTGCACTTTTTTCCAGTCGCTTGGGACTTTGTGCATGGCGAGCGATTCACGATAAATGCAAGCTAGGTAAGGGGCCAATGCCGCCGAGTACTATCTGTAAAACAGTGCTCCATCTGGTTCTGGTGATTTTCTGTAACTGCGCTTCGGAACCTTGCTTTAATTTATGGTTTGGTCTTCGATACGCATTACAGGAGAGACGGTGAGATTTGATTACAGGTTTAAGAGGCGGAAACTGCCAGCAGCGCTACGGCAAGTAACTCTGGTCTCTGTGCGCTGTGGCAGGTGCAGCAGCCTGATCGGGCGCGTGGGCGGCGAGCAGACGGTGAGCCTGGGTCCCGGCTGCGTGTACAAGGGCGTCGTGCAGCACGAGCTGATGCACGCCCTCGGCTTCTGGCACGAGCACAGCCGCTCAGACCGCGACGCCTACGTCACCGTGCTGCTGCACAACGTTAGGCGAGGTAGGGATGCCAATTATTGCTGAAAAAACCGGTTTTGGATTATATCGGATTTTTCAACGCCAATTTTTTTAAAAACCAAATTCTGTTCGAACAGGCCTTGAAGGCCCAACGGTACCGGCCGACTGCCGTGTCATCCTCAGCTCATAGACGTCACGTATATGTAAGAGCATGTGGTCAGCACGCCGCCCCCCCCCCCCCCCCCCGCGGCCATTGTCGGTTTTCGTGACCAGAGCCGCTGCTTCTCAGTCAAGTAGCTCCTCCATTGGCCCCACAAGGACTGAGTGCATCCCACTTGCCAACAGAGCTCGGCAGATAGGACGGTGGCCCATCCAAGTGCTAGAAGAGCTCGATAGCGCTTAACTTCAGTCATCTGTCGGGAACTGGTGTTACAAATGCGACAACGGCGTTTGCAACGCCAGTTTAACCGGACTGTTAAAACCGCTAGAAATAACCGGTTTCTGAAATAACCGATTATCGGTTTGTTTTTCTGTTATTTCCTGTAATAATCGTAGAAACCAAATAAAGATTGCAAAGTTTCGACTCCCTCAGTTTCAAGATGCATAGGATTTAAATGTTAAACTAGACAGTTGTGGAATTTCAAATAACTACGCAGCCTCCAACTCACAGTTAAAAGTTTTGGCTGGTTTCGTTGTCTAGGGGCTGGGATATGTAGTTGCCGCATTACAGGCCAAATATTGCTGAGTCTACAGCACAAGATAAGAATACACACATGAATCGAATGGTCGAAGGTTTCTATCACTCGGCAATTGCGAATTATGAATGTAACATATAAATTTATAAATGAAAGATTGCAAGCAAATAAAATCTGCAGGTACTATCTTAACGACTTTAAATGATGAGTACGATAGTAGAAGTACTTTTGAGAATGCCGTATATTTCTGCAAAACACTTATTGGTGTCGATGGTCCAGCAATTGAATAAAATATAAGCTGAATAACAGGGAAACAATAGATTCCTACTGCACGTAATTAGTTATTAACAACAACATAGCTCGCGAGATATTCACTTGTAAACGCACACTACGTCTTCACTGTAGAAGCCACGGAAATCTCACGAGTTCACAAGTCTGCACTCCAAAGTATTTCTGTCTCTCGTGAGCACGCGCAAACCGCTCCACACTGCAAGTCCCTCTCGCGACCGTGCGTCCGCCGCGTCCAGCCCTCCTCCTGTCCCGTAGTGTCCAGAACTCCGCACTGCCCAGAACCACCTTCCATCCAGTCTCCTCATTCACGAGAGCTGTGATTGGCTAGAGTGCTCGCGCCGTGTCTTCAATCCAACGCACTCACACAAAAATAATGAAGCACATTCAAAGTACTGGATTTACATTTAAATAACTTGAAATTAAATAAATATCCCTACAGCTGGACCATAAACACGCTCTAACACACATTATTAGATACATAAACAAATTAAGTAAACATATATTAAAGGAAAAGAACAAAAGGTAGGCCAGTAGCCTAATGTCTCTGTGCTTTCTAAAACACAGTAAATATTTAACCAATTTCTTCATGATTAGTATATATCGGATATAAACAAAGACATAGATGAATAAATACATTTATAAGCATGCTGCAACTTTTTTTTCGCGTAACAGTGGAGTAGTTATGGCCTGACACGATCGATAGTAATCGGCCACTTATAACTCTTGTACTATTCAAGTTACATGCCTGTAATTCATACTAATTTAGGTTTACACTAATAGTTTTCTAAAGACATGGCGATCGACCAAATCGGATGAAGCGTTTATATTTTGGAAATTCGTTGCTCTGTGTTACTTGTAAATTTACCGTCGGATACGAAACTTTAAACTAATAAAGATATTGAAAATCTGATTACGCAATCAGAATCATCATGCAAATAATAATAATGTACATGTTTCTTTTTGAGGTATCACGATTCATCTGGCTACTATTAATTTCTATACGGTCCGTGCGACCACTGCTTCCTAAGAACTTAGAATATTTTCAGGGCACAAGGACTCGCCTGTTACCTCACACAGTCAAATAAAAGAAAATCTAGTCCGTCCACGCTTTTCGAAGTGTGGTGAGTGATTGACTACCACAAAAAATGAGCAATATTCTCCTTCTGATTCTAATTTTTTGAAACTCTTCTCAAAAGCCTTATGATAAACGTGGATCATACCACTACTTAGACATTACGAATAGTCACTGCTAATGGATGACAACTGAGGCTGAAGATCTGTATTTTTCATGTTAATTTGTCAGTTTTCAAGGGTTAAAAGCAGATAAGGGCATGCTGTGTAGAAACAATCAGCATATCAGCTGCTTTCTATTTTTATTGTAAACTATAAATGAACTGTTAGGTATTAAGTTTTCTCTTCGTATTATGTCGCAAGTTTGTTGTGGCTCCTTCTGTTTCTAACCTTTTAAAGCGAATGGAGCATTGTACTTCATTCATACTACACTTTGTAAAATATTTGCAATGAAGGGGTGGTCACGTTCTGTAATACACGTGATGTCCGACGACGACAGTGAGAAACTAACATATAGACCAGAGGGGCCTAACATCTAGTAGGCCACGCCACATGCTAACAGGTATATAATTGTCTCAGAAGGGCTGTGTCAGTTCTTATGCCATTTGTTTGTCGCTCGTTTCAATCCTTATTGTTATTAAAATAGCACTGAAAAATACCAGTTATTCAGAACCAAAATACCGTTATCGGTTTTAACTGGCCGGTTCTTTTCCATCCCTAGCCCCACGCCGTCGGGGCATTCAAAGCCGTGTGACTCTTCACACCACACTACATGCTACCAGTCAGCTGGAGTCCAGTTTCTGCGTTGTCTGGCCAAATGTAGACGTGCAGCTTTATGTACCTACTCACTCTCTCTCTCTCTCTCTCTCTCTCTCTCTCTCTATATATATATATATATATATATATATATATATATATATATATATATAACACACACACAGTAACATGAACATAGTATTCCTACAAACAAAGTTTCCAACACTCCACAGCGACAAGAAGCAACAATTAAGACGTATTTCACATCAGTACAAAACATAAATCCATAACACATCCAACCACACAACAAGTCATAAACATTAAAGTTTTACACTCATGCTCCAGAGGCTGAAAATAACACCTCTCAAGCCCCTAAGTATACACATGAACTAAAAATAAGCTAACAAATTGCTGTTGAAAATGAGTACAAAACAGGCACCATAAACCATCTCAACAACAAAATAAACATGAAAGGTAATGGAAGTGCCACACAAGTGCACATCCAAAGAGGCAGAACACAGGCAACACAACAGACCACATTTCGTCAGAAAAAAACAAATGTTACGCACTAACATAATGTACATAATAAACAATGGAAATTTCCGTGAAATCTTCTCGGGTGATCAGCCGAGTAAAGGCGTCGTCTTCTCGCAACGTTTCGAAGGGTTTCGTACCCATCATCTTCAAGCGAAGATCATCTTCGCTTGAAGATGATGGGTACGAAACCCTTCGAAACGTTGCGAGAAGACGACGCCTTTACTCGGCTGATCACCCGAGAAGATTTCACGAATGGAATACGCCGAGAAAGTCTCAAATCACATTTAATGGAAATATCATGTGAGTAGGATCTTCCATTGGGTAGACCATTCGCCGGGTGCAAGTCTTTCGATTTCACGCCACTTCGGCGACTTGTGCGTCGATGGGGATGAAATGATCATGATTAGGACAACACAACACCCAGTCCCTTTGCGAAGAAAATCTCCGAGCCAGCCGGGAATCGAACCCGGGCCCTTTGAATTGACATTCTGTCACGCTGACCGCTTTTTTTTGCCTTTTGTTCGGTATTGTTCGTTGCATTTCGTATGAGCGAACGTCACAAGACATCCGTTCAAGTTGATTGTTGATTCGTTTACTCAGTTTTTTTTATTAAAGAGGGCAAGCAGCCCTTTGACCGAACACACTGAGCTACCGTCCCCGCATCACACACCTACCAGGGGCGGACATAATAAACAATAATAAAATAATATATAGAACCGGAAATGTAATGAAGAAGCAAGGGATCCTTGTAGCATTCAGAGCAAACGACGCATTACAAGAAAGACTAAGATCAGACAAAGGAACTCCAGACAATTTCAGCAATGCAAGAATATACCAACTCACATGTAACTCCTGTCAAACCCAGTACACAGGGCAAACTTGCAGAAACAAGAAAATACTCAGAACACATGAGATCTCGAAACAGTAAAAGCAGAATTCCGCGTTGGCAGAAGGCTTAATAAATGAAATCCACAATCCTACAAATATCGAAACTGATCTCACATCCTAAAACACAACAACAATTTACACCAGAAATTAACTTTAGTAATAAATTATTACATACGAAAGACTATAGTGAAAGGGAAAACGTAATAAATGAAAGCACAACGCTTTGCAACAACACACTCTTCGTTGCCTTAAGAGAACTGACGCAGGACACAGAAGAGAAATGAAATACACACGCACGCACAAACACACACACACACACACACACACACACACACAGACACACACACACAGACTTAAACGCATGATTACCCCCCACCCACCCAAATCCCACACAGAGACCTACGTAAGGAACAGAAATAGTCAGAATTCGAACTAAGAACACAGGAATTTCCTAACAGGGTACACAGGTCACACGGGAGCTCTGAAGAGTGACATCACACATTCAAATTTCGCAGAGCATTTAACTATGAACCAAAATTTGCTTGCAATACATCTCGCGACACACACCAACATTAAGATTAATTATGACCAATCTGAAAAGATACAACTACTGGATATGAAGTCCGCCTTTTGAGTAAAACACAGTTCCTTCATGTGACCGAAACATGTTTCATCACCTCTGTGCCGTTATCAGTTGGTTTTCATTAGTGAAATCCGTTTTCCTTTTGGGAAAATGTTCACATTTCACATATTTCAATAAAGAAAACCCACTGATAATTCGCAGAAATGGCGTGTTGGATGACACTCCAGAATCTAGATACACACGCTCTTCATTTCGACATTTTATTTAGCTGACCATCATTATGTATTTAGATGCCTTTTCCCGTGTTCATTATGCATGACTTCTTTTTACTTATTTTGGCTTCAGACAGTAATTTATACTTTGATATAATCTCCAGAGCTGTGTGTACTTCTTCTTCACATCGGATCAAGAAGCCTATATAGTCTGCATACGCATTACACACAATTTTTCCATTTCGTATACAATCCTTGTAATTTTTCTGCTAGAGTGGCAGCAAAGATTCGACTGCAATGGCGACAAGCGCCGTGGTGATCGAGCATCCCTGTCGCATGGAGTCGTTTCTCTTTATCTCTGTGTTAGTTGTCCATTGACTATATTATTTGGCTACACCACTGCATAAGATATTTTGTATGATACTGGTTAATTGGCACGGGAGACCCATCGTGCGAAGATAGTGGTAAGCAAAAATTGCTCCATCAAACGGTTTCTCTAACTCTAGGAAGACTATTGCGCACTTTATTTGAAAAGGTTATGTATTCAAAAAAATGAAGGATTTTCTTTTCTCTTCCGAAGCTCATTTGGTACTGCCCAGGCTGTTGTGTCCATCGCAGTTTTCAGTCTTTTCACTAATAACTGCACCATAATTTTGTAGTCGCATTCAAGAGGCTCATTGCCTTTAGATTCCCAACAGTTTTTTCTTCTCTTTTTCGGTACTGACACTATCATTTCCTCTAGGACACAATCGGAATCCCACTGTTTAGATTTATTATCTCGTTACAACTGCACAGCAGTTTAGTCTTTCTTTGTGTTTTGGACTTTGTAAGGTAGCGTCTTTGTCCCAGTCCTCATCAATTTCCATAGTGAAGTTTTCTATTTCCTCGGCACCGAGTTCTCTTCATTCATTGTTTGATAGTATGTATTGAGCATCTTCATTGGAGAATTGTTGGTCTTTAGTGCTATGAGTTGGTCGAATATGGCGGTTTGTATCGTCTCGTGAGAATTTTCCCATCGTTTGGTTTAAGTTCAGTGAAACTATCGTAACAGATGGTATATCAACATTTAATCTTCATCTATCTTGTCCGCGGTCTAGATCTTATTTTGTTGCCTCTTCAGTGGTATTGGTTTTGCTATAATTTGTTTTATCTTTGCATAATTTCCTATTACTTGTTCTTCTGAAAGGTGCAGATCTCTGAGGCAGCTATAACAGAATTCCGTTGTCTTTCTATGCCACATACTTTTATCTCTTGAATGCGACATGATAATCCAAGTTGCGTGTCATGCTTCAATTCCTAAGTATTAGTCAACTGTAGTGCAAGGATTAGATTGTCTAATAACGTCGATTTGTTAAGGTTAGTTGTTTGGTCCTTAAGACGGAAGATCCGGTTAAACCCTCCTGCGAGGATAATTTTTTCTTGAATTCTGCGCATTTTTTAAGGCTCAGTGTTTGGTCCTTACGACTGAGTTGCTGTTACTGTGCAGCTCTCCGTGCCGCTCTATTGCTTGCGAACCTCTTCATCTCTAAATAACTCTTGCAACCTACGTCCTTCCGAATGTTATTATTGTACTTTCCTCTTGGTCTCCCTCTACGATTTTTATCCCCCCCTCCCCTCCCACACTTCCTTCAATACTAAACAGATGATCCAGTAATGCCTCAGAATGTGTCCTATCAACCGATCCCTTCTTTTGATCAGGTTGTGACACTAATTTCATGTCTCCCCAATTCTGTTCAGTACCTCCTCATTAGTTACGTGGTCGACTCACCTAACCTTCTACATTCTTCTCAAACACCACGTTTCGAAAGCTTATATTCTCCTTTTGTCTATTCTGTTTATCCTCCATGTTTCATTTCCATACATGGCTACACTCCAGACAAAAATCTTCAGAAGAGACGTCCTTACACTTAAATCTATATTCAATGTTAACAAATATCTTTTCTTCAGAAACGCTTTTCTTGCCATTGCCAGTCTACATTTTATATCCTTTCTACTTCGGCTTTCATTATTTTGCTGCCCAAATAGCAAAACTCATCTACTACTTTAAGAGTCTCATTTCCTAAGCTAATTCCTTTAGCATCACCTGACTTAATTAGCCTACATAGCATTACCCTCGTTTTGCCTTTTTTTATGTTCATCTTACATTCACCTCTCAAGACACTATCTATTCGTTCAACTGCTCTTCCAAGTCTTTTGCTTCCTCTGACAGAATTACATTGTCATCGGCAAACCTCAAAGTTTTTGTTTCTTCTCCCTGAACTTCAATTCTTGCTCCAAATTTTTCTTTGACTTCCTTTACGGCTTGTTCAATATACAGATTGAATAACATTGGGGATAGGCTACAACCCTGTCTGACACACTTCTCAACCGTTGCTTCCCTTTTAGGAGCCCCTCTACTCTCATAACTGCCGTCTTGTTTCTGCACAGGTTGTAAACAGCATTTCGCTCATTGTATTTTACCCCATCAATCTTCAAAATTTCAGTAAACATTGTCAAAATTAAAACTCTGAAACTGCTAAAGCGTAGGTCTGCCATTCCTTAATATACCTTCTAAGATAAAGCGTATGTTCAGTACTGCCTCGCGTGTTCCTACATTTCTCCGGAATCCAAACTGATCTTCCCCGAGGCTGGCTTCTAACAGTTTTTCCATTCTGCTGTAAAGAATTCGTGTTAGTATTTAGCAACCGTATCTTATTGAACTGATAGTTCAGTAATTTTCGCACCTGCCAGCAATTGCTTTCTGTGGAACTGGATTACATTCTTCTTGAAGTCTAAGAGTATTCTGCCTGTCTCATACAGTTTGCACACCAGATGGAAGAATTTTCTCATGGTTGGCTTTCCCAAGGCTATCAGCAATTCTGACGGAATATTCTCTACCACTGGGGAATTGTTTCGACTTACCATAGATCTTTCAGAGCTCTGTCAAATTCTTCTCATAGTATGATATCTCCCATCTCATTTTCATCTACGTCCACTTCCTTTTCTGTAATATTGCCATCAAGTTCATCTCGCATGTATAGACCCTCTATATACTCCTTCCATCTTCAGTTTCCCTTCTTTGCTGAGGACTGGCTTTCCATCTGAGCTCTTGATATACATACAGCTGCTTCTAAATCCTTCCATTTGGCCTCTGTCCACTCTTGTTTGGCTATTTTTCACTTCCCCTCAATCTCATTTTTTAAACGTCTGTATTCGCTTTCGCCTGCTTCAGTTGCAACATTTTTGAAATTTCTCTTCTCATCAATGAAATTAATTATTTCTTGTGATATCCAAAGATTTATAATAGGCCTTGTCTTTTCATGTATTGAACCCTCTGTTGCCTTCACTATTTTATCACTTAAAGCTACGCATTCATCTTCTACTGTACTCTTTCCTTTTCTAGTCAACTATTGCCTAATGCTCCTTCTGAAACTCTCAGCAACCTCCGGTTCTTTCAACTTATCTAGGTCCCATCTCCTTACTTTCCTTCCTTTTTGCAATTTTTTCAGTTTTAATCTACTGTTCATAACCAATAAATTGTGGCCAGAGTCCACATCTGCTCCTGGATATGTCTTCCAATTTAAAATCGGGTTCCTAAATCTCTGTATGACCATTGTATAATGAATCTGAAAATTTACGATGTCTCCATGTCTCTTCCACGTGTACAACATTAATTTATGATTCTTAAACCAAGCGTTAGCGATGATTAAATTATGCTCTGTGCAAAATTCTACCAGGTGGCTTCCTCTTTCATTCCTTTGCCCCAGTCCATGTTCACCTACTATTTTTCCTTCTCTTCCTTTTCCTGCTACCGAATTCCAGTTCCCGGTATCAACTTAATTTTCATCTCCTTTAACTAACTGAATAATTTCTACACAGTTAAAAGTCTCCTGCGAAGATGATACTTCCATAAGATTTTCCGAAAGAAGGAACTGTTTCACCTTTAAAGAACTCCGCAAACTTGTGCTTATTATTACTTCTGGACTGTGCATAGATAATGTTGATTTTGCTTTTGTGGAAGGTACCGGCGATTCCTCTACTGTCTGGGAGCTGTTCTGTTTCTCTTAATGGTATTCCTCCTCTTTTGAGGGTGGCCATGCCCGTTGTTTCCTGGTTTCATTATGGAATTGCAGTCCCTTAGTTTTTCTAATTGGATATGCGCTACTTTCTGCAGCAAGGCTATGTCTATTTCTGCAGAGGATAAGAAATCTTGCAGATTATTTAACTGTAACGCTGAATGTACTCCAATGATATTTACTGTCTCAACTCTATTCGCTTGCAGTGAGTTCATGTACTGTTTCTCTGGCTGGAGTTAATACTCACCTTTGTAGAGTCAGTTAGGTGCTCCTCTTTCTGATTTCTGTTCCATTGAAGTGTTGTCCTCTCTCAGCATCTCGTGTACTCGTTGGCAGAGTAATGCTTCTTTTATTGCTTCAGGTATCTCCATCACATCTGTATCGTAGACGGTTTCCTCAGTTTCGTCTGTACACTCCCCTCTGCACGTTACTTTGGACTTTTTCTTTGTTATTTCCGTTCTGTTCCAAGAACACAGGCCAGCAAAAAATTTTGTTTGAAAAACTATTTTGATAGCTGATTTTCATAGATTTTTGTGTGATGACTCCAAAAGTAGCCTTTGTTTTTTTGTACCACCCATAGTTTTCGAGCAATATGCTTGTTATTATATAGTATAAAAATCCTGTGCTATACGGTAAATGGGGAAATTAATAAAACATTTTGTTACTACATAAGCATGGTTTGTATTTACAATAAGCTAATTAAAACAATGATATGTGTTAATAGAGGTTTCGCTTGTCACCTGGAATTGGTTTGTATTTTCTTTCTCTTTTTTCTCTGAAGCTTCTTGTGTAGACTTTTCTACGATAAGTCGCTTGCTGAACTTCTCGGTGAAGTTACCAACGGTAGTCCCCCATCACGTTGTTGTTCCAGCGGCCTTGGTACCGTTTTTCCATCACTTTAATGTACTGGTGAAAACGCTTTCCTTGTTCCTCACTAACATCTCCTTTGTTGTCCTGGAAGTAATTAAGGTGACTGTTCAAAAAGCGAACTTTCAGGCTCATTGAACATCCTTAAGTTTTAAACTTCTTTAACATTGTAGCTATAATAGAAACATATTTTGGGTCTTTTTCATGTCCTAAGAACTTTGTAACGACTTGCTTGAATGATACCCATGCTTCTTTCTCATTTAAGGTCATTGTGGACACAAAGTTAACATCAAACATCAATTTTCTAATGTCAGGTCCGACAAAGACGACTTCTTTTAGTTTAGCTACAGAAAGGTGTGGAAACTTTTGGCAGAGATACTTAAAACATGGTCCATCTTTAGGCAAAGCCTTTACAAACTGTTCCATTAGGCCCAACTTTATATGTAGAGGCGACTGGAGTAGGTTTTTTGGATCTGAAAGGTTTTTGTATAGAGTGTTCTTCTCACCAGGTTTTAAAGGCTCCCTTACAAGCCACTTCTTTCTGCGCCAGTGTTGATCCCCAGCCCCACTGTCGCACTCACACAAGAAACATGGAAATTTGTAAAGCCACCTTGCTGACCAAGGAGCATGCATGTTACTTTTAGATCGCCACGTATCATCCACCCATGAGCAGAATAGGCTATTTTCTTTAGCACTATTTCTAGGTTTTCATAGCTTTCTTTCATAATTACAGAATGTCCAACAGGTATAGATGCATATATGTTACCCTTGTGTAATAATACAGCGTTAAACTAGTCTTCCTTTTTGTATTCAATACCAAACTCATTCATCAACAGTTCACTAAATCACCTTCTTGTTGAACAAAGGTGGAAAATTGCTGCTCTCTCTTTCTATACATGTATGTGTTGGTTCCAACTTCCAACAAGTTCTTTTCTTTTAATCTAGAGCCAAGCCATTCAGCTTTTTCTTTCGTTAAGCCCAGACCCCTAACCAAATCGTTAAGCTCGGTCTGAGTAAACAGTTTGGGGGTCTAGACTTTCTTTATCATAATGTAATTCATCATCATCTGGTTCATCTAAATCACATTGTACATCAGAAAATGCTTCTGCTGGAATAGAATTTAAATCATCTGGTGTTTCAGGAACCGGCAAATCCGCACCATGCCCTACTGGTCGGATGGCGTACAGAAGGTTATGGTAGCTTATTACCTTCTTGTTTTTCGAATTATGCCCAGTAATATCAACACTGCTAAAGTAGCAATCATCAGAATGATTTTTTGGCTCCCTCCACATCATAGGAACAGCAAATCTAAAGGTTTTTTCTCCTTCTTGGACCATTTTCTCAGATCTTCAACACACACATAACATACCATATACGTCGCCCAAGATTTATTTTGATCACCAAGTTTAGATCCACCGTATGATAGATAAACATTTTTCACAAAGTCTGTAATGTTCCATTGGTGTTTTTAATCACAAATTCACCGCAAATGTAACAAAAACTTTCAGCTGAGTTTTTACAACAAACATTAGACATTGTACTGAGCACATGTACAGGAAATTGGAAAGTGAGGTTAGGTTGAGAGTAAACAAAACACCATCTGTTAACACAAAAATAGAATCGACCTGTAACCTCCCCCTTACTAATCGACCTATCCAGCTTACGATATAAATTATGATCGTGGATCGCGTGTATACCTAATGGAATTTTTCTAATTGCATAAGGCTATCTTTCCCGAAGAATTAATACCAATAACTAAAGGGTAAGTGTACAACCGATCTTACTGATAGGAAAGTCTAATTACTTTTTCTATTTTTAGTAAATTGAACAGGGCTACAATTTGGAAAAATGAAAGTTATTTTGTGCATTCACTCACGAACAACACTGTACGGAAAAGGGGTACCACTGATCATGAATCCAAAAGTTACACTAATGAACGAAAATGAAATAATTACGGTCGCCAGCCCACAAGGGCGATTTACATCCAAAATTCTGTACGAGATGATGGGAAAGAAAAACATTTATTATTAAACACTGACGTGGCAACTGAAGGATGACACGTTTTTTGACACTAATTTTAAGTATGTAATGATAAAGAAAACTGAGAAGTCACTTTTACGTTAAGTTTGTCATTAAATTTTGAAAAAGGCAATCGAGTAATGATTTGAAAATATCCATTAAGCTGTATGTTAGTATTGAACTTCGTTACGTGAACAGTGACTTTCAGAGATGTCAACGTAACGTCATCAAAGAAATTTAGAGAAAGGCAAGCACTTTTTACTTTGCAGCTACTCAGTTTTCAAATTGGATTTCATATTATTGTCTAAACAACTGAGCCCTTTTTTTTTACTGACCTGAACAGAATTAAATACCAGAATACCCGCTCCCTCCGCGCGCTCTGCGCAACAACCTCCTACCCAAAGATTTTATAACGCACAAGCACTGCTATTATCGTTGCTAGTCGATGCAAATAACAATTCCTTTGCCTTTTTCCCAGTGCTTATAAGTTTCACAGTAAAACACAGATAAATAAAATGAAACGTCAACAGACTTTAACCTAAATGTAGACATACAGTGAAGCAATGTCCTTACTTATTAAAAGAAAGCATTTAAATTACAAATATTTACATACAATCAAAAAGAAATTTACATATCGGTAGCAGGTGCCATGCATCCTGCGTTTTCGGTGTTACAGACCCTTTTTTTTTTTTTGCTAGAAAATGTTTTTCAGCAGTGCTACCAACGTCATCTACATTCATTACACCTCCTTTTTTTAGATTATTTTAACCAGATAAAAGCTGTTAAATTCTTTAAAAAATCGCTTAATTTAATAACATTAACTGTAAAATGTGAAGAAATGGTGGGTGATACAGATTTTTAAGTATCATATTTGGATTTCCCACCCTAAAAAACATAAGAATAAGGTATTATCAGCAAAAAAGTTTTTCCATCGTTAGCCTGTGGAATTATTCTCTTTATGGTCAGGGCCAAAGTTTTTCCTTCCTGCAAACATCCTGCCAGTTGCACTTAAGGAGGAAAGTCTTTCTTCGCTCTGAATTGCGTTTAGCACACCTGTAGTCATGTTGTCTTTCCAGAGGTTTGCTCCATCTGTTTGTTTCCGACTCTTTGAGCTTTACATTAGTGCAGTGTCTGAATTTACAGTGTCGGTAGAGTTCGACCAATGTTGCATCCACATATTGCGACTACCTTTATACAACGGCTATACGATTTACTAGAGTCCTGGTCCAGCACAAATTTTCATATGTTAGCAGTTGGTGAAGCCGTTGTAAAATCGTATGTGCAATTTGCGGATGCATTTCGTAGTCTTTTAGCTTGCTTACATAGTAGTTCACCTATGTGTTCAGTGCTATATGCCGCTTCTAATTCTCCTTCGTTTTTGGAGACGATCTTCCGGTTATGTTTTCAGATTGTCTTGTGGCAGGTTTTGATTGCTGGCTCAGGTTGTGGTGAATCATGGATGCGTACTATGTACTCAAAAGTGATTTTAATCGGTTCTTGGGGCTAGGATTCGGTCGCATATAGTTATAGTCTAACTTTTCTTTCAATATGTGTATTCGTGTTGGTAGTGACATTATAGCATTATACAACAAATCTCCTTAAATTGAATACTTGCTGTCTACAATAGCAAGGCGCTTAACTCACCCATGGCAGTGTTGTTGACAGCAGACAGCAATGAAACGCGGCTGGTCTGCGCACGACTGTTACGACATGCAGACTGACTGACCACTCGGCTAGGGAAGGCAGACAAGATAAGGATACTCTCCTAGCATTTGTTGATGTGGAGGAAGCTTACGTTAATGTATGGTGAAATAAGGTATTCACCATCCTTAGAAGATTACGGCTAAAGTATGGAGACAGACGAATAATACACAACGTACACGAAACACATAGGTGTAATTATAGAAGGTCAAAAGAGACAGGTTCGCCTTAAGAAATGTGCAAGCCAGGATTACAGCTTATCACAACTGTTGTTTAAATTGGGCGTCGAAGAAGAAACCAACGAAGTCAGGAAGCGTTTCATAACGCAATTACAAGTTCCGGGGAATAGTTAAAAACGCTAAGGTTTTCAGATGACATAGCATACCCGCCCTGGCCACGTGTAAGGAAGACTTGGTAAAACACCTGTTGAAAGGAATGGATAGCATACTTTATGCGTCATGTCGCTTAAGGATAGACGGAACAAAGGCGAAAGTGATGAAGACTAGGAGAAAGGAGCATAATAAGTTGCTTAACCTCGGAACTGATAATGTCTCAGTTGTGGAAGTATCCTCCAGTCTACGAATCGAGATTACACAGAAGAGCAGAAGCAACGAAGGCATAAGCAGTCAGATGGTGCAGAGGAGGAGAGCTTTCTTGTGTTAAAGAGCACTAATGATATCATATAGGAAGTTTCTGCAAGTGTACGTTCTGAGCACAGCGTCGTGTGAAAGCTGATCCTGGTAGTCAGGAGAATGAGGAACTGGAAGCATTTGAAGTGCGATACTGTCAAAGAGCGTTAAAAACTTTAGTGGATAGACAACCTGCTAAAAGGAAAGTGTGAGGATAGAAGTAGATGGAGAGCAACTACCAGAAGAAGAGACAGGTTAGTGAGACATCCAAGAAGATTAACCTGCACTGGGAGGAGCTATTGTAGACAGCAAGTATTCAATTTAAGGAGATTTGTTGTATAATGCTATAATGTCACTACCAACACGAATACATATATTGAAAGAAAAGTTAGACTGTAACTTTATGCGACCGAATCCTAGCCCCAAGAACCGATGAAAATCACTTTTGAGTACATAGTACGCATCCATGATTCACCACAACCTGAGCCAGCAATCAAAACCTGCCACAAGACAATCTGAAAACATAACCGGAAGATCGTCTCCAAAAACGAAGGAGATAAATACCGCAAGTAAACCGAGACTAGAAGAGATTATAGAGCTTGAGGGTATTTTTGTTCTGTCGTTACAACTACAAAAATGCGTGATTTGTTTCACCAGGCGCGTTTCCCTTTATTGAGGTAAAGCATTATCAGTGGTCTGTAATTAAGTTATTTATATTTTGATTTGCCTTTAGATCGAAAAACAGTTCGTTGTGTGGCCATTGTGTCTGCAGTTGCTTTACAACTCTTGAGTGTATTTTTGTTGCAAATCAAAATGTAAATAATTTAATTACAGACCACTGGTAATGTTTTACCGCAATCACGCGAAACGCGTCCGGTGAAAAAAGTCACTCATTTTACGACAGAACAAAAATACCCTCAAGAATTACAAAACAACTACGGTCGCTATGGCCACACAAATGAAGAATTTAGATTATAGAGTGTTGTAGATGTGACGTAGTGACGAAGAGGTCAACCCAAGGTAGGAAACACAGCATACCAGCCTAAACACTGATAACTTAAAAAACCAATAAACTAACTACTATTTACACAAAGAGTGAGCATGACTATCTTTGCCCGTTTTACTTTGTCGCAGGTTATGAGTCCCAGTTCCAGAAGCATGGTTGGCACATAGCACAAAGCCTCGGCCTGCCGTATGACACTGGTAAGTCTAATATAAAAACCTGACAGATAGCAGCGCTTTCATCTTACTGTGTAATATGATGTTTCCAAGCTATACACAGCATATATAAATTTAAGTATCAGCTTATGTGCACAACTCTTACGCAATGAGACAGAAAGCAATCGCGCAATGTCTGTAGTTTGCAAGAAACGACAGAGCTTCACATCCTGTCAATGTTATTAAAGGTGAAGCACCGACATTGCTCCCTCAGGACCGAAAGGATGGCTACCATGGCTTTGTCGAAGAGCCGTTCGGCCATTCAATTTGGAAGTTTGTGGTAAGTTCCTATGGGACCAACTGCTGAGGTCATCGATCCCTAGGCTTACACACTACTCAGTCTAACTTAAACTAATTTACGCCAAGCGCAACACACACACCCATGCCCGAGGGAGGACTCAAACCTCCGACGGGGGGAGCTGCGCGGACCGTGGCAAGGCGCCCCACACCGTGCGACTACCCCGCGAGGCTCGGTCATTCACCTCAGGGTGTTAGAGACGTCGCGGTATACCGAATGTGCACGGCTGGGCAGCATTTCAAGCCTGCTCCTACTGAACTCTGCTAATTGGTTACGGAATGTTCTGACCGATATCATGCAACCATTTCCTGTGACATTTTTATTTCTTGTGCTGTGATTAACTAACATCATTATCTTCACTGGAGCGCGTTTATCGACGCATTTAGTATTGTGTTAAAAGAGAGAAATCTTTGAATCCTGCAGTTTTTCGCAGTATTATGCTTGAATGTATTACGTATTTTTACACATAATTCTCAGTAGCAAGAAATAAATGCTACTTAAGTCGTTATCTTGTAGGCTCGATCTAATCTGAAATTGTTTTCATCATGTCTCTTCTGGGAGGAGACAGCTGATACGACGTAAGCAATTTTTTTTTGTATGTGTAGACAAGGACGCTAAATGAGGTAGCCAGAATATCCAGAAATGTTAAAGATGTAATGAAACATCAGTGTACAGTGGAGTTAAGCTTTATTGTGTAACGGATGTTTCTGATACTAAATAGTTATCGAGTTACGGTGTTTTATTACTGCATGTTTCATACGTTCCTTACAAGTGGAGTTCCCCACATCGAACGGCTATAAACGAAAAAAAAATTATTTTAAAATATGAAGTTCTGTCCGTTCCAAGTTCTGTATTTACAAGTTTGAAGGATAACGAATGGATTTTAGATGCACGAGTTGCCGAAAAAAATCCTTGTTAAAGGAGTTATGTGCAGCAGATTCCCAAAACTCATATGTTAGATATTGTGAAACGAAAAGCTAAACGTTTGCTTAAGACAATACCTGTTACCGCATGGAGAAGTTACAAAGCCATGTTTTGCAAAAACAGTAGTTGCTTTCTGTCGTACGTTCTTCCCTTATTCGTCTTCGAAGTACAAATGTGGAGTTTCAGTGAAATGATTAAAACACAGCGGAATGAAACAATTTGTACACCTGATACTCGAACGTTCGACATAATTTTCGGTATATCGGCAGGGCAGTAGTACAGTAACAAAAGCCAGTGTGATGACATTATCCAAATCCTTACCTCGATCTGTTCCATCTAACCAGACACAACTAAATGTAAAAGACGTAACGAGGAATGTACTGAACACGGTGCTAACTAGACTGACATTTCTGGAATATGATGATGTATCCATAATTGTGTCAATTATTGTTATTGTTGTTATTATTAATATGTGCAGTTAATGTACTTCATCTATGGTAATGTAAACTTCCTAAAATTAGTAAGTTATCATTATAGTAGATGAAGTACGTTAACTGTAAATTCTACTACTATATGAATACATGATATTTCAGAAATGTTAGTCTAGTTGACGCTGTGTACATTATATTCCTCGTTACGTCTTCATTATGCGAATAATGAATCCTCACAGAAATGTGTGGCACCAGAATTAAACGAATCTGGAGAAGAAGTTGAATGGATTGGAGAAAAGCAGATACATATTAAAAATACCTACAATCCTCCGCTTGCGAACAAAGTTTTATAGAGTATTTCCATTGGTTTTAAGGTAACGACAGAATTGGAAACCCCCCTCTCAAATATTCCCTACTGAGGATCATTATGCCCCCCTCGCAGCTTCATAACGGATCAAATGGTGGTGGGAGGGTGGGGGAGAGGGGGAAGCTTTTCAGCCACTCACTAAAACGTAAGTACCACAATTATGATGTAGATGACAATGATTACAGGAATTACTTAATAGTGATGGCTGGTGGTAAGATCGAAATTGAGAAAACAACTAGGTCTGCGTACACTGGACGGATTTTCCATGAAAGTTTTTCGTTAATTTCTTGTCTCAGCTCACCTCTCACAGGTCCTGCCTGCGCAAATGAACACATGCTTCCATCACAGATATATGTATGTCGTAGTCGCAAGGTTGCGCTGAGAATTACTGGTTCGTCTCTAGGTAAAGAAAAAGAACTTATTCATCAATATTTGGCCGGTAAAGTGAAGTGAGTTGGTAGCGTACAGTTCCTGACTATCAATCTTCGCGTCAATATCCTCAATTAAATCCAAAAGCTGTCTTCAGTGTCCCATGGGATGAGGGAAGGGGAGTTGCATGGGGGTATTAAAGTCTATGGCTCCCTTCTTCTCGGATTTTTATTTATATAAATTTTATGACATACGACTACTGCAATACTGTAAGTTTTTAATGCAGCGTTCTCACATATTCACGGATCATATAGCTACGTTATCGGCTAATTATTAATTGCAATGAATAATAATAAACATTTGATAGTGATTCTATTCCCCCTTGCGTTTGCAGATGTCAGTGTACTAATAACTGAAAGTAGATAAAACCTCGTTACGTGGATACTAGATACAAACGTATGGCATTAAAGGCACAACCCTAAATTAGTCAGGGGAGGAGAAATCACCTGGACATCAATAAGATGGAGAACGAAAAGATGCTACCAGTAGTCAAAGATTTGACATTCCAAAGAACGTACAGCTGTAAATACCTGAGAAGATTTTCAGTGAATGAAAAGCTCGAAAGCCGAAATTAAGGCGTGAGCAGCGACGAATGGGTTGAACGATTTTAAAGAGAACAGGAAAGCAAGCACTTTCCGATATTCCGCAATTTTATTTATCCATAATCAGGTGTTCGGCTTCTGACTCCAATCCCGAGCCGGGGTTGCGTTGTTGTCAGGAGGTCGAGTGCAGAGCGGGGGTGAGTTATCCTGTAGAGGACCGGGCCGCCAATGAAACGTCATTCAATTGACAATCATTTATTGGCGAGAGTTTTACAATCTGTCTTCTTCCCAGCACTATCGAGCAGCGACCGTACTGAGTCCGCGCTGCTTGAAAGCGCGGACAGCACGTCAGTGTCCGGCGAGGAACTTGCTGAGCACAGGTGCTGACGATGCCTAAGGTGTTTGCCGCAGCCCCGTTGCAGGAGAATGCAGCAGCCGTGGGTCTCAGCAGCCTGGCGTCGCCGTGGGCGCTCGTCAGAGTGCAAGCGCTCTCCAACATTGAAGCTGCGCTTTGGCTCTCAGCTTCAAGAATCTGCACATCCCTGATGTCGGTTGTCGAGAAGGCGTGGAGGTAGAAGGCCCAGCAGCAACAGGAAGGACAGCCCCAATGGCGGTCGAAGCACGCAGCCGCTAAGGTGGTACTTGTACTGTCGCAGTACCGGCGACACAGGCGCTCAGCACCTAAGTCGAACGTCTTGCAGACGGACGGATCTGTTCTTCATCCACAGAAGATCGGCCCAGCCTCTATCGTCAGTCTGTCACATTGCAACCGGACGAAATGCGGTTTGCAAGTCAGAAGTCCTCTGCCCCGTCGGGCTGCTGTGGATTTGCAGCAGTGGACAAGTTGTTGGAAGCTTGTAGACACTTTTTGAATTCACCAGAGTATCCCGCATCTTAACAGAACTGGTCTTCCACCGGCATTCGTAACGCAGGTGCAGGTGCAATGGCCCAACTCTGACAGTGAGCTTGAGGAGGACACAGGTTTTGTATCAGGAGATGACGTGCTTCCCCTCAACCCCTCTCGCCCTCTTTACGCTGGTAATCGATTGTGCCCTCGTTTTCTCAGCCTGTCAGTGCTCTTGGCTGATCTAGTGTTTAACTTCAGGGTTTCAGAGCGTTCCTTTATGAGAAGTTTGCCTCCTGAAAGGCGTTCTTGTGGCATCTCTAAGTAAAGTTACTATATTTAGCCTCATTAAAGTAGCACGTAGCCTGCTCGGCTAGCCGCGCGGTCTAACGCGCTGCTTCCCGGGCGGGAAGGTGCACCGGTCCCCGGCACGAATCCGTCCGGTGGATTAGTGTCGAGGTCTGGTGTGCCTGCTAGCCTGTGGATGGTTTTTGAGGCAGTTTTCCACCTACCTCGGTGAATGGGGGCTGGTTCCCCTTATTCCGCCTTAGACACACTGTGTCGGCGATTGCTGCACAAACACCGTTTCCACGTATGCATACACCATAACTATTCTACCATGCAAACATTTGGGGTTACACTCGTCTGGTAAGAGACGTTCCTTGGGGGGTCCACTGTGGGCCGAACCGCACAATAACCCTGAGTTCGGTGTGGGGCGGCGGTCGGTTGGGTAGGTGGACTGCTGCGGCCTGTTGTGGGGTTGTGGACCACTGAGGGCTACGGTGGGACGAAGCCTCTCTGCCGTTTCTAGGTCCCCGGTTTAATACATACATAGATACATACAGGAGCACGTTCTGTCTGTTCCGTACTGTTGTTGAAGTGCTGAATCGGTTGTTCTTGGCTTCCCTCCCTCACAGTCTGATGAAATAAGTTCACAGCTTATTTGTACTTCGGGTCACCCGTGTTGACATTGAATTAGGGTGCCGTTGTGTAGTCGGCAGACACGCCCCACTTAGCCGCCTCCTTTGGTTCTTAATAAAATTTTATACCTACACTTACTTACTATTCTACTCTGAAAGCAAATGAGTGGATTTACGAAACTCTAGGGAACAAAATTTTACATTTACATTTGTAACACGCCCAGTACTGTCATTCTTCTCTGCTCATTGTTATTTGTGAAGGAGCTAGAACACATCACTACAAAGAAAAGTGGTGAATTGGTTCTTCTTGGATTTCCCTCCCACGTTTATTGTCAGAAACTCCATACCTCTAATGGATAAAGCTAAAGATATAATGTGTCATCCAGTTCCGAACTTCTAACACCTCTAGCTTACTTATGAATTACCTACTGATGAGTGCGTTAATATATCTGCCGACTTTTTTTCACATATCTACAAGAAGTCAAATAGAATTAGATGATTAATATTTGGTATTCAAAAATGCGTATAACATAATTCTTTCCAGTCTGAGAACTCTTCTATAGATTGTCTCATAACCTACCCATGACTTTCCCTTTCAGTCTCACACTGTGAGAAATTTTCGTAGGTAACTTTGAACAAGTTTTCTTACATAAAGCACCCATGAAATGCAAAATTAAATACTGTCTCAGATATGGATAATGTGCTGTGCTAGTGTGCAGGTGCAACTCGACAATTAAAAACATTCTTTCAACATTAAATACCAATATTATTCAATCATTGCACAATGAGCTATGAAGTTGTTCTATAAATTTCTCGGACTTTAATACAAACACCAACACAAAGAAACTCTTTTTTTGTATTTATAAAAAAACAGCGACGTTATATTCGCTGCAGGCTAGCAGCACTCAGAAAATCACTAACACGTAGCTTTCCATTTCAAAGAGTATGGCCACATGTATCTGCTCCATTATATGAAAACTGCCTTCCGAAAATAATTGTGAACAATCAGACTCATTGTGCCCTGCAATGGCTATAGCTATGAACCGACTGATAATGTTCAAAGAATCAAATTTAGTGAAATCATATTACTTCAGTTTGCTAGCCAACATAAACCAGTGCGTAATGACAAAAACTAGTGCTCTGTTCCAGGAGTTGTCAAACTTTCATATAGCCATACAAAAAAGGGTAAAATCTTGCAGTTTTAGTCGTGCATATTACAAGTAACATCGCCAAGGTAATATTCAAAATATTCAAATGTAACCATACCTTTGGGACAAATTGGGGCATGTATGGTCGACTGCAAGAACTGGCGAAAACTATATGTTGATCTGTCAGGCAGAGCTGTGATAATTTGGTTCTCATAATATGAGAGTAGCTGGATCCTAGGGAAAATAGATTCGACTTTTGTGAAAATACGTTTTACCAGAAAAGAGTCATGGGATGTATAGTGTGACTACCCAGATACCGTTAAGAGGTGACACTAATGGAAATACTCGAAGTCAATGAAAATGTGGCACAGAACGCGAGGTTACTTTTTTTCTTCTCTGTTAAATTCTTATTTTAATTTGTTTATGTTGTGCCTTTATTTGTAAAAACTTCGAATCTGTAAAATCTGTGTACGTCACACGCCATTTTATTCGAAGTTGAGACGTTTTGTTTTCACTCGATGCTGGCCTAAGAAACCGAAAACCGGTTTGTGAGCAAATAAATAACACTAACAGAACTTCAAGTAAGTGTTTACAATTTCATTATGCTTGTCACACTATACGAGGTACCGACGAAGATGTAATTTAATGTCCACAATAATGTTTCTGTATAAGATAACTTCACATTGCTTATAATGTACAGTGACTGGAGAAATTAACGGCCAAGGCGCCCTGCCGGTAATGAATCCAACAACAAATGTTTGAGAAAAGCGAGGAAAAGCTATATGATTTGACTGGAGCTAGTAACAATCCAAAATCTGGATTAAAAGGAAAATATTTTCTTTATCTCACTTATTTTAGTAAGCAGCACTAACAAAAGTCATATTAAAGTGTACTTTACAGAGTAAGATGACGTTATGATTAAGGTAATGGACTCATAGTAGGAAAGAGTAAGTTCAAATCTTCAACCACCCTCCAAGATGCAGGATTTCGCGGCATCCCTAACTCACTTACTTGAATGGCGGAATGGTTCCTTTAAAACATTCTCAGCCAATAACCCGCTCTATCGTCATGTAATGCGACCACACGTTCCATCTTTAATTACTTAGAGATCGACAGGGCGTTAAACTCTGAATGAGTGCCCAGTGGCGCAGCCGGTGTAAACAACGGGGAAACGCCTACGTGGCGCGCCACCACACTGCCGACGTCTCCCCTTTCACAGTTGCTCAGTCTGCTTATTCCCTTATTGAGTTCAACATGACTTTATAATGAAGTAAAAGGTGCACATTTCAGTCATTGTTTTTTCAAGCAATTCACAGCATGGAACAACACACTCTCCAAAATCGCTCTGTTTACAACAGTAACACGATGCCGTTTTCACTGTTTTATTGCTGATAACTGTTGTGTTGTAATCAACAAAATACTAAACACAGAATGTACTGTTTGCATTTCGTTACGATGGCGTTCTTGGCCTCCACCTTCAAGTCGAGAATAAGACAAAAACATCTCCTTACCAAGGAAATGTAGGTCTTAAGATACTCTCGCTCAGCACAGTCCAATGAGAGTCTCTTCTTGATATCCTTCTCAGCACCCTTTATATCTGACTGCCCTATAGCACACTCCCTTCTTCTATTTCTTCTCCTTCCTCCTATTTCCAACTTTAGCCCTTACTCATTTCATTCAGTTGTCACTAAACCTCGTCCAGACGGAAACTGTCTCCTGGGCACGTGCCCCGGCTTCTACAGGGTGTTACAGAAAGGTACGGCCAAAGTTTCAGGAAACATTCCTCACATACAAAGAAAGAAAATATGTTATGTGGACATGTGTCCGGAAACGCTTACTTTCCATGTTAGAGCTCATTTTATTACTTCTCTTCAAATCATATTAATCATGGAATGGAAACACACAGCAACAGAACGTACCAGCGTGACTTCAAACACTTTGTTACAGGAAATGTTCAAAACGTCCTCCGTTAGCGAGGATACATGCATCCACCCTCCGTCGCATGGAATCCCTGATGCGCTGATGCAGCCCTGGAGAATGGCGCATTGTATCACAGCCGTCCACAACAAGAGCACGAAGAGTCTCTACATTTGGTACCGGGGTTGCGTAGACAAGAGCTTACAAATGCCCCCATAAATGAAAGTCTAGAGGGTTGAGGTCAGGAGAGCGTGGAGGCCATGGAATTGGTCCGCCTCTACCAATCCATCGGTTACCGAATCTGTTGTAGAGGAGCGTACGAACACTTCGACTGAAATGTGCAGGAGCTCTATCGTGCATGAACATGTTGTGTCGTACTTGTAAAGGCACATGTTCTAGCAGCACAGGTAGATTATCCCGTATGAAATCATGATAACGTGCTCCATTGAGCATAGGTGGAAGAACATGGGGCCCAATCAAGACATCACCAACAATGCCTGCCCAAACTTTCACAGAAAATCTGTGTTGATGACGTGATTGCACAATTTCGTGCGGGTTCTCGTCAGCCCACACATGTTGATTGTGAAAATTTACAATTTGATCACGTTGGAATGAAACCTCATCCGTAAAGAGAACATTTGCACTGAAATGAGGATTGACACAATGTTGGATGAACCATTCGCAGAAGTGTACCTGTGGAGGCCAATCAGCTGCTGATAGTGCCTGCACACGCTGTACATGGTACGGAAACAACTGGTTCTCCCGTAGTACTCTCCATACAGTGACGTGGTCAACGTTACCTTGTACAGCAGCAACTTCTCTGACGCTGACATTAGGGTTATCGTCAACTGCACGAAGAATTGCCTCGTCCATTGCAGGTGTCCTCGTCGTTCTAGGTCTTCCCCAGTCGCGAGTCATAGGCTGGAACGTTCCGTGCTCCCTAAGACGCCGATCAATTGCTTCGAATGTCTTCCTGTCGGGACACCTTCGTTCTGGAAATCTGTCTCGATACAAACGTACCGCGCCACGGCTATTGCCCCGTGCTAATCCATACATCAAATGGGCATCTGCCAATTCCGCATTTGTAAACATTGCACTGACTGGAAAACCACGTTCGTGATTAACACTAACCTGTTGATGCTACGTACTGATGTGCTTGATGCTAGTACTGTAGAGCTATGAGTCGCATGTCAACACAAGCACCGAAGTCAGCATTACCTTCCTTCAATTGGGCCAACTGGCGGTGAATCGAGGAAGTACAGTACATACTGACAAAACTGAAATGAGCTCTAACATGGAAATTAAGCGTTTCCGGGCACATGTCCACATAACATCTTTTCTTTATTTGTGTGTGAGGAATGTTTCCTGAAAGTTCGGCCGTACCTTTTTGTAACACCCTGTATAACAAAGATAAGGCATTGCCCTGAGTGGTTTCTTTTCTTAGTTAAAGGGGCCATACGTACTTTGTCACTGACTGGCTCCAATTGTTATGGGAGCCTGTTGTTGAAGGTATGCCGGAGCGTGACGCGTTCTTTGCTCAGAGATATAAGACAAGCCTCTCAAACATTTGATCTCTCTGCCAGCTGTTCATTTCATGCATGTGAGTGCTATCGCTATTCTCATAAGTGGATAGATACCAGTGATGTGACTATAATGATACTCGGTTCAATAGATTCTGACCTATATGAAGCCTGCGAATATCATTTTGTGGTCTGAATAGTACGTCCTTGCACAAAAATTATGTTTTCTAACAGAACTGATTTTGAAGTTCTCAGGTGTTGTGCCAGACGGGGGTTGTGGAAGCCACACAAAATTTCAACGATACACCTGCTCGCCATCTTAATTTGCGACTGTGGAGACCTGTAGTGGCTCGCCAGCTTATACATTCTTTTATAAGAAAAGCGGTGCCTACCTGAATGGGGAAGGGCTGTGACGTTCTCGCAGGGAAAGGTGACAACCAGAGCCCCCTGCAACATAAACGTGCAGCGGACTGCGCATGCGCACCTCAGGAAACCTCAACCTCAAACCGCGGACTGTAGGGTAAGCGAGCGGGCAAGATGCTGGCCTCCGGCGTCGAGCCCTCATACAAGTAGATATGAACTTACTGAGCTGCAAGTTCCACCACAGCACCAGACGCATCGCCCGAGATCCTTTCAAGCCACAGACAGCACATTTGGACAGGGCTGAGAGCAGACAGTTTGAAGATAGTAGATCACGTTATATCAGGAATCGGATGTGTGCGAAGTAAAGGATCTCACGTGTACAACAGCTGCTGCTGGTGGACAGTAACGTCGTCGTAAAGCTCTCCTACCGCTCAATGTTTCTTCCTGACCGCACCATAATAACATATACTGTATGTATTCAAAAATACTACACCAAATGGATTTCTTTGGAGAAATAAATACGCTCAGCGTCGCTTTGCAACGAAATAAGGTAACTATTCTTTTTATTTTTATTTTTTAGTCGTCTGTCTTCTGACTGGTTTGATGCTGCCTGCCACGAATTCCTCTACCTGTGCCAACCTCTTCATCTCAGAGTAGCACTTGCAACCTGTGTCCTCAATTATATGCTGGACATATTCCAATTTCTGTCCTTGTCTACAGCTTTTGCCCTCTACTGGTCCCTGTAGTACCATGGAAGTCATTCCCTGACCTCTTGTCAAAGGTCCTATCATGCTGTCCCTTCTCCTTGTCAGTTTTTTTCCATACATTTCTTTTTTCTCCGATTCTGTGAGGAACCTCCTCATTCCTGACTTTATCAGTCCACCTAATTTTCTACTTTCTTTTCTAGCGTCACCTCTCGAATGCTTCTATTCTCTTCCTTTTCGGTTTTCCCACAGTCAATGATGTGCCCCATACGTACATTACCAGAAATTTCTTCCCAAATTAAGGCTTATGTTTGATACTAGTAGACTTCTCTGGCTCAGGAATGCCCTTTTTGCCGGTACTAGCCTGCTTTTCATGTCCTCCTTGCTCCATCCGTCATTGGTTATTTTGCTGCATAGGTAGCAGAATTCCGTAACTTCATCTACTTCGTGACCATCAATTCTGATGTTAAGTTTCTCGCTGTTCTCATTTCTGCTACTTCTCATTACTTTCGTTTTCTTCGATTTACTCTGAATCCATGTTCTGTACTCATTAGACTGTTCATTCCATTCATCAGATCATTTAATTCTTCTTCACTTTCACTCAGAACAGCAATGTCATCAGCGACTCGTATCATCCACATCCTTTCACCTTGAATTTTAGTCCAACTTCTGAACATATCTTTTATTTCCATCATTGCTTCTGCGATGTATATATTGAATAGTAGGGGCCAAAGGTTACATCCTTTTTAATCCCAACACTATGTTCTTGGTCTTCCACTCTTATTGTACGCTCTTGCCTCTAGTACATATTGTATATTAGCCGTATCTCCCTATAGCTTACCAGAATTTCGAACATCTTGCACCATTTTACACTGTTGAACGCTTTTGCCAGATTCACAAATCCTATGGAGGTGCTTTTATTTTTCTTTAGCCTTGCTTCCATTATCAATCACAATGTCAGAATTGCCTCTCTGGTGCCTTTACCTTTCCTAAAGCTAAACTGATCATCATGTAACACGTCCTCAATTTTCTTCCCCATTGTTCTGTATATTATTCTTGTAAGTAACTTTGATGCATGAGCTGTTGTAATTCTTGCACTTGTCAGCTCTTGCTGTTTCGGAATTGTGTGGATAACATTTTTCCAGTGATCAGATGCTACGTCGCCAGACCTATACATTCTACACACTGATGTGAATAGTCACTTTATTGCCAATGATTATAGAAATTCTGATGGAATGTTATCTTGTCCACCAAAGTAATCTTAAACTCTGATTCTAGTACTGGGTCGCCTAGCTCTTCAAAATCGATTCCTGTTTCTTCTTCTATCACGTGAGACAAATATTCCCCTTCAACGTACTCTTTCCACCTATCCGCTCTCTCCTCTGCAATTAACTGTGGAATTCCCATTGCACTCTCAATACTACCACCTGCGATGGGGCGGGGGGTCGGTCGTCTGTGTTGTTTTTAATGCTATCGTTCAGTCCACCTACCTCGATAGGATTCTTCTCGATGTCCCTTCACTCTGTGGTAGCAGATACATGCTAGGCAGTGTAAAGCAGCATCGATGAAACCACTACCTAATACCTACCACACAGAGGCCGCGTAACTAGTTGAAAGTCACTTCCTGAAAGTTCATGATTAAAAAATCGGGTGTTCGGGATATTCAGTCTACTTGGAGAAAAGCATTTAAAATTAGATTAACTCTGTTTTTTATTTGTATTGAAACTCATGAAATAGCTATCAAGTCCTTATTTAATATGGTGAAACATCATCATTGAAAGTTCACTGTCTGTATAACAAATATTCACTCGAAAAGCAGGCAGAATTTTAACAAGTCCGACCCGACTAATTTTTACGTTCTACCAACCACAGACCCACAACTATTTGCGAGTTAAACACTCGTTCGTTTCAGTGGTCTTCTTCGTAAGAAGTGCTCGCCAGAGTATTTAATAGAGAGCACGAAACACGCCACGCGGAATTGATACTACGACCAGAAAGTTTGCACGCTCCTATCTCTCAAACTATTTAACTTAGAAACACCAAATTTTCATTAAAATGTTCGTAACTCCAGCCGCTTCAGTCACGATATGTTCGAACCGAAATTAGCTCACTGTTTCCTGATCTTACAGAATATTTTCAAGGAGCGATCTAACATCGTGTTACCCATAGGCTGGCTAGCAAGCTACTCTATCGAGGTACTCTCCTGTCTGACCACACCCCTATTTGCACGGGAACGGCTCAATTCTGATTGGTTGTAGATCTAAACGGCCAAACAGAACATTGCTTCCTGATCATTCTAGCGGAAAATCTTGCCTTATCCAATCACTAATTTGATAGTAATTAATGTCAGCAAAACTTCAATTTCTTGTATTCTGTTTAATCAAAATAAACAAAGTGCGAAATATTCTTCAAATTGATAAACTTATTCCGCCTCTAACTGCCATTCTGGCTGCTTTTATACAAAAGCATGCTCACACAGACATACGTCACCTGAATCGTGGTTGCAATATAACTTTCCCACGGTTCGTTTGTACAAGGTTTTACGTAAAATGAAATATTAGATTTTAACGTATGTCCCACATACACTCTCTCAATCCTTATCACGCACTCACACAACAAAATATAATAAAATAATAATTTTGACCGATTTTTGTATTATGTAACGCAAAGTGACTAAAGTTTTAAAAAGAAAATTCTAATTAATTAATTTTTATGGACTGACAACTTTGTAATGCTTCAAATGATAATGAAAGTCAATCTGTTACTGTTCCTAACCTAGTTTTAAAAAACAAGCGTAGGTTTTAGGACTTTTGGATAATACACTTTATCTCCAGAACTGTAATAAATAAAAATCTGAAATTTTGACAGCGTCATTCCATTAATAACAAAAGGCTGTGTACGAAAATCTGATAATAACTAATATGGATTATTTAGATTAGTAAAGGGTATGAATCTTCGTATCAACTGAATGTTACGCTATGCAATTCTCACGGCAGGTAGCGTCAGCTATGCTGTGAGCAAACTGAAGAAAAAAAAAAAATAACAAAGCCATCCTGCAGCCACCGTACAAGATGGTTGTGTGCCTAACTGCAACGAATGTCATCCCGTAATAACTTGCTGTGTTACACGCACCCCATGAACCTAAAATTACTTTTAAGTGCATTTAAGGTTCATGTAACGGCAATGTTATTACTGAATTCTTTAACTGAACCTACAAATTTAACTATGGGATTTTTAATGAAAATTGTTCCTACTTACAAGTTCTTCAAATGAACGAAATATCAAAAATACATTACAATTTTTCCGATGTTACATCAGATTTCAAAGGCTTGGACCTGATAGCGAGTAATAAAATTGATTTACATTAGCAAATATTCAAGTTTTCCTCGAAATTAAATTATACTTTAACCAATTGCTTGACAAATTTCTATATCATTTTGCAACGAAATAAACCACTTAATGCTCTTTACAGTCGGTATTGTACAGTTCATGAAACCTAATATACACCACTGGCCATTAAAATTGCTACACCACGTAGATGACTTGCTACAGATGCGAAATTTAACCGACGGGAAGAAGATACTGTGATATGCAAATGATTAGCTTTTCAGAGCATTCACACAAGGTTGGTGCATTTTATAGTGGGAGAATTCCTAAGCAAGTTCCCGCTGAAAGCAATACTTATTACTATGTAAGCAAGCCAAAAAAAAAAAAACAATTTTTTTTCAAAAATTTATGTTTTCTTTAACTTTTCTTTTCAGAAAAAATATTTACCTTACAGTTGCTATAAAATATCTTATCACTTTACGTAAAACAAGTTATGATACACAGAGAATGCAAAATTACTGGAAATGTTGAAAATATTCACGCCAACTTATGTGGCTCTCAAATAAACATCAGATACATAATCTATTTACTTACTTCTACTAGGCACTTTTCTTATGCCCTTTACCACAAACATCTTCAAACATCATTTCTACCTGTTCTGAAAATGGCTTAGAAATCACATATTAAGGAGTCACATTACATTATTTTTTCAGTATATCTTTGTACATAGCTTTCACTCCACATTCATTGGTGTTAGTCTTTAGTAATCATTTACCTCCAAAAATATCTTTCTTTTACTAGTTCCCTTATTATCTGATGGCATTTACTCTCTTTGTACAATTTTATATACATTATTTACTACGATAGGTAAGAAGGAAAGAAAATAGCAAAAAAGTTCTGATTGTTGAAGAGTTTGGTTGATAATACAAAACGAAAAAGAAATTATATTTTCAACAACTCAGGATGTCTGGTGTTCGTCATACACCTGACGACGCTAAGAATGTGCGTCTCCTTAGGTCTATTAACTACTTCTGTCCCCATCATCCTTCTGTATGTACTTTTTTAAATCAGTGATATTTCGCAATCCCAGAAGTTTGTGCAACTTAACATATTCTAGTTTATATGCATTGGCGTGAGGCTTGGCCACAATTCTAAAGGACCCCACATACTCATCTGTGAACTTTTTTGTTTCTGCAGTAAGCTTTTTAGTTTTTTCCTTGGTTTCACCAGCACTAAATCACCTACTTAAAAACTTGTAGGACACGCTCTCGCATCATGTCTTCTTTTTTTTCCAGAGCCCTTTTTCTAATACTTTCCCGTGCTATCCTCTTTTTCTGCTCCATGGCCATTTCAGAAAGAGTGTGAAATTCAAAATATTCTAAGTAGTTGGCTCAAGCTCAGTGCTTCTAATGACAATACGTCCTACAGAGTCGATTTAGATTCGTTATTCTTTTGCACATATTTCCCTGGGTAAAATAGGCTGAAATCTTTATTTGTTTTATATTCCTTTTGTTTAAACATTCATCAAACCTCTTGGACATGAATTGTGGTCCATTATCTGAAAACATGGCTTTCGGCACCCCAATGTTAACAAAATAATCTTTCTCTAGTTTACTAATAGTTACTTTGGAGTTTGCCTTTTTAATAGGGTAGAACGTAACATACCTCGTAAATCCATCTACCGGTACAAAGACATATTCTCAACCCCACCCTGAAACAGGTAAAGGGCCAAACATGTCCACAGCTACAAGATCTAGCCTATTCTGAGGTTCTACAGAATATGTTTGTCCCTGTACGATTGTATTATTTGCTCGCACCTTCTGACATCTGCCACAAGATTCCAGCCTTTTCTGTACCCTGCGCCACATTATATCGAAAATTACTACCTTATTCAGTTTCGCAGTACTTTTTCTGGCTTCATAATGCCCGTGCTTCCTACGCACATAATCTACCAGTAAGTCCACATGTTGTTCTGGGAAACAGATGCGTCATTATTCCTCGTCTTTCATTCTTCGCCTCAATCATATTTCCTGATGTATTTTGTAATATTCCGCTATTTTCGGAAAATCTGGATGACCTAGCCGGCTTTTTACCAGTTTAATATTGTCATCTTGATTTTGTTCCCTCCTGAGGTTCTTACAAATGCGATTAAGCGGTCGTTCTTTCTCTAATTGTATTCTTGTCAACAGAACATCACTCCATTCCCATTGTCCTAAAGGAACTAATTCTTACCCGTTTTCTTTCACATTTCCAGACAATATATCGGCTGCAATGTTCTCTGAGCCCTTTACGTGCTTTATATCAAATTGCTGAAGATTCGTATACATTGACCACCTCCTCAGTCTGCCGTGTTTTAGTTGGCATGTCTGCAAATATGATAAGGCCCGATGGTCACTGTACACTATTACTTTGTGGCCTAATAGGTAATGTTAAAATATATGTAGCCCAAATATAATTGCTAGAGCTTCCGGCTCCGAAATGTCATAGTTCTTTCCGCCTGTTGCAACGATCGACTAGCAAGCGCGATCGTTTTGTCATCTTGGTTTTCTCCTTCTGTTTCAATTTGGAACAGTTCCACCCTCAGACCAGAACCACATTCATCTGATTCAAAACAGAAAGGCTGGCAAAATCAGGATGGTTACGATCTGACTATTTAGCGGCGCCTCTTTAAGTCCTTCAAAGGCCCTCTGACACACACTTGTACATCTAACGGTACATTTTTCTTTAATAGTTCTCTCAGACAAGGTGCATTGAATAATTGTCCAGGCACATATTTTCGATAGAATCCAAAAAAACCAAACATACCTTTTAATTCCTTTCGGGCAGTAGGTGCCAAATAATTCCTAATCGCTTTAATTTTTTAAGGATCGGGCGTAATTCCTTTTCCACTAACAGTTAGTCCCAGGAATTTTATTTCTTTCCTCACAAACTCCGTTTTGTCTAATTTGAGTTTCATTCCACCCGTTTCTATTGCTTCTAAAACCTTATCCAACAACATACGGTGTTCTTCCCAAGTGGGAGTTGAAATCAACACATTGTCCACATAAACTGTAATTCTTCTTAATAACTGGTCACCTAGCACTAGGAACATTGCCCTAACAAATGCACAAACGCTGATGTTTAACCCAAAGGGCACAGCCTTGTACTGATAGCACCTTCCCTCGAACAGGAAAGCTGTGTATTTCCCAGATTTCTTCGCTAAGGGTAGGTTCCAATAACCACAAGTTACATCAATCGATGTGAAAAATTTTGCACCTGTAAGTTTTTGCAATAATTCTTCTATATTTTCAGACCTCTCACTCTCTTGCAATATTATTTTGTTCAAAGTTCTAGCGTCCAAAACAAGCCTAATAGAACCATCTTTTTTAGGCATGACAACCAATTGGTTGTTATACACACTAATTCCCCTTTCTATAATGTCTGCTTTAAGCATTTTCTGAATCATATCTCTCACAACTTCTTTGTGTACTTCCGCAACAGCGAATGGCTTTCAGGAGAAATGTGCATCCTCTTTTACAGTTAGATAACATTCGTAATCTCGAACTAGTCCTGGCTGGTTAGAAAACACTTCCTGATGCCTGCTCAAAATTTGTTTTAGCTCATCCTTTTGTGTTTCTGTCAAATCCGATAATCCCTGTACTTTTCCGTTAATTCTTATTCGGATGTTTTCTACCTCAGAAGGATCTACTTCCTTCCTTTCACAATACTCATTATACCCCACAATATCCTCTTTCTTTCTTTTGGCGGTAACATATAGGTCTGTCACTTTGCTCGTCGGATTCATATTGCCTTTTACCAATAAAAGGAATAGCTACTGTTCTTCCCTTCACCACAATGACCGCTTCATTACGTCCAAACTCCACTTTTCCTTCGTACTTTTGTAAGAAATCTGCTCCCACCAGCATTCCCACGCTTAAGCCATTCATTATCAGAAAATTGTGGTCCAACTGTACATCACCGATCCTGACAGGTAGCATAACTTCATGTTTAACTTCTTTCTTACTTTTCCCTGTGGCTACAATATTTATGCCATTCACTGTCATTATAACCACTCCTTACTAGCGGGGAGAGCATTCACAAAACCCTGTGACACTGCACATAAATCGGAACCACTATCCAGTAAACAAGGAACCTTCCCATTAAAAATAATAACTTCTATTATAGGCTGTCCTGCAGTTTTCTCTCTGACTTCAGAATCAGGTTCATCTAACAAATATTGCACTACATCACGTCTATTGAATCCCGCACCTTCTGTGGAAATTACGCACATATTCACGGAGTCTTCTTCCTCTTTAAATGTGGCAGATTTAATTAGTCTGTCCACTACTGACAAATCAAAACCCTTCTCCCAACACTCTCCTTCTTTAATAATAATAATAATAATAATAATAATAATAATAATAATAATATAGGATTATGCAAACTTTCCTATCGTTTTGCCAGAATTATCAAACTAACCCCCTGCTTCCTCCACTTCTGTTTCTTCTTCGTCACTATGAGACACTACTCCTAATCTATGTAAAACTTCCTCTGCCTTTCTATATTCTTCCTCAGGTACCTCTAATACCGTTTCCCCTATTACAGTGCTAATTCCACATTTCACTGTAAGCTCCTCATCTGCATTGCAGTGCTCACTCACACTAACATCCTGTTCTGAATCGTTATTTTCTAATAGCTGTTCCTCATTAACGTGGTTCCTGGAATCGCTGTTATGACCTTTTCTTACACTACTACACTTCAATGAAAAACACATATTTTAACAGTGTCCCTCTCCTCTGCAACATCTGTTTTTACTATACGAACTCCAAGATGTTCAGTTGGTGGCTGCCTTACAAACGGTTCTGCTAGCGGATTTAACCTGTGGTGCCACATCCTGCAAATGCCATTAGTTTTCCCCCTCTCCTACGCGGTCATTGTCACTGACATTTCTTTCGTCTGGCTGTGTACGGCACTCCGCGCAGTCAGTAAACTGCTGCAGTCTATATTCAACGTTTCGTTCTCTGTCATTACACCTACTTCGAACAGCACCCCCTCGCCCTCGGTACCTGGTTCTTTAATTACTGGATCTTTGCAGTCTTGTTCTATTTGCATGTGCCTCAGCTCTGCTTTCATTTTGCTTAACAGGAGGCCTATAATCCCTCCTAGCATTCTCCTCCTCCTTTAGAAGATTTTCTACCTTCTCAACATAATGAATGAATTTATCAATATCATCCGTAGGTTCAGGGATTAATTTATTACGCCAGTACAAAGGCAACTTATTCTCTATCTCTCTAATGATCTGTTCCGTCTCCACTTTAGAGCTCAAATATGACAAAGTTGTGACCGATTTTTGCACAAACTTCTTAATAGTATCTTTCTTCGGGTGATATTTTTCATTTGACCATCTGCTTCCGTTTGCCCCAATATTCCTCAAAAAATACCTGTTTAAAATCCTCTATCTTGTCATATTTATCTACTGCCCAATTTCCCCACACTCTAGCTTCACCCATCAAATTTGACGCTATAAAGCCAATTTTTTTGCTTGTCGTTCCATGATTTTGGCAACACCTCCTCAAAATCATCCCAAAATTCTTTAGGATGTACATTTTTACTTGGATCAAATCTCACAAACAGACGATGTGTCACATTTTCAATTTCTGAGGATTCTACCACACCATTAGATATTACATAGCCACTACTGTTAGCAACACTTGGTTATACTCTTTTTAATCTACCATCATGGTTACGTAGTTATTCACCTACAGCTGTAGTAAATTGAGTTTTGTTAGTTTCCAGGTTAGTAGATTTAGCAGCCACTTGCACACCAAATTTCTCGCACACATACTTTCCTTCCTTGATTTGATTTCCCATTATGGTGTGCATATCCTCCCATTGTTTTTCCAGATTATTTACTTGTTCCTGCATTTTATTTAAATCTGTATTTGCTTGTTTCCCTAACTGTTTGCTGTCATTAGCAGCTAACATTTTTCCTCTCATAATTGTTAAGACAAGACTTTTAAATGAGCCTTGCTAAAGATTGAACTTGTGATCTCGCACTCAGGGGGTCCTTTTAAGACCACTTAACACTGAATGGGCGAATATTTTCACATAGTGAAATTCGAGCCAAGGTGCAATTAGTTGTACTCTGAAAAGATAGCAAAGCGGAACGGGCAATGTTTGGACGGTAGGGTGTTGGCGAGTATCGATTATTATTGGAAAAGGACTTTAAGAATACTGATTCTATTCGCTGCGACAGACAGTTGCGAAAGTAGATTTTTAGATTGTAGCAGCAATGAAAACAAGAAAGGAATGAACTCAGGGCACGACACAGGATGTGCATATGGAGAGACCAAACCAAATATAAGTAAAATTGGTTATAAATTAGCAGTGCCAACCATCACAGCGACTTATTACCTCTTGTTTCCATAAAACAGCAACATACGGGAATTCGAATGAACTAAATAGAATTTATCTTTCATCATTTAAAAATTAGTGCTGTAAATTTTTTTGTTAATTGGAAAGATTAGTTAGGTGCTAAACTTTGTTGGGCTATTTGATCTAGTTCAAGGATAGTGGTCCCAGAAGAGATTGAACTACTGTTATAGATAGCCAGGAGTTATTCTTTTCTTTACTTTTTACTCAGTAGGCTTCGTGGAACCATACTAGCCAAAGCTACTCGATCGTGGAATGAGTCAGTGCGTGGTATACAGAACGTTGAGCAGAAACTTTATAAACAAGAAAAACAAGAAAGTCATAATTCATAGCATGTGGTTTGCACATGTCACGGCAGTTAGGTAATAGTGGTTGTTTGGAGCTTTTGCTTGTGTCTTTTTGGAAGTGAAAAACACACTTATCAAGCAACAAAATGGAATTTTATGAAATGGAGTTGCATGTTTATTGCATACCTGTCTGTCCCAGTGCTGTTCGTTAGCTTTGTGAGTGCAGAGACGTTGTTGAGATCTGCAGCGGCGGCGGTGTCCGCGTGTTGCAGGCTCGCTGTTGCACTACGGGAGGCTGGCATTCTCGCGCGACGGCCGCTCGCCCACCATCGTGCCCAGGGACCCACGAGCCGCCATCGGCCAGCGGCTAGGCTTCAGCGAGGTGAGTCACGACACGCGGCGCTCATCACTTCTTAACACTCTCGACAACTGGGACGCTGCGGGTGTTCATCCTAGTTTTAGAGAGTCCGAGATGAAAGAAACGAAGTTATGCCGCAGCTCTGTCTGGTTACAGCACATGCACAGCAAGTAGTAGTCGTTAAAGCCGAGTCCAGACACATCTGCATTCATCCTTCCATATCTCAAAACATTTCGTTGCTTTTTTCCCGTCAGAACTCTCAGAGCTCTGCGTTTTTGCTGTTTTCCCTCCTACCATAGCAAAATTTCTCCCTTTTAAAACAGATCTGACAGAACAGTGCGAGACGTAAAGAGTACGTTATAGGAACTTGATGTTTTTACTAGCAACGCACTGCTTCCCTACTAATGCGTTTAGGGGTTAACCTTCTACGTCGCTTTGTTGTTTACGCAAGGTGAATACACGTTGCGCCGTTGTCTGAGCTGCCTATCTTGATCATGTGCGCACCTCATTGGACGCTACTGCCGTCCGCCGGACTGAACTACTTTTCTGGAAACCTTCCTTACAGAATTCCACACATTTTTGGTTTTGGTGAAGCAGTTATTTCCTTTCGAAAACTTTTGCCATGATCTCTGATTGCTGTTATTATCCACAGAATTTAAACTCTCGCATTTCGAAGGACTGAAAGGCTATCTGTAGATGCACTGTTATCAAGAGAACAGCCGTTCTTTTAAGATATTCCGATGATTTTGCTACGAACTCATTAGTGCCTTTGAGTAATAGACAAGGTGTATGTTCACCCAAATATAGACAAAATCCTGGTATTCAAAGAAAATTAATTGATTCTGCATCGAACCGTTTGTATTTCTCAGAATATAATCTCTGAGGTTTGCATGCGTGTGCTGGTGTTTCAGCCGAGCGGGATTAGCCAAGCGGTCTAGGGGCTGCAGTCATGGACTGTGCGGCTGGTCCCGGCGGAGACTCGAGTTCTCCCTCGGGCATGGGTGTGTGTGTTTGTCCTTAGGATAATTTTGGTTAAGTTGTGTGTAGGCTTAAGGACTGACGACCTTAGCAGTTAAGTCCCCTAAGATTCACATATATTTGAACATTTGAACTGATGTTTCAGAGATCGGAAAATATTCAGTCAAACGGAGTATGGTATCACTTCTACTGCGGTGGATGGAAAACAAAAAGAAAGATCAGTGTCAGAGGATGGTTCAAATGGCTCTGAGCACTATGGGACTCAACATCTTAGGTCATAAGTCCCCTAGAACTTAGAACTACTTAAACCTAACTAACCTAAGGACATCACACACACCCATGCCCGAGGCAGGATTCGAACCTGCGACCGTAGCAGTCCCGCGGTTCCGGACTGCAGCGCCAGAACCGCTAGACCACCGCGGCCGGCCAGTGTCAGAGGAGAGGAGAGGAAAGAGAGAGAGAGAGAGAGAGAGAGAGAGAGAGAGAGAGAGAGAGTATGAAAGAGAGAGAGACCATTATGCTCTACTGTAATACGTGATTTTGCCTTACTCTAATTCCCTATATCTTCGCTGGGACTGTAACCACACCATCAGTGGTGCACGTATGGATAGTTTCAGAAGGGAATACTGCGCAATGAGAAATAAAACAAGAAATGATCGAGGAAGCTGGGTCACAAGCTCAATGAGCGTTTCATTTCTCAAGGCGTGCAATTGTTGGAAGAAAAAGGGAGAGTAATGACCTGGACAATGGGGAGTAGATGGCGACAACAGCACTTTGTAGTGTTAGTATTAAAGGAATAGGTAATATGTAGTAGATGCCTGAAAAAGTAATCGCTTTCCTCCTCTTCCCTTCCATCAACCGGATCGTATTTTATTTGGAATTCCCTTTCATTTCCGGTAGAGAAAGGTACTATTCCTGACGAGAAAAAAAGGAAACTAGAGTTTCACGTCCGATCGACTCCGTGGTCATTAGAGGTGGAGCACGAGCTCGGATTACGAAAGGAGGGGGAAGGAAGTCCGCCGTGCTCTTTCAAAGGACGATTTGCCTTGAGCGTTTTGGGGAAATCACGGATAAAATAAATCCAGATGACGTGACGGGAATTTGAGCCGTCGTCCTCCCGAATGGGAGTCTAGTGTTCTGAACACTGCACCATAGACCTCGACCTGACGAGAAACATTGTATCTGTTGTATTCATTCTCAGTCTGATGATGGCGATAACTGAAACATCTGAAGTCGTACAAGATTGCCAACAAATTTTGAATCTGCACTGAACGTCATTAACACACACAGCACAATATTTTGGGTAGCAGCTTCAGCTCTTTATTAAGTGTACAAAAGAAATATATGGCAGCGTAGTACGAGGGGGAAAGATTTACTACAGAGACTTTTGTTGCTCCCATCTATTATACACCCATATGATGGGAAAAGAAGAACAAAGGGTGGGAAGTTCGTAGAACTGAGCGGTTCACTCGTTGCAACTTCGACGCCAGGTACTGAATCGTCGATATGAGTTCGCGGGTGTCATTGAATGTAACATTTGTGCCTGCTACCTTCCTCCCTGTGGTTTTTTTTTTCGATACACTAGGTTTCTCTAAGGACACAGGACGCAGGCAGTCCTCAACGCTGCTGCTGCCTCGCGAGATTTCTCAATCACAGACGTGGTGTGCTAGGCGAATTATGCGACCTACTGCTATGTCGATATGATCGGAAACGTTTATTGGTGGACCCAGATCAATTATATGCAATGCTACACACGTACCATCAGTCTCATAAGGGCGTCAGCATCGCCCTGACTCTTGAGAAAGCGTTAAAACTCACTACTCCTATAACATTAGTCAACGCCCTATAGTGATTCAATTGTTTTCTTTTAAGCCAGGTCTGGCCACTGCATAGGAAAACGAGCATCACAAAAAGTGACAGCTCCGTCTTAGTCTGATTTCTGTCCTCTACAACCGATACATTAGGTGCTCGTAGAAGTAACAGAACCTAATACGTTGTCCTGGGCTGTGAGAGTTCATCAGAGACAAAGACGGCGTGTGCAAAGCGTGCCAGGTCCGCTCTTGTCCTCTACGTACAACATACGATGGACAGGGTGGGCAGTGATCTATGACTGTTTGCTGATGATGCTGTAGTGTAGAGGAAAGCATTATCGTTGAGTGACTGTAGGAGGATACAAAATGACTTACAATTTCTGTTTGTTGTAATGGACGCCAGCTTATTTTTACGTGTAGAAAATTGTAATTTAATGCACTTGAGTAGGAAACACGGTAATGTAATGTCCCAATAAAGTATTGGTGGTGTACTGTTTGACACACTTGCGTCCATTAAATATCCAGGCGTAACGTTGCAAAGGGATATCAAATGGAACGAGCGCGTGAGGACAGTGTTACCGGTACGTTCGATCGACACTCGAGTACCACGGAGATGATTCGTGAACTCAAATGGAAATCCTTTGAGGGAAGACGATGACCTTTCCGCGAAACACCAATGAGGAAATTTAGAGAAATGACTGACTGTACAATGATTCTACTGTCGCCAACAAACATTTCGCGTAAGGACCAAGAAGATAAGAGAAATTAGGTCTCGTACACAGGCATATACACTTCCCTCTCTCCTTTTGCATGTGGAATAGAAAAGTGAATGACTAGTATCAACAAAGGTACCCTCCGCAACGCATCATGTAATGACTTACGGAATGTATTGGGTGTGACGGTATAACTACAGATATTTATTTTTCTGACTGAGGATCTACATCTACATTTATAATCCGCAAGCCACAAAACGGTGTGTGGCGGAGCGCACTTTACGTGCCACTGTCATTATCTCCCTTTCCTGTTCCAGTCGCGTATGGAACAACGACTGCCGGAAAGCCTCCGTGCGCGCTCGAATCTCTCTAATTTTACATTCGTGATCTTCTCGGGAGGTATAAGTAGGGGGAAGCAATATATTCGATACCTCATCCAGAAACGCACCCTCTCGAAACCTGGACAGCAAGCTACACCGCGATGCAGAGCGCCTATCTTGCAGAGTCTGCCACTTGAGTTTGCTAAACATCTCCGTAACGCTATCACGCTTACCAAATAACACTGTGACGAAACGCGCCGCTCTTCTTTTGATCTTCTCTATCTCCTCTGTCAATGCGACCTGATACGGATCCCACACTGATGAGCAATACTCAAGTATAGGTTGAACGAGCGTTATTCTCGTTCTATTCGAGGCTGGTGTACTAAACAACATTACATCACTATTTTCGTCATCTGCAGACTAATAATTATAGTTATTACAAGTCATATGTTTTTAGGTTGGTTATTACCTCTAAGTATGTTCAAATGTGTGTGAAATCTTTGGGACTTAACTGCTAATGTCATCAGTCCCTAAGCTTACACACTACGTAACCTAAATTACCCTAAGGACAAACAAACACAACCATGCCCGAGGGAGGACTCGAACCTCTGCCGGGAGCCCTCAAAGTGTGCATTGCACAAATAATCCATTGTTTATTCTCCCCTGGGCAGAAGATCAAGTATTAAAATGTGGTATAGTTACGATCACACAGAAATCATCAGCGTGTGAAGGTTGTGACATGTCTGCGGGATTACTGTTTGACACACACACACACACACACACACACACACACACACACACACACACACACGCACGCAAACCACTGATATGTGTACATATAAAAATATCAGCACTTATACACACTACACCCTGTGAGTCCTTGTATATGTGCAGAACAATTTTATTGATTCCTGAGGATCACTAACTACCGAAGTCCGAAGCACTCTTTTAAAACACCAACTCCGCCCCATATGGCCCACGTCTTCTGTTATCTTCCCAAGGGCTGTTGGCCCATTCTCAGTTCCACTGCTCCTAAATTCCCCAGGAAATTATTTAACATTCAGCCCTTTCGGCTTTCGGGATCAGAACGTACACATCTCCATTGGTGATTCCCTACTCCCATTAACAGCATTTATGTAAGGTGCGGCTTCCTGCCCGGAATTCCAGGTTTCTCTTCAACGGCTGTCGGAAAACTTCTGCCGTCCTGGAAAGCCACAAGCGTTTAACCTGGTGTAGCGGGGTCAGACCACAAATCTATTAGACAGATTACGCCTGGGGAACAGCCTCCGTTCCCCAGATTACGGAAAACCAGCCCTAGTGTTCGTGTTTGCAACCAGCACGACCCGATAGTCGCGGCCGCGGAATGATATGCTACCATCAGACATGTGGTTTGCTTTCGGGGGACTTAAGCCTTTGCTGAAGCATTGACTTCCACCATCAATATGACGTCAGTTTCAGTCATTGGTTTCCTTTTAAAAGCGCATTTGAAACTTCAAAAGGAGGCATCAGGCACTGCATTGTCGATGTTGTAGGATAATCATTTCAACGAGATACTCCCAGTACGCTCTTGGCACTGAGGAATGTAAAAAGTTGAAATTCTGAACATTTAGTATTTCCTGGTATCAATAGTCGTGTTGTCAACGTCACTCCAGCGGGCGTTTCACAATACCTGCAAGAAACTAATCGAAAGATCTAGCAACACTGCTTCTATCTATAAAATTTTAAAGCAATGCTAATTCACAATCTTCTACGATCCAATGGCGTTCAATTGTTCAGTTTTGTCACTATAAAAATTACAACGCTTCTTCTTGACGCTGTAAAGTAGCTGTGCGTGAATAATGCTCTCTGAATTTTCTGTACTAGTTCCTCTGCGGATTCCCTAAGACATTTAAGACTATAGTGGATAGTGGACGCCAATATAGTATTCGTCTGGACGTCAGATACGTTTTCTCTACAGTTAAGTGCTATAGTGCGCGAACTAACATACATTACTGGCCATTTAAATTGCTACACCAAGAATAAATGCAGATGATAAACGGGTATCCATTGGACTAGAACTGACATGTGATTACATTTTCACGCAATTTGGGTGCATAGATGCTGAGAAATCAGTACCCAGAACAACCACCTCTGGCCGTAATAACGGCCTTGATACGCCTGGGCATTGAGCCAAACAGAGCTTGGATGGCGTGTACAGGTACAGCTGTCCATACAGCGTCAACACGATACCACAGTTCATCAAGAGTAGTGACTGGCGTATTGTGACGAGCCAGTAGCTCGGCCACCATTGACCAGACGTTTTCAATTGGTGAGAGATCTGGAGAATATGCTGGCCAGGGCAGCAGTGGAACATTTTCTGTATCCAGAAAGACCTGCAACATGCGGTCGTGCATTATTCTGCTGAAATGTAGCGTTTCGCAGGAATCAAATGAAGGCTAGAGCCACGGGTCGTAACACATCTGAAATGTAACGTCCACCGTTCAAAGTGCCGTCAATGTGAACAAGAGGTGACCGAGACGTGTAACCAATGGCACCCCATACCATCACGCTGGGTGTTACGCCAGTATGGCGATGACTAATACACGCGTCCAATGTGCGTTCACCGCGGTGTCGCCAAACACGGATGCGACCATCATGATGCTGTAAACAGAACCTGGATTCATCCAAGAAAATGACGTTTTACCATTCGTGCAGCCAGGTTCGTCATTGAGTACACCATAGCAGGTGCTCCTGCCTGTGATGCAGCGTCAAGGGTAACCGCAGCCATGGTCTCCGAGCTGATAGTCCACGCTGCCGCAAACGTCGTCGAACTGTTCGTGCAGATGGTTGTTGTCTTGCAAACGTCCCCACCTGTCGACTCAGGGATCGAGACGTGGCTGCACGATCCGTTACAGACATGCGGATAAGATGCCTGTCATCTCGACTGCTAGTGATACGAGGCCGTTGGGATCCAGCACGGCGTTCCGTATTACCCTCCTGAACCCACCGATTACATATTCTGCTAACAGTCATTGGATCTCGACCAACGCGAGCAGCAATGTCGCGATAAAATAAACCGCAATCGTGACAGGCTACAATCCGACCTTTATCAAAGTCGGAAACGTGATGGTACGCATGTCTCCTCCTTACACGAGGCATCCCAACAACGTTTCACCAGGCTACGCCGGTCAACTGTTGTTTTGTATGAGAAATCGGTTGTAAACTTTCCTCAGGTCAGCACGTTGTAGGTGTCGCCACCGGCGCCAACCTTGTGAGAATGCTCTGAAAAGCTAATCATTTGCATATCACAGCATCTTCTTCCTGTCGGTTAAGTTTCGCGTCTGTAGCACGTCATCTTCGTGGTGCAGCAATTTCAATGGCCAGTAGTGTAATTATCTACTGAAGATCAAAGTAAGTAATTGATTATAGTGAAAACTACCTAAGAAACGGAACTCAGTAAATATTACTCGTTGACAAACAGTGTCCGTTCCACAGACTAAGTAAAGGCTTTTATATTCAAGGAAGTCGAAGTGTTGGAAAAGCTTCGTGGAATAGAAGAGACGCAGATGCTTAATGCTTGTTGAAAAAGATTGCTAGCTGACATTCGAAGTCACAAAATTTAATTTAATTTGACAAATCAGCGAAATATGTCTATATTGTTTCCTTATACAGTATGGAATCATTGAGCCGTGACAGTAAAACCACTAAAGACATCCATTCAAAGCAATTTAAGATTGAACAATTACATAATTATGTTTCTTGGGAAGACAAGGACGACCACATTCCCTGAAAGAATCACAATCGACGCTTACGAAACGGCAGGTGTGGCTACAGCATTTTTAATATAATTTTAGTTTTGTGCAGTTTCAGCCGCACTGCTTTCGCTGATACTGCTGCGTACACACGACTTGGCTTTTCATCTTTCTTTGTCACACGGTCATAATAACGACAATAACTGTAAATATGGCATGGTACTAACGGTTGGAATATCGTCTAGGTAGATCGTGCCTGCAGGTCACACGTGTTTGTAATGTTGCATCTAAGAGTTTTATGCCGGTGGCTCTGATGAATGCTTGTCTAATGACACGTCGTGTTTATGTCATTCTTGCTGAGAGAATAGAAGTACGGGTCTGATATTCGATGCTGAAGCACACCACATTCCGCTTGAATGGCAGCAAGAGGTTCACACATAGTTTGAAAGTCCGTGTGGAGATCACCAAGAACAGTTTCATATACTCTTACTCCACCAAACATCCTGAGGAAGTTTGTAATTTAGTCCAAAAGTGTGATAATCAGGCTCCGTAAGCCACGACCATAGCTTCCTTGACAGGCTAAGTACTGATGGCTCAAACAGTTTCTATACAGAGTGTCAATTTTAACTGAAGACATTCAAATGTCTGGAAAACTACGCATCGGACCAAAAAAAGGTGTTCCAATTTATTTGTCTCAAAAGGGGACATACAACGACACCATACACGGCCCACCATCCCAACCCGTGTGTGAGTGGCTTTGAAATCTTCAACGGGAACCTCCATTTTTATTGCAGATTATGATTCTGCGGTAAAACCTTCACATGTTTTGTCTGAAGCATTTTCTTCGTTTCGCCACAGATGGCGCTGTAATCGGAGGAACAAAAATGTAAACACAGTCGTAATTCACGAAATGCTACTAAAATGGCCCTTGAAGCATTCAAAGACTCGTGGAACCCCGCCTCCATGCTGCAAGGGTAGTACAAGCTAGTATTTCATAACTTCTAACACTAAGTGTCTTCAAGTTGGCGGTACAACGTTTGAACCCTTACTCCCATTGGAAAAGTAAATTAGCGTTCGCCTCGATCCATGGATGCAGTGGCGCGTTGAGTAGTCCCCTGTTCGATACGTCATGTCGGAGGAATACAGCATCACGAATGGGGTTTCCAATTAGAAGTTATGAAATATTGCTGTGGAATCGTAATCTGCAGTAAAAAAAGGGGGTTCCCACTGAAGATTTCAAAGTTGCCTCCGCCACCCACGCGCTTGATGGGATGGAGTATCGAGTGTGGTATCATTGGATGTACCAGTCCGAGACAAAGCAATTGGAATTATAACTTTTTTTGAAGCAATATGTAGTTTTTGAGATATTTCAATGTCTTCAATTAAAAAGAACCCCTTGTAGAAGGACCAGAACCGAACATCTTAGGGTCAAACTCACCGGTGTGCGTTAGCGCTCCCGCTACGGAGTGGGAATCTAACGGTACTGGTAACAAATGTGTTAGCAGACCTTCTTCCTACATCGCTAAGTTTAGTTCACCAGTGAATTTCGTATCTTTCATTACATTACATGCAATACGTTCAGACACGTGTAGTAGATACGTGGCTGTTGTCGCAGACGAATTATTTTATGAAACAGATCTGATGATGATCATTAAGGACCGAAAGCGGTAATCTGATAACAGTTTGTGACCATAGACGTAAATTGAAGGAAACGAATCAACTTCGTCAGGTGCTGATAATACCGGGTGATCAAAAAATCAGTATAAATTTGGGAACTTATAAACCACGGAATAATGTAGATAGAGAGGTAAAAATTGACACACATGCTTGGAATTACATGGGGTTTTATTAGAACAAAAAAAAACTGCTTGACGCGTGAAAGATCTCTTGGGCTCGTCGTTTGGTGATGATCGTGTGCTCAGCCGACACTTTCGTCATGCTAGACAAACTTTTAACTAAAACATGACAGATGCGTGTGGTGACCTGCAGGCACAATCTACCTAGACGTAGTTTTCCAGATACTTGAATGTCTTCCGTTAAAATTGACACTCTGTATAGAAACTGTTTCAGCCATCAGCCTGTCAAGGTGACCAAGTCGTGGAATAGCGGCGTGCACATATACAGAGGGCAGTTCTATCGTGTACACGTGGTATAAAAGGGCAGTGCATTGGCGGAATGGTCACTTGCACTCAGGTGATTCATGTGAAAAGACTTCAGACGTGATTATGGCCGCACAACGGGAATTAACAGATTTTGAACGCATAATGGCAGTTGGAGCATGGGAAATTCTGTTTCGGAAATATTCCGAGATTCGCAGTGTCAAGAGTGTGATGACAACACCAAATGTCAGGCAGTATCTCCACCACGGATAACAAAGTGGGCGACGGCCTACACTTAACGAGCGAGAGAGACGGGGTTTGTTTAGAATTGTCAGTGCTAGCAGACAAGCAAAACTGTATGAAACAAGCGGCGAAATCAATCTGGGACTTTCGACGAACGTGTCTTTTAGCACACTGCGATGAAACCTAGCGTTATGGGCTATGGCAGCAGACGACCGAAGCTAGTGCCTTTGTTAACAGAATGACATCGCCTGTGGCGCTACTCCTGTGCTTGAGATCATATCAATTATACCCTAGACAACTGGGAAACTGTGGCCTGATCAGATGACACCCAATTTCAGAGATAGGATCTGATTGTAGGGTTCGAAGATGGTGAAGACCCCACGTAGCAAAGGACCCGTCAACAAGGCATTGTAGAAGCCGATGGTGGATCCATAACGGTGTGGGCTGTGTTTACGTAGATGGACCTGGTTCTCTGGTCCAACTAAACCCATCACTGACTGGAAATAGTTATGTTCGTCTACTTGGAGACCATTTACAGCCATTCATGAACTTCATGTGACCAAAAAATGATGGAATTTTTATGGATGGTAATGTGTCGTGTCAGCAGTCCACAATTGTTCGCGTTTGTTTTGAAGAACATTCTGGACAATTCGAGCGAATGGTTTGCCATCCACATGAGTCCCACCGAACATTTACGGGCCACAACAGACAGGTCAGTTCATGTACAAAATGCAGCAATCAACACTTCTGCAATTATTGACGGATACAGAGGCAGTATGGCTCAATATTTATGCAGGGGACTTGCAACGACATGTTGAATCCGTGCGAGGTAGAGTCGCTGCCCTACACCGAGAAAAGGAGGGCCGACACGATATTAAGAGGTATCCTATCACTTTTGTCGCCCCCTTTATAACGCCACTAAATATTCGGGCCCATTAAGCTATCCACGCGGTTGTTGGCTCAGTTGTGAAGACGTCCACATCAAATGGTGAGGAATCGACCACAGCCTCTCAACTCGGAAGTTGAAGTAATACTTGGCCGTAATACTAGTAACCTAACTTTCCTTGTATTATCAGGTGTTCGTATTATTTAGTCCAGTCACTGTAAAAATAGTCCTCGATAGCATGATAAGGCGTGGAGCTCACGCTTCGAGCTGGTGACGTGCGCGCACGTGTTGCAGGTGGACGTGGCCAAGATCAACCTGCTGTACGGCTGCCGCAACACGCTGGTGAGGCGGCCCACGCCGCCCACGCAGCCGCCCCCGCGCCCTGGTGAGTACCCTCAGTGTTCCTGGCTGCTAGCCTGGAGATGAGCTCGCCCTGCAGACGCCTTCCTCTGTTCCAGCAGTCTGCGCCGGCAGCGACCGCTTCTGCAACCATTGGGCGCGCTTCGAGCAGTGCCTGCGCCTTCCCTTCTGGATGAAGGTGCGCTGCTTGGACTCCTGACGCTCCTGCGGTGAGTCTCCAACTTTAAGCGATCCTCTTTCCAAAAATATAAGAAGTTCTTGCAGTTTTTATCAACTTTTACATACTGTTTTAGCTCGTAAGTGTGGTAATGTAGTACATCGGAAAGTTACAGAAAGAGCGGCCCCGCACCACCCAAAACAGAATTTGATGAACATTATTAGCGTAAGATAAGTACTCATTTTTTCGTTGTTGAGAATGCTTGCTCGTCGCCTTGGTAGGAGATGACTTGGTCTTCAGGCTGTTTATTCTTCAATGAAAACGCTATTCTTTGACAATTCTTCACATTCTGTTGCACATCTGTCTGGTCACAAAAGGAAAACGTACCATTCACATTATTGCACATAAGAGAAATTGCTGCGCAACACTTTTCAGAACAGAAGACATATTACTGTCGCTCAAAGACAAAAGATAAAAAAGCGAATTGCAGACATAATGGCTCCCAACACTCGACTGGACTGATTGCTATGGGCAACTGACTGTGGACTGACTCCCACTGGCTACTCTCTCTTTTGCAGGACATTCAATTCTGTGCAAAACAGAATTGTTTTTCTTAAAGTTCTCAAAGACGTTTTATTGAAATAATGTTTTATAGCAGCATCCAGTTTTACAAACATTAATCACCTTTAGCTTTTTATGGTAACAAAAACGTTAGAATAAAAACAATAATAATAAAATTCTCCCGCCTTGCAGCCACGTAGAGTGGTTTAAAATCCACGAGCTCTTGGCCCAGTACTGCTCGGCCATTAGCAAGTGGTGACTGTCTTTGGTTGCGGCTACCGTCCTTAGATAGCCGCGCTGCCTTTTGTGACGTGACCGGTGCTCGCTCCAGCGCCATACAAGGCGATGTTTTCTACATCTACATCTACATCTACATCCATACTCCGCAAGCCACCTGTCGGTGTGTGGCGGAGGGTACCTTGAGTACCTCTATCGGTTCTCCCTTCTATTCCAGTCTCATATTGTTCGTGGAAAGAAGGATTGTCGGTATGCTTCTGTGTGGGCTCTAATCTCTCTGATTTTATCCTCATAGTCTCTTCGCGAGATATACCTAGGAGGGAGCAATATACTGCTTGACTCTTCGGTGAAGGTATGTTCTCGAAACTTCAACAAAAGCCCGTTCCGAGCTACTGAGCATCTCTCTTGCACAGTCTTCCACTGGAGTTTATCTATCATCTCCTAACGCTTTCGCGATTACTAAATGATCCTGTAACGAAGCACGCTGCTCTCCGTCCGATCTTCTTTATCTCTTCTATCAACCCTACCAGGTGCGGATCCCACACTGCTGAACAGTATTCAAGCAGTGGGCGAACAAGCGTACTGTAACCTACTTCCTTTGTTTTCGGATTGCAATTCCTTAGGATTCTTCCAATGGACCTCAGTCTGGCATCTGCTTTACCAACGATTAACTTTATATGATCATTCCATTTTAAATCACTCCTAATGCATACTCCCAGATAATTTATGGAATTAACTGCTTCCAGTTGCTGATCTGCTATTTTGTAGCTAAATGATAAGGGAACTATCTTTCTATGTATTCGCAGCACATTACACTTGTCTACATTGAGATTCAATTGCCATTCCCTGCACCATACACCCATTCGCTGCAGATCCTCCTGCATTTCAGTACAATTTTCCATTGTTACAACCTCTCGATATACCACAGCATCATCCGCAAAAAGCCTCAGTGAACTTCCGATGTCATCCACAAGGTCATTTATGTATATTGTGAATAGCAACGGTCCTACGACACTCCCCTGCGGCACACCAGAAATCACTCTTACTTCGGAAGACTTCTCCCCATTGAGAATGACATGCTGCGTTTTGTTATCTAGGAACTCTTCAATCCAATCACACAATTGGTCTGATAGTCCATATGCTCTTACTTTGTTCATTAAATGACTGTGGGGAACTGTATCAAACGCCTTGCGGAAGTCAAGAAACACGGCACCTACCTGGGAAACCGTGTCTATGGCCTTCTGAGTCTCGTGAATGAATAGCGCGAACTGGGTTCACACGTTCCAAAATTCTACAACTGATCGACGTTAGAGATATAGGTCTATAGTTCTGCACATCTGTTCGACGTCCCTTCTTGAAAAAGGGGATGACCTGTGCCCTTTTCCAATCCTTTGGAACACTACGCAATTCTAGAGACCTACGGTACACCGCTGCAAGAAGAGGGGCAAGTTCCTTCCCGTACTCTGTGTAAAATCGAACTGGTATCTCATCAGGTCCAGCGGCCTTTCCTCTTTTGAGCGATTTTAATTGTTTCTCTATCCCTCTGTCGTCTATTTCGATATCTACCATTTTGTCATGCCTGTCTGCCGCACCTGCATCTGTCTCCCGACGGGCGGGTCCCAGACCGTGTTTAGCTGCAGGCCACCATCTTTATTGATGGCTTTGTCACAAATTTTTTATCTCGATCGCTTCTTTAAATACGCTGTCCCTGAAACTGCTAGTCCAGAGACATCAGTCATTATACGAACTAGTAGTTTCAGGGATAGCGTGATTAAAGAAGCGATAGAGATAAAAATTTGTGACAAAGCCCTCATTAAAGATGGCGATCTGCAGCTGAACACGGCTTGGGGCCCGCCCGCCCGTCTCAAGATTGGGCATCTGAATATGACAGCAACAACCAAAGGCAGTCACCACTTGGCAATGAACGAGGAGTACTTGGCCGGAAGCTTGTGGATTTTAAACCACTTTACGCGGCTGGAAGTAGAAAGAATTTTATCAGTACGTGTGGCCGCGAAACCGTGCATTCAAAGATGATAATGACTGTTATTTTATATAGCGATAAAATAGAATATACATTTCAAGATATACCCCGTCACAATGTTTGTTTACATTTTGTTATATAAAAATTTGACTCGGACATAAACTGTTTACGAAGAAGTTAACTGTCTTTTTGAAATATAATAGTGGTTCTTTGTCTAGTGAGCAATGCAATGATATTTGATATTAGGGAAATTAAATTCGGAAAACAAAGTCCACGTGATGTTTGTTATAAATCATATAAAAAAGAAACCAAATTACATTTCTCGTAGTTCCAAACTCTTCTGATTATATTTTTTTACGTTAGATCTATAGGATGACTACTTTTAATAATGTTAAACATTCGCATAGTAGTATGCAAAAAATATAAAATTTCGTAAATACTTCATGGTATAGTGTACTTATGTGAAGATAATGGATCCGAGTATTTTACTTTCGAAATCAGAACAAACATTGCCGGCAGGAGATGAGGGATCGCAGTTTTTGATCAATTCAGGATGGTACGTAAGCTCGGTTGCCATAGGACCCATGAATCTTTGTTATAAAGTGTACGGTATTTCCAGTGCAAGAAGGTGAGGATGGCCTGAGTGCTTATAGGATTCATTGCAGGTCGCGATGACGATGCGAGGTGTTTGGTAGGGCAGCAGGTACGTAGAACCAGATGTACGGCCGCCATAACATCGTAGAAGCAAGGAGAACTCAACTGCACTTTTATTCATTATGAGCAGCACAGCAGCTGACGTGACGTCATGCTACAGTGAGAGTCCAGCAGCACAGGCTGGTCCCAGAGAGTAGCGGGTGTGCTCACTTGCTAAACAGAACAGTCGTGATCCATTGAAGTACAGGGTTGTTGCAAGCTGGTCAAGCCGTTTGTTGCAAATGTGCGGTCAGCTCAGGGAGAACTCAAGCACAGAATCGGACTGAACGACCACAGCACAGGATGGAAGTTTGTGTTAGCAAAGTGATTGTACGCGGGTAGAGGTTGTGGCTAAGTAGTAAGGGTGCGTGTACGAATCCTGGAGCTCCGGGTTGGTGCCGTGAAGCTGGTTAAGTCAACCACCAGATAGCTCCCACCTGGAAGGCAACCATTCGGCTCCTGGCAGCATCAGGCATTGGCGCGCCCCCTAATTTCACAACTAGCGGAGTCGCCGTCTAATGGCATGAGGCTGGATGACCCAGATCGGCTCCACGAATGTCGTGAAGTACCTCTCGAAGCTGGCTGCGGACTATGACAGATACTGCGTAGGCCGAACGGTTGGTATTCATGATCGCTCGACCACATTTTGTTCTCACAGGACACTGTTTTCGATCGCGTAGACCCCAGGAGCAGTCCAATGCCAGGGATGGTCAGGGCGCAATCAGGGCCACTACCGTGACGGCCTGACCCCTGTGTAAACAGTGTTCCAGCCACGCCAGCAGCAACGGGGCCTTGATGTGTGGTAACTAATCTCGCTTTAGCGGCAGAGCGGAGACTCTCGCAATGTCCGTACGGCCTCTCTGCAGCTTCTTCTTGCATCACAGCGTGGCGATGTCTTTCTGGTTGTTTGGCCACAGGTTACAGACGCCAATTTCAAAGGAATTTGTTAAACATTAGGTATCACAAGCATGTCTGCATAACTTCTAACTACACTGAGATGGCAGAACTCATGGGATAGCGATATGCACGTATCCATATGACGTAGGTATCGTGTACACAAGGTATAAAACGGCAGCACACTGGCGGAGCCGTCTATTGTACTCAGGTTACTCAAATGAAGAGGCTTCACTACGGGAATTGACAGAGTCTGAACGCGAAATGGTAGTTCGCGCTAGACGCATAGGACATTCCATTTCGGGAACCGTTAGGGAATTCAGTATTCCGGGATCCACAGTGTCAAGCGTGTGCCAAGAATACCAAATGTCAGGCATTAACTCTCACAACGGACAACGCATTGCTGACGGTCATCACTTAAAACCAAAGGCAGCGACGTTTGCACAGAGTTGTCAGTGCTAACAGACAAGCAAGTAAAATAACCGCAGAAATCAAGGTGGGACGCACGGCGAACGTATCCGTTAGGACATTGTGGTGAAATTTGGCGTTAACAGGCTATGGTAGCAGACGACTGACACGAGTGCCTTTGTTAACTGTGTAGCATCACCTGCAGCGCCTCTCCTGGGCTAGAACCATATCGTTTGGACACTAGAAAACAGTAGCCTTGTCAGATGACTTCCAATTTCAGTTGGTAAGAGCTGGTGGCAGAGTTCGAGTGTGACGGTGACGCAGACGCCACGAAGCCGTGGAGACAAGTTGTGAACAAAGCACTTTGCAAGCTTGTGATGGCGCCATAGTGTTTTGGGCTGTGTGTACGTGGAGTGGAACGGGTCCTCTGGTACAAGTGAACCGATCGTTGACTGGGAATGTTTATTTGTAGCCATCAATGAACTTCATGTTCCCTAGCAACGTTGTCACGTCTTCGGGCCGCAGTTGTTCGCGATTGGCTTGAAAGGTGTTCTGGACATTCGAGCGAATGATTTGGCGACCCACATCGCCTGGCACGAATCCCATCGAACATAATCGAGAGGTTATTTCGTGCAAAAAAATCCTGCAGCGGCAACAATTTCACAATTATGGATGGCCAGAGAGGCGGCAAGACTCAACATTTTTGCAGCGAAAGTCCAGAGGCTTGTTGAGTCCGCACCACGCCGAGTTGCTGCGCTACGCCGGGCAGAAAGAGGCCCGACACGGTATTGGGAGGTATCCGATGACTTTCGTCCGGGTTAGTGTACATTTCTTCTGTGAAAAGTGAAACATTACGAACGAAACATGACACTGGAGTAAAACAAATAGGATACCGATATTAATACGTAATCTGTCAAATGACAAAGAAAGTAGAGCGATAACATGTGGACTTTCAGGACTGTGCAGAGAATGAGTCACGTTATACTCAAACAAATTTGAAAAAAAAGGGGAAGCAGGAACTTGAAGCGTAGTCTTCCTGTTGATGATGAGAACAGTGGACGCACAGCACAAGCACGGATGAACGGAAAAGGAAAAAAAATAGTCGTATACTTTTAAAGAAACCGTCTTGATATTCACCTTAAGCAGTTAGAGATACCATAGAAATTCTAAATTTAGGTGACCGGACGGTGATTCCAATGGCATTCCCCGCAAAGAAGAGACTAGTGCTGCTGCGGCTCCTCCGTCTGTTCATATACTGGGTAACCGGAAATGAGCCGAGCAAAAGAAATATGTTTATCTTGGAAACTCCTGTTTATTACATTGTTGTTTCCACAGATAATAAGAACAACTCGCAGAGTTGTAAAAGACTTTGATTTGAGAGCACTGAGTAGTGTGGATTCTGTCTAGAAGATACTCGATTTCCTGCCACACATTTGCAAGAACAAATGGTGCCATCAGTCCTATTGTAGTTCTCTACGCAGATTTACAACGTCCACACAGTGATTGATAAAGTACTGGAAAATTTTAATTTATCTTCGAAAAAACGTTCTTTTGAAAAAGTTGTACGACCCACACAAGAAGAGAGGCGGGAAGGAAAATTATAATCATTCCTAGCGGCAGGTCGACAGGGACAGTTCTAGTGAGAACACTGATGAAATATGTCTGATTCATGTTGTGCCAGAACAGCTTCGTAGGTACTAACGACTGCTCAATAATCTCTTTTCCGTCACCAACCTCTTCTTGCAGGAGGTCATTTCCTGCAGCCTCCTTGGGTCATTCACCCGTTTCCTCTCTTTGTACATGTGAATTTTGCGTCTTTTACATCATAGCATTCAGTTCTTTTACTTTTACTCCATTACTTTCCCTTACTTCCTGCCCTGTTGTTACGTAATCCCTTCTATGAACCACATAAACACAAACATCATCCTCTTCATCTTCATTATTATTATTATTATTATTATTATTATCATCATCATCATCATCATCATCATCTAAGGGACCAAATTATTCTGCAATATCCGCGCTTCTGTCCACAAAACACTATTTTTCAAGAATCTCCGCTCAGTGCTACAGCCTTATTGGGAAGACGTGTATGCCCGCATGTTACCACTGTGCTGGTCGACGTCGGAGCCAACGGCTTGCTGCATCAATAATCTCCCTATCATCCATGTACTGCCTCCTTCGGAGAACATCTAGAAGTTTTTAAGGTGCGAGATCCGGGTTGTAGGGTGGATGAGGAAAAGCAGTCAGGTGAAGTTTTGTGAACTAGTCTGTGTGTGAAGACTAGTGTGGGGCCTTGCATTGTCGCAGAGAAGTTTGTTTGTATTTTTATGTGATGAACATGCTGAAGTCGTTTCTTCGATTTCCTGAGGGTAGTGGAATACACTTCAGAATTGATCGTTGCACCATGATGGAGGACATCAAACTGAATAACCCCTTTCAGAGTCCCAAAAGACCATCGCCATTATTTTATCGACTGAGGGTGCGGCTTTGAATTTTTTCTTTGGAGGAGAGATAATTGGCGCTTCTCCATGCGTTACTATTTTGTTTCCAGTTCGAAGTCATGAACGCATGTTTCATCATCGTGATGATGTTCAACAAAAAATTGTCGCCATCTGCGTTGTAATGCGCGAGCAATTCCGCACAAATGGTCCTCCGTTGCTCTTTATGGTCTACTGTTAGATGGCGAGGAGTCGAGATGGTACACACCTTTGAATACCTCAACTGGTGGGAGACTGTGTCAGGTCTACCAACAGACACGTCCAGTTGACCAGCGACGTGTTTGATTGTGATCCATCGATCACTTCAACTGAGAGTGTCCGCACGTTCCAACATTGCAGGAGTCAATGTTCTGTGTGGCCAGTCGGCACGCGGGACATCTGACAGGTTTGCGATGATAACAGACGCCTCGCCTAACGACTCACTGTACGTCAGCTCTCCCTAGACATTCTGCGAACGGCTATGAATATCTGCAATGCTCTGGTTTTCCGCCGAAAGAAACTCAGTGATAGCTCTCTGCTTGACACGCAGCTGCGTTGCAGACGTCATTGCGATGGATACGTTTCGCGCCGCTACCTGTTGGAACTTCATGAAAAAATAGGGGCTGAAGCGCGAGTATTCCACCATGTAGCATAACAAATTCCGCACTTTTTCAGTCTCAAACTGGCCGAGAAAAAAAAAGTTTTACATTACTTATTGAACGAACCTCGTATAAGGAATATCAGAAATTATGCTAATAAGTTTCCATCCTTATAAAATATTAGTTGTTAGGAGTTTTTATGATTTTGCTGATTGAACAGACTGCTGAGTGACATCTGCAGCTGCGGCTCGTAAGAGACACTGTCGAGTCATGTCGTGTTGCAGGCGTGGCGGCGGACCGGGCATGCGCCGACGAGATCGAGGAATGCGAGCGCTGGGCACAGCAGGGCGAGTGCGCGACCTCCGCAGACTACATGGCCGCCTTCTGCCCCGCCGCCTGCGGCACCTGCTGGCTCCCGCCCGCATGCACCACAAACATGACGCTCTATGCATAGCCATTGCCGCGTTACTAGTGCAAAAATAAATTATTGGTAAAAATTGTATCTGATCTACTGCTTTCCTCTCCAGTCCAACGGCTACGGCACTCAGGTATCCATATGAGTCGAATGAATGACTGTATGACCGAGATTACAGACTATACATTTGTGGCGCAGGGTTTCAGTGGGTGTGGAATTTGGCTGGTTGTTGTACAAGCGTGGGCTCTGAAACAAGTACATTGATTTGTTAACACAGAACTTTCAATGCCACAGTGCATGCATAAGTAAACACAGCAAGCATTTGTGTTCAATACACCAAATTAATCAACTTCCGATATAACAATATAAAACTGATAAAATATAATTACTCACTCACCGGATTAGAGAATTAAAACTGCAATGGAATATCAAAGAGCAACTTACCCTAAGATACTTAAAGTAACTTTGCAGAGGGGAAACTGATAATTCTGCAACAACAACACTGGGTCATCAGATATTACAACAACATCCAGCTACAACCAACACCTTAATTAAACACCAGATGCACCAACATACCCAAACAATGCATTCTACACTGACACACAAACTGTCATTTATTTCAAGCTAGAAAGGAATTAATGAGATTTACCTGTCAGTGGGAACCGAGCGACTGCTACGGTCGCAGGTTTGAATCCTGCCTCGGGCATGGATGTGTTTGATGCCCTAAGGTTAGTTAGGTTTAATTAGTTCTAAGTTGTAGACGGCTGATGACCTCCGAAGTTAAGTCGCATAGTGCTCAGAACCATTTTTGAACCTGGTTTCATATCAGCGCACACTCCGCTGCAGAGTGAAAATCTCATTCTGGAAACATCCCCCAGGCTGTTGCTAAGCCATGTCTCCGCTATATCCTTTCTTTCAGGAGTGCTAGTTCTGCAAGGTTCGCAGGAGAACTTCTGTAAAGTTTGGAAGGTAGGAGACGAGATACTGGCAGAAGTAAAGCTGTGAGTACCGGGCGTGAGTCGTGCTTCGGTAGCTCAGTTGGTAGAGCACTTGACCGCGAAAGGCAAAGGTCCCGAGTTCGAGTCTCGGTCGGGCACACAGTTTTAATCTGCCAGGAAGTTTCATTTTTGAACCTGTCAGTGGGCATTGATTAACATCACTGAGTACAGTTGAAAATTTGCGCCAGACTGGAATTCGAACCCGTGCCTCCTGCTGACTGGCCAGGCGCTCTGATCGCTAAGCCGTCCAGGCACAGTGGTCATCGCAACTGCGCGGACTACACGAGCACGCCTCCCGTCAGACTCGACTTCTCGACTTATCCATACGCTACTGACGTAATGTGTCTGCCCATAATCCTCATTACTCGCGGTGCTTCGCTGAAGGTATCATTGGCCAGCTTCGCCTTAATTGTACAGCATGTACAGAAAGTCCGGGAACACTTTCTGTTATTTATTGCACAAGAACTAAACATCGTACAGATGTCATATATACAGGGTGGGTCACCTAACATTACCGCAGGATATATTTCGTAAACCACATCAAATACTGACGAATCGATTCCACAGACCGAACGTGAGGAGAGGGGCTAGTGTAATTGGTTAATACAAACCATAAAAAAATGCACGGAAGTATGTTTTTTAACACAAACCTACGTTTTTTTAAAAATAGAACCCCGTTAGTTTTGTTAGCACATCTGAACATATAAACAAATACGTAATCAGTGCCGTTTGTTGCATTGTAAAATGTTAATTACATCTGGAGATATTGTAGCCTAAAGTTGACGCTTGAGTACCACTCCTCCGCTGTTCGATCGTGTGTATCGGAGAGCACCGAATTACGTAGGGATCCAAAGGGAACGGTGATGGACCTTAGGTACAGAAGAGACTGGAACAGCACATTACGTCCACATGCTAACACCTTTTTATTGGTCTTTTTCACTGACGCACATGTACATTACCATGTGGGGTGAGGTACACGTACACAGGTGGTTTCCGTTTTCAATTACGGAGTGGAATAGAGTGTGTCCCAACATGTCAGGCCAATAGATGTTCAATGTGGTGGCCATCATTCGCTGCACACAACTGCAATCTCTGGCGTAATGAATGTCGTACACGCGGCAGTACATCTGGTGTAATGTCGCCGCAGGCTGCCACAATACGTTGTTTCATATCCTCTGGGTTTGTAGGCACATCACGGTACACATTCTCCTTTAACGTACACCACAGAAAGAAGTCCAGAGGTGTAAGATCAGGAGAACGGGATGGCCAATTTATGCGTCCTCCACGTCCTATGAAACGCCCGTCGAACATCCTGTCAAGGGTCAGCCTAGTGTTAATTGCGGAATGTGCAGGTGCACCATCATGCTGATACCACATACGTCGACACGTTTCCAGTGAGACATTTTCGAGCAAAGTTGGCAGATCATTCTGTAGAAACGCGATGTATGTTGCAACTGTTTGGGCCCCTGCAATGAAGTGAGGACCAATGGGGTGGTCGCCAATGATTCCGCACCATACATTTACAGTCCATGGTCGCTGTCGCTCTACCTGTCTGAGCCAGCGAGGATTGTCCACGGACCAGTAATGCACGTTCCGTAGATTCACTGCCCCGTGGATTGTGAAACCCGCTTCATCGGTAAACAGGTAGAACTGCAACGCATTCTCTGTTAATGCCCATTGACAGAATTGCACTCGATGATTAAAGTCATCACCATGTAATTGCTGATGTAGCGACACATGAAACTGGTGAAAGCGGTGACGATGCAGTATGCGCATGACACTACTTTGACTCAGTCCACCGGCTCTCGCAATGTCCCGTGTACTCATGTGTGGGTTCATGCCAACAGCAGCTAACACACCAACTGCACCCGCTTCTCCTGTGACGGGCCTGTTACGGACCCGTTTGCGTGCTACGACGATACCTGTTACATACAGTTGGCGGTAGATTTTTTGCAATGTGCGGCACGTTGGATTCTCTCTGTCCGGGTACCGTTCTGCATACACCCTGCAGGCTTCAGCTGCATTTCGTCGACATTCGCCATACATGAGTATCATCTCCGCCTTTTCAGAGTTCGAATACACCATGGTCACAGTTCCTACAACACTACACTATCACAGACGTCTGGTAACACGGTGTACTACAGTTGGTCTGCGTGCGGAGACGAATGCAGAATAACAATAGCAGCAAGCGCTACATGCGGACACTGCGACAGCTAGACCAAACTACAACAGTGCCCTACAGCCACACTCGTAAACACAGTCGTCATCGTAAACATGTCCCTGTAGATGCTGCTCGCCGACCGTGGCCCGTGTTTGTTACAACGCGCAACTGAACGTCGGAGGTTTCAAGCGTCAACTTTAGGTTCCAATATCTCCGGATGTAATTAACATTTTAGAACGCAAAGAACGGCACTGATTACGTATTTGTTTATATGTTCAGATGTGCTAACAAAACTAACGTGGTTCCATTTAAAAAAAACGTAGGTTTGTGTTAAAAAACATACTTCCGTGCATTTTTGTATGGTTTGTATTAACAATTACACTAGCCCCTCTCCTCACGTTCGGTCTGTGGAATCGGTTCGTCAGTATTTGATGTGGTTTACGAAATATATCCAGCGGTAACGTTAGGTGACTCACCCTCTATATTGCGTTTTGAAGAGAAACTCTGAAAGGTTTTTTTTTTTTTTTTTTTTTTTTTTACGAACATTCGATTTGCGAACCATGAGTGACCCGGCAGACGTCAATACGCTAATCAAATTATTGCAATACCCGTCCCAGCACTCGCATTCGGGAGGACGACGGTTCAATCCCGTCTCCAGCCATCCTGATTTAGGTTTTCCGTGATTTCCCTAAATCGCTTCAGGCAAATGCCGGGATGGTTCCTTTGAAAGGGCACGGCCGATTTCCTTCCCAATCCTTCCCTAACCCGAGCATGAGCTCCGTCTCTAATGACCTCGTTGTCGACGGGACGTTAAACACTAACCACCACCACCACCACCACCGTCCCAGCAAGGCATCGTCGACTGTGGCAGTCGCTTCCCGTACTCTCTCCCGGAGCTCTGCTACATCACTTGGTAGAGGCGGTACATACACCAGATCTTCAATGTGCCCCCCATAGAAAGAGTCACTCGGAATGAGATCTGGCAATCGGGGAGACCATTTCATGAAACAGTAAACTCCAACACACAGAAAGCCCGCCCCCCGCACATGAACTCCCCATATTTGCGACTAGCGCTCTCAGCAAATTACCAAACTACGCTGTAGCGGTATACAGGAAAAAAAAAAAAAAACTTTCAGGGTTTCTCTTCAAAATGACATATGTATGATATCTGTACAATGTTGGTTCTTGTGCAATAAATAATTGAAAGTGTTCCCGGACATTATGTACACCCTGTATATGAGGTGTTTGTTCTTTCGGAGCGGTTGGAAAGGACTAATACCACAATTATGGCAATTATTGACTTGCTATTCTCTTTTAGGCTTTTACCTAGATACAACACAGACCAAACGTTATTCATGAACTGCCATCAACATAGCACATTATTTGAAATGTAGAACTAAGCATTATGGTGTTTTATGGGGAAAATATACATATAATATCTAAGTAGAAGAAAAAATAAATTTAAGAAAGAAATGTCTACATACACCATTTTCCCATCTCGCACAAAGATATATGTTCACCTGGAATCCAGAATCCACACGCTGTTGGTATACTACACTATGCTCACTGCTCTATCACAAATGCTGTAATTTATAATTCTGAAGTACACTACTTTACAACACTACACTACACAGCACTACACATTACTACTCTACACTACTACAGTAGGTATCAGAACCAAGATACATTTCTCATCTGTCAAGATCCACCACCGAGCAAGGTGATGCAGTGGCTCACACACTGGACTCGCATTCGGGGGGACGACGGTTCAGTCCCGCGTCTGGCCATCCTGATTTTGGTTTTCCGTGATTTCCCTAAATCCCTCCAGGAAAATGCCGGGATGGTTCCTTTTAAGGGCACGGCCGACTTCCTTCCCCATCCTTCCCTAATTCGATGAGACCGATGACCTCGCTGTCTGGTCTCCTCCCCCAAACCACCCCAACCCTCAACCCAACCAACGATTCACAGGGGCTGCGCTGCTGTGCCACGCAAGGTGTAGAGATGGGAAGATGACTGTCACTAATATACAGTCAACTATAAAGGTACGTAAACTGGCAACAGCCTCACTGAAGCAAATCACGAGGATACAAATGGATCACACCACGGCCCCACCACACTTTATTAAATATAGTACAATTGCAGTACGATCGGAACTCAACACGGCCTTGCCATGCCTTTTACATTCGAGTACAGTTTTATGAGACACTGTTCAACCAAAACAGGCACACAACGACTTCTGTGTGTTTCGATAATTCAACTCTCGAACAGGCATTGATGCAAGCACAAATGCTTTTACCATCACCACGCAACGGCACAAGTCACTCTTATGCCCTGCTTGCTAATGGTCATAACACAAACTCTCTTTGACGATTCCTCTACGGCTTCCAGCTGTTGTATCCTCTGGGTGTACAGAGGTGAACACCCTCTGCTGCTGCAGCTCAACGATCCCCTCCGTTACAGACGTCCACACCCCCAGTCGGCCGTTCTGAGTCCAGTTGCTCTGCTCCCTCCAGTTCGGTGTGTCCAGGGTGCACACACTTTCGGCGGCGTTCCCCAACTGTCACTTGGTACCGCGACCGCTTCACCCCATGGCTACAATAGCCATATGTCCTCCGACAACGTGGAACCACGCCCCCTCTGAGTGCAAACACACTAATGTACATAAAACAGGCTTGACAGTGCACCGCCCCAGAAAGTGCACCCTGCACGGTCCCAGTGTCGAACCGAGTCTTCTCAGCCGCTACTCGCGGCGGACAAGTGCCAGTAAAACATTGAAGTGGATTGCGGGGTGGGCGGGAATTAAAACGTGCCGTGGATTGGCTATAACACGCCACAAAAAGTGTCACACTGCGTTTGTTATCTATAGGCATTTATGGAAACTGAACAGAGACGACTTATCAAGGCCTAATGGTCTATAATAGAAGAAACGGAGGTAAAAACATTGATTTCTCAATCTGGCATACAAATTAGCACCAACTCTTTGGCACTCTTAGGAACACTACTTAAAGTCTGATTTAATCCAAGTCATTGGCACATAGTCTAATGGAGATAGCCATTAGTTGAAGGAAAAACAACCTGCACGCAATATGAGTCAAAGTTGTGGGTAACTTGGTTATACTCACTTACAGCTTGGGCATGTATTTAACATCTGTTCAAAGGCCTCACTTTGGAAACTGTGAACGTCATGTTTCCAGTTATATAATTATTTATCCAGCGGTTGAAGTCTTTGTATTTCGGTTCCATGCATTTACTTGTGAGCTGGACGTGAAACTAACGAAGCTTTGCCGTCATGTGCTGGTGACATATTTTTTATTTATGACAATTATTTTTAAGAAACTAAGGGAGTGGTTTTTGGAAGCCCATTATCCTGTATAGTCACAAATTTATTTTTAGAAGATTTTGAAGACACGACGCTGAGAACTGCAGTTTTAAAACTTAACTTTTTGTGAACATAGGTTGACAATACTTTGATGGTATGGCCACATGGATTAGACGCTCTGCACTGTTTGCTGGATCATTTTAATTACCTTCTTCGCTGCATCAAGTTCACGATGATGCTCGAAATGAATAGAAAGCTTCCATTTATAGACATACAGATCTACAGAAAGGACGACGGAACTGTTTCTTAATAGAAACCGGCACACGCGTACCCGTATCTGCATGCAACAATTTGCTATCCATAGTGTGAACGCGTGGCGACCTGTACAAGTTGGCAAAAAGGGGTTTCGTCATTTAAGATGCGGAAAGTTGACACACGTGTAACAGCAGAATTCCTACACAGACAGCAGATCTGTCGTGCCTTCCAGTTTGGACCTGCGGCACAGTCACTAGAAGATGCGTGTAGATCACTGGTTTTTGTAACATATACTTGGGGAAAGGTTTCAACAGTAGGAAGAATAAAAAAAGAGGAAATATCAAAAGTGTATTTCGTCCGCTAGCCAAGAACAGAGCGCTTCTTGGCTTGGTAAAAGAAGACCTTTACTCCATTCGGTGAGAGAAGAGGTCTGACAGATGGCAGCGCGGTTGAAACTTCCTGGCAGATCAAAACTGTGTGCCGGACCGAGACTCGAACTCGGGGCCTTTGCCTTTCGCAGGCAAGTGCTCTACCAACTGAGCTACCCAAGCACGACTCACGCCCCGTCCTCACAGCTTTACTTCTGCCAGTACCTCGCCTCCTACCTTCCAAACTTTACAGAAGCCCTCATGAGAACCTTGCAGAACTAGCACTCCTGAAAGAAAGGATACTGCAGAGACATGGCTAAGCCACAGCCTGGGGTATGTTTTCAGGATGAGATTTTCACTCTGCAGCGGAGTGTGCGCTGATATGAAGCTTCCTGGCAGATTGAAACTGTGTACCGGACCGAGACTTGACTCGGGACCTTTGCCTTTCGCAGGCACGTGCTCTACCAACTGAGCTACCCAAGCACGACTCATGCCCCGTCCTCACAGCTTTACTTCGGCCAGTACCTCGCCTCCTACCTTCCAAACTGGTGAGGTACTGGAAGAAGTAAAGCCGTGAGGACGGGGCGTGAGTCGTGCTTGGGTAGCTCAGTTGGTAGAGCACTTGCCCGCGAAAGGCAAAGGTCCCGAGTTCGAGTCTCGGTCCGGCACACAGTTTTAATCTGCCAGGAAGTTTCATATCAGCGGACATTCCGCTGCAGAGTGAAAATCTCATTCTGGCAGCGCAGTTGCTTGTATTCGACATGAAAGTGCAGTGGCGGGGAGCGGTGTCACAGGCGCACCCCTACCAACCTTCAGTCCCGCGCCAGCCAGGGCTACAGAGCCTAAAAAAGCAATCTTGTTGGCAGCACTCTACTGAGCAATGTGTTCCTCGATCACATGTTTCTCCTCTTGTGCTAGCAGTATTTGCCTCCTTACACAAACACACAAATAGATTAAATGTATTCGCAGTTGCGAATATGGGTGACCGTCAGATGTATAAAGGGATGATCACAATGAAAATCTGCTCCGGATTTCCCGCTTATCGAGAGTGGTCAGCCTTAACATTTGGCTACCTGAGCACAACTCGCCACCAGACCCAAACTTCCATGTGTTGTCAACCATGTGTCTCCAACATGTGCTCTTATATCCACTATGTATATTCCCGTACAGGGGAGACATTTTACTTGAAAGTCACTTACCCAGTGTCGGGCGGGTAAATACAGTTTTGCAGTACCTGTGTTATTCTGAATTATAATGCAAAGTGCCTTCGGACATGCATGTCCCCTCTGTATGGGAATATATATGGTGGATGTACGAGTACAGGTTGCAGACAGACGTTTGATGACATATGGGAGTTTGGGTGTGGTCATGAGTCATGCTCAGGTAGCCAAATGCGATAAGCGGGAAATCCGAGTTCGCGTCCCGGAATGGCACAAATTTTCATTGTCGTCATTCCATTATACACCTAATAGTTGTACATATTCGCAACGACGAACACATGTCATGTATTTTATAATGGCTGTAGTTCCCGCAGTGCTGTCGACCGCTGTGGTGCTTCAGTCGGGCACCGCACTGCTGCTACAGTTGCAGGTTCGAATCCTGCCTCGGGAATGGATGTGTGTGATGTCCTCAGGTTAGTTACGTTTAAGTAGTTCCAAGTCTAGGGGACTGATGACCTCAGATGTTAAGTCCTATAGTGCTTAGAGCCATTTGAACCATTTAGTTCCCGCAGTGCCTGTTCCTTCCGACATGCACGAATCTGCGAAGGAACTTCGCATCGTCCTTTCAAATAACACAGACACGGCAATATCATACACAGAAATAGATTTTTGACATTAACAAGGTACAACAAAACTCAGTGGACTTTCAGCCGTGATGCCGTGCGGACGGGCTCGGCGCGCTGAGCAGCGCTCCGCAGGTGTTGTTTACTCGCTAGCGCGCAGTCGTGCGTCACTGTATTGACTTATAGTACCGGTACCGGTACCGACCCACCATAGCGTTATCATATCGACAAGCCACAATCAAACTAACGTTCAAAGCATCGTACATCAGACCGAAGGCCCATGAAATAGAACGCTTTCTTAGAGATGTCATGCACATAGAACCACGAGAACTGATAGGTATCCATTTGTCTATTGTATCTAGCACAGTGTACCTCAAACTGATTGACGAAGTGGCCTCCGACAGACTCCTCCAACGATCTAAAAACGGCTTCCGCTTCTGCCACGCTGACGGTAATGTGAGCGTGGTATTAATTGACCATGCTGGACTAGGGGTGCTTACCGTGCGCATCTTTGAACTACCGTTCGAAGTTCCCGCCAAACTTGTCGTTGGCGTGCTGCAGCCTTATGGCACAGTTGTGAGCCACACAGAGAAGAAATGGAATACGTTCGAAGCGTATCCTGTTCTTAACGGGGTACACGAAGTACGTATAGAACTTAAGAAGCATGTTCCATCATATGTTTTCGTTGGGGGCTGCCACGCGATTGATACATATGATGGCCAACTGAGAACCTACTCGGTCTGCGGCCAGGAGGGCCATGTTAGAACTGAGTGTCTGAAGCACCGCCTTGTTCAGGTGCCCCGCAATGAACTTCCCCAATGATCCACGGTGACCTCTCTCCCGCTCCCGCTAACGTATGATGTGACGGATGATCAAAACCTAATATCACCTCAAGCCGCTGCAAGCTCCGTTGGAGAGTCGGCACTGACGACGACGACGCCACCGCATCCAAACGGTGCAGAAGTTTCTGCAACCTCTGCCCAACGTGGCGTCAGGAGCACCCAGCCGCCATCACTCTCGGGATCGGACACAGGGATTCTCGATGACCTAGATCGTGTTGAGCCCCCGTCCGCTATTGGATGTCGAATCTCGGACAGGCAGGCAAAAATCACCCAAGCGACACAAGAAGAGACCATTGTCAGCTGAAGAACGGGAAAAGGGTGTGAGACTGATGGAAGACATCGACTCCATTGCCGTGTCTGAGGCTGCTGGAATCCGTTGCAACTGCAGTCGCCAGAAGGCGCCTGACGGTAAGGAACACTCCCCTACACCTCGTCGACCTGAAAACGAGGCGCATCGGGTAGACTCCCAAAATGTGGGTTCCTGTGAAAGTGGCCAGCCAGCATGACCTCCTAATCCTCTCTTGGTGATTGGGTGGACGACATGGAGGCAGATCATGCACAGAAAACATCGTTTACTCCTCCGGAGCCCATGGCTGACATTGAGCCCAGAGGGCCCTGCCAGTCAAGGGGATCATACGACACAGTAATGCACGTCATGCGGTCGGTTGGCTGTGTGGTGTACGAGCTCACCATGGTCTTGCACCCGTACATTGCCTCCACTGCTTGATACGTCTCAGGCATACCTTGTGGGAACAGTCAATGTCAATTGTGTTCACTCCATTGTTAAGACCTGCATGTTACACGACATGAACAGAGTGACAGACTTGGACACTGCCCTCCTCCAAGAGGTCCATCCCGAGCTGCGTTTAGACCTGTATGGCTACAACACCTACAGCCTACCATCTAGTGATGGCGCAAGAGGAACGGCCATCCTTCTCCGAGATGTCATGGAAACGACGGGCGTAACATACTTGCCGAACGCGCGAGGCATCGCTTTCACACTTGGCGCAGTCTGCCTCGTTAAGGTCTACGCTCCCTCCAGTACTTTACACTGCGGTTACAGGCACGTCTTCTATTCGGAGGAGGTCGTCCCACGTTTGCAAGGAAATGTGGACCATTACACAGTGGGCTGCGATTTTAACAGTGTTCTGCGGCCCAAAGACCAGATACCGCATTACGTTCCATGCCCGGCTCCACAAGCACCGGTACGTGACATCGCGCTCCACCACGCATGGCTCTTACATCATGGGAACCAGCACGGACATACGCATTTTACCGGCCACTCTAAAAGTCGTCTGGACCGGATATACGTCTCGCATGGCCTCCGCACAGCGACCCATGATGCAGAACTCTGGCCGACGGCCTTCACGGATCATGCATGGGGGCTTTATTAATTAAAATGCAAATATTTTTGGTAACTGTATGTCCGATTACGCAAGTCTCGTAAACGGTTGGCCCTGACTAGTATTATTACGCTATCTGACTGCATAGAACAACAACAAAGAATGAAATGAAAATTTTCGTTAACACAATTAATTAATTAAGTCCCCAGCAACTATGAAACCTACGAAACCAAAGCACAAGTATAACTGTTCTGTATGTGAAAGTATGACTCAACGCACATCTGGCACGGTTCTTCTTCAACAAGACAAGAATTTTTAAATACCAATTATACTGACGTGATAAAAGAAAATTAGAAATACTATAATTGCGCAAGAAAACCAGAATTACACTCTAATACAAGAACACACGCTAGATGCTTTGTTGACTGAACCTGTAATGACGCATTATTCAGGACACTGAAATAATGAGAGAGAAAAAGAAATTTTTTTTTTTACCTTCATTTATATTGATGGAAAGCACTCTAAACATTACAATATCTCCACAGCGACTTGCTACTACCACATCTCAACAAGAACTCTTCAGTATCACATCTCAGCAAGCACTCTCTGCTAGCACCTCAACAAGCACTCTCTGCTAGCACATCTCAACAGGCACTGACTACTACGAGACCTCGACAGGCACTCCAGTGGAGGCGGCTGAATAATACTCTTTGGCGCAATCTCTGGCGCTGTGGCTCAGTGTAGCCACCTTTCAATCATTTTGCGTATACCTGAACTATTCCCTTATCCCGACAACTCACTAGACGCATCATAGGTCCATGAATGCTAAATGTCACCCTCTTTGGCGAGGAAGTGTGTCGTCAATCAGTTAGTGACACGTGGCGTTGTCGTTTCAGGCGCCTGCCCATGTACGCTCCCACGTTGCTGTGGTAGCTGGGATGTGTCAAACCTGCACTCTGAAAGACCCTGATGGGTACGGGCGTGACAGATCGAACTGGAAATGGACAACATCGGAATTTTAAAGCATCAAAGCTCACGTACTTAGCATGAGGGCAGCTGGAAGGTGTTCGCATCCGTGCGCGAGTGCAAGACTGCATCCTCAACGAAAAAACTTACGTAATTATGACGAGCTGCTGCACGATTTTCCCTCTCCTAGGGATGAGGCAGCCGATGACACTCTGCTGTTGCCCATCACATCCGACGAGTTGACGTCGGCCTTGGCACGAGGAACGCTGAGCAAATCGCCAGGGCCAGACGGTTTACCCCTGGAATTCTAAAGCACTTTTTGTGACCTTATGGGCGATATGTGGTTCGCCATGATTTCACTGTCCCCACGGAATTCACAGACAGCATCTTGAGCCCAGTACCGAAACAGAGTGGTGGTTATAGGTGGCAGGACTTTCGCCCACTCCCGCATCCCGTGCGCGCGTCTGCACACTGCTATCGGGAAAGTCATCCACACCGATCAGACATTTTAGGTGGTGTCAGCAACATTCATACAGCGTAAGGAGCATACTGCGACACAATTGCTTTGACGGCGGCCTGCAAAATACGAGGCGCCCTTGTCGCCATCTATTTTGACCACGCATTCGACAGCGTCGACCACGGCTTCCTATGCGCATTTTTGGAATGCATCAGCCTCTCTCCAGAGTCTGCACAGGTCTGATCCACGGAGCGCGTTCCCTCATGATGGTGAATGGTTACCAGTCTGGCCACGTTGTTGTTGGACGGTCAGTGCGACAAGGATGCCCGTTGTCGGGTATATTATTTGCAGCAGTGCTTAAACTAGCTTTGCATGGTCTACGGAGGCGATTTGCATATGGGACGCGACCTTTCGTTGTGGTGCACTCGCCGATAATGTGGTGTTCCTGGTCAGATCAGACAATGAAATGCACATGGCGCTTCAGTGGCTACGACAGTACGGTGCGGTCGCTGTGAGCATCATAAACGTGAAGACGACAAATTACATGGATGTCGGAGGGGGCATTCCCACTCGACGGCAGTGCCCTTTGACGAGGTGCCCGTGCTCAAATGTTTAGGAGTGAAGTTCTATAGCATTGTTGACCGCGCGGCGGCGGCTACGTACTGCCGGCTGTTACACCAGACACGTGCTCAGATACAGGACAACAAACTGCGTCAAATGGACATGCTCCTACGAACACGTAATGTCAGCACCTATCTTGTCTCCAAACTGAACTATTTTGCGTATGTCATTCCCTTGACGGTTAAGATGGCTAACAGATTTCAGGCAGCAGAAGGACATTTCGTGAGTGGCTGTCTTGTTTTTAAAGTCCGATATTCCACCCTACATTGTAATTCTATCAGAGACAGTAAAGGACTTGGAAGAGCAGTTGAACGGAATGGACAGTGTCTTGAGAGGAGGATATAAGATGAACATCAACAAAAGCAAAACGACGATAATGGAATGTAGTCGAATTAAGTCGGGTGATCCTGAGGGAATTAGATTAGGAAATGAGACACTTAAAGTAGTAAAGGAGTTTTGCTATTTGGGGAGCAAAATAACTGATGATGGTCGAAGTAGAGAAGATATAAAATGTAGACTGGCTATGGCAAGGAAAGCGTTTCTGAAGAAGAGAAATTTGTCAACATCGAGTATAGATTTATGTGTCAGGAAGTCGTTTCTGAAAGTATTTGTATGGAGTGTAGCCATGTATGGAAGTGAAACATGGACGATAAATAGTTTGGACAAGAAGAGAATAGAAGCTTTCGAAATGTGGTGCTACAGAAGAATGCTGAAGATTAGATGGGTAGATCACATAACTAATGATGAAGTATTGAGTAGAATTGAGGAGAAGAGGAGTATGTGGCACAACTTGACAAAAAGAAGGGACCGGTTAGTAGCACATGTTCTGAGGCATCAAGGGATCACAAATTTAGCCTTGGAGGGCAGCGTGGAGGGTAAAGATCGTAGAAGGAGACCAAGAGATGAATACACTAATCAGATTCAGAAGGATGTGGGTTGTAGTAAGTACTGGGAGATGAAGAAGCTTGCACAGGATAGGGTAGCGTGGAGAACTGCATTAAACCAGTCTCAGGACTGAAGACCACAACAACAACAATGCCACCCCGACACCGCCGCGCCTCGCGGGCGGTATCGGTTTAATTCAGGTCTCTAACTGTGGCGATCGCTTTATCTCAACACTACACGTCGCACATAGACCTCAGCCCACGCCTGTCTGACGAGCACCCTGATAGCTGAAGTGGCACCACACTCTCTGCATTCCCCAGTTTCTGTAGGACACATTACACCGGCACTCGCCCACATTAGAGAGTTCTTTATTGACCTCAGCTACTTATGATCAGACCTTCCTACCACACGGATGCCCAGCACGAAAGACTATGATCGCCTTTATCAACAGCAGCTGCCTGTCAATATGGTGGCACACAGACATCCCGAAGTTGGCTGGAACACGGTGTGGCGAGCATTACACACGTCTTTTCTACCTACGACTGTGCGTTGCCGGCCGGAATGGCCGTGCGGTTCTAGGCGCTACAGTCCGGAGCCGAGCGACCGCTACGGTCGCAGGTTCGAATCCTGCCTCGGGCATGGATGTGTGTGATGTCCTTAGGTTAGTTAGGTTTAGTTAGTTCTAAGTTCTAGGCGACTGATGACCTCAGAAGTTAAGTCGCATAGTGCTCAGATCCATTTGAACCATTTGACTGTGCGTTCATTGTGGTACGTGGTTGTGAACAGGAAGGTTGCTACTCATCAGAGGCTACATTCCATTCATCTGACGGACGACCCCTTGTGCCCGACATGCTCAATCGTTGACACGGATGCACACCACCTGACTTGTGCCACGACCAGCGACTGCTGGCTATTCACGAAGCGCATGCTGGCATTACTCTTGTGGCGATTGCCAGAGTCTATCTCCCCTGATGGTATATTGCGCCCCGACGGCGTATACTTTCCACCGACCAGGACGAATGCCGTGAACTGGCTAAAAGGCATGGCCCTTTACCACATATTTCGTGATGCTCACAAAGGCACACTCGACTTTTGGCCCCTACTGATGTCGACACATGCAGGCTTCAGCCGCCACCCGAAGTACAGGACCCAACTCGCTAATTATATAGATTAATTATCTGCAGACCCTCCTGCTCACTGTGGCGTTCCGGGTATGAGATGCTGAAACTGAAGAAGGATCTTGGACCATATTGATCCTCTACGGACGGAATAGAAGGGGGGGGGGGGGGGGGGAACCCCTACCAACAGACGAGAAGACGACCCGGACAGTCGGCTGCGGAACTTGTGGAATCTTTTTTTTAATAAAACAAAATTCCATGTATACAAAAACAAAACAAAAAATAATATAAATAAAAATAAAATAAAGATAAATAAAACAAAATAGAAAAAGCCCGCTAAATCCTCTCCCCGATCCTTCGCTTCTAGAATATGTTGCGTGGATATGGCCTCGGGTGTCGACCCCTGTCCTACCCGTCATTCTGCTCCTGCAGCGGTTCCTTTAAAAAAAAAAAAAAAAAAAAAGTAAGGGGACTGCTTGCGTTGCGATAAGCGGAAAATCCGAGTTCGAGTCCCGGACTGGCACAAGTTTTCACTGTCGTCATTCCATTATACAATTAACAATTGTTCATATTCGCAACTACGAACACATGTAATGTATTTTATAACGGCTGTAGTCCCCGCAGTGCCTGTTTCTTGGGAAAAAATTAAAATTTTTCGTAAAGTCTTATGGAACCAAACTGCTAAGGTCATCGGTTCCTGAGTTTAGGCACTACTTAATCTAACTTAAACTAACTGACGCTATGGACAACAAGCACATACCCATGCCCGAGGGAGGACTCGAACATCTGTCGGCGGCAGCCGCCCGGCCTGTCTAACTTAAACTAACTGACGCTATGGACAACACGCACATACCCATGCCCGAGGGAGGACTCGAACATCTGTCGGCGGCAGCCGCCCGGCCTGTGACAAGACGCCTGGACCGCGCGGCTACCCCGCGCGGCGTTCATTCGGACACGCACGAATCTGTGAAGGAAATTCGCATCGTTCTTCCGAATAACACAGGCATTGCAATATCGTACACACAAATAGATTCTCGACATTAACTAGGTACAACAAAACGCTCAAATGTTACGTGTAAATATCGAATGAAGACGCTAGTTCTATTTTTCGTGCGGGAGGTCGGAAACCTCAACATAATCATCGACTGATTGATACCATCTCTTCACGACCACAGTCTTCGGCATCTTCGCTGCCGCTATTCTCATCGTCTGATTAAGAAATTACAATGGACTCTTCTCTTACGGCTTCTTCTATGTTCGCCCTTGTAAATTCTATCCACACATCGTTTACAACGTTCTTCCAAATTTCTCGCGTCATTCGTGTGGCAGCCTCATTGACCAGCTCCTCTGTATTTCACAATGTAAAGGTTTTATTTAATTCTGCGACATCTGATCTTATTTGAGCGCAGACAAGTTGGATGGCGTTCCAATGGCAGTGGTACGGTGAAAGACGTGTACCTTTGTGGCCGTGGTTCTCTTTTAACGTATCAATTAAATACTGCGTCTTCTTTGGATTTCACTAGTTCCAGAAGTTGCACTTTTCGCATATTTGTTCAATGTCTGTGTTACTGCTTTTCGACCAGCTGACTATTTCGTTTCTCCTTGCTGCAGCCTTGCTGCCTTATTTCTTTGTGCAGAATGACACGGAGCGTTGTGCATCGAGCAAAAACTACCAGAACTGACATTTCGTAGCAAACGAGTAACGAACTAGTCTTTAAATGTATCTGCATTCATTTGCTCGTGGTAATCGACAGTACCGGGCACAAAACCGTTCATAGAGCCAGCATGAAGAATGATTAGTCTCCTTTCCTCGCAAAGTTGGCACACTATTGTTCCGTGGCGCGTGTCATCTGTCCACGCGACGGATCGTTCATGACGCACGTTGACACATGTTTCGTCAATGCATATTACATTCGCCGGACTCACTGCTAGCAACTCAGGTCGGAAACGACACCTTCATGCCACAATGTCTCCGTGTTCCATTAGTACCTTTCTACCTGAGAACATTCCCCACCGAAAGCCAGTTTTCTTTAAAAAGTGGAGAGACTTGTCGATCTGCCTGTGAACACATCACTGTCCGACAATAATGCCAATTACTTTTTAAGTGTCATGTACTGCTTCCTGCTGTAGTACATGTATATATGTTGCCAGATAACACTTTTGCCAAAGTTGTCTGTTTCAGTCACACAACACGAGCTCTTCCTTGACTTTCCAGGCGCCACAATAACAGGACTCCCAGCTGAATTGGCAGCCTCTTTATCAGTTGTGACTCTCTGCACTTTCGCTGTAGAGCTGTTCAATGCTTTTACCACCCTGTCAGTCACTTTGATTACTGTTATCAAAGACCCACTATTGTCTCTTTCCCCTTGAAAGTAAACATGCAATCTTTATATAAATTCGCACGCTTGAGGTTTCAGTGTAGCTCTTTTTCCAAAAGATCACTTGTCTGTACTGCAGGACGCCATTCCCCACACATATAGCAAGAAACTCACAGAATTGGTGGAGTGCACACAAACCTGAAGAAAGCACGTGGCACCACTGTCTGAAAGCAGGGACCGCCTAGCGCTATGGCAACACTGTGGAGTTGCCACGGTAACATAAACAAAAGATCATGATCTGATCGGTCGTTGTGGACGTGCAAAGCCACTTCAACTGTCTAGCCGTACAGGAGTACAGGGTTGTGGAACCACAGTGTTTACAAAATTCTTTGCCAGTGTCGGAACTCGTGCATTGCCCTAACAATTCGCACCAGTCAACACATATGTGCTGAGCAACATCGCCGCAGATAGTGCAGACTTAGAAATTTACGGTAGCGGAGCATTGTCTTATCGAGTGTCACAGAATGTTGTATAATAATGAGACGCGAATGGCCAATGCGTCTCACTATTGGAATGCGTTTTAAAGGAATCTATCGAAATTAGGTTGCCAGGCAGCATTATAAATAGAGGCAAGAGTTAGCCTTTAAGTAAGGTTCATAGAATTTGGAACACTGTTTCGTCTTACATTAAAAAACAATGGCCATTGAACCGGCTGGCAGAATATATTGGCAGTGGTACTCCATAGCGATTCATCGCTTCTAGCCACCTTTCACCACTGGTATGCTGTACATTCACTTGCGCTAAGGGACAGCGCCGATAATTTCTGGCGTACGGGCTCTTGGCCTTCAGCAATGTATAAAGTGGCCCTCATGGTATGAAGCAGTTCCGGCGAGATTAGGATACAGCATTGTCACTGCAAGATGGTGGCCAGGTGGACCAGGAAGTATTACGTTTGGATGACTACATTATCCGGTTGCAGACCCGAGAAGAATATTATCAGAGAACACGCCGGCAAAGGCCATGCAGTCACAATATGGGTCAACATCTGAGAGCGTAAGGCTGCTCCCACACATCTGTTACCGAGCGACCTCTCTCGGACACCTCCACGGAAGATCTGCCAGCACTTACGCAGTCACTGCCCTCAGAGGGCGTAGCTTTAGTGTCCGTTATTGAAGCACAGTAGAGGGGAAGGTGTAGATCTCAAGCCAAGTAACACTGGCCCAAGTTGCAGTCCAGAAGAGAAGATGGAGCGATGTGAACAGCAGGGTATGAGTTCAGAGAGTAGCAAGAGTAGCGTTCGTCTACTGATGTAGGTCAGATACTTGTAACCTCCCCCTTACTAATCAGCCTACTCTGCTTGCGATATAAAATGTGACCATGGATCGCATGTATGCCTAATGGATTTTTACTAATTGGATAAGGCTATCTTTCCCGAAGAAATAATACCGGTAAGTACAAGGAGAGTGTACGACAGACCCTTCTGATGGAAAAGTCTACTAAAAATAAAAAGTAATTAAACTGAACAGGGTTGGAAAAATAAAAGTTATTTTGTGCATTCACTCACAAACAACACTGAACAGAAAAGGGGTACCACTGATCATGAATCCAAAAGTTACACTAATGAACGAAAAGGAAATAATTAACAGCCGCCTGCCCACTAGAGTAATTTACATCCAAAATCCTGTACAAGATGATGGGAAAGAAAAACGTGTATTATTAAACACTGACGTAGCAACTGAAGGTTGTCGCGTTTTTTTTATGCTAATTTTAAGTGAGTACGTAATGATACACAAAACTGAGAAGTCACTCTTACATTATGTTTGTCATTATATTTTGAAAAAAAAAATCAAGTAATGATTTGAAAATATGTAATTAAACTGTATGTTAGTATTAAACTTCATTACGTGAAAAATGAATTTCAGTGGCCTCAACGTAACGCCATCAAAGAAATTTAGAAAAAAAGCAAGCACTTTTAGTTTGCAGTTACTTATTTTGCTAATTGGATTTCAAATTATTGTCTGAACAACTGAGCCCTTTTTAATAACTTGAACAGAAATAAATAATAGAATACTTACCAAACCAAACAGGCATGTGCTCCAAGCTATATGTAAAATAAATAAAACTTCTGCACTCTTAATTCTTGCATTTCTTCAGATTTGGAATTTTTTTCCAGCGATTGATTCTGAAACTTGAGAAATGAAATTGATTTACTTCACTCATATACCGAAGCCTCTGTTGTACAACAGTTAATTGAAAGTAGACTGAGCCTAAAATTCTTAAAAGTGATATTATGCATTATTAAACTGGCTGTAACTATTCAATTTGTATCTTATGACACTCAGTTAGCATACAAGGGAAAAAAAGGAACAAGGACCGTGCCTGGTAACAATGATTGAAGACAATGAGGACACAATCGTCCTGAGTTTAACTGATTATTATTTAAATAAATTTTATCAATCAAATCACATTCAGTTGTGCTGCTGGGTTAGCCATTAATACTCTCTACCAATGAACAGTCTTCCTTCAGTGCTGTGCATACGACGAAACTCGGAGCCGACGACAAATCTGTGTTGGTGGAACTGCTACTGTTTTTGAGATGGTAGCATCTTGTGGAGCACGGCTAATTACAGGGACGGGCAATCGTAATTAATACAGCCTCTTCCGCCCGTCCACTGTCCTTACTGCTGCTACTAGATACCTGGCCGACGCGCGTACATGATGCCGCCGAAATGGTACACTCCACTGCGAGGGCGTTAACAACACTTTTCAGCACACTACAAGCGCTGGAACCCTTTCTCCGCGCGTTCCGCGCAGCAACTCCCTACCCAAAGACTTTACAACGCACAAGCACTGCTATTATCGTTGCTAGCCGATGCAAATAACAATTCTTTTAGCTTTTCCCCAGAGCTTATAAGTTTCACAGTAAGACACAGAAAAATACAGTGAAATTTCAACAGAGTTCTACCTAAATTTGCACTTACAGTGAAGCAATGTCCTTACTTATTAAAACAAAGCATTTAAATTACAAATATTTTCATACAATTCAGCAAAAAAAAAAAGTTATACATCGGTAGCAGGTGACACGCATCCTGCATTTTCGGTGTTACATTCTGGCACTCAAAATTTCTTCCACCATCATACATAGTTCACATTGTTTAATTTCATCATTCTGCCAATACAACCGATAATGAACAGTAAAAACAACGTTTAGGAGACGGCATCCTGTGGCCCATGATGTCATTAGATGTAGAGCACAAACTCCAATTTGGAAAGTATAGGGGAAAAAATCGGTAGTGCCGATTCAAAGGAACCATCCTGGCTTTCATCTTAATAAATTTAGGGAATTCCGCGGAAAACCTGGATCTGGATGCCAGGTTGGAGATTTAGCACCTCACCATCTTCTTCTGTTGATAAGAAGAGGCTGAGCGTAAATTTTCGTTTTTTCCTGTCTTTTCTGAACGATATGGCACTACAGATAAGGGTCATTACTCACTTTCAAAACTATCGTCTTTCGAATTCTTATCCAGAATTCACTATTTCAGTCATATGTACTCCTATGAACTACTTAAGGCATACACTGGGATGGTTCTATCAGAACGGACAGCCAATTTCCTACGCTCTCCTTCCAACTACACCAAAGTTCTACTTGCAGCGATAGCAATTTTTATTGTAACACAGCGCTGCTCTAACCATTTATTTGCTTTTAAAGCAGTCCTGCTGATTCGGGGTTATGTTCACGAGAAGTCTCAGAAGCCGACGGTACAGTAATCAAATGCAATGCGTTGATTCACAAAGAAAATCATCATTCTGCGCTTAGGTTCATCGAGAGGGAGACTGTCGTTAATAATATTGAAAATATGCACTTTAGAAATTGAGAAGCAATGCCGTAAGAATAACTGGAATGTTGGTGAAGAAATCAGTCGATTAGTGAAATAAAAAAAAAACTGCACTTAACTATTAGTACTGCAGAAAAAAGAACAAATCATTTTTGAAGGAAATTTGTTGTTGTTGTTGTTGTGGTCTTCAGTCCAGAGACTGGTTTCATACACCTCGCCATGCTACTCTATCCTGTGCAAGCTTCTTCATCTCCCAGTACCTACTGCAACCTACATCCTTCTGAATTTGTTTAGTGTATTCATCTCTTGGTCTCCCTCTAAGATTTTTACCCTCCACGCTGCCCTCCAATGCTAAACTGGTGATCCCTCGATGCCTCAGAATATGCCCTACCAACCGATCCCTTCTCCTAGTCTAGTTGTGCCACAAACTTCTCCCCAATCCTATTCAGTACCTCCTCATTAGTTATGTGATCTACCCATCTAATCTTTAGCATTCTTCTGTAGCATCACATTTCGAAAGCTTCTATTCTCTTCTTGTCTAAACTGTTTATCGTCCACGTTTCACTTCCATACATGGCTACACTCCATACAAATACTTTCAGAAATGACTTCCTGACACTTAAATCTACACTCAATGTTAAAAATTTCTCTTCTTCAGAAACGCTTTCCTTGCCATTGCCAGTCTACATTTTATATCCTCTGTACTTTAACCATCATAAGTTATTTTGCTCCTCAAATAGCAAAACTCATTTACTACTTTAAGCGTCTCATTTCCTAATCTAATTCCCACCCGATTTAATTAGACTAAATTCCATTATCCTGGTATGCGTTTCCGCTAGGGACCGTATTTTTCGAATTATTAAAAAAAATTAATACGTGGTAATTCTGCTGTTCAAATACATTAAGGTCTATATGTTTGGAAAAAAGGCGGTAACTGTCGTTTCCTCAATGCAGGTGCTTTATCTATGAAAAGCATGCAGATGGTATATCAAGGCGATCTGATGAGAAATCCAGGCCGGCCGTCACGAAACAGCTGTACAAATGACCCTACCAACCCGAGAAATGATCTATCTCTGCAGTCGGTATTATTCCTGACTCCCATCCTCGCCAGACACAGCTGTCTCTATCTCTGTGGACCTCTCGTCAGGACATTCACTTCGCTCTTGAAAGCTGTGTAAACCTGCAGAGCGTCGCCCTCGTCCTAGTGTAGGGCCTATTTAGCCACCCTGAACAACAAGCAGACAGAATAACTTTTCTTTTTATTTTACAAAAGTACAGTTTATTGGGTGGCAACGAATCAAACAAACAATTTGACAGTATACCAAAACATTCTAGCTTCTAGGTAGTGTAGTTCAGCATAAAAGAATACTATAATTTATCTGGAAGATATGTGAATCTGAATCTTTCTTTAAAAAAAAAAAGCCAAAAATCTACTTTAGCGTTAATTCTCTGTGACGCATGGCTCAAAGTATTTTTTTCGTACACCTAACATTTTTTGCTCAGCTTGACATTGTTCTGATCGGCGAAAGTTCACAAACTGTCTGTCTACAAGACGTATATTTCTTAGGCGTTCTTTTGTGGATCGAGGAGAAATGATCCTCCACACAGGCGGCCTGGGTCGAATCCAAATGTGTTCACAGTTTTTACATGGTAGGAGGAATGGGGCAAGCCTCTGGAAGACAACTGAGGATTTATACCAAGCGTATCTAGTGGCCACGATTTCGACAGCCGTCATCAACGGCCGAGAGAGCATTGTTCTAATTACAGTACATTGTTTTCCAGTGTGCTTAAGCTCCGGGTATGTCGTAAAATCTCTGAACTTTAAGACTGAAAGTAATCCAGTACACAGGGTGTTAGGGGTGTAAGTGCAGATGTTGTGGTCATTGGCATTTTAATATGTACCCATTTCAGTGTCTTAGTTGTTTTTTCCCTGTGTGTAACAATCTCTCCCTAAACACATCACACAATATACTGCCTGATGTTTTCTACACGGTCGTAATTGCCCCACGAGGTGGTCTTCGCCTGTCAGTATGGACTAGTTGTTCTGCGTCCAAGCCTTCACAGCTAAATACCCAGCCCGCTTCCCAGGCTGACTTGCTCGTGCCACGAGGGGAAGGGGAGTTACTAACGGACCTAAAAACATTCCACTCTTAGTAGCTATAATTATTAGTCTGCAAATTAAGTAAGTACTAATAGTATGTTGTTTAGTACACTGGCCACAGTCGTAATAGAAATACCTGCACTTATACCTCAAACGCTCTGCATATTGTTTAGATTCTGCTCTGACTTGTAGTAAGAGTTATCAAAATGCAATGAGCTTCTCATTTGAAAAATTCTGAACTGTAACACGAATTTAACCAAATCTATGAACGTTTTCCTCTGAACTCTAACAAATAAAATAATCTATGAAAATATAAACACCCTAACCTGTGTCAAAACTTCTCGGGTTGGTTGGTTGTTCGGGGGAAGGGACCCAACAGCGAGGTCATCAGTCTCATCAGATTGAGGAAGAAAGTCGACCGTGCCCTTTCAAAGGAGCCATCCCAGCATTTTCTGAAGAGATTTAGGGAAATCACGGAAACCTTAATCAGGGTGGCTGGACGCGGGTTTGAATCGTCGTCCTCCCGAATGCGAGTCCACTGTGCTAACCACAGCGCCACCCCACTCGGTGAGTTCTCGGGAAGTAGAATAAATCGCTAGTGGTTGCTATTTCTTATAGCAAGAAAGCACAACATTTGCACTCTCCTGTTAAAACGAGAAATAGCATGAAGGCCTTTCGAAATCAGGTCCCAAAGACACCCCAGCTCTATAGAGAACGATTTTGTGAGAAGCAAAGGTCTGTCGTTTCGTCTCTGCGCCTCGATAATGTGACTTGAATTATAAAGAGTGGTGGTAAGTTGCAAACACAGTGCTGCTTTTCACAATGACATGAAGTTTTCAGCAGTTAACTCTCTTCAAAATGTTGAGAAGTAAGGCAGCTTTTGAAGTATACGGAGCGAAAACGGTCAGTGGGCATAATATCAGGGACATAAGGGTGCTTGATCAGAAATTACGAGTGGAAAGTGTGATCGCGGTGCGGCTGGCAATATGTGACTCACAGTTTCCAATAAGTATCTTCATCTTGACACTTCAGATCCACACTGTCAAGAACAAGTAATTCAACGAAGTAGGAAGCGACTTCTTCATTCATACTCATTCAGCAGACGTGTACTGTCCCCCTTAGTTTGAGGCTTACCTAACGTAACAGTTGCTCAACAAGTTGCAGGGCGTAGCCTTGGATGGTACTGATCTGAGCTGTGTGAGGTTGATCTGTTATTCTGTTATTCTGCGCAACGGATTAATCTGAGATGTACCCTTTACCCTGTGGCTTCTGCAAGATGCAATTTCCACCCCCACACTACTACAGAAGTCAGACAGACGCTCCTAACGTTCTAAAGAGAAATGCCTGAAAATTTTTCAGCAATAAATATCTTCCGGAGTCGTCCGCTGTAATGAAATGACACAAAAAATTCACAAAATTTCTTAAGTAACTAGTGGGATACTTGGGTACTGGAGTAGTGCTAGTTAGTGTAAGAAAAACATGAAACTAACGAAAGTTATTATTTATTTTGCAAAGTTTCTGAGAAATCACAATGACACTTTTATTTATGAATTGAACAAGTTCTATCCTGGTTCTTTTCGGAATGTGAAGTTACCTTTCAAGGATAGGATTCGCTAATGAAATTTCTACACAAAGTTTAAGATGGTTGTTAACTTGGCAGAATGGCTAAGAGGCGCGCCTACTCAACTTGAATAATTATCCTTGTTAGGTACGGTCAAGGCTGTCGCGTGTGAAATGCAGTGAAGTGTACTGTTGTGGAGGAAATGTGGGGCTCGCAATAGCTGTAGCGCACAATACCGTAAGCTTCGATGACTGCTGTCTGCGCCGCTCGCTGCTGACAAATAAGATAACTCTCGCTCTATCTGGATTGACCTTCGCCAATCAAACTCTCCCTATGCCTTGATGAAGTCAAGGATTCCTATTCGGCCCTAGTCTGACTATTGGCGTGGTACACCGGTCAGATAACCAGTCCACCGCGATGCCACTCAAAATTCGCTCGCAGGCGTTTAACTATAACTCTGTCTGTTCACACCGCACAATAAGTGTGTCGGCCAACACAGTGAACAACGCTTAATTGCAAGGACTCCATATAGAGTCTCCCTTTAATTCGCTCTCGACAGAGGTGCTCTCCCAGTGAAGTAATGAGGAGAGACTTGTTCCTCGCTCTTTCGAGTACACGTACGAGCGCGCACGCTCTGCAAGAGCGACAACGGAACGGCGCCTCTCCATGCCAGACGTGAAGGGGTATATCTTTCGGTCTCTTCCATTATTCCTTCAGCTCAAGGCGTCAGAAATATCGTCTACCAATCAGCATTGCTCTTTTAAAACGGGAGAATGACGTTTCGTTTAAGGCGACCAATCTGGACACTTGTAGCTTTGGCGTCTGGCGTTTGCTGTCTCCCTGTGAAAATCTCTGAAACTGTGTGCTATGTGTAATGAATGCGTAGGCTGGCCACTCCCACACAATGTAGCGGAATTTGCTTTTAAGCCAAACACGGGGCTGTTCCCCCTTTCCACTCGGGCCCATGCTGTCTGCTACGAACGGTCACTGGCCGACATGGGCTGGGTCGTCCTCTGAAGGGCCTGGCGTCCCGTTGTGCGGCCTCTCTCCCGAACTAAAAGCCACTGTGACCGTCGTTTCTGGAATGTATGTATGCACGCCAGCCTCGAGTATTTCAACCACAGTGCGCTCACTTGTCAATTGCATATCGTTTACATGAATTCATACAACATTGACTTTATCTTATCGAGTTTGGGTTCGAATGAAGCGTCTTGATGTGCGGAACATGATTGTGAGGGCGGAATATGTAAGCAATGAAGGTCAGGAGACCACGACGTCTTACACTGTCTAAACTGTAAAATATTTCTATGAGGCAGCTGCTCGTCATCCTAAAATGCGAACATGACTAACTGTTGCAGCTCACTAGTTTATACGCTGGGTCAGTTGTAAAATGCTCTCACTGCTGCTGGGGTAATGACATGAGCTGCTGTAGTGAAATTAGCAAGTGAATCAAACGTTTTACCATTGTTTAAATACGAATGTTTTGGTTTGGGAAGTTTAGGCAGCACATCTAAGATAAATAAAAAACTGTTTAATCATTTAGCTTTATAATATTTAGTTATCGGTTTTAAATCAAGGGAGAACCAAAATACAGGAGAATCCGATAGTGTCTGATAAAAGGTGCATATTTTCCTTCATGAACATCAACGTGTTAAAGTTTTCAACAGAGAGCAAAGCTTATTTAAGAGACAAAATGTCTTTGCCAACAAAATAGTCGTTTGGCTGCAACACTCGAGGGTGTTGTGGGGGTATCATATTTGACAAATAAATTTAATAAAACCTGTTCCCCTGGAAACAACGCATCGTTGAATGAGTCTTTTGACTTCGTGCACAGACATATTTTGACTAGACTCTGGGCTTTACATTCTACAGTTGTGGTACTACTAGACTTTTATGTAGATTGTTGTGCGATTCCTTGATTTAGTTTCCGCAGTCAGTCCGCTAACTGAAAGTAGTACTTAATGCGAACATATTAAACAAACAACAATAAACAGCCAACACCCAGTTATCCTCGCTCGCATTCGATTGTTTACATGAATTCCGAGCACCACGGTTTAGCTTCATACCACTACATGATCAAAAGTATCCGGACACCTAGCTGAAAATGACTTACAAGTTCGTGGCGCCCTCCATAGGTAATGTTAGAATTTAATATGTTGTTGGCCCACCCTTAGTCTTGAAGACAGCTCCCACTCTCCCAGGCATACGTTCAATCAGGTATTGTAAAGTTTCTTGGGGAATGGCAGTTCATTCTTCATGGAGTGTTGCACTGAGGAGAGGTATCGACTTCGGTCAGTGAGGCCTGGCACGAAGTCAGCGTTGCAAAAGAGGTATTCTATAGGATTCAGATCAGGACTCTGGACATGCTAGTCCATTACAGGGATATTACTGTCGTGTAACCACTCTGTGCATTACGAACAGGTGCTCGACCATGTTGAAACAAGCAATCGTCATCATCGAATTGCTCTTCAACAATATAAAGCAAGAAGGTACTTAAAACATCAATGTAGGCCTTTTCTGTGATAGTGCCACGCAAAACAACAAGGGGTGCAAGACCCCTCCACGAAAAGCTCGACCACACCATAACACCATAACACCACCGAATTTTACTGTTGGCATAACACACGCTGGCAAACGATGTTCACCGGGTATTCGCGATACCCATACCCTGCCATCGGATTGCCACATTGTGTACCGTGATTCGTCACTCTGCACAACGTTCTTCTACTGTTCAATCGTCCAATGTTTACGCTCCTTACACCAAGCGAGGCGTCATTTGGCATTTACTGGCGTGATGTGTATCTTAAGAGCAGCAGCTCGACCATGAAATACAAGTTTTCTCACCTCACGCCCAACTGTCATAGTACTTGCAGTGGATTCTGATGCAGTTTGGCATTGCTGTGTGGTGGTCTAGATAGATGTCTGCCTATTACACATTACTTCCCTCTTCAACTGTCGACGCCCTCTGTCAGTCAACAGGCGAGGTCGGCCTGTACGCTTTTGTGCAGTACGTGTCCCTTCACGTTTCCACTTCAGTATCACATCGGAAACAGTGGACCTAGGGATGTTTAGGAGTGTGGAAATCTAGCGTACACGCGTATGACACAAGTGACACTTAATCACCTGACCAGGTTCGAAGTCCGTGAGTTCCGCGGAGCACCCCATTTTGCTCTCTCACGATGTCTAATGACTACTGAGGTAACTGATGTGGAGTACCTGGCAATAGGTGGCAGCACAGTGCACCTAATATAAAACGTATGTTTTTGTTAGTTTCCGGATACTTTTGATCACATAGTGTGCGTATATGACCCAAACTTGTCAGAATGTGATTTTGGCGGGCAGCGCGGCGTCATTTGTGTCATAAGTAGTAGGAACCTAATTAACGACTAACGGACTCAAAGAAAGTTAACGGAAGTTAAAGACTCACGTAACTTTTTCAAAAATTAAGTAAATAGTTAATACTTTACTCGAAAAGTTAACTTCGTTAATTAATGAGCTACGACTTCCAGTAATACAGTGTGTGCGCGAGGCTAAGTCCAAATAGCGACACAGTATTTGACTGTGCTGGTTGTAATAACAAGTCCGTTGCTACTACGATGTATTCCATGATGGCGTCCCAATAAATCCACTGCAACTGAACAACTGCCGGTCACGACTCCGTGATACGACTCCCTGATCTGAGCGGATCTGCAGCGTCGGTCACGGATCTGCAGCGTCGGATGACTACTGTGGAGTAGCGTGATTGGCCCCAACTATCGTAGATAGAAAGCTGGTCACTGATTACCTCTCCTCCCCCTCCCTGGCTGAATGATATCACCGTAGTCTCGGATTTGCGCTTGCTGCAGATGCGGCAAAGTAGTTCCTGCGCTGGAAGTCAGCTCTGTTGAGGAGCCATCGGATTTGCATGTTGCCTGCACGGCCTGCAACCCGGAACACAGAGATGTTAGAAGGGATGTATCGGGCAGGGGTAGCCGGAGTATCCAGCAGGTTCGTTAGAAAAGCACAGGTGCCGAGAAGCATTGCTATAAATCAGACGTCAGCATCCAGAGCACCTTGTCGGAGAAACGAGCCGCTGAGTCTGCCTCCACTGGGCCTGCTGCTAAGGTGTTGGTCTTGGCTTTGATTCCCCATTGATGTTATCTCAGTGGATTAGTTTGTAAGCGGTGGCGATTATATCGTGTCGCCAATGCTGGATCCTCTGCTTTCTTAGCTGAGACTGTGTGTATTTGTTAATTAAATCGTTAGCCTATGTATTTTGACTGCTTCTTTAAAGATAGTGTCCCAGTACGTGGAGGCAGACGAAAGGATCTTGCTCTCTCCGTAGTCTATAATGTGTACCCTATTAAGACAGAAGAAGAAACAGGAGTCAGTTTAGAAGAGATAGGGGATCCAATATTAGGATCAGAATGTAAAAGGGCTTTGGAAGACTTAAGATCAAACAAGGCAGAAGAAATAGATAACATTGCATTTCTAAAATTAATGGAGGAAGTGTCAACAAAACGACTACTCACGTTGGTGTGTGGAATCTATGAGTCTGGCCGTATGCCACCTGACTTTCGGATAAATATCATCCACACAGTGCCGAAGACTGCGAGAGCTGGCAAGTGAGAGCATCATCGCACAATCAGCTTAACATCTCAAGCATCCAAGTTTTTGACAGGAATAATACACAGGAGACTGGAAAAGAAAATTGAGGATATGTTAAACGACGATCATTTCGGCTTTAGCAAAGATAAAGGCACCAAGTAGGTGATTCTAATATTTCGATTGATAATGGGATCGTGGCTAAATAAAAATGAAGACACATTCATAGGATTTGGCGACATGGAAAAGTGTCAAATGGTGTAAGATGTTCGAAATTCTGAGAAAAATAGGGGTAAGCGACAGTGAAAACAGGTAATATACAATATGTACAAGGACCAGTAGGAAACAACACAACTCTAAAACCAAGAAGGAAGTGTTCCGAATAAAAAAGGGTGTAAGACAGGGATTTAGTCTTTCGCCCTACTGTTCAATGTATACATCGGAGAAATAATGGTGGAAATAAAATAAAGGTTCAAGAATGAAATTAATATTCAAGGTGAAAGGATATGGATGGTAAGATTCGCTGATGACGTTGCTATCCTCAGTGAAAGTGGAGAAGAATTACATGATCTGATGAATGGAATGAACAGCCTAATGAGTACAGAATATAGACAGAGTAAATCAAGGAGCCGTCCGGAGTGGCCGAGCGATTCTAGGCGCTACAGTCTGGAACCGCGCTGCCGCTACGGTCGTAGGTTCGAATCCTGCCTCGGGCATGGATGTGTGTGATGTTCTTAGGTTAGTTAGGTTTAAGTAGTTCTACGTTCTAGGGGGCTGATGACCTTAGCAGTTAAGTCCCATAGTGCTCAGAGCCATCTGAACCACAAATCAAGGAACGAAAGTAATGAGAAGTAGCAGACATGAGAACAACGAGAAACTTGGCATCAGGATTGGTGATCACGTAGTAGATGAAGTTAAGGAATTCTGCAAATCAACAACGGACGGAGCAACGAGGTCATAAAAAGCAAACTAGCACTGGCAAAAATGGCTTTCCTGGCCAAGAGAAGTCTACTAGTATCAAACACAGGCTTTAATTTGAGGAAGAAATTTCTGAGAATGTACGTATGGAGCACAGAAACTACTGAAACATGGGGTGTAGAATAACCAGAACAGAAGAGGATCGAAGCATTTGAGATGAGGTTGTACAGACAAATGTTGAAGATTGGGTGGATTGTTAGGGTAACGAATGGGGAGATACTGCGCAGAATCGGAGAGGAAAAGAATAAGTGGAAAACACTGACAAGATGAAGGGGCAGGATGATAGAAAGTCTGTTAAGACATCAAGGAATAGCTCCCATAGTACTAGAGGGAGCCATAAAGGATAAAAACAGTAGAGGATAACAGAGTTTGGAATATACCCAGCAAATTATTGAGGATATAGGTTGCCAGTGTTACTCAGAGATGAAGAGGTTGGCACAAGAGAGGATTTTGTGGTGGACCGCATGAAACCAGTCAGAAGGCTGATGGTACACGCAAAAAAAAAAAAAAAAAAGATGAAGACACTGTCCAGCGAAAGCAGATTTTTCTGGCTGGCTTACTTTATTGTAACGTCTATGTTCATCGCGTCTGTCTTAACGGTGTGAAACATCTGATTTCCCACACTGACATAGGATCCCGTTTTTTCAAGGTCTCCTTAGATCTATACCACTCTTCGATTCCCATGATAAGAACTACCCACTTTTTTTCAATGTACAAACACTTCATAGAAACTAAATGGACGAACAAAATAAATATTTTCTCTCTCTATCATTAGGTACAGTACAAAACGGTTTAGATTTTAGGCTTTCAAAGCATCCTCTCTTTGCCCTCAGAACAACTCCGCAAACTCTAGGCGTTCTGGAGACAAGATTTTGTAGTGTTTTTGCAGGTATTGCAGTCCAACGTGCCTGTAAATTATTCCATACAATTTTAACATTAGATAACCTCAGTTTTATGACCTTGTTGTCAAGTTCATCCCAGAAGTGTTCAATGGAATTTGAGTCAGGTACCTGACTTGGCCCAACCATATTCTTCATTTTCCCACGTTTCTCTCTAATACTGACATTCGCTCTGCACAATTTAGAAGCTTGTGTAGGATAATTGTCATACTGCGGAACAAACCCATGACCGAATAAGTCTCTCGCCAGATGGAACTGCATTGTAGAACCGTATCCTATGATAACCTTCCTTCATCAGTACTCCATTAATTCTCACTTATCACCGAAAAATATCCCCACTCCATGACCGACCGTCCACTATGATTCACCGTTGGCGTCACTCACTGATTCTTCATATGTCCTCCACGAAGTTGAGAAAAAAAACATTCGACAATGGCTAACAAATACTTCAAACTTTGTGACTAGCATCTTCCGCCATTGCTGCAAGCTCCATTTTTTATGTTGCTGTGCAAATTGCAGTCTTTTCATCTTGTCCGGTTTGCGTAATAAAGGTTTTTGGGCTCTATCCAATCCTTTAATCCTTGTTCACGAAGAAGGCATTGCACTGCTGAGACAGAGATTGGAGCTGCTCGTATACTATTTACTTTCTCGTGAATTTCAGGTGCAGTACGAGTCCTTTGGCGTTTACTCTGTACACATATGAACTGATCTTCTCTGAATGTGTTACTTGGTGTCTTCCACATCGCAAAACACTTACATTGGGAATTATTCCTGTGCTATAACACACTAAGTAATTGACCCAGCTGTTTTAATTGTTACCATGTTTGTTTCCTTGTTCTTAAGCGATGCGTTTCAATTTGCAACATGAATGGAAGCTTCCGTTGCGTTTTTAAATTTCTTCACTTATTTAAAGTGTCGTAAGCAGCTACAGTTATTGATCCAAGAAAACCAAGAAGTGTAATCAGTTTTAAATGTGAAATCACATGAAATAGGAACAATTACCGGGCTAAAAGAAAAAAGAGTCTTGAAGCTGTGTCCTTGTCTTCCACACCAACATATCAGCACGTGAGGTATTTGGGTCCACATATGTTCTAAAAGCAAAAGTAATTCCGTAATACTCGTGCTACTTGTTACATCACCCATCTCAAGAAGCAGATCATCATCAAAACAACATTTTCTTGACGCTTTAGGTAATACATAATCTACAACAGTTACTTAGCGTCTCCTCTGTTGTTGTTGTGGTCTTCAGTCCTGAGACTGGTTTGATGCAGCTCTCCATGCTACTCCATCCTGTGCAAGCTTCTTCATCTCCCAGTACCTACCGCAATCTACATCCTTCTGAATCTGCGTAGTGTATGCATCTCTTGGTCACCCTCTGCGATTTTTACCCCCCACGCTGCCCTCCAATACTAAATTGGTGATCACTTGATGCCTCAGAAATATGTCCTACCAACCGATCCCTTCTTCTAGTCAAGTTGTGCCACAAACTCCTCTTCTCCCCAGTTCTATTCAATACCTCCTCATTAGTTATGTTATCTAACCTTCTAATCTTCAGCATTCTTCTGTAGCACCACATTTCGAAAGCTTCTATTCTCTTCTTGTCCAAACTATTTATCGTCCATGTTTCACTTTCATACATGGCTACACTCCATACAAATACTTTCAGATACGACTTCCTGACAAATCTATACTCGATGTTAACAATTTCTCTTCTTCTGAAACGTTTTCCTTGCCATTGGCAATCTGCATTTTATATCCTCCTTACTTTGACCATCATCAGTTACTTTGCTTCCCAAATAGCGAAATTCATCTACTACTTCAAGTGTCTCATTTCCTAATCTAATTCCCTCAGCATCACCCGACTAAATTCGACGACATTCCATTATCCTCGTTTTGTTTTTGTTGATGTTCATCTTATATCCTCCTTTCAAGACACTGTCCATTCCGTTCAACTGCTCTTCCAAGTCCTTTGCTGTCTCTGACAGAATTACAATGTCATCGGCGAACCTCGAGGTTTTTATTTCTTCTCCATGGATTGTAATTCCTACTCCGAATTTTTCTTTTGTTTCCTTTACTGCTTGCTCAATATACAGATTGAATAACATCGGGCAGAGGCTGCAGCCCTGTCTCACTTCCTTGCCAACCAGTGCTTCCTTTTCATGTCCCTCGACTCTTATAACTGACAACTGGTTTCTGTACAAATTGTAAATAGCCTTTCGCTCCCTGTATTTTACCCTTGCCACCTTCAGAATTTGAAAGAGAGAATTGCAATCAACATTGTCAAAAGCTTTCTCTAAGTCTAGAAATGCTAGAAACATAGGTTTGCCTTTCCTTAATTTATTTTCTAAGATAAAACGTAGGGTCAGTATTGCTTCATGTGTTCCATCTTCTCTATTCAACTATAAATCAGTGAATATTATTGTTATGGAAATATGGGAAGGATTCGCTAATGTTCAATAACAATACTAGAAAATTACTACTAAAGCAGAGGTAGCCGTAAGTCAGATAAAAACAAAACGAATGCTGCCTCACAAACAATAGCTAAACGAAGTCAAAACTCGCGCAATGACAGCTACAGAATAGGCGCTATGCGAAATCGAAACAAAGTCTTATCTGCCTGATTTTCAAAAACTTCTAAAAAGGTTTTTTTGTACGTACACTAAGTTACCAAAATAGTGATCTGACCGAATGGCCATTGGTCTTGGTGGGAGAAAATCGGAAGATGAGAAACTTTGAGTTGAAATAGAATATTCTGTCTTTGGACACTACTTTATGGTAGAAAGAAAGAACGCAGATGAGAAATGGCTTATATACAAATAAATGAGCACGAAGCTTGAAAACAACTGTAATCATACACTAAAATAAAGGTCGCTGGTTTTGACGAGGTGACCATTACGTTGTATTTTGAATCTTTAGGCGATCTGGGACCTTTTTTGGCAACATATTATCACAAGGCACTGAAAAAACGTAGAGAGACTGGAAAAAAGCGTAGCAAATACCAATCCATAAGAAGGGTCGCTGGGCAGATGCGTTCAGCTCTAGGTGTGTCTCACTGGGTCAACATCGCATCTCAATATTTCTTCATTCTTTGAGGTTAGAATGCTTGCGTCGCAAGGAACGATATCCCTGAGATGCCGAGGAGTAGTTCCAGCTATCGAGCACGTACACGGTGAGGGCAGACTTACGGAATGTATTTCGTGCTACGAAATAATTCTGGACACCGAGCGATAATCTGTTATAAGATGAAAGCTGTCGGCAGGAAAAAAGAGAATAAGAATCAGAAACAGAAGCAATTGGACCAGTATTTCAAGAAAGTGATATTAAACCAATTGATATGAAATACGTTGTGTTTTAAGTGTAATTTTTTAGCCGGCCGGAGTGGCCGTGCGGTTCTCGGCGCTGCAGTCTGGAACGGCGCGACCGCTACGGTCGCAGTTTCGAATCCTGCCTCGGGCATGGATGTGTGTGTTGTCCTTAGGTTAATTAGGTTTAATTAGTTCTAAGTTCTAGGCGACTGATGACCTCAGAAGTTAAGTCGCATAGCGCTCAGAGCCATTTGAACCATTTTTTTTTTTTTTTTTTTGTAATTTTGTAAACAGAGTGTCACTTTCTTGATCGTAAGTTCGGGAAGCTGTTCCTAAACTGTGGCACTAGAGGCGAGCCGCACAACCGACGTGTTGAGTATACAGAAACAAAACTGTCACAGATATTAAATGAAAATGACGGTGCGTTTCGTAGTGACAGCAACTTATCTGTTTTTAATGAGTTTTTCAGTGCAAGCACTTGGGTTTGAAGTATTGTATTTTCTTTGGCACTACGTCATATTATATCTTCATTATATCGTAAGATAAAATTAACGTTATTCTCTATACTGCAGGCTGGGACAATGCCTGAAAATAACAACGAGGAAGCTAAACTACCAAACAGGTACACTCGGTTTGTATCGGACAGAGTAATTTCGGGTTTTACCAGATAACGCAGATAGCATATAGCATAAAAAGTTAAATTTTCACTGATTTTTTTCTTTAAAAGGCAAAGATGGAGAATTAAGAACACGCTTACGATGAAAACAGCATGAAAGAAATTTTAGGAAGAGGCATACTTTTTGAAATGACAGCCAGGGAAGTGAGTGAGAAATATTCAGTTGTAACACTCTTAAGGGTTTATGAAAAAATTCCCGTTCGAAGATTGTACAGTCCAAAATCATTATGTCAATCAGGCAAAATCGCCAAGAGGGCTGAGACAATCCTTCCACCGTCGCGCCAGGTTTAAGATATCCGTTTGATAAAACAACGTGTCCTGCTGCAATGAAGAAGTCGTCAAATACCTACTGCAGATCCTCGTCAGGTAAGAATCACCGACTCTCGAAGGCCCTTTTTAAGGGATCGAATGCGTGATAATCGCATGGCGCAGATCAGGACCCACACGTGCTGTCCCATATACACTCCTCATTGTCAGATGGTGTTTACTGGTGTTTGTCCTTCGTCAGCCAAGAATTAAAAACAGCTCGTTGGTGCCGTTTCGAAGCATTTGGCAATAACGTCGCCAAAGTTCACGTTTCCGCATTAACCGCACGGACTTCGAAAAGACACGAATGCCACACTGATCTCTTCCCTGCATGTCGGTGCTTATGCACACATAACAAAAAGTTTTGCATCACCCCGGTTCCCAGAACTCCTTAAGATAGATGTAGACTGTGGATATTGTATCACAGACACGGTCCATTTGACTGTTCAGAGATGTCACTAAACCCACCCGACGATGTAAACAACCATGTATGAGCAGCGTCTTTTCGACGGAGGGATTCCGATAGCCGATCAGTTACAGTCATTCCACCAGGAACGAGGTACACGGTTCGTGTTGTATGTAGTTCAACCATGCCTAGGCGGTCAATACCGCGATTCGATCGCGTCCACACTGTTACTTTGTGCCAGGAAGGGCTCTGAACAAGGGAAGTGTCCAGGCATCTCTGAGTGAACCAAAGCGATGTTGTTCGAACATGGAGGAGATAAGAGCCAGGAACTGTCGATCACATTCCTTACTCAGGCCGCCCAAGGGCTACTACTGCAGTTGATGACCGCTACCTACGGATTATGGCTCGGAGGAACCCTGACGGCAACGCCACCATGTTGAATAATGGTTTTTGTGCAGCCACAGGACGTCGTGTTGCGACTCAAACTGTGTGCAATAGGCTGCATGATACGCAACTTCATTCCCAACGTCCATCTTTGCAGTGCGGTACAGATGGGCGCAACAACGTGCCGAATGGACCGCTCAGGATTAGCACCAAGTTCTCTTCACCGATGAGTGTCGCATATGCCTTCAACCAGACAATCGTCGGAGACATGTTTGGAGGCAACCCGGTCAGGCTGAACGCCTTAGAGACACTGTCCAGCGATTGCAGAAAGGTGGAGATTCTCTCCTGTTTTGGGGTGGCATTATGTTGGGCCGACGTACGCCGCTGGTGGTTGTGGAAGGCGCCGTAACAGCCGTATGATACGTAAATGCCATCCGCCGACCGATAGTGCAACCATATCGGCAGCATATTGGCGAAGCATTCGTCTTCATGGACGACAATTAGTACCCCCATCGTGCACGTCTTGTGAATAACTTCCTTCAGGATAACGACATCGCTGGACTAGAGTGGCCAGCATGTTCTCCAGACATGAACCCTATCGAACATGCCTAGGTTTGAAAAGGGCTGTTTATGGTCGACGTGACCCTCCAACCACTCTGAGGGACCTACGCCGAATCGCCGTTGAGGAGTCGGACAATCAGGACCAACAGCGCCTTTATGAACTTGTGGATAGTATGCCACTACGAACACACGCATGCATCAATGCAACAGGACGTGCTACTGGGTATTAGAGTTGTCCGTGTGTACAGAAATCTGGACCGCCATCTCTGAAGGTCTCGCTGTACTGTGGTACAACATGCAATGAGTGGTTTTCGTGAGCAATAAAAAAAGTCGGGAATGACGTTTATATTGATCTTTATCGCAATTTTCTGTACAGGTTCCGGAACTGTCGGAACCGAGGTGATGCAAAACTTTTTTGATCTGCTCATATTCACATGAGAGTCGCGCTAAGTCGTGTATAGGCTGCAGCAACGCCCTCAAACGAAGACTTTCTGATCGCCCCTTATAATTGACAAACAATGAGTAGAGGCGGTTTGTTATTATTAAATACTTTAACTTGCTGATTATATTGCTCGAAGAGAAACTAGGAGAAATGATACTGAGTGACAGAACAGATGTAATATCTCAGCATGAGTCATTAATGGTGTGCTTCCATGTGTTTGGTGAGTTGTTGTTTCAGCTTGATGGATAAAATCATTAATAGAACAGATGATAGATTGTTCTCATGGAAGACTGGTATAATCGACTTTTAATTCGTTCTGAATATATTATATTGTCAGAATAGAAGGAAGCGAGCTAAACAAATAATCAGGTGGAATATCTGCCCTATGCTGGCTCTATTTCTGCCAGAATCAGTAGGATCCTGCGTAAACACAATATCAAGTGTGTTTTCTGTCCATCCAACAAGATCGGGGGACTGCTGGGGAGTGTCAAAGACGACCTGGGGTTACGAAAACCAGGGATTTACAATATACCTTGTCAATGTGGCATGTCCTACATTGGCCAGACGACAAGAACTGTGGAGATCAGGTGCAAAGAACATCAGAGGGACACTAGATTAAGACAGGTGACTAAGTCAGCCATTGCTGAACACTGTCTAGAACTAGATCATGCCATGAAGTATGAGGACACCAGGATTCTAGTACAAACACCCAGATTTTGGGACAGTGTTATAAGAGAATCGATTGAGATTAAAATGGCTGACGATCTTATGAATCGTGACACAGGGTACCAGCTAAGGAGAGCCTGGGATCCGGCTCTGGAATTGTTAAAGGAGCAACGGGGCCAGCTGCAACACTACACAAACAGAAGAACCAGAGACATGGAGATGGTAAACGAGCCCCTGACGGACTGCCTGGAGCACCAGACCGAAGATGGAACACCCAGAAGTGGGACTGGTGGGCGCGGACCGCAGAGGGAACATCCAGAGCCGCAGCAGACGAAAAACGGAGCGGCAACGCTCCAACAGGTCGTGGTGAGCGGGCGCGGACCGCAGGGGGAACGCCTGGTACCCCAGACCGTAGATGAAACCCCCAGGAGCGGGTTTGGTGGGCGCGGACCGCAGAGGGAACACCTAGAACCGCAGCGGACGGAAAACGGAGCAGCAACGCTCCAGCAGGTCACAGGGAATGGGCGCGGACCACAGAGGAAGCGCCTGCAGCCGTTGGTGGAGGGGGAAGGCCATAGGCATAAATACTGGACCAGGTCCACTCGAGGAGCAGTCTCAGGTCGCACCTGATGAAGGTCTCGAGCTACGTGACCGAAATGTAGTGCAAGTACGACGCTGATATCCGGTAGAACACCCGACAACCCAAGATGTCAGTTGTAAAACTGTTATACTAAACAGATATTTATTATTCTTATTTGTTAGCCAGTGCATAATATATTTTCCTTGTGTTCCTTTTAGACCATACATAGCACACTTTATCTGGAGATTTAGAATAAAAATGTTATAGATGAAGCAATGGTCTTGTACACAGCTAGTGTATTTATAACACTAAATGTGCGATGTTAATTCTCTGTAACTTTTTTTTTGAAAGTAGGCCAGTAGCAATTTTTGCATAACTTTGTTACTTAAGGCAATATTTCTTTTGGTATGTCTGTTCATTGACCTGAGGATGGTAGTTAAGCAATCGAAATTGCTCATCCCTTTGCAAATAATTTTTTTAATGTTAGCTGCGAAGGAGATACTATGTAGAAGGATTTTGAAAGTTTTAAAAGGTTTTGTAGACAGTTTTTAATATTTTTATAATTTCTCCTGAAAGAAAGGATACGTGGAGACATGGCTTAGCCACAGCCTAAGCCATGTCCCTGCATATCCTTTCTTTCAGGACTGCTAGTTCTGCAAGGATCGCAGGAAAGCTTCTGTAAAGTTAAGAAGGTGGGAGATGAGGTAGTGGCAGAAGTAAGGCTGTGAGGACAGGGCGTGAGTCGTGCTTGGGTAGCTCAGTTTGTAGGGCACTTGCCCACGAAAGGCAAAGGTCCCGAGTTAGAGTCTCGGTCTGGCACACAGTTTTAATCTGCCAGGCACTTTCATATAATATGTATGGTTCCTAGGTCTACCCTCATCCTGTGTTCGACTGGCACACTTTGACACTGGAGCCCTTTCTGTTCTTTCTCAAGAAACAGTCAATTCCACACAGCCCCCATTATCTGTGAAGTAAATTCTAGTGTATAATGGACCTCTGAACTATTAAGTGGAACTGAACACCCCAAACTCCCTAAAACACAAGTCAAAGAATCTGCAGCAGACAGTCACAAAACCATCTGAGCCTCTGATTCAAAACCCCAACTTGGCTCTGTACCAAAGGACCACAATTAGTGCTATCAAAAATGCTACTGATAGAGAGTGAGCTCTGCCTTCCTCTCACAAGCAAGAATTCCAGCAGTCTTTACCAACCTTGGATGACCAGCACTACAACCCCTCTTCCCCTCATCTCCTCCCAGCTGTTATGCCCATATATGAACAGAATGCACACTGAACTTCTTCCCCTCCTTGGCAGCTATATCAATGAAGGGAACAAATATTTACATAACACTGGAGCTCCAGCTACCATTAATCCCACCCTCTGTGAATACCCAGTTCTTGCAGGCTGAGAGGCTTCCTCTGAAATAGGACAATTGATGATGTCTGGCTGAGGATCTTTATTACCCACAGACAGCACCTGAAATACGTTTGTCAAGTGAGCTGGAAATGACTTTTACTTGGGACCACTGCCCATCTGACCATGAGTGCAGAGCCAACCTCAGTGTGGGTAGCAACTGGGTAGCCACAGTGATGCACAACTGGCGGGCACTTGGGTAGTGATGGATGTCTATTGGCAATACCCTCAGACAGACCAACAGAAGACAGCACCACCAAGTGCTGTGAGCAAGGAGTCACCAACTCAACTCCTATCTGAACACAGCAATCACAATTCCTATTCATATTAAATATGGTGGAACTATACGCTACACTGTTATTAAAACATGAGTCTGTGCCTAGCAAATACACAAATGAGCAAGAAATTCAAGAATTAAACTACTAAGCACACAGGTAAATGAAAATAAGTCGCTGTCAGCTTGTCTCCATGCCGCAGTATAGGTGTCGAGGAGCTGTTCCCATGGAAGACAATGGAGTTGCAACCTCCCATTGGCATGATGAAGAAGGTGTCAGGATTCATCAGACCATGGAGCAGTCTGCCACCATCCAGTGCCAATGGTCATGTGACCATTTCAGTCATCGTTCCTGATGCTGTTGTGTTAACTTCGGTACATGCATGGGTCGTTGGCTGCGGAGGCCCATCATTAGGAGTGTTTGCTGCACTGTTTGTTCAGACACACCTGTACTCTGCCCAGCATTAAAGTCTGATGTTAGTTCTCCCACAGTTCACTGCCTGTCCTGTTTTACCAGTCTGCCCGACATCTGACATATGTTATAAGGAAAGGCGCACAACCCCACAACATCTGGACGTGGTTCCACCATGTGCTGAAGACACTCACCACAGCATTCCTTGAACATTCAACAAGTGACAAGGTTTCTAAAATGCTCATGCTGAGCCTCTAGGCCATGACAATCTGACCTTAGTCGAACTCAGATAGATTGCACATCTTCCCCATTCTACACATTGACAGTAGATCACAGATACCGCATGCACTGTGCATGTGTCTGACTGACAGTCATTCTTCACCAAGTGATGCTTTTATCACTGGGACAGGTTTATATCAGTGGTAGGTCAATGCTCATAATGTTCTGTTGGTCAGTGTACGACGATTTTAATGAGAGGTCTCAAACTGAGAGAATTTAATTTATGCACTAGTTAGTTGTATACATGTGAAATTATTGTTTACATTGAAATGGTGGTCGTTTTGTAAATATTTCTATTGAATACAGCAGTAATCACATTATTATGAGGTTAATGTATTGCACAGAGCAGTACATGCTGCCTTTTGTTAGTGAGTTTTCAATGGAGGAGGTTGATGAGTGTATTTGGGTGGACAGAACACCACACTGCCTAAGACAGTGTCTGTAAATATCTGATGTCTCTTAATTGTATAATTAGAAATCTTTCAGGAATTAGAATAGTTTTGTGGGAGTGAGTTTTGAGCTTTAAATTCTGTTGGGCCTTAAAGATGTTCATGCGGCTTTCTTGTTCTTGTGTGATCACACAGACTTTGTTGACTTTGTTGTTGTTAGTCTTCAGACAGTTTAAGGCAGCAGTGAACTATAACATTTCAGTGCATTTGTTGTTGATAGTTGTGTGATGAACTTGTTAGTATTTGTCATGATGGTAATGGTGAGTAATAAACTGTAGTTTTCAATGTTACTGAGATTTCATGCTAATGAATTTTAAGATTTTGCTATGGGTTTTGGAGTGTTAAAGTGCATCTGTATGAATATTAAACCACACATTCTACTGTATTAAATAGTCTGCATGCGTAAACATAACATTTTGCACCACTGGTTTGAGTGCTGTTCAACTGAATTATCATTTGTCCTTGTAAGGCTCTCATTTGCTCATTTAAGTGCATATGTCTTGAACAAAAATTTATCTTGGATTTTAAACAGTTTGATTTAGCCTACATTAGTATCCTGCAGGATTTTATTAAACTCTATGCTCACATTTCAGCTATGTGTTTAATATTTTATGATACATTTTTGCCAACTTTTTGTTCTATAATTAAAATATTTGGAGAATATCATTATTACTTGCGTTAATGTTAGGCTTAAAATGACAATGCACAATTGCACCTGTAGACTTCAAATGATCCATGCTAAAATTTCAGATTGCACACACCAGTTTGCCAGACTGAAACATTGATGGGATTGTGGGTAGTGTTTCTTCTGGTTAGATGGTAGCACTGCAATTCAATTGACTCATCCAGATTTAGGTAGTACAGTTGTAATTGGATTGAGTCGTCCTGACATCTGATTGTTACATTGGACCAGATTTTGTACAGGGCCTTGTTGTAATGTGTACATTCCACTATTGGATGATAGCAAACAGGTGAAAATAAAAAGTCCAAAAATGCACAGGGAACATGACTACTAAATATGCTTGCTTTTTGTAACATATTTAATTGGTATTTTGCCACCTCCCCGTCAGCCTGGGGAGGAGCACAACTTTTTATTGTTAATTCTAAATTTTTCTACTTAAATTTACATCTTTAGAATTGAAGTCACATTTATTGTGGTCTACATGCTAAACAGAATCATCACTTCAGCAGAAGATGTTTGTTTCTCTAAAATATGCTGCCCAGCAATCCCCTATGCATCATTTTTTGAACAGCCAATAAGGAGTGTGGCGCAAGAAATTAAACCAAGAAAATTAGGTCTTTACAAAGCGGTGCAACACTGTTTTATTGTATAAAAGACAGGCTGGGTATCTCAACTGTAATTTTTGGTATCTTCTAGAACTTTTTTGTTAAATTATTTCTAGAGTATTCCTCTGCAGTGCTATACTTTAACAATATAATCCATTCTTATTTGCAAAGAACTTATTGACAACGTGAAAAGTCTTGATGCTACACATCCTTCGACAATTGCTATGACTTCAACCTATGAAAATCTAGGTAAGCTAAAATAAATTTCCTTTTAGTATCTTCTTCTACTTTTCACAGATTAGGCCAATTGACCTGTTTTTGTTACAGTTCCTTTGTAATATCTTTTAAATACAGGGTCGAGCCTAGGTAATACATGTCTTTTAAACTGATAGTGCTCAGTGGAGAGTAGGTTATTAACCTTGGACAACAGTTCAGATAACACTTTCTATTATTATGGAGCAATGGAGCACAGAGTATCATGTGTTTCCTGTTAAGCAGTTTTTATTAGAAACAATGATTCTGTGGCCATGATTCAACTTCAGTTCAACAGAAATTTTAATACTAAACATGAAGAAGGTGCACCTCAGATCGAAACAGCCTACTGTGTTCAGTTGACCCATTTAGAACTACTGGATCTGTGATGAAGAAAAATCACCAGGTCTTCCCCATTTAGTAAAAACTGTGGAAAATGATGACAGAGTGGAGCACTTCTTGCTACTCTGAAAGGATCCACTAGGCAACAGGGTATCAAACTGGGTATACCACATTTTTGATTCGTCACATCTCCATGATGATCACGAATTTCAGCCTACAAAACAATGATCATGCAGCAGCTAAGTGCTAGGTTTTTTTTCGCAACACTAAGAATTTTGTGGCAAAACAGATGCCTCTCTTATGGAAGATGTAGATGTCCTAACAACGATGAGTGATGAAGTCCATTTCCATCGGCATGGCTATGTTAATGTACAGAACCGTCTGTACTAGAGAACCCATGTGAACTACACCAGAGATATATACAGCTCAAATGTAAATGTGGTACAGTGTGTCTTTGCTTTTTTGAAGGGGGAGTGGGGCAGAGGAGAGGAAACCGCAGTTACTGTGATATCAGTGCAGTACATTGAAATGCTAAACAACTTCCTGTATCTGGAACTGGAAAGGTGAAGGAGAGAAAAATATGGTTCCAACAAGATGGTCAGGCAGCTCAAATGGTGAGAGCATCTATGGAAGTGGTTCAACAAATGTTTAACTGGATGCATCATTTCGTGATTCAGCAGTGTATCTTGGCCTGTGCACTCTCCCAGTTCGTCAATATGTGACTACTTTTTGTGGGGTTCCCTCAAATCAAGAGTGTATGTAAACAAGCCTTGCTCAATCACTGACCTGAAAATTCTATTCATCAAGGAATTGCAGCTATGTCAAATGAAATGCTGGAGAATGTCATGCAGAGTTTCAAGGAGGGACCCTAAATTTGCATCTAACAAGAAGGGTGTCATCTTAATGACATTATTTAATGAACCTCATTAATGAATGTATATTTCAAAAATGCAATAAAAATACTGTTAGTCTGGGTAAAAGTCTTTTCTGTTTGCAAAACAGTGGAAGTTATTCAGCACTGGCAAACATGCATTGTCTGTGCTTCACCCTTTTTATATCCTTTACTGGTGCCACTATTCTATCTTATTACATCAATTTTGTTTTTCACATTACATTATTGATTGTAATTAATTTATATATTTTAGTAAGAGTTAATTACATACTCACTGAACTACCAAAGGTAAGTGTAACAAGTCAAAGATGTAGTTATAACACAAGAATCAGTACTGCTCTGGTCTTACCATAAAAAAGAATAGCAAAAACAAACAATAATCACACCTACATGGCAGTCAAAATGCATAGCAGACTGTGTAAACACATGACAAGTATACCAATCAAAATTTAAGGGAATGGTAGCTAACCCACTTTATTTTTAGGAGATTTTTACAAATGCCAAATACAATAACATAAATAATGTAAGCATGTATTTTGTAATATCAGTAAGTAAGTGTACTGAAAAAGTGTGTTACATGTACAAATGCTGACTGACTAGTAAAGAATCTGAATCTTGTCATAGATCTGATGTCATAAATATGTAGAGTGATGACCCTTTAATGTGATGAGTTGGATATTTAGAAAAAGTAATAAATATCAGTTACCAATTTTATAATATGATTCATACAAGATACACAAATGAACTACTGCTGATCTTACAGGGCTAGTTTTTGGATATCATTGGTGTGAATCGCTATAATGCATTGTACTTTGACAGTGGGCTTACAGGAATCATAGTTCCCAAGCTGCTTGAAGAAATGGAAAACTGGAGGGAAAATTATAATAAACCAATAATGATGACTGAATATGGAGCTGACAGTATGGTGGGGCTTCACATGGTAAAACAAAGCATAGTAACATGAAAGTTTTCTGCTGAGAACATGAAAGGTATAATACAATTATGAGTTTCCTGTTACAGGCCTGTCAACAGTATAGATATTTAACTCCTTTTCCTGGGTTATGTGAAAAATAAGCTTTTGATGTCATTCTTATTGAAGGACAGGTTATTTTGTGGCTCTTGAAGTAGTGTAAAATCACCTTTACTGCTGTGTGGACCCAGTGTTAAAAGTGCAAGAACTTCATTGAATTTTCTCATGTTGAGACATGAGAAGGAACAATGTGTTTTACTTGGTAAGAGAATTTTCTATATCCAAGATCACATAAATATTTCTTTATTTTCAACAACCAGTTTCAACAAACTTTGCTATCATCTTTAGGTCTGTAACATAGTGCACTTAGATGGAATATATTTCACATTATGAATTATGACATGGTGTTTGAGAAAAGGAAAAAAAAGCTTTCGTTTGACATTGCAAGAAATGGAAAAGGAAACTGTACATTGCTAAAAACTGTGTCCATTGTGAGCTGGAGCGTCATGCCAAGTTATCATAGTAGTGGATAAAATCAAGCGACTTATGGAAAGATTTTTCACCAATAAAACATTTACAATCAAAAAGCATCTTGTGTAGATGGCCTTGTCCATACATGTAGCACTCACAGATGATTGTTAAGTCATAAAAATCACAATATACAATAAAATGCACAGTAGCACATCTGTTTATGTTGGTTTGACTTTCCCATCAATTGCTGATCCATCTTAGATTGATTATATGGTACAACTGGAAGTCAGTGTTTGCAAAGATAACATGTGTACAGTGTTGCAGCCATTAGTTGGCTCTCACATCGTTATCATAAGACCGTAACATAAGTTATTACATTTTCACATTTAAACTTACTTACTTTTCTTAGTGGTCTTTAAACATTGTTGTCATTGTGGTCTTCAGTCCAAAGACTGTTTGATGCAGCTCTACATGTTATTCTATCCTGTTACGGCATTACATTACATTTATCGTTTTCCATAGATCCCTTGGAGAGGAGTCTCTGGGATGTGGAAAGAGTCAAAGATTTTTTTTACTCAGGTACGTGGATTATACAATTCTAATGCAGACAGAGTTATGAGTTATAATCCTTGTGAAGATATTCATCAGTGGAGTAGAAGGAGTTGGCCACAGGAAGTTCTTTAATTCACTCTGAAACCGATCTTTATCACTTACAAGATCTTTGATATGCTCTGGTAAGTTATTGAATACTTGAGTACCCACGCATTTGACTCCTTTTTGTACTAATTTTAGACTTTTATGGTCCTTATACTGTTTTTGGTTCTGGTAATATAATCATGTTTTGCACTGTTTTGTGTAAAAAGAGACATGCTGGAAATGACAAAGGACATCAATGAGTATATGTACTGAGAAGTGGTAGTTAGACTACCAAGTTTCTTAAAGACATCTCTGAATGATGATCTAGGTCTAACACCAGATATAATTCTAATGACTCGTTTCTTGACAGAGAAGTTTCCCCAAAAGATGATTCCATAACTTATTAGTGAATCGAAGTAGGCCAAATTATCTAACTTTTTCCTTTTTAAGTCACTGATTTCTGCTATCATGTGTTCTGAAATGCAGATGGGCTAAGGTGTTTGTTTATTTATTTATTTATTTTATCCGTCTTTCAGCATTAACATGCAATCAATGTCATCAGAAGAATTACAGCTATTTGTACCCTATTAGCTTATAGCTGCCTCTACACCCATATCTATACGTAACAGTAAGCCTTAATTTATCAATAAATTAGGTCATCTTTACAACTATTCTGAAATTCTTCTATACTATAGAAAGCATTTCCTTCATCCACATTTTGGTTTTAGTTTTGAAAATATCCAGTGAAACCCATTGAGCCTGTAGAGGTAGTATGTTGAATAACTTTATGCCTATGTATTTATAGCTAGATTGGCTTTTCTTAAGCCTCATTGTCTGTCTATCAATCATATTTATTTGTTGAGTATTGTGTTGACGAACAGATTTCCTTATAGTGTAGTGGTTTAAGTCTTCTTTTATGTTTAATAGGAAACAATATATGTAAACACATGGAACTGTGAGAATTTTTAAGTCTTTAAAATAATGTCTACATGAGGTCTTGTTGTCAGTGATTCCATAAACGTGTCTAATTGCTTTTTTCTGTAAAGTGAAGTTTTTTTGCCTCCTGGGGAGTTACCCCATAAAAGAATGCCATATTCTAGATGGCAGTGAAAAAGGCATAGTATGAATGAAGTAATAAAACTTGTGTAACATGTGTGTAGTTTGGCTAGTAGGTAGATAACTCGTGACAACTTTCGACATACATAATCTGTCCCACGTTAATTTCAAGTCAACGTGTATTCTTAGTAGTTTAACAGATGATAACTCAGTATTACTGTTTGATAGACGGAAGATTATCTTGACAGTCTTTTCATGGTTCATAGTTAACTCATTAGCTTTAAACAGATAGGCATATTAGATATTTTGAGACATTCTTCACTTTTCTTCTTCAATTTGTTTATATCCTTTCCAAAATTAGCTAATGTTGTGTCATCAGCATAGAGGGTAGATTTACAGGCTAAGTTACTCGGAAAGTCATTTACAAATACTATAAATAGTGGAGGGCCCTGAGCCCTGAGGAACACTTCATTTTATACTTAGAGTCTGACTTTTGGCCATTACGCTTTACAATTTGTTTTCTATTTCTGAGGTATGATTCAATTAGTGAGAGTTCCAAATGTTCGATTCCATAGCAACACTGTTTTCCTAATAATAATTTGTGGTTAACTGAGTCGAAATCCTTACTCAAGTCAATTTCAATAGCTTCAGCAAATAATCCTCACTCGAATGAGCATAGTAAAAAAGAGATATGGTTTCCAACTGCTTTGACTGTTGATAAGTTTGACCTAAATCAATACTGAGAATCATTTAATATATTATTGCCTGATAGGTGTATGCATATTTGGTGCAGTATGCAATATTCTATTATTTTTGAGAGAATAGGCACAAGTGAAATTGGTCTGTAATTACTGATATGGGACTTGTCATAACATTTTACCAAAACAGGTGACAACTGTCTTTTTGAGACATTCTGGAAAGTGTCCACTAGAGAGCATCCAGTTTATCAGTAAGTAAAGAGGATACGATATGAGATCTACACTTTTTTTTAATTACAAAGTTTGACAGGCCATAAACATCTTCAGATCTGGAGTATCCTCATTAAGAAGTTGCTTTATTTATATCAATTACTTGTACTTCTCTCCATTTACAAGCTGACACTATGTTTGTAATGTTTTGTTGAAAATTTCTGCCAGATATGGGGTGAGAAATATATGTATGTGTAGAATTGGAATTCTGGTTGCCCTGAGTTGAGAGGCTAAGTTTGGCAGAGTTGACAAAAAAGGGATTGAAATCGGCAGCAGTGATGTTAGCAGCATTTTTGTTGTCTTTATAGTTTATATCCATACCTAGCTCTGCTTTTATTACTTTCCATGCAGCATTACATTTATTGTGTGATTTTTTAATGAAATCAAAATTTGCCTTACACTTGGCTATTTTAATTTCAGATCTGTATTTTCTTTTCAGGTTTTTGTAAGTTGCTTTATCTACTGCTCCCTTGCTGACCTTACTGTAACAAGTAATTACCAATAGTCTCCGTTTTAGTAACTGAGGTGAAAACCACTTCTGTTGAGTGGCTAGATTTCTTGACTTTTTTGTTTTTTAATAAGTGGACAGCATTTTTTGAAGATTTCAGAAATGATTTTGAGGAATGTGCTGAAGGCGTCATCAACATTTTTGGAGGAATGTATAACAGTATTCCAATCCATAGACTTAAGTTCTTCTCTATACTAGCTAATATTTCTACCTGTAAATAATCTCACACACTGAGTTTGTTCCTGGTCTTCTTCTGATGTTTCAGTAATTAGTTTCACCCATATACCTCTATGGCCCAACAAGCAATCGATATTAAATAAGCCTAGCTCAAAATCACATTTGTTATTAGATTGTCAAGACAGGAGAAATGTGTTGTAGGACTTTCATTAGCACAAACTAGATTATAGGATCTTAACATATTTACTAAATTAACATTTCTGGCTGTCATATTCCTAATGTCTATGTTTAGATCCCCAAAAATTAATATTTTGTTTTTAGTATACTTTTGTAAACTGCTCACAAGTTTTTCTAAACATTCTATAAATTGTTCTACATTACTTTCAGGAGTGTGATATAAAGAAACAGTTATGAGCTGTATACTAGGTATAATCAAAGCAGCTGCTTCAAAAACACCTTTAATGTGTAAGTCACTAACTTCAAGACCAGAAAACCTTAAATCTAGATCATTGCTAACATATATGCATGAAGCCCCATAAGATTCACTGGGTCTGTAGTACTTTCACTAAGTCTAGAGTGTGATTTTTCCAATTTAGGTTGTGGTCAATTTGTAGCCCTAAAAATTTGACACTATCTACAACTTTAATTTCATTGTTTGAATAAATTATACTTATAGGGCCAGGTAGTCTTTGTGAGGTACTAAACTGTATGTACTGGGTCTTGTCAAAATTCAGTGACAATCCATTTGCTGTGAACCACCCATTGATACTGGCAAATATTTGATTAGATGAGTGCTTAGTGAGATCATGGATACTGTTTTTTATACCAATACTTGTATCATCTGCAAATAAGACAAAATTTGCGTTTTGTGACACTGCTTATGGAAGGTCATTGATATACACTCCTGGAAATTGAAATAAGAACACCGTGAATTCATTTTCCCAGGAAGGGGAAACTTTATTGACACATTCCTGGGGTCAGATACATCACATGATCACACTGACAGAACCACAGGCACATAGACACAGGCAACAGAGCATGCACAATGTCGGCACTAGTACAGTGTATATCCACCTTTCACAGCAATGCAGGCTGCTATTCTCCCATGGAGACGATCGTAGAGATGCTGGATGTAGTCCTGTGGAACGGCTTGCCATGCCATTTCCACCTGGCGCCTCAGTTGGACCAGAGTTCGTGCTGGACGTGCAGACCGCGTGAGATGACGCTTCATCCAGTCCCAAACATGCTCAGTGGGGGACAGATCCGGAGATCTTGCTGGCCAGGGTAGTTGACTTACACCTTCTAGAGCACGTTGGGTGGCACGGGATACATGCGGACGTGCATTGTCCTGTTGGAACAGCAAGTTCCCTTGCCGGTCTAGGAATGGTAGAACGATGGGTTCGATGACGGTTTGGATGTACCGTGCACTATTCAGTGTCCCCTCGACGATCATCAGTGGTGTACGGCCAGTGTAGGAGATCGCTTCCCACACCATGATGCCGGGTGTTGGCCCTGCGTGCCTCGGTCGTATGCAGTCCTGATTGTGGCGCTCACCTGCACGGCGCCAAACACGACACGCATACGACCATCATTGGCACCAAGGCAGAAGCGACTCTCATCGCTGAAGACGACACGTCTCCATTCGTCCCTCCATTCACGCCTGTCGCGACACCACTGGAGGCGGGCTGCACGATGTTGGGGCGTGAGCGGAAGACGGCCTAACGGTGTGCGGGACCGTAGCCCAGCTTCATGGAGACGGTTGCGAATGGTCCTCGCCGATACCCCAGGAGCAACAGTGTCCCTAATTTGCTGGGAAGTGGCGGTGCGGTCCCCTACGGCGCTGCGTAGGATCCTACGGTCTTGGCGTGCATCCGTGCTTCGCTGCGGTCCGGTCCCAGGTCGACGGGCACGTGCACCTTCCGCCGACCACTGGCGACAACATCGATGTACTGTGGAGACCTCACGCCCCACGTGTTGAGCAATTCGGCGGTACGTCCACCCGGCCTCCCGCATGCCCACTATACGCCCTCACTCAAAGTCCGTCAACTGCACATACGGTTCACGTCCACGCTGTCGCGGCATGCTACCAGTGTTAAAGACTGCGATGGAGCTCCATATGCCATGGCAAACTGGCTGACACTGACGGCGGCGGTGCACAAATGCTGCGCAGCTAGCGCCATTCGACGGCCAACATCGCGGTTCCTGGTGTGTCCACTGTGCCGTGCGTGTGATCATTGCTTGTACAGCCCTGTCGCAGTGTCCAGAGCAAGTATGGTGGGTCTGACACACCGGTGTCAATGTGTTCTTCTTTCCATTTCCAGGAGTGTATAATAGGAACAATAAGGGACAAAAAATAGAGCCCTGGGGCACCCCTTGTCTGATGGTTCCATATTTTGAATCAATATTGTTATGTGGTAAGCCTGACACACTGTTTTCTATTAAAAAGATAGAATGAGAACCATGAGCCTGCTACTGCTGTTAGCCCATAATATTTTAACTTTTGTATAAGGATATCATGCTTAACACAATCAAAAGCTTTATCCTGATCACAGAATATTCCAAGTGCTAATATATCTTCAGTAAAAGTGAATATAGCTTGATCAGTTGACAATCCTTTCTGCAATCCAAACTGATTGTGAATGAGAATATTTTTCAGTGCTAAGTGTTTATAAAGTCTATTGTACATAACCCTTTCAAAAACTTTTGGAAATATTGACCATAGTGAAACGGGATGGAAATTTTTCATCTCCCTTTTCGTGTATTGAAGCCCATCTGGAAAAGTACCACTGTGGAGGGAAACATTACATAAGTAGCTCAGTATGCCACAAAGTTCTGAGTAGCGACATTTAATTATGGTAGTCCCGATTTCATCATAACCAGTGGAACATTTCTTTTTACGAGAGATAATAATATTAGAAATCTCTTTTGGTGAGGTAGGCTACAGTTGAATTATGTCAAACTTCTGCGGAGATGCATTTTTGAAACATTTTAAGCTGTCTTTTGAGGAACTATGTGAACCTAAGTTGTCTGCTACTGAAAGGAAAAAGTTGTTGGAAGTGTCTGCAATTTTGGAGGTATCTATAACCAACTCATTATTTATATTTAACATAATGTCCTCATTTGCCTGATTAATATTTACTGTTTTACTTTTTACTATATTCCATATAGTTTTTATCTTCTTATTAGAGGCACTTATTTTTTCTTGAAAATAAATACATTTTGAGGTTCTGATTACTTTGTTTAGAATTTTACAGTATAATCTGTAATGTTATTTAGCATTGTAGTCATCTTTTTCCCTTGACATTAAGTACAGTCTCCTTTTTATTTTGCAAGATACTTTTATTCCATTTTTAATCCAAGGTTTTGAGACATTTAATCTGTGCAAACTTCTTCATCTCCAGGTAACTACTGCAAACTACGTCCTTCTGAATCTGTGTACTTAGTGTCCCTCTATGATTTTACCCCCCCCCCCCTTTCCTCCAGCACTAAATTGGTATCCGTTGATGCTTCAGAATGTGCCCCACCCACTCATTCCTTCTAGTCAGGTTGTACCGTAAATTCCCCTTCTCCCCATTCCTATTCAGTACCTCCTGATTAGCGGTGTAATCTACCCATCAGATTTTCAGCATTCTTCTGTAGCACCACATTTCAAATGCTTCTATTCTCTTCTTGTCTAAACTGCTTATAGTCCATGTTTCTCTTTTACACTCCGTACAAATACTTTTGGAAAGGACTTACTGACTCTTAAATCTATACTTGATGTTAACAAATTTCTCTTCATCAGAAATGCTTTTCATACCATTGACAGTCTGCATTTTATATCCTCCCTACTTTGACCATCATCAGTTACTTTGCTTCCCAAATGGCGAAATTCATCTATTACTTTAAGTGTCTCATTTCCTAACCTAATTCCCATAGCACAACCTGATTTAATTACACTATATTCCATTATCCTCATTTTGCTTTTGCTGATGTTCATCTTATGGCCTCCTTTCAAGACACTGTCCATTCTGTTCAATGGCTCTTCCAAGCACTTTGCTGTGTCTGACAGAATTACAATGTCATCAGTGAACCTCAAAATTTTTATTTCTTCTCCCTGGACTTTAATTCCTAATCCAATTTTTCTTTTGTTTCTTTTGCTGGTTGCTCAATGTACAGATTGAGTAACATCGGGGATAGTCTACATCCCTGTCTCCCCCCCTGCTTAACCACTGCTTCCCTCAATCCTTATAACTGCCATCTGGTTTCTGTACAAATTATAAATAGCCTTTTGCTCCCTTTATTTTACCCCTGTCACCTTCAGAATTTGAAAGAGAGTATTCCAGGTAACATTGTCAAAAGCTTTCCCCAAGCCTAAAAATGCTATGAACATAGTTTGCCTTTTCTTAACCTATCTTCTATGAGAAGTCATAGGGTCAGTATTGCCTCGTGTGTTCCAAAATTTCTATGGAATCCAAACTGACCTTCCCCGAGATCAGCTTCTACCAGTTTTCAATTCTTCTGTAAAGGATTTGTATTAGTATTTTGCACCCATGACTTATTAAACTCATAGTTCAGTCATTTTCACACCTGTCAGCACCTGAAAAATTTTCTCATTTAAACTTACATACTTTGGTGAGTGGTCCTTGAACATTGTATTGATTACAAAACTGTACTATATCTATAAATCAAACATCTTTTGCATTCACACATACATACATAGTACAGTTTCATGTACAGTTGTTGTACAGTTTTGTAATTGTTACAGTGTTTAAAGACCACTCACAAAAGTATGTAAGGTTAAATGTGAAAGTTAATAATTTACTTTCTGGTCTTACGATACTGATGTTAGACCCATCTATTGGCTGTAAAATGCTGTAAACATGTTATATTTGCAACACTGCATTCCAGCTTTACCATACACACCATCTAAGATGGATCAGCAATTAATGGAAAATGTCAAACTAATATAAAAAGATGAGCTACTGTGCATTTTATTGTATATTGTGATTTTTATGAATTATCAATCATTTGTGAGTGCTACATATATGGACATGGTCATGTACACAAGGTGCTTTTTGACTGCAAATGTTTTATTATGACAAACCTTTGTATAAGCTGCTCCATTCCATCCACTACCATGACAACTTGGTGTGAAGTTCCAATTCACAATTAGTGATTTTGTGGGAAAAATTTTGAAGGTATGTAAATGTACAGTTTGCTTTTCCATTTCCTGTGATGGCAAACATTTTTTTTTTCTTTCCTCAAGTATTATGTTACAACTCATGATATGAAATATATTCCATGTATGTGTTCTATGTCACAGACCTGAAGATGACACAAAAGTCTGTTACAACTGGTTGTTGAAAATAAAGAAATTTTTATGCGATCTTGGCCTTAGAAAGCTTTTCTTTTACCAAGTTCTTATTAGTAAAATATGACTTTATTAAAAGGATATCAATTATTAGCATTATTGCTAGTTGTTGATGGAGCAATATCATAAATCACAGCCCTGCCTGAACTGAATAGAGCCAATTGGAAACATTCACACAGTTAGGCTTTTTATCAGGTAATGGTCATGGTATCTTTTTGACGGCCACATTTGAAAATATGCCTGTGTCTCTGACTCTTTCATAAAACTATCAAAGACCTATGAATCCACAATAGCTCTAAAATGTCTGAGTGCACGACTTCCGAACATTCTCCTCATGACTGCACTTTTTAATCTCGCTCATGAACGTATAACATTCAACCTCAGTTCCCACAGCTTCATCTTCTACCTTCTTTTGAAATTGTTGAATTATCCTTTTATACCTTGTCAGTATCCACCCTATTCCAGGTAACAGTTAAATTAAATGGGAAAAGCTACACTTTACTGTTTCCAGACTGTTCTTGCCATGGTGGTCACATGAAGAGGTAGTGATGATTTTACTTCACTCAAGAGCTTCAAGACTTTACATCCACTATTAAGCTGCTCACAGGTTATTAAATGCACCTATATTCTCTTACATCATAACAGTCATGCCATTCTCCTCGCACTGTGTGTTTCTTTGTTTTTCTTTCCAAAATGCAGTTCTTGAATGATATGATGAGAAAGTGCTGCAAATTTGGATAATTATGACTATAATGTCTATCCCTCTATCCCTATGTTTGATATGGATTTTTTAAAATCAAGATATGACTCTTGATACCCAGCTGCCATTTCCACTGAGTATTTCCTGAATTTTTAACATCAATATGCACTAAACGTGGATGGACAACAGCCTTTTCAGCAGTTGTAGGGGCAACAGTCTGGATGATTGACTAATCTCGGCTAGTAACATTAACCAAAATGGCTTTGCTATGGTGGTATTGCAAATGGGTGAAAGCAAGGGGGAACTACAGCCGTAATTTTTCCCAATGGAATGCAGCCTTACTGTATGGTTAAAAGAGGATGGTGTCCTCTTGGGTAAAATATTCTGTAGGTAAAATAGTCCCCCATTCTGATTTCCATGCAGGGACTGCTCAGGAGGATGCCGTTATCAGGAGAAAGAAAACTGGCGTTCTATGGATCGGAGCATGGAATGTCAGACCGCTTAATCGTGCAGGTAGGTTAGAAAATTTACAGAGGGAAATGGATAACATAAAGTTAGACATAGTGTGAATTATTGAAGTTCGATAACAGGAGGAACAAGACTTCTGGTCAGGTGAATACAGGGTTATAAATAAAAAATAAATAAAAAAACGCTAATGTAGGAGTTGGTTCAATAATGAATAAAAAATAGGAGCATGGATAAGTTGCTATGAACAGCATAGTGAATGCATTATTGTAGCAAAGATAGACCTGAAGCCCATGCCTACCACTGTAGTACAATTTTATATGCCAACTAGCTCTGCAGGTGAAGAGATTGAAGAAATGTGTGGTGTGATAAAACATGTTATTCAGATAGTTAAGGGAGACGAAAATTTAATAATCATGGTGAACTGGAATTCGATAGTAGGAAAAGAAAGATGAGAAAAAGTAGTAGGTGAATATGGAATGAAGGTAAGAAATGAAAGAGGAAGTCGCCTGGTAGAATTTTGCACAGAGCATAACTTAATCACAGCTAACACTTTGTTTAAGAATCATAAAAGCAGGTGGTATATGTGGAAGAGGCCTGGAGACACAGGAAGGTTGCAGATAGATTATATAATGGTAAGACAGAAATTGTGGAAACAGATTTTAAGTTTTAAGATATTTCCAGGGGCGGATGTGGATGCTGACCACACTTTATTGGTCATGAACTGTAGATTAAAACTGAAGAAACTGCAAAAAAGTAGTCTTGTTTTCACACAGCTCAATGTTTACAATGTCACATCTCCTATAATACATGTTGTACAATGACATAATTGTGTCGGTACATTCAGTGGCACATGTGGATACTCTCTGCAAAATTTGTTGCAAGTAGACTTAGTAGCAAAGAAGTAAGAAATTTAGACACCACACATGATCTTTGTGTTTATGATGTATTGCCTCCTTAGTATGTGTCACAAAATGATATAATTTTGTAGGTACAAGGGTCTTTTTAAAGTAAGAACCAGTAATGCATCATGTTCACACATCCTGTCACAAGACATATGTTCACGGTTGGCCTCTCTTGGCCAGTCTCTCACTACACTGCGATTATGTTTCACATCTCTGTTGGTGCTAATTGTATGGTTATACTGCTTTGTTTGTTGGCAAGTCAATCAGTTATCCCACCCATTGCAAAGTGTGCTCAGTTATTCAGTTCTTAAATGCAAAACAAGTTCATCCTGCTGAAATTCACTGATGTTGTTGATGTTTATGGTGCACGTGTAATGAATAATGTAAATATATCTAAAAACAAAGATAATGTGACTTACCAAACGAAAGCGCTGGCAGGTCGATAGACACACAAACAAACACAAACATACACACAAAATTCTAGCTTTCGCAACCAATGGTTGCTTCATCAGGAAAGAGGGAAGGAGAGGGAAAGACGAAAGCATGTGGGTTTTAAGGGAGAGGGTAAGGAGTCATCTCAATCCCAGGAGCAGAAAGTCTGATTTAGAAGATCAAAGTCTCTGGCAAAAGGAAGGAAAGAATGCTACTTGATAACAATGACCTAATAATTTGTATGTGAACTGCACTTCAGTCTTGCATATTTTACATAATTTTTCTTTGTACAAGTTACATTTATATTTCTTTTCTGACTTTATATAATTTTCTTCTTTTGCTAAGGAATATTGTATGTCACTTCACAACATGCAATAGATGGCAATAATCTGCAATTGCCTACGGGAGAAGAGACAAGGGAAGGTATCTATTAAATATGCAAAGCAATCATCTTCTGAGCTACCACTGACGTACACAGAAAAGGCCTCAGTCTTGGACTGAGATCCTTTTTCATATAGTTATGAAACATAAGTCCCATTTTCTCTGCTTTATGAGCTTCCATAGGAATATTATTTTGGCAATAACTCAGTTTCTTCAAACTTGTGACAGTGGCCTTTCAGTATGAATTGATTCACTTATGAAGGACAAAGCAGGATAAAATGAACCACAAAATAGATGTTTTCATATTTGCAAATAGCTGTCTCTTGAAAAAATTTTCATCGATAAAGAAATATGCCAATTCTTACCAAATTAGTGGAATGATACCATAATATATAAATGACAACATCTACACATCATTTTAATAATTTACTAAATTTGCTGAATTGCAAATGATGAATCGGTGATGTCATGCCTAAATGCCCCAATTAATTAAGTAAAGCCTGTAGAAACAATATCACTGTCTCAATATTTGTGTCAATAAGAGGTAAAATTTCAGTTTTATCACAATGGAAAAAACCATTTACTTTCTGTTTGCATAGGGAAGTTTGAACTAGCAATGAGATTTCTTCCCATATTTCTACAAATATTCAAGTAGGCCCTAATGCAGTAAATTTCTAAAAGATACACTTTGGTTGAATATTTCTGCTTTCTCATTCCTCTTTTACAAAAATAACAGTAAATAATATGTATCAAGATGAATTATTGGACTGGTTTATAGTATATGATCAAGTCCTTAAAAGCAACATACTGAAAGTGGAGTCAAATATATGCTCACATAATTCTAAAGTGATTTCTCCAAATTGTGAATCATTGTTGAATTATATTCTTTGCAAATCTGGAGTTATTTGTTGATATTGATAAACTGTCACATTCATTCACAGCAACCTGGATATCTTCGTTCTGAAGAGTACCAAGTGGTTCTGATGTCTGAGCACTTTAAGGCTTTTGACACTCTTCAAGGGAGATGTTACTTTATTGTAGAACTGATATGGTCCTTTGCTGATTTCCAAACTGGTCAGTGTAAGTACAACAGCCTTATATTTCCTATTCGTATGTTATTTGTCTAATGAAACATCATCCTAATGAAATGTCATCCAGAAAATGAATGCCAATGAAAATGCTATTAAGCCTAAATTATTCATTCTTAAGCTTTATAAATCCATGGAAGAGTGAACAAACATTTTTCGTTTGTCATTTGTAATACTGACATCTAATATGTAAAAGAATTAATTTTTGTCACTTGTGACAAATGCTGTAAACTAAATTTGTGTATGGGTTTTTTGCTTGGTGGGTACTAGATATCTCTCACAACAAACACTGCCAAAATATGGGATAGTGTACATTTTGATTTGTTTGTTGTACACATTATAATTAACAATGTAGTCAAGTGTGACAGCTACAGTACTGTGCAGTTGTGAAGGATATAAAGTGTCAGTCTATTGAAACTGACAATTGAATAATAAAAATCTATTGTAATGAATGAAGGATTTATTAGGAAACAGTTCCTGACATTTATTGAAGGGACTTTAAATGTATATGATAAACAATGCCAGCAGAGTATGTTTGAATAGTCAGCTTGGGTAAGAAGTGACTGAAGGACTGCATTAATTTTATGAAGCTGCACACTTTTTTACAAAAATTTTGAAGTCTCTTCTTCATGAAGTTCTTAGTGTCAAACAGAAAATTTGTATTTAACCTCCTTGAGCCAAAGTAAGAAATTTGATAGTGAATGTATAACCAGGAGATTTTTCTGGGATGTTTGGAACATGTGGAGAAGACTCAACAGCTGTTCAATCCAGCATCCTTACAAAGAAAAGAGTTAAACAAAATTATAATCATGTTTCCAATCACAGATCTGTATTGTTTAAGCAATCGTGAAGTCACTGGCAGTAATTATGGACCTATAAATCAATTAATTAAAATGTCAGTGAAATTAACCCATGAGTTCTTGCATTAAAACCAGTTTTCCCTGGCCAGCTGAAACCACTGATAGCCTGCATGAGTAGTGGGCTATCCAATGGTGGGGGAAGAGCAGTTTTTGGATCATCAGACAAGTAATTAATAGAATATGCAAGATAGTGAAAATGAGTAGAAGTTCTGGGGCTCTTACTTTCAGATTCTTGCCACAGCAGAACTGGTGTCGCCTCATGTTCACCAACCTGATCACTAGGGGTTTGAGATGCCTCCTTGGCTGGAAGCAATAAGAACTGTTTCTGTTAATGCCCTCAGTACAGTTGGCTACAAGGACCTTTTTCTATTGGAGGAGGCTCACTGCTGTGCTGCATCTTAGGATACAAAATTACTGAAAGACACTCACCAGCTCCATTTCACAGCATCTGTTAGAAGGTTCCACTTCATGAGTAGCAGTGGGTTGGTAGTTGCCACCATTTCCTGATACATGCAATGATGTGTGTCATTTTGGAAGCTACCATTTGCAGATAAAGTCAGTTCTAGTTAAAAAATTTCATTGTACGATGGTTCTGGCAACTTTGCTATTAAGCAGAAGATATGAGATTTGGACAGTGAGCATCCATGGTCATAGTTCTACCAATGTTAGAGCAGTATGCTTTGCCATGCTGACCCTGTCCATGTGCTCACATTATGTGACTCCTTGTGGTCAACTGCTTTTCTTTATGATTTTCAGGTCCCAAAATTCATCTCTGTTTTTCTGATTTTCACTCTCTCTAGGAATTGGACTAATTATTGCCATTTCTCATTTGATTCTGTATCTGTTTTAAGCACATTTGGCTTGACCTACAGTAAGCCAGTGGCTAGCCATTTACTGCAGAACTGTGTCAGCTAAATTCCATTCTTTGTGTCAAGCCTGTCTCACATTTGTGTGTTTTTATCAAGAATATAACTGATTTAATCACAGTTCTCTGCCTGTTACTGCTCTGTAGTTTCCACTTGTTCCCATTATCAATCAAGTCATTTACCTCAGCCAATGAATTTCCTGCTGTGGGTAATATAGCCTAATGTCTCCATGGTCCAGAGAATAGAAGATTATCAGGTGAGGTCATTTTTATCTGCTGGTAGGGTAAACAGTGTCAGGCAGCCACTTTTAGAGTCCAAAGTAACTCATTGATAACCTGAACTCATGATATTGTATGGTCTGTGCTGCTATTTGAACAGTCAAGTCAGAATATGATTTCAAGTTTTCCATTTCTGTCACTTTCCTTCTATGCTCTTCATTACTGAAGCTAATATCACCACTGATGTTCTTTATATAGTCATAGTTAGGCCTGTCCCTTATGTTGTCATATGTGTCCAATCATTCTGCCTCTGCAATTCACTATGTTCTTTAACATGTTGACTGCTGCATGCTAACAATAGATGTTTCATCACTAGGCCAGACCAAACACATGGCATTAGGTGTCAGGCTTTGCTGTGGATCTGCTAAGGCCACCAGTGGCCATAAGACAGTTAATGTGTTAAAAGCCATTTTTTGCTTACCAACTCACTGCAGAATGTCTTCATTCCTTACTCAACAATGTATCTTGTCTTGTAAATTTGAAACACTGCTGAGCCTTTCATTTCTCTTCTACCCATCATCAATGTTTTGCACCTATACAGAGCTAACCTCCAAACATAGTTTCTCATGAATATTTTTCTGGATCCAAGGTTTGTATTTTTGCACATTTCAGCTGTCTCTTTTTATGGAAAGCCTGTTCCTTGGGCAATCCATGCTACTATGTCATCACTGCACTTTACTTCTTTATCAATTATCCTTCTGAGATAATACAATTCTTTCACTTCTTTATGCAGTCTGCACCATACTGAATTCAAACTATCAGCTAGAAATTCATGATGATATGTCTTTTCTGGGAACACATGTGCTTCTAAATTTTTGTCCTTATTCATAGGATGTGTTTTGATGACTCAGTTATTTAATGGTGAGTAATTATGCTCCACATTATCTAAAATTTGTGTCATCCTCTGTTAAGGAATGTTCCCAAGAGTCATATATTGGCCAGGGATTAAGGAATTCCAAAATTTGGTACAAGGTAGAGTGTGCAGTTCATTTAGTACCAAGATTATTCCTCCTCCAAATTCCATAAGGTCAACTCACCTCACCATGTGGAGGGAGCCCTAGCTGTATTTACAACCTGTAAACAAACAAGTAGGACAAGCAGGATAGGTCTACACAAAGGCTAATGAAAGTTTTGATTATTATCTCTGAAAAATTGATAATGATAGTCCTCAACTGCAAATTCATCGTTCGGTGTGAAAAAATTTTCGCAATAATGGATGAATTGGCAGAGTGCTGTGTTGAACACCTTCATTTTTACTGTTCATAATACCTTCCATATCAAAAATCACTTTGTCATTGTGCGGAAACATCTGCCACTGAATGACTCCCTCATACAAGGAAAGAAGAAGTTACTGAGCTCAATGTAGGGAGTATACAGGGGGAAGGCAACATTTCATAGCCCAAAAAAGTAGTATGTGTGAATGTGTCCTGTGCGGAACGAACTGTGACACTGGGGATCCACATGGGGATGCCAGCCCAAAGCAGCAACACACCACCTATGTAGCCATTACTGGTGAGTGGCACACCAAGTGGATGACGCACAACCACCCGAAGACATCAATATATACCTAGCCATCACTGCCAACTGCAATGAGCTCTGAACACACACATGCTTTAAAATCTAAATAAATAACTAAACAAGGAAAACTTCTCTTGTTCTTAATGTCCACCTAAAAAGTAGTGTAGTTTATCTGCAAATTGGAAGCACAAGTAGTAGACTCCCCACTCTTTATAACCACTTATATCCATCAACATCTGCATCTACACTGTCCAGTCATATTAATGTGACTACTGCCTATGTTTGACGTCAGTGTGCAATAACTACTCGCAGATGGCAGGTGGTAGCACTAGCGGTAGAAAGTATACAGGGTGATCTTTAATAAAACCAACAAACTGCAGGGATGAATTCCTAACTGGAAATGGAGGGAAAACGGTCATGTGAATATGTGCCTGGAAATGAGTCATTGCCATGGTACATGGCGCTGATGAATGAAAGTTCCTCTGACCACATGTTGTATGTTCTTTGTGTGTTGCAAGCTGTGTGAGCAACATATTGCAAGCAGCAGAATGGTCTGGTATGCATGTTGGGAACAAGCCGAGACGATGTTTGTGTACAGCCAAGCAGATGAAAACTGTTGAGAGACAGCACAGCTATACCAAAACAAGTAGCCTCAAAGACACTAACTCTGTAATACAACACTTCAAGCCATTTTGGGCATTTGTGTGATCATGGGTCCTTTCAGACAGACGAGTTAGCAGAGAGGGTGCAGATTGTGCATACACTAGATTTGGGGCACAGGTTTCTATCCTGTAGGATTATTTCCATCTGCTTAACTGTACACAAACACCATCTCTGCTTGTTACTGACATGAACACCAACTGTTTGCATCAAGCTGTGTCAGAAACACTTCACGTGGTCAGAGGGACTGTCATTCATCAGTCCCACCTACATGGCAATGATGTGTTTCCGCACACATGTTGATAGGACTTTTTTCCTCCATTTCCAGTCAGGAATTCGTCCCTATAGTGTTCGGGTTTTTTAATGTTCACCCCGCATAAAGGATGTCCAGTGGACGTGGAAAACTGTGTAGTTGCTGTTGTAATGTGGAAACAGACCAATTTATCTTACATTAAAAAAAGGCATGGTCACTGGCTTTCAAGCCAGTGGTGGAAGCATTTCAGAGACGGCTAAGTCTGTAAACTGACTGCATTCTGCCATGGTTAAAGTATCATATTTTATGCTCCACTGAACAGATTGCCATTGGTGCCTATGGCATGAAATGTCTGAAAGCAAAAGCCTTGCAACAATCATCAGAAGATTCCAGGCCACAGGAGGAAGAATAATGGTCTAGAGAACGTTTTTGTAGCATTCCCTGGGCGATCTCATCATTCTGGAAGGTGCAGTGTATCAACAGAAGTATGCATCTTTCCTTGGGAACCATGTCCACCCCTACATGCAGTTTTCTTTCCAGCACGATGGCATCTACCAGGAGGACAATGCAACATGCCATGCAGCTCGCGGTGTACATACGTGGTTCTATGAGCACCAGGATGAATTTCCGATACATCCCTCGCCATCAAATTCCCCAGATTTAAACCCAGTTGAGAATCTGTACGAGTACCTCTATAGGGCTGTCTGCGCTATCGAGAAACTTAGTGCAGCTGGCCACTGTACTGGGGGTGGCATGACCCCACATCCCTGTCGATACCTTCCAGATCATCACTGACTGTCAACCTGCATATCTCGCTGTGATCTGCACTGCAAAAGGTGGTCATTCAGGATTTTGACAGGTGATGACATTAATTTGGCTGGATAGTGCATATTCTGCAAACCACTGTGAAGTGCTTGGCAGAGGACATGCCCCATTGTACCAGTTATTAGGGCTTTTTCCTGTTTGATTCATGTGTGCAGTGTGGGAGAATGACACTCTGAAAAGATGAATGAAATAAGTATTAGTGTCACTGGGCTCAGGAGCAGCTGAAATTGTTAAAACTGATCAAAGGTCTGGGGCCCGATTGAATTCCATTCATATTCTACATTGAATTTGCGTCTGAGTTAGCCCTTCTACTGTAGATCCCTCAAACAAAGAATCATGCTCAGAAGTAGGAAGAAAGCAGGGGTCACATGTTACTAGAGGGGCAGCAGAAGTGTTCCACAAACCCATTTGTTGTAGAACCTTCAAACATATTCTGAGCTCAAATGTAATAACTTAAACAGAATGACCTCCTCCGTGTCAACCATACCAGATTCTGAAAAATATAGATCACGTGAAATCCAACTTGCATTTTTCTCACCTGACATTCTGAAAGCCTTTGATCAAGATAGCCAGGTAGATACATAGATACATCTGTCTCAGTATCATATCTATGCTTATTATCAAAAGTAATATTATATGGGGTATCAAGCGAAATATGTGATTGGACAGGATTTTATGGCAGACAGGACACAAGTTATCGGGATGAACAGTCACTGACATGTAGAAGTAACTTTGGGTGTGTTTCTACCTTTCCTTGTTCATATTGTACGTTAATGACCTTGTGGACAATATTAACAGAATTCTCAAACTTTTTGTAGATGATGCAGTTATCCTTATGAAGAATGATCTGAAAGAAGCTGCAAAAATGTTCAGTCACACCTTGATAAAATTTCATAGTGGTGCGAAGATTGGAAATGTGCTTTAAATATTCAGAGATGTGAAACTGTGCGCTTCCCAAAAGGAAGAAATGTAATATCCTATGAATTTATCAATGAGTCATAGCTGGAATCGGTCAACTGATGCAAATACCTGGGTGTAAAACTTATTACAGATATGAAAAAATGGTTCATATAGGCTCAGTCATTGGTAAAGCAGGTTGCAGGGTTCAGTTTATTGATAGAACTATAGGGAAATGTTATCAGTCAACAAAGGGATTACCTGCAAATCACTTGTGCGATTCATCCTAGAGTATTGCTAAAGTGGGTTGGACCCTACAAAATAAAACCAGCAGGGGATATTGAACGTATAGGGAGAGAGGAGCAGCATGTATGGTCACAAGTTTCTTTAATACGTGGGAGAGTGTCACGAAGATGGTGAAGAAACTGAACTGGCAAATCAAAATTGTCCCAACATGGCCTTCTTACAAACTTTCAAGAAACAGCTTTAAATGATAACTCAAGGCATAGGATCTGAGTTTCTTTTTTATTGCAACAAATAAACTACCTCTATTGTTTAATTATACTTTTCCTCAAAAATTTCACTGCTTCTTAACTTGGTTTTTTAATCAACTTTGTGTGTCTAGTAATTATGCAAGCTTCAGTGCTTTTTAAGGGCACTTTAGATTTCCACACTTCATTGCAGATGTTTAGGTTCTGAACCACTATGATTTTAATACTCTCACCTGTGTGTGTGTGTGTGTGTGTGTGTGTGTGTGTGTGTGTGGTGTGTGTGTGTGTGTGTGTAAAGCTACCATTATCTAGACTTGGTGGAGAGTTGGCTAATCTAAGAAACTCTTGTATCCATCTCACACAGAGCCAGCTGCCCAGATAGCACCTCTTATGTGTAGTGCACACCTGAGCCATTCACCTTATAGTTCTCTACCCTATGGTGCTGGTCTAGGACGTTACAGCCTAGATTGTCACAGAACCTACACAGTCTCTTGTTCCTTCTTTCAAATCAACTCAAAAACAGGTCCCATGATCCATTCCTGGGACAGTGCTGCAGATTGTTAGGTTCGTTGGAACTCCAGGAGGAAACCTGGTATTCTCAACTTTCTCTGTCGGCCAGTCGATCCGAGTATGACCTTGGAGCCCAGACGACAGGCATCGTTAATCAGAACGTGTGCCACAATCTGCAGTTTGTTACACCCTGTTCACTAAATGGCTGCAGGAATAACCGCTTCAACACGTTAAATGAGTCCTGTTCCCCACCTCCCCCTCCATGTCCCCGGTCCCACCCCTTACCATCATGTCCTGAAGAGGTACCATTATTCGCCGTACATTTCAACTGCTGATGATGAAGAGGCCCCTATCCGATTGTGTTTTCCTCCTCTTGATATGGGACACAGGGTGTTCCCAACAGATAAAGTGAGTCTCACTGGCTCAGTTTCAGTTTGAAACAGCACCTCAGACGTTTTGGTCAGGAGGATAGGTATGACATCCTTAGTACTTCCTGGTACCTATTTTTCATGAACAGAATGCCTAGACCTACCACAGACACACCACTCACAGTTAAGTGGATGAGTAGTGACAGATCCTGTACTTCCTGAAGAAGACAGTGTCCACAGGAGAGGGTATCTCTTTTACATGACTTGCAGCAACCGTCCCAGCCCATTCATGCGCAGCAGACACCAATCACTAGAAGGTAGCCAGGGTGATTTCCAGTTGCTTTGGAACAACAACTATCTCATCCCATGCCCAAGAACACCACACAGTGGAGCTGCATTGCCTGGTGCATTTTTGTACTGAACAGTAAGCGAATCACTTTAACCCTTTCACACCTGATTTTTTTCTGGAGGATGGAAAATTTATCTTTATGTGGTAATTCTCGTAGCTGATTTGAATGATTTTAGGTGCAAGGTTTATATAAAAATATGTACCCGTTTCCAAAACAAACTTTGTACAATTCGCATTTATTTTATGGGCTGAAACAGCTATTAAACACCCTGCTAAACCTGCAGGACAGGACAGGTAGTTTAAATTGTGGAAAGGGGACAAAATAAGCGGCTGTCAGTTACACTCGAACATACAACTCCATTTATTTGACCAAATATTACAAAAGCCAAGAAGATTTAAAAAAAAAAACCCCACAGCATTATTATTTGGAACTTAACTATCCGCTGAATGCGCCGTATAATCTCATGCCTTGAAGGCAAGACCACTTTAATAAAAAATTGGCTGAAAGCCAATAACTTAAGATTCAAACCAAAATCAGAAATTGAAAGGCAGAAGGCCTTATCTTACATCAGTTCTTTCAATTAGGCTGAAGACAAAAACAATCTTAATCCATAAGGGCAAAACAACCTTAATTTTAAAATTGGATAGGAGCCATACAAATACAAAAAACAAGAACAAATAAGAAAAGGCAGTACACCCAACGGCGCTCAGAAGTTTCCAAGGGTTGGCCTGGAATTCAAACACTAATGCTCACTTAGGTGAGACAGGCAGTCGGAACAACCATTCTTGATCCGACGACAACCCAACCAATATCCAGTCAACGGACCCACCGACAAGATAACTCCACTCCAGCCAACCAGCACCCAACAGGGAGTTGAATGGAACAACGTAGAAGGTATTGGCACCCACAACCAATTATAAATTGAGCTATCAAACTACACACCGTGCTGGACAACACAATGAGGAAAATACACTGTCTGAATTTACGTCGATGGCCAGGGCAGGTAACCGTAACGTTAACGGCCACAAGGCAGAAGATTCCGCTGGTGCACTTTAATTCAAAATAACCAAGTACAGTTATACTCCACCGGAGGGTGGCTAAAATTTGCCAAACTGAAAACACATGTTGTTGCTCACGGGCATGTCCCAAAAGCCGACAACCAAATACAAATGACAAAATGTGAACAGTCATGACTTGCTGGTAAATAAAGTCAAAACTCAACTTGTGTGTCCAGGATCGGTGAGCCACGGACGCCGTAGCAATGAGAACAGCACCACACACTCCGACTGCGCGTGGACGCTGCCAGTGGCCTCGACCAAACTACACGCCACGGAGATTTCCTCATCTAGGGGACGCCAAGGAATTGGCTTTGCTGATTGGCCACGTCGTGCTATGACGTCATCTCCCACACCATCCATTCCAGATCGTTGCTACTTTCTGAAACGCGCTGTTCTTTAAACGAGGCCATTCGTCTGTCCGCTGTCGATACGTTGTGTGGGTAACTCGTTATAGTACTTCACTGTTGTGTGTTCTAGGCCTATGTCTATAATGGCAGATTGCAACATGTGTTTTGTGTGCGATAAAGCATTTCAACTTCAAAAAACTTTATACGTGCACATCAGGAAAATGCATGTAGGGCCAAATACAGAAGGTAAGATTAATTGCCCACAAGATGCCTGCAGCTATTCCTTCAATACATTGGCTAGTTTGAGAGCACATGTGGAGTAAAAGCAGTGCTTTTAACTACGGTCAACTGTCTTCAGGCTGCTGCATTCAGGTGTAATGGTGGCGAAGAAACTGGTGCATTGCTTGGAACAGCTCAGGTATCATTTGTTTCACCATAGGATCTGCTGTTGAGGCACCTTCTAGTGTATCTGATGTGGTGGGTCTGCCCTGACCATAGAGTGAGTGGCAGTCAGTAATACATTTGCATCACTTGAGGTAAAGGGTCAACGCTGAAACAGATCATTGGGACGGGGGGATGGATTGCTCATGGTAAAGTGAGCATTCATGATCAAGGAAAGATGTAATCGGAACATGGATTAAAGGTTGGGGCATGGAGGTGTACGAAATAAGAGCGGAAGAGAGGAATATCTTTGTTTGATTGTGGAACTACACTCCAAAAAATACCCTCTATATGTTTTGATGGCTATCGATGTCAACACTAATAGGTAAATTTGGATGTCATCTCATAATGATTGGTATTGGCAGTCATTAGGAGTAGTATGATGGTCTTTGTGATACTAGTCTGCCCTGTGATTTTGGAATCAGCTGAAGGCATTTTTCCTTCTACACTTGCTTTGATGTGTGTGTGTGTATAAATAGTATAAACAATGTTTTTTATCCTCATGATTATTATTGAATTGTGTGTGTTTGCATATTCAGCAAAGTATGATATTGTTTATAATGTTTGAATTCTTTGCAGTATTAGGCATGTAATATATGTATTGACTATCTGTGCAAATTCCCAGTTGGAAGTAAGTTCGCTATTAATTCAGATAGAACACTGCTGTATAAACTGGGATCATGCCTTATGACATGTAGTCTGTAGTCTTGTCATAATGCTGTGACATAATCTCTTTTGGTATTGTATTTATTATGACTCAGAACTACCCCCTGCCCCCTTGCCATCACCATTTAGTCACTATTTATTTTACTTATACCCTTGGCCACACCTCCTCACCTTCCGATTGCTCTTGCACAACCCCCCCCCCCCTCCCCCCAAACAAACATTCTGCATATGAAATTGGGTCAAATCTGTTCAAGAAATCATCAGCCAAGTCATTAGATTAGATTAGATTAGATTTACTTTCATTCCAATTGATCCGTAGTGAGGAGGTCCTCTTGGATGTGGAACATGTCAGAAAAACAACAATATATGACAAATATTTACAACTAAAACAAATAAGCTAATGTACCATTCCACAGGTCCCAAGTGGAATGATCGTCATGAGGACAAAGGCACAGCATGACTTCCATTCTGTGGTGCAATGGATAAGTTAGAGTGTATACAGGCAAGGAATCAGAAGAGTCTTTTTGTCACCGAGGAAAATTAAAGAATGGTTGTGACCTGACAAATTTACTCTCAGGCTCAGTGTACCAGGGATTTATAACATTCCTTGTGAGTATGGTATCAGTTATGTGGGACAGCCTATAAAAACTACTGCTAATTGCTGTGTTGATCATCACCTCAAGCATGAAAAACTGAAAATCAGTAGTTTTCGAGAACTGTTTAGTGAGTAAATGCAAGATAGCCTTTAAGTAGATGAGGATCTGGCCCATATTTCTAGCTGTTGGGTCTCTGTAATTACGGAAGCAGCTGAAATTAGATTATATGATCACAACAATACACACACTGGCTATGTAATTATCAGTTTATTTATTTGCTATTTTCTAATACAAGAACAGACCACATGTTGCACATGAGGCAGTATATATCAATATAACACAATATTTTCACACAATTTCAAATTAATTAGTATAATTAAGCAATGCATGTAAACATGCACTTCGGAAAGAAGAATTACAGAAAAAAACTTCACATAGTTCACCACCTATTACAAGTGACAGCACTGCAAGCTATGCTGGATAGCTTGCAAAAATGTGACCTATGGATGCAGATGGTGTTGCTTTAGCATATGCTTTCTCCATGATGTAATTTAGCCAACTGCATTGTGTCCATTGGGCATAAGTGTGAACCTCATTAATTTTATGACAGTCAGACTTGGCCCCTGACAATCGTGATGGAGGCAGTAATCAAATGCATGGGATTCTATTCAGATTTGATGTGGAATCTTATGAGAGAACTTTTTATCAACGTGAATAAGATTATTGTGTAAAACTGATAGTTTGACATCTTACAGAAGCCTCCTCATTGTCCTTGAGTTACACTCTCATGTCAATATATTAACCCCCTAATTTCATTTGGTATTAATAAGAAGTGTGAATTTAGGATTATTTGTGAAATTAAATGCCATAATACTTGCATAGACTGTTTCTCTGCCTGGGATTCAGAACAGAAATTTACATTCTGGTGCAAAATCAGAATTTTATCCATGATGGATGGTGCTGATCTCCATGACTGTTCCTTTATTTAAACCCTGTAGTCTAACAGGTTGCTGACAGGCATCAGACAGAAAACTGGAAACCCCAGATATTAAATAAATGTAAATACTTCTGAAACAGTGATTTACTGCCATATGGAGTTCTACTCCACAGACAGCCACTGCCAATGGGTCTGAAGATGACCACATACGTGGTTGAAACCAATGGCCACAAATAAATTCAAATTGTGATCAAGAATGATTTAAAGTAAATTATCCAAAAAGTAAAATAAAGTAAAAGAGTATCTCATTAGCCTCCACTCCTATAACTAATCATAATGTTTGGACTAAAGGATGCATGTACTGGATAACAGTAATGTTCATATTAAACAGATATTTTACTTTACAGTTCTAGGAACAGCTGATGGTGCTCTCTAAAAACTATAAAATGGTTTGTATGAACTATTAGAGGAAACAACAATTGAGAAAAAAAACTGTTTCTAGCTTTCTGTACTCGTAGTTCCTTCCTCTGGGAAGGTGAATACATTTGGGAAGACTGGGAATGAGGGGAGTGTCGCTCAGACCACAAGTTGAGAGAAACCCACCTGTATTGAACACTGATGCAATTCATTCTGGAGTACCACTTGAATTTTTGGGATCCCCACCAGCTCAGTTTAAGGAAGAAACCAAGCAGTTCAGAAGTGGGCTTCTAGATTTCTTACTGGTAGACTCAATCAACATGCAAGTATTATGGAGATGCTTCATGAACTCAAATGTGGTAACCTTGGAGAAACATGTTCTTTACATGGAACACTATTGAGAAAATTTAGAGAAATGTCATACAAGGTACCCATCACCACATACCGTATTGTAGCTAGCAGATTAGGTCCTATGCTTGTAATACAGAATATGGAAAAGAACTCAGAGTGAATGTCTAATACATTAAAACATATGGCATCACTCTGAAACTCTGTGATTTATTTCAAATGTTTTGTTACACATTTCACTGTAACTGATAAACTGTGATGACCAGTGACCTACATCTGTAACAGTCTCACGATTTGGAGATGTGAGTATTGTCTAGACCTATTAATCTATCCTCATTCAGCATTGTTTATCACAATGCCATATGAACATAACCCGGATTCTGAAAAACTAGATAACGTATAGGAAGATGCAGTTCGTGCATAACACTGACATATAGTTCTTTGTTTACATAACAACGACCAAAATGGAAGCATAACACATACTTTGCCAGAAGCACATTATTGGGACCCCCGCCCCCCCCCCCCTCCCCGTGGAATTCTATGGACTTCTCTATGATGTTGTCTGAGGCCTAGGTTTGTTGAAGGGTGATAATTTCGTTAGTTGTGGAACTCGTAAAGTTTGAGTGTGGGATAATTGTTGTGGTGACTAAAGGACATATGGCATTGCCTAATATTTACGTTTGCGTTATATTTGAAGGTACCATATTTATCGCACTTCTCGCAATAAAACCTAAAAGAACAAGGTAAAATCGGAAAACATAGTTAATGAATAAGCATTCAAAAATATTTTTATAATATTATGAACAATATCATACATAAACTGCAGCAAATGCAAGGAAAATGTATGTAACTTTTACATATATTTGGTCCGCTTTTCCGCATTTGCCACAGCAGCAACCGGGTTAGTCTGTCACCGCATTCGAACCAGGTTTTTACATTTAATTCCCACAAGTTAAGGTCCATTGAATAATATGGACTTATTTGACGTTCCAAAATGACAGCTGTGTGCAGATCTGCATGTAATAGCTTTTTGAACAACAGGCGAGCAACGTCACTAATGTCAATAGAGCTCATTACACTTCTTGTCACCAGGCGGCACTACTACACACGTTCTGTCTCCCTGATGACGTCATGAAACTCAACCAATCAGCAGACCCAATTCCTTGGCGTCCCCTAGACGCAAGTCTCACCAACCGAACAATTGCTTGCTACACCACAGCTGGAAACTATAAGCGCCGGCCCAAAGATAGTACAAGGTGGGAATATCGATACACACAACTGCTGCCACTCGTGGAGAGAGAGGATAACAGCATAGTTGCGATAACCGCGGGAGACTAAACACAGAATAGCAATCAAGGTTTTATCCAATGCATAACATGAGCCAGCCACGGCTGAAGTTAATTACAAAATACTCTCTACTGCAATACATAGTAAAATGGTGATTCAACAATTACCATGCAAAATAACACTAACAGTATTCAGTTATACAGTGGAATATAGCGAACCAACCACATCCATCTATTCTTATGGTCACGAGTTCATGCACACTTCTACATTCACTTGCTGATATTTTCTTAATAATGCCTATCAGTTGGCAGCACTTGTGCACGATGAAATGGTTGAACATTCTCAAATGTACAACTTGGGTTTCCATTGGGAAAAAAATGCTTGTGTTGCAGGTAGACACAGTAAAAGTCAGTGTACACATTTATAGTCTGAGAGTCTGGATTCTATTTGAACTTAAGTGTCTGGTATGCTGCAAATATTACCAGTAGTCTTTTATAACTGAAGCAGTTAAGAGCCAAAACAGCGTATCTATTGGGGGGGGGGGGGGGGGGGGAACTTGCCAGGGGGGCACTGCAGTTTCCGGTCCTGTGCTTCCATGTGTTTGTTTGATGTAGGTGTGAACCTCCATCACTGACTGTCTCGATCGCCACACATTTATGTTACCATAGTTATTTGGTGGAACCTGAAAATGAAACTTTGTGCTTCGAAACCAGTCGTGGAATAAATTAAGAAATTACTGGGAAGTGAAGCGGATTTTTATTCTATAAATGTTTAGTAACATTTGAAATTGTTACTAACTGGCAATGCTTTAAGACGGCCCGTTTTCGTGACGACAACTGTAGCGTGCGTGGCACATCTTCTCGTTTACAGACTTGGCGTTCATGCGTGCGGGCGGCAACAGGAAGGGCGCGTTCACGCGGTCGCGCCAGCCCAAGGCCGCGGCGCACCACCTGCGTGACCGCTACTGGCGCCTGGCGCAGCAGCTGGACAGCGCCCAGCCGCCTGAAAACGTCGACCCGTACCTGGCCGCCGCTGCACCCCGCGACGAACTCTGAACGCACTCGCGCTGTAAACTCCAAATAAACAAGTAAACACGGAACACTACTCTTGCTCTTAATGTCCACCTGAAATAGAATATACGAAGGATGCTCAATAAATAATGCAGTACTTTTTTCTTTCTTTCTAAAAGTAGCTCGGCTTTAATCAGCTTTAGAACACAACACATTATTCCCCAATCTTTTGGATACAAAACCCAGTTTCTAAACATAATCCCCGTTCAATGGGACTGTCTTACGCCACCTTACTTCGAGGGCCTGTATGCCTGCATGGTACCACTCCACCAAGCGACGTTGGAGATAACGTCTTGCACCATCAATAACCTCCCCCCTCATCCACGTACTGCTTCCCGTGTAGTGTATCCCTCATTGGGCCACGCAGATGTAAGTTGGAAGGTGCGAGATCCAGGCTGTAGGGTGGATGAGGAAGAACAGTCCAATGAAGTTTTGTGAGATCCTCAGGTGCGCAGACCTGTGTGAGGCCCTGCTCTTAGAAGTAGAAGGTCGTTTGCATTTTTGTGGTGGCTAACACGCTGAAGTCGTTTCTTCACTTTCCTGAGGGTAGCACAATATACTCCAGAGATGACTGTTGCACCACGAGGGAGGCCATCAAACGCAATAACCCCTCAGAGTCCCAGAGGACCGTCGGCATGACTTTACCGGCTAAGGTAGCAGTTTCAAAATTTTTCTTGGGAGGAGAGGTGATGTGGTGCCACTCCCTAAATTGATGCTTTGTTTCCACTTGAAGTGATGAACTCATATTTCGTTGCCTGTGATGTTTTTCGAGAAAAAATTATCATGATCAGCCTTGTAGCACACAAACAATTCCGCAAAGATGGTCCATCGTTGGTATTTACGGTATTCTGTTAGGCGGCGATGAGCCCAGCTGTTGGACGAGTATGTCACCATCACCAACAGCGACTCCCAGTTGTGCGGCGAGGTGTTTGATTGTGATCTGTCGATCAGTTCGAATGAGAGTGTCCGCATATTCCAACACTGTAGGAGGCACAACCGTGTGTGGTCGGTCGGCACGCGGGAGATCGAACAGGTTTGCGCGACCTGGTTGAGATGATGGCAGACACCTCACCCAACGACTGTCCGTACTTTTACTCACTTTAAAGTCTCCGTAGATATTCTGCAGGTGCCTATGACTGCAATGATCTGGTTTTCCACGAAAAGAAACTCAATGACAGCTCTATGCTTGGAACAGACCTCCATTACAGACACTATTTCGAAGTTATACAGGGTGTTACAAAAAGGTACGGCCAAACTTTCAAGAAACATTCCTCACACACAAAGAAAGAAAATATGTTATGTGGACATGTGTCCGGAACGTTTACATTCCATGTTAGAGCTCATTTTATTACTTCTCTTCAAATCACATTAATCATGGAATGGAAATACACAGCAACAGAACGTACCAGCGTGACTTCAAACACTTTGTTACAGGAAATGTTCAAAATGTCCTCCATTAGCGAGGATACATGTATCCACCCTCCGTCGCATGGAATCCCTGATGCAGCCCTGGAGAATGGCGTATTGTATCACAGCCGTCCACAATACGAGCACGAAGAGTCTCTACATTTGGTACCGGGGTTACGTAGACAAGAGCTTTCAAATGCCCCCATAAATGAAAGTCAAGAGGGTTGAGATCAGGAGAGCGTGGAGGCCATGGAATTGGTCCGCCTCTACCAATCCATCGGTCACCGAATCTGTTGTTGAGAAGCGTAAGAACACTTCGACTGAAATGTGCAAGAGCTCCATCGTGCATGAACCACATGTTGTGTCGTACTTGTAAAGGCACATGTTCTAGCAGCACAGGTAGAGTATACCGTATGAAATCATGATAACGTGCTCCATTGAGCGTAGGCGGAAGAACATGGGGCCCAATCAAGACGTCGCCAACAATGCCTGCCCAAACGTTCACAGAAAATCTGTGTTGATGACGTGATTGCACAATTGCGTGCGGATTCTCGTCAGCCCACACAAGTTGATTGTGAAAATTTACAATTTGATCACGCTGGAATGAAGTCTCATCCGTAAAGAGAACATTTGCACTGAAATGAGGATTGACACATTGTTGGATGAACCATTCGCAGAAGTGTACCCGTGGAGGCCAATCAGCTGCTGATAGTGCCTGCACACGCTGTACATGGTACGGAAACAACTGGTTCTCTCGTAGCACTCTCCACACAGTGACGTGGTCAACGTTACCTTGTACAGCAGCAACTTCTCTGACGCTGACATTAGGGTTATCGTCAACTGCACGAAGAATTGCCTCGTCCATTGTAGGTGTCCTCGTCGTTCTAGGTCTTCCCCAGTCGCGAGCCATAGGCTGGAATGTTCCGTGCTCCCTAAGACGCCGATCAATTGCTTCGAACGTCTTCCTGTCGGGACACCTTCGTTCTGGAAATCTGTCTCGATACAAACGTACTGCGTCACGGCTATTGCCCCGTGCTAATCCATACATGAAATGGGCATCTGCCAATTCCCCATTTGTAAACATTGCACTGACTGCACAACCACGTTCGTGATGAACACTAACCTGTTGATGCTACGTACTGATGTGCTTGGTGCTAGTACTGTAGAGCAATGAGTCGCATGTCAACACAAGCACCGAAGTCAACATTACCTTCCTTCAATTGGGCCAACTGGCGGTGAATCGAGGAAGTACGGTACATACTGACGAAACTAAAATGAGCTCTAACATGGAAATTAAGCGTTCTCGGGCACATGTCCACATAACATCTTTTTTTTATTTGTGTGTGAGGAATGTTTCCTGAAAGTTTGGCCGTACCTTTTTGTAACACCCTGTATGTAGCGCCGCCACTTATCGGAACTTCATGAAACATTTCCGAAGTTCAGCGTCCACCATAGCGTGCAATCAGACACTGTTGACAATATTGTGAGCAAGCTTTGAGCGTAGCACGAGACATGGACGACGGTAGCAGTGATATTTAGGGGATATATTTGGAAGTGTATCATCGGCACTCGAGCACAGCTGACAATGTCCTGTGGCAGCACAGCAGGTGAGGCGACGCTTTCGGCAGGCTCCAGCGGGGCGAAGCGATGTCGTAAGCAGAGTTCAGAGGCACTGGCGGTGAGAACACTGTGGCATAAGGGGCACTCATTCATTGAACTGCCACTATATGTATTGCCCGTGTGATGGCGCTTATTGACGTATTGTCAGTACTAGAAATATTGGCGAGCAGTATTTATGGCCCTCATTACGTTCTTAGTATTGTCAGTACATACTGAATATGTGAGTATTGGCTACCTGACAATATTCTCCACCTCGATGACTGAGGTTCGTGAACCAGCCACTAGGCGTTAGTGTGCACTGCTTATGTTTTTAATTTGCCTTTTTTGCAAATCATGCCTGAGATTCCACTTTTCGAGCAGTTCTATAGTACAAAACAATCTTAATAGGTCTATACCACTTTAGCACGGTAAAAGATGGATTTTGTGTGACATTACTCACTTCATTAATTCGAAAATATGGTACGGTATAGATTGGCGAATAACTTAGGAGTTTGGAAAATGCTTCCAATTCCGAAAATTCATCACATATCTGCAATGACTAGTAAAAGGTCTGCGAAATGCATATTAGTTTCACCAAATTATCACAAAACGTAAATAAATTGTTGAACATATCATAGCTACGTCCATGTAATTGCTTCACAGATTTCCATACAGTTTTACTGATTGTATTTGCGGATATTACAGAACTTAATTTCAAGCACTCGAATGACGTGCCTGTGGCCAGAAATCTCAAAGCTGCTGCTAACATCTCGTCAACAGCGACTCCTCTCTCATTAATGTACTTACTTCTCTGTTTGGATTTTCCTAGATTGCTGGGATGGTTCCTTAATCAAGGGCACGACCGACCACCTGCCTCATCCTTATGGGCTACCTGTTCTATCGCCGTAAAGCAAGTAATGTACGCTGTGTTGTATATTTTGACTTACTGATTTGTATCGTATTACCTTGACAAACCATGTAGCATTGTCAGAGGATCCTTGGCTGAATGAAGATAAATAAATAAATAAAACGGTTCGAAATTAATAATTTTTCGTACTTTGCAGGACCGATTAGCATGTTATGAAATCTTTCGGAAAAACGAATTTGATTTTAGTCAGTAAATTAAAATGTGATTTGTAGCTCCACTTTTTCGGTCATTCTATGACCAATTTCCTCTCTTTCGTGGTTTTCTGTTGTTACAGCTAACATAATTGGGGAACACGCTTCATTCTGAGTGTTCAACATCTTAACCTTGTAAAATCCCAACGACAGCTGACAATACTGACAATAATATTGATGATGTGTGGTGGTTTCCTCAATATACTGAAAATTTGAAAAACTAATATTTTTAAAACTAATGAACATGTGCAGGTTCCTTTAGTGTAGGTGGGAACGTTCTGTTCGAGGTTGTAAAATAATTTTTCCTTACTGGCAGAATAAAATTTGGGAAAAAAAATCTGGACTTGGTAAAAACATATGCAATGCATTTGAGAATGGTTTGTCACCGGAATAGCACATCACAAGTGCAATGGGACGATGCAGCTATCAGTGTAACAAGTTGAATTTTTGTATTTAACCTCACTGAATTACTTTCTACCATACTACTGCCATCGCGTGATTTTTCAGATCATGGCGACAGTTGTACTTTCTTAGTTGGTTGAAAGTATTCTTTGGCCGCGTGGATACTGTATTAATTTAGACGTAAGAAATGTATTGATAAGCATCAGTGCAGGTTCGACTTCGTATGTAAGCAATATTTAAATGACATGACGCGATATAGCATTCGGTAGTTTTGCTCTCAATCAGCACACAATCCTGATACATATTAATACGAACACAAAGAAACTGATATAACAAATTAATGTGACCAACTAAACGATTTTACAAATGATTTGTAAACACCTTTTAAGTATGAAGTTAACAGTTGTTATTGAACAATAAGAAGTGAAAATCAGAAAAGCAAGACGACGCTTCCTTGCTTTTGTTTCAAAAATGAATATCATTTAGATATAGTCTTTGGTGGTTTTCGCTATACACAATCTGTGTATAGTGGAGTGATAATGGAGCTTCTCCCGAAAACAAGGCCCCTCTGTTTAAAACAGCGCAACATCTTTCGGTTTATTCCTAGTGTGTTATACTGCAGATAATCCGAATGAGGTTGCATGTAATATGGGTAATATCGCAGAATCTCTGGTGTACAGTATTGCATTGTGTGCTGATATTCATTTTGGCTCGTGCGACGGGTAATCAGTAGTTAAGATGACAAAGCAGTAGTCTATCCTCCCTCAATTCTGGCTGTGCTATCAGGTGCGAATCGGAACCACATCTCAGAAATATCCACATATTCCGGAAGAACCCACAGTGGTCGGCGACAATAACTTTGCTGTTCGCCTGCTTCACAGTAATTGGAGCTGAACAATGAGGTTCCAATCTAAACACCACCTCGGAAAAACTGGCCAAGTGCGAGTAGGACTCAAGTATTGAGGGTACCATATATATAGTTCATCTTTATTTATTTATTGTTCCGTGAGACCAAATTAAGGAGACGTCTCCATGGTCATGGAACTAGTCAATACATGAAATTATAACACGATAGTAATCCTGGGAATTGAGAAGCTCAATGCTTTTTGGCCGTTATCGATTTCGATCTTGTAAGGTATCGGTCGCAGGAATCCTAAGACCGTATCAAAATCTCTGTGGTAGTTGCTCAACTAGGACGAGCATACGAAAAGAAGCAAACAGGTGACTTCTGTTTATACAGGGTGAATCACCTAAAAATTGGATCGAAAACGTTGCGGAAATGGAAAGTGCTGTTAATGTGCGGTTTTTACAGGATGGCCTGGTAGTCAGGGGCTCGTATTATTAAGACAAATAACAGATTGTAATAATGCTTAGAAACTGTATGTTTGTGCAAACTTACAACTTTTTCAATGGAACAACGCCTATTGACATTAGCAGACTAAAAGTAGAGTAAATTAGAATGTCAGTGGTGTTTGTTGCAGGGTTCTTAAGCGATTTGTTTGCGAGGTATCGTTTGGATTAGATTAGATTTACTTTCATTCCAATTGATCCGTAGTGAGGAGGTCCTCCAAGATGTGGAACATGTCAGAAAAACAACAATACATGACAAATGTTTACAACTAAAACAAATAAGCTAATGTACCATTCCACAGGTCCCAAGTGGGATGATCGTCATTTTTTAATGAACACTATATGAAAGTCATCTTACAAATACTAATGCACTGAATTTAAAATAAAAAAGTTTTTTATTTATTTATAAGGTAATAAAATGTAATACAACTACTATAACACTTATTTACAATGAACACATTACTGCACTGAAATGGTGCAGAAGTTAGATTGTACTTACACACACTGCACTGCACTGCACTGCACTGAAATTGCGCAGAAGTTATATTGTACTTATATATATAAATCAGTTGGTTTTACTGAGAAATTCATCAATGGAGTAGAAGGAGTTGGCCACCAATAAATCCTTTAGGCTTCTTTTAAACTGAATTTCATTGGTTGTTAAGCTTTTTATGACTGCTGGCAAGTTATTGAAAATGTATGTTCCTGAATAATGCACACCTTTTTGTACAAGACTAAGTGACTTTAAATCCTTGTGAAGATTATTTTGGATGTTCCCACATCGACCCTTGTAGAATACTGTGGTAGCACTGGTAGCACATGCTAGTTTCGTGGATTCCGTCCAGTAATGAGACAAGTGATCATCAAAGGTTGTATTCAAAATGACCACTGGAAGCCGAAATACACGCTTCATCTGATATGGAACGGCTGCGGCAAAAGCGCTAGCATTTCAGCGGAGATGTCCAAGCTGGCTGCAGTAATGTGTCGTTATATAACACCAGGTGCAGTTGCTGCGTCCATTTAGAATGCGTATTTCAGCTTTCCACGCAGAAAAAGTCTACAGGGGTCAAATCCGGGGAATGGGCTGGCCGAGGTGCAGGTGGTCTGTGTCCAGTCCAACGATTTGGACACAACTCGTGAAGAGATGTTTTAGTACATCGTGCACTGTAGACTGGACGGTCATCATGTTGGTACCCACTCTCGTAGCCTGCAGAGGAACGTCTTCTAGCTGCCGTGGAAAATGGTCCGTTAGGAGGCTCCCATACTTCTGCACTCTCAGTGTTTCGCCTGTGAGAAACGGGCCTATGATATAGTGGTTTATTATCCCACACCAGACGTTTACACTCCATGGGCGTTGATGTTCCACCTGACGAAGCCAATGGGGACTGTCAACAGACCAATAGTGCAAGTTTAGAAGGTTTGCCTGGCCATGATTGGTAAATGTAGCTTCACCGCTAAACAAGATACACGATGCATCTGGAGTATCCTGTCGTAATGGCCATGCATAGAACTTCACACTATTCGTATAATCGTTTCCATGCAGAGAGATGTGACTGGGACTGAACCCATGTCGATGAAGGATGCAAAGAGCACTTGCCTGACTCCTGCCACTCCCTCGCACGATTTCACAGGAGCTAACGCGAGGATCAACTGCAACAGCAGCAAGAACATTAATTTCCCCCTCTTCTACCCTCACTTGTACCCTCCTGTTAAGTTGTCTAGAAGTTTCTCTACAACTTCCACGTAACTGGTTGAAGAGGTTGATAAATAGTTGCCGAGATAGTTGACATCTATTGGGATATCTTGCTGCACACACCATACAAGAACGAACTGCATTCTTCCGTCCTAAACTCTCCATACACCACGAGCATGTCTCCTTTTGCCGCGTTGGTAAATCGCACCGTCCACTCATGACCTGCTGCTTGGACTGCCACACACTAACCAACTAGCAAGTCGCAGTGCCCTCAAGGAACACACAAGCACACTGTAAGCTAACATAACAGCGTACACAGCAGCTACACAGGTTGAATGGCACAGAGAAGTGTCAGTATGGAAATTTTCAAAATACGATATCTCTTAAATGCCTCCCACTAGAATCTTGCAATAAACACCACTGAAATTCTAATTTACACTACTTTTAGTTTGTTAGTGCCACTACGCATCGCTCCACTTAAAAAGTGCACACCTCAAATGAATTCGAAAATGGGAATAATGACTACCATCAGCTGTAGAATGGAACGATGACAATGAAAATCTGTGTCGGACCGGGACTCAAACCCGGATTTCCCTCTTATCGCGAGCGGTTGCCTAACCATTTGGCTATCCTTGCATGACGCACGGCCAGACCCAAACTTCCATGTCGTCAACCATACGTCTACGATCTGTACCTTATGTGTATTTCTGTACAGATCAGACGTTGTGCTTGAAAGTCGCATCCCCGGTATTGGCAAATAAATGCGATGCTTCAGTGCCTGTGTTATTCTGATGACGATGCACTGTGGCGACGACAGCCGTTACGAAACACATCAGATGAATTCACAAGTGTGAATAATGGCTGTCATCAGCTGTAGAATGGGATGACGAGTGAGTCGTGCACGGATAGCCAAATGGTAAGGCAACCGCTCGCGATAAACGGGGAATTCGGGTTCGAGTCCCTGTCCCGCACAAATTTACATTGTCGTCATTCCATTCCACACCTGATGGTAGTCATTATTCGCAATTGCAAAATCATCTGATGTGTTTCATAACGGTCGTGGTCTCGCAGTGCACCGTCGTGAGAATAACATAGGCACTCCAACATCATATAAAAAAGTGTATGTTTGCATAAAAATAACACATTCTAAGTATTATTACAATCTGTTGATTTTTTGGACAGTACAAACCCCTGACTACCAATCAATTCCGTGAAAACCGCACACCAATAGCACTTTCCGTTTCCTCAATATTTGTGGTGCAAGATTTAGGTGATCTACACTGTATATGCAGAGAGAGAAGATTTAATAAAACATTTATAATTTACCTGCTAAAATATGACTACAGCTTATATTTCATATTTGCATACAGTAATGTTCGTCTATCACGCTTTGGACTGCAATGTGTGTTCAAATGTCAAAATAGTTTTTTTATGTGGGATGATTATAATTTAACAAGTTTCAGACTTTTTTTATCTACCTATAACGTGAAATCTTGCTTCTTGCCGAATTTCATGATTCTAGGTCAGCGGGAAGGCCCTATGGGTTTTGATGAGCGAGTTTTAGAGTATCAAAATGTGTGAAATACCCTGAAGCTCCAAAGAAACTGGTATAGGCATGCGTATTCAAATACAGAGACATATGAACAGGCAAAAACCGGAACTGCGATCGGCAACGCCTATGTAAGATGACAAGTCGCTGGCACAGTTGTTGGATCGGTTACTGCTGGCAGATTATCAAGATTTAACTGAGTTTGAATTTGATGTTATAGTCGGCGCATGAGCGATGGGACACACCATCTCCGAGGTAGCAATGGAGATTTTTTAGTACAACCATTTCACGAGTATACCGTGAATATCAGGAATTCGGTAAAACCTCAAATCTCCGACATCGCTGCGGCCAGAAAAAGATCCTGCAAGAACGGGACCAAAGACGACTGAAGGGAATCGTGCAACATGATAGAAGTGCAACCCTTCCGCAAATTTCTGCAGATTTCAATGCTGAGTCATCAACAAGCGTCAATGTGCGAACCATTCAACGAAACATCATCGATATAGGCATTCCGATCCGAAGGTCCACTCGGGTACCCTTGATGACTGCACAACACTTGATGACTGCACAACACAAAGCTTTGAGACTCGCCTGAGCCCGTCAGCACCGACATTGGACTATTGATGACTGGAAACATGTTGCCTGGTCGGATGAGTCTCGTTTCAAATTATATAGAGATGATGGACGTGTACATGTATGGGTGCAACCTCATTAATCCAAGGACACTGTATGTCAGCAGGGGACTGTACAAGCTAGTGGAGGCTCAGTACTGGTGTGGAGCGTGTGCAGTTGGAATGATATGGGACTCCTGATACATCTAGATACGACTTTGACAGATGACAGGTACGTAAGCATCTTGTCTGATCTTCTGCATCCATTCATGTCCACTGTGCATTCCGACGGACTTGGGAAATTCTAACAGGACAATGCGACACCCCACACCTCCGGAATTGCTACGGAGTGGTTCCAGGAACACTCTTCTGGGTTTCAACACTTATGCTGGCCACCAAACTCCCCATACATGAACATTACTGAGCAAATCTGCAATGCCTTGTAACATGCTGTTCAGAAAAGATCTCCACCCCCTTGTAGTCTTACGGATATATGGACAGCCTTGCAGGATTCATGGTGTCAGTTCCCTCCAGAACTACTTCACACATTAGTCAAGTCCATGCCACGTCGTGTTGCAACACTTCTGCGTGCTTGCGGGGATCCTACACGATATTAGGTAGGTGAACTAGTTTCTTTGGCTCTTCAGTGTAAACGACAGTATCTTTTGGCTGAAGTTACGTCGATGCCAAAATTTTTACATTTACAGGTTACCATAGATCTTAATGCGTAACATAAATTTGAACATGATACGTCTACCCATTCCTGAGAAGAGGCTTCTGAACAGTAGGACAGACAGATAGACCGGCTGGTAGGCAGGCAACATAGCGATCCTATAGGGGTTCTGCTTTTACAGATTGAGGCACGGAACCCTAAAAACGACACAATTCCATTAAAGCGGTGTGAATTACATCACTTGATAATGTCTCGCTGCGTATAAAAATTATTATATTTATACATGAAGTATTATCCCCACAGTTTCCCATTATTACCCATGGCATAAGCAAGAGAACAGAAACATATGTTATCAACCAAACCTGAAATTCCTCAAAAGAAGATCAATACCATTTATTCTATCACTCACCATAGTGCGAAAAGAGAAGATTGTGTTCGTGTTTCTCGGCGGAAGGCCATATCTACAGTTTCACCTTGTTAAGTAGTTATTCTGTCTTCCACAGTTGATACTCTACCTTCTACTTCAGTGAATTTTGCTTGGAATGCATCTACTTATTTTTATTTTCCTCATTAATTTGCTTCACCAGTGCTTGGCCTCATGTAAAGTTCGGTTTATTTACTTGTTCTTTAATTTCTTTTATTGATTTATCCAACCCAGCTTGCACTGATTTCTCTCAGCTTAAGTTATGTGACCCGAAGCATCATGTTTTTTTTTCTACTTGTTACAACTTTCATCATTACCTCACACACAACCAAATATTCTCTTTTGCTTATTCTCTAAATTACACTTTTCTACATATCTACATAAATTATCAACATTTAGAAAAACCCTCTTTCACAATTCTTTTAACTTATTGTCCAGGTACACAACTATTATAATACTATTATGATCTATTATGATTCACCACAGTTTCTATAACTACTTTTCACAGCATTTTCTTCTTCTACCATGTACCTAACACCTCAAATTGTCATTTCTTTTATGAAACACTTAATTTTATTTAACTTATTTCCTACACCACTGTTCCTTATTTATGACAGTTCTTGGTTCACTCCTCTTACTTATTACAACTGTTCAATCAATATCTATAGGTATCTTAATCTCTTTTTCTATACAGTTTCAGCTCAACGATACTTCGTGTTCAATATTTATTTTTTGATTTTGGAAAAATTAAGTAAAAAACTTTGGTATAAAGAATGTCAGCTACCTCAAATGGACCTTTATGTGTTGTTGTTGTGGTCTTCAGTCCTGATGCTGGTTTGATAGCAAAACTCCTTTACTAATTTAAGTGTCTCATTTCCTAATCTAATTCCCTCAGCATCACCCAAATTAATTCGACTACATTCCATTATCCTTGCTTTGCTTTTGTTGATGTTCGTCTTATACCCTCCTTTCAAGACACTGTCCATTCCGTTCAACTGCTCTTCCAAGTCCTTTGCTGTCTCTGACAGAATTACAATGTCATCGGCGAACCTCAAAGTTTTTGTTTCTTCTCCATGGATTTTAATACCTACTCTGAACTTGTCTTTTGCTTCCTTTACTGCTTGCTCAATATACAGATTGAATAACATCGGGGAGCGGCTACAACCCTGTCTTACTCCCTTCCCAACCACTGCTTCCCTTTCATGTCCCTCGACTCTTATAACTGACATCTGGTTTCTGTTCAAATTGTAAATAGCCTTTCACTCCCTGTATTTTACCCCTGCCACCTTCAGAATTTGAAAGAGAGAATTCCAGTCAACACTGTCAAACGCTTTCTCTAAGTCTACAAATGCTAGAAACGTAGGTTTGCCTTTCCTTGATCTATTTTCTAAGATAAGTCGTAGGGTCAGTATTGCCTCACGTGTTCGAACATATCTACAGAATCCAAACTGATCTTCCCCGACGTCAGCTTCTACCAGTTTTTCCACTCGTCTGCTAAGAATTCGCGTTAGTATTTTGCAACTGTGACTCATTAAACTGATAGTTCGGTAATTTTCACATCTGTCAACACCTGCTTTCTTTGGGATTGTAATTATTATATTCTTCTTGAAGACTGAGGGAATTTCGCCTGTCTCGTACATCTTGCTCACCAGATGGTAGAGTTTTGTCAGAACTGGCTCTCCCAAGGCTGTCAGTAGTTCTAATGGAATGTTGTCTACTCCTTGTTTCGACTTAGGTCTTTCAGTACTCTGTCAATCTCTTCAAGCAGTATCATATCTCCGATTTCATCTTCATCTACATCCTCTTCCATTTCCATCATATTGTCCTCAAGAACATCGCCCCTGTATAGACCCTCTATATACTCCTTCCACATTTCTGCTTTCCCTTCTTTGCTTAGAACTGTGTTTCCATCTGAGCTCTTGATATTCATACAAGTGGTTCTCTTTTCTCCAAAGGTCCCTTTAATTTTCCTGTAGGCAGTATCTATCTTACCCCTCCATTTCAATTAAAATGTCATTCACATATACAGTTACTTTTTTACTCAACTCCTTCCATAAGACTTTATCCAGTGCTCTTATAAAAATTTACACTGATTCGTTGAGTCCAAAGGGTACCACACAATATTGGTAACATTTACCTCCAAACAAAAATGCTGTGTATTTTCTAAATTCCTCAGCTAATGCTATCTGCCAATACCCAGCGTTTAAATCAAGAAATCAAGACTACTCAAATATTTTACTCCATTAGAATTTTGTCTACATCTACATGACTACTCTGCAATTCACATTTATGTGCTTGGCAGAGGGTTCATCGAACCATAATCATACTATCTCTCTACCATTCCACTCCCGAACAGCGCGCGGGAAAAACGAACACCTAAACCTTTCTGTTCGGGCTCTAATTTCTCTTATTTTATTTTGATGATCATTCCTACCTATGTAGATTGGGCTCAACAAAATATTTTCGCATTCGGAAGAGAAAGTTGGTGACTGAAATTTCGTAAATAGATCTATCCGCGACGAAAAACGTCTTTGCTTTAATGACTTCCATCCCAATTCGCGTATCATATCTGCCACACTCTCTCCCCTATTACGTGATAATACAAAACGAGCTGCCCTTTTTTGCACCCTTTCGATGTCCTCCGTCAATCCCATCTGGTAAGGATCCCACACCGCGCAGCAATATTCTAACAGAGGACGAACGAGTGTAGTGTAAGCTGTCTCTTTAGTGGACTTGTTGCATCTTCTACGTGTCCTGCCAATGAAACGCAACCTTTGGCTCGCCTTCCCCACAATATTATCTATGTGGTCTTTCCAACTGAAGTTGTTCGTAATTTTAACACCCATGTACTTAGTTGAATTGACAGCCTTGAGAATTGTACTATTTATCGAGTTATCGAATTCCAACGGATTTCTTTTGGAACTCATGTGGATCACCTCACACTTTTCGTTATTTAGCGTCAACTGCCACCTGCCACACCATACAGCAATCTTTTCCAAATCGCTTTGCAACTGATACTGGTCTTCGGATGACCTTACTAGACGGTAAATTACAGCATCATCTGCGGACAACCTAAGAGAACTGCTCAGATTGTCACCCAGGTCATTTATATTGATCAGGAACAGCAGAGGTCCCAGGACGCTTCCCTGGGGAACACCTGATATCACTTCAGTTTTACTCGATGATTTGTCGTCTATTACTACGAACTGCGACCTTCCTGACAGGAAATCACGAATCCAGTCGCACAACTGAGACGATACCCCATAGGCCTGCAGCTTGATTAGAAGTCGCTTGTGAGGAACGGTGTCAAAAGCTTTCCGGAAATCTAGAAATACGGAATCAACTTGAGATCCCCTGTCGATAGCGGCCATTACTTCGTGCGAATAAAGAGTTAGCTGCGTTGCACAAGAACGATGTTTTCTGAAACCATGCTGATTACGTATCAATAGATCGTTCCTTTCGAGGTGATTCATAATGTTTGAATACAGTATATGCTCCAAAACCCTACTGCAAACCGACGTCAATGATATAGGTCTGTAGTTCGATGGATTACTCCTACTACCCTTCTTAAACACTGGTGCGACCTGCGCAATTTTCCAATCTGTAGGTACAGATCTATAGGTGAGCGAGCGGTTGTATATGACTGCTAAGTAGGGAGCTATTGTATCAGCGTAATCTGAAAGGAACCTAATCGGTATACAATCTGGACCTGAAGACTTGCCCGTATCAAGCGATTTGAGTTGCTTCGCAACCCCTAAGATATCTACTTCTAAGAAACTCATGCCAGCAGCTGTTCGTGTTTCAAATTCTGGAATATTCCATTCGTCTTCCCTGGTGAAGGAATTTGGGAAAACTGCGTTCAATAACTCCGCTTTACCGGTACAGTCGTCGGTAACAGTACCATCGGCACTGCGCAGCGAAGGTATTGACTGCGTCTTGCCGCTTGTGTACTTTACATACGACCAGAATTTCTTCGGATTTTCTACCAAATTTCGAGACAATGTTTCGTTGTGGAACCTATTAAAGGCATCTCGCATTGAAGTCCGTGCCAAATTTCGCACGTCTGTAAATTTTAGCCAATCTTCGGGATTTCGCTTTCTTCTGAACTTCGCATGCTTTCTCCGTTGCCTCTGCAACAGCGTTCGGACCTGTTTTGTGTACCACGGGGGATCAGTTCCATCTCTTACCAATTTATGAGGTATGAATCTCTCAATTGCTGTTGCTACTACATCTTTGAATTTGTGCCACATCTCGTCTACATTTGCATAGTCAGTTCGGAATAATTATTATCTCATTTAAACTCTCTGGCTTATCACACTCTCTTTCAATGATAGTATTCAGTTTTCGAGCATCGAGTACTACTCGAATACTCCCATCTTTTTTTCTCCACACACATAATTGGGTTATTATAATTACTATCACTTCTTTCAATTACTCATAACTTTTACATCCCATATAGTTCCTCATATACGAATGCTCTCTTAGCTATTGGTATCTGGAACGGTTTCTTATAAAGTGGTTCATGTGTTTTCACATGCAACCTACATTCAAAATTTACTATCCTTCCCGGTTCTTCTGAAAAAGTCCTCTCATTATTGGCTAATATCTGGTATAATTCCTCTTTCTGTTCTTCACTAATAGTCTGAATATTTTCTACTTTCTCTCTCATTTGTCCTCGCTTAGTGATTACCTCTCGATCTTCATCAAACAAGAGGTTCTCTGCATTTACCTCAGCAGAATAGTTTCCATATGGTAAATCTACTATTTGCAGACAACCTAACTGATCGCTTTCATTTATCACTTGTCCTATGAATTTAACTCTTTTCTCTTCATTTGCATTTTTAATAATTATCTGCTCTTGATCACAATCTATAATTATGAGGTTGTCATTCATCCAATCATATCCAAAAATTATGTTGATACTTGAGTTCAGTGTCACCAGAAATACACTTAAGAAATTTACATCGCCAATTTTAAAATATAAATACACCTGTCTTTTAATAGGTTTACTTAATTTATCTGTCGCACTGATAATGTTCAGTCCTGATACTGCCATATCAGCTATCTCATTCGTCTCCTTCAAATGTTTCCACAGTACTTCTGATATACCTGTTACTTCAGTTCCCGCATCCAACAAGGCATTTTCTTGACTCCCATATAACTCTACACTTCTTAATAGTTGTCTTTTAATTTCAGTTGGTTCTATGCAAGGTTTGTCAAGTAAGTCCTGTTCTATAGCTTTATGAGTCCAATCCGCTATCATTCGCTGTACTGACCTTTTACTCTTGTCTGGAGGTTTTTTCCTCCTCCCCTGTCTGTACTCTTCTTGGGTTATTCGTTTATTCTTACCTATTCTTTTTAATTCATCTTACTTAACTCTTATTATCTTATCTGGAGGTTTTGTCCTCCTACCTTCATCGAATTCCTCTGCTGTCCCTTCTTTCTCCTCGTCACTTGAAAATACTCCTCCTACACCTTCCTCCTCCTCTTCTGCCTCATCTGCTTCACCCTCACTGAACTTCAACTTTTTGTGTTGCTAATTTATCATTTGGGGTCTTTCACTATTCCTAATGTTTGAGTTTGCCTCTGTAACACTTTCCTTTACTTCTTCTACCTCTTTTCCCTGTAATATTTCATGCAATTGTTCTTTTTCGTGTATCGCCTCATCTAACTTTTCGCTAATTTCCTGTTCTCTGCTCACTTCTACTATTTCATCTTCATTACTCACAATACTACTATCTCTGCTACTATGATCACTATCACTAGTTATTTGGTCGTCTTCTTCACTACTTAATTCATTATTACTTTCAACCTTTTCTTCAATAACTGCAATGTCTACCTGACATCTGTCTCTCATTTTCTCCTCTCTGTTTCTTATATCCTCACCATTTTCTACTACATATTCTAAGACCTCCTCTACTGACCTACATAACTCCTTTGACCAGTGATCATAAATTTCATTTTCGTCAACATTGCTCGTTCTTTCTCTTATTATACTACCTACCTCTCCATTCAGTTTACAACCCCCCTCCTCTTTCGGTACACTTGATTTTTCAATCACGTTAATATTTTCTTCTGGGCATTGTTCATCATCTACATCAATCTGATACCTAATTCTCCAATTCTTGTATAGGCTCAACTCTTTTTCCCTGATATCTGTTGGTAATATTTGTACCCATTTTAACTTCCAATTCCATTCCCTTTTACCCCACTGCTTGATGTCTTTTTCACACCATGCATAAACGAGCTATCTCTAACCTTTATGCCTTCTTAAATTTCTTGTTTTTGCTGGTTTACATTGTGTCTAGATTGGGGGTTCTCTCTATCACCCGCTTCAGCTTGGCCCTTGTTGTGGCCGTTTTCCGATTCACTATTTTGGTAATGAGATCTGGCATGATTACTACCTCTGTTGCCTTGACCTCTTCCCCCCCTTCCTCTCATCACTCTAACATTATGATTCCCTTCATTATTATTATTGTTGTTATAATTTTGGTTGTAATTAATTATTATTTCTGTTTTGGTTTTGGAACTGGCTTTCATTCACCCTATTCCAAACATCCATTTCTCCTACTTGTCTCAAGAATGTAGTTCGGTTACGATCTCCTAAGCTCACATACCCTTGAACACGCCATGGTAACTTATTGTACAACACATGTAACAGATGTTCTTCAGTCACTAAACCTTTAACTGTTACACCTTCCTACATAGATCCTCACAATAGGTTCGCATACTTCGATCTTGGTATACTTCACTTTGTTTACTCTTTTACCAAAACTCTTCCTCAAATTGCGTCAAAAACTCGTCCAACGTTGTACAATTTTCACTTGCTTTGACAGCCCAATTCCTAGCGTCTCCTGCTAATTTGGATTCTGCTATTAAAATGCTATTGTTTTCAGTTATTTCTGTGGGGATCAATCTCTTACAGGCGTTAATAAATGTCATAGAGTGGATGCTGCCTTTTGGGTGAAATTTGTCCAACTCAGCTCCTATTTGATTTCTACATCCCCCTCCTACTGATAAAACGGTTTGTAACGCTTTCACAGTCTCCAGCCCTTTAATACGTTCGACAATACTGGCTGTGGCTATCTGTAACTCCTCTATTTCTTTCACATTAAACTTTGTGACTTTACGTTGGACCTACTCTTCTATCGCCTCGGTATTGTCTTTACAAATTTTATCTACTTTTGTACAAATGGTTTCATGGCCTGGAGCTAGCTTATCTACCTTCTTGCCCATATCTACAATTTCACCTTCTTCATTAGTTATTCTGTCTTCCACAGTTGGTACTCTACCTTCTACTTCAGTGAATTTTGCTTGGAATGCATCTACTATTTTTCTATTTTCCTCATTAATTTGCTGCACCAGTGCTTGGCCTAATGTAAAGTTCTGTTTATTTACTTGTTCTTTAATTTCTTTTATTGATTTATCCAACCCAGCTTGCACTGATTTCTTTGGTCTTCCATTGATTGGTTTAACCTTTCTTCCATTTTCTCCATTGATTTATTTACTTGGCTAAAACCCTTAATCATCATATCCATCATTGCCGCTAAGTCGCTATTTGTGTTCACATTCGACCCTATCGTAGTATTCAAACCACTGTCTTTGCTTGTAAACATGTCTTCAGACCCTCTTTGCCCTCCATCTTCACTTTCCTGAGTGAATTCACTTTCGTCTAAATTCCGAAATCGGAGCGTTCTATCTCCACTACTTCCAATTTTTGGCATACTAATTCGGGGCCCTGCATCACCTATCTCTCCGAGTCTAGCGCACCTTTTTTCTGCTTGTCGGCCATCTTGAATTTACTGTATTAGTTAATATGCAATTATTTCTACTTCCGAACTTCTGAAGTTCGTGGACACTAATTTCCTCAAATTAACGTACTGTCCACATGGTCGCCATGTGTGGCAGTCGCTGCACTCCCCTTGAATATTGATAATGTTACTAGGGCTAACCCGATAACTCATCGGACTTCGTATAGCGCGATTGCACACAGGCGCGACAGATTGTACCCAACGACCTGTCTCTTGGTGCCTGGAGTTTACAACCTTCATGCTATGTTTATATGAGTCAATTTTTAAACGTGGGGAATAATCTGCAAAACTTCACACAGTAAACTATGGGGCTGGCTCCTCTTGAGGTACGCTACTTTAATGATTCTTCCCTTAACCAGGGGTCTCGTTCACAGACTCGAACTTCCTTCAGCAAGGAACCTAACTTCTCTTAATACATCACCTGTCATATTGGTTACATTACACATACGTTATAACAATAAATAGTACTTGAAAATTACACATACTAATCTACAAAAATTTTTTCACTAATTACTAAATGTCTACTATGCTGTGGTGATCATTTTCGGTTTTAATCAAAGCAAATGTCTTTATACTACAGTTTTCATCACTTTACGGTTTCTAGTTGTTACTCTTCTCCCTAGTTTTGCACCCACAGCGTAGTATCCTGAAACTTGCAATTACAGTACCTTTTGTTATCTTCTGCTCCCAACTGCTCGGTGAATTCCACAGTTATCACTCAGCGTAGATATTTAAATAGCCATTTTCAGCCTCAGTAGACTGACCATGCTTCCATCGTAATTTTGTTGACACCATGACTTGTACAAAAGCCATGTATCATGTGGCAGGGGAAACGAGTTAACCATCGATAAAATTTACTGTTACTGCACTTTGATGTTAACTGTTTTAATATAAACTTTTCAGCGTAGCACAATATAATTACACTTCATTACACTTGAACATAAGTACTTTGGTTGGTCTTTGATACATGGTGTGGTTTCATACTTTTCTATCACAACACGTTGCGGGAAGCATCTTATTTGAACAAGCTTGACCAAGATAGTGCACATAATACAGTTCCTCTTAGTAGTTGTGGCGCCATACGCAATAGAGGATTCCAATTATGTGGTCATGCGCAGTTGCACTAGTCATTGCATTATTGCGCAACAACACACTTTGCCCATAAATGCTCTTCTTCTCGTTCTGCAACTTTGTGATATGTATCTTCCACGGAACCCCTCTATAAGACGTCGATTTTGGCGCTGTAATTTTAAACCATTAGCAACTTTTAGTGCACTTCTTAATCAGTCTTGGCCTGCTCGCGTACAATACGTCCACTGCCTTGCTACCCCACAGCTCAACTGCGCATTGTCCTTTTTCCCCACGGCCAGTTCGGGTGTTCCGTTTTGTTTACCTGGGTGACTCATCACGTTGATACTTTCATAAAATTAAATGGTACATTTACTTATATCCTATTTACTTTCATACATGCTTTTTCCATTAGTGCATATTAATTATTTCTATTCATTGACTTATTATGTATATGTCTTAAACACTATTGAATATTTACTAGGGGAGTACGGGTCGTATAGTAAGGCTTGCAGTTCCATTCATCTTTTGGCCGCTAGAGAACCTATATAGGGAGAGAGTGGCCAATCGGCCCGTAGCCGCCATTTTTTTTACCAGATCGCGCTCGGGACACGCAATTAGGTAGCGATGCAAGCAGAAAGCTAGTCACTTCACAAGTAAAATAAAGCACGTGTTTGATGCATGATACCAAAGCAGATCTTCTAGCTTAATACTTGTTACATGATTAAAACAAATGCCATTCGTCTATGTTTATATAGGCCTAATAAATATGTGAGCAAATGGAAGTATCGTGAAGCAGTGTGTATGTCTGCCGAATTTCAACAGCTGTATTTTATGATGCTATATAAACATTGACAACTGATTAATGAGAAAAAGAAGTTTCATTTAATGTATCTCAGAGTACTTCTGCCATCTAGCTCCGCTCCTTTACACTAATACTACTACTCTCAGAATTAGGAGCGTCTTGTAGCGGCACAAGCAGTAGTTAGTATCCTTAATTCACTAAACAGGCCTCTGCAGATTGTTCTTGAGTTGGCACCACGTATAACTCTTATTGCACGTTTTTGTGCCCGTAAAACTTTAGCTTGGCTTGATAAAATACCCAAAAAATAATCCCATATGAGATTATGGAGTGAAAGTAAGCATAGTATGCCAGATTTTTCATTTTTGTATCCCCCATTTCTCACAGAATTCGCATTGCAAACAGAGAGTTATTTAGATGCTCAGAAGTTCTGTGGTGTGCTCCTCTCAGATGAATTTATTATCAATCTGTAATCTGAAGAATTTAACACTGTCCACTTCTTCTTTCTGCTTGTCATCATATGTTAGGCATATACTCGTGGGACATCCCTTACAAGTTCTGAAATGCATGCCGTGAATTTTTTCAAAGTGACAAAGAACTGGCTATGAACCAGTGATTAATGTCCACAAATATTTTAATAGCCAATCTTTCTAAGACTACAGTTGATTTGCTCTTTATTTCAATGTTTGTATCATCGGCGCACAAAACAAACTTGGCACCTGGTAATGTTACTGATGAAAGGTCATTGATATACACAAGAAAAAGTAAGGGCCCAAAGATGGAACCTTGTGGGACCACACATGTAATTAATTCCCAACCGGATGATGCCTGATAGCTTAATACATGTCTCTTTCCGAATAACACCCTCTGTTTCCTGCCAGAGATGTAAGATTTGAACCATTTTGCAGCATTTCCTGTTACACCATAATATTCTAATTTACTTAAAAGAATACTGTGATTTACACAGTCAGATGCCTATGACAGATCACGAAATTTAATAGTTGCCTGCAATTTTTTGTCTAATGAATTAAGTACATTTTCACTGTTAGTGTAGATAGCCTTCTCAATATCAGAACGCCTTAGAAATCCGAACTGCGACTTTGGCAGTATGTTACTTGTAATAAGATGGTTATAAATCCGATTGTACATTATCTTTTCTAAAATTTTTGGGAATGCTGGCAGAAGTGAAACTGGACGGAAATTTGACGCTATTTATCCCAAAATTGGCTTAACTTCGGCATATTTCAACCATTCAACGGTTGTTATTGGCTATCACCAACTTGATGCGAGACGAAATTGCCAACATCCGCAGAATATGAGACGTCACCACCGCTCCTTCAGTTTTGTCGAAATGTGGACCAGTTCAAGTGCTGAAAAACGCTTCTCATCATTTCACAATTTGTCACTAAAAACCACTTTACAGGACAGCAAGCGAGTACAATGAGTAAGCCTTACTACTCATTCGACCTGTACATAAAAAAGGAAGACGCCAGTTTCTCCATTTATCGAGCATTCGGCGAAAAGAAATGTGTTTTTGAGTCTTCTGAACTTTGTTCTCTGTAACTGGCGAACTACGACAGTTACAAAAGCTTGATGAGTTTAGTGCATATACGTATCTGTTATGATTAAGTCAAACGGGAGGGGTGTACAACTCGCTACTGAGGGAAAGATAGGTGCCGCCTATAGGAGAATTAAAGAAATCTTTGGGGAATGGAGAAGTAGCTGTAAAAATATTAACAGTTCAGATAACAAGACAGTTCTAACCAGACAAGGCAAAGCTGAAAGGTGGAAGGAATAGACAGAAGGGCTGTGCAACGGAAATGAAGTTGAAGACTTTTTGTAGTACAGAAAGAGGGATTCGATGAACATGAGGAAAACAAAAGTGATATCTACCGTTCCCCAAGGAAGTGTTACAGGCCCTCTGTTGTTTTTGAACTACTAAACGATTTAGGAGACAATCTGAGCAGCCCTCTTAGATTGTTTGCAGATGAGGCTGTCATTGCCGTCTTATAAAGTCATCAGGTAATCAAAACGAATTGCAAAACGATCTAGGCAAGATACCTGTATGGTGTGAAAAGTGGCAATTGTCTCTAAATAATGAAAAGTGTGAAGTTATCCACATTAGCACTAAAAGAAATGCGCTTAATTTTGGTTACACAATAAATCACACAAATCTAACGGCTGTAAATTCGATTAAATTCTTAGGGATTACAGTTACGAATAACTTCAGTTGTGGGTAAAGCAAACCAAAGACTGCGATTTATTGGTAGAACACTTAGAAAATGCCACAGATCGACTGAAGAGACTGCGTACACCACATTTGTCCGCCCTCTTCTGGAGTATTGCTGTGCGGTGTGGGATCCCCATCAGACAGGACTCACGGAGGACACTGAAAAAGTTCAAGGAAGGGCAGCTCGTTTCGTATTATCGTGAAATAGGGGATAGAGTGCAACGGACATGATGCGTGAATTAGGATGGCAGTCAACAAAGGTATTTCTCGTTGCGGCGGAATCTTCTCGTGAAACTTTAATCAGGAACTTGCTCCTCCGAATGCGAAAATATTCTGTTGGCTCCCACCTACATAGCGAGAAATGACCATCACGATAAAATAAGAGAAATCACAGAAAAAAATACGTGCTCGTTTCTCCCGTTTCTGTTAGAGAGTGGAGCCGTAGAGAAATAGCTTGAAGTTGGTTCGATGAACCTTCTGCCAGGCACTTAATTGTGAGATACAGAGTAATCATGTAGATGTAGATGTATGTAGCATGTTTTGGGTATTTTTAGATGAAGATTTTTGCACAGGATAGAGTAGCTTGGAGTGCTGCATCAAACCGCTGTTAGGACTGAAGAGGACAACAACACACAAAAATTCCTGGTGATGCTTTTGGTAAACTAAACAGCGACAGAAGTATCTGAGAATGATAGTTTATAATCAGTATGTAGTACAGGTTTTGGCATGTTCCGGTGAGATGCAGACTTAAAATGTGATAACCAATCAACAACTGAGGGTTATTCAAAGACCAATGGCGAAATGGACGCTGGGCATTACTGCAAGATGGAGGAAAACGAACAAACAGATAATGGAACAGACTGGAGTGTTTGCTAGAGTACGGGAAATGGAATGGAGTTGGAGCGGGGGGGGGGGGGGGGGGGAGAAGGTGCGAGTACGCAGACAGATAGGCGCTAGATGGACCAAGGAAACTTTTCGGTGGATTGCGAGAGATATGGACTCACCGAGATGACGCCCTGTTGGCAGATGGATGGATGGTATCGGAAGTAGCAGAGGTTTAACATGGATGCACATTTCTCAAACCGAGACAACGTCTTCATGCAGCCATTGATGTAGAATGGCGGATGGTGGGCCAAATTTCAGACAATTTCCTAGTGACTACAGGATTATTGTGGCACCTACAAACGAGTCCCCTTAGAGAGACTTATTTTTTACATTACGTTATTGTCATCTTGTGTTTCTGAACTTCATAGGTTTCTTTCATTTCATCGTTTCCATGGGCAGCGTTACATACTTACCCTAAATAGATTGAAGAGAAACTGGCACACCTGCCTAATATTGTGTAGGGACCACCGCGAGCACGCAGAAGTGCCGCAACATGACGTGGCATGGACTCGACTAATGTCTGAAGTAGTGCTGGAGGGAATTGACACCATTAATCCTGCAGGGCTGTCCATAAATCCGTAAGATTACGAAGGGATGCAGATCTCTTCCTATATAGGCGCTGCCTATAGCAGCGCCGTATTCTTCCTGTTTACATGTCCCTGTATTGGAATATGTATGCCTATACCAGGTTCTTTGGCGCTTCAGTGTCAGACACTGTGGAGAGGCCTGGTATTTACGCAGGGACATTTTCTTTCATACCGACGGTCAAGAATCTCTTTCCTTTGGCGATGGGATTCTATTGATGAAAACAGTTTCACGACTAGGATTCGTACTTATTCGTTCGTGATGGAACATCACCGGTTTCCAGAACGTATTCTAAGTTCTAGATGCCTTTTAGGTGGAAACAAAGTAACTAGATATATATTGTGGATTACAAAAATAATGATCCTTCGAAACTCAAGTGGCGCTCTGCACGCGTGGTAGCCAAAGTTCTAAGGATAAAATGGAATCAGTCTACAAAGGAGACTGCTGACAAAACGGTCGTGTGGCTGATACTAGAATGATGCACGAAGTGTGTGGATTGACACCAGATAGGATTATCATGGGATGTTGACTGTGCGCTAAAAACGGCAGTACGAATGGACTCAGGCTCGTTTGACCCATGAGAGAGTGTCATGGAGGTCCATATAAACCTGAATTGGTAGATGCTGGAGGATAGACGTCAGCTAAAAAAATGGTTCAAATGGCTCTGAGCACTATGGGACTTAACATATATGGTCATCAGTCCCCTAGAACTTAGAACTACTTAAACCTAACTAACCTAAGGACATCACACAACACCCAGCCATCACGAGGCAGAGAAAATCCCTGACCCCGCCGGGAATCGAACCCGGGAACCCGGGCGTGGGAAGCGAGAACGCTACCGCACGACCACGAGATGCGGGCATAGACGTCAGCTGTCCAGATTAAGTGAAGAACCTAGGAATACTGCTGTCTCATACTTGTCGCTTATGTAGGGATCACGAAGACAAGATTAAATTAATTGCAGTGCGAGACATTTAAGAATTCTTCTCGGTTTCATACGCGAACGGACTGGGAGAAACCCTAAAACGCTCTACACTGTCCAATCACATTAATGTGACCTGCTGTCAAAAGCCCGAAGAACCATTTTTTGCAGCGCGCACAGATACGGGACATGCAGGAAGAGAGTCATTGAGGTTCTAGGAGTACTGGCGGGGATGTGAAGCTGACTCGTGCCGTGACCAACTGCGCTAAGTTTGTAGGTTGAAGATCCATGACAGATGCAGCCCAATCGAGGTGATCCCACAGATTTTGGCTGGGTTTAAATCTGGGGAGTCTGGTGACCAAGAGTGTCCTGGTGTTTTCGAACCACGTACATACACTTTGAGCTGTATGACACGTTGCAGTGTCCTACTGGTAGGTGCCACCATACCAACGAAAAACAAACTGCATGTAGGAGTGGACACGGTCCACAAGAGTACATGCATAATTGTGGTGATCTATTGTCCCTTCCAGAATGAAGAGTACACTCAGGGCGTGCCCTTCGGCCGGCACTGCTGCAGGGTGTTTGTTTTTTGACGTTTCACGTCGTACACGCCATAGGCCATAAAATGGAGCATAAAATGTGATTCATTTGAAAAGGCCACATGGTGCCATTCAGTGGACGTCTAGTTGCAGTACTGGTGTGCAAATTCCAGACTTTGCTGCCGGTGAACAGCAGTTAGCATGGTTGTTGAATGAACGAGGCGCCTGCTGTGGAAACTCATACGCAGCAACGTTCGTTGGGTGGTCGTTGGGGAACCACTGGTGGTAGCCTCTAAGTTCATTTGGGCGGTCAGTTTGTAACGCCGGAAATGCATATCCTCCTATTTCCATATATTGTACTATAATTTTTTTTCCTTATTTTGTTGCCTGAAGATATGAAATTTCTATGTCTTTATATATTGTGATTGTTTTACTATATATATATATATATATATATATATATATATATATATATATATATATATATATATGTTGGTTTGTTTCGTAAATACTATTTGTATTTTTACGCTGGGTCTTGCCTAGGGAAAACTATGCTATCGAACGAATACATCGATAGGTCGTGTGGAGAACCAAAGTGTTTAGGATCTATGGTAGTGTGAACTCTGCCGCGTGGAGCGCGGGCAGAGCAGAGTCTGGGTGGAGGAGGTCAGTGGAGCAGGTGTGTTGTGTGAAGCTCCCGCGAGTTGCCGCGCTTTCGGTGTTTGACAGCATGTAATTGCGCTCGACTTGCTATGTTAGTTTCTGACATGGTGTCGCGGACGGGAAGCGTTAGCTGGCACACATCAAGAACCCGTTTCGGCTGGAGACGGTGTCGAGAAGAAGGCGCGCCAACATCCAGCTTCTGCAACAGCGACGGCCGACAATGAGTGACTGTCGCCACCTCCTCGATCGACGACTTCAAACCTTCAATCAGCCAACAAGGAAGACTGGAAGCACGTAAACTTTTAGAACTGTATGGCAGACCTCAGATTTTCAAACTGTTAAATTTTTCTCACTAAATTACAGCAACGTAGCATGAACCTTTGTTGCTCATTGTCCCAATTGCATTAGCAAGCAGGGCCCCTTCCTTTTCCGAAATGAACCCGAGTGTCGTTGAAATTCAAACGCCAGCATTAAAGTAATATCATTCCATTTCACTGCTTTAATTTCAAAGTTCAGTTAAAGTATTCATAGCTGGCTAGAATATTTAGATTACACAAGCACAAGTTAAGAGTGCGAGTTTTGTTACCATATTTCAGCTTACCTGTGACTGCAGCTCAGCTTTGTACGTACTAAATTTTACTGTTGTTAATTGTTCAGAATCATTTAATTCAAGTTCAAAGTTAAATCTCTTATTTCTAAATTGCGTAGATTCAAGTAGCTTTTGAGATGATTGTTGAGGTAGCTCAAGACGAAGCTTATTTTATTGAATTTCGTAGTGCTTTAGAAACAAAGTTTACTATTAATTTCAGCCACTAAATTAACTTTCAATTTTCCGGTTTAATTAATTCTTTTGCTAAATTAAGTCAGAGTGTAGCGAAATTTATTACTTCTGACAAATATTCAGTTTTCACACAACACATGTCAACCTTCAGTTGCCACGCTTTTAGTGCTAATTAAATGTGCAATAAACGTTCTTTTTCAGTTGTTATAGTAGTTGTCCACAGGACTGGCGACCGTAATTTTCCGCAAATCTCAAATATCTAATTAACGCCAATTAATTGTTAACGTAACGACTGCACATTTACTTTCTTTATTAATTTTACCCTTTTCTCGAAATTAATTTCCACCAATTTCATTTGTATTTATCCTTTCATTTAGATGTAACCCTTTCCTCCCTCTTTACCGACAGATTAACTTCGGTGACGATTGCTTTCCCAAATTTTCATTAGGTACACGCGGTTTAATTTTTCACTGTCATTAAGGTCGATAAGTGAGGAGGAGGTTACAAGTTGCCCAACAGTTGCACGTCTGTTCTCCCGTACACATCTACGCAGCCGTCGTTCACCCCTGTCATCTATGACCTGTGGCGCACCAAGTTCCCTTGGCGCCAGTTTTGGATAGAACATGGTATACTTTAATTACGGCAGCATGCGAATAATTATCGGTTTCGGAAATGCCTCCGTCGTTGGCGTGAAAGCCAATGATATTGCGCTTGTGGCTGCCAGATAAATCTCTTCGTTCCCGAATGACGACAGTACTGAATTGTGTTCGACGTATCCCCGACACACTTTACATAGTCGTAGTAATGCCACCTGGCGTCTGTGAATGAGTATTACACGTTGACGTCGAACGTAAGCGGTGGTCATATTAATGTGACTGGATCTTGTACAATGGGAAGTATCCTCTGCCGTGCACTTCACAGTGGTGAGATACACTGTTTGACAAAGAAAACTGAAGCACCGAGAAAGGGAGGAGGAAACGAAATGAAACCTAGTGGACTGATTAAGGGACGTAATGTTGTTTCGGTACTTATAAAATCGAGTCGAATTGAGAAATAACTTGGCAGTGAGAGATATTCTTATGAGTATGACATTATACCCCTCTGGCCTGGATGTATGCATTGATTCGGTTGGGAAGGATGTGATATCTACATCTACATCTACATCCATACTCCGCAAGCCACCTGACGGTGTGTGCCGGAGGGTACCTTGAGTACCTCTATCGGTTCTCCCTTCTATTCCAGTCTCGTATTGTTCGTGGAAAGAAGGATTGTCGGTATGCTTCTGTGTGGGCTCTAATCTCTCTGATTTTATCCTCATGGTCTCTTCGCGAGATATACGTAGGAGGGAGCAACAAACTGCTTGACTCTTCGGTGAAGGTATGTTCTCGAAACTTTAACAAAAGCCCGTACCGAGCTACTGAGCGTCTCTCCTGCAGAGTCTTCCACTGGAGTTTATCTATCATCTCCGTAACGCTTTCGCAATTACTAAATGATCCTGTAACGAAGCGCACTGCTCTCCGTTGGATCTTCTCTATCTCTTCTATCAACCCTATCTGGTACGGATCCCACACTGCCGAGCAGTATTCAAGCAGTGGGCGAATAAGCGTACTGTAACCTACTTCCTTTGTTTTCGGATTGCATTTCCTTAGGATTCTTCCAATCAATCTCAGTCTGGCATCTGCTTTACCAGCGATCAACTTTATATGATCATTCCATTTTAAATCAGTCCTAATGCGTACTCCCAGATAATTTATGGAATTAACTGCTTCCAGTTGCTGACCTGCTATATTGTAGCTAAATGATAAGGGATCTATCTTTCTATGTATTCGCAGCGCATTACACTTGTCTACATTGAGATTCAATTGCCATTCCCTGCACCATGCGTCAGTTCGCTGTAGATCCTCCTGCATTTCGGTACAATTTTCCATTGTTACAATCTCTCCATACAACACAGCATCATCTGCAAAAAGCCTCAGTGAACTTCCAATGTCATCCACAAGGTCATTTATGTATATTGTGAATAGCAACGGTCCTATGACACTCCCCTGCGGTACACCTGGAATCACTCTTACTTCGGAAGACTTCTGTCCATTGAGAATGACATGCTGCGTTCTCTTATCTAGGAACTCTTCAATCCAATCACACAATGGTCTGATAGTCCATATGCTCTACTTTGTTCATTAAACGACTGTGGGGAACTGTATCGAACGCCTTGCGGAAGTCAAGAAACACGGCATCTACCTGTGAACCCGTGTCTATGGCCCTCTGAGTCTCGTGGACGAATAGCGCGAGCTGGGTTTCACACGACAGTCTTTTTCGAAACCCATGCTGATTCCTAGTCTCCAGAAAAGTCATTATACTCGAACATAATACGTGTTCCAAAATTCTGCAACTGATCGACGTTAGAGACATAGGTCTATAGTTATGCACATCTATTCGACGTCCATTCTTGAAAACGGGGATGACCTGTGCCCTTTTCCAATCCTTCGGAACGCTACACTCTTCTAGAGACCTACGGTACACCGCTGCAAGAAGGGGAGCAAGTCATAAAGCCGTTGTGTACCCTCTTGAGGCAAGCTGCCCCACAGATATTGTAACTGGTACTTGATACTGTGAATATTGCCAGTGGGATGGGGTTGACGTCCGAGCTGGGGCAGATCTGGTGATCTTACTGGCCACAGAAGTAGCTCAACGTAACGCAGAGATGTGTCGTGTGCGAACGAGCATTGTCCAGGTGGAAAATGGCGCCACTATAGTGTCACAGGAGACATAAGATATGACGACGCAGGATGTCTGTGATGTACCATTGTTCCGTCAGAGTTCCTTCAGTCATTACCAGATGTGACCTGAAGTCATGCTCGATGGCTCCCCACACATGATACCACGACTAACGTCAGTGTGGCTGTCCAAACTGTTGGAAAAATGGGACCTCTCCCGAGATCGCCGCCATACTCGCCGATGATAGTCGTCCAGGGTAGTAAAGAACAGCGATTCGTCTCTGACAACAAAGAAAAGCCATTCATCAGAAGTCCTTGTTTCTTGGTCACGGCGCCACTCCAAAAACAGCCATTTCGATTGTGGTGTAATGCCAGCTTACGCATGGGACGGTAATTTATAATCCGCTGCTGCTAGACTCCAACCAATGGTACAAGATGACATAGAACTTTACAGGCAGTCAGTTGCTGTTTCTCGGGTTGCTGGCGGAGATGTGAAGGGGTAACGACGAGCTCGGTGCACAATACCGCAATCCTTCCTTGTGGTGGTCAGGACTGGTCGACCTGAACCTTGGTGATGAGTATGCCTGCCCTCCCTTTCCCATGCAGTCCAACAAACATGGAGCCACTGTCACATCCGATTGCGTCAAAAATATGGATACTGCACAATTCGACCAACTGGACAAATGAAGACCCACAACGTAGCCTCCTTCAAACCTTGTAAGATGCTGATAACGCTCTTTCACACGAGTTCGTACCCTTCAGAGTGATCACTCACCATCTGCCGCTGTTCACGTCCCTTGTGGATCCCACCACACCAGGTAACAACACTAAACACTAACAACAATGTACTCGGTGGCCATTCAATCTGTCACAGAGCATTGCAGCTCTAATAACTTACATATATGCCTATGGTATTTAGCCCTACGTGTACGAAGTTACATTGACATCTGACCATGTCTTCTGGGTGCTTCACTTCTTTGTCAGAGATGATAACTAGGCACAGACAACGTTTCTGAACTTCTGAAACGCTTTTGAATCACAAACTAGCTGATAACTACTAAAGGGCTGGATTGAAAATTTCTTGATGTGTAGTACAGTGCACATCATTCTTGTTGCTGAGTAATCTACAAGTAAGTTATGTACTTTACGTAATCTGAAAATGTAGCAGTGAGTCACCGTTAGGAACATTCAAGTCACACAAAGCCAGAGAATAACAGGGAGTAGAGCTACGAACAGTCCCGAATTGGAATATTATTTTCGGATTCTGTTATGACTTGACGAAACTACCAGGTGTACCGGTATGAAATGAGCGTTAAGATACAAATGTGTCGATAGGGAACATTTGTTGTGAACGAGTCTTAATTTTGTTTGTTTGGTTGGTATGACATCTGTCAAAGATATTTAGTATACATCAAGTCATGGAACAAACACCATCATATGTTTTCATCGTGTTAACAATGTCGAATTTTGTACCAGACAGTGATGATTTGCGGAAAGCATTAATCTTTTGTTTTCATTTGAAAAAAAAAAGTGCTGCAGAGTCGCATCAAATGCTTGTCGAGGCATATGGTGATCATGCTCTATCAGAAGCAACATGCAAAAGATGGTTTCAACGGTTCAGAAATAATGATTTTAATGTAAGAAATGAAGAACGTGGAAGACCACCAAAAAAGTTCGAAGACGCCGAATTGCAAGCAATAATGGGTGAAGATGATACTTTGAGTTAGAAGCAAATGGCAGCAATGCTAAATGTTGCGCAACAAACAATTTCTGACCATTTGAAAGCTATGGGATGGATCCAAAAGTGTGGAAAATGGATGCCACATGAATTGAATGAAAGACAGATGGAAAACCGAAAAACCATTTGTCAAATTTTGCTTCAAAAACATGAAAGAAAGTCAATTTCGCATCGAATTGTTACTGACGATGAAAAATGGATTTATTTTAAGAATCCTAAACGGGAAAAATCATGGGTTAATCCGGGACAACCATTCAACATTGATTGCAAAACCAGATCGATGCGGCAAGAAGACAATTCTCTGTGTTTGTTGGGATCAGATAGGTGTTGTGTACCATGAGCTTCTAAAACCCGGTGAAACTGTGAATACTAATCGCTACAGACAACAAATGATCAATTGGAACTATGCACTGATCGATAAAAAACCAGAATGGGCCAGAAGACATGGCAAAGTAATTTTCTTCCCGACAATGCATCAACACTCAAAGCAAAACTGGTTCAGGATACAATCAAAACACTTGGCTGGTAGCTGCTACCCCACCCGCCGTATTCACCAGACCTGGCCCCTTTCGACTACCATTTGTTTACATCAATGGGACACGCATTGGCTCAGGAACACTTCGATTCCTACGAAGAAGTCGAAAATTGGGTGTCCCATTAGTTTGCTTCAAACGACGAACATTTCTATTGGCGTAGTGTCCACAGATTGCCAGAAAGGTGGTCAAAATGTATAGAAAGCAATGGTCAGTACTTTGAATAAAATATTTTTACTTTTCAGTTCAAAATTAGTGTTTCATATTCACAAAAAACCGCTCATTTCATACCGGTACACCTGGTACAATAGTCCAGCATAGCTGTGGATTTTTTGATTACTCTGAGAGATGGTGGAGCATAACTACGACGTATCAGACATTAGTTCACTTAATTACAAAAAAACATAAGAAGATTTACTTAACTTCGTACAATCCATTGCCAAAGCAATGTGCCGAATATTTACAAATGTCTTTGAATATTACAGCTCCACTTGGTACACACATTTACTAAGCTCATCTGTTGAAATATAAAGTTCACGAAGTCCAGAGTGACAGTTCAATCCAAGACACGAGTAACACACGTGTCCTAATTAGTCGATGTTGTCTTCTTAAGCGGAGGTCACGAACTGGCCTGAGCCTCCCCGTGCTCGGCTGTACGTCAGCCTCCGTGTGGTGGCGCTGCGGAGCTGGCAGAGAGGGTGTGACGTCATCAGCGCCTCCCACTCGTCGTTGCGAAATGCAGCGAGACATCGCTGGCTTCTGTGGTATCGCTGCGAGGTTCCGACTTCGTTCCGTCATCCCGATCTTGGACAACAGCACAGATGCCACACGAGGTCGAATTAACAAGGTATATTTAGTGCTTACTCGCACCATATTGGGCGGAGGCATACAAGCAGTCTTCCATTGATCAAAGAAAGGAACGGTAAAAAGGAGTACACGGACAGTAACGATGGTGGTGACGTTAAGTACTATATCTGCGGAACAAAAACAACTTACATGTACTGCTGCGTTAAGTATAGGCACCATAATGTGATATTAGATGTGCCTCAAATCATCATCATCATCATCATCATCATTTAAGACTGATTATGCATTTCCGCGTTCAGTCTGGAGCATAGCCCCCTTATAAAATTCCTCCATGATTCCCTATTCAGTGCTAACATTGGTGCCTCTTCTGATGTTAAGCCTATTACTTCAAAATCATTCTTAACTGAATCCAGATACCTTCTCCTTGGTCTACCCCGACTCCTCCTAACTTCTGCTGCTGAACCCATGTGTCTCTTGGGTAACCTTGCTTCTCCCATGCGTGTAACATGACCCCACCATCTAAGCCTGTTCGCCCTGACTGCTACGGCCAGCCGGGGTGGCCGAGCGGTTCTAGGCGCTACAGTCTGGAACCGCGCGGCCGCTACGGTCGCAGGTTCGAATACTGCCTCGGGCATGGATGTGTGTGATGTCCTTAGGTTAGTTAGGTTTAAGTAGTTCTAAGTTCTAGGGGACTGATGACCTTAGAAGTTAAGTCCCATAGTGCTCAGAGCCATTTGAACCTGACTGCTACATCTATAGAGTTCATTCCCAGGTTTTTCCCGGATTTCCTCATTGTGGACACCCTCCTGCCATTGTTCCCATCTACTAGTACCTGCAATCATCCTAGCTACTTTCATATCCGTAACCTCAACCTTATTGATAAGGTAACCTGAATCCATCCAGCTTTCGCTCCCATACAACAAAGTTGGTCGAAAGATTGAACGGTGCACAGATAACTTAAGTCTTAGTACTGACTTCCTTCTTGCAGAAGAGAGTAGATCGTAGCTGAGCGCTCACTGCAATAGCTTTGCTGCACCTCGCTTCCAGTTCTTTCACTATGTTGCCATCCTGTGAGAATATGCATCCTAAGTACTTGAAACCGTCCACCTGTTCTAACTTTGTTCCTCCTATTTGGCACGATGTTTCTCAAATTAATAAAATTTTTAAAATTAATATGCGAAACATTAACACAATAGCGAAAACAACAAGCAAATTACAGGTGACAGTATCTGTTCTTTTAAGTGTAGCTTCGATATGGTTCACGCTGAAAGTAATCAGTCAACCAAACCGTTCATTGACTGATAGTAATGAGCAACCAGAATCGCTGTAGATCAGACCAAACTAATGAATAGCACAGGGATTATTTGCCACTACTTCCGCATTTAGGAAGCGAAATCAGACCTACATCGAAATGGTGTATCGGGCTAACGTGTTCATACGGTTTACTGCATGCGATTATCAATCACCTCGCACTTCTCTTTATCGTGCTTTGCTTCTGTCTCATATATACATTACTTTTTCTGAACATAATCATTAGTTGTCACCGTACGTTTTTCATGACTGTTTTGGTTCCCTTATTTTCTCAGTGTTGTGTTTCGAAACGGAATAAGAGCTTAGAGCCCGGAAATGGTACCAAGGAGGTCGTAGAACACAATGCCTCCGCCAACACACCAGTGACAAATGTTCTCACCACGTAACCCATCAGGAAGATAATGATCTTGAGGTTCAAACTCTTTTGTCTGTGTTTGCTTTAATAATACATATGTTTCTGGATGGGGTCCGCCTTTAGCAAATCACAATTCAGTGACACTGACAGCTCGACACACTGAAGTTCACAGTGAAGAAGATGAGAAGAAAGAAAACGTAAGTGAAACATAATGTAAATAGATACACACACACACACACACACACACACACACACACGCACGCACACACACACACGCACACATACACACACACGCGCACACAAACAATCTTTCACATAAAGTTAATTAATGTCAGGAGTAGCCATAACAGTTTAGAAATCGTAATTTTTGCGTAAATATTTAGTCTACATTAAGATGTATATGGTTGCAGATGACAAACTGTAAAAGAAAAACAAACTCTGTAAAAACATAATACAGCAGAAAAACCACACCATGTGCTAAAAAGGTATGAATAAATAAATTTATGTGCTCATCAAAAATCTGTAATTCACATTTAAAAACTAAAATTTACATGTGTGTAAACAGTAAAGAACATTCTTTATGTTTAACAGCCATAAAATAAAAAACCCACTGATGATGCCGCAGCTGCAGTGAAATATGTTTCGGATAAAAGACAGAACTGCGTTTTGCTAAAGGCGGACCCCATTCAAGAACATCTGCATTGGGAATATATTAGAGTTCTGGCACTGGCGCACAGACCGATGATCAGGAACAAAACACTATAATCCGTGCTCCTATCGTGAGCCAAATATATGTATGAAAATATCTTCTTAGAAATTTGGAATCTGATATCGTTATTAGAAGCTCCACAGCATTAAATGAGAAGGTAACCTCGGTATGGAGACGAGTTAGTACGAGACAAAAAGTGGTTTAAGTGAAAATCGCTGCTTCTGAGTGTTCACGACTTTCCTCTGCAGCCTAAGTAAAGATTACATTTGGCAGTAGGGAGGGTATCGCGGGTACAGAAATGAACGTCAGCCTTTGGGCGGCCGTACCAGTGAGAATTAAGAGAGAGAGAGAGAGACAGAGAGAGAATTATCGGAAGAAATGGAAAGCCGAGCGTACGACGATGTAACAAAATATTCGGACGATGCAGAGCGCTAGGTCGTCCTTGTTTGCTTTACCGCAGACCGCAGTGACGGCCCAAAACGCTTGTAGCGACTTTCTCCAAGCGACATTTGATACACAATGAGGCGGCTGGAGTCTGCTCCAGGGGGCTCCCAGTCTTCTGAATCAAGTAGAGGCCATTGTTTACAATCCACTTCCATTCCGGAGGAGGACTGCGATGTTACTTTTCAAACGTGGTGTACAAATGCACGAGGATAGGAGATGTGGTACGTGTTTTCCATTTAACGTACAGCGACGTAGAAATGAACTTTAGAAATGAACACATGGCACCAAAAAAGCTGTGACGTCTGCATTTGGTGCTCGTTTTACTGTGCAGTTTGTACCTCACAGCGCACCAGTATCGCTCTGCCCCTTCTACGTGATTGGCAGATCGTGTGGGCGAATAACGGTTCAAATCTATTTAATTTTAACGTTAAGAAACTTACGCGAGGTGTGTGTGGATGAAGTTTTATTATTATTGATTCAGCTTGGAAATTATGGTCTGGAAATTATTAAATTTTAATTATAAAATAAAATATGTGAACCTTAACTATCAAGAAAAAATCTTTTCGTAAAGCATGTATTGCTTATAGCAGCTTGTTGAGCATTTCTATGGCACTTTAGAGGCAAGTAAACAAATCTGTGAGCAGTCGTGCAGATCTTCTCTCTCTGCTCCGTTTATCCAACTTGGTCGGGGACACACAATGGCTCACAACACTCAATAATTGGTAAATATCCTCCTTCGTGGCTAACGAAAGCTTCCTTAGGATTTTTCCAATGTATCTCTCTTTGGAAACTGCCCTCCACTTCCTGCAAATATACTATCGAATGTGTCACGAAATGCGAAGACGTAAATTCCATAAACAACTGAAAATATCGAATCGAACTTTTCATTTAGTCGCGGTACATAAAAAAATAAGTATCTAGTTGCCTTCTAATATATATATGTACCGAAATCTGTGGCAGTTTGAATGAAGCGAGATACCTTTTATTAAGAGATTGAGTAGTTATAGAAACGAGAAGTTTAGAGGTATTTCACTCGATAATTTTGCTGTTAAATATCTCGCTTTCATAACCAGAGAAGTGCTACGTGTGAAGATGGAGTCTACAAGCACACTGAACTGTACGTACATGTGGCATGAAGCTGCCTCGTGTTTAATACTCCACCCAGTTGCTTTTGAGAAATTTTTAAGTTGAAAAGATGGGGACGCGCCGCATCTATAGAATTTTCTTATACGGAGATATGAACACCTATGCACTCGAGAAGACTGTGAGTCCTCCCAGCTACAGATCATGGGAGGTCTTTTCAGTTGTTTACATGCGTTACAGCAGAGTTTCTTAAAACGAGAATGAACTGCTACTAATCTCCATCCAAATATTGTTCATGTAATCTCTCTTAATGTAACCACTTTGTCCACGAACAGTCCAATAGAGCTGCCGATGTTAGCTGTACGGTCATTTATACTAGATAAATATGGATAAACAGAAATTTAACGTCAAATGGTACGATATTGGACAGGGGGAAATCTTATGAGCCTATGTTACCAACATGGCGGAGATTCTGAATGCGGCCATCTTGAATTAAACTTTTAATTTTCAAATGTAAGGTGACCATGTGACATAACAAATGGAGAATTACCCCTCAAAAATAATAGTGCCTTTTACTTGAGGACAGCTTTATTCATTCTGAGTAACTAATTAACTAACTCAACGTATCGGTGCTGTCATTTTCAAAGGAATAATTTCAACAACTGCCCTAATGGATATAGGGGAATCAAGGAAAACTTAAATGTGGATCTTAGGACTGAGATTTGAGCCTATCAACTGCAAGTCCAATTTGTAGTTACTTTCTTCGGTCGCATGCATACTCTGGTACTGCCCGTTACTGAAAGAACGTAGGTATGCGACGTAGAACTGTGTCATCCAAATACAATGTCCGAAGTTTAGCGATGGAATCTGACTGATAATATATTTTTATGTGTTAATGAGAAGTAACACCCAAAGCTGATTCTGGCGGTTATGAGATACCCTCATTTAAGTAAGGTCAGATACAAGTTAACGATCATTAAAAAAACAGCCATTTTACTTTTCTACTTGTGTTCCGCCCATCATTGTCTCCAGATGAAATGTCAAATGATGACGCCATTGTCATTTGACTGATGATCAGAGACGATTTCTCACCTTGTATAAAATAATTTATCATTTGAAGTGCTCTTTTCGATGTTTATCATGAATTAGGGGCGTTTGTCTTTCTACAATTATTTCGTTGTAATATACACATTAAGCTACAAAAACCTGGAGAGGTGTTGCAGTAAAATTCCTTCTTCTGGGCGATAAATGAATAACAAATCACCGAGTGTATGCTATTAATAGTCACAATAGTTCGAATGGAGAGATTTACTTCATAATTAAACAATAGTCGATACGATCTCTAGTTTTACTTTGACATAGATGCTTAATGGAGAAGTTAGAAAGTAAACCTTTCCACATGAAAAAGTCTCAACAATAGTGCGATGCGGAGAATATGAGTCTGTTCTGGTCAGCTACTGGCATTCCTCTAACATAGCTGCAGGCACTGAGGCGCCTTATATCTCTCCTCCCCCCCCCCCCCCCCCCCCCCACCATGAACAATAGACCTTGCCGTTGGTGGGGAGGTTTACGTGCCTCAACGATACAGATAGCCGTACCGTAGGTGCAACCACAATGGAGGGGTATCTGTTGAGAGGCCAGACAAACGTGTGGTTCCTGAAGAGGGGCAGCAGCTTTTTCAGTAGTTGCAGGGGCAACAGTCTGGATGATTGACTGATCTGGCCTTGTAACACTAACCAAAACGGGCTTGCTGTGCTGGTACTGCGAACGGCTGAAAGCAAGGGGAAACTACTGCCGTAATTTTTCCCGAGGGCATGCAGCTTTACTGTATAGTTAAATGATGATGCATCCTCGGATAAAATATTCCGGAGGTAAAATAGTCCCCCATTCGGATCTCCGGGCGGGGACCACTCAAGAGGACTTCGTTATCAGGAGAAAGAAAACTGGCGTTCTTCGGATCGGAGCGTGGAATGTCAGATCAATTAATCGGGCAGGTACGTTAGAAAATTTAAAAAGGGAAATGCATAGGTTAAAGTTAGATATAGCGGGAATTAGCGAAGTTCGGTGGCAGGAGGAACAAGGCTTTTGGTCAGGTGAATACAGGGTTGTTGTTACTGTTGACTTCAGTCCTGAGACTAGTTTGATGCAGCCCTCCATGCTACTCTATCCTGTGTAAGCTTCTTCATCTCCCAGTGCTTACTGCAACCTACATCATTCTGAATCTGCTTAGTGTATTCATCTCTTGGTATCTCTCTACGATTTTTACCCTCCACGCTGCCCTCCAATGCTGAATTTGTGATCCCTTGATGCCTCAGAACATGTCCTACCAACCGGTCCCTTCCTCTTGTCAAGTTGTGCCACAAACTCCTCCCCAATTCTATTCAATACCTCCTCATTAGTTATGTGATCTACCAATCTCATTTTAAGCATTCTTCTGTAGCACCACATTTCGAAAGCTTCTATTTTCTTCTTGTCCAAACTATTTATCGTCCATGTTTCACTTCCATAAATGGCTACACTCCATACAAATACTTTCAGAAACGACTTCCTGACACTTAAAATAATACTCGATGTTAACAAATTTCTTCAGAAACGCATTCCTTGCCATTGCCAGTCTACATTTTATATCCTCTCTAATTCGACCATCATTAGTTATTTTGCTCCCCAAATAGCAAAACTCCTTTACTGCTTTAAGTGCCTCATTTCCTAATCTAATTCCCTCAGCATCACCCGACTTAATTCGACTACATTCCATTATCCTCGTTTTGCATTTGTTGATGTTCATCTTATATCTCCCTTTCAAGACACTGTCCATTCCGTTCAACAGCTCTTGCAAGTCCTTTGCTGTCTGTGACAGAATTATAAGGTCATAGGCGAACCTCAATGTTTTTATTTCTTCTCCATGGACTTTAATACCTACTCCGAATTTTTCTTTTGTTTCCTTTACTGCTTGCTCAATATACAGGTTGAATAACATCGGAGAGAGGCGACAATCCTGTCTCACTCCCTTCCCAACCGCTGCTTCCCTTTCATGCCCCTTGACTCTTATAACTGCCATCTGGTTTCTGTACAAATTGTAAATAGCCTTTCGCTCCCTGTATATTACCCCTGTCACCTTTAGAATTTGAAAGAGAGTATTCCAGTCAACATTGTCAAAAGCTTTCTCTAAGTCTACAAATGCTAGAAATGTAGGTTTGCCTTTCCTTAATCTATTTTCTAATATAAGTCGTAGGGTCAGTATTGCCTCACGTGTTCCAACATTTAAGCGGAGTCCATACTGATCTTCGCCGAGGTCGGCTTCCACCAGTTTTTCCATTCGTCTGTAAAGAATTCGCGATAGTATTTTGCAGCTGTGACTTATTAAACTGATAGTTCGGTAGTTTTCACATCTGTCAACACCTGCTTTCTTTGGGATCGGTATTTTTATATTCTTCTTGAAGTTTGAGGGTATTTCGCCTGTCTCATACATCTTGCTCACCAGATGGTAGAGTTTTGTCAGGACTGGCTCTCTCAAGACCGTCAGTAGTTCCAATGGAATTTTGTCTACTCCCGGGGCCTTGTTTCGACTCAGGTCTTTCAGTGTTCTCTCAAACTCTTGACGCAGTATCGTATCTCCCATTTCATCTTCATCTACATCCTCTTCAATTTCCATAATATTGTCCTCAAGTACATCGCCCTTGTATAGACCCTCTATATACTCCTTCCACCTATCTGCTTTCCCTTCTTTGCTTAGAACTGGGTTTCCATCCGAGCTCTTGATATTCATACAAGGTGCTCTCTTTTCTCCAAAGGTATCTTTAATTTTCCTGTAGGCAGTATCTATCTTACCCCTCGTGAGATAAGCCTCTACATCCTTACATTTGTCCTCTAGCCATCCCTGCTTAGCCATTTTGCACTTCTTGTCGATCTCATTTTTCAGACGTTTGTATTCCCTTTTGCCTGCTTCATTTACTGCGTTTTTATATTTTCTCCTTTCATCAATTAAATTCAATATTTCTTCTGTTAGCCAAGGATTTCTACTATCCCTCGTCTTTTTACCTACTTGATCCTCTGCTGCCTTCACTACTTCATCCCTCAGAGCTACCCATTCTTCTTGTACTGTATTTCTTTCCCCAATTCCTGTCAATTGTTCCCTTATGCTCCCCCTGAAACTCGCTACAACCTCTGGTTCTTTCAGTTTATCCAGGTCCCATCTCCTCAAATTCCCATCTTTTTGCAGTTTCTTCAGTTTTAATCTACAGTTCATAACCAGTAGATTGTGGTTTTAAATTGTAAGACATTTCCAGGGGCAGATGTGGACTCTGACCACAATCTATTGGTTATGAACTGTAGATTAAAACTGGAGAAACTGCAAAAAGGTGGGAATTTAAGGAGATGGGACCTGGATAAACTGACTAAACCAGAGGTTGTACAGAGTTTCAGGGAGAGCGATGGGAACAATTGACAGGAATGGGGGAAAGAAATACAGTAAAACAAGAATGGGTTGCTTTGAGGGATGAAGTAGTGAAGGCAGCAGAGGATCAAGTATGGAAAAAGACGAGGGCTCGTATTATATATATTGAATATAATTGATGAAAGGAGAAAATATAAAAACGCAGTAAATGAAGCAGGCAAAAAAGAATACAAATGTCTCAAAAATGAGATAGACACGAAGTGCAAAATGGCTAAGCGGGCATGGCTAGAGGACAAATGTAATGATGTAAGGCTAGGGGTAAGATAGATACTGCCTACAGGAAAATTAAAGAGACGATTGGAGAAAAGGTCAGATGGCAACCCAGTTCTAAGCAAAGAAGGGAAAGCAGAAATGTGGAAGGGGTATATAGAGGGTCTACACAAGGGCGATGTACTTGAGGACAGCATTATGGAAATGGAAGAGGATGTAGATGAAGATGAAATGGGAGATGTGATACTGCGTGAAGAGTTTTGACAGAGCACTGAAAGACCTAAGAGGAAACAAAGCCCCGGGCGTAGACAACATTCCATTAGAACTACTGACAGCCTTGGGAGAGCCAGTCCTGACAAAACTCTACCATCTGGTGAGCAAAATGTATGCAACAGGCGAAATAGCCTCAGACTTCAAGAAGAATATAATAATTCCAATCCCAAAGAAATCAGGTGTTGACAGATATGAAAATTACCGAACTATCAGTTTAATAAGCCATGGCTGCAAAATACTAACACGAATTCCTCACAGACAAATGGAAAAACTGGTAGAAGCCGACCTCGGGGATGATCAGTTCTGATTCCATAGAAATATTGGAACACGTGAGGCAATACTGAACCTATGACTTATGTTCGAAGCTAGATTAAGATAAGGCGAACCTACGTTTCTAGCATTTGCATACTTAGAGAAAGCTTTTGACAATATTGACTAGTATACTGTGTTTAAAATTCTGAAGGTGGCAGGGGTAAAATACAGGGAGCGAAAGGCTATTTACAATTTGTACAGCAACCAGATAGCAGTTATAAGAGTCGAGGGACATGAAAGGGAAGCAGTGGTTGGGAAGGGAGTAAGACGGGGTTGTAGCCTCTCCCCGATGTTATTCAATCTGTATATTGAGCAAGTAGTAATGGAAACAAAAGAAAAATTCGGAGTAGGTATTTAAATCCATGGAGAAGAAATAAAAACTTTGAGGTTCGCCGATGACATTGTAATTCTGTCAGAGACAGTAAAGGACTTGGAAGAGCAGTTGAACGGAATGGACAGTGTCTTGAAAGGAGGATATAAGATGAACATCAACAAAAGCAAAACGAGGATAATGGAATGTAGTCAAGTTAACTCGGGTGATGCTGAGGGAATTAAATTAGGAAATGAGACACTTAAAGTAGTAAAGAAGTTTTGCTATTTGGGGAGCAAAGTAACTGATGATGGTCGAAGCAAAGAGGATATAAAATGTGGACTGTCAATGTCAAGGAAAGCGTTTCTGAAGAAGAGAAATTTGTTAACATCGAGTATGGATTTACGTGTTGTGATGTTACAAAATAAAAGTGATGTTGTTATTCAATGGAGAGTTGGAAATTGAGATTTAGCTTACTGTTTTATCAATCACAATTGGCGTAAGAATCATGGATTGACCATTGTCATAAAATATTGCATTATGAGATGTGAATAGTTTTTACTTGCAGCTTCGCGTGGCTTGAGGCAGTCACAACTAGCGTGCTATTGATTAAGAAATCGCATTATCGTCTTTCTAATTACTTCATGATCGTAGATACGATCATACCCGGTTGTGTAGTTATTGTTATGACAAAACAATTTCCTAAGGGACCAGAAAGTTCTTAAGGGCGCAAAAACAACTGTAACATCACACAAAAGGGAAATTCAATATTAAAGCTGATGCAAGAAGACGATAAAATAGTTTTCTTTTTATCAATGTAACACGCACATTGGACTGCTGATCTCCGTGTCTGTAATCTTAGCAAAATGCATAATTAAAATGGAAATAATACTGAGGAGATGATAGGAATGAGCACTGCTAAATGATTCAGTATTCCCAGAACAAATATTTATTATAAACTAAAACATATATCGTACCTTAAGCTTAGTACTACAATGACGGTAGAGTTTTATGTCCGTATCACGTCCATTGAGCGCTCTTCTATATAGCCATTGTCCTCTTGAGTCGCTCGTGCGTCGTCACGATAAGTTATAACAGTTCTTTACACTTCACTCAAACTTAGACATAACACGTTTTTATACATTTAGTAAAAAATTAGATCAGACTGCCACAAATCTGCGTCCGTCTTACTTGAGAAAAACAGTACAAGTCTTTAGCGCTCAAGGCTTCATTTGTTCTCCAGCGAACAAAATAGTGAAGGATCGCATATCTATCCGTATTTTTCTGTTTGCCGCCCAAAGACAACGAATTACATTATTTAGAAAATTCCAACGTCGCCATGCGACGCCTCATTATACATTAATCATTATTTACAAACAAGTATTTGCCTTCTGGCTGAAAGTATTAACTACTCGTATTTGCTGTTTTAATGTAGTCAAAAATAGCGAATATCACATTGCCTCCCATGAGGAGAGAGGGAATGCCGAAGGATTACCTCGATCCTCATGTCCTCATGAGATATTCGTGATTTTTGGTGTGACATTTACATAATGTTACTGGCGTACTATGTACTTAAATTGAAATTACATTTATAAACATATATGAGATATTTATCATTTTTCAAAATAAAGTTTTTCATTCTTTGTTCATCAGTCACTTCATTCCATAATACCAAGATTAAAATTATTTGCATATTTAAGTTTGGTTCATATTTGCTTATAACAATAAGTGAACGTTCATTTCGCTCTTCAGGGGATAGAATTCAGAAATTACTTTCTCTTGAGCTTAACAACTAATACATGAGTACAGTGAGTGCTTATTTTCACTAAACTAGAATGGACAATGTTCGAGCATCTGTTGACTCATTGTGGTTCAATTACAGTTTAATAACGTAGCACTACACTTCGTTATGCTTTCACTTTCTGTGTTAGCTGTCTACTTCGTTCATCATGCAGTACATCTGTCCTTTCCACTGTGGTGCCAGGAATTCAAGTGGCTTCCCGGGTTTTTATTTACAATATGAAACAGAAGAAGTGGAAAATTATTAGTATAACTTACAACCTATTGGATACATTTGTTAAGGATCGGGACTGGTCTGGAGTTTAGGGTCTTCCTATGGTACACATTCATTTTCTTTGTCCATCAAGAGACAGGATTATAATTCATTTTAGCTGTGTTCAGGAGTGCCGGTATTAATGGCTTTAAGGCCTGAGTAATCTAACAATCTATTTCTCACTCATCTTAACTTCAACTCAAGAAAATTGCTTAATTTACGTATGAAAATGTAGTCATACAAGTGTACAAATGTCTTTCCTCCAGTATGTACGATGGAAGTCATGGCGGTTAGCAGTTTAAAGTTTGGATTGTTTCGTCACCCACACGTCAGCCACTCACAGCAGCTGCACAGTGTTGCGTGAGCTCCAATACTCAGTATCCGTTCGCCCTCAGGCTGTAACAGAGCTGCTGGTCGTCGATTGCTCCTTTTTTTTTTTTTTTTTTTTTTGTGAACTTCGTATCACACGCGTGTATCGACACAAACACCTCGCGCGCGTTTTCCATCGGAGGAGCCGGACACTGAAGCTGCCTCCATACTTCTCTGTCAACTGCCTCCCATGAGGCTCACAGGTAAGTGACGACGAATGTTTTAGCTGTCGCTGCACTTAGAACAACACTGAACTTTGCGTTGCACCTGTTGTCGTAGCCTTGACTTCTTTTTACACTTGCAGTACAACACTACCACTAATATACAGTGAACAGTTATTTTTATTATGCACGTCGCACATTAGTGTGCATCTTCACACAGCATTCGTGCTTAGTTCCTTCGCCGATAGAGTTCATTTACAAAACAATCAATTTTGCAGGTTTCCTCCATTGGTACAGAAAGACTTATATTCTACTATTTACAAATGATCACTTACGAGCTAATATTTACAATTAATGGTCACTCCTTTTGTTAAGTCCAGTGAACAACTGCTTTATGAATGGACTCTTTATATCTCAAGGTTTACTTTCACTAGTGAACCTAAAAATATTCTTTCAAACTTTCTTTTAAGGGCTCATCTCCTCATTATGAAAACTACAGGTTTCGCAACACTCGTTGCATTTATTCTTTAGTGCACCCAAGATCATTTTCTACTGCCACGCAGCATATCTACTACTTAACGAGTACGCATTTAACGCTGAATCTTTTTTTTTGTGCTTTCCTTTGTGCTTGCCAATTTTTTTTTTTTATATTTGAGGGCAGACTGGATAACAATAGGTCTCCCTCTTCGCTTCATGTACTCAGCAATCGTTCTCTGTTAAAAAAAAATGGATATCGTGTGTCTATTATTTTTCGCATGAATGGAATTACCGACAGTTCACTGGGTTTACGCAACCGGTCCATAACAAACATTACCAAAGCTAGCGAAGTTCATCACGCTACGTGTCTCATTTCTCATAAGCAATGCTTTGCCCCGAAGCACACGTGCCTTTTACAAGTCGACCCTTGGTCTGGGTTAATGAAACAGGATCAAAAGGAACGGGCACAAGGAAAATGGATTTCATAAGAGGAGTGTCTTAGGAGACATTTTTGCAATAAAATCTGCATGTAAATAAAATTATCATAATAAACATAGGCGCATATATAAATTTCAACCTCTTTCATTACAGCATGCTTTGCTACTTCTACGACTTACTCTGGTTATAGTCAGTATTAAGTTTAAACATCACTGCATTGCTTGTTCTTTAGATTAGCCTTCAATTAGGGTATTGAATGGTCGCTAGATTACACTACAAATCTTCTGAAGATCTTTACTTGGACTTATTTATGATACAGGGGGCTTGCTGTGTGGTTATTTAGTACCTTGATTCTACTGAAATCAATTCGTCAGCTAATATTCCTCATATACTCTTTACATTGAGCTCAGATCACATGGAAATAGTTTACTTTCATAGCAATTAATGGCCTCGTGGAGTACTTAGGCTACATTATTGATGCTTCTTGGTTTGCCTCTATTTGTACTGTATTTCACCTAACTTAGTTTACTACAGCTTATTGTCTCCTTGCGTGAACACATGTGGGTTACCACTTGTTTTTCCATTTAACAGCACACTTTAACTGAACTTTAAGCTATTTCTTCTACTCCTGTCCGCTGTCTGGACTGTTTGAACATGTACCTTTTTTTTTTTTTTAAGCAGGTAATTTGGGCTTTTACAACAGAACTTCAAGTACTTACATTACTAAAAATAAATCTATAAATCTTCTTGTACCTTGAGAGAAGTGCTTATTTACGCATCCTCCTCCATTTCTCACCTTTACATATTTATATAGATCCTGGCAGTCACCTCGCAAGCACATTTTTTTTATACTAACTTAAAGCTAAATTGAAATTCTTTCTGCAACCTAAATTTCCTGCTTCAGCTTGTTGAAGAAATATCAGTTCATGTCCATCACTATAAACAATTTTTCCATACATAGCATTTAATACTTAAAGTTTACATGTAGTAGCCGTTACCATGTAGTCAGTGCGCTGTTCAACACAATACTTATCATTAACAGTTCACACAAGGAAATTTCCAGTACGCAAGAGGCAGGAAACCGAAACAGATTCTATCTGCAGTTGAGGCTGTGTCTGTAAACTAACTCTTTGTTTCAATGGACCAATCGCTCCCGATGTGGAGCAACCCTGAATCGGCAATGATAAAACTTTTGAAACAGAAGACACCTGTCTGAAGAAACATGATGACATCACATTGATGTTTGCTTCTGTATAAACAATGGCTGTGACAGGAATGTTGGCAATAGAAATCTTAATCGAAGCCTGGGCCTGTTCATCATAAATGTCATTAATGTCTTGAGCTTCTAGGTCAGGTGCAAGGTCATCTCGTAAGTCGGTCTCATGGTCGTACCGTATCGCATTAACATACTCAGAATCAGAGTTTTCATTAGTGCCCCCACTCAAAATCCGCAGCGACCTCTTGGAGGCTGAAAGGCGCTGCCTCTAATTTTCCGCAGGATGTTTAACCTGTTTGTCATTCATGGCCTTAAGTGTTTGTTCCGTTTCATATTGGTGCTGGTTATGTGGTACAAATGCCGGTGTAAAGGGGTAAAATCCACTGGGTGCATTCACTTGTGAATACAATACCGAGACGGCTGCTGTCGCCCGATCTTTTGGTTGCCGGCAGAACCATTTCCTTGTGAAGGAAAGTTCGCATTTGGTACCGTTTGAAAATTGTTCCGCGGTCCTCTATCCTGTGAAAAGTTGTTCTGATGTTGTTCTGGGTGGCCTCCGCCTTGCCCATGCCACTTGCTCTTTTTCGACCTATAACTTTGATTGTACACTGGTCCATTTGAAAAATTACCACTCGTTTGTGGAGAATTTCCATACGGCTCAGGCGCAGAATTAAAGAGCCGGTTGCCATACTGCTGTTGTACCTGGTGGCTATAGATTGGGTGGTATCTCCGCTGATTACTGTAATCGGTTTTCTGCTTCCGTTTAAAGTTATTGCAGTTTGTGTTTTCATAACGGCTGGCAGGTTGGTACCAGCGATCGCAGTAGCGCGCTCTCTCCTTCGGCGCATTGTTGTCCGCGTGCGATGCATTCTGCTGGCTGCCAGGGAAGAATTTGCCGCTGCCAACCTTGGAGCGCACATCCTCGCTAATTAAATCTAAGGAATCCAGCACAGAAAGGAATGCATCCGTGTCTTCTTCGGACACATTTACTAGTTTCTCTCCAATAGACACAGGGAATTTGCTTTTGAGAATCATAATTACGTCCTTGGAAGAAATCGGAGAATCCCAGAATTTAATTTTTGCTAGGTACTTCTCGAAGTATCGCCGGAGACTTCCATGCTTCTCATTGAAAATTTCCGCGCCATACACCTCCTTCCTTAATCTTTGCTGTACCCCATTACTCCAAAATTTTGCCAAGAACATTTTCTCAAACTCTTCATAATTCCTACACGTGTCTACCATTTCCGTTCCCCATGATGCTGCATCACCAGAAATAAAGCCAGTGACGAGCTGAATACGCTGTCTGTCTGTCCAGCTCCTGGGAAATATGCCGGAAAAATTCTTTAGGAACACGATGGGGTGTATTTCTCGCTTCTGCGGATGAAAAACAGGAAAAGTGCGATGCTTAATCACACTTTCCTCTTGCATTAAACTCACGATTGTGGGCGGATCATTTATTTTCCCTACTTGGGACTCAACAGGACTGTTGTTTTGCATGTAATCAGGCGGTGAACGACAAGGAGTTGACTGAAATTCGTCACCGTCTAAAGAGTTGTTCCCTATAGTTTGCGTATGCGTGTGCGGATTTTCTACCCAGTTTCTCAGCATTCTGACTTCGTCCACTACTTGCTGCTTCCACTCGGGAAGATCCCGTGTAAGTGTCCTCCGAATCTGTCCCAATTAAGAAACCACTGTGTCTCCCGACTTACCAGGAGCAGCTAAGATTTCATAAGCTACATCCTTGACAGTCTCCCTAAGCTCCTCCCTGACCTTCTTTTCGATAAAAATATCTTTACCCTTTATCCATTCACCGTAGTGTTCCGACAATGCCTCCGCGTGTGCTTTCACGGTGTTCTTAACCTGTTCTTCAATATTGATTGAGTCTATCTGCCTCGACAGATCCTCCACTACAACTGCATTTCTAGCTGAGTTTATTTCTTTGGTAGCTGCCTGAATTTTTGTGTTTAATGTTCCATATACTTCAGCTATTTCACTTTTCACCTGTTTCTGCATTTTCTGAATTTGATCACTGATCTTAGTTTGCACCTCACCCAAATGGGTATTTAATTCAGCCGTAATTTCTTTATGCAGATCTGTTTTGATTTTGCCCAGCTGTGTTTTTAATGATTCGCTTACAGCATCTAATCGGACGTTAACAGCCTCAATTTGTGTTTTTACTGATTCGCTTACAGCATCGAATTGGGCGTTAACAGTCTCATTTTGTGTTTTTACTGATTCGCTTACAGCATCTAATCGGGCGTTAACAGTCTCATTTTGTATTTTTATAGTCTCATGTTGTGTTTTTACTGATTCGCTTACAGCATCTAATCGGGCGTTAACAGTCTCATTTTGTGTTTTTATAGTCTCATTTACTGCGTCAAACTGTTGTTTGAGCATTTCCATTAACGCACCGAGGTCATTTGTAGCTGCAGCGGGAAGAATTTGGACTTTAGGGTCACTTTCCCCTGTTACAGACATGGTTAGTTCAGTTTTCACACGGGAACCTACCGTTCGCGATCGTAAAGGGTATGGAATACTATTAACGTCTTCACTCCCGTCTCCTGTTGTCACCTGTCTCTGTTTACTATCTGCCATTTTCGTCAGTAAATTACGTGCTACGCAAGGCTTTCGTCGTTTGTCAGTGACGTGGTGAGTCCGCTAAGAGCACCGCTCTCGCGTGAGCAACAAATGAAATTCTATCCGGCGAGAAGACAAGATGGAACCTAAACGTTTCAGACAAATGAATGAAGATGCTCTTCACTGCAAATTGCACACACTATCCACCATGTTGAAAATGTAATACAGCTATACTAACAATGGGGGAAAAATAATTTCTATCATCAGACTACGAAGAATTTTACTTTCAAAGATAAAATAAAGCAGATTTTCTATAGCGGGAAGGAGATAGAAAGGATGTGGATCGACTTGGAAAAGCAACGTTGCTACTGAAGCACTACACTGCGTATGCAAAATTCTGACTTCCTTTATGATGGCTTGATTACCGCTATGTTGTCTCAGCAAATTCACGTCTCTTTTCTTTTCTTTTCTCTCGGTAATTAAACTGCGTTATTGACCAGCATATTTTCCGTCATTGTCACAGAGAGATGATGTGTACATGAAACGACAGAACATTTATTAACACAAGCACATAGAAAATTTTCCAAGAATTTGAACTAATTTTTGGTCACGTCCCTGTTCGGGCGCCAAGTGTGATGTTACAAAATAAAAGTGATGTTGTTATTCAATGGAGAGTTGGAAATTGAGATTTAGCTTACTGTTTTATCAATCACAATTGGCCTAAGAATCATGGATTGACCATTGTCATAAAATATTGCATTGTGAGATGTGAATAGTTTTTACTTGCAGCTTCGCGTGGCTTGAGGCAGTCACAACTAGCGTGCTATTGATTAAGAAATCGCATTATCGTCTTTCTAATTACTTCATGATCTTGGATACGATCATACCCGGTTGTGAAGTTATTGTTATGACAAAACAATTTCCTAAGGGACCAGAAAGTTCTTAAGGGCGCAAAAACAACTGTAACATCACACAAAATGGAAATTCAATATTAAAGCTGATGCAAGAAGACGATAAAACAGTTTTCTTTTTATCAATGTAACACGCACATTGGACTGCTGATCTCCGTGTCTGTAATCTTAGCAAAATGCATAATTAAAATGAAGATAATACTGAGGAGATGATAGGAATGAGCACTGCTAAATGATTCAGTATTCCCAGAACAAATATTTACTATAAACTAAAACATATATCGTACCTTAAGCTTAGTACTACAATGACGGTAGAGTTTTTATGTCCGTATCACGTCCATTGAGCGCTCTTCTATATAGCCATTGTCCTCTTGAGTCGCTCGTGCGTCGTCACGATAAGTTATAACAGTTCTTTACACTTCACTCAAACTTAGACATAATACGTTTTTATACATTTAGTAAAAAATTAGATCAGACTGCCACAAATCTGCGTCCGTCTTACTTGAGAAAAACAGTACAAGTCTTTAGCGCTCAAGGCTTCATTTGTTCTCCAGCGAACAAAATAGTGAAGGAACGCATATTTATCCGTATTTTTCTGTTTGCCGCCCAAAGACGACGAATTACATTATTTAGAAAATTCCACCGTTGCCATGCGACGCCTCATTATACATTAATCATTATTTACAAACAAGTATTTGCCTTCTGGCTGAAAGTATTAACTACTCGTATTTGCTGTTTTAATGAAGTCAAAAATAGCGAGTATCACAGTGTCAGGAAGTTGTTTCTGAAAGTATTTGTATGGAGTGTAGCCATGTATGGAAGTGAAACATGGATGATAAATAGTTTGGACAAGAAGAGAATAGAAGCTTTCGAAATGTGGTGCTACAGAAGAATGCTGAAGATTAGATGGGTAGATCACGTAACTAAATAGAATTGGGGTGAAGAGGAGTTTGTTGCACAACTTGACTAGAAGAAGGGATCGGTTGGTAGGACATGCTCTGAGGCATCAAGGGATCACTAATTTAATATTGGAGGGCAGCGTGGAGGGTAAAAATCGTAGAGGGAGACCAATAGATGAATACATTAAGCAGATTCAGAAGGATGTAGGCTGCAGTAAGTACTGGGAAATGAAGCAGCTTGCACAGGATAGAGTAGCATGGAGAGCTGCATCAAACCAGTCTCAGGACTGAAGACCACAACAACAACAACAATATCACTCCTGTCTAGAGCCTGTGCATCGGGAGAATAACTCATGCGTGCACAGTGACAGATGGTCTGAAGCGGGTTCGGTCGAGTACGTAGTTCTAATTTTCATCTGCTGGAGGACAGTTGTGCACAGAGACATTCAAGGAACGGGTCAGGAGAATGTTTTTGAGAATTGTTCTGTTTATTTCTTGAAGGATTTTTTGTTTATTTATGTTTGTACAGTTCTGTATATGCTTTTAGTAGTGTGAATGATGCGTGAATGTGGTCTGGAGTAAATATGATTAATATGTTGATAATCGTTCTAAACGCTGTACGAACTAGCGTGAGAAATTTTTAAAACAGTGTGAATACAGACGACGGGGAATTTTGTATCATAATATGTTAAGTAAGTTTATAGCAAAAAGAAAGCTAATTCGAGTGCAAATGAAAGTAGTTTATAATGTAAAGTGTAAACAAAATAACAGAATATATAATATTTATTTCGGGAAGAACTACAGGTGGAAAGTGTATTATTTTTTGATTGGTTAGTCACGAAAAGTGCGGATTAACGCGGGAGAATAATGTTTTTCTAGTGGCCTTAAAGAGAACTGACCAATCAGAACCGAGTATTCTTTGCTCGTCTGTTCTCTTGAACTAGAGAATGCTTACAGCAGTCTAAAGAGTCGGAGCTCAGCCTTTCAATGATACGGTCGTGTGTAGTATGAGCTCCGAAGGAAGTTATAATCTGTCGGTTTTAGTTGTGCTATATGTTCCAAAAGTGCTTTAAAATGAATGCATATTTGCCGGCCGAAGTGGCCGAGCGGTTCTAGGCGCTCCAGTGTGGAACCGCGCGATCACAACGGTCGCAGGTTCGAATCCTGCCTCGGGCATGGATGTGTGTGATGCCCTTAGGTTAATTTGGTTTAAGTAGTTCTAAGTTCTAGGGGACTGATGACCTCAGATGTTACGTCCCATACTGCTCAAAGCCATTTGAATTTGGGGGAATATTTATTTCGGTGTGTATTTTAGAAAGTATGGATTTTTAAGTAATTTTGTAATTGAGAAAAGGTAATTTCGCGTGGCATATTGAGGCGATCAGTGACAACAAAGTTGAGTGCATTATACACTGATAAACTTAACAGTATGGCGAGCATTTTCATTTAAGAACAATCCGTGCTTAGTAGCTGTACACATTTGGGGAACTACGTTACCATGAACTTGCTAACGTGAACGAAAGGGTTTGTGCCTGACTGTGTTAGGATTAACACGGGCTTGGCAGTGAACGTATAATCATCGTCTTCAGAATGTACCGAAGTTTTGCCAGTATTTCCACCTTTCATTCAAAATTAAGACTTTTTCACGATTCTTGTAATAGAAACATTGTATGAAGCCTGGTGCGTGTTGCAGTACGGTAGCTTTCTGCTCAGCTTTCCTACCGGCGATCTGCTGCAACGAGTTCACAGGTAGCTGCAGGTAAAAGGACTGTTCACTTTTGTACGTCAGCCCATTATACGAGTAGACTGCGCTTGAACTGGCACACGATTGTCGTTTGTCATCTCGCAAGTACTCCAGTGAATGAGCTCGGGAAGTCCATGGCGGTAGGTGATCTGCAGGGCATCGACCCAGGTTGACATCCTGCTGAGTAGCTTGTCCCGCTCGGCAAACAAGGAGGCTATTAATTCTGGCGTCAACTGCACGTCCATATAAAGCGGGATAAACACATCGTTTGGCCGTCGTTACACTCGACACATTGCATCGAATGAAAAGAGGCAAAATCATGACTAGTCGGACCACACTACATGTCCCTAGTCAGCTACCGCCCAGTTTCTGTGTTGTTGGCGGACTGAAGACGTGCAGCTAATTGAGGCACAATGAGCAATGGCCTCTTGCGAGGTACACAGGCTTCAGATGTCCACTGCATGCACTTGCCTTCGCAATATTCGCTCAGAATCCACTTGAGATGGACCAGCTTTCACTGAGAGCAGCGATTCTCATTGGGTTATCATTGACAAGTCTTGACACTCCACTCCGCTTCCTGTTGGTTTATATCTTTCTATGACCACTGTACTTACAATGAGGTGACAAACGCATGGGATAGCGATATGGACATATATAGATGGCGGTAATATCGCGTACACAAGGAATAAAAAGGTAGCGCATTGATGGAGCTGTCATTTCATTTGGCCTCAGGTGATTCATGTGAAACCGTTTCCGATGTGGTTATGGACGAACGACATTAACTAACAGATTTGAACCCGGAATAGTAGTTACAGCTAGATGCATGGGACATTCAATTTTCGAAAATCGGTAGGGAATTCAATATTCCAAGATCCTCGCTATCAAGAGTGAAACGAGAATACAAATTCCACACATTATCTCTTACCACGAACAACGAAGTGGCCGACGGCCTTCACTTAACGACTGAGAACAGCGCCGCCTCCGTAGTGCTAACAGACAAGCAACACTGCGTGAAATAGCCGCAGAAATCAATGTGGGACGTACGATGAACGTATCTGTTAGGTTAGTGCGGCGAAATTTTCCGTTAATGGGCTATGACAGCGGATGACCAAAGCGAGTGCCTTTGTTAACAGACCGACATCGCCTGCAGCGCCTCTCCTTGGACCCCAGACGACTGTAAAATCATGGCCTGGTCACATGAATCCCGATTTCAGTTGGTGAGAACTGATGGTAGGGATCGAGTGTGGCAGTTTCTACGAAGCTGTGGACCCACGTCGTCCACAAGACACTGGGCAAGCTGGTGGTGGCTCCATTATGGTGTGGGCTGTGTTTACATGGAATGACTGGGTCCTGCAGTCCAACTGAACCGATCATTGCCCGGAATTGATTATGCTCTGCTACTTGGAGACCATTTTCAGCCACTTACGGACTTCAAGTCCCCAAACAACTATGGAATTCTTATGGATGACAGGGCGTCATGTCACCGTACCATAACGGTTCACGATTGGTTTGAAGAACATTCTGAGCAATTCGTGTGAATGGTTCGGCCATCCAGATTTGGCCATCCAGATCGTCCGACATGAATGCCTTCTAACTATTATGAGACATAATCGAGTGGCCAGTTCGTGCACAAAATCCTGCACCGGCAACACTTTCCCAATTATGGACAGCTATAGAGGCAGCATGGCTCAATACTTCCTCATGGATCTCCCAACGACTTGTTGAGTCCACGCCATGTCGATCTGCTGCACTACGCCGAGCAAAAGGAGCTCCCATGACTTTTGTCGCCTCAGTGTGTGTCGTGCTACCTGGCTATGAGTGGAACACTATTCCTTTGTAGACACGCTGGGCAGTACACATTGGCGAGCCCAAAGAATCAGATACTTTCATTCACAGTGGATCTTGGGCACGAGGTATCAAGACCGCTTCTTTCTGACATTTTGCCACGTCCCGGCATCAACCCACGTTAATACGCCGATTCCATATAGCCGACTGGCACATACACACCAGTCCGCTGCTGTAACTTAAAACAGTGATCACATCACTGCCTGGTAACAGATCTGCACCATCCATTGCGCTAAAAATCCAGCAGTGTACTCCTTTAAGCAGATGTCTAATGGTTTTATTCGGTGGGCTTAGAATTGGTCTCTTTGCAGAGTTTACAAATGTTACAAACCCATTCGCTCAGACACCACTTGTAACTCTGTTATTTCTTCATTGTAGCAGCCTGCGATACAGTATAAAATAATAACAGCAGAGAATAAGTTACGTTATGATCTGTAGTTCTGCATTCAGGCTGACTGGGTCACAGTGGCAAAAAAATGGCTCTGAGCACTATGGGACTTAACATCTGAGGTCATCAGTCCCCTAGAACTTAGAACTACTTAAACCAAATACACATCCATGCCCGAGGCAGGATTCGAACCTGCGACCGTAGCGGTCCCGCGGTTCCAGACTGTAGCGCCTAGAACCGCACGGCCACACACAGTAGCAAAAAGTAAAACATCAGGCAAGGAATGGCTTTATTGCTCACACGACGCATTTTGGAATTTATCCATCATCAAGTACCCAGGAGGCGCGAACGGCCTTGCCACACTGGTTACACCGATTGCCGTCACATAACTGAAGTTAATCGCTGTCGGGTTTGGCCAGCATTTAGATGGGTGACCGCCCGGGTATTGCCTGTGCACGTGCATTTAAGGGGCGCTATGAGGTCTGTAGAGGTGAGTCGGTCAGTCGAGGCGAGTTTAGTCAGTTGGTCAGCCGGCTCAAGGTGGGGCAGTCAGTGTCTGTCTGTCGTCGGAGTACGAGTATGTCTGTCGTTTGGATTAACTTTAAGCCAGGAAATGAGAGTCTTGCCACTCCGCCAGTAACAGCTAGTGGTCGCACGGTCATGGCTCAGTTCCTGCATCTGAGTCTGCGCGTTAGGCCGCCAGTCTGCTCGAGTTTCTCGGGCAACGGTCATTGGCGGTTGGATTGGTCGGTTGGTTGGTCGCGCACTGAGACACGAGATGACTTGTCCGCCTTGAGCGTCGGCGCATATGAGGTCCCCACGTGAGTCCAGTGGGCAGCGCCGTATAGAAAGGGGTAGTGGTTTCGCGATTCACAAGAGAGCAACAGGAGCGGAACCACATCGGGCTGGCCGGCGCGAGCTGCGACGCCGTGCGACGGGAGATCGGCGCGCCTTCCTGCGTCCGTTGAAGCGGCTGGCAGCGGACGGTTCGGGAGAGCGTTGGGGGTGCTGCGCCAGATCTTCGCCAGAAATCGCAGTTTATTAGAAGTTAAGTGATTGGAGATATGTTGTTTCATTTACTTGTTAAATTCTACTTGTTTTGGGGTCGTCCCACCATTCTTCTCCGTTTGCCCACCCGCGGGAAGGTGATTATTGTGAATTAGGTAGTCCATTTCTCCTTTGTGGATTGGGGAGGTTTAGAGCAATCTGCGGTTCGGGTTGTTTAGTAACCCCCCCTGTCAATCTGCCATACGTTAATAGCTGCCTCTGTCATGTTTGTCGGATTCGGTGTTAACGAATTTATCTCTTAAAGGCCGAATTCTTGAAATATGTTTCTATCTTGCTTATCATCTTGTGAGGTTGTATATGTGTAATGTAGAGCATGTTGTACATTTTATGTAAGTCTGCATTTTATGGGTTTTATTTAAATAGTCATTTTAGTTTATAAGTTTGCCACCCTTCCACCATAAGAATCCTTTAAAAAAATTGCACTTTCGGTGGCAAATAATTTGAGGGTTGTACCATTTCCATTCCTCTTACGGGGTGCATAGTTTACATGTTTGTATGAGTTGTTAAAATTTTTCGTTTAAAGTAATCTGGTGTGTTGCAGATTTGCACCAGTGTACTCTTTCAGAGGTTGTTATGAGCGGTCGTGACTACGGCCGTGTTGAGAGGGAACAGGCAAGCATCTCAGCCCGAAGGCTCCTAATGTTAATTTTGTTCTTGCCACTAAATAAAACTGTAACTTGATATTTCGAGGGTGCTTTTCTGCTTACAAATTTAAATCTGTTTTGAAAAGGCTTTTAGGAATAAAATTCACATTTGTTAAATTGTGACTTGATATTTCGAGTGTGCTTTTCTGCTTATAATTTTAAACCTGTTTTGAAAAGGCTTTTAGGAATAAAATTCAAATTTGTTAAATTGTGCCGGCCGGTGTGGCCGAGCGGTTCTAGGCGCTTCAGTTTGGAACCGCGCGACCGCTACGGTCACAGGTTCGAATCCTGCCTCGGGCATGGATGTGTGTGATGTCCTTAGGTTAGTTAGGTTTAAGTAGTTCTAAGTTCTAAGGGACTGATGACCTCAGATATTAAGTCTCATAGTGCTCAGAGCCATTTGAACCATTTTTTTGTTAAATGCTGACTTGATATTTCGAGTGTGCTTTTCTGCTTGTAATTTTAAAACTGCTTTTAGGAATAAATTCACATTTGTTTAAGGTAATTTTCCATCAGTTACTTCCTGGCAACTACTTCCACGCTCACCTAGTGTGATTAAATGTGTCGATGTTATTGATGAATCGCCAGTAACTAAAGTAAATTCTTTAAGAAAAGATTTTGAAAGTAAATTCACGGTTCAATGTTCTGTGAAAATATTTCACTGTGTAACCATTTTTAAAGCTAAATCTTTGAAAACTGATATTTGGCTTTTCGGTTTCAAATTAAAAAATTCGTGTTTCAGGGTTTTTGGAAATTCAACCCCCAAGAGGGTGACATAAGGCCAGACACTGACTCTTTATCAGTCCGCTAGGAACAGAAACTTGAAATGTGGAGAGGATATGGATCTTATACTGGAGGCACAGTTCTGAAGGAAATTTTCGAAATTCAATTCCTAAGGGGGTGAAATAGAGGATGAAAAGCATTTTGAAAACATGTCGCTGAAAAATGTTTTTAGAAACGAAATACATAATGTGTTGTCATCACATACCCCTTCTGCTGTGCACATACCCCTCCACATAGTTTTCTTAACGCAGTACCACCTGGGTGAGGAGATTGGGCGATATTTTGCTAATTTGTTTATTAATGATAGAACTTTGAGCAATTTTTTAAAGACACGTAACCATCATCGTTTGGTGAAAATTTCGTGGATCAACACGATATTTGGGCGACACCAAAATTTTTATGCACTGATTTCATTTTAATGTTATTTGTAATGATGTTTACCGTTCAGTTGCCTTGTGAAACACTGAAAAACTACAACTCCAAAGTTGTGTCAGTCTTCAGACAACGACTCTAGTACTAAAATTAATCTGTAATAGATAGGTAATTAGTCTATTATCGTAGTGCGGACATATTTTTAACTTACCATAACGATAGTGGACGAATCAAAATCGGTTTTCCTTTACCTTCTTGTTACAAACTTATTCATAATTAGAAGCTGATACAACAGAACACAGCAATAAATAACTAAATAAACGCCAGCGCCTACGTTACATTTAAGCGCAAGTAAGAACTGGACTGATTACCAGAACAACAGTTGTGCTCAAGTTAGGCCAACAATGTACAATAGTTGGTCTTGGGTAAAGTAGGGATGTAGATAGCCGATAGTACTATCGATATATCGTCACTTTCAATCGATAGCTTTGTTGAGTATCGATTGTGTGTATACCTTTTACGTCGTATGATTGAAAATCAAAATATCTGAATTTCACCACACAGCAACTAGGTCGAGTGTAATTTCATTCAGGTGATAGGGAGGGTCCAGACACTCCAGCCCCCCCCCCCCCCCCCGCCCCCTCCCTTCCTTTTGCCTACGTCCTTGCGACGACGGTCTTATCGATCACTTACGCTTCGGCGCTCTCTTATCCTCCCGCCGGCAGTTGTCAGCCGGACAACGTACCAGTGTCCCTCAGAGCTGTCACGGATAACGGAGGAATCAACGCGTCGCGCTCACAACCTGACGCGACTCCGGAACTGTTACCAACACTGACGACTGCTGTTCCTCTCCCGGTCGGTAACATGAACGTCACGTCGCTTATCGTCTCCGCAACGGCCTTCATCCCGAACCGCCGCGACTCACTTCCGTCTTTCGACACAGAGGGATGGACACGCTAAGAAGGTTCACCTAAAAGATGCATGAGGAGTCGTCGCACGGTCTCGGAACGATGCAGCTCACCTCCTCCTCACCAGAGGCCTGGCGATCATCATCATGGAGACGCGTATCATCAACATGTAGACACGACAAAGCACGTTTCTACTCGGAAGAAACCGTCCCTTTATTTCTTGGGCGTTGCGACCATTACTTGCTTGGGCTGATTTAATTGTGTTCTGCACTCTAAGCATCAAATATCATACTTCAAAAACTGTCAATAACTGCAATTTGTCGTCCGTGATCTGTTGCTCCGCGACACTTACGAAGTTCGGCACGACGATGTACCTGGACATACTTACCACATAGATCACTTCGTGAGCCGCCTTGACGGGATTTACATTTCTCGGGAACTCACAACTGCACTCCAAGGTGCAGAACTTTGGCCCTTTGCCTTTTCGGACCACTGTCACTACATTTTCAATATTCTCCTGCCACAACAAGTGGGGTAGTGCAGTAGTGCGCCATGGGAGTTAAAAACCTCCCACCTGTATGATCCTGAATGTCTTCAATGCGTTACCAACACGTGGGCTACCTGTGAACGTCGCTTGCCTAAGTGCTGCACAACCTTGACTTGGTGGCTGGAATGTGCCAAATCCGTACCCCGATTCAGTATCGCAAGGATGTAGCTACGTGGCGCCGGCACACTACCGACTATTTCTACGCCGTTCTCCGCGACCTAGACGCGCAGTGCTCACCCGTAAAATGTAGAAGGAACGCAGCAGGATGAAGCCACTAATCGTGACACTGCCACACCGTAGACTGCAGGGGGAGGTGGCGAGAACCAGACGTCAAGTGTCGGCGGAGCAGGAACAACCCGCTATGCACCATAGCCCCTCCGAACGGAAACAGTAACGACGTCTCATTACTGAGACCTAGACCCGTCATGCCCAGCAAGTCACTTGTCAACGCCTTTGTAGACCACTATCACACAACGTACCAGGAGTACCATGGTGACAGGTTGTGTTATCATATGTCACAGGCTCCCTCGCCAGCAATGAATGGACGAACTGACGGGGCCAGTTACGTGCGACGAGTAGACAATGCAATCAACAAAGATGTTCTGAATAAGTCTCCTATCGTCGACGGATTGCCGATAGAATTTCGTTGCTGTAGACGAAATAGTTTCATGAACAGTTGTCGACGGACAATGCCACTCCGCCAGTGTTTGTCATAGGAATTACTGTGCCGATCCACGAACTGACTCCGGGAGTGAAGACAGCACATTATCGCCCCTAACTCTGCTTAATGCTGACTATAAAATTTTTGCACGACTCCTTGCGACGCGTTACCTCAAGATGCTCCCTTGCATTATATTCCTGGCACAGACAACTCGGCGTGGCCTACTTAACATACAGACAGCCACATGGGAATGTCGCGATTTAATCGCACTGGCAGCGGCGGGCAGATCTCGCGAAGCGGTTGTTACCGTTGACAGCCAATTCGACAAAGTGTGGCATCGTTTCTTATTCTCCGTAATGGGCCGAATGGGTTTTTTACTCACCATTTATTGCTATTATCCGGCACCTGTACGCAGTCTTGAATACCTGATTCAGGTCAGTGGCCATGTGGCGGGCCCATTCGCAGCTCTGTAAAGCAAGGCTGCCTGCTTGCAACAGAACTCTATGCCATAAGCCTGGAGTCTCTCAATGGGAGCCTGACAACCCACCTTTCCAGTCTCACGTTGCGACCGCACACTTTCCTTCGTCATGCTTATATAGATGACCTCCTCCTCCTCCTCCTAGTCAACTAAAGGACCGAAACACAAATGGTACTCAATTTGATATCAACGTATGGACTGCATCGAATAGCACTATGAATGTGGCTAAATCCTCATCAATGCCCATTGGGCGCAGCCTCTCACATGACGACCCAGTACCCCTCCCGTGCATGCAGAACATACGATACCTCGGTATCACTTTCGCTTCCACTGTGTGTCCCTCTCCTGCCATCAATTTTTGGCCTACTCACCAACTTTCCACAAGGCAGTACACAAAGTCTCCTCCGGCGACTCGATCCTTTACAACGTGTTGAATACCTCAGTCAACTTGTCGCGTCCAAGATGGTCCATATCGCGTAGATATTCCCACCGCCATCAGCTACTAGATACAGCCTCCAGGCCGCGTTCGGATACTTTATTATGGCAGCTATGCTCTTTATGGTCCACTACGAAATGCTCACCTTCCCCTCGCAATTGGGGGGCCTCGACCTTGTCAATGTGCAACTCCAAGTGACGTTTTTGTACATGGCCGCCATGCACATTCAATGGAACGGGAGCTCCTCCTTGATGCACAGATTGCTGGACATTCATATACCAACGACCATAACTCTGCTGATGTCAGTAGGCGACATCTGGCCCCATCTGGCGAACATTTCTGATTATATAGTTGACTTCAGTTACACTCACTTACCGAGCATTCACCTTCCTCAGACCAAGGACTTCTATACCCTAATAATTTGTTGCATATCCTGCAACAACGTCGAACTCAAACATTCATCGACGTGGTGGCTCACGGTTTGGCGTCATGTCCACCAGCCTTACCTTCCTTCCAACGTCTGGGCAACGTGGTACCGTGTCGCATGTGGAAAATTCGCCACAAGTCAATGTCTTCATGCAACCACATTGTCCGACATTCCGCTCTGTACTGTTTGCCATCTATTGGATGATGACGCACGCTACTTCACTTGTTCTACCACCAGTGATGTCTGGGAACTAGGTCAACAGTTCCTTGCCTGCTACTTTCACTTTCCACCCGACTCGATTGACTCAAGGACTTTCATCCATCCTGAGGATACTCATTTCCTCACAACCGAAAATCAAGCTATTGTGTGGGTCAAGGATGGACAATCACTTACCTGTATAGCGATTGCAATAAATCACTCCTTGACCTCTGGCAGTACTTGAAAACCACCCACAATGAAATCGAGCACCACTGTGCTACTGTCCCTTTTTCTCCAATTACCTTCGTGTGATCTTTACGTCACCCCCGCTCAGGTTAATGGTGCCACACACGGTCGACACTCCCCACTCACCCCCCCCCCCTTCCCCGGCACTACATTTCCATATCATAACCCACAATGGTGTAGGTGCATGGACACACGCCCCTTTCTTTTATCCACTATACCAGACCAAGCTGGGCATTCTCCCAACTCTACTGTCCCCTCTTCTTTGCTTCCAGTCTCCTCCTTTCATGCGCATGTGCCCTGTAGTGGAGCCAGGAGCACTGTGACCAGGTCTCACATGTTGACCACTGCCCACTCTGCCCCCATGCTCCAGCTGCCAAGCAGGTGGATACCTGTAAGTCTTATCATATCCCAGTCCCTTCTTCTCTCTTTTCCTATGGCATCACATTTCTTAGCTTACTTTCTTTTTCTCTTCATAGCTCCCGCACCTCATTAATAAAGACTTCTGCATACCTTGTTTGGGTGCAGCTGGTTCCTCTGGAAGGACAGACTCTACATTGTATTCATGCTTGTACGAATAAAGAAGTTTTGTTTAACCTGCTTCTTGATAAAAAAAAAAGCCAATAGAGCACTTGCCTGTGAAAGGTAAAGGTATCGAGTTTGGGTCTTGATCTACCACACAGTTTTAATCTGCCAGAAAGTTTTTATTTGAAAATTGTTTACGCTGGGAGAAAGCAAAAAGGCACCCTAATTCTGCAACGGCCTTATCCGAGAGGGTAGAGGAGTGGACAGAGGTTCAGGGCACTTTTTTATTCTTCGAGCGGCAAACTTCACCTATAAGGCAGAAGTATCAGCAATGGTCCACGGCATGAGAATGCAGAAGGTAATGGAAACCACAGCATTGAAGATACACAGTGTGTATTCTCATGACATATGGACTGTAATTGAAAAAGTGTCATGATGATGGTCTCTCCATTTGCAAAAGAGTCCAGACTAGTCCCCTACTCGGATCTCTGGGAGGGGACTGCCAGGGGGGAGGCGACCAAGAAAAGATAATGTTCCACGATTCGAGGCGTGGGATGTCAGATGTTTGAAACTGGTACAGACTCTATAAAATGTGAAAAGGGAAATGCTAAGGTTCATGATAGATGTAGTAGAGGTCAGTGAAGTAAAATAGAAAGAAGACACTGATTTCTCGTCGGATGAGTAAAGGGTAATATCAACAGCAGCGGAAAATGGTATAACAGCAGTAGTATTAATTGTGAGTAGGACTGTCCGGCAGAGAGTGAGTTACTGTGATAGGGTTGTTCTCATCAGAATCGACAGCAAACCAACACTGATACCAGTAGATCAGGTGTACATGCCGATGTCAGAAGCAGAAGGTGGAGAGATAGAAGGGATACTGAACGGTTAATTCAGTCTGTAAAGAGAGATGAAAACCTAAAAGTCATAGTGGACTGGAATGCTGTTATAGGGGAAGGAGCAGAAGAAAAAGTTAGGGGAGAATATGGGCTTGGTAGTGGGAAAGAGAGAGAGAGAGAGAGAGAGAGAGAGAGAGAGAGAGAGACTAATTGAGTTCCACAATAAATTTCAGTAGCGAATACTCTGTTCAAGATTTACAAGAGGAGGAGGTATATTTGGAAAAGGCCAGAAGATATGGGAAGATTTCAGTTAGATGACGTCATGGTCAGTTAGAAATTCTTAAATCAGAGGTTGGTTTGCGAGGTGTACCCAGGAGCCTATATAGACTCAGGTCATAGTTATGATGAAGAATGGGCTGAAGAGAATAGTCAGGAAGAAGCAGTGTGCAGGGAAGTGGGACGTGGAAATACTAAGGAATGGAAAGGTACATTTGAAGTTCTGTGGGGTCATAGAGTCTGTGATGGTGCACATGTCATTAGGCAGTTCAGTTGAAGAGGAATGGACATCTCTAGAAAAGTTGGTACAAAGAAGATTACTTCGAAGAGAGCATCGGTAACAGAAGAAATACTTCAGATGATCGATGAAAAAAGAAAGTAGAAAAATGTTTAGGGAAATTTAGGAATACAGAGAAACAAGTCAGTTACACTATGTGATAAAAAGTATCCGGACACCCACAAAAACATACGTTTTTCATATTAGATGCATTTTGCTGCCACCTACTGTCAAGTACTCCATATCAGCGACCTCAGTAGTCATTAGATATAGTGAGAGAGCATAATGGGGAGCTCCGCGGAACTCACGCACTTCGAAAGTGGTCAGGTGACTGGGTGTCGCTTGTGTCATACGTCTGTACACGAGATTTCCACACTCTTAAACATCCCTAGGCCCACTGTTTCCGATGTGACAGTGGAGTGGAAACGTGAAGGTACACGTACAGCACAAAAGCGTACAGGCCGACCTCGTCTGTTGACTGCAGACGCCGCCGACAGTTGAAGAGGGTCGTAATGTGTAATAGGGAGATATATATCCAGACCATCGCACAAGAATTACAAATTGCATCAGGATCCACTACAAGTACTATGACAGTTAGGCGGGAGGTGAGAAAACTTGGATTTCATGGTCGAGCGGCTGCTCATAGGCCAGACATCACGCCAGTAAATGCGAAACAACGCCTCGCTTGCAGTAAGGAGCGTAAACATTGGACGATTGAACAGTGGAAAAACGTTGTGTGGAGTGACGAATCACGGTACACAATGTGGCGATCCGATGGAAGGGTGCGGGTATGGCGAATGCCCGGTGAACGTCATCTGCCAGTGTGCGTAGCCCCAACAGTAAAATTCGGAGGTGTTGGTGTTATGGGGTGGTCGTGTTTTTCATGGACGGGGCTTGCACTTGCGTGGCACTATCACAGCACAGGCTTACATTGATGTTTTAAGCACTTTCTTGCTTCCCACTGTTGAAGAGCAATTCGGGGATGGCGATTGCATCTTTGAGCACGATCGAGCACCTGTTCATAATGCACGACCTGTGGCGGAGTGGTTACACGACAATAACGTGTCTGTAATGGAGTGGCCTGCACAGAGTCGTGACCTGAATCCTATAGAACACCTTTGGGATGCGGCCAGGTTGGCTAGTTGACGGTTTCTGGCCATCCAGTCATAGAGATGAGCTGTGTCACTGGAAAAGGGTACACTCCAGTGCTGGGAATTTGGACAGCTGCCACTCGCATGGCCTTTGTGCAACAGATAATGCTCCAGGAAATGGGGGAGTCTGAGACAATCGTAAGGATGGCCAAGTTACAGCTTTCTGAACTTCGACAGTAAGTCACAGTTACATATTAAAGCGAATCTGAATACATCTGCAGTCTGAGAAAAATGGGGCACACCCAATGACACAACCACATTTAATATAAACATCTCTGGATTAACAACTTTTAATTCTTCATGCGACTTCAACAAATAGTATTTCAGATGGTAGCATTGGACTATAGTTATCACCCCTGAAAGCTACGCATCTGTATCTATTTCATTTATTGATTTACAAGACATTTTATGTCTCTTTTTATTACACAAATATTTGTCATAACATCGAATTCTCCACATTTACAAAGAAAAATGAGCGCAGCATCAGTACCTTATATTTTGTCATACTTGTGTTTTTGTTTAATAAATAGTTTACCAATTTCCAGCAACTTTATTTAAATGTTGATTCCAAGTGCTATTAAAACATTGTGCCAATTTAAAAGTCGTCAATCGCATGTGCTAGCTGACACAACAATTGAAAAGAGAACTAAAAGACACTTGTTTCAAGAAGGCATGAATAATTATTTGAACAAAGTTTAGCGACAATTCGCTGTCATTTAACGTGAGCGCACTTGTGCAAGTATGCTGCCTTATTTATTTTTGGACAAACCTTTATTTACAATTACCGTAAAATATCTAAGTGTGATAGAATATTTATAACATTTTTTTATTTAACTATTTTTGTAATATATTAATGTGGGAAAGTGGTCAAAGTGAACAGATCATGTCTGTAGAGCTTAAGGACGATGTATTTTTGACGGGAACGGCCTTCAGCCAGTGGAGAGGTGGATAGCAGCAGATCACTCCGGGAGTCCAGCGCAGACTGAACTTTTCAAGTGACAAGCTCAAGGGAGCCATTGTGGACACTTTCACGCGAGTTCTGGAAGAAGGAAGACCTGACTAGATCAACGGGCGCGATTCCGTCGTCTAAGTGATTGATTCTGAGCAGTGAACGGCCGCTATCACATTTTCTTTTGAAGGGATTTGTATTTCGAGAGGTATGAATGTGCTTCAGAACAGGACTCTAATCCTTTCCGCTTACATTAAGGAACTGAAGATAGACATAGTACGAGTTACTGTTCCTGGTATTGCATGTGTTAATTTTTGAACCATCATACTGAATGCTGAACTGTTTTGAGCTGGTGAATATTTCGTGCGTTGTGGTTGCTAAGGGACTTAGTTTTTGCATGTCTTTGATCACTATTTAATCTGGGGAATTTCCTACCATTTTTTAACGCTCTCAACGTAATTTTGCTGCAGCTGATGAGGGTATAGCCCGTCTGTATTTTAAAAGAATATCGTAGAACCACTTCCAGTTTATTTGAGATGTCCTTTCTCGAATATACATTGTTCAGTGCAATTCCCTGCCATCTACAGGAATTACAGACGTTAGGACAGACCCCCTTTTATTAAATTATTCATTTATCTTTATTTTATATTTCTGGGTATTTTATTAACTCGTAGTCCTAGCCAATGCATAGGCTATTTGTACTGCAGGATCACAGCTACACGTTATTATTTGCAGTGATTTAACTGCAGGGCATGAAAGCAGATGTGCACGGCTCGACCCTATGCCTACATGAAGCTATTCTGCAAAAACAGAGCAGTCCATAGCCCAAGTACCTAAAGTACGAGTAAAGAGAGACTAATCACCGCTAACCGTTGGGTACCGCCGCACAGTACCAGAAGCAGAATTTAAAAGAACTTTCGGGGACTTAAGATCGAATAAGGCAGAAGAGGTAGATAATATCCCATTGGATTTACTATAATCTGGAGAATGTGCCAACAAAACGACTATTCACGTTGGTATGTAGATTGTATGAGACTGGCGCAAACATCATGCACACAGTTCCGAAGATAGCAATAGCCGACAAGTGCGAGAATTATCGCACAGTCAGCTTAACAGCTCATGCATCCAAGTCACTGACAAGAATAATACCCAGAAGAGTGGAAAATAGGATCTAACAGATGACGATCAGTTTGGCTTCAGGAAAGGTAGAGGCACCAGAGAGGCAGTGCTAATGTCGCAGTTAATAATGGAAGCAAGACTGAAGAGAAATAAAGAGATGTTCACAGGATTTGTCGACCTGGAAAAAGCTTTCGACAATATACAATGGTGCAAGATGTTTGTAATTCCGATAAAAGTAGGGGTAAACTATAGGAAAAGACGGAAGATATGTAACATGCACAAGAACCGGGAGACGACCACAAGAGTGGGAGACCAAGAATGAGGTGCTCAGATTAAAAAGTCTGTAGGACTGGGATGTAGTCTTTCGCCCCTGCTGTTCAATCTATGCATCGAAGAGTCAGTGACGTAAATAAAAGAAAGATTCAACTGCAGAATTAAAATTTAGTGTGAAAGGATATCAGTCATAATATTCGCTGATGACATTGCTGTCCTCAATGAAAGTGCAAAAGAATTGAATGGACTGAACAGTGTAATGGGTACAGAATGTGGATTGAAAATAAACCGAAAAAACACGAAAGTAACGACAAGTAGTAGAAACGACAACAGCGTGATACTTCACATCAGAATTGGGTATCATGATGTAGACGAAGTCAACGAAAGCTGCTATCTACACAGCAAAATAACACATGACGGAGGGAGCAAGGAGGACATAAAAAGCAGACTAGCACAGGTAAAAAGGGCATTCCTGGCCAAGAGAAGTCTACTAGTATCAAATATAGGCCTTAATTTGAGGAATAAGTTCTGAGAATGTGCGTCTGGAGCACAGCGTTGTATGGTAGTGAACCATGGACTGTGAGAAAACCAGAACAGAAGAGAATGGAAGCATGTGAGATGTGGTGCTACAGAAGAATGCTGAAAATTAGGTGGACTGTTAGGGTATGGAATGAGTTCATCCGAAGAGTCGGCCAAGAAAGGAATATATGGAAAACACTGACAAGTAGAAGGAACAGGATTGTAGGACACCTGTTAAAACATCAGGGAAAAACATCCATGGTATTAGAGGGAGATGGAGAGAGCTGAAACTGTAGTGGAAGGCGGAGATTGGAATACGCCCAGCAAATAATTGAGGACGTAAGATGCAAGTGCTACTCTGAGAGGAAGAGGTTGGCACAGGCGAGGAATTCTCGAAGGGCCGCGTCAAACCAGTCAGAAGACTGATAACTCAACAAAAAAGTCTTGTCTGTGTGTGAAATCTTTTAATCGATTTCAGATATTTTGATGAGATTATAATAGGGAAATTGTAGTAAATTTCAGTTCCTCCTCACGTGACTCAACCAATATATATTGCTTCCTCCTATGCATGTCTCGTGAAAAAACCCTGAAGATAAAAGTTAGAGAGAATCGATCTCACACTGAGTCTTACCAGCAATGGTTCACGCCGTGAAGCTTGTGCGACTGGGACAGGAAAAGGAGGAAACAGCAGTGATGCACAAAGTACCCTCCGCCACATGCCAGAAAAGAAAGAGCGTTAGTATTGCATTAACATCCAGTTCTGAGCTACCGGGTGATCAAAAAGTCAGTATAAATTTGAAAACTGAATAAATCACCGAATAATGTAGATAGAGAGGTACAAATTGACACACATGCTTGGAATGACATGGGGTTTTATTAGAACCAAAAAAATACAAAAGTTCAAAAAATGTCCGACAGATGGCGCTTCATCTGATCAGAATAGCAATAATTAGCATAACAAAGTAAGACAAAGCAAAGATGACGTTCTTTACAGGAAATGCTCAATATGTCCACCATCATTCCTCAACAATAGCTGTAGTCGACGAATAATGTTGTGAACAGCACTGTAAAGCATGTCCGGAGTTATGGTGAGGCATTGGCGTCGGATGTTGTCTTTCAGCATCCCTAGAGACGTCGGTCGATCACGATACACTTGCGACTTCAGGTTACCCCAAAGCCAATAATCGCACGGACTGAGGTCCGGGGACCTGGGAGGCCAAGCATGACGAAAGTGGCGGTTGAGCTCACGATCATCACCAAACGACGCGCATCTGTCGGACATTTTGTGAGCTTTGTTTTTTATTTGTTCTAATAAAACCCCATGTCAATCCAAGAATGTGTGTCAATTATTACCTCTCTATCTACATTTTTCCGTGGTTTATTAAGTTTTCAAATTTATACTGACTTTTTGATCACCCGGTATGTTCAAATTTTCTAGCTCATCGGTAAGTTAGTTTAAAACGAATTGTAACATTTTTACCGAACACACGAACAGACTAGAAAGCGGCCTAATAAAAACGTGCTAAAACACTAAGCGATGAGGAAGAGCTCGTATGATTAGATGCAGTGATGTCATCGAGCGTCGGCGCTGTATTCCTGCCGCATTCGGCGCGTGTTCTGACTACTCACCTACTAGCCGTGGGGCCTGACCCGGTTCTCCGAACAACCGATTTCCGCTTATGTGAATCGTGAAGGGATTAACCGAAATGGCGGGAGAAACACTGTGCCTTACGCAGGCCTACTGAAAGGGAAAGTCCTATCGTCACAAAACGGCGGACTAGTACTCAGAAGTAGAAAATAAACGTGAATCACAGAAATCCTCATCGGAGCTGTTGTGCACAACCAAATGCAATGGCGGTATGGTGACCAAACATCACAGTCATTAACCGTGAAACCATAACTGGCGAAAATGATGGTTTCCCATAGCCTGTGCTTGTTGCAGCGTATGGATCACTGTCCAAATCTACGCAGGTTAGAAGACGGAGACACAACCCACACCGAACAAAACTGAAATTCGTGACGTATTTCACATGCAAAATGGAATGAAACAAGAAAGGCATGGTGGGCAACAGAAGTGATAAGCTTTTGATCAATGTGCATGTTATTGGGAAACTGCAGTCTTGAAATGGGACTGCGTATTAAATGCTAGTTAAACCTGAACTACTGGTCTCAGAAGTGTAAAGGCCAAACCACGTAGGAGTGTGTAACGACGTCAGGATGTACAAAGAAGGGCAACGTGAACCAACATATTTTTTTTAAGAACTGACATTTCTTGTATAGATTGGTATTAAACACATTTAATAGCGTTGGCGATTTTGGCTACTGTGTCGTCCTCGAGTAACAGCTCATTATGATGATCGTCAGTGCTTGCTCACTCCTCTCAAGAGGACATCGCCTTCGTCTAACCAGTGTTTATATGCATAACAAAACAGGTTGGTTGGTTGATTGCGAGGTCATCGGTCTCATCGGATTAGGGAAGGATGGGAAAGGAAGTTGGCTGTACTCTTTCAGAGGAACTATCTTGTCATTTGCCTGAAGCGGTTTAGGAAAATCACGGAAAACTTAAATCAGGATGACCGGACGCGAGAATGAACCGTCGTCCTCTCGAATGCGAGTCCAGTGTACTAACCACTGCGCCACTTCGCTCGGTCTATAACAGGCTTGACCATGGTTTTGTCGTGCTCAGTCTGCCATACGTCTTCACATAGTCGATAGAAGCTGTTTAGCCATGTGTGTCTCATTATCAAATTCTCTTCTTTTACTTATCGGTATCTTCAAAGTGAATATATTATCCATGGTTGTTCGCCAAAATCTAAATCCACTCTGGTCTTCAGTTAAAATTGTTTTAGTTATTGATCTTTACCGTAGAGTTAAATTTTTTGCGTGTTCTTTAGATCCAGCTGTTTGAACACTTGTTTCCTTACGATTATGGTAGTATTTTCCTTCTTGTGCTTAAAAATTGAATACCTAGGGGGGTAGGACGTCGAACGGGCCGACTTGGAACAGGAGAGGCGCCACAGGACATTTTAATTTACACTGTCTATGCTTTTACAAATAAATTCATAAAACTTTGTCAGTATGACCAGGAAGGATTCAGGATTCACACTCATATTAGTGGAAATTCAAAAACATAACGAAGTATTTTTTTAGATGTGAATTTTCATCAGTTTTTCTCTTACTATCGACTGCACTTGTTGCTATAGGTACACTTTCCTTCACAAGTGAGACAGATTCTTCGACGGATTTTGCACGGCATACAAACCATACTTACAAGTGTATGAAACTGTAGAATTTATTTAATTTACACTGACATTTAATTTACATTTTAAACTTCATGTTTAGAAAAAAAAATTTGTAGTTAATTATCTCAATCCTTACCACAGTTTTAAGTAGATTTGGAAAATTCTAGAGTTAAAATGGTTCAAATGGCTCTAAGCACTATTGGACTTAACATCTGAGGTCATCAGTCCCCTAGAACTTAGAACTACTTAAACCTAACTAACCTAAGGACATCACACAAATCCATGCCCGAGGCAGGATTCGAACCTGCGACCGTAGCGGTCGCGCGGTTCCAGACTGAAGCGTCTAGAACCGCTCGGCCACAGCGGCCGGCAATTATAGAGTTTCATACACATGCAAGTATAGTTTGTATGCAGTGCAAAATTCATGGAAGAATCTCTCCTACTTATGAAGAAAAGTGTACCTATAGCAACAAGTGTTGCCAATAGTAAGTGAAAAATGATGTAATTTCACGTCTAAAAAAAATTATTTTGTTATGTTTCTGAACGTCCACTGCTATGAGTGTGAATCCTGAATCCTTCCTAGTCACGCTGACAAAGTCTTATTAATTTGTTTGTGAAAGTACAGACAGTGGAAATTAAAAATATGCTATGGTGCCTCTCTTGCTCCAAGTCGGCCCGTTTGACGTCCTACCCCCCCCCCCCCCCCCCCCCGCCTTACGTAAATAACTCGCTGCTAATGACATCTATACCAGCTGACTTTCTGTTTTCACTCTGGTCAACATCACAAGAAAATAGAATTCCTCGACATTTCATATGCTCTACAAACATGTTGCACAGTGAACCTACATTTGTAATTACAGCAGGGAACAAAATAAGTAAGAACGACATTATAACTAACCAAAGAGTCAAAGTAGTTTGCAGTCTTCCTCGTTTTTTTTTTTCAATTCAGTAAAAATGACACGATTAGAAAGAGGACTTAGCAAAAACCAGAAAACAACTAGATAAGGACCATCGTATGTACGAATATTGACGTGCGATGACGACCGGACTGTAATAGCCACTTAAGGAGAATTCTTAAATCAAAGTTATAATTTCAAGATATCTCTTGAAAAGGCAAGTAACGTCCTCCCGTGGTAAACAGCAGCTGTGATTAAAAATAGAGATAGAAAACAAAGTAATGGAGCAAGTAAATACTTTTGACTACCTTGGTTGCAATATGTCTTTTGATAAAGCTAAAAGTGTAAATAATAATAGGAAAGCAAAATGTCAGTAAAAAGAACATTAAATGAAAAGAAAGCTAAAGAAACGCACCTGTAATTTATAAAACACTAGCTGTCCCATTGATACTTTACAGATCCGAAGCTTGGATAGCAAACAAGATAGTCGTACATCGAAGAGTGCCGTCACAAATGAAATTTCTCAGGTCAGCTAAAGGATATAATCTAGAAGATAGATTAAGAAACGAAGATATTACAAGTGAGACATCTTGCGAAAAGATATTTAGAAAAATTCGAGACTCGGTTTTGTGGGAGAAATGTAGCAGTGTCCCGTGTGAGTAGAGATATCAGAAATACTGTATTAGTCTGATGACGGCTCGCACGTGCTTCTCACCCACTATCGATGAAAGGCACAGGCCGTCACCCTAACTGGTGCCATGCAGTTCACAATTTCGCGTATAGTACGGAGTACTACGAGGGACGCTGAAGAATAATGGTGCCGAATCTTTTTGTATGAAAACTCAAGCTTTTTAAGTAACACAATCATTAGTAACAGTCCACATCTTTATTATCCATGTCTACATATTAATTTCTTAAGATAGTTACCCGGACGACGGACACATTCCTCCCAACGAGAGACTAGTTTGTTGACAACGTCACTGTAGAATGTTTGACAGTGTTGAGGGAGCCACTTCACCTCTTCCTGCACCGCTTCATCACTATAAAAGTAAAGTTCTCGAAGGTGTTCTTTAAGTGTTGGAAACAGATGAAAATCAGATGGGGCCAAGTCGCGACTGTATCGAGCATAACCGTTGACAGACAACCCATGGCGTCAGATTGTTGCAGATGTCGCAGCTCTCCGTGCGCGGTCTCGCAATGCCGTGCTGAAGGTGGGGCTGCTCCATGTGTGGACCAAGTCTTGGAATTCGAAACTCGATTACATTTCTCTAATGCTCCGGAAATTACCTCTACATCTGTCGATTTTGTTTTGTTAAGAGCGACGTTATTCGAACCTTTTTTCTCATGGTCACCTATCCTTTGGCAGACCCCGTCAGGAGATACAAGTGGGGGGACTTTTTCAATTGCAAGAAATTTGTCCTGTACATACACATCACGTGTCTTTAATACAGTGGTTTCCATTGCGTTCTACACCCTCATGCCGTTGTTTATTGTTGATTCTTCGTCTTTCAGGAGCAGTTTTCACTCCAACCTCCGTCCGTCCTCTTTGACAAGGCCGTTGGCAGAACGAAGGTGATTTATTATGCCGGAAGTCTTCTGCGGCCATTGCTAATTATTTTTATTCAAAAGTCGAAGACGCTACCCGTAGGGCATGGGTCAGTACCATGATGGATGGAGCAAGAACATTAAAAGCAGACTATCACTGGAAAAATGGGCTTTCCTGGCCAAGAGAGAGATTTTTTTTTTTTTTTTTTTTTTTTTTCCGGTCATCAGTCTACTGACTGGTTTGATGCGGCCCGCCACGAATTCCTTTCCTGTGCTAACCTCTTCATCTCAGAGTAGCACTTGCAACCTACGTCCTCAATTATTTGCTTGACGTATTCCAATCTCTGTCTTCCTCTACAGTTTTTGCCCTCTACAGCTCCCTCTAGTACCATGGAAGTCATTCCCTCATGTCTTAGCAGATGTCCTATCATCCTGTCCCTTCTCCTTATCAGTGTTTTCCACATATTCCTTTCCTCTCCGATTCTGCGTAGAACCTCCTCATTCCTTACCTTATCAGTCCACCTAATTTTCAACATTCGTCTATAGCACCACATCTCAAATGCTTCGATTCTCTTCTGTTCCGGTTTTCCCACAGTCCATGTTTCACTATCATACAATGCTGAACTCCAGACGTACATCCTCAGAAATTTCTTCCTCAAATTAAGGCCGGTATTTGATATTAGTAGACTTCTCTTGGCCAGAAATGCCTTTTTTGCCATAGTGAGTCTGCTTTTGATGTCCTCCTTGCTCCGTCCGTCATTGGTTATTTTGCTGCCTAGGTAGAAGAATTCCTTAACTTCATTGACTTCGTGACCATCAATCCTGATGTTAAGTTTCTCGCTGTTCTCATTTCTACTACTTATTACCTTCGTATTTCTCCGATTTACTCTCAAACCATACTGTGTACTCATTAGACTGTTCATTCCGTTCAGCAGATCATTTAATTCTTCTTCACTTTCACTCAGGATAGCAATGTCATCAGCGAATCGTATCATTGATATCATTTCACCTTTTATTTTAATTCCACTCCTGAACCTTTCTTTTATTTCCATCATTGCTTCCTCGATGTACAGATTGAAGAGTAGGGGCGAAAGGCTACAGCCTTGTCTTACACCCTTCTTAATACGAGCACTTCGTTCTTGATCGTCCACTCTTATTATTCCCTCTTGGTTGTTGTACATATTGTATATGACCCTTCTCTCCCTATAGCTTACCCCTACTTTTTTCAGAATCTCGAACAGCTTGCACCATTTTATATTGTCAAACGCTTTTTCCAGGTCGGCAAATCCTATGAAAGTCTCTTGATTTTTCTTTAGCCTTGCTTCCATTGTTAGCCGTAACGTCAGAATTTCCTCTCTCGTCCCTTTACTTTTCCTAAAGCCAAACTCATCGTCACCTAGCGCATTCTCAATTTTCTTTTCCATTCTTCTGTATATTATTCCTGTAAGCAGCTTCGATGCATGAGCTGTTAAGCTGATTGTGCGATAATTCTCGCACTTGTCAGCTCTTGCCGTCTTCGGAATTGTGTGGATGATGCTTTTCCGAAAGTCAGATGGTATATCGCCAGACTCATATGTTCTACACATCAACGTGAATAGTCGTTTTGTTGCCACTTCCCGCAATGATTTTAGAAATTCTGATGGAATGTTATCTATCCCTTCTGCCTTATTTGACCGTAAGTCCTCCAAAGCTCTTTTAAATTCCGATTCTAATACTGCATCACCTGTCTCTTCTAAATCGACTCCTGTTTCTTCTTCTATCACATCAGACAAATCTTCACCCTCATAGAGGCTTTCAACGTATTCTTTCCACCTATCTGCTCTCTCTCCTCTGCATTTAATAGTGGAATTCCCGTTATACTCTTAATGTTACTACGATTGCTTTTAATGTCACCAAAAGTTGTTTTGACTTTCCTGTATGCTGAGTCTGTCCTTCCGACAATCATATCTTTTTCGATGTCTTCACATTTTTCCTGCAGCCATTTCGTCTTAGCTTCCCTGCACTTCCTATTTATTTCATTCCTCAGCGGCTTGTATTTCTGTATTCCTGCTTTTCCCGGGACATGTTTGTACTTCCTCCTTTCATCAATCAACTGAAGTATTTCTTCTGTTACCCATGGTTTCTCCGCAGCTACCTTCTTTGTACCTATGTTTTCCTTCCCAACTTCTGTGATGGCCCTTTTTAGAGATGACCATTCCTCTTCAACTGTACTGCCAACTGCGCTATTCCTTATTGCTGTATCTATAGCGTTAGAGAACTTCAAACGTATCTCGTGATTCCTTAGTACTTCCGTATCCCACTTCTTTGTGTATTGATTCTTCCTGACTAATGTCTTGAACTTCAGCCTTCTCTTCATCACTACTATATTGTGATCTGAGTCTATATCTGCTCCTAGGTACGCCTTACAATCCAGTATCTGATTTCGGAATCTCTGTCTGACCATAATGTAATCTAATTGAAATCTTCCCGTATCTCCCGGCCTTTTCCAAGTATACCTCCTCCTCTTGTGATTCTTGAACAGGGTATTCGCTATTACTAGCTGAAACTTGTTACAGAACTCAATTAGTCTTTCTCCTCTTTCATTCCTCGTCCCAAGCCCATATTTTCCTGTAACCTTTTCTTCTACTCCTTCCCCTACAACTGCATTCCAGTCGCCCATGACTATTAGATTTTCGTCCCCCTTTACATACTGCATTACCCTTTCAATATCCTCATACACTTTCTCTATCTGTTCATCTTCAGCTTGCGACGTCGGCATGTATACCTGAACTATCGTTGTCGGTGTTGGTCTGCTGTCGATTCTGATTAGAACAACCCGGTCACTGAACTGTTCACAGTAACACACCCTCTGCCATACCTTCCTACTCATAACGAATCCTACACCTGTTGTACTATTTTCTGCTGCTGTTGATATTACCCGATACTCATCTGACCAGAAATCCTTGTCTTCCTTCCACTTGACTGACCCCTACTATATCTGGATTGAGCCTTTGCATTTCCATTTTCAGATTTTCTAGTTTCCCTACCACGTTCAAGCTTCTGACATTCCACGCTCAGACTCGTAGAACGGACTTAATTTGGGGAGGAAATTTCTGAGAATCTACGTTTGGAGCACAGCATTGTCTGACAGTGAAACATGGGCTGTGGGAATATCTAAACAGAAGAGAATCGAAGCATTTGAGTTGTGGAGCTACAAAAGAAACTTGAAATTGTTGTTGTTGTGTTCTTCAGTCCTGAGACTGGTTTGATGCAGCTCTCCATGCTACTCTATCCTCTGCAAGCTTCTTCATCCCGCAGTACCTACTGCAACCTACATCCTTCTGAATCTGTTTAGCGTAGTCATTTCTTGGTCTCCCTCTACGATTTTAGCTGGACCGATTTGGTATGGAATGAGAAGGTTCTCCTTGGAATCGGCGAGGAAAGGAAAATATGGAAAACACTGGCAAGGCGCAGGGACAGGATGAGATCACGGAGTAACTACCTCGGTACTAGAGTGAGCTGTAGAGTGTAAAAGTTGTGCGGGCAGGCAGAGATTGGAATACATCCAACAAATAGGACGTAGGTTGTAAGTGAGATGAAAAGGTTGGCACAGGAGAGGAAATCGTGGAGAGCCGCGTCAAACCAGTCAGAACGAGTGATGACTCAAAAAATCGATGTGTTGAGTTCTTTCAGCAAGGAGGTCTTCAAAACAGTTCCAAACCTATTGCGATACTCGGTGAGCATGTGATTTTTCTTACTAAGCGGCAGTGCTGCATGGGGACAAATGCCTTCCTGAAATCAAGGAGCACTGCGTCAGCCTGAGCGCGGTTGTGTACAGCGCTATGGAACTCATGGACGAACAGACCTCTGTTTGCAGAATTCGTGTTGATTTTTATAGCGGAGATTTTCATTCTCCAAGAGCGTCATAATTCTTGACCATGTTTTATAATTGAGCAAAAGACTGACGTCAATCCCATAAGCCTTGCATTATGTCCATCAGTCCTGCGATCCTTCTTGGAAATGGAAACGATCTACAATTTTTCGAATATCTAGCAGCAGCTTATCGTAGTGTACCTTGTTTGCGCCATTGAAGTACGATAAACTGCTGCTAGATATTCGAAAAATTGAAGGTCGTTCCCATTTCCAACAAGGATCGCAGGAATGATACACATAATACACTATAAGCCATTAAAATTGCTACACCAAGAAGAAATGCAGATGATAAGCGGGTGTTCATTGGACAAATATATTATACTAGAACTGACATGTGATTACATTTCCACGGAATTTGGGTGCATAGATCCTGAGAAATCAATACCCAGAACAACAACCTCTGGCCGTAATAACCGCCTTGAGACGCCTGGGCATTGAGTCAAACAGAGCTTGGATTGCATGTACCGGTACAGCTGCCCATGCAGCTTCAACGCGATACCACAATTCATCAAGAGTAGTGACTGGCGTATTGTGACGACCAGTTGCTCGGCCACCATTGACCAGACGATTTCAATTGGTGAGAGATCTGGAGAATGTGCTGGCCAGAGCAGCAGTCGAACATTTTATGTACCCAGAAAGGCCCGTACAGGACCTGCAACATGCGGTCGTGCATTATCCTGCTTAAAGGTAGCGCTTCGCAGGGATCGAATGAAGGGTAGAGTCACGGATCGTATCACATCTGAAATGTAACGTCCACTTTTCAAAGTGCCGTCAATGCGAACAAGAGATCAGCACGTTGTAGGTGTCGCCACCGGCGCCAACGTTGTGTGAATGCTCTGAAAAGCTTATCATTTGCTTATCACAGCATCTTCTTCCTCTCGGTTAAATTTCGCGTCTGTAGCACGTCATCTTCGTGGTGCAGCAATTTTAGTGGCCAGAAGTGTATAACGCCTATGGAGTTGACGTCAGTCTTTTGCAGATTTATGAGACATGTTTTGTGGTCAAGAACTGTGACGTACCTTCGTTGCGCCATTGAACTACGATAAACTGCTGCTAGAAGAGGAGGAAGTTCTTTCGTATAATCTATGTAGAATCTCACAGTTATCTTATTTGATCCTGATGCCTTTACACAACTAAGCGATTGTAGTTGCTTCCATTGTGTGAGAAATCTTGAGGACGTACTCTCCAGGGCAACTATCTAAGACCCTCTTTGTAGTTAAAGATCAGGACAGCACGGGCAGCATACGGTCTTGCGTTATCTTGCTGAAAAATATCGTCACAGAGACTCTAAAATAGGGTGCACCCACTGGCCCACGGCTGCCCATATTACCGGCTATGCGAACCAGAGGTGACCGTATTGGGTACCCAGTGGAAACCCATACCCTAACTTCAGATACTGGACCCTTATGACGATGACGAATTCAATCTGGAAGCTCGAGCCTCCACACGTGGGTAAAATCACCGTGATGCTGCATGCAGAGTGCAGACTTGCCTGAAAAGACGACGCAGGACCGCACCAGCGTTCAGTGTTGTCGTTCGGCTCACAGTTGTCTGGATATCTCTCTGCTGCCGCTGACAATCCGTTTTGGATGTATCTAAAGCTTCCTGCCTGCTCCCGCGTGCCAAACATACATCCTTGATGATGTTACACATTTTCAGGAATGATGGAGAAGGGTAATCTATGTGAGTTGAGGGACCTTGGTACGTAAGCGAACGAGTCTAATGTTACAAGCGAAAATCGTTCTGATACATCTGTCAGTGGAATACATGTCGACACTGTCGTTGAAAAGATTGTAGAGTAGGTAACTTTCAGAGGCTGTAGTATGGACACAGCACTTCACCAGACATTCGAAAAGTGTGAGCCCTATGAACTATTCGCTTTTTGTAATATTCATAAGAGCAACCAACTGACAAGCAGAAAATATGTAGTAATATTCAATACTATACGAGGTGATTCATACACCATGACCCACAGGACAAATAGGGTGAACCAGAACTCCAGTGACAAACTTTCAGAGGTGGTGGTGTGGATCAAAATAAGAAAGAAATGTCTAATAAACAGGGGTTCTGAAACGCCTCCCTCAAGAACAATGATCACTTCTTCACCTTCGATCCCCTGAAACAGTAAGCTCTTCGCTTTCCATATTTTGAATGGTGGTAGTATGGATCAAAACAAGGAAAAAAAAACTCTAGTCAACATTGGCTTTAAAATGCGCGCCTTACGACCTACGAGCCCTTGTTCATCTTCGCTAATGTGGAACACATCACATTTGCGGCACAAGTGCTAATAGTTCTTAAGGTATGCACTTTAGAGCATTTGTTTTCTGAACATTTGTCTCCTGCTTTGGCCCATACTACCACCTCTCAAAATATGGAAAGCGAAGAGCTTGCAGTAGAAGAGATTTGTTTCATAGTCTCGAAGTTCGAAATGTGCTCATAGCTCTTGAATGTATCCATTTCCGAGCCTATTTTTACTAGCCATTTTTTCTTGTCTTTGTCAGTATTACCAGCTATAGATGTTTGTCACTGGAAGTCTGTTTCATCCTGTTTGTCCAGTGGGACACGACTTTTGAGTCATCCCGTATGATAGTGCTTCTTTTGTGGAATTTCTGGTGAAGCTGTGTATTTACGAAGCAGGAATATTTTCTAAAATATTTAATAACTACCAGGCTTGCTGATTGAGCTTTACATTACCAGTTATAATGACCAGCGATAAGATAAATAAGGTCACTGATGTACTGGGCAGCAGTCTGTTAGCCACATGTGTGATGCCTTGTACTGAGAAGGCTACTCTAATCATAATTCGAGGCATCTGTGAATAGTGGTCACCTGTTCTCTTTTTTCGATAATTTGCATGAATATGAAAACGTTTTTGCGCTATTTAACAGACCCAGCTTTGCAGACTGGCGGAGGAGCAGACTTAGGTATACACCGGACAACATTGTCACTGAGATTCTCAGCCGCTGTACCTAATTGACGCACAGGTCGCATCACGTGTCTCGTCCCTCTACGCATTGTTATTAGTAGCTAAGGATGGGTGTGCCGGGAACCGTCAATATGGGGACAAATGGTTAGCTGGTGTAGCAGCGCAGGCGAAGTAAACTTAAATCTATAACCGAGTAATCGAGCTCAAAAACACTGAAAATAGAGAAACTGCGTTGAGCTATGGCTCCTTGAAGCTGGTTAATAAAACTGGGAATGAATTACAATTACTTCTTACAGTCTCTGTGGTTCGTGTCAGAAGTGTTTGAATGCTACTGCCAGAAAGTGTACCCAGATATCAAAGTCGCGAGAAGTTTTATTAGAATGGAAGAATGGCATGTCGCAGTTTAACGTTTAGTCCACACTAAGAGCACTGTAAATGGAGCATTCGGTCCTTGGGATTAGATACAGGAATCAACTGAAGCATTGCTGAAGGAACTGTCCCAGCACTTGCCTGAGTGATCAAGGGACAGAATAAGAAATCTAAACGAAGGTCGCTCGGTGGGCTTACACTCCTGCCTTTCCTGAGTTAGAATTCAGAAATTTATCATTAAATGGTTCAAATGGCTCGAAGCACTATGGGACTCAACATCTGAGGTTATCAGTTCCCTAGACTTTGAACTACTAGACCTAAGGACATCACACACATCCATTCCCGAGGCAGGATTCGAACCTGCGACCGTAGCAGCCGCGTAGTTCCGGACTGAAGCGCCTAGAACCGCTCGGTCACAGCGGCCGGCCAAATGTATCATTAACCAACGTCGGTCGGTCATAAATTTAGGCAAGGTATAATGTTGGGAAGACAGGGACACTGTATCGGCTGTCTAAGACGTGCACGTCGTTGCCGATAAAACTGCAACGAACAGCATCAGTTAGCTTCGAAAACAACTCGTGGAAGATAGTTACTGTCAACAGATAGTCAGTCCTTACCGGTAAAGAGACAGAGCCACGGGGATTTGAACCGTCGTCCTCCCGAACGCGAGACCAGCGCGCTAGCCACTGAGCCACCTCACTCGGTATATTATTCGGAACTATTCTGCTATGGAATAAGCAACCCGGCCTCCCTCACACATTTCTTGGTAATAGTACGTCACAGGCAGAGGGATTAGCACAGGCACTGGAAAAGTGGGTCTCTTCAGGAACTCATTCGGCTCTGACTTCATTTTATGGATGATGATGCGCGACCCTATAGAAACAGCGTAGGTGGAGGGGCTCTGGGGATGATCGGTGAAAATGCCGCAGTGCCGTTCAATAACAGTAGGAAGGTACCCTGCGGTGGAATAATGTCTGCGGTGGAACGTGGGTAGTCTACTTTCAAAAATTACGGACGGGGGAAGAAGAAAATATTGTAATCACTAAACCAGATGAGAATGTAGATCCAGTGTCCTTGGAAGAACTGGAAGATGCAAATGGGTTCACGAGAAACAGGAAGTGCCCCAGAGAAGGCAAAATAAATTCGGAGCTTATTAACTACCTCCCCCCCCCCCCGATAATATTAACATTAAGCTTTTAAATTTTATAAATCTGTCCTGAAGGATTGGGTATGCTACAGTAGGTTCGCAGTCCTTGAGGAAGGAGACCGAAATGACTGCAGTAGCTCTAGATGCATGAGCCTACAAAACTGTCGGTATAAGATACATGTCAAGACTCTTTCCAAAAGATTAAATTCTTTAACAGAGGCCGGCCGGAGAGACCGTGCGGCTCTAGGCACTACAGTCTGGAACCACGAGACCGCTACGGTCGCAGGTTCGAATCCTGCCTCGGGCATGGATGTGTATGATGTCCTTAGGTTTGTTAGGTTAGTTCTAAGTTCTAGGGGACTGATGACCTCAGAAGTTGAGTCCCATAGGGCTCAGAGCCATTTGAACCATTTCAACCTTTAACAGAGACTTTTCTGACAGAAGAGCAATCTGTAGGATCACGTATAGATTGTGTTTTGTCTATAAACCAGAAAAGCATGGAATATATGCGACTTCAGTCTTTCTCGACATATTCCACTGATGAATTCTTCTCGGGTTATCAGCCGAGTGGTGGCGTCGTATTGTCGCAACGTTTCAATGGGTTTCGTACCCATCATCTTTTGGTGAAGATGATCTTCACCAGAAGATGATGGGCACGAAACCCATTGAAACGTTGCGACAAGATCACGCCACTACTCGGCTGATAACCCGAGAAGAATTCATAAGCATGGAATACTTAATCTCCCAACATACGTAGATTTTGTGATTACGGAAATGCCTTATGAGAAGTTTTAGGAGTGTATGGTGTTAACACGCTTCTGTTCCATGCCATGAAGACTTACGGGTTCTCGACTAGCCACCGTGTCATCCTCTGCCTTTCAGTGTCATGCGGATGTGGTATGGAGGATCATGTGGTTAGCACATCGTTCTTCCGACTGTTTTGCCAACTTTACAGAACGTCTAGCCGCTACTTCTTAATCAAGTAGCTTCTCACTTGCCATCACGAGGTCGAGTGCATCCCGTATCGGCCCTCTCAGCAAGGAAAAATCCCTGGCAAGAGGCCTACCGGGAATCGAACACGGGCCCTTCGTTTGGCAGCTGTCTACGCTGATCTGTCAGTTACGGAGATGGACAGCGTCTCCAGTTCCTCAGCATTTAATAATGCCAACTCAGAATTTGATTGCCGCTAGCAATGTTAAGATAAGTGTCGGCTCAACCGTTAGTACAGGAATGAGGTGAATCAAGCAAGGAATCAAACAGAGGTGTCCTCTATCGCCCACTACATTTAACGTATGCATGTATGTTACATTATCAACAAATGACAAAAGAAAAAGGAAGACTCCCACCCACCGAGATATTTAACTCACTCTTTTTTGCAGATGATCAGTGATACTGACGGATACGAAAGACAACCTGCAAAGTGCTGTATGGTATTACATACGATGGAAAAAGAATATAACTTAACTATACTCCCAAAGAAAACTACAGCTACAGACTTTTGTGAAAAAGAACATTTTAGAGCTGAAATCATAATCGAGGTTAACATACTGGAAGAAATCAATATATTCAACCACCTGGACTGCGATATATGTCATGCGTACGATAATGATTCTGAAAAGAAACTACGTAAAAGGTTACTTGCATATCTTAGCTACGATTTAGAGAACGATCCTGAACAAAATCAGGAGATTTCTATTGTACTATTACTGTGCCTCTACTACTCTATGGATCCGAAGAAAATAGACCTCAACGAGCAAACAATTACGGGGAATTGAAACGGCAGAAATAAAATTTTAAGACCTTTGGCTAGATACAAATTAGAAAATCATTAGACGAATACAGATAAAAGAGAAGCTCTATGTTGTAGGAACAGTAGGAAAGATTCTACACAACAGAACATAAAGGCATGAACATCTACTACATATAGATCAAAGCTGGATACTGAGCAAAATCTATGACTACAGATTCAATGGTAGGAGAAGGCTAAGACGACCACGAAGAAGACGGTGCGATCAGCTTTAAATTGCCGAAAATGTACATGATGATACTGACCAAGACCATGTCACACGCTATTAACATGATGTCTCCTGGTAGTGACTAATTTTTTGACCGATGTGCTTAGTACATTCCGGAGTTCCTGCGCTTGGTTTCTGGTATTTCACTTCTGGCCACAAACTACTGAAACACGCATCCATGTTAATGAATGCTTCGTACTGCATTAGGTCATACGAATAAAAGAATAAAAAAGGGAACAATCTTCTGAAAAAATTCTCAGAGGAAAAGAACTTCCTCTGGAAAAGTTACCAATTTCACATGACTAAAAAATTCGAAGCATATATCCTGACCAGGGACATCTTTCTCTCTACCTACCCGCCTCCTTGAGAAAGTTCTCGGTGTGTCTGTTAGCGTGCCACGTCCGTGATAAAACACACGCGTAGTCTTAAATTTCGTTCAACTCGATCAAACAGGCAAACTATTCAGTGTACAAATATGGAAATCCCATCAATGTGTTTTGGAAAAGCCGCCCTGTGTTTCGATTTTAGTTTTATGTGCGGTAGTAAATTATGAAGACGTTATACGGACAGTTTACGAAAATTCATTTTCCGAGGATGTAACCGAATTTTCGAATGCGGGAGCTTTCTTGCTACTGAAGTTAGATAAATACACTATGCGAACTAAATGTGGAGAATACATAATATTTTCATCTACTACGAACCGGAACTCTGTCAGAGTTTACCAACACAAGGTAATTTTGGTTAAATATGATACGCAATAGTCCACTCGTGCGTCAGGCACTAACTGGTTGTCCGTGTAGTTTCATTGTAAGTAACAGGTCGCTAGGTTTGTAATTAAACAGTTATTAATTTTTATGATTCATCTACTTGTTTCTAACATAACAGAAAATAAGATGTATGCTGTGAGAAGAATCTTACATAGGCCACATGGTATTGGGGTAAAGAACAAAAGCGATGAGAATGAATCCCTAAATTGAGCTTAATTTCGAATTAATTACTTACTTATAAGGCCTTCTTATTGTAATTTCAAAACTTGCGATAAAATAATTCTATGTAGCTACTTACAATTATTGTAAATTACGCACTCCAAACATACAGCTGAATCTGTGTTTCATTTCTATGGTGATAATGGAAAAACTCCACTGACCTCACTCTCTTCGCTATGACTGATACTTTTTAACTGTCCCTATTATCGAGACTGTAGTTATTTAATGAAATAACCAACTCCTTCACCGAATTTTCTAAAACAGCTTCATTCTGCCATGCTGAAGTCTGTTGTAAGCTCTCTCATCTGGTGTTTATGGCTTCTTGAATGGTGTCATTATCGATGGTGCAACGTCATAGTGTTCATCTTCTAAAATTAAAGCATTACACTGGTTCTCTCCTGTTATCTGGCATACATTAGCCTTCCATATCCTAGTACCATGTACAACGCAGGCCATGTAGCAAACACACTAGTAAACATTTAACTATAAACGCATATCGCCTGCGCATTGATACTAAGAAAGCCCTTTCGGTCGGTATATTCGTCTCCATGTACAGAAGGCTTTATGACTGGTATGTGCTTGGAATCGAGGGCCTCCACCAAGCATGGAAACTAATATGTTGATTGCCACCTAACTATTATAGTTTCCAGTTGTCCTACGTTTCTGGGAAATCGTGTCCACAAAAGTATTTTTTTGGTACCACGATGAAGAACCGAGAATTTCAGTGACAACGTTGTCTGGTGTATACCTAAGTCTTCTCCTACGGAGAGCTGGGTTTGCTACATAGAGCAAAAATGTTTTCACTTTCACTTCGTTTGAAAGGGCGCGCCTTCTTCTTACATGATTTTCGAGAAGAAAGTGATTCATAAGTCAAAATGTTTTCGTTGTTAAACATGTATACACTCCTACAGATTCTCTCTTCAGAATTTCTTCGGATTTCTTACTGGAATGGTCGTTATCGCTGAAACAACCGTTTTTCTGTTATATCGTTTTTTTTTTCAACGCTACTTTAACTTGAGCGTGGAAACCGCTCAAATTTACCAGTTTCTTAAGTAACCGATTTTCGATTTTTATACCCATTATTTCCTGTAATAAACGTAGAAATGGAAAAAAGATTGAAAAGTTTTGGCGTCCTCTGGGTTTGTGGTACATAGAATTAAAATATTAAATTAATTATGAAAAGAAAAAAAGAAAACTTAGTCCGTCAACTGCTCGCTGCTTTTCTCTAAAAGTGATAACAGGGTGAATACTACAAAATATCGCCAGTTTTCTGCTATTGATTCCAATTTTTTAAACCCTTCTCAAAACTCGTGTTGTAATCGAGGACAATATTACTGTTCGGCATTACGTATAGTCAGTGCTAAAGGGTGAAAACTGAGTTTGAAGAATTATATTTTTTATGTCGATTCGTCCGGTTTCAGACGTTACAAACAGGTAAAGCTATATTATGTAGACACAGGCAACAGAGCGGGTACTTTAGATTTTTATTGTAAACTATGAATGAATTGTTAAGTTTTATCTCCTATTGTTATGTCGCAAGTTTGTTTGTGGCTCATCCCGTCCTTAATCTTTTAAGCCAAGTGTGGCATTGTACTTCACTGATACTGCACTTTGTAAAATAGTTCCTGACTAGGGATGGTGCCAGTCTGTAACACAACTAATGTTCGACTGCAACAACGAGAAGCTACCATACAGACCATGTAGGGCAAGCCTTGCACACTGCAAGTACATGTGTGCCATCCAATAGACCATGCCACGATAACAGGTACATTATTATCTCAGCAAAGCTGTATCAATTCTTATGCCATGTGTTTGTTGCTCGTTTTTGTCGGTATTGTTATTGAAACAGGACTGGTCGCTTTTCCATTTTATATAATAACGCATTATTTAAAAGCAATAGAAATTTTGCGAATAAAAATTATTCGTTTTTTTTAAAAGTTTAACTAGGAACCAAAAATTTTAGCACTTTTGTTATGGCTAATTGAAATTTCGTTTTCTTTAGCCGATTGTTGGTAAAAAATAAAAAGTACCTGTTATAACCGGGCCGGCAGGTGTGGCAGAGCGGTTCTAGGCGCTTTAGCCTGGAACCGCGGGACCGCTACGGTCGCAGGTTCGAATCCTGCCTCGGGCATGGATGTGTGTGATGTCCTTAGGTTAGTTAGGTTTAAGTAGTTCTAAGTTCTAGGGGAGTGATGACCTCAGATGTTAAGTCCCATAGTGCTCAGAGCCATATCAACCATTTTTTTGTTATAACCGAGACCAAACAAATACCCAAAAAAACTGGTTATTTAGGAGCAAAATACGGGTATCGGTTTTAACCCTTCGATTTTTACCATCCCTAGTTAGGCACATGTCTTTTGCCTTCGGAGGAACATCAATTCTCCCATTTTCATTACAAAAAAATCTGTAAAACTTAATCTCAACAGAACTACTCAAATGAAGTTTGCTGCAGGGCCCATTTCAAAAAGTGTAGAACCGTTCTGTTGTGGGAAACTTCTCTAGTTTTCTTCATACGAAATCGAAGAATGTTCGTCGGGAGGAACTTTCTCTATTCTTTTACTCAAGCTAAGAACATTGTCGGGTGAAGTACTATATTTTACAAGTCGCTTTATTCCTGCGAACCTGCGAATATTCTCCGTAATTCTGTGAACAAAGTACATTCTCCGCTTTATTCATACGACTCGTTGAAACGAATGTTTGTGGCTTGGCTAGGAGTAGATTGAGGGGTGGGAAGAGGGGGGGGGGGGGGGGCTGACCAGTAGCGGGAAGCCGCGGCGCGACGTGTGCGGAACCACTCGACCGGCCGGCGGCCCCTGTGCCCTGCGTGGGCGGCTGGTGTGGTGTGTGGTGTGGTGTGGTGTCTCCCGCTGTGGCGGCCCCCTATAAAGCGGCGCTCCGCCCTCGCCGCCGCACACCTGTACTGCGCGCAGATACCCAGCCAGCGTCGCACGAGACAGAGGCGTCGCCGCGCGCACACACGTACACACACGCGCCACCGCAACCGACGCCGACGAAACCGCCCATGACTTTACGCAGGTACGCGCCAGCTTTGCCAAGCTAATATACTACTTGTAACGTTGTCTCTGCTCAGCTGCTTTACACAACACGGTTATATGCACAGGGGTAACGAACGTGCTGCCGTGCCACTTAAGGCATCGATACCTGATACTACCGCCAAAAACAAAAAATACACGAAATACATTTTCCTTTGCGAATACGGACGACTGTCCACTGTGCAGTGGAATAACGACAATGAAAATTTCGGCTGGACGAGGACTCGAACTGGAACTTCCCGCTTACCGTGGGCGGTCGTCTTACCATTTTTTAAATCTTTTTTTCACATTTTGTTCGTTGTTTATCGTTGTGTTTGGTCGTTGCGGACGTCACATGACATCCGCTACAGCTCGTTTGCTGATCCTTTCATTCAGATTTTTATTACAGAGGCCAACCAGCTCTCTGACCGAACACGCTGAGCTACCTTGCCGTCATATCAGACGCTTTTTCACAGGTCAGCACGTTGCCACAGAGCTAGCGAACAGGTATGGTCCGGGACTCGAACCCGAATTTCCCGCTTACTGCGGGCGGTCTCCTTACCATTAGGCCGCCCGAATACAGCTCGCGGCTAGACCCAAACATCCATATATCGTCAATAATGTGAATACAACCTGCGTCGTACATTCATTATGTATGTTCCCGTATAGGACAGCAATTTCACTGAGCGAGGTGGCGCAGTGGTTAGCAGACTGGACTCTCAGGTGGGAGGACGACGGTTTAATTCCGCGTCTGGCCATCCTGATTTAGATTTTTTCTGATTTCCCTAAATCGTTTCAGACAAATGCAGGGATGGTTCCTTCGAAAGGGCACGGCCGACTTCCTTCCCCATCCTCCCCTAATCCGATGAGACCGATGACCTCGCAGTTTGGTCTCTTCCGTCAAATCATCCCAACCCAACAGAAATTTCCTCTGTACTCCTATACATTGTGCAGTTTTCGCGTTTAATTGTATTCATGTTAGGCAGTCAGGCAGTTGTGCGTTCAAATTCAAGCGGCCCACCGGAGATGGTGTCGCAAAATGTGTTCTTCGTCTGGACCCCTTAGGGGTCCGCCGGCTCTTTCTAGGGGGTCCGCGGCCACCTCTCACCAAATCGTGTAAAATAATGAGTAAAATTATTGAATAAAAATGTGAAAATCAAATTCATCACTTTTTTTTCGTGTGAAAAACGTGTACTTTTACTTCAGGTCGTATTCCCAAGCAGCCTTTGCGGTTCCTAAGGGGAGAACGAATACACAGTTTAGTGCCGGAGAATGCTGCTTATCTGATCGACTGTTTCGCAACAATACGGGGGTCGTTTGTGCGCCGGCTCACGGAGGTAGATGCGCTGAAACCTTTTACGCATGCGCCGAGCGAGCTTTGTCGACCAACCACAGCGCTCTCTGGCACGTAAGCGGCCACAGGCATCATTAAATGTTAAAATTGCTTTGTCGGTGCACTACCTATTTCATAAGTCGATTTTTGACCTTCAAGTTGTTTTCATTCATCTCTAAACCAAAGACTATTGATACTTCTGGGGGGGGGGGGGGGAGAGGATGGAGAGGGGGGTCATTGGGAACATGAAACTTGCATTAAGAAGCTTTCAGTTCCCATGGGTTTCGCTCTGAAATTTAAAGTTACTGTGCTCTTGACTGACTAGGGGTCCACCATGGATTTTCGTCTGAAGATGGAGGGCACCAGCTGAAAAGGTTGGGAAGCCCTGATCTATACTATGAGAACAACAGACACTAACTGTTTCTGGTGGGCAGCTTGAATTTGCGAGGGCAACTGCCTATCCTGCACACCATTCACGCTGTTCCTGACCCATCTGTATGTACCGGGTGCCCCTTCTAAGAGTCGTCAGGCGCATTCGCTCTGGTGTTTCGGCAGACATTTGCAATTTCGTATTTGCAATGTGTAGGTGGAGTCAGACCAAATTACTGATGACGTCTTTCATGCAATGCCCAATGTCGACGGAAAGCGTCGGTTTCTTTCCCATCACGAACAACAAGAATTTTAAAGTGGAATTTTGTGCATCAGTTTGATAGAGTGGTCCCAAATTAACCCAGTGCGAGTGGTCCCAAATTAACCCAGTGCGATATTCGTTTCATCGACATATATTAACAGGGACTGTAAAACACGAAGAATAACCAGTACCGCAGCAGCGATGGCAGCTCCCGGGCCCGCGCAGACTGCCAACGCCATACAGCAGCGCTGAAGGGGGACTCGTTATTCTTCGTGTTTTGCTGTCCCTGTTAATACACACTGGTAAACAAATATCGCCAAGGTTAATTTGGGACCGCTCTGTCGAATTGGCGCGTAACATTCCGCTTTAAAACGAATTTTGTTTATAACGGAAAGCAAACCGACGCTTGCCATCGACGTTGGGCGTCGCACGAAAGACGCGATGAGCAGTACCTGTTTTGGATGACTATTGCTACACACCCCAAGAACGAAATTGTTAATATATGTGGAAACACCAAAGAAAATACGACTGACGCCTCTTCGCCCGGAGGACACCAAATTTAGGTTATCTTGTACTTCCATGAACTCCACGTGATGCCGTGATACTTGACACAGGAGCTCCCACTATGGCCTGAAAATTTGCGATTTTTGTAGCGGATGCACCACTAAGACAGCATCGACAATTTGTCATTGCCGTCAGATTTCTAAGATTCACAAATGGTGTAAACACAGAACTTACACTTTGTCCGGATCGTTTCAAATATTCGATGTCTTTTGAACCCTTGTAGACTTTTTGTGGAGATAACTGTCTAATTCCAAGTTCTTATTATATTCAGATTTGTAATACGTTGTAAGATTTGTTAACAGACGAGTCTCAGAGCTCTAGATCCATTACTGAGTTACTAATTTCTGCTACTCTTCTACTGCCCTGTGACATTATTTTTCTTTTAGCAGTTTCCAAAAGTTATATTGATAAGGGATTTATGAATATTTGGGTTGGCAGTGAACTAATTTAGGTGGATGTTTCGTGTAAAGCATGACAGAGATTCATCAGGAATTCTGGTCCTTGTAGAGTTTCAGAGACTTTCCAGCATTTGTTACTGTTGTTTACATGACTCACATTAAAGCGGTGCGATAGTCGGTGCTTCCTTAGTGAAGGACCGTTGGACAACATGGGAAAGATTTCTGCCATCATTTGCGACTGCTGGTTCCAACCTGGACACTAATATTAGTGCCATTAACAAATGGTTCAAATGGCTCTGAGCACTATGGGACTTAACTTCTGAGGTCATTAGTCCCCTACAAACTACTTAATCCTAATTAACCTAAGGACATCACATACATCCATGCCAGAGGCAGGATTCGAACCTGCGACCGTAGCGGTCACGCGGTTCCAGGCTGAAGCGCCTAGAACCGCTCGGTCACTCTGGCCAGCAGTGCCATTAACAACATTAACACAACCAAAATTGCATAGGATTACGTGAGAGATAATGTAGCCATTGAATGTTTGTTGTTCATTGGAGGCCGCAACCGACTTCTTACCTAGCGTCACATTTATTTTATCCGAAAATTCTTTGGTTTGTATGACTCTTGTGCCTCTTTTTTTCAAAAAGGACAGGTGCATTTCGACGTGTGATTGCTCTGCAACTTACTTGTTTCCAACTACTGGTATTCATGTATAACATTAGTTTCTTGGCTATTTTACATTGTTCTCTCAATGAGAACAAATATCTTTAGCATTTCTTTCTTTTATTTGCTACAAGCGGACCGGCGAAATCATCCACAGACAGGAGACGCTCTCTCCCTGGACGACCGAGCAGCTTCTGTGGGAGAAAGTGCCGTCCTCCCACGTCTCAGATGTCTATACTGCTGAGCAATGTCTGAGTTCTCTGCAGCATCAAGTTCTAATGTGGAGCGACAGCACTTCATGATGCCTAGAATTATTCCGGGATACTGCTGGTGTCATAGTATCCATAGTTCCATCGTGAATGAACTTTGTGGTGATGATGGTACCGAGTGGAGCTTTATACCTTTAACGTATTGCCATCATGGAAATGAAAATATGAATATGCTCTCGTCTGATAAGGGAAACTTGCAATAAAGCAATTTAGGACATGTCCTGCGACGGTTTGTCCGCACGTTAATACCGATGGTCGCTTTGTCCCCTGCTACTGACAGCTGTGTTCGCGATTTTTGAGGAGTGCTTGAGAAAACACTACGAGGAATGTCTTCTTAACACGCACAGTAACATGCGGAGATGTTGAAATCGTTCAAGAACAAAAAGCGGGAAGAGAGAGAAGGAGTTGATTCACTACATAATAGCGAAAGTCGAAAGTAAATTTATTTTTGTTGCTTAAGTCTCTCATGTAAAATGTGTCTCATAAACCCAGCGTTAATTGGATGTTGTATAAAATAAAAGTATAGAAAACCATTGATAATGAGGTAATTTTCTACAGTAACGACACATTAATCCCTAAGAACTGTCATCTTATATTTGCTCTTCGTTGAATCAGCTCTATTTCGGCTGTTGCTCTGCCATAAGTTCAGTTGCCAGTTACTCCTGTGCATTTGCAGTTACTGCTTCGTGCTGTTCTGTTTTTTGAGTTATTACTGACCTTGGAGTGCACAGCTCCTTATGTTTCATTGAAGTCAAAACACTCGAGAGCTGTTAAAGTGTCCTCACGATGCAGAACACCACAGCTACCGAAAGAACGAAAGGAAGATTAGAGTTCAACGTGCCGTCGACAATAAGCTTATTATAGGTGGAGCAAAGCTCGGATTACAGAAGGATGGAGAAGTGAATTGGCTGTGCACTTTTCAAAGAAATCAGCACGGGATTTGCCCTAAGTGATTTCGGGAAATCAGTACACAGCTACCGACAAGTTGAAATTTTCGAACGAAGTAAAGCTTCAAATACAACAACGGCTCGATGACGCATTTAACCCACATTGTATGGAGGGTATAGTGCAAACCGGAGATTGTTCTGTGATGTTTTGGGGCCCTCCATCGGTGTTGCTGGAGTTCAATCTGGTGTTGGCCCACCTTTAGTCTTGATGACAGCTTCCACTCTCGCAGGCATACGTTCAATCATGTGCTGGAAGGTTTCCTGGGGAATGGCAGACCATTCTTCACGGAGTGCTGCACTGAAGAGAGGTATCGATGTCGCTCGGTGAGGCTTCGCACGAAGGCGGCGTTCCAAAACATTCCAAAGGTGTTTGTAGGATTCAGGTTAGGACACTGTGCAGGACAGTCCAGTACAGGGATGTTATTGTCGTGTAACCACTCCGCCACAGGCTGTGCAATATGAACAGATGCTCGATCGTGCTCAAAGATGCAATCGCCATTCCCGAACTGTTGTTCAACAGTGGGCAGCAAGAAGTTGCTTAATACTTCAGTGTAAGCCTGTGCTGTGATAGTGCCACGCAAAACAACAAGGGGTGCAAGCCCCCTCCATGAAAAACACGACCACACCACCGCCTCCGAATTTTGCTGTTGGCACGACACACACTGGCAGATGACGTTCACTGGGCATTCGCCATACCCACACCCTACCATCGGATCGCCACATTGTGTATCGTGATTCGTCACTCCACACTAAGTATTTCCACTATTCAGTCGTCCAATGTTTACGTTCCTTACACCAAGCGAGGCGTCGTTTGCGGTTTACTGGCGTGATGTGTGGCTTATGAGCAGCCGCTAGACCATGAAATCCAAATTTTCTCACCTTCTGCCTAATTGTCGTAGTACTTGCAATGGATCCTGATGCAGTTTGGAATACCTGTGTGATGGTCTGGATAGATGTCTGTCTATTACACATTACGACCCTCTTCAACTGTCGGCGGTCTATGTCAGTCAACAGATGAGGTCGGCCTGTACGCTTTTGTGTTGTACGTGTCCCTTCATGTTTCCACTTCAGTATCAGATCGGTAGCAGTGGACCTAGGGATTTTTAGGAGTGTGGAAATCTCGCGTACAGACGTATGACACAAATGACACCCAATCACCTGACCACGTTCGGAGTCCGTGAGTTCTGCAGAGCGCCCCATTCTGCTCTTTCACGATGTTTAATGACTACTGAGATCGCTGATATGGAGTACCTGGCATTAGGTGGCACCGCAATGCACCTAATATGAAAATCGTATATTTTTGGGAGTATCCGGATACTTTTGATCACATAATGTAGGTGCTATCCTGCATATTTGACGTAGGAAATGTGAGGTTATGGGAGTGACAGTACAGAAGAGCAGGATATTTAGCCTGCATTTTCTAGACTGTGCTAGCAGACGATGTAGACGATCTGAGCTGTAGGATAACAAAGCTTTAGGAGGAATACAATAATGCAGGCCAGCAGGTGAACACCAAGAAATGTGAGTACTTGGCCGCTGGAACGGAAAAAGTAAGTAATTTGTAGGTAGATGGAGTAGTTACTGTAGATGTGGAAAAGGCAAAATATCTTGGGGTAGTCTTTAATAAAGAATGATGAAATCACTGGTAGGATTAACAAAGACCGAGAGGTGGCAAGAGCAATGAACTCTGTTTTGTGGAACAAAAAGATAAGAAGAACAACGAAGAAGAGATTGTATGCGTAGTGCAGCTTTGTAAGGAGAAAAAAAAGATATCTTGCCACTGAGGACTGAAATGGATTACCTAAGACGAAGTTCGTGCTGTACTAGGATGGACGGGATAAGAATCCGACAAAGGATGAACACTAATTGAGATATCTGTGACAACGTCCAACGAAAACAGCTGCTGTCGTTTGGCCATGTGAATAGGATGAATGACAGAATATCAAATAGGATAGTACGGTGGAAGAAAAATGGTCACCCACGAAGCAACTAGCAAAACGATTTGGAGGAGGCAATGGAAGCAAGGAATATGTACGTTGAGGAGAGTAGAAAATCTGATAAGAAATTAAAAGAGGGGACATAAGAGTATAGACCTAAAACCTTGCAAGCTGCAACGATATAGATATAATAAACCTGCTGACAGGTAAGAGGAAAGCTATGGACAGATCGAGAGAATATATTTTGAAAAATCTTGGAGGGCTATCACAGTAACAGGGAGCAACGGAAATAACGTACAGCTGAACCAAAAAGAGACGTGTCTTCTCCTGCAGAAGTATAGAACGTGGTCAATTTAATAAAAAATCACAAATCTCTGAGAAATGGTGGAATGAGTGCCGAGCTTCTAAAGAGGGGCGGCACTACTTTGAATAAAGGTACACATAAACTAATGTGTTTAATCTGGAATCAAGGAATAATTCTAGGAGAATGGACTACGATGTATTCCAGCCCCTACATAAGAAAGGCGACAACGCATGTTGCTGTGACTACTGAGGGACAGCTCTGTTGATGGTCGCATACAATGTTTTATCGGGAATCCTGTAAAATAGACTAGTCTCATGTGTAGAAGATATGGTGCATGTTTATCAGTGTGGCTTTAGGCCTAATACATCAACAATCAACCGCATATTTGTACTGAGACAAATACAGGAAGAAGTATATGAATATGATATAGAACTGAACAACATCTACGTGGACTTCAAGCAGACCTTCGATAGTCTAAATAGGGAAGAAATGTTAGAAGATATAAAACCGCTTGGCATGCATTCAAATATATTTCGATTATTATGGCAAATTTTGGTAGGTCCCAAGGCATTGGTGACAGTGGGTGGGGAAGTAACCGACTATTTCGATATCAATAAAGGACTTAGACAAGGTGATGTTCCTTCCGTTATGCTTTTCAATTTGCACTTAGAAGCAATTATAGAAAAACTGCAAATACCTGCGAACATAGGTATAAGGACCACACAGTTGGCTGAGTATGCTGATGCGTCGCAGTTATTAGTGAGCGATAGAGAGTAGTTGTGGAACTGTAAGAAGCCACATAGCATAGGCGACTGGAAATTAAAGAATCAAAAACTAAATTTAAGGAACTCCATAACAAAGTGACAGCAACATGGACAACCGATCAGCATCAGGTTTTAATTTTTAGCATATAGGGAAATGATGGACTCCTTAGAGGCAGTCTTGTTACATTGTCGTCTTCGTTTCTGGTGTAAGCAGACGTCACGACAGTGAGGGGAGAAGGTCGCGGAGACTGCTACAAGAAGAGCGGCATCACGCAAGTGGACCACTTAGCACATTAAATATTTTTGAAAAAAAAATGTGAAGAAAGGTGAGTTCATTTTGTTAAACTAAACTTAAACTCCGCCAGAACAGGCCTTGGAAGGCCCAACAGCATCGACCGGCCGCCATGTCATCCTCAGCCCACAGGTGTCACTGGATGCTGATATGGAGGGGCATGTGTTCAGCACACCGCTCTCCCGGCCGTAAGTCAGTTTACGAGACCAGAGCCGCTACTTCTCAATCAAGTAGCTCCTCAGTTTATCTCACAAGGACTGAGTGCACCCCGCTTGACAACAGCGCTCGGCAGACCGGTGGTCACCCATCCAAGTACTAGCCCAGCCCGACAGCGCTTAACTTCGGTGATCTGACGGGAACAGGGGTTACCACTGCGGCAAGGCCGTTGGCCTTGTTAACGTTTCAATTAATGATGAAAAGACTGTCACCTTCTCTGTCCAACAACCGTGAGAATGGGTAAGCAGCTCCAGACATTCGATTATGGACTGCGGGATTTCTTCATTTATGAGTCAACCTCCCTTCCAGATTACTGATTTTGGTGCTATACTACAAACAAAGGACAGCTGAAAATAGCACTGCCATCTCTGATGATACAGTTCAGTAAATGAATCAAATAAAAACAATTCAAGACGCTGATTTTGTCTGACTCCACTTCAACTCTTATGTACAATTTTTAAGTAAAAAAAGGAGCAATAGTCTCCAAGAAAATTTAGTTTCCCGCCAGCGTCTTTGTCTGAGGCTAAAAGATTATTTGTAAAGAATAAAAAGTTATACGATCATAATGACGCAAAATTCGTTATCAGCTTTAGGATTTGGTACCATGGAATCGACTGTGATCGTCAAATGAACTTCGATGCTATAATTCACATATTTTCCGACAGAGAAGTAGGAAAATTTCTTCATGTGCTTAATGGTCAATAATACATATAGCTCTCTTACATTCATTTACAACAGTGTACATTAGTATGTTGTGTGTTATAATATATGAGAAATGGCGCATCCCAAAGCATACTTTCCAATGTCATCCTACATACTTTTGCGATGTGAGAGTTGTTTGTTGTGCACGTTTATTTGTCGAAATTGTTTTATTGCGTTTTTACAGACATTGAAAACAAAGTAACATAGATATGAAATCAGTTAGACTTATAAGTTTTGACAATGGTACAAACATCGACAGCTTTGCTTTGTCTTATTTAAAGACACTCAGGTCACAGTGTCAAATTCTGTAACTGTGTTACAGCGCGCTCTGGTTCAACTGAATTAAGTACTCGAACAGTACAGTTTTAAAATCTGATTGCATTAAATATAATCTATTGCGTAATGTGGTCCATTTTGTTTGCTGCAAGTAGTTATTAGTTGGTTAATTACATATTCCATAGATTATTTGGACGATTCTTTCATCGAAATTATATAGAAAGAATCAGTTTACAGGCTATGTATATACGATTAGGGTTAACATTAACGAACAAATTTTTATTTTAGTTATACTAATGCAATTACACTTAAAAACAATTTTTATTATATTTTATTTCTTACTGGCAACCAGTTTTTAAGTAGAAATTCACCAATGAAATAAAAGGAATTGTTCATGAGAAACGATTTTATGTTAGATTTAAAACTTGCTTTGTTGCATGTTAGCCGTTTTATGTTATCGGAAAAATGATCAAAATTTTTTGTGCTGCATATTGAACTCCTTTCTGAGCAACTGACAGTTTTATTATGGGCAATAAAGGTCATTTTCCCTCCAGCGCTGTAGGTATGGACATCATTGTTCTTTTCAAATTGTGATGGATTAAGACACAAAGGAATTACAGACAATAGCTGCGAGTACTCATTGATTTAAGTCAATGGGGAAAGTGGAAAATTTGTGCTGGACCGAGATTCGACCCGGATTTCCTGCTTACTAGGCAGATGCGCTGACCATAGAGTCATCTGGAGATATTGGTCATTGCAACGGCATGTACATATCCGAAAGAACAAACACCACATGTATATGATGGATTATTTATGACGAATTTCACTAGCGAATGTATGTACTGTGACAGCACAGTTAAAATACCTAGCTCCTTGAAGAGGTGCCAATACGACATCTGCGTTTGTGAAATCAATACTTCATTTGTAAGTGACGAGTTATCCTAGAAAATTATTCGTCAAGACATTATTGAGCGCAAATATTAAACAAAATTTCAGGAGATAGATACATGTTCTCCAACATAAGTAGTTATACGAAGAGAAACAGTAGCTGAACTCAACTGTTTGAGAAGTTCAGTAATATGCTTCTCCCAGTTAAAATTTTCTTCAATGTATACAGCTAAACATATGCTACATCAATTGTTGGTATGATTCTATTTGGTGTACAGAATTGAATATAGTGCTTTTTTCAAAATTTAGAGAGAATCCGTTTTCTGAGAACAATTTCATAATTTTTTGGAAAAATAATTTACTATCTCTTCTGTTGCTTTATCTCTAACGGAACTGATTACAAAACTAATATTGTCTACGGAAAGTATCAATTCTGCATGTTGAATGCAACATAGGTCATTTACATTCATAAGGAATAAGAGTCGATCAAAATTGAACGCTGTGGGACTCCATTTTTGGTGTCTCCTCAGCTCAGTCACTAGAATTTTCTACCCTTCAAACATTGTTTGAATTAATTTGCATAACCTTTTATAATCTGTTTGTTAAGTATGATTCAAACCAGCCATGTGTAAAGCCACCAGTTCCACAAAACTTCAGTTTTCCTGAGACAGTGACATGGTCTACACAGTCTAATGGCTTGGAAAAATCACACATTCTCAGTTGAGCAACCCTTCTGGAATCCGGACTGTGGTATTCTAAGTAAATTGTTTCCTCTTTAGTGTGACTACATTACTTTTTCGAATATTTTAGAAAAAGATATCAGTAAGGAAACTGGGTGGTAATTGTTTAATTCTGTCTTGTCACCCCTCTTATGAAGAGGTTTAACAGTTGCATTTTTAACTTGTCTGGAAGAATTCCCTGTACCATTAATGTATTGCACATTTTACTAAGTACATTAGTTATTAAGGTGGATAAAATTTTCAGAATTCTGTCTGAAATATCATCAACATCACACGAGTTTACTTTTTTGAGAATTTTTGTAAATCTTTTAATTTCAGTGACGGATGCTGGTGCTAGTTCTAGTTGACTATAAGTTTTGTGCAATATCTTTTAATGTATTCTCTTGCTTCTTCAATCGAACCGTTTAACCCTATTTTTCCTGCTATATTTAAAAAGTAGTTGCATCTTATGAGTTATGAGTCACATCACTGTCATTTACTTTAATTGCTATGGTATCTTGTACACTGGCTGGCTTTCCTGTCTCCCATTCGACCTTATCCCTTATAGTTTTAATCTCATTATCTTCATTATTTATTTCTGGCAGGACGCGCAGACTTCTGGACGTTTTAATAATTTTGGCTTAAAATACTAGAGTATTTTTTGTACAGGGTAGTATGCAAATAATATGGTAGCTTGACTTTCGCTGGCCTTTATATAAAGATACCTCTCCCAATTATATGAGATTTTAATTCCCTTAGTTATCCATCACTTACTAATTTTTAGTAAATCTTCTGAATATTTTTTAGGAAATCAACTTTTAAAGTTTGATACAAAATTATCAAGGAATAAACTGAATTTAACATTAGCATCTCTTTCTATATATTCCTCATCATATACCACTTCTTTTAACCTACTTTTAAAACATTGCATTAATTCTCATTAATAAGCCTTAATGCATTGTATGAATCTGCCTGAGGGTTAGAAGGTGCTACACTGTTTATTTCTATTAACTGTGCATCGTGATAAGGTAGTCCACTAACAACTGGCTACACAATTGTTTCTATTAAAATTTTGTCAATCAGTGTCCTACTATCTTGTTGTGCACCAGTTGCAAAACTGACTTCTGAATTTAGATTGAAACAACGAAATAATAATTGTAGTCCATTTTTCCTGTCTATATCTTTTAAGAAATCTACATTGAAATCTCTGCAGACTACTGCTTCTTGTTGTCTGACAGGTGGCCCAAAAATGCATCTGATTTTTCAGAAAAAGCTGAATATTTCCTAGAGGAATCTGCGAATGTTTACTAGAGGGAATCCGTAGACTGTTACAATTATTAGAGAAGTATTCTGCAGAAACAATTCACAAGCACATGCTTCTAGATTATAATCAGCACAAAAACGATTTCTTGACTTTGTGTCAAACTTTTACTCATGATGCAACTCCTCCTTTTTACATTAATAATATATCAATTAAAAATTGCGTGACCTCACCCAATTTACTTTCGTTGGTTGCTCACTCTCACCTATTGATAACGAAACGGAAATTGGAAAACATTAACAGACTCTGTGGTGTAGTAAGAAGAACCCTCAGAAACAGAGAAAGGACGGAAACAATGCTGAAGTTCTTCAAGAATACGTTTGTGCCAGGTGGTTTCTACAGGACTGAATTTTGGGTCCTCACTAGCAAGTCAAAAGCCTCTGAAATGCAATTTCTTCGATCAGGCACGCGGTAAATATTCAACATTTGTAGCTTAAATGACGAAATCTTAGATTATTGTCAAAATTGGAGATATCATATACATGATTAGCGATGAAAGCTGGTCAAAATGTGCCTACAGGTATAAGCGTAGACGATTCCATAGAGTGCGCATATCAAGAAAAAAGGTGGAAAGGTATAGTTTGATACTGGCAATATGTCTAAAGTCCTAAGACATGAAGAAGAAAAAGAAGAAGATGATGATGATGATGATGATGACGATGGTGATGATGATAAGTACTTTTGTAGCCAAGTGACCGCCACTGCTATTTTTGCTGACATTATATGGTGTCATGAAGAAGGTAACCCGAGAGAAAAGGAAAGGTATACAGTGGACTCTATATGATCGCCCAGAGGACCTGGACTTTGCGGACATCTGCCTTCTGTCCCGCACTTTCAAGGATATGAGTGAGAAGCTTAAGGAACGTTCGCCCAGACATCTCTCGGAAAACCATTGCTCTCCTGCAACAGTATCAGTGGAACATAATCAGCCACCCACCCTGTAGTCCTGACTTGGCGCCCAGTGACTATCACCTGTTCCCTAGGTTAAAAGAACATTTGGCCAGAAAGCGATTCAGCTCCGACGATGAGGTGAAAGAAGAGGTTCATAACTTTCTGAACAGCATGGCGGCTAGCTGGTATGACATGGGCATACATAAACTGCCACAGCGTCTACAAAAATGCATCGGCAGAAATGGTGATTATGTCGGAAAATAGCTAAATGTTCAAGCTGTAAACTGATGTAAACCATTGTAGAAGGAAACAGGTCTATGTACTTATAAAAAAACAGGAGATCTTACTTTTGGGATTACCCTCGTACTATCAGAAAGGCAAAAGGAGCCTTTGCCGAGGTGCGACCAGTTTGGACTTCTCGTGAAATATTGTTGAAGGTAAAGCTTAAAATCTTTGACTCAGATGTAAAATTTGTTCTCTTTTACGTGTGTGAGACGTGGAAGGTGACGGCTCAAATTAAAACAGATGCTTGAGGACTATACTGGGAGTACGCTGGCCAAATGTTATTTCAAACCAAGAACTATTGCAACGCATCCAAGAACGGAAAGCCGAGATAACCGTCAAAGAAAGGAAATGGAGATGGACTGGACACACCCTGAGGAGAAACCCGCAACATATGCCAAAGCAGGCCTTAGAATGGAACCCACAAGGAGCAAGGACGAGAGACAGACCGAGGTCGACCTGGCGCAGGACTGTTGAAGCTGAGGTGGCAGCCTTTGGCCACTTCTGGAGTACCATGAAGAAGATAGTAACGAGCAGTGTCAGATGGAGAGCTCTAATATGTGCCCTATGCTGCACATCGGAGTAAAAGGAATTAACTAAGTCAAGACAAGGTATGACGAGATATAACCCAGGGTCCGCCGTGGCTCTCCACAGGTCTGGGCTAAGTACGGCACACGAGAGAAGACGCAATGGCTTCTAGTCAGGTGGTCGAGAGAGCCAGGACAAGAGCTGCGACGTTGCGGCAGCCTAGGCGGATGACACAGCGACACGAGTGTCGCGCCGAGCGGCTCCGGAGTCCCGAGCACGTGTCCTCTTCAAGAAGCGGCCGTCGAACTCTGCTCGGGGAGCGCAGTTTGCACAACTGTTTCCGAAACCCTCGAAGCACGTCCCGCTCTCGAGAAACCTAACACTCTTCCTCCCTGCGGCGCACTCCGGCGTCACTAGTCGTACATCTCGACTGACGGCGCCTGGGCGGGCTACAGGCCTCGGCTCTTTCAGAAAACCAAACAACTCCTTTGCGGTATTCCGTGAGACCACAGTCATCGAGTCCCACTCGCTAAAAAAAACCACGCCGTGGTATATCGACAACTAGGAAATAGGAATGTTAAGATGCAGCTCCCTGTAAAGAAGGGGGTCCACTTGGATTTTTCATTAATGGGTTTAGTGAAGCATTTTCTATAAAGAATTGAAATAACATACCCAGCACGTGTTTCATAATGATGCATTTGATATTTTACATCTTACTATGTAAATAACTTTTTTTCAAATATTAATTCGTATCAGTAACAAAGCTCAGAGCTAAAACTAGTAACACCAAGGTCATCAGAAATGGAGTATCAGTGCATTGAGGAAGGAAATAACAATAATGATAATAGTAATAATAATTGTCAAAGAAAATAATTAATGCCATAAGACAATCAATACGATTTAAAGGCCGGCCGAAGTGGCCGTGCGGTTAAAGGCGCTGCAGTCTGGAGCCGCAAGACCGCTACGGTCGCAGGTTCGAATCCTGCCTCGAGCATGGATGTTTGTGATGTCCTTAGGTTAGTTAGGTTTAACTAGTTCTCAGTTCTAGGGGACTAATGACCTCAGCAGTTGAGTCCCATAGTGCTCAGAGCCACTTGCACCATTTGAACGATTTAAAGTGTGAATCTGATATCATCGTTTGTTGCATTCAAATGTCAGAATCTTAACTATAGAACTCAAAAGTTCTACATTATTTTTGAAACACCCTTATCAAAATTCTAGTTTTAAATCCACTTATGAAACTTAAAATTTCCAGTATCTGGGTAAATAAAAGTGCCTCACTCGTACTGTAAGTGTTGCAAAGCGTGAAATGTTGAAGAAGCTTTTCCACAAAACAGATACCCTTAAAGTATTTTGTAAATTGTCAGTGATAAGTGGCTAACTTATATATATATATATCAAAGCTGTTCGTGAATTACCTATTCTAGTTTCCCCATATCACTTTTATATACCCAACCTGCTGGGAAGCTGCTTAAATTCGCAGCTAGTACTCTTATCACTCCAATATCCAGTCGCACTAAATTAAAAGAACTTAATTAGGCTTCAGGCTACTCCTGATTTGGATTTAGTTCCATATATCACATCCTTCATTTCGAGGAGACGTCCAAGGTCTTGTTCCGGCTCTTTGTACTGGACGACTACAAAGTACTGTATCTTCCGCGTACTCCTCTGTGCTTAGCCTCAGGCCGTAGCAGAACCTGGAGGGACTCTGGTTTATGTCTCACCAAACCCTCTGTCTTAGCTACGAAAGTACTTCACCATTCGTTTGATCTAATTGTGGTGTTTGGACATCCAATATTTCACTTTGTATGTTGTAGGCTTAGCATCTTTCGCAAAAACTTCGCTCAACAATTTCAGCAAGGTAAGAAACAATTTGGCGTGGTTATATGAACACAGACGTTTTGATACTTCACAAAATTTATAAAATTAAATCTCAGCTGACTGATCATTCAAGTAGTGAAGAATTTCTCTGCAAGATGTGTTAGCTACTGCCAAATCTTCTGTGTTGAACTTCATGGTCCATAAAACTTTCTCGTTCCTGATGCTGAATCCAGAGCTGCGCTGGACATCTTCGAAGGTGCTCCTTGTTCAGCTCATTCTTACCGACTGACGGGTCCGATGTACATACGTACTGTGAAGGGACGAGGTAGAAGTATAGACGTGATGGGCAGACATAATCCTTGTCAGAGATAAAGCTTAACTGTCGAACTGTCGTCTGTCAAAGGTAACACTTAGTCATTGATTCTGTAGAATCAGTTTCATGGCTTCTTCTTTTCTATTAAATTAACCCCAAGTTTATATATATCTCTATGGACTCTCTATTGTTCCTGTATATAAAATTTTGTTTTCGGAACATCTCATATTTTTTTCTGACTGAAGAGCGTGTTTCGATACAGTTGACTTTTTTTCTTTACCCAGTTGACAAAGACTTTCATGATCCTTCTGTCATGTATGTTCTTATTGGTTTTAATGCAGACCTCATTAGAGGTATATATATCTCGCATGCCGACAGAGGAGGGCGTCTATGCTATACAAATCTCAGGCGTTGACATATTTTCTTTGTTGATAAAATGAAGGGGAGAGAAACAGTCTTATTCCATCGTTGTGTTTTATTCTTGTCCTTCAGTAGACTGCTCTTTGTTCGTAAAATTCTATTTGCTTCTTTTCCTGAATAGCAATTTTTCTCGAGAACTTACTTCAGATATTTTAATTCGGAGTCCAGGAGTTCCAGCGCCCAAATTCCTTTCGCTCTACCGACAAGACTATTGATGACACTCCTCTTTTGTTGTGGATGGGCGTTAGTGTTCTTATGTAGACGTTTTCCCTTGCGTGTACTTAACGAAAAACTTTATATTCCGACCTTCTGTCTCATAACTAAAACATCCAAGAAGGATACTTCATGTTCACTTTACAGTTACATGGTAAACTAGATTATCTGATTTATGTTATTTTGATAGCAAACAGTTCTTCTAAAGCTGTTTTACCGTGTTACCAGGCGACAAATGTTTCATCCTGAAACCGATACCAATGATATAGTTTCTTATTTGCTTTTCCTAGAGCTGATTTTTCCAGGGTTTCCATATAAAAATTAGCGATTACGGGATCGAATTGTAGCACCATCAACTTGCTCATAAAATTCAACATTCCACTGGAACTGACTAGAAGTCAGGCAATGTATGAAAAGAAAAGTCAAATCCGATGGGGAAACTTGTATCATATAAACCATAACTTCGTTAACCGGATCATAGTAAATAAGGCAACTATGTCGAAACTTAAAAGAGTATCTCCAGGAACCAAAATATCCCTTCAAGTTTCTCGACGAAAAGGAGCGAGTCTTCCATGTATGAGCTAGTTTTCCCAATGTACGGCTGTAAACGAGTTGCCAGATATATTGCTATTTGATATGTGGGGGAACTGATAGAACCAACAATGACTCTCAGTGGAGGATCAAATGTTCAAATGTGTGTGAATTCCTAAGGGACCAAACTGTTTAGGTCACCGGTCCCTAGACTTACACACTACTTAAACTAACTTATACTAAGAACAACACACACCCCCATGCCCGAGGGGAGACTCGAACCTCCGGCAGGAGGGAGTGGAGGATCTATTTTATGAATTTTACGCAGAAAATTATGCCTGTAACACAAAACTTCAGGCTTAAATAAGGGTTTTTATCTTATTTTTGAATTGAAAGAGAACATCTGATTTCTTTAGTGCGCCAGTTGTAGGGTCTTGAGTTTTTTTCGTATAGTTCTGACGTTAAAAGATTCAAAATTTTGTTTCGATAATCTGCTTTATTCATAACAACAGTACCATTCCCTTTGTCAGCAGGAGGAAGCACTACCTCTTCATCTGTGTTTAAATCATTGAGAGTCTTTCACCTTTCGTGAAATTAGTTATGAAATGTTTACTTCGACTTAATACTCTTGGGATTTCGATTCGACTTGCATCTGCAATTTCTTTAAGGAGAATTTGTATAACTACTTCTACATTCGCGTTAAACTCAACTGAGACTTTCGTAGGTGTCATAGCACAGTTTGCTGTTTCTGCAAGGACGGAAATCTTGTCTTGAGACAACAGTGACTTACTAATAACAGTACTAGACATGACCATATTATTTGCATTTCCTACATTACTTTGCAGTTTTTCGAAATTCTTCTTACGCCGTGTAGTGGCTGTTTCCTTTATAACTTCCACAGTTCTATCTGTGTTTTACTAGCAATGAATAAAAGCAATTGCAGCAAGTTGTGATTAACAGAATCCATTTCCCGTACAGTGTATCCTTTCTCGGCCTAGTGCTGCTTTTGTATAAATAAATAGTAGAACTCCAGATGTCCAAATGATTCTCTTCAGTTTTAAATATATCGGTATAGAAGACGAGTCTCTACAACGTCACAAGAAAGTAAAAACACTAACTAAAAACCCGCTCTCTTCTTAAGTAAAACTTCCAGACGTCTGATTCATTTCCTCGTATAGTCTTTTGATCACACCGTCAAGGCTTTCACGACCAGATGTCATAGCGGCGGGTGAATCTTCCAAGTGTCGTGGAAATGAAACTTTTTAGTTCTTAACGTTTCGTCCAGAGCGGCACTATGCAGAGTAAATGATAGATATCAATTTTAAATAATATCAGTTCAGAAACGTCTTGCGATTACACACAGTTTCCGCCAACTGAGAGAAATTGAAATGATTTAGATTCTACTTATATCTGTCCCAGAGATATAAGGAATCCTATTGTTCATCGGATATTCGAGTAGTTTATTTTCCGGGAGGACGGAAGTTTCTGCAAGTCATGGTCTCCGCAATGAAGCCGCCGAGCGTTGACATCTGCGAACGCGTAGTAGCAATTAGTGACTCAGTGTTTGCTCTTTGGCCGCCGCTGTCGCTAGCAAATGGACGGGGGCAGGCGAGCTTTGTTTGGTGTTTACGACAGCGGCGGCGGCCCTGCACACACACAGCGCCGTGGGACATCGGGAGTGGCCCATAGCGACTTCCGCAATGCCGCGGCGCGTAGGCACCTCACATCGCCGGTGAATTTGCATTTCTTTAGTGTCGGAAATGTTACACAGTGTCCGCCCCCCATTGTAGCGGCATCAGGCGAATACATGAGATGCAATTTTGTCATATGATGACATGCTGGAGACCGTGGCTGTTTTTGAAGACAAATGTTGATGGTGTTAGGACAGTAACCAGCCACAAATTTACTTTGAGTTCCTTTATTCAAAGGAAACCGTTACCGGTTTCGAATCGTTGTGATTCATCATCAGACGGTTTACACGCTTTCTTTCTGACATTTGGTGTGTTTTTATAGATTAATTGTTCTAAAATATAAATACAACATAATTATAAACACGTCACACACAGATGGTTGCGTTACAGATTTTCGTTGCATGTGACTTACGTGAAACGTCGGTTTCAAAATGGTTCAAATGGCTCTGAGCACTATGGGACTCAACTGCTGAGGTCATTAGTCCCCTAGAACTTAGAACTAGTTAAACCTAACTAACCTAAGGACATCACAAACATCCATGCCCGAGGCAGGATTCGAACCTGCGACCGTAGCGGTCTTGCGGTTCCAGACTGCAGCGCCTTTAACCGCACGGCCACTTCGGCCGGCAAACGTCGGTTTCGAGTGATTGTTTTCATAACGTTCGTCCAATCGATGTAAATGCATTCCCACTGCATCCTCGTTGTTGCACACGTAATAGATCTCACTGTACACTTTAGATTTGTCGCTGAGATCATTTCAACCACGCACCACATGTTTTGATACATACAAAGAGCTCACAAACATATTAACATGTTTGTAAGCTCTTTGCATGTATCAAAACATGTGGTGCGTGGTTGAAATGATTTCAGCGACAAATCTAAAGTGTACAGTGAGGACTATTACGTGTGCAATGCTTCATAACATAACATGTTTGTTGTGAAAAACGACATCCCCCTGTGACATAGACAAAAGAACTGCATACAAAGAAGTGTGTATAAACAACTGAGGACAAAGACTTTGTCTGGCGCGCACTTTTTTTGATAGCTATATATAATTTACTATTGTCGCCAGAATCTTCTAGAAAACCTGAGCGCCAGCCGTTGTGGCCGAGCGGTTCTAGGCGCTTCAGTCTGGAACTGCGCGACCGCTACGGTCGCACGTTCGAATCCTGCCTCGGGCATGGATGTGTGTGATGTCCTCAGGTTAGTTAAGTTTAAGTAGTTCTAAGTTCTAGGGGACTGATGACCTCAGATGTTAAGTCCCATAGAGCTCAGAGCCATTTGAACCAAAACCGTAGCGTCACTTCAGTTATTTTAACTACATCCGGTTGTTAGGTGAATTTTAAATTTAAAATTCGCGCAGAAAAATCAAATAACTAAAATAGTGGCAGTAGTTATTTTGACTAGATTTTAAGTTCGAATGTTGCACAGTGGGAACCCTATGGGTCTTTCTTTACGTATTGATGTTACGTAATTTTCCACTAAATAAAATATTTTGTGCAAAGCCAACTAAATTTCAATAATCAAAAAGTAAATGCCGGCTGGTGAACTGGAGCTACTCTCAGAGGTCTAGTGTGGGTTGTCATTATCGTATGGTAGCGAAACTTGGTACATGTTGTAATGCATAAATGCCGAACCGATTGACGCTGAAAACCAATTTGTTCCAAATCTGGCCATCAGGTGTAAATCTGGCGCTGTGAATGCAGGAAAGACGTGTAGAAATGTTTGCATGTATGATGGATTAGGAACAGGACGTGGGAAAAAAAGGTCAGACACCTAAGAAAAGCGTAATGTTCATTTTATTATTAACTTTCACTCACACAGTTATTTCAATATGAACACTGGAGACGTCGACGAGGTGCTGTACAGCGCCAGATTTTCATCTGGTGGCTAAAACTGGAACTAATTTTTTTTCCAGCGTCAATCGGCTCAGCATTAACACCTTGCGTACCTACCAAGTTTCGTTGCCGTACAATAATTACAGCCCACACCAGACCTCCATGGGTAGATGCATTTTAATTGTAAACACCCGCTATTTAGCCAGCGAATAATAATGTGTGTGAAATCTTATGGGACTTAACTACTAAGGTCATCAGTCCCGAAGCTTACACACTACTTAACCTAAATTATCCTAAGGACAAACACACACATCCGTGCCCGGGGGAGGACTCGAACCTCCGCCGGGACCAACCGCACAACGAATAATAAATTTTGGTGTTGAATAGTTTAAATAAAATTTCATATTCTCGTAAGTTCACATAACATTCATAACATGCCCGCATCGGAGTAGTGGTATGTCTCATATACGCTGCAGCAACACTCTCAGATGGAAACTTTTTGAGTGCCCCTTACACATCTAATCTACACCAAGTGGCTAGTTCTATTGCTATTCTACATCTATGCTGCCCTGCAGATGTGGCTGCACCCTTTGCACACACTTCAGGCCCATTGCTGAAACTAACATTATAGTACACTATCAAGTTACAGTTGTATTTTGCTTTGAAAATATTTCATAGCATTATTTTAATGTTAGTTATTACCTAAAGATAAGTGTTTGATTTCTGCCAGATGTTCAACAGCAGTTTTTTTCCCCTTGGTCAGAAAGCGGCGTAAGAGCGAGAGTTTGGGAGGGTGTGATTACATTATCACTAGCGCAGTCCTCGCTTAAAATGAAGTTATGTTGCGATCTCGACTGAAAGCTAGAGGAAACTCCAGATTACCAGGATGTGGATTATCCAGCTTGCGGGTTACCCGATCATAGTGTGCCAATTTCTAAAAGAAATTAAAATAAAACATGAAGTATTCAGTTAGAATCCGTGCGAATATATTGCTTTGGAACACAAATATCTGGTAGCAGAAACGCAGATGACTATAAGCTCCTCAACTGGATAAATAGTGGTGTTTATGAGGCAGGATTTGAGCAACTAAATGACGCGGACGCAGTGAACAAGGCGTATTCGGCAGACGAAGAGAGCGAAGCTGAAGCGACCGAGGGACCAGTTATGTTTACTGAGGCACTGAAATGCTTTGATGTGTTATTAGAGTATGCAGAACAAAATCCCTTTGACTATACCGATGATCTGACTCTTCGAAAAGTGAGGACGACCCCGTCGTCAGGAGAAAAAGTTACTGAAAATCAGAAACCGAAACAACTTGTCCATTATTTTCCAAAAGACAGATTAAAACAAGCGGTCTGAAATACAGTGTAAATTTTCGTCTAGTAAATCATAAGTTAGGGGAGACTGGGTGATATCGGACGCGGTTAATATTGGACAAGAGCCATTTCTAATCTCGGTCGCTATAGTCGGCTCCTATCGCACTACTGCTGTGTGAACTGTGGAGGAACGAGATATGTAACGCGATTCTGAATCAAAACAAGTGTGTGCTTCGGATTGCCAAGAAGTTATCTGCTTCTAGTGAATTTTTTAGTTCTTGCAGCTTTGGAGTTTTGTTTTTTGCTTGATAGTATGTAATATTGCATTTTTATCATATCTTTAGATAAAAGTGACATTATTCTCTATAGTGAAGGCTAAGAAAATATCTAACGATAGTAAGAATAATGGGAAAGCAGAAATAATAGTAAAACAGTCCGATCTATTGTTTGGTAGTTATGTCAGTGTGACTCCACAGACGGCGCTGATACCAAGGACTTCCTTCATCCGCCAAACAGTTCACAGATAAATATTCTTCAGCCGACAGCAGATTTAGGCGGCCTCACCACTTCATTCGGCCAGTTCCCGTTCCTGTTATGAACGAGTCACCAACATTTGTCAACGAGTAACGTTCCATTTTCGCAGTTGATGCTTGATGTCGCAGTGTGTAGCTATGAATTGAGGCCGAACTAAATTACTGTCACCGACTGCAGTCTTTCATTGAGATTGATTAGACCAGTTCAGAGCTCTTACTTCAGTACCACGTCCTTTTGTCAAACTAAATCTGCGTCTTTGTCGTCAACATCCTTTTAACGGATGAGTGTTAACTGTTTCTCATTATGTTGCCAACGTTATTTATATTTTGGTATATCGTCGCCCTGTGACTGTAGAGTTGCAGCGTATAAGGCAGAGGCGTACACATTCCGCTTTTAACCTGCCTATGCTTGCCTCTTAGCCAGGCAGGAAGGTGGCGCTTGTTATCAACAAAACGGGGGGGGCTGCTCTCTGCTTCCATCCAAGCCTAGCTATGCCCAAACCAAGCAGGCTAAAGGAGTCTTGTTTACCCGCTCGTCTCCCGCTGTTCTATGCTACCTTGCAGTTTATTCTGTACGCTTTCTTTGTAGTGTTATGAGTAGGATTCGGAAGTTGATAAAAAGTCTTTCTTTACCCGAGCATCACAAGACGAGAGTACATGAAATATATATTCATTTTGTGTTATTGCAGGCCAGAAAATGATGGATTTTATTTGTTCTGTTCTTTAATTCTGGGCTCATATCGTGTTTACGGATTTATTTCGGTATGAGTGGTTTTCTCTACAACTTCACGCTCTTTCGACTAGTGTTAGCTAGTCTCAATTCGAACCACAATCAGGTCACCTGCAATACATGTTTTGTATAGTAAGAATAACCATATCAAAAAGTGGATATCTTTTGGGCATAAGAACCTGAAGATTTCTGTTATAATGCAACGCTAACTAAAGTTTTGAAAGTCTAGTTTCTGCAGCCTTAGTGTGTTGCAGCCAAATATGACCGTAGTTTACCATCTTTAATTAGTTTTCCAGAATGTTTATTACAGGTTCTTTTAAATCCTCATCGCTGTCTTTTATGTCATCTCATTGTCTCTATAGAGCTGTACCATGGGAACAAGGAGAGGATATTGTTTGGTGCCCAGTATCCTCTTCCTGTAACACAAACTGCACGCAATTATTAACTCGGTTCTTTATTCACAAACTAAGAGATGCTTAAGCTTCCACGTGCTGTGGTACAAGCTCTTCTGTATAGTCCAATCTAGCCTCAATGCTGTTGAAGTACAAAGCCCGATATGTACACTATTCTGCCTGATTCTGAGCTACAGCCTGTGACTGCAGCTCCGACTCGGTGCCATGCTGGAACTCACTCGGTGCGACAGACTCGAAATAACCAGCCCTCCGGTCAGCTGCGGCTGTCTAAATACTGGCGGCCGAGGGGGCGTTGGCGCCGCGTTTCCAGCCAGTCTCTCGTTGGCCTTGATCGATCTTTTTGTGACCTCTACGCTGCATGGTGTGCTGAAGCCAGCTTATGCCAGCGCAGGTTCTCTGAATTCATTCTAGGTGGCCAAAGTAGTTCATTCTAAATTCTCCAAATGCATTTTAGTATACACGAAATTTGAAACTTCTGGAAACACGAAATTTGTTTTCCATATTACATTAATCTGAAAAAGTACATGTCTGAAAGAAGAAGCTTTTCATTCCTAGTAAGCATTCTTCACACTACTTCGCATACCACCAGAATGTGGTTTTTAATGTCAATTAATCTATATTTTTTTCCTATTCCAGTCAATGTTTGCCCTAAATTTTAAAAAGACTGTATACTGCTGAATGGCCTAAAGTCCTTATCACGCAATTCCACACACTTGTCAGCCACTAAGTTTTTGTCCTCTTTCAAAATATTTATGCAGTAAAACTGTTGGTAAAATTTACAAACATATCGTAGCACACTCGTGTTTCCCGAATGAGTTTTAAGTAACTTCTTAAACAATTTTCAATGTGAGACACTTACCGATTTCGAGCAGTTTCATGAACAAAACAGAACATTTCTTTACTGGACTTTGTTTGATCACGAGTATACATTCCCAATTTTTAATTTCTGCTCAATCACATTTAAATTTGGTTTCTTCATTTTGTTGCTCCCACCATTAGGATGAACGAGCTGCAGTGAAATTACCTATGCAAACACATACCTTGCTAGTCATGTAGCGTTGAGAGTGCAACCCTCTGTAGTGTGCAACAGGCCACATGGGTCCCGTGAAGCTTGCCAGGCTTGCCGAACCCGAAGTCGGCCTGCTTCAACCACCGTGCTCCAGTACACATGTACGCTTGTGTCTCCTTTGTGGCAGGCTGAGCTGTTTTAACAGTTGTGACAGACATAGGGGCAGGCAGGTTGGAAGAAGAATTTGTAGATCTTTGGCTGTGAGCACGACACCTCAGTGAAGCAACAGCTTTCTATGTTACGGAGATGGCTCCTGCTACCTTTATGTTAGTTACAAAAACTGTGACTAACGCATCACAATTTCATGTCTGATACAACCCGCCAAAAATTTAAACATCCAAATTCAAAGGATGGAAAAAATGTTAAAAAGTCAATGAACATATATGCTAATGACACTGAGTTTTATAGTTTTTTTAATCAATGATCATAATACTGTTTAGTGTGAGGACTGTTCCAATAAAATCTTTTAAAAAATGTAATATAGAAAAAGCTCACGTGTCCAGTACTATCCAGGTCTCCCTTAAAGAAGAGGGCTTTCTAATGTGACAGGTAACATGTTTGGATAAAACAGCAAACCACGGTACCTGCGCGATCCTTTCTCACATTTTATAGTTGTTAATAATGACAGTATAATGTTACTTATAATCCGTCTTGATTGCAAATTTTTTTTATTCATATGACCGGTTTCGGTTTATCCTGGACCACCTTCAGATCTGATATTTCAGTTACAGGAGTAACCCGTCCAAATCCAGCAACTTTCACATGCTGCGTCACATAAAATTGGTTGGCAGAATGCACTTCATTTATATTAATTATAACACTATTACCGACAGGTGTCGTCTGGTATATTTGTTACATTCCATTTATACATATTGTATTGAGTAGATTTTTTGGATTAACTTTTATCTCCAAAAATACTTCATTAAAATCTGTAGTATGGAGAAGCCGGAAGAAGCATACAGCGCCTGGCGTTGTTGACGGGGCCCTCCTGCACGGCCCTCTTGCCCACGGCGATGGACATCAGGCAACTGAGCGGATCGCGGCACAACACCGAAATGGCGGGAGCCACGGAAGCAGGCCATAGAGGAAAACAAGTCTACACCGGCGCCATAGATATAGAAATCGACCTATGCTTTTTAGATCGTATAACGTTGATAATTTTACTGTTATTTAATTTTGATAAGTACAGATTTTAACCTTGACATCTACAGATTTTAATGAAGTATTTTTGGAGATAAAAGTTAATGAAAAAATCTACTGAATACAATATGTGCAAATGAAATGTAACAAATATACCAGACGCCACCTGTCGGTAATAGTGTTATAATTAATATAAATGACGAGCATTCTGCCAACCAATTTTATGTGACTCAGCATGTGAAAGTTGCTGGATTTGGACGGGTTACTCCTGGAACTGAAATATCAGATCTGAAGAAGGTTTAGGATGAACCGAAACCGGTCATACGAACAAAAAAAATTTTGCAATCAAGACAGATTATAAGTAACAATATACAATCACTGATTGCTGCTATCCCATCAGGCATTATGTCTGTTTTTGCAAATAATGACAGTATTTGGAATAAGTGTAGTCGTTGGGATAAGAGTAGTTGTGGGAATGAAGAGAAACCAACCGTAAAATGAACTGAATGACATGAGATTTTATAATAATCATTAATTTATCACACATCCATATACATATACAGGGCGTTACAAAAAGGTACGGCCAAACTTTCAGGAAACATTCCTCACACACAAATAAAGAAAAGCTGTTATGTGGACATGTCTCCGGAATCGCTTAATTTCCATGTCAGAGCTCATTTTAGTTTCGTCCACCTACGCTCAATGGAGCACGTTATCATGATTTCATACGGGATACTCTACCTGTGCTGCTAGAACATGTGCCTTTACAAGTACGACACAACATTTGGTTCATGCACGATGGAGCTCCTGCACATTTCAGTCGAAGTGTTTGTACGCTTCTCAACAACAGATTCGCTGACCGATGGATTGGTAGAGGCGGACCAATTCCATGGCCTCCACGCTCTCCTGACCTCAACCCTCTTGACATTAATTTATGGGGGCATTTAAAAGCTCTTGTCTACGCAACTCCGGTACCAAATGTAAACTCTTCGTGCTCGTATTGTGGACGGCTGTGATACAATCCGCCATTCTCCAGGGCTGCATCAGCGCATCAGGGATTCCATGCGACGGAGGGTGGATGCATGTATCCTCGCTAACGGAGGACATTTTGAACATTTCCTGTAACAAAGTGTTTGAAGTCACGCTGGTACGTTCTGTTGCTGTGTGTTTCCATTCCATGATTAATGTGATTTGAAGAGAAGTAATAAATTGAGCTCTAACATGGAAAGTAAGCGTTTCCGGATACATGTCCACATAAAATATTTTCTTTCTTTGTGTGTGAGGAATGTTTCCTGAAAGTCTGGCCGTACCTTTTTGTAACACCCTGTATATTGTTCCATGCATATAATTTTGGAAAAACAACTTTACAGTGCATTACAATACCCCGGTGTAAAAAATATTTGACGTAAGAATGTAATCTTTGTGTTCTGTTCGTTCTTCATTTTTTTTAAGAGATAAGAAACGTTAGTTGATTCAGCAACCCTTGAAAAGGCTACAGACAATTGTCTGTGAGTAAAGACAGGATTTGTGGGTGTAATGTCACTCTTTGAAGTGTTTGTCCTTGCACTTGCTCGTAGTGGTCGCAAATGTTAAAATTAAGTTTTAGCGCAAAAGCAGGATGCAGTGTCAGAAGCCGGTTAGAAAACCTCTCTAATGATATGATACCTCATTCATCCGTATACGACTATTATGCATTGAGAAAAAGAGATGTTGACTTGAAAAATAATATACAGGGTGAGTCACCTAACGTTACCGCTGGATATATTTCGTAAACCGACGAACCGATTCCACAGACCGAACGTGAGGAGAGGGGCTAGTGTAATTGTTTAATACAAACCATACAAAAATGCACGGAAGTATGTTTTTTAACACAAACCTACGTTTTTTTAAATGGAACCACGTTAGTTTTGTTAGCACATCTGAACATATAAACAAATACGTAACCAGTGCCGTTTGTTGCATTGTAAAATGTTAATTACATCCGGAGATATTGTAACCTAAAATTGACGCCTGAAACCTCCGACGTTCAGTTGCGTGTTGTAACAAACACGGGCCACGGTCGGCGGGCAGCATCTGCAGGGACATGTTTACGATGACGACCGTGTTTACGAGTGTGGCTGTAGTGCACTGTTGTGGTTTGGTCTATCTGTCGCAGTGTCCGCATGTAGCGCTTGCTGCTATTGTTATTCTGCATTCATCTCCGCACGCAGACCAACTGTAGTACACAGTGTTACCAGACGTCTGTGATAGTGTAGTGTTGTAGGAACTGTGACCATGGTGTATTCGAACTCTGAAAAGGTGGAGATGATACTCATCTATGGCGAATGTCGACGAAATGCAGCTGAAGCCCGCAGGGTACCCGGACAGAGAGCATCCAACGTGCCGCACATTGCAAAACATCTACCGCCAACTGTATGCAACAGGTATGGTCGTAGCACGCAAATGGGTCCGTAACAGGCCCGTCACAGGAGAAGCGGGTGCAGTTGGTGTGTTAGTGTCATGCGCATACTGTATCGTCACCGCTTTCACCCGTTTCATGTGTCGCTACATCAGCATTACATGGTGATGACTTTAATCATCGAGTGCAATTCTGTCGATGGGTATTACCAGAGAATGCGTTGCAGTTCTACCTGTTTACCGATGAAGCGGGTTTCACAAACCACGGGGCAGTGAATCTACGGAACATGCATTACTGGTCCGTGGACAATCCTCGCTGGCTCAGACAGGTAGAGCGACAGCGACCGTGGACTGTAAATGTATGCTGCGGAATCATTGGCGACCACCTCATTGGTCCTCACTTCATTGCAGGGGCCCAAACAGCTGCAACATACATCCCGTTTCTACAGAATGATCTGCCAACGTTGCTCGAAAATGTCCCACTGGAAACGCGTCGACGTATGTGGTATCAGCATGATGGTGCACCTGCACATTCCGCAATTAACACTAGGCTGACCCTTGACAGGATGTTCGACGGGCGTTTCATAGGACGTGGAGGACGCATAAATTGGTCAGTCCGTTCTCCTGATCTTACACCTCTGGACTTCTTTCTGTGGTGTACGTTAAAGGAGAATGTGTACCGTGATGTGCCTACAGCCCCAGAGGATATGAAACAACGTATTGTGGCAGCCTGCGGCGACATTACACCAAATGTACTGCGGCGTGTACGACATTCATTACGCCAGAGATTGCAATTGTGTGCAGCAAATGATGGCCACCACATTGAACATCTGAGATGTCGGGACACACTCTATTCCACTCCGTAATTGAAAACGGAAACCACGTGTGTACGTGTACCTCACGCCTCATGGTAATGTAGATGTGCGTCAGCGAAAAAGACCAATAAAAAGGTGTTAGCATGTGGACGTAATGTGCTATTCCAGTCTCTTCTGTAACTAAGGTCCATCACCGTTCCCTTTGGATCCCTAAGTAATTCGGTGCTCTCCGATACACACGAACGAACAGCGGAGGAGTGGTACTCAAGCGTCAACTTTAGGTTACAAAATCTCCGGATGTAATTAACATTTTACAATGCAACAAACGGCAATGATTACGTATTTGTTTATATGTTCAGATGTGCTAACAAAACTAACGGGGTTCCATTCAAAAAAACGTAGGTTTGTGTTAAAAAACATACTTCCGTGCATTTTTTTTATGGTTTCTATTAACCAATTACACTAGGCCCTCTCCTCACGTTCGGCCTGTGGAATCGATTCCTCAGTATTTGATGTGGTTTACGAAATATACCCAGCGGTAATGTTAGGTAACTCACCCTGTACATGATAACAGTTTCCGGCAAAACCATTTGTGTTGTGGATTATCCGCGCAATCTCGGGTCCGTAATAACCAGGACAAGTGGGAGCACTCCGTGTTGCGCGGCAGCTGAGGTGCGTGTTGCGGGCTGTGTGGGCGCCACCCAGCGGCGGTGCAGGGCGCCCCCAGAGTGCGCCGTGACGATGCCCGACCTGTCGCCGTAGGGATTGCAAACAACCGACCTGTTAATATCGACATCGATACTTTAGTTCTGAATAACCGATTTTTTGAGTATTTGTTTGGTCTCAGTTACAACAGCCTTATTTTTACACAGAGTACGCAAAGGAACTTGCCCCCCTTCTTGCAGCGGTGTACCGTAGGTCTCTAGAAGAGCGTAGCGTTCCAAAGGATTGGAAAAAGGCACAGGTCATCCCCGTTTTCAAGAAGTGACGTCGAACAGATGTGCAGAACTATAGACCTATATCTCTAACGTTGATCAGTTGTAGAATTTTGGAACACGTATTATGTTCGAGTATAATGACTTTCCTGGAGACTAGAAATCTACTCTGTAGGAATCAGCATGGGTTTCGAAAAAGACGAGCGTGTGAAACCCAGCTCGCGCTATTCGTCCACGAGATTTAGAGGGCCATAGACACGGGTTCCCAGGGAGATGCCGCGTTTCTTCCGCAAGGCGTTCGATACAGTTCCCCACAGTCGTTTAATGAACAAAGTAAGAGAATAGGGACTATCAGACCAATTTTGTGATTGGACTGAAGAGTTCCTACATAACAGAACGCAGCATGTCATTCTCAATGGAGAGAAGTCTTCCGAAGTAAGAGTGATTTCAGGTGTGCCGCAGGGGAGTGTCGTAGGACCATTGCTATTCACAATATACATAAATGATCTTGTGGGTGACATCGGAAGTTCACTGAGGCTTTCTGAAGATGATGCTGTGGTGTATCGAGAGGTTGTAACAATGGAAAATTGTACTGAAATGCAGGAGAATCTGCAGCGAATTGACGCATGGTGCAGGGAATGGCAATTGAATGTCAATGTAGACAAGTGTAATGTGCTGCGAATACATAGAAAGATAGATCCCTTATCATTTAGCTACAAAATAGCAGGTCAGCAACTGGAAGCAGTTAATTCCATAAATTATCTGGGAGTACGCATTAGGAGTGATTTAAAATGGAATGATCATATAAAGTTGATCGTCGGTAAAGCAGATGCCGGACTGAGATTCATTGGAAGAATCCTAAGGAAATGCAATCCGAAAACAAAGGAAGTAGGTTACAGTACGCTTGTTCGACCACTGCTTGAATACTACTCAGCAGTGTGGGATCCGTACCAGGTAGGGTTGATAGAAGAGATAGAGAAGATCCAACGGAGAGTAGCGCGCTTCGTTACAGGATCATTTAGTAATCGCGAAAACGTTACGGAGATTATAGATAAACTCCAGTGGAAGACTCTGCAGGAGAGACGCTCAGTAGCTCGGTACGGGCTTTTGTTAAAGTTTCGAGAACATACCTTCACCGAAGAGTAAAGCAGTATATTGCTCCCTCCTACGTATATCTCGCGAAGAGACCATGAGGATAAAATCAGAGAGATTAGAGCCCACACAGAAGCATACTGACAATCCTTCTTTCCACGAACAATACGAGACTGGAATAGAAGGGAGAACCGATAGAGGTACTCAAGGTTCCCTCCGGCACACACCGTCAGGTGGCTTGCGGAGTATGGATGTAGATGTAGACGGAAAAATTCGCGGCAGCAAGATGGGGTTGTGTGATATATACGAAACTTGGTAAGTGTGATTCTGCATCTGAAAGATGATGTCTATTCAGTTTTCACCCCGGTGGCATAAGAGTGGTGATAGTAGCGCCATTGTGTGGATGGAAATCAGGTAAATACATGTTGCCACGGTATCGAGCGTTAGTCATGTTCGAGACTGCATGAGGTGAGTTGGTGTTAAGTCAAGATTGGCTTTAAGGCAACAAAGACCTCCTTGTCAACACCTCACTGAGTTTGAACGAGATCGTGCAACAGCGCTACAAGAAGCTGGATGTGCCGTCTGCGATATTGCAGAAAGACTTGGTAGGAACATAACTTCTGTACATGATGGCTGACACCGGTGGTCACGACACTGTACAGTCGCAAGAATGCCGGGCTCTGGATGTCCACTTCGCACTATCGTTAAAGAGGACCATAGTGTTTGGCGTCTGCTTCTAGCGCATCGTACCGCATCTGGGGCAGTAATTTGAGCTGCAGATGGTCCCATGATGACACAACGAACTGTTACAAATTGGGCACTTCAAGGACAGCTCCGAGCAAGAGGTCTCGTAGCGTGTCTTCCATTGACCCCAAACCACCAACACTTCAGACTTCAATGGTGTCAGGCGAGAGCTCATTGGAGCGCAGGGTGGAGGTCTGTTGTGTTTGCTGATGAGAACTGGTTCTGCCTCGGTGCCATTCATGCCCATATGTTGGTTAGAAGGATGCCTCTTGAGAGACTGCAATCAAACCGTATGTGTACCTGACACACTGGACATATACCTGGAGTTATTGTCTAGGGTGCGATAACGTATTACTACAGGAGTATTCTTGTGGCAGTCTCACACACCGTGACTACAAATTTGTACGTATGTTTGTTGATTCGACCTGTTGTGCTGCCATTCATGAACAGCATTCCAAGGAGTGTTTTCCAACAGGATAACGCTCACCCACATACCACTGTTGTAACCCAACATGCTACAAACAGTGTCGGCTCGTTGGTTTGGCCTGTTCGATCACAGAGCTGTCTTAAGTCGAGCACGTATGGGACAACTCCAGCGTCGTCCACAAACAGCTTTTAACTGTCCCTGTACTGAGCGACGAAGTGCAACAGTCATGGAACTCCATCTCACAAACTGATATCTGTCACCTCTACAACACAATGAACGCTCGTTTGCATGCTTGCATTCAGCATTCTACCGGTTACACCGGTTATTAATGAACCAGCATTTCACATTTGCAATGGCTTATCTCGTGCTTAGGTTAACCTCTGCTCTTGCAATGTTAACCGCTCTGCATTAGTCTACATTAATTGTTTATCGTTTAAGATGGTCTGTGACTTCTGAAGGTTTGGTTTCTTGTTTGAATGATAGTTTCCGATGAAAGCTGTCGACTTACAAATCAACCCATTATACAACGAGTGTTTATGAAGATACTGTACAGTAAATATCGGGCATTGGATTAATTCATTAGTCAAGTTTTAACTGTTCCCATGTAATTGTTTCAGATAAATGTTCTATTTTCAATACTATCTAAAGACTTCCTTTCCATTGTCGAAAGAGCATTCTGAATTTTGTCATCAAAAAATGAATAGTATTCAAATACATGTTTAAAAGTAAGTTAATAATTTGACTATAAAACTGGCTTTGTTTAATTCAAAATAATTAAAGAAATCAAAACGCTAGAAGTTGTGCACAAAAACTTCTTACTTGTCTGCCATTTCTAGGAAGTGATAAAAGTGTAAGGAAATTAAGGTAACAATAATAAGTTAAAAACGCAAGGATTCATTTATTGTTTATAAAAAATAAGAAGTATCTTATCTGCTGCCTGTGTCTAGGTTTATCTATTTCTAGCCCTTGGAAACGCACAACACTAAAAGTAGAATTATCCAACTTCAATTTTCATTCTTTAGCATTAATGCCCAAATAGTATCACAATAGTTCTCCTCTTTAGGCCAGTGATCAGTGCATCGGACTGCCACCCAGCGGGCTCAGGTGGGTTCCTGGCTGGGTCAGAGATTTTGGTCATCAGTGCTATTCGACCATTTCATTTCAATATTATGAGTCTCGATTTTTGAGCAGACTTTCAGAATGTTAGAGTCACGAGGACAATACTGCTGATTTACATACATCAAAAAAAGTTTTGCATCGTCCCAGTTCCTAGAACTCCTGAAGATAGGCGTTGACTGTGGATATTGTATCACACAGTCCCTTCGACTGTTCAGAGATGTCACTAAACCCTCCCATAGGTGTAAACAACTATGCATGAGCAGCGCCTATTAGACGAAGGGGGTCAGACAGTCGATCAGTTCCAGTCATTCCACCAGGAAGGAGGTACACAGCTTGTGTTGTCCGTAGTTCAACCATGCCTAGACAGTCAATACCGCGATCCGATCGCGTCCGCATTGCCACTTTGTGCCAGAAAGAGCTCTCAACAAGGGAAGTGTCCAAGTGTCTGGGAGTGAACCAAAGTTCGGACATGAAGGAGATACAGAGAGCCAGGAACTGCCGATGACATTCCTCGCTCAGGCCGCCCAAGGGCTACTACTGCATTGGATGACCGCTACCTACAGATTATGGCTCGGGGGAACCCTGACAGCAACGCCATTATGTTGAATAATGCTTTTCGTGCAGCCACAGGACGTCGTGTTAAACTATGTGCAATAGGCTGCATGATGCGCATCTTCACTCCTGAGGCCAAGGGCGAGGACTAGCAACCACGACACCATGCAGCTCCGTACAGACGGGCTCAGCAACATGCCGAATAGACCGCTGAGGATTGGCACCACGTTCTCTTCACCAATGAGTGTCGCATATGCATTCAACCGGACAATCGTCGGAGACTTGTTTGGAGGCGACCCGGTCGGACTGAACGCCTTAGACACACTGTCCAGCGAGTGCAGCAAGGTGAAGGTTCTCTGCTGTTTTGGTGTGGCATTATGTGGGGCCGACGTACGCCGCTGGTAGTCATGGAAGGCGCCGTAACGGCTGTACGATACGTGAATGCCATCCTCCGATCGATAGTGCAGCATATTGGCGAGCCATTCGTCTTCATGGACGTCAATTCTCGCTCTCATCGTGCACATCTTGTGAATGACTTCCTTCAGGATAACGACATCGCTCGACCAGAGTGACCAGCATGTTCTCCAGACATGAACCCTATCGAACATGCCTGGGATACATTGGAAGGGCTGTTTATAGACGACGCGACCCACCGACCACTCTGAGGGACCTACGACGAATCTCCCGTCAGGAGTCGGACAATCTGGACCAATAGTGCCTTTATGAACTTGTGGATAGTATGCCACGACGAACACACGCATGCATCAATGCAAGAGGACGTGCTACTGGGTATTAGAGGTACTGCTGTGTACAGCAATCTTGTCCACCACCTCTGAAGGTCTCATTGTATGGTGGTACAACATGCAATGTGTGGTTCTCATGAGCAATAAAAAGGGCGGAAATGTTTAGGTTGATATCTATTCCAATTTTCTGTATTGGTTCCGGAACTCTCGGACCGTGGGGGGGGGGGGATGCTGCAAAACTTTTTTCGATGTGTGTATTACAGTACAGTATTCAACCCCTGATTACTTGTCGAGAACAACAACGAACAGTGTGCGGACTAAGTTTTATTTTGTTTAACTGTTTTTTTGACATTTTGATTCGAGGTACCTTTAAACTTATAATGCAGATGTATGAGGAAGTCTTAGAAATTTTTGGTCATTGTTGGATGTGTATGCCTGTTACCGGAAATAATAACAATAAGAAGCCGGTAATTGGTTATTTAAGTAACTGGTTATTTTGAGCGGTTTTAAGAGTCAGGTTAAACTGGAGATGAAGAAACCGGTATAACCAGAAACCGGTTGTCTCGACGATAACCGGCGCCCCTGTGTTGCAGGCCGCTGCCGCGCCCGTGGCTGGCGCTCTCCCTGTTGGCCGCCGCCGCCGCCTTCGACCTGCCGCTCGGCGTTCCCGACCAGGTCAGTCGCACCGGCCTCCACACCTTCCAGCCAGACAACTTGTTGCTAAAAAGTATCACCCTAAGTAATCTAGCATTCACGCACCACGAAGTGCAATACTGAAGACACCGAAAGCCCACACAGAACTATTCTGTTTCTCTACTTACTCCACACGACAGGTAGCGTTCTTGTCTTCTGTATCAAACTCACTGTTAAATTTAGTTAGCGTTTCCGATACTATAGAGGACTCACGTTTCTGCAGGCCCTCACTATCTGATTCATCTTGGCATCGTTACCTTGTAAATTGTCTGTCTCTTCTTAGATTTAACAAATATGACGTCCGACACAACAGATACGACTGGTGTTACAACGGCCATATAGAACCAACGCTTAAGAGAAGTCGCAACAAGCCATTTACAGGTACTGAAATAAATCAACGGTGAAGGTTAAAAATTTATGCCGGACCCGGCTTCGAACCCGGCTGCTCTACTTCGCTACAACGGTTGGCTTAACCGCCTTCTTCTTTTTTCTTTTCGGTATTGTTCGTTGTGTTTGGTCTGGGCAGACGTCACAAGACATCCGTTCAAGTTGATCGTTGATTCCTTTACTCAGTTTTTTTATTACAGAGGGCTAGCAGCCCTCTGACCGAACAAGCTGAGCTACCTTGCTGGCACCGCCTCGTGCATCTGGAAACGCTTCCCGTCTGACCAAATTCTGAATCTGTCACGCGCAAGTAGCCCCCTTATCCTTTAGCAACATTGCACCACTGCTCGCAGCATTCGCTAAGTCTCGCAGGGGTTCTGAATGTATCATGGCGTATCCACACTAAAAGTACCAACAGCCATCCTTACGCACGGATATACATGTGTGGTATCTTTTCTGTCGGCCATGTCCGACCACACGTCTGTCTATACGAGTCAGGGAGGGTGTTGGGACTTTCAGTGCAGATGCACTATATATTTCGTACCCCTGCGAGATTTAACGAATGCTGAGACCAGTTGGGCTAATGGATAGGGGAGCTACGTGACAGGTTAAGGATTTGGACCAACGGTGAAAAGTGTGCAGACGGCCGAGGCGGTTAAGACAACCGTTCTAGAGAAGCAGAGCAGCCGGGTTCGAAGCCCGGTTCGGCACAAATTTTCAGCCGTCACCGTTGATTCACTTTAATGCATGTAGAAGGCCAAATGTCCTGATTTCTCTTAATTATTTATACTAATTTGTGTTAGTACGTTGCTTGTACACTTTCTGATCTAATTTATGCAGACACGCCTATGTAATGAGGAACTGATAACTAGGTATCACCAGAGGTGCACCTGCCAGTATGAAAGGAGTCGGGGTCTTTTGCCTGTACAGAAGCAGTAGCTCAGTGACTTCCAGCGTGGACGAGGCAGTGAATGCCACCTGAGAAACTAATCCATAAGACAAGATTCAGCCCTTCCAGAGCTACCCAAGTCGACTCTTGGTGATGTGATTGTGAAGTGGAAAGACGAAAAAACAGCCACAGCTACACCATGTCCTGACAGACCTCATATAATAAGGGATAGGAACCTTCGGCACTGCAAACAGTCGTTGTAAAGTATCTCAGAAAATCAGCGAAAGGATCACTCGCGAGTTCCAAGGTGCTACCATCGGTCCAGCTAGGACAATGACTGTGCTTAGGGAGTTAAATAGAATGGGGTATTATGGTCGAGCAGCTCCTCATAAGCCACGTTACCTGCCGACGCGCGTAGCGCCATTAGTGAACGATGTTGTGTTACGGTATGGGGAAGTTTTTCTTGGTTATGGCGTGGTCCCCTTATTGTGGTTAAACTAAATGCGGAGTAGTATGAGCACACTTTACTTCATTGTATACTGTGTACAGCAGAGGAACAGTTCGGAGACAATGACTGATTGTATCGCCAAGGCAATGCACCATGGCGCACGGTCTAGGGCGCCTTGCCACGGTTCGCGCGGCTTCCCCCGTCGGAGGTTCGAGTTCTCCCTCGGGCATCGGGCATGAGTGTACGTGTGTTGTCCTTAGCGTCAGTTAGTTTAAGTTAGATTAAGTAAGGTGTAAGACTAGGGACCGATGACATCAGCGGCTTGGTCCCATAGGAACTTACCACCACCACAGTGCACCACGTCATAAAGCAGCTTCTGTGAGGAAATCGTTTCTGGAAAATAACGTTCATGATTGCCCTGCCTAGACTGTCGACCTGAAGCCAATGAAAGACACTTCAGAAACTTGTTTCCTCTTGCTTCGGCTCTTGAGGAAAAATGAGCTGCCATTGCTCTGCAGACATTCAAACAACTCATTGAAAGTGTCCTCAGCAAACCTCAAGCAGTAGCAAAGGCGATCCCTACTAGGTGTCCGGAGACTTTTGATCAGATACGTTAGGAAATCTCACCTTTCTGAATGGTCTTTGCCTTCGTTATCCAGTCTTACGTCTTACCTTTTTCACATATTGTTTTGAATATTCCGCAATTTAGATACCTATACTGATCTTCCGTCTGCATTACGGTAGCAAGAATAATCTAGAAAGGTAGTGATAGAAGCCGATACAAAGCGTTGCTCACGCTCTCTTCCTCACCAGCTTCTTCCGGAGCGCGACACCTATTCTTCAGATGAAACTGTTGAGGCTCTGAAAGTGCCGTTACCGACAGAGCCGACACGCATACCTTCCAAAAGCGAGTCGGTGACAATGTGGTTTCACCTTCACCACTGTGCAGAAAGAAGTGCAGAGGTTACTGTCAAAACAACTCAACGTGCACTGTGACGTTGATGAACTGTCAACAGTGTCGCATTATTAGAAGCTACGAGTTATATGAAAGTAAGTTCTCCATCCTCGTAAATAGGCCGAGATCACACTTCGTGGCGAAATGTCCCTAGTACGAAAGTATTGAGCGAACCCTGGATCTTGACTTCTAGATCGGCACGCTGATAGGTCGGATATTATCTGTTCCCACCATCTCCAACGAACTTTTTTACGTCAGATAAATACACTTCTGAATCCGTGAATTATTAAGTGAAGGACTCATTTCGGCTACCATGGCTCAACAGGATGCCCGTAAACATTACCTGATACTCATAAACGCTGTGACCTGAGTACCACGTACCAGCTGTGAACGGAATAAACAGAGAGGAGGAGGGTTCGTGATACGCCAAAATTGAACGTCGCCTTTAAATTAATATGTAATAACTTCTTAATATACTGCCATAATGCTAATATACTATGGCAATGGTTGTTGTGATAATAAAATACTGTAATTCAATGTAATAACTGTAGACTGGAAAACAATAACGAGCTAAGTGCCTTTTTTTTAGTTAGACCCGAAAAACCAAGCTAAGTGCCGACCACCTGAAAATCGGGCTAAGCACTATGACCACTTCTAGTAGTGCATGTGAGGTCCGACAGATAGCATGAGCGGTATGTGCCGGCCCAATGGTCAGGCTACAGCGGGCCATATGGCACAAAGCTTTGTAATTGTCTGCAGCGTACGACAGGTTTTGTCTAGATTGAAAATTGTAAGAGGCTTGAAGCATGTCAGAGTGTCAAGTAACTGAGGACCTCGTAAAAATTATGGAGAAAGCGACACCTAACAATCCAGCCTGAGGACTTTTTATTTTAAAAAAAAAGCAGCCAATATACAAATTAACACAACGAAAATAAATATTTCAAAATTTAATTTGATTGAAGTGGAAAAATTGCCCCTGGTTTCGTCAAGATGAGAACAGTGTTTAACGATCTTGAAGACTGGACCCAGAAAGGGATCCCCACTGACATAATAAAGAACTTTGTTTTACCGTCACAACAACGTAAAAACAACTTGTCAGCTGAAGAGAAAAAAGGTCTATGCTGCCGTAGTAGAAAGTAGGTAACAAAACATTTTTCGAAGAGTTAATCAAATAAAACTGCTTTGTGCTGTATAAAATTAAAAGAAGAATTAAACACAATTTAATCACAGTATAGTGTATCTGAAAATGTCTATTATTAGCAAAACTGATAAATGCTTGAAATATCTTTCATTGGCTCTTACCTATTTTTGCCGATACCTGTATGGCATGAAGCACGTTCTGCGTTTTTCAGAATAAAATATTTATTTTTTTTTTTATAAAAGGAAGGCAAGTTAAGAAATTGCAATAGTTTTGTGATTCTTACTGCAGACAATACGTAAAAAATGTTGTTGAGGTTGTTTCACGAGAATATTGTTGTAAGAAAAAATGAATAACTCGGAATCAGGCTTTTGTCACTTATCCCGCTCTTTGCTTCTTGTTTAGCACACCACGTACAACAGACATGAAGCACAGAGCTGAAACGGACGTAATCTGGTCCCTCTCGCAGTTTCTCTGGTGAATTGGTGTCTCGGTTGCACTCTTTAGGCTTACCATGCCCATCTTGGCAAATGCATGGACGTTATATCATAACATACGAACAGTTAAAACATTCAGGGCGCAGATGATACAATTAGCAAACATATTGGTGCATTACGCTACTTTCTAAGCAAGTTTAAGATGATGCTACGTCCACCGGAAGAACAGCTGCGAAGAGAAATAAAACAGACATCCAAGATTAGCCAGGAATACTGCAGGCTACTACCCAATTAACCTTCTGTCTGTTACTTAAAAACAAACAGTATTTACAGAAAAAAACGAAAATTCAATGTTTAATTCAGGTTTTATTCGAAAATCGTTTATTTGTAACGTGAAACAAAGCGCTTTTGTAGCAAAAATAAAAAAAAGTCACTACACGTTATGATGTAGCGGTAGAAAACATATTTCCTCAAAGAAAAAAAGGTAAAATTTAAAAGAAACGCACAACAAAAAATATCAAAAGTCGCTTCAGTACTTCGTGAAGCCCATATAAAACGTGTTTCTGTTATTCACAAACAGCATTTATAAATAATAACAGAAAACTCTTGCCTTCAATCGTGATGAAAAACGTTCCATTGAGTACAAAATAACAATAATGATTACACAGTTTTTTAAAATGTTTTGTATGTAAGCTGCACTTCCATCAAAAGTAATTGCTTTGGTTACATAAAAGTGCAGAAGTAACACGATCAACTAATTTCCATCACTGTCCGCCCCGATAGCTGAATGGTCAGCGTGGCGGACTGCCGTCGTAAGGGGCCCGGGTTCGATTCCCGGCTGAGTCGGGGATTTTCTCCGCTCAGGGTCTGGGTGTTGTGTTGTCTTCATTACCATCTCATCCCCATCCGGCGCACAGGTCGCCCCATGTGGCGTGGAATGTAATAAGACCTGCACCAAGGTGGCCGGACCTGCTCCGTAAGGGGCCTCCCGGCCAATGACGCCAATCGCTCATTTCCATCACTTATAAAACGCAATTTGCATTTTGTAAGGATATAACCGAAGAAACTGCAAAAAGGTGGGAATTTAAGAAGATGAGATCTGGACAAACTGATTAAACCAGAGGTTGTACAGACTTTCAGGGAGAGCATAAGGGAACAATTGTCACAAATGGGGGAAAGAAATACAGTAGAAGAAGAATGGGTAGCTCTGAGGGATGAAGTAGTGAAGGCAACAGAGGATCAAGTAGGTAAAAAGACGAGGGCTAGTAGAAATCCTTGGGTAACAGAAGAAATATTGAATTTAATTGATGAAGGGAGAAAATATAAAAATGCAGTAAATGAAGCAGGCAAAAAGGAATACAAACGTCTCAAAAAAGAGATCGACAGGAAGTGCAAAATGACTAAGCAGGGATGGCTAGAGGACAAATATAAGGATGTAGAGGCTTATCTCACTAGGGGTAGGATAGATACTGCCTACAGGAAAATTAGAGACCTTTGGAGAAAAGAGAGCATCTTGTATCAATATCAAGAGCTCAGATGGAAACCCAGTCCTAAGCAAAGAAGGGAAAACAGAAAGGTGGAAGGAGTATTAGAGGGTCTATACAAGGGAGACGTACTTGAGGACAATATTCTGGAAATGGAAGAGGATGTAGATGAAGACTAAATGGGAGATACAATACTGCGTGAAGAGTTTGACAGAGCACTGAAAGACCTGAGTCGAAACAAGGCCCCGGGAGTAGACAACATTCCATTCCATTAGAACTACTGACGGCCTTGGGAGAGCCAATCCCGACAAAAATCTACCATCTGGTGAGCAAGATGTATGAGACAGGCGAAATACCCTCAGACTTCAAGAAGAATATAATAATTCCAATCCCAAAGAAAGCAGGTGTTGACAGATATGAAAATTACCGAACAATCAGTTTAATAAGCCACAGCCGCAAAATACTAACGCGAATTCTTTACAGACGAATGGAAAAACTAGTAGAAGCCAACCTTGGGGAAGATCAGTTTGGAATCCGTAGACATACTGGAACTCGTGAGGCAATACTGACCTTACGACTTATCTTACAAGAAAGAGTAAGGACAGGCAAACCTACGTTTCTAGCATTTGTAGACTTAGAGAAAGCTTTTGACAATGTTGACTGGAATACGCTCTTTCAAATTGTAAAGGTGGCAGGGGTAAAATACAGGGAGCGAAAGGCTATTTACAATTTGTACAGAAAGGAGATGGCAGCTATGAGTCTAGGGACACGAAAGGGAAGTTCGGTTGGGAAGGGAGTGAGACAGGGTTGTAGCCTCTCCCCGATGTTATTCAATCTGTATATTGAGCAAGCAGTAAAGGAAACAAAAGAAAAATTCGGAGTAGGTATTAAAATCCATGGAGAAGAAATAAAAACTTTGAGGTTCGCCGATGCCATTGTAATTCTGTCAGAGACAGCAAAGGACTTGGAAGAGCAGTTGAATGGAATGGACAGTGTCTTGAGAGGAGGATGTAAGATGAACATCAGCAAAAGCAAAACGAGGATAATGGAATGTAGTCGAATTAAGCCTGGTGATGGTGAGGGAATTAGATTAGGAAATGAAACTCTTAAAGTAGTAAAGGAGTTTTGCTATTTGGGGAGCAAAATAGCTGATGATGGTCGAAGTAGAGAGGATATAAAATGTAGACTGGCAATGGCAAGAAAAGCGTTTCTGAAGAAGATAAATTTGTTAACATCGAGTATAGATTTAAGTGTCAGGAAGTCGTTTCTGAAAGTATTTGTATGGAGTGTAGCCATGTATGGAAGTGAAACATGGACGATAAATAGTTTAGACAAAAAGAGAATAGAAGCTTTCGAAATGTGGTGCTACAGAAGAATGCTGAAGATTAGATGGGTAGATCACGTAACTAATGAGGAGGTATTGAATAGAATTGGGGAGAAGAGGAGTTTGTGGCACAACTTGACAAGAAGAAGGGACCGGTTGGTAGGACATGTTTTGAGGCATCAAGGGATCACAAATTTAGCATTGGAGGGCAGTGTGGAGGGTAAAAATCATAGAGGGAAACCAAAAGATGAATACACTAAGCATATTCAGAAGGACATAGGTTGCAGTAAGTACTGGGAGATGAGGAAGCTTGCACAGGATAGAGTAGCATGGAGAGCTGCATCAAACCAGTCTCAGGACTGAAGACCACAACAACAACAATAAGCATATAACATATACAATGAACTAACAGTGAGCTATGTGAGGCACTAACTATATATTAAAAAATAAAAGAAAAAAAAAGGAGGCAAAGAGAAGTAGTCGCCGTCCAGTTTCTTCCTCATACATTCACTTATGTTTCTTTCTCTGGCAATGCTAGCAATACTGCCATTAATCCTACCATTTACTACATCGTCTATGTTCTCTTCCAAAAATAACGAACCATAGTTGTGGTAGAGCGCCACTCTAGCCAGGGCCCGTCACCTGTGAGCAGACATGTTGATCGGTGTGCCTGTTGTGTGTGTTGCAGGAAGCAGACGTGCCAGGGGAGCCCATCTCTGCCAAGGAGTTTGCGCTGTCCGCCACCTCTGCCGCAGGTGCGTACCGGTGCTTAGCCGCTTTAGAAGAACACACAGTCATATAAGCATTTTTCCTTTTCACACTCCGTCGTACATTGGAGGAAACAAATTTTAACATTCTTTGCTCTCTGATATTCAGGTTGCAGATGTAAGTTGTGACGTTTCAAAGTTATTCATCTCCGCCAATTTAACTGGATATTTACAGACATTGCAGTATTATTTGCGAGTGGTATGTCAAACACGTAAGCTTTAACGGTCCCCTCCAACCAAAAGAACTTATTTGCAGTTGGTGACATAATTTATTTCATTAAGTTTGCCTAGAACAGTTCGAAATGGCGTGGTATACTCCTGGGCCGGGATGTACGGCTTGGTGCTACCTCGCTATCTGCGCAGCCCTTAGAGTTCGGAGCCAGCAGCGCGATGTGTTGTGTTGTGTGGTGTTACAGCGCTACTGCAGCCGCCACTGGACGACGGCTCCCCGGACCCCATCCTTGCTGCGGGGCTCTTCGAGGGCGACATCGCTGGGGTCTCCCCGGAGGACGTTCTAGTGGTGAGTGGGTGCCGACACAGCTTACCGCCAACCGTCGATCGGAAATCCAGTACCGTCTCCGAACCAAAACTCGTTGTCCGTGAACATACCAGGACATAAACATTGTTAGACAGGGTGTTACAAAAAGGTACGGCCAAACTTTCAGGAAACATTCCTCACACACAAATAAAGAAAAGATGTTATGTGGACATGTGTCCGGAAACGCTTAATTTCCATGTTAGAGCTCATTTTGGTTTCGCCAGTATGTACTGTACTTCCTCGATTCACCGCCAGTTGGCCCAATTGAAGGAAGGTAATGTTGACTTCGGTGCTTGTGTTGACATGCGACTCATTGCTTTAGTGTTCATCACGAACGTGGTTTTCCAGTCAGTGCAATGTTTACAAATGCGGAGTTGGCAGATGCCCATTTGATGTATGGATTAGCACGGGGCAATAGCCGTGGCGCGGTACGTTTGTATCGAGACAGGTTTCCAGAACGAAGGTGTCCCGACAGGAAGACGTTCGAAGCAATTGACCGGCGTCTTAGGGAGCACGGAACATTCCAGCCTATGACTCGCGACTGGTGAAGACCTAGAACGATGAAGACATCTGCAATGGTCGAGGCAATTCTTCGTACAGTTGACGATAACCCTAATGTCAGCGTCAGAGAAGTTGCTGCTGTACAAGGTAACGTTGACCACGTCACTGTATGGACAGTGCTACGGGAGAACCAGTTGTTTCCGTACCATGTACAGCGTGTGCAGGCACTATCAGCAGCTGATTGGCCTCCACGGGTACACTTCTGCGAATGGTTCATCCAACAACGTGTCAATCCTCATTTCAGTGCAAATGTTCTCTTTACGGATGAGGCTTCATTCCAAAGTGATAAAATTGTAAATTTTCACAATCAACATGTGTGGGCTGACGAGAATCCGCACACAATTGTGCAATCACGTCATCAACACAGAATTTCTGTGAACGTTTGGGCAGGCATTGTTGGTGATGTCTTGATTGGGCCCCATGTTCTTCCACCTACGCTCAATGGAGCACGTTATCATGATTTCATACGGTATACTCTACCTGTGCTGCTAGAACATGTGCCTTTACAAGTACGACACAACATGTGGTTCATGCACGATGGAGCTGCTGAACATTTCAGTCGAAGTGTCCGTATGCTTCTCAACAACAACAGATTCGGTGACCGATGGATTGGTGGAGTCGGACTAATTCCTGACATCAACCCTCTTGACTTTCATTTATGGGGGCATTTGAAAGCTCTTGTCTACGCAACCCCGGTACCAAATGTAGAGACTCTTCGTGATCGTATTGTGGACGGCTGTGATACATACGCCAATCACCAGGGCTGCATCAGCGCATCAGGGATTCCATGCGACGGAGGGTGGATGCATGTATCCTCGCTAACGGAGGACATTTTGAACATTTCCTGTAACAAAGTGTTTGAAGTCACGCTGGTACGTTCCGTTGTTGTGTGTTTCCATTCCATGATTAATGTGATTTGAAGAGAAGTAATAAAATGAGCTCTAACATGGAAAGTAAGCGTTTCCGGACACGTGTCCACATAACATATTTTCTTTCTTTGTGTGTGAGGAATGTTTCCTGAAAGTTTGGCCGTACCTTTTTGTGACACCCTGTATATCAACTTCTTGTTGACATGCGTTGGTTAGAGACTTTGAGAGATTTGTCAAAGAAATAACTGTGCCCATTTTCTCTTTGCGTTGATTTATTTCTTTATCATTGTTTAAATTTTTTTATTCGCTGCTGTGAGTTGCACTCTTGAGAATCTACTGCAGTTCGAAGACTTGCAAACAAGAGGGAAATCGCTCCTATCGAAGCACAATAAATGCGAATTTGTTACTGTTTATTTAAAAGAAAATTGAGGTACCTGCTGTCTCATTCTAGCTTCCTCTGTACCTTTAAAAATATTTCCAAAAATTTTAGCATGTTAACAAACTCGCGCTTTTTTCAACACGCAACGCACCTCAAACTCCCACAAGCTCCCCTAACTAACACACATACACCAGTTCATCGCTGTTAAGTCGCTCATATTCATCCACTCCCAGCTGTCCTTCCTCTCTCACTCTTTCAGCCCAGCTCGTTGTCGTTATCTCTTCTGTCTCTCTGTTATTGTCCCTTGTGTCATAGCCATAGTCCCCTACGTTCTGTGTTAACGTAAGGTCGACGGCGACTAGACAAAGATAGAGAGTGAACTCTTCCTTGTCCTTTACAACAGGAAACCCCCAATAATTCTATATCTTAAAGCAACATATACATTGAATGGCACTGAAAAACGGTCACTTCGACTATAAGTAAGCGAGAGAAACTCTGTATCTATATGGAACATACATACAACTCTTAGATCAAAGTCTGGTAACAGTCGAACATATTTCCATGTCCAGCAACACTCAAAATATTTATGATTCCAACTGCAGTTGGAATATTTCCAAGTCCCAAGACCTAGCAATTATCATAATTTCTTGAAATCAAAAGAGTGCCGAAAATATTGCAAAGTCCAACACTAGCCAACTAGCAGAAGTTTTTTTAAGTCCATACGTGACAGTTTCATCACTCATTCCACAAACTAACATGCCTCTCTATAACCGTGTCCAGCAAAAGACTGCCCCCTCAAAAGTTTCTCTCGCATACTTATAGTCGAAGTGACCGTTTTTCAGTGCCATTCAATGTATATGTTGCTTTAAGATATAGAATTATTTGGGTTTCCTGTTGTAAAAGACAAGGAAGAGTTCACTCTCTATCCTTGTCTAGTCGCCGTCGACCGTACGTTAAACCCTAACCATCCTTCCTGTTTGCAGATCTTGAACATATGAGCGCACTGACGAGATTAAACAAAAGGTGGTACTTTGTTTATAGGGGCAGGTGTGCGTTAGCCCACGTGCACTCAGTGTCCAGTGAGAAAAATTGCTCCATTCATTCCTAGCGTACTACCTTTATAGTACTTACCCGTATATGGTATCGACTGTGAACGAGTGTCCGCTTCATGAGGTACTGTTAAATGTCAAAGCGCAGGGACTGGACAAAGAAAAACGAGCACCCCGTTTGGGATGTTCCATATCTGGATCATGGTTGGTGTTATGTTGCATTGTCTGGAAATTACATGGTCTGGAGATTATCAGTGATGGCCAACAATCACTGGATTTGCCAATACTTCTGTGTTCACTGTGGCGATCTAACGTCATGTCGGTCCTTGCAGACTTCCAAGACTAACCAATATTTCCGCTCAGCTGATGCATGAGCGACAGCAGTCTCAAATGTACAGGAGTTACCTGGGCTGTCTAGGGAAGTCGAGAGTAGTGATACCGTAAAAATTCTGTGAGACAACTTCGCCTGCTAGTAATTGAATAAAAGCTAAGTTTGTTGGTGGAGACAAGAGCGTATTACAATGATCCTTGCGTTTAGTTAGTACGAGGAGAGTCCAAAAAGTAAGTTACTCGCTGTTATAACAGGCCATGTAAATTTTATTGAATGCTACACTACACTTCAAAATGACACATACACATGGCATTATTTTTCAAAATAGTCACAAAGTCTGTGTAAACAACAGTCAGAACGTTCTGTCAAACGTTCAGTTCCTCGACGATAGAACTCCACTGCTTCGACACGGAGTCATTCGAGAACCGCAGTGCGGAGCTTCTCACTACTGGAAAATCCGCGACTGACGCGAATCGTTTCCTCGATGTCGAATGTTCGAGGTCTTGTGGCTAACGTTTCTCTCTCTCTCTCTCTCTCTCTCTCTCTCTCACTGTGTGTGTGTTTGTTGTCCTCATCATCATTTCGTCATCATCGAAGTGAAAGTCAGCGAAGTGGCGTCAGTTAAAAGGTGGCCGAACGTTCCAGGTGGTGTCTCCCAGCCAATATGGCATACGAATATTTCATCATCTCAACTGACTGGATATTTTCGTCTGTGGTCGATGTCTATGGCCTTTCTTCCCATATCACCTATGTCTAAATATTGGCGCCATTTCACTGCGATTGGGCGTTACATTGCATATGGTCCACGTAACGCCCGAATTTCACACTGATTGTGTGTGAAATTTAGACATCTTTCTCACAAGCATCGTACAGTACCGCGTACTTTAACTTTGGAGTACATTTCCATTGACGCCCTGCTTCAGTCGCACGTTGTGATACACCTGTTATCCGTACCGCAACAGGGCTGTGTCTACAGGAAACGCAGAATATGTACTCTCTTCTGACAGTGCGCTATTCCTGTTGCCCTACGGTGTTTGCGTGGGACGACATGTTTTACTTACTTTCTGAAGTCTCCTCGTATAATGCCAAGAAGGCCTCATATGAGTTAACTTGTCTCTACAGAACACAGTGTGAATCGGAATAAGATGTGAATATCCCCAAAAAAATCGTACGTTGGGGCTACTGCCAAACATATGCGAAACAAAGTGAATGTCAGGAGCAGACATAAGTCGTGCAGTGTGCACAAAGTCGGGACTACCTGCTACAGTAATTTGTAATTTGCTCCTATGAATGCGCTACCGCACTGTTCGCTATCATCAGTGAGTTTCAGCCGTCCTACGGTCTCATTGAAAGGAAAGGTAGCTCCTCAGGCCTATGAGAACACTTTAGGTAAGCACATTCACTGACAGATTCTGGAAAAGGAACTTCATTCCCCAAGATTTGTTTGATGCACGTAATAATGAGAGATGAGCACCTACACCTCCACAAAACTGTGATTTTAAAGTTATAATTTACGACTGCATTGGATCACAGCAAAACATCAAGCAAGTCTGAAGTCCCATTACGACATCAGCCGAAAATCCCCTCACTATGCTGATAGCTATGAGGAGTTGATTTTACATCATACTAGTGCATTTTTGTATAACATTCAGCTGACGAAGTCATGGGGTACTTGCTGATATCTTGTTGGACCTCGTTTTGCCGATCGTAGTCCAGCAAGTCGACGTCGCTGTAAGTCCCCTGCAGACTTATTGAGCCGTCCATAATTGCAGGGTTTTGTGCACAAACTGACCTCTCGAGTATGTCCCATATCTGTTTGATGGGATTCATATCTTGCGATCTCGGTGGCCAAATCATTCGCTCGAATTTTCCAAAACGTTTTCCATCCAAGTCGCCAGCAATTGTGTCCCAGTAACATGGCGCATTCTCAGCCATAAAAATATCATCGTTTTTTGGGACCATTAAGTATATGAATGGCTTCAAATGCTCTCTAAGCAGTCGGCCATAACCACTTCCAGTCAATGACTGGTTCAGTTGGACCTGAGGACCTAATCCATTCCATGCAGACACAGCCCACACCGTTATGGAGCTACCACCAGCTTGCACAGTGCCTTGTTGACAACTTGCATCCACGGCTCCGTGGGTCTGCGCCACACTGAAACCCTACCATCAGCTCTTACCAACTGATATCGGGACTCATCTGACCGTGCCACGATTTTCCAGTCGACTATGGTCCAACTGATATGATCACGAGCCCAGGAGAGGCGCTGTCTTCCTATTACCAAAGGCACTCCCGTCGCTCGTCTGCTGCCATAGCCCATTAACGCCAAATTTCACAGCACTGTCCCAAGGGATATATTCGTCGCACGTCCCACATTGATTTCTGCGGTTATTTCACGCATTATTGCTTGTCTGTTATCACTGACAACGTAAACGCTGCTGCTATCGCTCGTTAGGAGAAGGTCGTCGGCAACTGAGTTATCAGTGGTGAGAAGTATTACCTGACGGTTGGTATTCTCGGCACACTCTTGACACTGCGAAACCTGGAATACAGAGTTCCCTAACAATTTCCGAAATGGAATGACCCATGCGTCTAGCTCCAACTACTATTCCGTGTTCAAAGTCGGTTAATTACCATCGTGCGACCATAATCATATCGGAAATCTTTTCACATGAATTAATTGAGTGCAAATGGCAGTACAGCCAGTGCACTGCTCTTTTATGCCTTGTGTACGCGATACTACCGCCACCTGTATATGGGCATATCTCTATACTATGACTTTTGTCGCCGGAGTGTATTTTACCGAGCCCTGGATCTGTTGCCATAATTAATTACGACTGTGAGCCACGATAGCAGTTCTGGATACCTGGCATGAATGACGTGCCTTCGAGGTGAGTGTTTGGAGTGTTCGGTCAGTGTTTTAGCTGTGTCGCAGTGCTGAGAGCCCGCTGTGTGGTGTGTGTTTTCCAGAACAGGAACGCCGCCATCCGCGACGGCTCGACGCGGCGCTGGGAGGGCGGCGTGGTGCCCTACGTCATCTCTGCTGCCTTCAGTGAGTGTCGCCACCGCATGCCGTCTACAGACCAGTGCTTACGGCTGCCAATTCCGCGCAGTTACACAGAGCTTGTGATTCATGTGAACAGGTTTAATTTGTCGATTCAGAAACAATTTTTACCTGGGCATTTACCCTGAACTCACGATAATTTACATATGTACGCGTCCGTTCTGAGAATGGGCCATTATACACTACTGGCCATTAAAATTGCTACACCAAGAAGAAATGCAGATGATAAACGGGTATTCATTGGACAAATATATTATACTAGAACTGACATGTGATTACATTTTCACGCAGTTTGGGTGCTTAGATCCTGAGAAATCAGTACCCAGAACAACCACCTCTGGCCGTAATAACGGCCTTGATACGCTTGGGCATTGAGTCAAACAGAGCTTGGATGGCGTGTACAGGTACAGCTGCCCATGCAGCTTCAACACGATACCACAGTTCATCAAGAGTAGTGACTCGCGTATTGTGACGAGCCAGTTGCTCGGTCACCATTGACCAGACGTTTTCAGTTGGTGAGAGATCTGGAGAATGTGTTGGCCAGGGCAGCAGTCGAACACTGTCTGTATCCAGAAAGGCCCGTACTTGACCTGCAACATGCAGTTGTGCATTATCTTGCTGAAATGTAGGGTTTCGCAGGGATCGAATGTAGGATAGAGCCACGGGCCTTAACACATCTGAAATGTAACGTCCACTGATCAAAGAGCCGTCAATGCGAACAAGAGGTGACCGAGACGTGTAATCAATGGCACCCCATACCATCACGCCGGGTGATACGCCAGTATAGCGATGACGAATACACGCTTCCAATGTGCGTTCATCGCGATGTCGCCAAACACGGATGCGACCACTATGATGCTATAAACAGAACCTGGATTCATCCGAAAAAATGACGTTTTCCATTGGTTCACCCAGGTTCGTCGATGAGTTCGTCGATGAGTACACCACCACAGGCGCTCCTGTCTGTGATGCAGCGTCAAGGTTAACCGCAGCCATGCTCTCCGAGCTGACAGTCCATGCTGCTGCAAACGTCGTCGAACTGTTCGTGCAGATGGTTGTCGTCTTGCAAACGTCCCCATCTGTTGACTCTGGGATCGAGACGTGGCAGCACGATCCGCTACAGCCATGCGGATAAGATGCCTGTCGTCTCGACTGCTTGTGATACGAGGCCGTCGGGATCCAGCACGGCGTTCCGTGTTACCCTCCTGAACCCACCGATTCCATATTCTGCTAACAGTCATTGGACCTCGACCAACGCCAGCAGCAATGTCGCGATACCATAGGCTACGATAGGCTACAATCCGACCTTTATCAAAATCGGAAACGTGATGGCACGCATTTCTCCTCCTTACACGGGGCATCACAACAACGTTTCTCCAGTCAACGCCGGTCAACTGCTGGTTGTGTATGAGAAATTGGTTGGAAACTTTCCTATTGTCAGCACGTTGTAGCTGTCGCCACCGGCGCCAACCTTGTGTGAACGCTCTGAATCATTTGCATATCACAGCATCTTCTTCCTGTCGGTTAAATTTCGCGTCTGTAGCACGTCATCTTCGTGGTGTAGCAATTTTAATGGCCAGTAGTGTAGATCTTCTGATAAACGATTAAGAACACGTATAAAACAACGTGTTCTCTCGAAGAAAAGCGTCTATTGAAGCACAGTCAACACGGATTCAGAAAATATCGTTATCGTGAAACACAAATAACTCTGTATTCACACGACGTAAGGATACAAATTGATTCTATTTTTCTAGCTATCCAGAATGCTTTTGACACCGTCCCTCAAAACCAACTTCTAGTCAAATTGTGTGTCTATGGATTATCGCCGTGCGGAATTAGCCGAGCGGTCTAAGGCGCTGCAGTCATGGACTGTGCAGCTGGTCCCTGCGGAGGTTCGAGTCCTCCCTCGGGGATGGGTGTGTCCGTTTATCCTTAGGATAATTTAGGTTAAGTAGTGTGTAAGCTTAGGGACTGATGACCTTAGCAATTAAGTCCCATAAGATTTCACACACATATGAACATACATGGATTATCCTCTCAGTTGTGCGACTGAATTAGTGATTTCCTGTTAGAAAGGTCGCAGTATTTAGTAATCGACGGTATATCGCCGAGAGAAACAGAAGTGACACTTGGCGCTCCCCGAGAAAGTGTTGTAGGCCCTCTGTTGTTCGTAATCAACATAATCGATTTAGGCGACACTCTGAGCAGCCCTCTTTAAGTGGGACGTAAGCAAAAGGGACGAAAATTGTGAACATTTTTTTATTGAACCTTCATTTACTACACAGTATTGAAATTTCAATTCTTGAATATTACGTTCGAATTCCACTTCTACGCGGGATAAAAATGACAATTAACAAAAGCTTGCAGGGGGCCACGCACCCTTGTTGTTCTGTATTTCGTCATATTATTTATTCCTGTGGTGTTTTCTTCCAGTTTTATGCGGCCATAATGTGGGAATAATTCGGTGTTAAGCATATCCAGAACTCCTATAAAAGTGTATTCATGGAAAACTATGCCCAAAGACAACATTTGTTTAGCGTATAAGGCTTGTTTAGTTTTTAACTGTGCTAATCCTGGCAGACTATCGACTCCACAGAGGCTAGGCTTTGATCCAGGACCTTTCACGCCGTCTATATTGATGGAAACTGATAACAGGACAATTTATTCTGCTGACCTTATTGTTGTTCAATTTCAAAATCACCTTAACCTAAGGAAAGAAAAAAATGCTTGAGGATGAAGAGGAGAATGCATATGGTTTGCTCTACTTCACTCAGATAAGGCAATGCCTGATGCTAACACTGTCAAATCTGTGATTCAGGTTTTCCGAACTTATGTTTTGGCAACTGTTGTACCTTTTCCTCTCAACCCACTGACATTATAGCACTTAACTTCAGCACCGCTGTTAGTCAGTACTGTAGTGAAACATTCTGTGGAAGGAATTACCATTTGCTACAGTAGGAAGCCATTTACGTAAGAGAAAGTCCTAAGATTTGGTCAATTTTTTTCACAGAAATTTAGAGAGCTTTAAAAATATAGCAGAAGAAGATACCAAATTCTGTCCAACAGATATTTGTAATATTGGTATGTCAAACTCTCTAGAAAAATACGTTAATTTCCTTCTGACAAAATTTTCAAAAAAGAAACGTTTGTACTCACCTTGTTAAAAAAATTTCAACTGGTTATGATCGAAAACGTGTAACATCGACAAGCATGAAAAGATTTGTGCGTATCCATATGACATTCCTTAATAACTCTACCGAATTTAGTTACGTATTCGTGAAAACTTTGGACTTTATAACTGATTTTTTGAAAGTATTGCAAGTTCGCATACGCCCCCCCTAAATTTTTTTTGCAGATGATGCTGTCACTTACCGTCTAAAAGTGCAAAATGACAGACACGATATCTGTATGGTGCAAAAAGTGGCAATTTTGTCTGAATAAGGGGAAGTGAGAGGTCATCCATATAAGTACGACAAGAAATGGCTTAAATTTTCTGTTACACAATAAATTACAGAAATCAAAAGCTTGTCAATTAAACTAAATACCAGGGATTTATTATGATTATAATGAAGTTAAACTGGAACGATAGTTAATGTTGTGGGGTAGGCAAACGAAAGACTTCGTTTTATTGGCAGGACACTTAAAAGATGCAACAGGTCTACTAAAGAGACTACCTACACCACGTTTGTTCGTCTCAGCTACAGTATAATTGTGTGATATGCAATCCTTACCAGATAAGATTGAAAGGAGGATGTCGAAAAGTCCAAAGAAGAACAGCTCGTCTTCTATTATATCGAAATAGCGGAGAAAGTGTCACGGATATGATAAGTGAATTGGGGTGGCAATCATTAGAATATGTGTTTTTCATTGCGGTGAGATCTTTTCACTAAATTTCAGTCACTAACATTCTCCTTTGGATGTGAAAATACATAGGGAGAAAGGATCATTGTAATAAAATAAGAGAAATCAGGGCTCGTACAGAAAGATTGGAGCCTTCATTTTAACCACGCGCTGGTACAGAGTGGAACGGTAGAAAAATAATCTGAAGGTATTTCGAAGTACCCTCTGCGATTGTGAATTGCAGAGTAGTCATGTATGTAGATAAAGATGAAAACCAAGAAAATAAATTTACTCACAACGGTGTCAATACTTCTCGGAGAAACGTTTCTTTCATTAGGAGGAATTAACTGCGAATACACTTGATTATGAGTTTGAATCGCAATTTACTCTTTGGTACTGTGGTGCACGTTATCGTTAATAATTTAGCACGACGCACGTTTTTCTCGGTATGGGCGTAATTGGCTTAGTAACCTACAAGTCGTGCCTTGGGAAATTTGATCTAGTACTGAACCGATGCTGCAGTTCATACCAAAGATTTTCGGCGGCTTCAGTCTAGGTCTCTGCACAGGCCAGCGCGTCAGCTACTTCGTACTATGGTGCAACAGTTGACTGGAGCATAATCACTTTGGGACAGAAAATGTTCAATTACAAACGGCTGCCACAGATTAGGAAACAATTCATTGTTAAAGATACTTTTCTTTTGGTAAAAACCAGTACTAAGGGCCTAAACGAGAAAAAAAGGTCCCAGATTATCAAACCACCACCACCACCACCACCACTGGATTTCTCTGTCGCCTCACTACACTCAGACAGATACAGTTCGGCAGGCAGCCGCCGTGTCCATAACTCGCCCACTCGTATTCATACATGCTCGCCAGATTTTCAGGATCCTTTTGTACCGTAACATCTGAAGTAATTCGAGTCTCTCTTTCCCTCGTTTTTAAACGGGGAACGTTCTTCAGAAACTCCCTGTCATACGTAATAACAAGAAGTCTTTTGTTGACGAGCTAGCTTTCATCGCTGTTGCCAATCTGTTTCTACGGTGTTCCTATCTCTCACATTATGCAGTAGGAAGGAACCGATGAGTATTTACTTAAACCTCTCATATAAAATCCGATACGGAATTGGCCACACACAACTCACAGGAGCAGTATCACCACAATCTCTGTTCGTTCGGCGCAAACATGTAGTATATTTTCGTGGGCGGGTGTCCTCGGCACATGCAAACCTCTGATAATGGCGGTCGATACCGCTGACCCACTGCAGTGTCGTCGGGCTGCTTTGTGCGAAGCGTGCTCCTATATTGGTTTCCACCGTTTGGTGTTTGCCTACAAAATGGAGATTGTAATCGATATAGCTAGTTCATCAAATGTACTAACGAAAAAAACTCGCAACACAAAAAATAATTAATGTAGAAAGATGAAATTTCGGCAATGCATTATCTAGGTAACATATTTAGGTGATTAACATTGCAAGATTACACGTTAATGTAAACGCGAGATAAGGCATTGCAAATGTGAAATGCAGGTCCATTAACAATCGGTGTAACCGCCAGAAGGTTGAATGCAAGCATGCAAACGAGCGTAATTTGTGTCTTACAGGTCCCGGATGTCAGTTTGTGGGTTGGAGTTCCACGCCTGTTACACTTTGTAGGTCAATACAGGGACCGTTAATGCTGTTTGTGGATGACGCTGGAGTTGTCGTCCGATGATGTCCCATGTGTGTTCGATAGGAGAGACATCTGGTGATCGAGTAGGCAAACACAACATGTCGGTTGTGTTACAACACCAGTATGTGGGCGAGTATTCTCCTTTTGGAATACACCCCCTGGGATGCTGTTCATGAATGGCAACACAACAGGTCCAATCACCAGACTAACGTACAAATTTGCAGTCAGGGTGTGTGGGATAACCACGAGAGTGGTAATGCTGCCGTACGAAATCGCACCCCAGACCACAACCCCAGGTGTAGGTCCAGTGTGTCTAGCGACAGGTTGGTTGCAGGCCCTCAAATAGCCTCCTTTTAACCAACACAAGGTCATCACTGGCACCTAGACAGAACCAACTTTCGCCGCGCGGGATTAGCCGAGCGATCTAGGGCGCTGCAGTCATGGATTGTGCGGCTGGTCCCGGGGGAGGTTCGAGTCCTCCCTCGGGCATGGTTGTGTGTGTTTGTCCTTAGGATAATTTAGGTTATGTAGGGTATAAGCTTAGCAGTTAAGTCCCATGAGATTTCACACACATTTTATTTTTGACGAACCAACTTTCATCATAAATCATACAGACCTCCACTCTGCCCTGCAATAAGCTCTCGCTCGACATCACTGAAGTCGCAAATAGTGATGGTTTGGGGCCAGTGGAATGCACACTAAAGGGCGCCTGGCTCGGAGCTGTCCTTGAAGTAACCGATTAGTACGAGTAACAGTTCGTTGTGTGTCTGTGGTGCCAACTGCTTTTCAGGTTGCTGCTGCAGATGAAGTACGATGCGCTGGAGCCATACGCCTGTCGGTAGTACGACGTCACCGTGCAGTGACCGGTCTTCTTGTGACTGTACATTCCCGAGAATGCTAGCAATCACGTAGCTACATTCCTGCCAAGTCCTTCTGCACTGTCGCAGAAGTTTATCGTAGCCTCATTACACGACCTCGTTCAAACTCAGTTAGGTGTTTATAATGGCGTCTTTGTCAGCTTAAAGGCGTTCTTGATTCACATCAACTTACCATTTCCAACCTCAAAGATAACTAACGCTCACGACCGTTACAGAGTGTATTTAAAGCAAACCTAGTTACATCCTCACTTACGCAACTGGCGCGAAACTGCAATAGACATCAGATTTCAGATGTAAAAACGAACCTACCAACTTTCGGTTATGTCGCACAACTCCTTTGTGGTGTTCCGATACTTTTTCGTCAGTGTACATCTTAAAAAGTCTTTATAAAGACTTAAAAATCTTTTGAAATAAAAGTTTTTTGTTGCGTTCAGTACATGTGCGAGCCGCATACAAAGTGCAGCTGATAGATCCTGTGTTGAGAGTTGTGTTATGCTCCTTCTTTCCCGTCTTCAAGAAATTTCTATTCTCGAGCTATTCCAGATCCCATGGTTACCATCTCTACCTTTTTAATATATTGGTAAACCGTTTCCCATATTGTGTTGGTTTCGATTCTACACTCCTGGAAATGGAAAAAAGAACACATTGACACCGGTGTGTCAGACCCACCATACTTGCTCCGGACACTGCGAGAGGGCTGTACAAGCAATGATCACAGGCACGGCACAGCGGACACACCAGGAACCGCGGTGTTGGCCGTCGAATGGCGCTAGCTGCGCAGCATTTGTGCACCGCCGCCGTCAGTGTCAGCCAGTTTGCCGTGGCATACGGAGCTCCATCGCAGTCTTTAACACTGGTAGCATGCCGCGACAGCGTGGACGTGAACCGTATGTGCAGTTGACGGACTTTGAGCGAGGGCGTATAGCGGGCATGCGGGAGGCCGGGTGGACGTACCGCCGAATTGCTCAACACGTGGGGCGTGAGGTCTCCACAGTACATCGATGTTGTCGCCAGTGGTCGGCGGAAGGTGCACGTGCCCGTCGACCTGGGACCGGACCGCAGCGACGCACGGATGCACGCCAAGACCGTAGGATCCTACGCAGTGCCGTAGGGGACCGCACCGCCACTTCCCAGCAAATTAGGGACACTGTTGCTCCTGGGGTATCGGCGAGGACCATTCGCAACCGTCTCCATGAAGCTGGGCTACGGTCCCGCACACCGTTAGGCCGTCTTCCGCTCACGCCCCAACATCGTGCAGCCCGCCTCCAGTGGTGTCGCGACAGGCGTGAATGGAGGGACGAATGGAGACGTGTCGTCTTCAGCGATGAGAGTCGCTTCTGCCTTGGTGCCAATGATGGTCGTATGCGTGTTTGGCGCCGTGCAGGTGAGCGCCACAATCAGGACTGCATACGACCGAGGCACACAGGGCCAACACCCGGCATCATGGTGTGGGGAGCGATCTCCTACACTGGCCGTACACCACTGGTGATCGTCGAGGGGACACTGAATAGTGCACGGTACATCCAAACCGTCATCGAACCCATCGTTCTACCATTCCTAGACCGGCAAGGGAACTTGCTGTTCCAACAGGACAATGCACGTCCGCATGTATCCTGTGCCACCCAACGTGCTCTAGAAGGTGTAAGTCAACTACCCTGGCCAGCAAGATCTCCGGATCTGTCCCCCATTGAGCATGTTTGGGACTGGATGAAGCGTCGTCTCACGCGGTCTGCACGTCCAGCACGAACGCTGGTCCAACTGAGGCGCCAGGTGGAAATGGCATGGCAAGCCGTTCCACAGGACTACATCCAGCATCTCTACGATCGTCTCCATGGGAGAATAGCAGCCTGCATTGCTGCGAAAGGTGGATATACACTGTACTAGTGCCGACATTGTGCATGCTCTGTTGCCTGTGTCTATGTGCCTGTGGTTCTGTCAGTGTGATCATGTGATGTATCTGACCCCAGGAATGTGTCAATAAAGTTTCCCCTTCCTGGGACAATGAATTCACGGTGTTCTTATTTCAATTTCCAGGAGTGTATTTAAATACTTCTTCCAGGACAAGCGTTCATGAAATTTTGCCATACATGAGAAACAGCATGCTCGCCAGGGAATGGAGTCACATACTTCTCAGCTATTGAGATCGGTGGGAAACGTAGACCTTTTTTTTGCTGGGGTTTGGATTCAAGTGATTAGTAGCGTGAGGTAGAGTGTGCTCAGAGATGACACCGTATTCTCTTTTACTTCTGAAAGCTCGAATCTTGCTCACTGATGGCAGACTATAGTCTCACGTCAAATAAAACAGCCTTCGGCGGCTGACAGTGTCTTATGCGATTGTCAGGTTGATGAAGACCTCTCCCGTGTATCTTCCTTTGCTTAAATCCGACCTTACAACCTTTGTAGCTTTGGATGACTTATAATCAAATAAGGGAGCAGGGCTAGAAAACATCCTACAGGAGGAATAATATACACAGGAAGGGAAAAGAAAATGAGGCCCTGCTAGAGAACCATCAGTTTCACCCTAGAAAAGATACAGATCGAAGTAGCACACTGTACTCGCATTCGAGAGGATGATAGTTGTGATCGCCGTCCGGCCATCCTGATTTAGGTTTTCCGTGTTTTCCATAATTCGCTCCAGGCAAATGCCGCCATACAAGTGGTGCATATTCCTTCTACAGGGTGGTCAGAAACTGTCTAAAGAGCTTTTAAGAGTGTTACAGGATAGATTGTGATGAGAAGTAACTGTTAAGAAAAAAATTCGATACGTAGCGCCCTTTTAGAGTTGATTAGGATTGGAGTTATCCAATCAGGGTGTTGCGCTCGCAAATTCAAGAGTTTCTTAAAACCGAACAAGAAAGCGATAAAAAAATTGGATATGGGGCGGTAGTAAGGATAGAACCGGTGCCAAAGGCTGAGGAGTCTCGTGCGCTATCGTTTACCCTATGAGAATAACTGAGACTAATTGCATCTGGCGGACCGCTTGAATTTGGGGCGCACTACGGCCTGATTTGCTAACTTCAATGCGAATAAACTCGGAAAAGGCACAACCTATCGAATCTTTTTCTTATCAGCACAATCTACCCTGAAACACTCTTACAATCTTCTAAGATTATTTATGACCACCCTGTACAGCCAGCAAACACACTGTCGTATTTCTTGGTAAACGTATGCAAAATCTGTACTAGCGAGCTTCCATCGAGACTAGTTCCAGGCTGAACAACGCCACACAGCTACGAGTTACTGAAAATCACAAGTTCGTCTAACACTTTTACTCAGTGTGTGGCGTATGGTGTCATCTGTTGTGCTTTCTACTAGGACTTCCAGAAAGGGGAGGTCCTTATAAATGCTCGAATTACGATTGTTTTGGTGAATTTCGGAGCCATCTGCGTCCTGTAGATTTCCATTTATGTAGCTTTTCGTAGGTCCATCAAGGACCTACTACCGGGAAATCTTTAATTCTGACGGTTACTATAAATCGTCGACGAATGTGTCGCCACAGACTTCAAAGGGAACTCGATAAAATGCAGTGTAAAATCTGACTTCATCAAAACAGCAAGATGGAAACAAGTTTACAGCTTATTATCGATGTCTTAGAGCCGGAATTCTTATCGTACTGCAATGCTATCAGTCCACAACATTACTCGGAAGCATTGCAGAAGTAAATCGTATAAAACACGTTATTAGTGTCAGGACAGACTATTGTATTCGCGTAGGTTTAGGACTGTGGCAACTTGGAAGCTGGTGACAGACTGTGTACAGATACTCCATAAATTGTGACAAGCTCTGAGTTTTTTCACTCTGTCAAGACGAGTGTCTAAGTCGTCCGAACTAGAAATCGTGGCATATTACATAACCGTTATGATAAGGTCAAGAAGAGTTGTGGTATATTATGTCTCAGATGAAACATATTTTGATAATTGTAACTTAGTAGTCAAAAAATACACAAGCACTTGTGTCGACAAACAGTCACTAGCTAGGTGAGGCAAATACACTTGTGGCCATTAAAATTGCTACACCAAGAAGAAATGCAGATGATAAACGGGTATTCATTGGACAAATATATTATACTAGAACTGATATGTGATTACATTTTCACGCAATTTGAGTGCATAGATCCTGAGAAATCAGTACCCAGAACAACCACCTCTGGCCGTAATAACGGCCTTGATACGCTTGGGCATTGAGTCAAACAGAGCTTCAACACGATACCACAGTTCATCAAGAGTAGTGACTGGCATATTGTGACGAGCCAGTTGCTCGGCCACCATTGACCAGACGTTTTCAATTGGTGAGAGAACTGGAGAATGTGCTGGCCAGGGCAGAAGTGGAACATTTTCTGTATCCAGAAAGGCCCGTACAGGACCTGCAACATGCGGTCGTGCATTATCCTGCTGAAATGGGTACAGTCACGGGTCGTAACACATCTGAAATGTAACGTCCACTGTTCAAAGAGCCGTCAATGCGAACAAGAGGTGACCGAGATGTGTAACCAATGGCACCCCATACCATCACGCCGAGTGATACGCCAGTAGGGCGATGACGAATACACGCTTCCAATGTGCGTTCATCGCGATGTCGTCAAACACGGATGCGACCATCATGATTCGGTAAACAGAAACTGGATTCATCCAAAGAAATGACGTTTTGCCATTTGTGCACCCAGGTTCGTCGTTGAGTACACCATCGCAGGGGTTCCTGTCTGTGATGCAGTGTCAAGGTTAATCGCAGCTATGGTATCAGAGTTGATAGTCCATGCTGCTGCAAACGTCGTCAAACTGTTCGTGCAGATGGTTGTTGTCTTGCAAACGTCCACATCTGCTGACTCAGGGATCGAGACGTTGCTGCACGATCTGTTACAGCCATGCGGATAAGATGCCTGTCATCTCGACTGCTTGTGATACGAGGCCATTGGGATCCAGCACGGCGTTCCGTATTACCCTCCTGAACCCACCGATTCTATATTCTGCTAACAGTCGTTGGATCTCGACCAACGCCAGCAGCAATGTCGCAATACGATAAACCGCAATCACGATAGGCTAGAATCCGACCTTTATCAAAGTCGGAAACGTGATGATGCGCATTTCTCTTCCTTGCGCGAGGCATCACAACAACGTTTCACCAGGCAGCGCCGGTCAATTGCTGTTTGTGTATGAGAAATCGGTTGGAAACTTTCCTCATGTCAGCACGTTGTAGGTGTCGCCACCGGCGCCAGCCTTGTGTGAATGCTCTGAAAAGCTAATCATGTGCATATCACAGCATCATCTTCCTGTCGGTTAAATTTCGCGTCTGTAGCACGTCATCTTCGTGGTGTAGCAATTTTAATGGCCAGTAGTGTACATTTGGAATTCAGATTATAAGAAGCTGTCACGTATTCCATTACAAATACCAACGGTATGGTGCAGACGAAGGTACCTGAACTCAGTGCATGAAACGAAAACATCTTGTTACGTTACAATGGACGTAATTAGCGTAGTACGAAAAAGTTTCGGAGAACGTGCAGCCTGCAGAGTTTGCGCCGTCTTCTGTTGCAGCCCTGAAATCCCCCGCTCTCGAGAGTTGCTCCCCGGCAGAGAGGCAGGGCTCCGGACCGCAACCTGACAGGGAATAGCGGCACAGGCGGCGGTGAGTGCTCCCAACTCACACACTTTAAACTATCTCATACCTCATTCTGAACCAAAATTTTCTTGTATTATGATAGAATGGTGCGGGAAAACTGTCTCACAACTGACGGGGCGATACTGAATCCTTGCTTATCTTTTCGATCTAGCCGGCATGTGCAACTGTTGCATCTGGAATCAAGGCCGCACGATATCGTTAGGAATTAGTCTACTTGGTCTCGTGGCACTTTTACATACGAGGGTAATCCCAAACTTAAGGTCTCCTATTTTTTTGTAAGTACATAGACCTGTTTATTTCCACAATGGTTTACATCAGTTTACAGCTTGAACATTTAGCTATTTTTCGACATAATCACCATTTCTGTTGATGCATTTTTGTAGACGCTATGGCAGTTTTTGTATGCCCATGTCATACCAGCTCGCCGCCATGCTGTTCAGAAGGTTATGAACCTCTTCTGTGTGATCTCAGATGAAAAGTGTTATGCCCAGGTTTCGTCACCCGTGACAATTGAGTCCAGAAAGTTGTCCTGTTCGGCTGCAAGGCTGTGAAAAAATGCGTGAGAAGCATCAACTCGATACCGCATGTGGTCCTCAGTCAGCATGCGTGCCACCCATCATGCTCACACCTTCCGGTAGTTCAATGTTTCCGTTAAAATTCTGTGAGCGGTGGTTCGGGAAACCTCAGGAACCAACGTGCAGAAATCATCCAGGGTGATCTGCCGATCTTCACGCATGCTTTGCTCAATCCTCAACACTGTCTCCTCAGAAATTGACGGTCTCCCGCTCCTTTGTCCGTCTTGAATTTCGGTCCGACCAGCTGCAAACTCTCTACACCACTTACGAACATTTTTGATATCAATGCACGACTCACCATACACTTCCGTCAATTCGCGATGGATGTCAAGCGGCGCAGTGCCCCTTGCGTTCAAAAACCGAATAATTGAGCGCAAGTCGCACTTGGTCGTAACATCCAACGGGATCTCCAATCTCAACGGCTGTCAAGCCAAGACTGAGCGCTTCAGCGTGAAGCACTCTTCATAACAGTGTGACCAACTGCCACACAAACAGAGTTCTGTACTTATAAAGAAATAGGAAACCTTACTTTTGGGGTTACACTCGTATTAGAGAACCTTCAGGACTCAAATTACAAACAGTTATTAGGTGCAGGTAAACACTGCCAGATGCTAACTTACGCTGCATCTCCATGATACTCCCATTCATGTCCAGTCACTCCAAAGCTTGGCGATATACCTGTATCACGCTATTAAGAATAAGATTAATACTGACTGCTGGTAACAGGCGAAATCAATTTCCCATGTCAAAGCCTAACTGCAGATCAAGGTCGCAATTTACGCAAGTAATACATATCTTAGAAGCTAGACTAAGGAAAGGCAAACCTACGTTTCTAGCATTTGTAGACTTAGAGAAAGCCTTTGCCAATGTTGACTGGAATACTCTCTTTCAAATTTTAAGGTGGTAGGGGTAAAATACAGGGATCGAAAGGCTATTTACAATTTGTACAGAAACCAGATGGCAGTTATAAGAGTCGAGGGACATGAAAGGGAAGCAGTGGTTGGGAAGGGAGTGAGACAGGGTTGTAGTCTATTCCCGATGTTACTCAATCTGTATATTGAGCAAGCAGTGAAGGAAACAAAAGAAAAATTCGGAGTAGGTATTAAAATCCATGGAGAAGAAATAAAAACTTTAAGGTTCGTCGATGACATTGTAATTCTGTCAGAGACAGCAAAGGACTTGGAAGAGCAGTTGAACGGAATGGACAGTGTCTTGAAAGGAGGATATAAGATGAACATCAACAAAAGCAAAACGAGGATAATGGAATGTAGTCGAATGAAGTCGGGTGATGCTGAAGGAATTAGATTAGGAAATGAGACACTTAAAGTAGTAAAGGAGTTTTGCTATTTGGGGAGCAAAATAACTGATGATGGTCGAAGTAGAGAGGATATAATATGTAGACTGGCAATGGCAAGGAAAGCGTTTCTGAAGAAGAGAAATTTGTTAACATCGAGTATTGATTTAAGTGTCAGGAAGTCGTTTCTGAAAGTACTTGTATGGAGTGTAGCCATGTATGGAAGTGAAACATGGACGGTAACTAGTTTCGACAAGAAGAGAATAGAAGCTTTCGGAATGTGGTGCTACAGAAGAATGCTGAAGATTAGATGGGTGGATCATATAACTAATGAGGAGGTATTGAATAGGTTTGGGGAGAAGAGAAGTTTGTGGCACAACGTGACTAGAAGAAGGGTCGGTTGGTATGACATGTTCTGAGGCATCAAGGGATCACCAATTTAGTATTGGAGGGCAGCGTGGAGGATAAAAGTCGTAAAGGGAGACCAAGAGATGAATACACTAAACAGATACAGAAGGATGTAGGTTGCAGCAGGTACTGGGATATGAGGAAGCTTGCACAGGATAGAGTAGCATGGAGAGCTGCATCAAACCAGTCTCAGGACTGAAGACCACAACAACAACAACAACAACAGCACATAAACACTGCAACATCGCAGCAATCTATGCAGTGGTGATAAAAATTGCGATCTCTTTCATTGCTTCACTGTTGCTGATGCGCTACCCCCTTCCGACTCCCCCTTCCCTTCGATTGCGGCCACAGCCCTCACCCCAGAATCTATTAAAATCGTCAGTAGATAGAGGGGCGTTCAATAATTAATGTAACGCATTTTTTATCGGCAGATTTCGGTTCAAAAATTGCGCTCTTTTTTGTGGGACATTGTGAAAATTGTCGCTTCGGTTCCTTTACTTTCATGAAGTTCCCATACGTAGCGACGCTACACATTACCTTCAAATTGCGCCTGTAACGGATGTGCGTTTCAAGCAGAGACATGTCATTGATACCGAGCGAGGTGGCGCAGTGGTTAGCACACTGGACTCGCATTCGGGAGGACGACGGTTCAATCCCGCGCCCGGCCATCCTGATTTAGGTTTTCTGTGATTTGCCTAAATTGTTCCAGGCAAATGCCGGGATGGTTCCTTTGAAAGGTCACGGCCGACTTTCTTCCCCATCCTTCCCTAATCCCATGAGACGAATGAGCTTGCTGTTTGGTCTCTTCCCCCAAACAACCCCAATCCCAACCTGTCATTGAGTTTCTCTCCGCGGAAAAACAGAGCATAGCAAGTACTCACAGGCACTTGCCGAATATCTACGTAGACCTGGCAGTGAGCAAAAGCACAGTTAGTCGTTGGGCAAGACTTCTGACGTCATTGAGACGAGGTCACGCAAACCTGTCCTGTCTCCCGCGTACTGGCCCGCCGCACACAACTGGGACACTTGCAATGTTGGAACGTGTGGACACTCTCATTCGAGATGATCGACGGATCACAGTCAAATACATCGCTGCTCAGCTGGACGACCCTGATGGTAGCGCTGACACACTCGTCCACCAATTGGGATACTCAAATGTGTGGCCTCGCTGGGTTCATCGCCGCATAACTGAATACCGTAAAGAGCAACGAAGGGCCATCTGTGCGGAATTGCTTGCGATACAAGACTGGTCGTGACAATTTTTTGCAGAAATTTGTCACAGACCACGAAACGTGGGTTCATCTCTTTGAACCGGAAACAAAACGGCAATCCGTGGAGTGGCACCACACCACCTCACCTCTGAAGAAAATGTTCGAAGCCGCACCATCAACTGGTAAAGTCATGGCGACTGTCTTCTTGGGCTCTGAAAGGGGTTATTCGTTTGATATCTTCCGCCATGGTGCAACTATAAACTCTAAAACTGTATTGTACTACCTTCGGGATACTGAAGAAACCACTTCAGCAGATTCGTCACCACAAAAATGCAAACGAATATCTTCTTCTCCTGACAAAGCAAGGCCTCGCAAAAGTCTGTGTACTCGTGAGGAGCTCACAAAACTTCATTGGACTGTTCTTCCTCATCCACCCTACAGCCCAGATCTCGCACCTTCCGAATTCCGTCTGTTTCGCTCAATGAAGGATGCAGTCCACTGGGAGCAGTACGTGGATGATGATGAGGAGGTTACTAACGTAGCAAGTTGGCTCTGACGTCGACCAGCAGAGCGATAGCATGCGGTCATAAAGGCGCTGCCAGTGAGGTGGCGAAAGACCGTCGCATTTAACGGAGGTTATGTTGAAAAAGAGGATTTTGTAGCCAGAAGAGTGGGGAACAGTAAGGTGTGTTCCAATCATGAATGAAACCAACCTGCATATAGAAAGAAAGTGTTGCATTACTTATTAAACGGCCATCGATCCTGGGATGAAGTCGTTAATATAGCTGGCGGTAGTATCATGTAAGTCAGGACCAGCCATGGGGTGCCGAACTTCGCACGTGCAGCGTGGCGAACCGCGGGTGGGCCGAGGCCCGGCCTGGCACTCGGCTTTGTTCGGCACTTCACGGAAGCACCCGGCACGGCGCCACGTTTCAAAAAAAATGGCTCTGTGCACTATGGGACTTAACTGCTGTGGTCATCAGTCCCCTAGAACGTAGAACTACTTAAACCTAACTAACCTAAGGGCATCACACACATCCATGCCCGAGGCAGGATTCGAACCTGCGACCGTAGCGGTCACGCGGTTCCACAGTGGAGCGCCTAGAACCGCACGGCCACTCCGGCCGGCACCACGTTTCATTTAGCATTGCGGCGCGGCATTTTCCGGTCGTTACAACTCTCCGACTTCGACAGAATCGTGTTGTTAGCGTTATTTAACCTTCGCTAGTTGTTTATGATGTGAAGGACATTCACAAGTCCAGTGCTCGTTTGCACAAAGAGAGGCAGTCTTGTGATCTATCTTTGCAATCCTTTAAAAAGAATGGGAATGACAGAGGGAGGGATGAGAATTCTCTGTTACGCATTTGCTACTAAATGACATTACAGTATCATACAGAAAGAATCTAAAAATTTCGTTGATAATCAAAGAGCAAGGAATTACAACGATCGACACACGGATTTAATTGTTCTGTACATGAAAAAACATTTTGTGCTAAATTTGAAGACCTGGAGCTGTTGAAGAATTTGATGGCGCAAACAGCAAAATTTTTGAAGTCGCTTGCATTATTTCGTGGTCAGTTGCAAAAGTTTTCAGTGGAACTGAACGAAGAGTATGGATACTTCATACATTAGTGCAAAGTATGTTGGTCAAGATAAGGGGCTTGCCTGGAACGACTTTTCGATTTAAAACTCACTGTTGTTGAATTTATGAAGGACAAAGAAGTGCAAGGACGAAACTCAGAACATTCGGAATGGAGTGTAGACTTCGCATTTTAAGTGTACTTGACTGCACACTGTATGCATATGACACTGCATGGTAATTTTTTTCTTATTTGTTGCTGATTCATTTAAAAACGAAAATAGCGTTGTAGAAAGGCACATTCAGAGGAAGGCAGTCCAGTTTCATAAGCTCACTGGCTTTAAGGTAAACGTGAAGTTTAAAGACTTCATTGTGGCGTTGAAAGAATTACAGGGATAGTTTTACAAAGATTTTGGGGACACTGTCAATCTTACATCTATTTCCGAGCTGTTTTTGTTGCAGATGTAACTGACTGACCAGCAAATTAACTCCAGCTTTGATGACAAATCTTTTAACTTTCAAACTGTCCAGGACGTCTACATTCCTTTCCTCAGATGGAGTTCCCAAGTCACCATAATGAGGTTGCAAACCTGCGACAATAATTCGATATACACATTTGGGTGAAAAACATCTTTCCGATTACGAAACTAAATAAGTCACGATTACGTGGCAACTTAAGTGGGAAAGTCAAAGTAAATGTCTGCGTCTGTCTGTATGTCGACAGTTTGTACCACATAAAATATCATGTCTTGAGAGTCCGAAAAATAATTAAATTTTGTTTTTTTGTGAGCTCTGTTGGTGAGAGATGTGAAATATAAAACCAAGTAGTATGCAGTGAGACTAGAGTGCTATTTAAATGCGGCGCGTTCGCTGTTGTCCCCTCTTCCCTCTCCTCCCGCTCAGGCAGCATAGTGTGGCTGTAGGGGAAATGTGAAGCAATGCTAAGCGCTTTCGCACTCCTTTCCAGGCACAGCCCGAGAGCCGTAATCTTCTCCACTCCTGATTTAAGTGAGTAGGTAGCAACGCTACAGAATATAGTAATTTAGCCATTGATTCACTTGTCATTATTCATGTATGTGGTCTAGGTTCCATAGTGACTCAGCACGCTGTCATTTAGGTCCTGTATGCCCGCAGGGAAATGTATGTGTAGGCATACACGTAAGTGTGAGTGTAAACAGAAGACAGCGAGGCACTGGAAAAACAATTCTTAAATGTCACATTATGATCTGAATGTTTAATGTCACTTGTTTCATAGTATGGAGCTAGTGAACTCGATTCTATCTCCCCTAGAAAACCAATGCATTCGATCGATACAGGCATTAATGTTTCTAAGAATACCAGAGATGGAGACAAGTAGCAAGTTCTGGAGTTAAGGTGTGGATACAGAGTTCGGTTCTGATGGGGTCATAGTTTGTTACTATCTTCACCCCTTCCACACCATTCAATGTAGCTTGTTGTCATCCCTATTCCTAATATGTCTCAGACGCATAGGATGTAAGTAATAATAAGAAAAAATGTACAGACTTATATAATAATAACAATAATAAATTGTTTACATCAGTTCTTGACACGTCACTTTAGTAGGACTTCAAGTTTTCAATTTGTAGGTTTTCATGTGTTACGTAATTTATTTAAGAACTATAATGGCAACAAGTTCTCACATAATTCACAACTTCGCAATTTACACGGTCTAAAGTAGACACGTGTTCCCACCATTATCAATACTTTCCACTTCAGTATGGCTGTGAGCACAGATATATACCATCGTGTAAATGGATGATGGCAGGGGGAGGACGCTGTTACTTCAGGAAGGCCGGTGGTTGTGTTATTTTGTTTTTCATGGTGGTGGGTACTTGGCTTTCTTTTCTGCCTTGTTTTATGTGGTTTCCAGGCTCCTGCGGTGGCTCACAAAGCCACTCAGATTCGTTGTTGGTAGCAGGTAGTCAGGTACGGTCAGTCTGAGGCGGGTGCCGTTTCCTCGCTTGAATATTTACTGCTGCTTGTCAGGCTACATACGTGGCCACGTGGGCAGGCTCTCAGACAAGCAACTGGGTAGTGTCTTATGATAACCACAGCGTGTAATTATGTATAGTCCCTTCCCGCGTCCGAGTTGTTTAGTTTTCGTGGTAGTTACCTCAGAAATCCGGAAATGGATAAGTGAGCTATATGATCAAAAGTATCTGGACATGTCATTGTAAGGCGGAGAGGATCCAACCGCTTAGAAGAGGGCGACAAGTAGTGTGTTGTGCGAAGAGAAACAGAAACTGCAGAATGGGTCAGCCAGGTGGGCTCAGTGACTATGGATGTGAACTAGTCACTGGATGTTACTTTAGTAACAATACCTAAGGGAACTTTTAGCCCTTCTAAAGCTGCCCAAGTCGACTGCTGACGACGTAATTGTGAAATGCAAATGTGAAGGAACAGCCACAATTAAATGAAGAACAGGCATACCTCATTTGCTGATGGAGAAGGACCGTCGAGTGTTCCACGAAATCAGCAGAAAGAATCACTTGTGAGTTTCAAATTACTATACCAGCAGTCCAGCTAGTAGCAGAATCACTGTGCAGAGAGTGCTAAAAATAATGGGGTACACTGGTAGAAAAGCTCCTCAAAGGCCACACATTTCAGTACTCCATGCTGAGTGGCACTTGAGGAACTGGATAGCAGATGAGTGGAAACAAGAGACTTGGAGTGCTGAATCACGCTACACGCTACGGCAATTTGATGGAATGTTTTGGATTTGTCGAATACTTTGAAAACAATACCTGCCAAAATGTGTGGTGCCATCAGTGAAGCATGGAGGAGATGATGATGATGATGAATGGAGATGTTTTTCGTAGAGAGAATGTGGTTCTCTTACTGCCCTTAAGAAAACGCTAAAAATGGTAGAATATTAAAACAATATTATGAAAAGAAAAGTTGCTACTCACTATATAGTGGAGACACTGAGTCTCAGATAGGCACAACTAAAAAACTCTCACAAATAAAGCTTTTGGCCAGTAAGGCCTTCATCAAAAATTCTAATTTGCATTCTATGTGGGCATGACCAACAAGCTGTCTGTCCACATGAATGGCGACTGACGAACTGTTTCCACGGAACAAGTGGACCATCCTGTTGCTGAGCACACTGCTATACATGACATCCTTCATTTCAATGACTGCTTCACAGCCTGTGCCATATGGATCCTTCCCACCAACACCAGCTTTTCTGAAATGCACAGGTGGGAACTTCCCCTGCAATACATCCTACATACCTGTAACCTTCCTGGCCTCAACCTTTGTTATCCACTGTCCTCGCCCATCTTGCCCCCTCAGTGTTCCCATTACAGCACTACACAGCCCTCATTCCACCATCGCACCCAGTCTTTTTACTTTTCTCCTTTTCCACTACCCCTCTCCCCACCGCTCCCCTTCTGTCTAACCTGCAGCACTTCACTGTCCGCCACCCCTACCCTACTATCCCTCCCCCTCCCTGCCCCAGCCTCCTCCACCCTACCATATTTCCCCTCCCCACCCGAGCCTCCTCCTTACCCCCACCCTGTCGCCATTCCCACCACCCACTCGTACTGCTGCTCATAGTGTGGTTTCAGTTGCCTGAGACTGCAGTTGTGTGTGTGAGTTGTGTTTGTGCGCGCGCATGTGTGTGTGTGTGTGTGTGTCTGTGTGTGTGTGTGTGTGTGTGTGTGTGTGTGTGTGTGTGTGTGATGTGTTTTTCATCTATTTCTGATGAAGACCTTACTGGGCGAAAGATTTATTTGTGACAGTCTTTTTGTTGTACCTCTCTATGACTCAGCATATGGTGAGCACGAACATTCCTTTTCATAATATTATTACATTCCAACCTGGATTGTTTGAGGGATATTAAAACATGGATTGTTTGAGGGATATTAAAACATTTATCAAGATTATGTACCACATACAGTAAAGGAAGTTGGGAGACGATGATTGATTGCATTAGTACGACAGTGCACTCTGTCATAAAGAAACGTTTGAGAGGATACGGTTTCTGAACATTGATATTCCTGAAATGGACTGGCCTGCTCAGAGTCACGACCTGAATCCAGCGGAACAACTTTAGGATAGGTCAGAACGTCGACTTGGTTGAAGACACAAGCGCCCAACATCGCTACCTTCTCTGGTTTCATCTCTAGAGGGAGAATGCGTTGCTGTCCCTCCACGTAAGTTCAGACACCTCGTTTAAAGTGTCCCAGCAGAGTCCAAGGCGTAAGAAAGCCGAAGACTCGACACACCGGATACTCACTAATAGCTGTCCGGATCCTTTTCATCAGATGGTGTATACTGTAGTAACATCCCCCCAATCACACCCACACACACACAGACACACACACACACATTTGGATCTGTAAAACTGGTGAAGTTGCGGCACGGCGCAGCACAGCTGGAAGGGCAGAGAGTGCAGAGCGTCTCTGTAGGGTTTTTGTGTCTCCTCTCTTTGCAGCGGGCGGCGAGCGGCTGGTGGTGGCGGCGGCCTTCCGGGAGATCCACGAGCTGACGTGCGTGCGCTTCGTGCCGCGCGCCAGGCACACCAGCTACGTGCACCTCCGCAAGGGCGCCGGGTGAGTACAGCCCAGTCGCTGCAAGCTTACCCACGCGTGGCTTGTCTAAGTACAGCGAAGAAAATTCCAGCTCTGACATAGTATTCGTTATTAAAGGCTAACGGCCACGGGGGTGAATTGTACATCTTCAGCAATTTTAGTGCAGTGAACTACAACAAAATGGCGTCTGAAGTGTCTGAAGATGGAGGATTAATCCTCTGAAGCCAGCAGTATATAAAACAAAGGAGCTAGTAGCAATGGTGGAATTTTATGTACTGTGCAACACAGTATCTGTTGCACAGGCACACGATGAGCAATAATCATGGACCCCTACCAACTAGTCTACAGGGCCATCTGAAACTCAAGAAACCTTCTAAGGATCGATGCAAACAAATTTTGGTTATTCGTTTGACCACCTGATTATACGGTTCCACACAGGTCGTTCTGAGCCAGTCTTGATTGATTGACTCACACACCATCACCAGGATGACGCTCAGAAAAAAATGACTTTTTCGAAAAGGATTGAACTCGCCGAGGATTAACGACTCTAGCCACCGACCAGCGAGATTTACAACTATCCGACTAATTCAGCCGGTGATCAATGAGGAATTTGTGTCAATGCTGTGGTTCCCTCAACTCGAACACGAGCATGCAAACTGCGTTTAACAGTCGATTCATCACAAAGTTCAGAAAAAAATACTCAAAGTCCAGCAGCGTAGTTTATCATTATTAATTACAACATAAAACTAAAGTTCTTTATCCTACGTAAATGACCGGTCGTTGTGGCCGAGCGGTTCTAGGCGCTTCAGTCTGGAACTGGGCGACCGCTACGGTCGCAGGTTGGAATCCTGCCTCGGGCATGGATGTGTGTGATGTCCTTAGGTTAGTTAGGTTTAAGTAGTTCTAAGTTCTAGGGGACTGATGACCTCAGATGTTAAGTCCCATAGTGGTCAGAGTCATTTGAACCATTTTGAACCTAAATGATCACTGTGAAAACAAGCCAACAATTACTTCCCACGTGAGTCTCTGTTAACTGCAACACCATAGATAAAGTACTCAGCTACATCGAGTCCCACAAATAAAGTTAAGCGCGCTGAAACTTAATTGTCGAAACCACCATCAAATTCTCTAAATCCTGTGTAAAGTTAATTATGACCCTATGCTCACCCGCAACTATTCGAAGTCCAACGAAGCATTAAAGTAATCCCACAATTATTAAGTCATTTTGCGACCTCCTGCTACAAAAACAATGCAATATTAACTCAGTTATTTGGTCAATTCATAAACATGCTTGCATCTCGTTTTTACAGTGCGAAAGAATAAAATGAAAACTACAAAAAACGTTTGGCGAGCTTGAAGGAAGAACATTCTTCTGCCCTCTAGACATATGCACTTTTGTGCACGTGTTTTACTTGTTATTCACAGCTGCACAGCTATTTAATATAACTTTTATTGATTATCATTAAAAAAATTCGCCTAAAGTATATCTAACAGTTAACTGTAGGTAACCATTATCTGGGATCATTTGGTGAGAAACTAAGTGACTGACGCTGCCTTCATACTATCTGTAACTGTTGAGGATTTGTGGTTGTGGCACATACGCGTATCTATCTTTTATAATAACGTCTGTAACTTTTGATATCAGGTTACATTTGATACTTTCAGCCTTTATTTGATACTTCATTTGATGTGACCGCTCTAATGGTGTAATTTTTATCAGGGGACCCGTGTGAAACTTTCGCACTTTTATAGTAGTAAATCATGACAGTACTTTGAATAAGTATAGTCATTGGGATAAGGATAGTTGGCGACAGTGAGAAATATGTTTCTCGTTCCGGAAAGTATATTCGTTTAGAAAAGTCAGCTTGTACGACAGTCAGAGATAACTGACACCACCGCAATCGTCACTGTTATTATCTGAGACATACTGTATGATAAGTACTTCAAAAGGAAGGAAATGGTATTTGTAAAAGATAATATGAAAAAGGTGTATGTTATACGTGATTAATAAGTTAGCTTCGTAAAATATTGGTATGAAGATGGGCATCCATGATGGCCTTTTGCCTATGACGGTTAAAAGCTCTTTTGTGTTAAAATTTTTCACAAATAGTAAGTTTTAGCGCAAAACCGGTACGCAACGGCGAAGTCGATTAAAAAGCCTAACGATTTCTCATTAAGCCCTGTACGATTAGTATATAGTGAAAACAGCGGATGTTGATATATGATGAATTTCTGTTGCCCACGCTGTCTTAATATTTATCGCAGAATTTTGCCTAAAGTTGCAATGGACTCGTCTACTCGCTGTAATTTTTATGGCCTATATGGTTTTACTACGTCATTTTTGAACGGTTTGTGACAGTTTTCAGAAACGTGCATTAAGCATCTTATATTTCGTTCGCCGTAAGCGCCATTGTGTCTTCCTCTCCTCACGCATGCCTGCCTGGAGCCGCCCTCCACTCCGCTTACCTGGGCCACCTTGCTCTCTTCGGCCTCTGCGCTGACAGTAATTACCCTTCTGCCAGCTCTCGCTAGGCGAGACGAATCCTCGTAGTGTCATAGTCTAATATGATATTTTGGTTCCGAGGCTGAAGAATTCCTTAATTTCGTCCTGCACATGGTCCCCAATTTTGGTGTCAAGTTTGTCGTTAGTTTCATCTCTGCTACCACTTAATATTTTCGTCTTTCTTCGGTTTAGTCTCAGTCCATATTCTGAACACAGTGGACTGTTGAATCTATTCGACATGAGCTACAATTCTACCTCCCTTGAACAAAGGATAGTAATGCTATCACTGAATCTTACCATTAACACTCTTTCGTCCTTAAGTACATCTAAATATACAGAGATACTCCGGAAGCGACCGTGTGGTGCGTGGCGGAGGTTACTCTGTACCACTACTAGTCATTTACTTTCCTGTTCCACTCACAAACAGAGCGAGGGATAAACGACTGTCGATATGCCTCTTTACGAGCCTTAATTTGTCGTATATTATCTTTGTTGTACGTTGGCGACAAAAGGATCGTTCGTCATTCCTCTGAAAATGACGTTTCTCTAAATTTTCTCAATAGTGTTTCGCGAAAAGAATGTCGACTTCCCTCCAGGGCTTCCCATTTGAGTTCCCGAAGCATCTTTGTTACACTTACGAGTTGTTCGAACCCGTCGGTAAGAAATCTAGCAGCCCGCCTCTGAATTGCTTCGACGTCTTCCCTCCATCCAACCTGGTACGGATCCCAATCACTGGAGCACTACTGAAGAACAGGTCGCGACAGCATCCTATATGCTGTCTCCTTTACAAGTGGACTACACTATCCTATAATTCTCCCAATAAATCGAAGTCGACCATTCGCCTTCCGTACCAAAGTTCTCACATGATCGTTCCATTTCATATCGCTTTGCAACGTTATGCCCAGATATTTAAATGACTTGACTGTGTCAAGCAGGACTCTAGTACTACTGTATCCGAACATTACAGGTTTGTTCTTCCTGCTCATCCGCATTAACTTACATTTTTCTACATTGAGAGCTAGCTACCATTCATCAGAACAACTAGAGGTTTTGTCTAAGTCATCTAGTGTCTTCCTGCAGTCACTCAACTTCGACACCTTGCCGTACACCACAACATCATCAGAAAACAACCCACCCCGTCCGCCAAATCATTTACGTATGTAGAGAACAACAGTGGTCCTACCGCACTTCCCTGGAGCGCTCCTGACGAAACCCTTGTTTCTGATGAGTACTCGCCTTTGAAGACAACATATTGGATTCTATTACTTAAGAACTCTTCGAGCCACTCACGTACCTGTGAACTTTATCGAATAAGTACCTTCGCGAACAGTCTGCAAACGGGCACCGTGCCAAATGCTTTCCGGAAGTCTAGAAATATAGAATCTGTCTATTACCCTTCGTCCTTAGTTCACGGTATATCATGTGAGAAAAGGGCAAGCTGAGTTTCGCACGAGCGATGCTTTCTAAAACCATGCTGATTCGTGGACATAAGCTTCTCAGTCTCAAGAAAGTATATTATATACGGACTGAGAATACGTTCACGGATTCTGCAGCAAATTGAGATAGGGATATTGGTCTGTAATTTTGCGGGTCTATTCGTTTACCCTTGTTATATACTGAAGTCACCTGCACTTTTTTCCAGTCGCTTGGGACTTCGTGCATGGCGAGCGATTCACGATAAATGCAAGCTAGGTAAGGGGCCTATGCCACCGAGTTCTCTCTGTAAAACAGAGAGTGCTCCATCTTGACCCGGTGATTTTCTGTAACTCCGCTTCTGAACCTTTCTTTAATTTATGGTTTGGTCTGCGAAACGCAGGTTGAGTAGTAGAGGAGACATGGTGAGACTTGATTACAGGTTTAAGAGGCGGAAACTGCCAGCAGCGCTACGGCAAGTAACTCTGGTCTCTGTGCGCTCTGGCAGGTGCAGCAGCCTGATCGGGCGCGTGGGCGGCGAGCAGACGGTGAGCCTGGGTCCCGGCTGCGTGTACAAGGGCGTCGTGCAGCACGAGCTGATGCACGCCCTCGGCTTCTGGCACGAGCACAGCCGCGCAGACCGCGACGCCTACGTCACCGTGCTGCTGCGCAACGTCGTCCCAGGTAGGGATGGCAGTTACTGCTGAAATAACCGGTTTTGGACTATATCGGGTTTTTCAACACCAGTTTCTTTTGAGCTAAACTCCGTTCTAACAGGCGTTGAAGGCCCAACGGTACCAACCGATCGCCGTGTCATCCTCAGACCATAGTCGTCACTGGATGCGGATATGGAGGAGCATGTGGTCAGCACACCGCTCTCCCGGCCGTCTTCAGTTTTAGCTACAGGCGGCGCTGCTTCTCAGTCAAGTAGCTCTTCGATTGGCCTCACAAGGGCTGAGTGGACCCCGCTTGCCAACATTGCTCGACAGGTCGGACGGTGGCCTATCCAAGTGCTAGACAGCACTTAACTTCGGTGATCTGACGGGTACCGGTGTTACCAATGTGACAAGGTCGTATGTAACGCGAAGGAAATACGCTGCTGGCCACTAAAATTGCTACACCGAGAGAAATGAAGTTGATAAACGGGTAATAATTGGACAAATATATTATACTAGAACTGACATTTGATTACATTTTCACGCAATTTGGGTGCATAGATCCTGAGAAATCAGTACCCAGAACAACCACCTCTGGCCGTAATAAAGTCCTTGATACGCCTGGGCATTCAGTCCAACAGAGCTTGGATGGTGTGTACAGGTACAACTGCCCATGGAGCTTCAACACGATACCACAGTTCATCAAGAGTAGTGACTGGCGTATTGTGACGAGCCAGTTGCTCGACTACCATTGACCAGACGTTTTCGATTGGTGAGAGATCTGGAGATTGGGCTGGCCAGGGCAGCAGTCGAACATTTTCTGTATCCAGAAAGGCCCGTACAGGACCTGCAACATGCGGTCGTGCATTATCCTGCTGATATGTAGGGTTTCGCAGGGATCGAATGAAGGGTAGAGTCACGGATCGTAACACATCTGAAATGTAACGTCTACTTTTCAAAGTGCCGTCAATTTCGAACAAGAGATGATCGAGACCTGTAACCAATGGCACCCCATACCATCGCCAGTATGGCGATGACGAATACACGCTTCCAATGTGCGTTCACCGCGATGTCGCCAAACAGGGATGCGTGCGACACTCATGATTCTGTAAACAGAACCTGGATTCATCAAAAAAAAAAAAAAAATGACGTTTTGCCATTCGTGCACCCAAGTTCGTCGTTGAGTACACCATCGCTGGCGCTCCTGTCTGTCATGCAGCGTCAAGGGTAAAAGCAGCCATGGTCTCCGAGCTGATAGTCCATGCTGCTGCAAACGTCGTCGAACTGTTCGTGCAGATGGTTGTTGTCTTGCAAACGTCCCCATCTGTTGACTCAGGGATCGAGACGTGGCTGCACGATCCGTTACAGACATGCGGATAAGATGCCTGTCATCTCGACTGCTAGTGATACGAGGCCGTTGGGATCCAGCACGGCGTTCCGTCTTACCCTCCTGGACCCACCGATTCCATATTCTGCTAACAGTCATTGGATCTCGACCAACGCCAGCAGCAATGTCGCGATACGATAAACCGCAATCGCGATAGGCTGCAATCCAACCTTTATCAAAGTCGGAAACATGATGGTACGCATTTCTCCTCCTTACCCGAGGCATCACAACAACGTTTCACCAGGCAACGCCGGTCATCTGCTGTTTGTGTATGAGAAATCGGTTGGAAACTTTCCTCAAGCCAGCACGTTGTAGGTGTCACCACCGGCGCCAACCTTGTGTGAATGCTCCTAAAAGCTAATTATTTGCATATCACAGCATCTTCTTCCTGTCGGTTAAATTTCGCGTCTGTTGCACGTCATCTCCGTGGTGTAGCAATTTTAATAGCCAGTAGTATAAGTTTTCTCTTCGTATTATGTCACAAGTTTGTTGTGGCTCCTTCTGTTTCTAATCTTTTAAAGCGAATCGAGCATTGTGCTTCACTCATACTGCACTTTGTAAAATATTTGCAGTGAAGGGGTGGTCACGTTCTGTAATACATCTGATGTCTGATGACGACAATGAGAAACTAAAATATAGACCAGAGAGGGCTAGTCTTCCACACTGCATGTAGACGCCCAACATCTAATAGGCCACGCCACATGTTAACACGTATGTAATTGTCTCAGAAGTGCTGTGTCAGTTCTTATGCCATTTGTTTGTTGCTCGTTTCGGTCATCATTCTTATTAAAATAGCACTGAAAAACACCGGTTATTCAGAACCAAAATACCGTTATCGGTTTTAACTGGTCGCTTCTTTTCCATCCCTAGTCCCATGCCGTCGGGGCATTTGAAGCGTGCGACTCTTCACAATACACTACACGCTACCAGTCAGTGTTCAGTTTCTGCGTTGTCTGGCCAAATGAAGATGTGCAGCTTTATGTACCTACTGTCTCTCTCTCTCTCTCTCTCTCTCTCCGTCACACAGACACACACGCCGGCCGAAGTGGCCGTGCGGTTAAAGGCGCTGCAGCCTGGAACCGCAAGACCGCTACGGTCGCAGGTTCGAATCCTGCCTCGGGCATGGATGTTTGTGATGTCCTTAGGTTAGTTAGGTGTAACTAGTTCTAAGTTCTAGGGGACTAATGACCTCAGCAGTTGAGTCCCATAGTGCTCAGAGCCATTTGAACCATTTTGAACACACACACACACACACACACACATAAACGCATGAATACCACCCACCCACGCAAATCCTACACAGAGACCTACGTAAGGAACAAAAGTCGTAAGAATTCGAACTACAAACGGAGGAATTTGCTAACAAGGTACACAGAGCACACGAGAGCTCTAAAGAGTGACATCACACATTCCACTTTCTCAGGGCACTTAATAACTGTAAACCACCACCCAATAATTATTCAATATTTTCACAATTCGCTCACGATACAGCTTGCCAACATTAAGATGGAGTAATATATTAATTATGACCAATCTGAAAAGGTATAATTACTGGATATAAAGTCCGCTTTTTATGCAAAACACAGTTTCTTCATGTGACCGAAACATGTTTCACCACATCTGTGGCATCGTCTGTTGGTTTTCTTTACTGAAATACGTTTTCCCTTTTGACATATGTTCACATTTCACAGATTTAAATAAAGAAAACCCACTGACAGTTCGCAGTAATGGTGTGTTGGATGATACGCCAGAACTTCGATACATAGGCGCTTCATTTTCGACATTTTAGTTAGCTGACCATAATTATGCATTTATATACCTTTTACAGTGTTCATTATGCCTGACATCTTTTTACTTATTTTGACTTCAGACGCTAATTTATACTTGGATATAATCTCCAGAGCTGTGTGTACTGCTTCGCTTTGGATCGAGAAGCCTATGAGTTCTGCATACGCATTACACACAATTTTTCCGTTTCATATGTAATCCTTGTAATTTTTCTGATATACTGGTGAGCAACGATTCGACAGCAACGGCGACAAGTGCCGTGGAGATCGAGCATCCCTGTCGCATGGAGTCGTTTCTCTTTATCTCTGAGTTAGTTGTCCATTGACTATTATTTGGCTATACCACTACATAAAATATTTTGTATGATACTGGTTAATCGGCACGGGAGACACAACGTGCGAAGATGGTGATATGCAAAAATTGCTCCATCAAACGCTTGCTCTAACTCGGGGAAGACCATTGCGCACTTCATTTGAAAAGGTTCTAAGGTTGATGTTATATCTCCGTATTCACAAATATTATGGAGGATTTTCTTGTCTCTTCCGAAGTTCGTTTGGTACCGCCCAGGCTGTTGTGTCCATCGCCGTTTTCAGCCTTTTTAACTAAGAGCTGCACCATAATTTTGTAGTCGCCATTCAAGAGGCTCATTGCCTTTAGACTCCCAACTGTTTTTTCCTCTCTTTTTTCGGTACTGAGACTATCATTTTCTCTAAGAGCACAGTCTGGATTCCACTGTTTACATTTATTATCTCATTACACGTACATAGCAGTTTAGTGTTTGTGTTTTGGACTTTGTAAGATAGCGTCTTCGACCTCGTCCTCATCAATTTCCATAGTGAAGTTTTCTATCTCTTCGGCACCGAATACTCTTCGTTCGTTGCTTGTTAGTACCTACTGAGCATCTTCATCAGAGAATTGTCTGGTCTTTAGTACTATGAGTTGGTTGAATATGGCTGTCCCAATTTCGTCTTGTGTCGTGAGCATTTTCCCATCGTTTAGTTTAATTTCAGTGAATATTACCGCATTTGTTCTTTTAGTCTGTCGTAACAAATGGTGTATCGACATTTAATCTTTGTCTGTCTTGCCCGCGCTCTAGATCTTATTTTGTTGCCTTTTGTTTGTTGCCTCTTCAGTGTTATTAGTTTTACTATAATTTGTTTTATCATCGCATAATTTCCTATTACTTGTTCTTCTGAAAGGTGCAGATCTCTGAGGCAATTATAAAAGAATTCCGTCGTCTTTCTAAGCCACATACTTTTATCTCTTGAATAACACATGATAATCCAAGTTGTGTGTCATGCCTCAATTCCTAAGTATCAGTCAACTGTAGTTCGCGGATTAGACCGTCTAATTACGTCGATTTGTTAAGGTTGGGTGTTTGGTCCCTAAGACTGAATACCCGGTTAAACTCTCCTGCGAGGATAATTTTTTCTTGAATTCTGCGCATTTTTTAAGGCTCAGTGTTTGGTCCTTACGACTGAGTTGCTGTTACTGTGCAGCTCTCCGTGCCGCTCTATCGCTTGCGAACCTCTTCATCTCTAAATAACTCTTGCAACCTACGTCCTTCCGAATGTTATTATTGTACTTTCCTCTTGGTCTCCCTCTACGATTTTTATCCCCCCCCCCCCTCCCACACTTCCTTCAATACTAAACAGATGATCCAGTAATGCCTCAGAATGTGTCCTATCAACCGATCCCTTCTTTTGATCAGGTTGTGACACTAATTTCATGTCTCCCCAATTCTGTTCAGTACCTCCTCATTTGTCTCGTGATCGGCTCACCTAATTTTCTACAGTCTTCTGTAACACCACGTTTCGAAAGCGTATATTCTCCTTTTGTCTAAACTGTTTATCCTCCATGTTTCATTTCCACACATGGCTACACTCCAGACAAAAATCTTCAGAAGAGACGTCCTTACACTTGAATCTATATTCGATGTTAACAAATATCTTTTCTTGAGAAACTCTTTTCTTGCCATTGCCAGTCTGCATTTTATATACTCTCTACTTCGGCGTTCATTGTTTTGCTGCCCAAGCAGCAAAAGTCATCCACTACTTTAAATGTCTCATTTCCTAATCTAATTCCTTCCAATCCATATGTGGCATACAGCAAACCAGTGCTTAACAGTATTGGTTAAAAACAGTCTTGGTTGCAATTTTAGTTTTTTTATTTTTCAACGACGCGTTTCGCCTTATTTAGGCATCTTCAGGTTATCTTTTCAGGTGGATGCGAGTGACACCAAGATCTGCATAACGCGTTCCCGTTCACAGGAGCGAGTAACAGAATAAAATGGGGGCTCAGGTAGTAAGCATAATACACCACAGCGTCGTGTGCTAGTACCATAAATAAAATTAAAAAAGCTAAAAAACTAAAATTGCAACCAAGACTGTTTTTAACCAGTACAATAATCTAATTCCCTTAGCATCTCTTGACTCAATTAGCATACATAGCATTACCCTTGTTTTGCTTTTTTTTATGTTCATCTTACATCCTCTTCTCAAGACACTGTCCATTCGTTCAACTGCTTTTCCAAGTCTTTTACTGCCTCCGACAGAATTACAATGTCATCGGCAAACCTCGAAGTTTTTGTTTCTTCTCCCTGAACTTTAATTCCTATCCCAAATTTTTCTTTTACTTCCTTTACTGCTTGTGCAGTGTACAGATTGAATAACATTGGGGGTAGGCTACAATTGTGTCTCACATCCTTCTCAACCGTTGCTTCCCTTTTATGCCCCCCTACTCTCTTAACTGCCGCCTTGTTTCTGCACAGGTTGTAAACAGTCTTTCGCTCCATGTATTTTACCCCTTCCATCTTCAGAATTTCAAAGAAAGTATTTCAATCAACATATTCAAAACTATAAGTCTGAAAATGCTAAAACGTAGGTCTGCCATTCCTTAATATACCTTCTAAGATAAATCGTATGCTCAGTATTGCCTCGCATGTTCATATATTTCTCCGGAATCCAAACTGATCTTCCTCGAGTCTGGCTTCTACCAGTTTTTCCATTCTCCTGTAAGGAATTCTGGCTAGTATTCTGCAACCATGTCTTATTAAACTGATAGTTCGGTAATTTTCGCACCTGCCAGCAATTGCTTTCTTTGGAATTGTACTACATTCTTCTTGAAGTCTAAGGGTATTCTGCCTGTCTCATACATTTTGCACACCAGATGGAAGAATTTTGTCACGTTTGGTTTTCCCAAGGCTATCAGGAGTTCTGACGGAATATTCTCTACCCCCGGGGCATTGTTTCGACTTACCATAGATCTTTCAGATCTCTGTCAAATTCTTCTCATAGTATGATATCTCCCATCTCATTCTCATCTACGTCCACTTGCTTTTCTGTAATATTGCCATCAGGTTCATCTCGCATGTATAGACCCTCTATATACTCCTTCCATCTTTCAGTTTCCCTTCTTTGCTGAGGACTGGCCTTCCATCTGAGCTCTTGGTATTCATACAGCTGCTTCTAACTCCTTCCATCTGGTCTCTGTCCACTCTTGTTTTGGCCATTTTTCACTTCCCCTCAATCTCATTTTTTAAACGTCTGTATTCGCTTTCGCCTGCTTCAGTTGCAATATTTTTGAAATTTCTCTATCATCAATTAAATTAATTATTTCTTGTGTTACCCAAAGATTTATACTAGGCCTTGTCTTTTTATGTATTTCACCCTCTGTTGCCTTCACTACTTTATCTCATAAAGGTACGCATTCGTCTTCTACTGTACTCTTTCATTTTCTAGTCAACTATTGCCTAATGCTCCCTCTGAAACTCTCAACAACCTCTGGTACTTTCAACTTATCTAGGTCCCATCTCCTTACTTTCCTACCCAATTGCAATTTCTTCAGTTTTAATCTATTGTTCATAACCAATAAATTGTGGCCAGAGCCCACGTCTGTTCCTGGAAATGCCTTACAATTTAAAATCTGGTTCCTAAATCGCTATCTGACCATTGTATTATCAATCTGAAAACTTCCGGTGTCTCCAGGTCTCTTCCACATGTACAACCTTTATGTATGATTCTTAAACCAAGCGTTAGCGATGATTAAATTATGGTCTGTGCAAAATTCTACCAGGTGACTTCCTCTTTTATTCCTTTCCTCCAGTCCACGTTCACCTACTATTTTTCCTTTTCTTCTCTTTCCTGCTACCGAATTCCAGTTCCCCGTTTCAATTTAATTTTCACCTCCTTTAACTATCTGAATAATTTCTACACAGTTACAAGTCTCCTGCAAATATGATATTTTCATAAGATTTGCCGAAAGAAGGAACTGTTTCATCTTTAAAGAGGTCCGCTCTCTTGTGCATATTATTACTTCTGGACTGTGCACAGATATTGTTGATTTTGCTTTTGTTGAAGGTACCGGCAATTCCTCTACTGTCTGGGAGCTGTTCTGTTTCTTGTAATGGCATTCCTCCTCTCTCGAGGGTGGCCATGTCCATTGTTTCCTGGTCTCATTATGGTATTACAGTCTCTTAGTTCTTCTAATTGGATATACGCTACTTTCTGCAGCAAGGCTATGTCTATTTCCGCAGAGAATAAGAAATCTTGCAGATTATTTAATTGTAACGCTGAATGTACTTCAATGATATTTACTGTCTCAACTCTATTCGCTTGTAATTAGTTTATGTAGTGTTTCTCTTGTGTAGTTGATACTCGCCGTTGCAGAGACGCTTTGGTGCTTCTCTTTCTGATTTCCGTTCCATTGAAGTGTTGTCCTCTCTCAGCAGCTAGTGTATTCGTTGGCAGGCTTATTGTTTCAGGTTTCTCCATCACATCTGCATCCTCGTCGTTTTCCTCAGTTTCGTCTGCACACTCCCCTGTGAACGTTGTTTTGGATTGTTTCTTTGTTACTGCCGTTCTCTTTATGGTCAGGGGCGAAGCTTTTCATTCCTGCAAACGTTTTGCCAGTTGCACTTAAGGAGGAAAGTCTTTCTTCACTCTGAATTGCTTTTAGCACACCCATTGTCATGTTGTCTTTGTCAGAGGTTTACTCGATTTGTTTGTTTCCGACTCTTTTAGCTTTACATTAGTGCAGTGTCCGAATTTACAGTTTCGGTGGAGTTCGACCACTGTTGCATTCACATATTGCGACTACCAGTATACAACGGCTATACGATTTACTAGAGTCCCGATTCGGCACAAATTTTCATATGTCAGTAGTAGTTCGTGTAGCCGTTGTAAAGTCGTATCTGCAATTTACGAATGCATTTCGTAGACTTTTAGCTTCCTCGCATAGTAGTTCAGCCATGTGTTCAGTGCCTTGGTGGGCTATACGCCGCTTCTAATTCTTCTTCTTTCTTGGAGACGAACTTCCGGTGATGTTTTCAGATTCTGTTGTGGCAGGTTTTGGTTGCTGGCTCGGGTTGTGATCTTCATCAGAGACAGTATCGGATTCTTTCTTCTCTTCTGCTTGTAGTTGAGCTTAGGTAGCTGTGTTTGTTTCTGTGTCGTGCTTCTTAGGCGGTGGTGTCTCTTTCGGCTCACTGATTTCTAAGAGTAAAAAAAAAAGGAGAAAGGAAGATTCCACGAGTAGTTCTTGACAAAGAACGGTTCATGTACAATCTCATCTGGAGTCCCAGTGCCGGAGTAGTGATCTGCTGCTGCTGCGTAGGTTAACGGCAGTGTTGTCGTAACTGGGAGTTTCATACACCATCACCAACTGGAAGCTGGGCAGCTCTGCACTGACACCATTTACAGCTGGGAATTTGTGGGCAGGGGCCACTTCTGGACGAAGTTGTTTATCCCCTTGCTATATGGGGAAATCGCTGCATTTATTTGCTTAGCGCTTATTTCAAATGGAAGTTAGAAGATCCGGATAGTGCGAAGAATAGGTCGTGCATGGATCACAGTAACTTTACTCGCGTTTCCATCGCTACATTTGAATTTCATTGTCCCCTCCACAAAATTCAACCATTTTGTCACAGAGCTCAGTATTGTTCAGCTTTGCGTACCCCAACACGTTTCACAAGTGAATCATGCATGCGTACTATGTATTCAAAGGCGATTTTCATCGGTTCTTGGAGCTAGGATTCGGTCGCATAAAGTTACAGTCTAACTTTACTTTCAATATACAGGGTGTTTCAAAAATCACCGGTATATTTGAAACGGCAATAAAAACTAAACGAGCAGCGATAGCAATACACCGTTTGTTGCAATATGCTTGGGACAACAGTACATTTTCAGGCGGACAAACTTTCGAAATTACAGTAGTTACAATTTTCAACAACAGATGGCACTGCAAGTGATGTGAAAGATATAGAAGACAACGCAGTCTGTGGGTGCGCCATTCTGTACGTCGTCTTTCTGCTGTAAGCGTGTGCTGTTCACAACGTGCAAGTGTGCTGTAGACAACATGGTTTATTCCTTAGAACAGAGGATTTTTCTGGTGTTGGAATTCCACCGCCTAGAACACAGTGTTGTTGCAACAAGACGAAGTTTTCAACGGAGGTTTAATGTAACCAAAGGACCGAAAAGCGATACAATAAAGGATCTGTTTGAAAAATTTCAACGGACTGGGAAAGTGACGGATGAACGTGCTGGAAACGTAGGGCGACCGCGTACGGCAACCACAGAGGGCAACGCGCAGCTAGTGCAGCAGGTGATCCAACAGCGGCCTCGGGTTTCCGTTCGCCGTGTTGCAGCTGCGGTCCAAATGACGTCAACGTACACGTATCGTCTCATGCGCCAGAGTTTACACCTCTGTCCATACAAAATTCAAACGTGGCAACCCCTCAGCGCCGCTACCATTGCTGCACGAGAGACATTCGCTAACGATATAGTGCACAGGATTGATGACGGCGATATGCATGTGGGCAGCATTTCGTTTACTGACGAAGCTTATTTTTACCTGGACGGCTTCGTCAATAAACAGAACTGGCGCATATGGGGAACCGAAAAGCCCCATGTTGCAGTCCCATCGTCCCTGCATCCTCAAAAAGTACTGGTCTGGGCCGCCAAAGGAATCATTGGCCCATTTTTCAGATCCGAAACGATTACTGCATCACGCTATCTGGACATTCTTCGTGAATTTGTGGCGGTACAAACTGCCTTAGACGACACTGCGAACACCTCGTGGTTTATGCAAGATGGTGCCCGGCCACATCGCACGGCCGACGTCTTTAATTTCCTGAATGAATATTTCGATGATCGTGTGATTGCTTTGGGCTATCCGAAACATACAGGAGGCGGCGTGGATTGGCCTCCCTATTCGCCAGACATGAACCCCTGTGACTTCTTTCTGTGGGGACACTTGAAAGACCAGGTGTACCGCCAGAATCCAGAAACAATTGAACAGCTGAAGCAGTACATCTCATCTGCATGTGAAGCCATTCCGCCAGACACGTTATGAAAGGTTTCGGGTAATTTCATTCAGAGACTACGCCATATTATTGCTACGCATGGTGGATATGTGGAAAATATCGTACTATAGAGTTTCCCAGACCGCAGCGCCATCTGTTGTTGAAAATTGTAACTACTGTAATTTCGAAAGTTTGTCTGCCTGAAAATGTACTGTTGTCCCAAGCATATTGCAACAAACGGTGTATTTCTATCGCTGCTCGTTTAGTTTTTATTGCCGTTTCAAATATACCGGTCATTTTAAACACCCTGTATGTATTCGCGTTGGTAGCGACATTATACTATTATACATCAAAAACTCCTTGAATTGAGTACTTGCTGTCTACAATAGCAAGGCGCTTAACTTTCCCATCGGAGTGTTGTTGACTGCAGACAGCAACGAGACGTGGCTGGTCTGCATACAACTGTTACGACATGCAGACTGACTGACCACTCGGCTAGGGAAGACGGACAAGATGAGGGTACTCTCCTAGCATTTGTTGATGTGGAGGAAGCTTTCGTTAGTCTGTGGTGAAATAGGGTATTCACCGTCCTTAGAAGATTGCGGCTAAAGTGTGGAGACAGACGAATAATACACAACGTATAAAAAACGCATAGGTGTGATTATAGAAGGTAAAAAGAGACAGGTTCGCCTTAAGAAATCTGCCAGGATTACAGCTTATCGCCGCTGTTGTTTAAATTGGGCGTCGAAGAATAAACAAACGAACTCAGGGAGCGTTTCATAACGCAAATTTAAAGTTCTAGGGGAATAGGTAACAACGCTAAGGTTCTCAGACGACATAGCATAGCCCCTCTGGCCACGTGTAAGGAAGACTTAGTTGTAGTGAACTCGAGAAATTATTTTCTGACATCACATACCATGAAAATTACCAATCAGGTGGCCCCACGTTGGGCGCCAAAAATGTAGTGAATTCGAGAAATTAAATGAAATGAAACACAAATGTTTCGTCATTAAGGGGTTCATGTATGAATGTAAGAGATTGCATATATGATGAAAACGTGAAACAAATGTATTTATTTTTGTGCTGTTTGTACAAACTAAAACAAAACTATGAATCTCAGTACCGCTATGACTGGGCTTGGACATGACTCCGTGATTAAGGGGAAGGAGGAGGGACGAAGCGTCTGACCATTATTCATTATCGTTCGTGGTGTAGTGCTGTCGGAGGCAGGCGCTGCGTCGGTGTGGCGTGTCGTGTCGGAGCTGTGCTGCGAGTGTCGGCTGCCCTCAACAGCAATCGCGGCGTTGTGGCGAGTCCCAGGTATTATATGCGCGTTGTCTGCCCATAGTCGGTTGCGTGGCCGAAGCTGTACTGGCGGATGTTCGCGCTGGCTGGAAGAGCGCCCATGCCTCTCGCTTCGGCGGAGTTTCCATGGCTCCCGCTTTTCGCTTCTCATCCATCTCTCAGCTCAACTCCTCTTCGAAACGTTATTCCTTTCGGCGTGTCATTGGCGGACGAAATTTTCAATGCAGCCCAATGGCAGATTACTGTTTCGTTGCCACGCCTTTCCGTGCAGGGTGGAAATTTTCTATCTGACGTGGTCTGGTATGTGCCTCGTGAATTGGCATCTTTCTCACGATTTCACATTCTCAAAATGGCTGGCTCTGAGCACTATGGGACTCAACTGCTGTGGTCATAAGTCCCCTAGAACTTAGAACTACTTAAACCTAACTAACCTACGGACATCACACACATCCATGCCCGAGGCAGGATTCGAACCTGCGACCGTCGCGGTCGTGCGGTTCCAGACTGTAGCGCCTTTAACCGCTCGGCCACTCCGGCCGGCTCACATTCTCAAGATGTTTTCTTGCATTCCGAGGCTGTTGGGAGAGCAGCTACACCACACTTCTTTATAACCGCTCTCTGTGTGTGAGCTCTGGACAGAATCATGTTTGGGCTCCGTCATTTACAAGCAATGTCCTCACTGTCGAGGAAAACATCTTCATAAGAATGCTGGTTTCTTTCACACGCCTCCTTGCGCCGATTCCCCGCGCTTTTTGCACGTACCTTCCTGTGCCCGTGGGGTGCTGGAATTGTCGGCACATCCCTGTTTTCTAAGGCAGGTGAAATGACTGCCGCAAGGCCAGAAGAACTCTGATGCTGTCGCGCATACATTCTTGACAGTTCCGTCCTAATGGCTGCAGATGTCCATCAGCTTTCGGCATGCTTCCCGTTGTCAGACGGGCCCTTCGCATCGTGTCCCTTCTTGAGCGAGGCGAGCACGTCAGCCCGGCTTCCCCCTGTGTGCTTGCAGACTGACTGCACCCGGCGACTCGCCCCAGGCAGTCCGACCCCTTCCTCTTCCACAGACGCTCACGGCGCCTTGACGAAAGTGGCTGCGGTATTACATAGTAGAACACCTGTTGAAAGGACTGGACAGCATAGTTAGAGCGGAATGTGGCTTAAGGATAGACGGAGCGAAGTCGAAAGTGGTGAAGACTAGGAGAAAGGAGCACAATAACTTGCTTAACATCGGAACTGATAATGTCTCAGTTGTGGAAGTATCCTCCAGTCTACGAATCGAGATTTCACAGACGACCAGAATCAATGAAGGTATGAGCAGTCAAATGGTGCAGAGGAAGAGAGCTTTCTTGTGTTAAAGAGCACTATTGATATCATGTATTGATGTGTAATCGAGGAAGTTTCTGCAGGTGTACGTTATAAGCACAGAGTCGTGTGGAAGCTGATCCTGGTAGTCAACAGAATGGAGAACTGGAAGCATGTGAAGTGTGATGCTGTCGAAGACCGTTAAAAATTTAGTGGATGGACAACCTGCTAAAAGGAATATGTGAGGATAGAAGTAGATGGAGAACACCTACCAGAAGAAGAGACACGTTAGGGAGACATCCAAGAAGATTAACCTGGACTGGGAGGATCAGTGCAAGAGATAAATACCACAAGTAAACCGAGACTAAAAGAGATTACAGAGCTTGAGGGTATTTTTATTCTGTTGTTGCAACTACAAAAATGCGTGATTTGTTTCACCAGGCGCGTTTCGCTTTATTGAGGTAAAGCATCATCAGTGGTCTGTAGAAAGTTATTTATATTTTGATTTGCTTTTACATCGAAAAACAGTTCGTTGTGTGGACATAGTGTCCGCAGTTGCTTTACAATTCTTGAGGGTATTTTTGTTCCGTCATTGCAAATCAAAATGTAAATAACATAATTGCAGACCACTGATGATGATTTACCTCAATAAACTGAAACGCGTCTCGTGAAAGAAGTCACGCATTTTACGACAGAAGAAAGATACCCTCAAGAATTGTAAAGCAACTACGGACACTATGGCCATACAAATGAAGAATTTAGTGATGAAGAGGTCAGCACAAGGTACGAAAGTGTAGGAAACACAGCATACCAGCCTAAACACTAATAACTTAAAAAACAATAGTCTAACTACTAATTACGCAAAGAGTGAGCATCATTATCTTTGCCTGTTTTACTTTGTCGCAGGTTTGGAGCACAACTTCCAGAAGTATAGTTGGCAGATGGTGCAAAGCCTCGGCCTGCCGTACGACACTGGTAAGTCTAGTATAAAAGCCTGACAGATGGCAGCGCTTTCATCTTACTGTGTAATATGATGTTTCCAAGTTATACACAGGATATATAACTAAGTATCAGCTTATGTGCACAGCTCTTACACAACGAGACAGAAAACAATCGCGTAGTGTCTTTAGTTTGTAAGGAATGATAGAGCTTAACATCCTGTCGATGGTATTAAAGGAGAAGCACCGATACTGCTGCCTCGGACCGAAAGGATACCTGCCATGACTTTGTCGAAGAGCCGTTTGGCCATTCAATTTGGAAGTTTGTGGTAAGTTCCTATGGGACCAAACTGCTGAGGTCATCGATCCCTAGGCTTACACACCACTTAATCTAACGTAAACTAACTTACGCAAAGGACAACACACACACCCATGCCCGAGGGAGGACTCAAACCTCCGACGGGGGGAGCTGCGCGGACCGTGGCTAGGCGCCCTAGATCGTGCGACTACCCCGCGCGGCTCGGTCATTCACCTCAGGGTGTTAGAGACGTCGCGGTATACCGAATGTGCACGGCTGGGCAGCATTTCAAGCCTGCTCCTACAGAACTCTACTAATCGGTTACGGAATGTTCTGACCGATATTGTGCAACCATTTCCTGCGACACTTTTATTTCTTGTACTGTGAGTAACTAATATCATTAACTTCACTGGAGTGCGTTTATCGACGCATTTATTATTATGTTAAAAGAGAGAAATCTTTGAATCCTGCAGTTTTTCGCAATATTATGCTTGTATGTATTATGTATTTTTACACATAATTCTCAGTAGCGAGATATAAATGCTACTTAAGTCGTTATCTTGTAGGCTCATTCTAATCTGAAATTGTTTTCATGATGCCTCTTCTGGTAGGAGACAGCTGATAGGACGTAAGCAATTTTTTTTGTATGTGTAGACGAGGATGCTAAATAAGCTAGCCAGAATATCCAGAAATGTTAAAGATGTAATGAAACATCAGTGTACAGTGGAGTTAAGCTTTATTGTGTAACGGATGTTTCTGATACTAAATAGCTACCAAGTTACAATGTTTTATTACTGCACCTTTCACACGTTCCTTAGAAGTGGAGTTCCCCAGATCGAACGGCTATAATCGAATAAAAATTATTTTAAAATATAAAGTTCTGTATGTTCCAAGTTCTGTATTCGGACACAATCGAAATTTGATGGATAAAAAATGGACTTCAGAAGCATGAGTTGCTGGAAAAAAAAATCCTTGTAAAAGGAGTAAGGTGCAGCAGATTCCCAAAACTCGAATGTTAGATATAGCGAAGTAAAAAGCTAAACATCTGCTTAAGACAATACCAGTTACCGCATGGAGTACTTACAAAATCATGTTTTCCAAAACAGTAGTTGCTTTGTTGTCGTACATTCTTCCCTTATTCGTCTTTGAAGTGCAAATGTGGATCTTCAATGAAGTGATTAAAACACAGCGGAATTAAGCAATTGGCACGCCTGATACTCGAACATTCTACATAATTTTCGATGTATCGGGAGGGCAGTAGTACAGTAAGAAAAGCCACAATGATGACATTATCCAAATCCTTACCTCGATCTGTTCCATCTAACCAGACACAACTAAATGTAAAAGACGTAACGAGGAATAAACTGAACACGTTGTTAACTAGACTGACATTTCTGGAATATCATGTATCTATTATTTTGTATGTTATCATTATTATTATTATGTACAGTTAATGTACTTCATCTATGGTAATGTAAACTTACTAAAATTAGTAAGTTATCGTTACAGTAGATGAAGTACGTTAACTAATGAATACTACTTCTACATGAATACATGATATTTCAGAAATGTTAATCTAGTTAACGCTGTGTACATTATATTCCTCGTTACGTCTTCATTATGCGAATAATGACTCCCCTCAGGAACGTAATGCACCAGAATTAAACGAATCTGGAGAAGAAGTTGACTGGACTGGAGAAGAGCAGATACATATTAAAAATACCTACAATCCTCCGCTTGCGATCAAAGTTTTGCAGAGGGTTTCCATTGGTTTTCAGGTAACGACAGAATTGGAAACCCCTTCTCAAATATTCCCTACTGAGGATCGTTATGTCCCACTCGCAGCTTCACAACGGAAGAGATGGGGAGGGAGGGGAAAGCTTTTTTGCTGCTACATCAGCCACTCACTAAAACATAAGTACCACAATTCTGCTGAAGAAAAATTTTGGCTATAATAATGATTACAAGAATTACTTAATAGTGATGTCTAGTGGTAATATCGAAATTGAGAAAACAACTAGGTTTGCGTACACTGGACAGATTTTCGACGAACGTTTTTCATTAATTTCTTGTCGCAGTTCACCTCTCAAAGGTCCTGCCTGCGCAAATGAACACATGCTTCCATTGTCGTCTCAAGGTCGCGCTCGGAATTACTGGTTCGTCTCTAGCTGAAGGAAAAGTTCTTACTCATCAAGATTTGGCCGGTAAAGTGAAGCGAGTTGGTAGCGTACTGTTCCTGACTATCAACATTGGCGTCAATACCCTGGATCAAATCCAAAAGCTGTCTTCAGTGTCCCAAGGGATGAGGGCAGGTGACACCATGATTGGGGACCTTTCAGTTGGATGGGGGCATTAAAGTCTATGGCCCCCTACTTCTTGGATTTTTATTTATACAAATTTTATGTCATACGACTACTGTAATACTGTAAGTTTTTAATGTAACGTTGTCACATATTTGCGGATGATATAGCTACGTTATCGGCTAATAATTAATTGCAGTGAATAATAATAATCATCTGATAGTGATTCTATTCCCCCTTGCGTTTGCAGATGCCAGTTTACTAATAAGTGAATGTAGTAAAACGTCATCGACTTGGATAGTACGTACAAAGATATTACATTAAAGGTACAGCCCTAAATTAGTCACGGGAGGTGAAAGCACATGGACATCAATAAATGGAGAACGAAAAGATGCCTCCAGTAGACAAGGATTTGAAATTCCAAAGAGCAGACAGCTGTAAATACATGAGAAGATTTTCAGTGAATGCAAAGCTGGAAAGCCGAAATTAAGGCAAGACAGTGAGCAGCGACGAATGGTTGAACTATTTTAAAGAGAACAAGAAAGCAAACACTTTCTGATATTATGCAATTTTATTTATCCATAATCAGGTCTTCGGCTTCCTAGGTCATCATCAGTTGACTTGAATGCCGCAACCGGAGAATACGTGTCACATTCACTTCTGACACCAATCTCGGAGTCGGGATCGCGTTGTTCTCAGGAGGTCGAGGGCAGAGCGGGGGTGAGTTATCCTATAGAGGGCCGGGCCACCAATGAAACATCATTCAATTGACAATCATTTATTGGCTAGACTTTTACAATCCGTATTCTTCCCGGCGGTGCCTAGCAGCGACCGTACTGAGTCCGCGCTGCTTGAAAGCGCGGACAGCACGGATTGTAGCCTCGTTTTCTCAGCCTGTCAGTGCTCTTGGCTGATCTAGTGTTTAACTTCAGGGTTTCAGAGCGTTCCTTTATGAGAAGTTTGCCTCCTGAAAGGCGTTCTTGTGGCATCTCTAAGTAAAGTTACTATATGTAGCCTCATTACAGTAGCACGAAGCCCGCCCGGCTAGCCGCGCGATCTAACGCGCCGCTTCCCGGGCGGGAAGGCGTGCCGGTCCCCGTCCCCGTCTGGCGGATTAGTGTCGAGGTCTGGTGTGCCTGACAGCCTGTGGATGGTTTTCCACCGACCTCGGCGAATGCGGACTGGGTCCCCTTATTCCGCCTCAGTTACACTGTGTCGGCGATTGCTGCGCAAACACCATTTCCACATACGCATACACCATAATTATTCTACCACGCAAACATTTGAGGTTATACTCGTCTGGTATGAGACGTTCCAGGGGGGGGGGGGGGGTCCAGTGGGGGCCGAACTTCACAGTAACCCTGGGTTCGGTGTGGGGCGGCGGTCGGTTGGGTAGGTGGACAGCTGCGGCCTGTTGTGGGGTTGTGGACCACTGAGGGCTACGGCGGGACGAAGCCTCTCCACCGTTTCTAGGTCCCCGGTTTAATACATACAGGAGCACGTTCTGTCTGTTCCGTACTGTTTTTGAAGTGCTGAATCGGTTGTTCTTGGCATCCCTCTCTCACAGTCTGATGAAATCAGTTCACAGCTTATTCGTACTTCGGGTCACCCGTGTTGACATTGAATTAGGATGTCGTTGTGTACTCGGTAGACGGCAGAAACGCCCCACTTAGCCACCTCGTTTGGTCCTTAACAAAATTTTATACCTGCACTTATTTACCATTCTACTCTGAAACCAAATGAGGGGATTTACGAAATTCTAGGGAAAGAAATTTTACATTTACATTTGTAACACGCCCAGTACTGTCATTCTTCTCTGGTCATCGTTATTTGTGAGGGAGCTAGAAGTCATCACTACAAATAAAAGTACTGAATTGGTTCTTTCTGGCTTTCCCTCGCACGTTTCGTGTCAGGAACTCCATAGCTCTGATGGATAAAGCTGAACATATAATGTTTCATCCTGTTCCGAACTTCTAACACCACTAGCTTACTTATGAATTACCTACCGATGAGTGCGTTAATATATCTGCCGACTTTTTTTTCATATACCTTCAAGAAGTCCCATAGAATTAGATGACATAAGATTTGCTATTAAAAAATGCGTAAAACATCATTCTTTCCAGTCTGAGAACTCTTCTATAGATTGTCTCATAACCTACCCATGACTTTCCCTTTCAGTCTCACACTGTGTGAAATTTTCGTAGGTAACTTTGAACAAGTTTTCTTACATAAAGCACCCATGAAATGCAAAATTAAATACTGTCTCAGATATGGATAATGTGCTGTGCTAGTGTGCAGGTGCAACTCGACAATTAAAAACATTCTTTCAACATTAAATACCAATATTATTCAATCATTGCACAATGAGCTATGAGGTTGTTCTATAAATTTGTCGGACTTTAATACAAACACCAACACAAAGAAACTCTTTTTTTTGTATTTATAAAAAAACAGCGACGTTATATTCGCTGCAAGCTAGCAGCACTCAGAAAATCACTAACACGTAGCTTTCCATTTCAAAGAGTATGGCCACGTGTATCTGCTCCATTATATGAAAACTGCCTTCCGAAAATAATTGTGAACAATCAGACTCATTGTGCCCTGCAATGGCTATAGCTATGACCTGACTGATAATGTTGAAAGAATCAAATTTAATGAAACCCTACACTTCTGTACGCTGCGCAACATAAACCAGTGGGTAATGACAAAAACTGGTGCTCTGTTCCAGGAGTTGTCAAACTTTCATATAGCCTTACAAAAAAGGTAAAAATCTTGCAGTTACAGTCGTGCGTATTACAAGTAACATCGCGAAGGTAATATTCAAAATATTCAAATGTAATCCAAACCTTTGAGACAAAGTGGGGTATGTATGGTCGACTGCAAGAACTGGCGAAAATTATATGTTGATCTGACAGGCAGAGCTGTTATACTTTGGTTGTCAGAATATGAGAGTAGCTGGATCCTAGGGAAAATAGATTTAACTTTCGCGAAAATATGTTTTACCAGAAAAGGGTCATATGATGTATACTGTGAGTTTCTAGACACCGTTAAGAGGTGACACTAATGGAAATACTCGAAATCAATGAAAATGTGGCACAGAATGCGAGGTTAGGTTTTTCTTCTCTGTTAAATTCTTCTTTGTAATTTGTTAATGTTATGCCTTTACTTGTAAAAACTCCGAATCTGTAAAATCTGTGTACGTCACACGCCATTTTATTCGAAATTGAGACGTTTTGTTTCACTATATTCTGGCCTAAGAAACCGAAAACCGGTTTGTGAACAAATAAATAACAGTAGCAGAACATCAAGTGTTTACAATTTCATTATGATTGTCATACTATATGAGGTACCGACGGAGATGTAATTTAATGTCCACAATAATGTTTTTATATAAGATATTAACTTCACATTGTTTGTAGTGTACAGTGACCAGGGAAATTAGCGGCCAAGGCGCCAGGCTAGTAACGAATCCAACAATAAATATTTGAGAAAACCGAGGAAAAGCTATATGAGTTGACTGGAGTTGGTAACAGTCCAAAATTTGGATAAAAGGAAAATATTTTCTTTATGTCACTTATTTTAGTAAGCAGCACTAACAAAAGTCATATTAAAGTGTATCTTACAGAGTACGGTGACATTATGATTAAGGTATTGGACTCATAGTCGGAAAGAGTAAGTTCAAATCTCCGGCCACCCTACAAGACGCAAGATTTCCGCGGCATCCCTAACTCACGTACTTGAATGCCAGAATGGTTCCTTTAAAACACTTACAGCCAATAATCCGCTCCATCGTCGTGTAATGCGACCACACGTTCCATCTTTAATTACTTAGAGATCGATAGGGCGTTAAACTCTGAATGAGTGCCCAGTGGCGCAGCCGGTGTAATCCACGGGGAAACGCCTACGTGGCGCGCCACCACACTGCCGACGTCTCCCCTTTCGCAGTTGCTCAGTCTGCTTATTCCTTTATTGAGTTCAACATGACTTTATAATGAAGTAAAAGGTGCACATTCCAGTCATTGTTTTTTCAAGCAATTCACAGCATGGAACAACACACTGTCCAAAATCGCTCTGTTTACAACAGTAACACGATACTGTTTTCACTGTTTTATTGCTGATAACTGTGGTGTTTCAATCAACAAAATATTAAACACAGAATGTACTGTTTACATTTAGTTGCGTTGGCGTACTTGGCCTCCACCTACAAGTCGAGAATAAGACAAAAACATCTCCTTACCAAGGAAATGTAGGTCTTACGACACTCTCGCTCAGCACAGTCCAATGAGAGTCTCTTCTTGATATCCTTCTCAGCACCCTTTATATTTGATTGCCCTCTAGCACAATCCCTTATTCTATTTCTTCTTCTCCTCTTTCCTATTTCCTACTTTAGCCCTTCCTCATTACTTTCAGTCGCCATAAAACCGAGTCCAGACGGAAACTGCATCCGGGGCACGTCCCCCCCCCCCCCCCCCCAGCTTCTATAATTTAGATAAGCCACTGCCCTGAATCGTTTCACTTCTTAGTCAAACGGGCCATACGCACTTTGTCACCGACTGGTTCCAATTATTATGGGAGCCTGTTGTTGAAGGTATGCTGCAGCGTAATGCGCTCTTTGCTCAGAGATATAAGACAAGCCTCCCAAACACATGACCTCTCTGCCAGTCTTCCGTAAATGATTGCAGCTGTTCATTCCATACATGTGATGGATATCGTTTGTTTTTCATAAGTGGATAGATACCTGTGAAGTGACTATAATGATGCTCAGTTAAATAAATTGTGACCTATATGAAGGCTGCGAATATAATTTTGTGGTCTGGATAGTTAGTCGTTGCACAAAAATGTCACAGGATGTGCATATGCAGAGACCAAACGAAATATAACAAAAGTTTGGTTATAAATAATATAATATAATAATATTACCTCTTGTTTCCATAAAACAGCAACTTACGAGATTTCGAATGAACTAAATCGAAACTTCCTGGCAGATTAAAACTGTGTGCCGGACCGAGACTCGACCTCGGGACCTTTGCCTTTCGCGGCAAGTGTTCTACCGGCAGAGCTACCCAAGCACGACTCACGCCCCGTCCTCACAGCTTTACTTCTGCCAGTACCTCGTCTCCTACCTTCCAAACCTTGCCCGCGAAAGGCAAAGGTCCCGAGTTCGAGTCTCGGTCCGGCACACAGTTTTAATCTGCCAGGAAGTTTCATATCAGCGCACACTCCGCTGCAGAGTGAAAATCTCATTCTGGGAACTAAATAGAATTTATCTTTCATCATTCGAAAATGAGTGCGGTATTTTTTTTTTTAATTGGAAAGATTAGTTAGGTGCTAAACTTTGTTGGGCTGTAATGTTGGGCTATAATGTTACTTATGTTGGGCTATAATGTTACTTATAATCCGTCTTGATTGCAAAATTTTTTATTCATATGACCGGTTTCGGTTCATTCAGAACCATCTTCAGATCTGATATTTCAGTTACAGGAGTAACCCGTCCAAATCCAGCAAGTTTCACATTCTGCGTCACAGTAACTCCTGTTACTGAAATATCAGATCTGAAGATGGTTCTGAATGAACCGAAACCGGTCATATGAATAAAAAATTTTGCAATCAAGACGGATTATAAGTAACATTATACAATCACTGATTGCTGCTATCCCATCAGACATTATGTCTGTTTTTGCAATATTTGATCTAGTTCAAGGATAGTGGACCCAGGAGAGATGGAACCCCTGTTATACACAGCCAGGAGTTTTTTTTTCTTTTTTTTTTTTGGCTCAGTAGGCTTCGTGGGACCATACTAGCCAAAGCTACTCGGTCGAGGAATGAGTCAGTACGTGGTATACGTACGTAACGGTGATTAGAAACTTTATAAACAATAAAAACAAGAAAGTCATAATTCATGGCGTGTGGTTTGCATATGTCACGGCAGTTAGGTAACAGTGGTTGTACTGTTTGGAGTTTTTGCTTGCGTCTTTTATAAGTGAAAAACACACTTGACAATCAACAAAATGGAATTGTATGTTTATTGCGTACCTGTGCGTCCCAGTGCTGTTCGTTGGCTTTGTGAGCGCAGAGACGTTGTTGAGATCTGCAGCGGCGGCGGTGTCCGCGTGTTGCAGGCTCGCTGTTGCACTACGACAGGCTGGCATTCTCGCGCGACGGCCGCTCGCCCACCATCGTGCCCAGGGACCCACGAGCCGCCATCGGCCAGCGGCGAGGCTTCAGCGAGGTGAGTCACGACTCGATCAGTGGTGCACGTATGGATGGTTTCAGAAGCGCATATTGCGCACTGAGAACTTATAAAACAAGAAGTGATCGAGGAAGTTGGGTCACAAGCTCAATGAACGCTTCATTTTTCGAGGCGTTCAGTTGTTGGAAGAAAAAGGGAGAGTAGTGAAATGGACGATGAGGAGTAGATGGCGACAGCAGCACTTTGGAGTGTCAGTGTCAAAGGAATATGTAATGAGTTATAGGTGTCTGAAAAAGTAATCGCTTTCCCCCTCTTTCCTTTCATCAACCGGATCGTAATTTATTTGAAATTCCCTCTCATTTCCGGTACAGAAAGGTACTATTCCTGACGATAAAAAAAGGAAACTAGAGTTTCACGTCCGATCGACTACGTGTCATTAGAGGTGGAGCACGAGCTCGGATTACGAAAGGAGGGGGAAGGAAGTCCGCCGTGCTCTTTCAAAGGACGATTTGCCTTGAGCGTTTTGGGGAAATCACGGATAAAATAAATCCAGATGACGTGACGGGGATTTGAGCCGTCGTCCTCCCGAATGGGAGTCTAGTGTTCTGAACACTGCACCACAGACCTCGACCTGACGAGAAACATTGTATCTGCTGTATTTATTCTCAGTCTGATGATGGCGATAGCTGAAACATCTGAAGTCGTACAAGATGACAACAAATTTTGAATCTGAACTGAACATCGTTAACACACATGGCGCAATATTTTGCGTAGGAGCTTCAGCTCGTTATTATGTGTACGAAAGAAATATATGGCAGCGTAGTACGAGGGGGAAACATTTACTACAGAGACTTTTGCACATGGTATAAAAGGGCAGTGCATTGGCGGAATTGTCATTTGCACTAGGTGATTCAAGTGAAAAGACTTCCGACGTGATTATGGCCGCAGAAGTGGAATTAACAGATTTTGAACGCAGAATGGTAGTTGGAACCAGACGTATGAGAAATTCTATTTCGGAAATCGTTGGGGAATTCAATATTGCGAGATTCGGAGTGTCAAGAGTGTGACGGCAGTACCAAACGTCAGGCGGTATCTCTCACCACGGATAACGCAGTGGCCGACAGCCTTCACTTAACCAGGTACAGAGACGAGGATTGTTTAGAATTGTCAGTGGTAGCAGACAAGCAAAACTGCATGAAATAAGCGGAGAAATCAATGTGGGACGTACGACGAACGTATCTTCCAGCACATTGCGGCGAAGTCTACCGTTAATGGGCTATGGCAGCAGACGTCCGATGTGAGTGCCATTGTTAACAGAACGAAATCGCCTGCAGCGCTTCTCCTGTGCTCGAGATGATATCGGTTGGACCCTAGGCAGCTGGGAAACTGTGGCCTGATCAGATCACACCCGATTTCAGAGATAGGATCTGATTGTAGGGTTCGAGGGTGGTGCAGACCCCACGAAGGAAAGGACCCAAGTTGTCAAGAAGGTACTGTACAAGCTGGGGGAGGCTGTGTGTTTATATAGATGGACTGGGTCCTCTGGTCCAATCAAACCCATCATGGACTGGAAATAGTTATGTTTGGCTACTTGGAGACCATTTGCACCCATTCATGAACTTCACGTCACCAAAAAACGATGGAATTTTTATGGATGACAACGTGTCGTGTCACCAGGCCACAATTGTTCGCATTTGGTTTGAAGAACATTCTTGACAATTCGAGCGAATGGTTTGACCATCCAAATGAATCCCACTGAACATTTACGGGACACAATAGACAGGTCAGTTCATGTGCAAAATACAGCAATCAACACTTCCGCAATTATTGACGGATACAGAGGCAGCACGGCTCAATATTTATGCAGGGGACTTGCAACGACATGTAGAGTTCATGCGAGGTCGAGTCGCTGCCCTACACCGAGAAAAGGAGGGCCGACACGATATTAAGAGGTATCCTATCACTTTTGTCGCCCCCTTTATAACGCCACTAAATATTCGGGCCCATTAAGCTATCCACGTGGTTGTTGGGATTGGTTCAGTTGTGAAGACGTCCACATCAAATAGTGAGGAATCGACCACAGCCTCTCAACTCGGAAGTTGAAGTAATACTTGGCTGTAATACTAGTAACCTAACTTTCCTTGTATTATCAGGTGTTCGTATTATTTAGTCCAGTCACTGTCAAAATAGTCCGCGACAGCATGATAAGATGTGGAGCTACCGTTGCGAGCTGGTGACGTGCGCGCACGTGTTGCAGGTGGACGTGGCCAAGATCAACCTGCTGTACGGCTGCCGCAACACACTGGTGAGGCCGCCCACGCCACCCACGCAGCCGCCCCCGCGCCCTGGTGAGTACCCTCAGTGTTTCTCGTTGCTGACGTGATGGTGAGCGCGCCCTGCAGACGCCTTCCTCTGTTCCAGCAGTCTGCACCGACAGCGACCGCTTCTGCAACTACTGGGCACGCATCGGCCAGTGCCGGCGCAGCCCCTACTGGATGCGGACACACTGCGCGCTCTCCTGCCGCTTCTGCGGTGAGTTTCCAACTTTAAGTGATCCTCTTGCCAAAAATATAAGAAGTTCTTGCAGCTTTTATCAACATTTACGTACTGTTTTAGCTCATAAGTGTGCTAATGTAATACATCCAAAAGTTACGCAAAGAGAAGTCCCCCCACCCCTTAAAATAGAATTTTATGAAAGTTATTAGAGTAAGATAAGTACTCATTATTTCGTTGTTAGGAATGTCTTGCTCGTCGCCCTCCTAGGAGATGACTTGGTCCTCAGGCTGTTTATTCTTCAATGAAAACACTATTCTTTGACAATTCTTCACATTCTGTTGCACATCTGTCTGGTCACAAAAGTAAAACGTATCATTCAAATTGTTGCACAAACGAGAACTTACTGTGAAACAATTTTCAGAAGAGAAGACGTATTACTGTCGCTCAGAGACAACAGAGAAAAATGCGAATAGCAGACAGATTGGCTCCCAACACTCGACTGGACTGATTACTACGGACTCCTCACTACAGACTGATTCCCACTGGCTACTCTCTCTTTCGCAGCACATTCAATTCTGTGCAACACAGAATTATTTTCCAGAAAGTTCTCAAAGACGTTTTATCGAAATAATGTTTTATAGCAGCATCCAGTTTTACAAACAGTAATCACCTTTAGCTTTTTATGGTTACAAAAACGTGAGAATAAAAATAATAATAATAATAATAAAATTCTCTCGGCTTCCAGCCACATAAAGTGGTTTAAAATCCACGAACTTTTGGCCCAATACTGCTCGGCCATTAGCAAGTGGTGACTGTCTTTGGTTGCGGCTACCGCCCTTAGATAGCCGCGCTGCCTTTGTTGACGTGACTGATGCTCGCTCCAGCACCATACAAGGCAATGTTTTCGTTGCCTGTCTGCCGCAACCGCATCTGTCTCCCGACGGTCGGGTCCCAGACCGTGTTTAGCTGCAGGCCACCATCTTTATTGAGTGCTTTGTCACAAATTTTTATTGAGTGCTTTGTCACAAATTTTTATGACGATCGCTTCTTTGACTACGCTGTCCCTGAAACTGCTAATACAGAGACATCAGTTATTACACGGACTAGTAGTTTCAGGGATTGCGTTATTAAAGAAGCGATCGAGATAAAAATTTGTGAGAAAGCCCTCATTAAAGACGGCGACCTGCAGCTAAACACGGCTTGGGACCCGGCCGTCTGAAGACTGAAGCGGACATGAGGGACATGCAACGAAAACTTTGCCTTATATGGCGCTGGAGTCTGTACCAGTCACTTCACATAAGGCAGCGCGGATATATAATAACGGTAGGAACAACCAAAGGCAGTCACGACTTGGAAATAGCCGGGGGGTACTTGGCCGAAAGCTCGTGGATTTTAAATCACTTTACGCGGCTGGAAGTCGAGAGAATTTTATCATTACATGTCGCCGCGAAACCATGCATGCAGAGATGATAATGACAGATATTTTACATAGCCATAAAATAGAACATACATTTCAAGATATGCCTCGTCACAGTGTTTGTTTACATTTTGTTAAACAAAAATTTTACATGGACATAAACTGTTTACGAAGAAGTTAACTGTGTTTTTTAAATATAATAGTGGTTCTTTGTCTAGTGATCAATGCATTGCTATTTGGTATTAAGTAAATTAAATTTGGAAAACAAAGTCCACGTGGTGTTTGTTATAAATGATATAAAAAAAGAAATCAAATTACATTTCTCATAGTTATAAAATCTTCTGATTATATTTTTTTAAGTTAGATCTGTAGCATGATTGTATTTGTAATGTTACACTTTCACACTGTAGTTTGCAAAAATATATATAATTTCGTAAATACTTCAGGGTATAGTGTAGTTATGTGAAGATAATGAATCCCCGTATTTTACGTTCGAAATCAGAACAAACATTGCCGTAAAGAGATGTGGAATCGCAGTTTTCGATCAGTTGAGGATGGTACGTAATCTCGGTTGCCATAGGACCCATGAATCTTCGTTATAAAGTGTACGGTATTTCCAGTGCAAGAAGGTGAGGGTGGCCTGAGTGCTTATAGACCTCACTGCAGGTCGCGATGACGATGCGAGGTGTTTGGCAGGGCAGCAGGTATGTAGAACCAAATGGACGAACGCCATAACGTCGTAGAAGCAAGGAGAACTCAATTGCACTTTTATTCATTATGAGCAGCACAGCAGCTGACGTGACATGCTGCAGTGAGAGTCCAGCAGCGCAGACTGGTCCCAGAGAGTAACGGGTGTGCTCACTCGCTAAACAGAACAGTCGTGATCCAATGAAATGCAGGGCCGTTGCAAGTTTGTCAAGCCGTTCGTCGCAAATGTAGGGTCAGCTTAGGGAGAACTCTGGCACAGAATCGAACTGAGCGACCACAGCATAGGATGGAACTTTGTGTTAGCAAAGTGCGTGAACGCGGGTAGAGGTTGTGGCTAAGTAGTAAGGGTGCGTGAACGAACCCTGGAGCTCCGGGTCGGTGCCGTGAAGCTGAAGTCAACCAGCACATAGCTCCCACCTGGAAGGCAACCATTCGGCTCCTGGCAGCATCAGGCATTGGCGCGCCCCCTAATTTCACAACTAGCGGAGTCGCCGTCTAATAGTATCAGGCTGTATGATGCAGATCGGGTCCACGACTGTCGTGGAGTATCTCTCGGTTCTGGCTGCAGACGATACTGCATAGGCCGAGAGGATGGTATTCATGATCGCTCGACCCCACTCTGATCTCACAGGACATTATTTTCGATCGCGTAGACCCCAGGAGCTGCGCAATGCCAGGAATGGTCAGGGCGCAAACCGGTCCACCACTGTGAAGGCCTGACCCTTGTGTCACCAGCGTTCCAGCCCCATCAGCAGCAACGCGGCCTCGACGTGTGGTAGCTACTCTCGATTTAGCGCCAGAGCGGAGACTCTCGAAATGTCAGTGCGGCCTCTCTCTGCAGCTTCTTCTTGCATCAGAACGTGGCAACGTCTTTCTGGTTGTTTGGCCACAGGTTACAGACGCCAATTTCAATGGAATTTGTTAGTTATGAGGTATCACAAGCATGTTTGCATAACTCCTAACTACACTGAGGTGTAGTGGGATAGCGATATGCACATATCCATATGGCGTGGGTATCGCCTACACAAGGTATAAAAGGGCAGTACATTGGAGGAGCCGTCTACTGTACTCAAGTTACTCAAATGAAGAGACTTCTGACGTGGTTACGGCCGCACTACGGGAATTAACAGACTCTGAACGCGAAATGGTAGTTAGAGCTAGACGCATGGGACATTCCATTTCGGAAACCGTTAGGGAATTCAATATTCCGAAATTCATAGCGTCGAGTGTGTGCCAAGAATACCAAATTTCAGGCATTACCTCTCACTACGAACACATTGCCGACGGTCTTTACTTAAAGACCGAGAGCAGCGGCGTTTGCATGGAGTTGTCAGTGCTAACAGACAAGCAAGTAAAATATCTACAGAAATCAATGTGGGACGTACGACGAACGTATCCGTTAAAACATTGTGGCGAAATTTGGCGTTAACAGGCTATGGTAGCAGACGACTGACACGAGTGCCTTTGTTAACTGTGTAGCATCACCTGCAGCGCCTCTCCTGGGCTAGAACCATATCGTTTGGACACTAGAAAACAGTAGCCTTGTCAGATGAATCCCAATTTCAGTTGGTAAGAGCTGGTGGTAGAGTTCGAGTGTGACGCAGACCCCACGAAGCCGTGGAGATAAGTTGAAAAAAAAAAAAAAAAAAAAAAGAATGGTTCAAAATGCTCTAAGCACTGTGGACTTAACATCTGAGGTCATCAGTCCCCTTGATTTAAAACTACTTAAACCTAACTAACCTAAGGACATCACATACATCCATGCCCGAGGCAGGATTCGTACCTGAGACCGTAGAAGCAGCGCGGTTCCGGACTGAAGCGCCTAGAACCGTTTGGTTGCAACGGCCGGCTCACTTTCTTCGTTTCTACTCTTCTCTCTATATATGTTACGCAGTTAATTCCATCATACATTCCTTCATAGCTTTTTCGTTTCACTGCAGTTCTTGTGCATTCTTGCACCTGGGTATTCGTTGTTTCTTTTCCTTCTACTCAGATAAGGCCTGCTATTTACTATTTGCAATGACTGCCTGTTTCTACTACTACAACTACTATTATTGTTATTATTATTATTATTATTATTATGAGATTGAATTACGTTACATTGTGGTCTCTTATTCTGACCTGCTTCGCTACAAGCACTTACTGAAACCATGACTCGTTTTCCCCCTTGAGTAATGTATACTCTCTTGGTGTCCTCTTCTAAACCATCCACAACCTCTGTTACCTCTACTACTACAGTCATTTAGATCCATCTCATAGCATGCGTCCCGTCGTCATGAGTTCCGTCATTCTGCTTAATATCGTATCCATAATTATCTACACCCCATATATCAGCTTTACTCACTGTCTTCAGAAAATCATCAATTTCCCTATACACGGCGGCGTATAACATTGTTGATAAGTGACAGTTTCTCCATCAGATTGTCTATCATATCGTTATTATCAAATAGTTAGTCCAAATACGTTCGCCCTACCATTACATATTTCCTGACTGCATACTGTAACGAGCTGCCTGTGTGAAACCTCTTTGCGCAACATTCACAGACCAAATTTTCTCTACGAAATCATTTGTAAGTTCTTTAAAAATTTTATATCTTCCTGGTGTGTTCGTACCTGAGTGAGCATTAACTCTCTTTAATGAAGCTCTTGCTTGTGTAGCTTATCCTTATACGACCAATATAATTTATATGAACCTGCCTCTTAGCACATTAATGAATGCTACAGCATATAAATTCCTCTCAGATCAATGTCTAAAAAAGAGGGGTCGAAATAAAATTGACACAGAAAACATCTGATACACTTTAACCAGGAAACCAAACTTACATGATGCGTCCCAGATGCAGATGATGTAAGCTCCTGTCTTGAGGTGCATGAAATATTTTCTGGGACAGGTTTATTTTACCTACTCTGTAAATTGCAAAAACGGTTTTTCCCTCACCGCTATCATTTGTAGCCTCATTGCCAACCCTTTCCACTGTACTTTCTTCTCTGAAGTACCCACATGTCCTAGCATTTCTGAGGTGATTTCTTCCAACTTTCTCTTACCAGCTATTGGTGTGCTCGAGGATCGGATGAACATAGATATCTTTAATTCCATGTTTTACTTTCTTGCGGAGAAGAAGGAGCAGAAGATAAGTGTTTAACGTCCCGTCGACAACGTGGTCATTCATTAAAGACGGTGCACGATCTCGGATTAGGGAATGTTGGGGAAGAAAATTGGCCGTGCTCTTTCAAAGAAACCATCCTGGCATTTGCCTGAAGCGATTTTTACTTTCTCGCACTTATTTGCCTAGTGTTCTAGTTCTTTATTCAAATATTCAATTTCGGTGTTACTGTTTCGCCCAACTCAGATTGCCTACTGCACAATTCCCCATTTCCTTCTCTACTATTTTGATCCATCTCTTATTTGAATTTTAATAATACCTTCTGGATCTGTTCATTCAGCAAAGAGAATTTTGCAACCTGTTGTCCAGATCTGTTTTTAAGACGTCAATGATTTCTAAATATTTCTTTTCAAGTTTTCCCATTATTCTCTTATATTTCCGTCAGACCATTTTGTCTATATTTTCTCTGTAAGATCGTTTTAAGAACTGTACCTAGCTCATTTAATTGTTGAACCATGTGAACTGACTTTCGCTTACATTGTCGTCCCATGTGAGTTGACTTTCGCTTGCATTGTCGTCCCATGTTTGACGTTTTATACTATAGATTTCATTTTTGTGTTTTCTACATTGAGAACCTGAAAGCTATTGTCTTTTTCCTTTTTGCTCCAGTTTTGATTACCAAGTCTTATGTTTTTGAGTTCAAAATTTTACTCAAATTTTTCCATAACTTTTGTAATTTTGCTTCCAGAATTGCAATTTCAGGACTTTCTAGCAGTTGTTCGTACAGCTTTAGCACAGCGCAATTATCATGTGAAATGTCAGCGATCGTATGATGCTATGACTACGTCCTGTCGCCCTATAGTAGCCACGTGTAGCGTAACTTCTATATTAAGTTGCTACCAAAAATGGCTTTTACCCGAAGTTAACGCAACGGAAGACTGACCGCGTTAATGTCAAGCTAAACTGCCTCAGTGGGAATATCACGAGCTGTTACCACCTCTTTCTTGACGGAAACATAGGACACTGCAATTCAGTGACGCATTTTTGATTCCGTTCCCACTGATAAACTAGCTACATTGTGCAATTAAATGTTGTTGTATGTGGTTGTGGCATGTACTATCGTTGTTGTGCATCACAAACAATCTATATAAAGTTATCTCCTCGCAAATATTGATACAAAACATGTAAATAAAAGAAAAATAAAAGGTAAATTAACTGAAGAGTTTTCTCAAAAACAGTGGCAAATATGCCATTTTGTCTAAAACTGACATGGTGAGACGGTGGCTGTGTACAATTAATGTAGGTTCATTCTTACAAAGCAGAAGACAGTAACCAGCCACTACTAATACTGCTATTTATTTAGGTAACTAGCACCGTTACCGGTTTCGAACTGGCAAGTTCATCATCAGACGGCTGTTCACATCATTTTTAAGATACACTTCACATTATTGTCCGTTTCCGATTTTTATTCTTGCACTGTGGCGAAGTATTTTTGGTGTGTTGGTACCCTACTGTAGAAAACAGTGTTAGAAGCGCCCTATGTGAAAATAACTAACCTTCAAACGATGAAATACAGAATAAATAAATATGTGAGGTTAAGTGGTTATGGTACTTACGTCGAAAATTACGCGCGATTTTGTTGCGAAGTTGCAGGATTGTATTTTTCGAAAATTCCAAAATATATCCAGCACTTATGTAATTTGTACATCACCATATTGTGCAATGCACCACACACTGACACCAATAAGAATTTGTCACAGTTATCACAAAGATCGCAGATTTACAAATACAACAGTGTCAGAGACGTTCTCTCTCAGAGACATCACAATATACAGATTGCTTTCATTTCACAGTACGACTGTTTTTAAAGAATAACATAACGCAATGAAAATTAAAACTCAAAGATAAACCTTACATCATGAGCATATAATATTACAGATGAAGTTGACAGATGTAATAACCGGCTTGTGTGAATGCTATTTATGTGGTATTATGTAAATACTGTGCTATATACAAGGAGCAACATAGAGGTGAGATAAAATGAATAATATGACAATAACAATTATATTGACATCTATGGTGCACTGAAATTTTGAATCTAGTATAGTAGCAGTAAAGTTTTTTTTCCAAGGAATCAAGGTAGCATTACAAGTATTTATATTACAAAGAATTCCATATTTAGTGAGCATTAATTACAAATAAACTGGGAAAATGTGATGGCCAGTTTTATGAATGTTACTTATTGTGTAAATACAATGCAATAAACAGGTGATAACATATACATGAGATACACGAATAATGTGACGGTAGTAATTATATTAATGTCGTATGGCACACCGCTTTTATTTTTAAATCAGTTTTACAGTTGCAGTAATGTGTGATTGAGAAGGCAGCCAGATTATGATGTAATACTTTATTTGCTTTATTGATTACATGTTGTTGTTAAAAGGAGTAGTGTTTATTTATGTGTTACACTGGATAATAGGTTAGTGAAGTTTGGTAGAAAGGGTGCACTGACTAGCTCCGTCTGTTCATTAAGAATATGATGAGGTGATTTGCTTTTATGTGTATATATTTCTATCTCTTCAAGCAGACTCATGAGGCTACCTTTCTCAACATGATGCAATATTTGAATGTGGTCTTCAATGCTTTTTACTCCATGTTTATTGAGAGTTGTGTGCATTGCAAATGCAGATTTTGAAGGATCGTTCAGACGTATGGCATCTAAATGTTTTTTGAATCGAATCCCAAAGTCTCTCCCAGTCTGTCCAATATAGAAGGAAGGGCAATTTTGGCATCTGAGTTTATATATACCTGATCTTTTGTATGTGGGGTTGTTATTCTTTATGCTATGAATGATTAGCTGCTGAAGTTTATGGTTTGTGTGAAAGCTTATACTTATGTTTGTGTTTTTGAAGAGATTACTTATTTTATGGGATATGCTCCCTAGAAAAGGAAGTGAGACATATTTTCTGCTGCTTTCTGCAGACTTTTGTGTTCACTGCATAGCTGTCTGGTGTGGGGCTCTGTTGTTTGCTGGACTTTTTGTGATAATTTATCAATGATGTGTGGGTTATATCCATTGTTTAGAGCTATGGCTTTGATGATATTGGTTTCTTTATGTTGTTCAACTAGTTCCAGTGGAATTTTATGCAGGCAATTGAGCATGGACTTGAAGTATGCCATCTTATCTTGGTTTGGATGGCAAGATGAGCTCTTGATGCACACATCTGTGTCTGTTTGCTTTCTGTAAATTTAAAGTGATGTTTCTCGTTTTCACTGGAAATTTTTAAATCTAGTGCTGTTATTGGATTCATGTTCAACAGTGAATTTGATGTTATTGTGCATGCTGCTCAGCTTGATTGCTAATGTGTCAATTTCTTCATTAGTGCCGTCAAAAAGAATAATTGTAGCATCTACATACCTTTTATAGTAGATGATTTTGCTGTTGATGTGACTGTTAGTTTTGAAAAATGTGTTCTAAGTGGTTTATATAAATGTCTGCTAACTTCCCAGCTCGGCTGCTACCCATTGCCAACCCATCATTATGTTTGTAAACTTTGTTATTTTTTAAATTTTTTTGTAAATTTGTAAAATTACTTCAGGTTTAGTAACAAAAACTTTACTGCTACTATAGTTGATTCAAAATTTCAGGGCACCATAGATGTCAATATAATTGTTACTGTCATATTATTCATTTTATCTCACCTCTATGTTGCTCCTTGTATATAGCACAGTATTTACATAATACCACATAAGTAGCATTCACACAAGCTGGTTACTACATCTGTCAACTTCATCTGTAATATTATATGCTCATGATGTAAGGTTTATCTTCGTGTTTTAATTTTCATTATGTTATGTTATTCTTTAAAACAGCCATACTGTGAAATCAACGCAATCTGCATATTGTGATGTCTCTGTGAGAGAACGTCTCTGACACTGTTGTATTTGTAAATCTGCAATCTTTATGATAACTGTGGCAAATTATTTTTGGTGTTGGTGTGTGTGTGTGTGTGTGTGTGTGTGTGTGTGTTTTGCGCATTGCACAATATGGTGATGTACAAATTACATAAGTGCTGGATATATTTTGGAATTTTCAAAAATACAATCCTGCAACTTCGCAACAAAATCGCGCGTAATTTTCGACGTAAGTATCATAACCACTTAACCTCACATATTTATTTACTCTTTATTTCATCGTTTGAAGGTTAGTTATTTTCACATAGGGCGCTTCTAACACTGTTTTCTACCGTAGGGCAACAACACACCAAAAAATACTTCGCCACAGTGGAAGAATAAAAATCGGAAACGGACAATAATGTAAAGTGCATCTTGAAAATCATGTGAACAGCCGTCTGATGATGAACTTGCCAGTTCGAAACCGGTAACGGCGCTATTTACCTAAGAAATAGCAGTATTAATAGTGGCTGGTTGCTGTCTTCTTCTTTGTAAAATTAACCTACATTATTAGTGGTAAATATTGTTTTTGAGAAAGTACTTCGGTTAATTTACCTTTTATTTTTATTTTACATACATGTTTTGTACCAGTGTTTACGAGGATATAATACATTTATTTGTAACGCTGGTTCAAGACGTCGATTCGGCCACGATGCAGCTATATCTCAGGAAAAACCCTCCGATGGAAAAACAAAAACACATTCATTAAAGGATTAGCGCCAGCATAAAACACTTAACTCACATGCTTGCAATCATACAACAATGAATACATTAAATGGTACTCCGAACGACTAATGGAATCTACGTAAGACCAGTATAGCGGCTTAAAAAAATCATAATTTGCAGCGCAGACTGCTAGATGCAGTAAGCATGATTCAGATGAATGTATTTGAGCCTTCAGTGTTGTACGCAAGCTTCTAATATCTGATTATTCAGATGAATACTTGGACTATGAGAACAATAATGGCTCATGTTTTTTTACTATCGTTCAGGATAAGTACACTTTTCAGACAGAGACAAAATAATTAACTACAGTCACAATTTTCTGAGATTAAGGGTGCAATAGGAAATGTTCCGGCGCTTCAGATTTCGGTAATAATCGGATCCTCACTCGCTTGTTGTCCTGAACAAATATATAACATATACGAGTCGCCCACGACGCAGCAGTATCTCAGCCAAACAAACAACCATCAGAACAATGTATTCTCCAGAAGCGGTAAGAGCACGTTATGTGTAAGATTATCATCTCGATATTTCTTGCTGATGGATGCCCTCCACTCAATAACACGCCAACGCACATTCAAGGCTAGCGCAGAACCTCGCTTTGCTGTTGAATGCATGTCTTTGTCTCACACAAAACAAACAGTAATATGAAATTACAGTGCCTTATTGCCACTCGCTAGTATAAGTGGTGTTCATGAAGATTTTTACACAAAGTTTTGCAATTTGTTTCGATATTCTCACGACAAACTAATGTACGTATCAAACAACAATTAATTACACTAATTTATAGGAGAATAATTTTATGTATTTCACGTAGTCACAAACGTGGTGAACAGATGAAAACAGTGCCTTGTCAGATATCGTACACGCGCAGATCGTAAAGGCAAGAAAACCACTATTTATAAGTGTAGCCTTAGTACTCGAATGTCAGGTTGTACTCACAGCAAACACTGCGAGTGCATCAAGTATGGCAGCACAAAAGGTGATGCACTTCATTGACTGGCGAGAAATAACAACAGAAATCCTGAAATACCTTAGTTGGCAGAAATTTTAAGGGAAACTCATAACATTTCGCAATAAACTACTTAGAAAATGCCTAGAATTGATTAGTCTGGTGGATCCCACAACTTCTCTTCGGTTCTCTACATACCACTCTCCGAGGGGCTTTGAAAATTGTCCTATCAATAGCTCATCCAAAGGAATACCAATACCTGTACACCATACCTGCAGCCGGCCGGTGTGGCCGAGTGGTTCTAGGCGTTTCAGTCTGGAACCGCGCGAGCACTACGGTCGCATGTTCGAATCCTGCCTAGGGCATGGATGTGTGTGATGTCCTTAGGTTAGTTAGGTTTAAGTAGTTCTAAGTTCTAGGGAACTGATGACCTCAGATGTTAAGTCCCGTAGTGCTCAAAGCCATTTGAGCCATCAGTCTTGCAACTACCCGACCAATAACTATAGAACAAAATCACCCGAATTCGAGGCGTCTGCATCACAATCGACAACCATCTAATTGGTCTAACTAAAACTCTAAAGCACCTTGGACTGACACTCGATGAAAAGCTATCGTGGAATCACCGTCTACAAACCACCTAAAACATAAACGATGACTGACCAAATATAGGGACTATATTCCTCTACGATCATACGTACCTACTAGATCATCATTCGGCCCAACTTCAGCTACACAGATGACGCATGGGTCTCCCCACCTGTCCCATGTTTTAGCACTTGCTTGGAATCATTGATCGTTATGCACTGCGTCTCACTTTATGTATCCATTTATCCTTCCCCACCCATGTCCTGTACCAGGTTATGAAGTTCCAACACTCTAAATAAGTGTAACATCCTCTCCAATCCTTTGCCTCATTTATATCTCCCATCAAAGAACACCCTGTTGCTGCAACTCTGCCACCGTCCCATCGACTCGACATCTCTGCATACTCTGTATCATTTCCCACGGTAGTTTCGAACGATTTCCCTTCCCAAATGATGAAATCGTTCCTATAATCTAACGATCCTGTAAACTATAACCTGCAGTATCTATTCCATTCCCGAATGAACATTTCAACCCACCCTTTCCCTGCGTAACTTTAATCCTATACGAAACGTACCAGCTCTCGACTCTTCCCAGGACTCATCGCACATCGTTTCTCATGTTACTTCCTCTCCAATCCCATTTGCATCCAAGTACCTCAGGTAGCAAATGTTTACTAGAAGCTCACAGCAACATCATCCATAGAGACCTCTACCTCAAAATTTACAACCATGCGATTCATCTACGTCGGCATATGGACGGAAGCAGACAATTTCAGGTTTTCGCACTCAGGTAGTCGAGTAATTGTGACTTATTTAGTTTCATAACCAAAAAAACGTATTTCACACACATATGTTGATCGAAATGTTGCAGCATTTTTGCAATATCGTTATGCAGAGGTGTAAAGTCTACCTGAGGAAAGAAATGTAGACGTCCTAGACAGTTTCAACGTTAAAGATATCAGTCCTTAAACTACCTTGCAAATCAGTCAGTTACATATGCATGCGAACAGGACGCTTTCCGCTGAAACGGCAAACGGTCCCTAAAACAGAATGAAGTCATATGTAAGATTTTGCAGTGTCCTCAAAACGTGTAGGAAAACATCCTTGTAATTATTTCAAGGCCACGACGAATTCTTAAAACCTCGCTATTTCTTTAACGTCAGTGAGATTTGTCAAAATGTGTCCCTTCTATAACGCAATTTTCTTTTTAAATGCACCCCCATCAAATCAGAAAGAAGTTACCTTGCAGTGGCGTACTATGGGCAGGATGCCGTCAAGTCCGTTTAGAATGCGAAGCCTGCAATCTATTCAGAATGTTCTAATTTTCGTCACTGCGTGCCTTTTTCCTTCGTAAATTCAACAACAGCGAGTTTTAAATCTGATCTGACTGAATACTTTTGCAGCTTCTTTCCGCCAGTTCGTCATTATGGGTAACTGCATCATCTGCGATAATTCTGAAATTGCTATTAATATTGTCCGCAATGTCAATAATAAGGAACATGAACTGCAAGGGTCCAACTACATTTTCCAGGGGTATAACCGAAGTTACCTCTACATCTGCCGATGAGTCTCCACCCATGATAAGTTCCTGTGTCCTACCTACCAAAAATCTTCAAGCCAATCACAAATTTCGCATAATAACCCATGTGGTTGTACTTTTGATAATAAGCGAAGGTGTGGTAATGAGTTAAGTGCTTTTCGAAAATCGAGAAATTATGATCCAAGGATTTCCGGATGTAATGTGTCGGACCTTGTGACCTAGCGGTCCGGCACGGTAGCTCAGTGCATTCGGACAGAGGGTTGGCGCTCCCTGTAATAAAAAAAAAAGTATGAGTGCAGTCTTTAACGATGGAGTTGAAGGGGTGTCTTGTGACGTCTACCTCTACCAAGTGATGCGAAAAATGACGAACAAGGTAAAGGAAAAAAAGGAGTAAAGGGCTTGACTGTAAACTAAGCGGTCGCGGGATCGAATCTCGGTTGGACCTAAGATTTTTCAGTCTGCCTTTTAATCTAGCACTCACCTCTCAAGTACTTGAGAAGACGCCAGAAACGGCACGTCGTTCTGATTCTACGTTGAGCTGTAGGTCCCCTCTCCGCGGTTGGATAACTGGAGTTTCTTAGGGACACGCAAGTCGCCGTAGTGGCGAAACTTCTAAAGAAACAGACACTATTACATAACAGATGTGAAACAAGAGACAGCGCTATAGATAGAAAAATACTAAATGAAAATCGTTTGGCTGTCAAGAGAATAATGGACGAAATCTTGAATGACTACCATAGCCGAATGTTGTCGAAAGGTCTTTCACACACACAGTTCGGCTGTACTCTTGCCCTACCTCTCGTCACTGACACACATCTTCAGTGTGTGAGTTTATTTGACCATGTGACAAGACAACTGGCAAGGCTGAAATAATGCAAACACATTTATTGCGTAACATAACAGCCACTGGGCCTTATAGCCCAAAAAATATTGAAAGAAACCTTGAATGGCTTTCATCGTCAAGTGTTGCGTGCTGTTGGTCATGTTAAATATCATTTACTAAGAGAAATGTTCTATTTAGTCCTTAAAATCAATGCACATTTAAATGCAGTATACACAACTAAGTATTCCAGGGGTAATCTTACATACATCGAACTCTAGCGCCTCCGGTCGTATGGCGATCCCCTCTAGTTTACTATGCAGCTTACGGACTTCAGTGTTCTGCTCTTGCGGCTAAAATTTTCATGTACTCGTATATTTGGACATCCAGGTGATGTTAGGCATTTCGTTAATCTGTTCTTCTGATTTCCTGGGTTTCCATTATAAACAGGTATCTTATTATATGATGTTCAGTCACAGTTCTGATTTGTTCCTTATTGGTAAGCTGTGTTAAATACATCGTAGCTAAAGATATAGGAATAATTAGGAGATTTGCATTTGTAGGGTATAATAGCTAAATTAATTTTGGGTATACAATAAGTGAAGGAAGCCTGGAATGTGGAGGGGATAAGGGTTCGCCTATAGTACAATACACTTCAGGGTTGATCGTTACACCATGAGGGTGAACATCAAACGGAGTAACCCCTTCAGAGTCCCAGAAGACCATCGCCATTATTTTACCGACAGAGGTTGCGGCTTTGAATCTTTTTCTGGAGCAGAGGTGATTGGCGCCTCTCCATGTGTTGCTGTTTTGTTTCCAGTTCGGAGTGATGAACGCATGTTTCATCGCTTGTGTTCATGTTCGACGAAAAATAGTCACCATAAGCGTCGTAATGCGCGAGCAATTCCGCGCAGATGGTGCTGCGTTGCTCTTTACGATCTACTGTTAGATGTCGAGGAATCCAGATGGTACACGCCTCTGTGTACCCCAACTGGTGGGCGAGTGTGTCAGGTCTACCAACAGAAATGTCCAGTTGAACAGCGACGTGTTTTGTTGGGATCCATCGATCACCTCGACTGAGAGTGTCCGCACGTTTCAAAATTGCAGGAATCACAGTTCTGTGTGGCTAGTCGGCACGCGGGACACCTGATAGGTTTGCGATGATAACAAACGCCTCGCTTAACGACTCACTGTGCTTTTGTTCAACGCCAGCTCTCCCTAGTCATTCTGCAAACGCCTATGAATATCTGCGATGCTGTGGTTTTCCGCCGAAAGAAACTCAGTGATAGCTCTCTGCTTGAAACGCAGCTCCGTTACAGACGTCATTATGATGGCTACGTTTAGCACCGCTAACTGTTGGAACTTCATGAAAAAATAGGGGCTGAAGTGGGAGTATGCCACCATGTCCCATATCAAATTCCGCACTTTTTCAATCGAAACTGGCAGAGAAACCTCGTATAAAGAATAGCAGAAATTATGCTAGTAACTTTCCGTCCTTATTAAATGGAAGTTGTTGGGCGTTTTTATGATTTTGGTGACTAAACAAACTGTTGAGTGACATCTGCAGCTGCGGCTCGTAAGAGACGCTGTCGAGTCATGTCGTGTTGCAGTGTCGAGTCGTGTCGTGTTGCAGGCGTGGCGTCGGACCGGGCGTGCGTCGACGAGAACGAGCACTGCGAGCGGTGGGCGCGGCTGGGCGAGTGCGCGACCTCCGCAGACTACATGGCCGCCTTCTGCCCCGCCGCCTGCGGCACCTGCTAGCTCCCGCCGCTCTGTACATAGCCAGCTGCCGCGCTACTACTGCAAAAATAAATTATTGTTAACAAATTGGTAAAAATTGTATCTGATCTCCTGCTTTCCTCTCCAGTCCAACAGCTACGTCACTCAGGTGTCCATATGAGTCGAGTGAATGACTGTATGACCGAGATTACAGATTATACATTTGTGGCGCAGGGTTTTAGTGGGTGTGGAATTTGGCTGGTTGTTGTACAAGCGTGGGCTCTGAAACAAGTACATTGATTTGTTAACACAGAACTTACAATGCCACAGTGCATGCATAAGTAAACACAGCAAGCACTTGTGTTCAGTATACCAAATTAACTTCCGATATAACAATATAAAGTTGATAAAATATAATTACTCACTCACAGAATTAGAGAATTGAAACTGCAATGGAACATCAAAGATGATACAGTAGAAAACTTACTCTAAAATACAGGTATAAATAAAAAGCATTCCTTCGCCCCACTTAAAGTAACTTTGCAGAGGGAAAACTGATAATTCTGCAAAAACAACACGAGGTCCCCAGATATTACAACAACAAATCCAGCTACAACCAATACATTAATTAGACACCAGACCTACCGACACACGCGAACAATGCAGTCTACACTGACACACAAACCGTCATTTATTTCAAGATACAAAGGAATTAATGAGTGGGCACTGATTAACATCACTGAGTACAGTTGAAAATTTGCGCCAGACTGGAATTCGAACCCGTGCCTCCTGCTGACTGGCCAGGCGCTCTGATCGCTAAGCCGTCCAGGCACAGTGGTCATCGCAACTGCGCGGACTACGCGAGCACGCCTCCCGTCAGACGTGACTTCTCAACTTATCCATACGCTACTGACGTAATGCCTCTACCCATAATCCTCATTACTCGCGGCATTTTGCCGATTCCGCTAAGTGTTCGAACGTGGCGTTCATCTCCACTGGAGCTATCAATGGCAGGCCTCGCCTTACTTGTGTATGTGGTGTCTGTTCTTTCGGAGCTGTTGGAAAGGTCTGATACCACATTTACGGTAATTATTTGTTTCCTGTTTCTTTTAGTCTTTTACCTAGATACAACAACAGACCAAATGTTATTCCTGAATTGGCATGAACATATCACATTATTTCAAATGTGTAAATAAGCACTATGGTGCTTAATGGAAAAAAATTACATATATCTTAGTAGAAGAAAAAATAGTTTTAAAAAAGAAATATCTACAAACACCATTTTCCCATCTGGCACACAGATATATGTTCACCTGGAACCCAGAATCCACACGCTGTTGGTCTACTACACTATGCTCACTGCTCTATCACAAATGTTGTAATTTATAATTCTGAACTATACTACTGTACAACACTAAACTACACATCTCTACACTACTATACTAGGTATCAGAACCAAGATACATTTCTCATTTGTCCGGCTGAGGTACAGTTCACGATTCACAGGGGCTGCGCTTCTGTGCCACGCAAGGCGTAGAGGTTGGAAGATGACTGTCACTAACATACAGTCAACTATAAAGGTACGTAAACTGGCAATAGTCTCACTGAAGCTTATCACTAAGATACAACTGGATCACACCACGACCTTGAGTTTATCAAATAGAGCACAATTACAGTAAAATCGGAGCTCTCCACGGCCTCGCCATGCCTTTTCGATTCGAGTACAATTTGATGAGGCACTGTTCTACCAATTCCGGCACACAATGATTTCTGTGTGTCTTGATAATTCAGCTCTCAAACAGACATTGATGCGAGCGCAAATGCTTTTACCATCACCACGCAACGGCACAAGTCACTCTTATGCCCTGCGTGCCAATCGTCATAACAGAAACTCTCTTCGAAGATACCTCTACGGCTCCCAGCTGTCGTATCCTCTGGGTGTACAGAGGTGAACACCCTCTGCTGCTGCAGCTCAACGACCCCCTCCGTTACTGACTTCCACGCCCCCTGTCGGCCGTTCTGAGTCCAGCTGCTCTGCTGCCTCCACTTCAGCACAGTTCGATGTGTCCAGGGTGCACACACTTTCGGCGGCGTTCCCCAACTGTCACTTGGTACCGCGACCGCTTCACCTCATGGCGACACAGCCACATGCCCTCCGACATCACGGAACCACCCCCCTCCGAGTGCTCCATGGGGCAACTAGGCTAATGCAAAACAGGCCTGACAGTGCACCGCACCAGAAGGTGCACCCTGCGTGGCTTCAGTGCCGAACCCAGTCGCTGCTCGCGTCGGATAAGCGCCGGCAACAAGCTGAAGTGGATTGCAGGGTCGGCGGGAATTCAAACGTGCCGTGGAATGCTGTTACATGACAGAAGAGTGATGTTACGTTCGTTTTCTGTAAGCATTTATGGAAACTGAACAGAGATAACTTATCAATGCCTAATGGTCTATAATAGCAGCAACGGAGATATTTGGAAATTTGTGGTAAAGTGTTATGGGACCAAAATGCTGAGGTCATCGGTTCCTAAGCTTACACACTACTTAATACAACTTAAACTAACTTACGCTAAGGACGACACACACACCATGCCCGAGGGAGGATTCTAACCTCCGACGGGGAAACCACGCGGACTGTGACAACAACGGAGATAAAAACATTGATTTTCCCCATCTGGCATACAAATTAGCACCAACACTTTGACTCTCTTAGGAACACTACTTAGAGTCTGATATAATCCACGCCATTGGCACATGGTCTAATGGAGATAGCCTTTAGTTGCATAAAATAAACCTGCCCACAATATGAGTCAAAGTTCTCAAAGAACTTAGTGAAAAATTGGGCGTGAAACTAACGAAGCTTTGCCGTCATGTGCTGACGACATATTTTATTTATGACAATTATTTTTAAGAAACTGTGGAAGTGGATTTTGGGAGCACATTATCCTCCATAGTCACAAACTTATTTCTGGAAGATTTTGAAGACACAGCGCTGAGGACTGCGGTTTTAAAACTTAACTTTTTGTGAACGTAATTTGACAATACTTTGATGACATGGCCACATGGATTAGACGCTATGAACTGTCTGCTAGATCATTTTAATTACCTTTCTCCCTGCATCTAGTTCACGATGGTGGTTAAAAGGAATAGAGAGCTTCCATTTCTAGACATACTGGTTTACAGAAAGGACGATAACACTGTCTTCTCTGTACGGGAATCTACATGATGGGTGTATGAGTACAGGTTGTAGACACGCGGTTCACGACATATGGAAGTTTTGCGGTGGTCATGAGTCTTTGTAGAAAACGTTGCACGTGGACCCGTATCTATATGCAACCATTTCCTATCCCAAACTTCCATATGTTGTCAACCATGTGTCTACAACATGTGCTCGTACATCCATTATCTGCATTCGTGTACAGGGGAGACATATTAGTTGAAAGTCGCTTGCCCGGTGTCGGCGGATAATTACAATATTGAAGTCCCTGTCTCATTCTTAATTACGATGCAAAATTCCTTCAGACGTGCATGTCTTCTCTGTACGGGAATCTACATGATGGGTGTATGAGTACAGGTTGTAGACACACGGTTCACGACATATGGAAGTTTTGCGGTGGTCATGAGTCGTGCTCAGGTAGCCAAATGGGAAGGGAACAGCTTGCAATAAGCGGGGAATCCGGGTTCGAGTCCCAGACTGGCATAAATTTGATTATCGTCATTCCATTATACACCTAATGGTTCTCCATATTCGCAACTACGAACACGTATTTTATAACGGATGTAGTTCGAGCAGTGCCTGTTCCTTCGGACATGCACGCTTGTGTTCAGGAATTTCGCTCCCGAATAACACAGGCACTGCAATATCGTACATACACGTACATTTTCGACATTAACAACGTACAGCAAAATGCACAGATGTTACGTGTAAATATCGAATGAAGACGTTACTTTTTATTTTTCGTGCGGGAGATTGGAAACCCCAATATAATCGTCATATGATCGATAATATCTCGTCACGGCCACACAGTCTTCGGAAACTTCGCTGCTGCTATCCTCATCGTCTGATTAACAAATTACAGTACTTTGCAGGGACTCTTCTCTTACAGCTTCTTCTATGTTCGACCTTGTAATCTCCATCCACACATGTTTTACAACGTTCTTTCCAATTTCTGACGTTATTCGTTTGACAGCCTCATTTACCAGCCCCTCTGCATTTCGCAACGTAAAGGTTTTATTTCACTCAGCGACATCTGTTCTTATGTGACCACAGACAAGTTGGATGGCGTCCCAATGGCAGTTGTATGGCGAAAGACGTATAACTTTGTGGCTGTGGTTCTCTTCTAACGTATCAATTAAATACTACGTCTTCTCTGGATTGTGTCATTTCACTAGTTCCAGAAGTTGCATTTTTCGCATGTTCTCTTCAGAGTCTGTTTTACTGCCTTTCGACCAGCTGACTATTTTGTTTCTCATTGCTGCAGCCTTGCTGCCTTATTTCATTGTGCAGAATGGGTGCACGGCGCGTTGTCCATCACGCAAAAACTACCAGAACTGACATTTTGTAGCAAACGACTAACGAACCAGTCTCTAAATGAATCTGCATTCATTTTCTCGTGGAAATCGATAGAGTTTTTTCTTTTTACTGGAACATCATCACAGCACCGGGCACAAAACCGTTCATAGAGCCATCATGAACAATGATTAGCCTCCCTCCCTCTCAAAGTTTGCACACTATTGTTTCGTGGCGCGTGTAGTCCGTCCACGCGACGGATTTTGCATAACGCACGTTGAAATACGTTTCATCAATCTATATTACATTCTACGGATTCATTGCTAGCAACTCACGTAGGAAACTAAACATTCGTAACGCAATGTCTCCGTGTTCAATTAGTACCTTTCTTCCTGAGAACTTTTTCCACCGAAAGCCAGTTTTTTTTAAAAAAAGCGGAGAGACTTCTCGATACGCCTGTGAACACATCACTGTCCAACAATGATACCATCTACTTTTTAAGTGTCATGTACTGCTTCCTGCTGTTGTACGCGTATATATGTTGCCTGTCTCTTTCAGTCACACAATACGATCTCTTCCTTGTCATTCCAGGCGCCGCAATAACGGGGCTCCCAGTTGAATTGGCAGCCTCTTTATAAGTTGTGACTCTCTTCACTGTCACTGTAGAGTTGTTCAATGCTTCTACGATCCTGTTAGTCACTTTGCTCACTGTTATCAAAAGTCCACTACTGTCCCTTTCCCTTTTAACGTAAACAAGAAATCTATATAAATTCGCATGCTTGAGATTTCAGCGTAGCTCCTTTTCCAGAAGTCCTCTTCTCTGCTCTACAGGAAGTCATTTCCCACACACACGGCAAGAAACTCATAGTATTTGTGGAGTGCACACAAACCTGAAGAAAGCACGTGGCACCATTGTCTGACAGCAGGGATCGCCTAGCGCAGTGGCAACACTGTGGTGTTGCCGCAGTAACATAAACAAAATCTCATGATCTGATCGGTCGTTGTGAACGTGCGAAGCAAGTGCGGCAAGGCTACTTCAACTGTCAGAGATGTTCTCTCTCCGTACGGGAGTACAGGGTTGTGGAGGCCCGGTGTTTACAAAATTCTTTGCCACTGTTGGAACTCATATTCTCCTGACAATTCGCACCAGTCAACACATGTTCTGAGCACCATCGCCGCACTCGTTTGATGTAGATTTAAAAATTTGCGATAGCGGAGCATTGTCTTATCGAGGGTCACAGAATGTTGTATAATAATGAGACGCAAGTGGCCATTTCGTCACGCTATAGGAACTGTATTTTAAAGGAATCTTTCGAAATTAGGTTGCCAGGCAACAATATAAATGGAGACGAGAGGTAGCCTTTTAAGTAATGTTAATAGGATTTGCAACACTGTTTCGTCTTAAATTAAAAAACAATGGTCACTGACTCGGCCGGCAGAATATATTGACAGTAGTACTTCATAGCGATTCAGCGCTTCTCGCTAGCTTCCACCACTGGTATGCTGTACATTCACTTGCACTAGGGGACAGCGGCGATAATTTCTGGCGCTCGGGCTCTTGGCCTTCCGCCGTGTATAGAGTGGCCCTCATGGTATGAATCAGTTCCGGCGAGATTAGCGTACAACGTTGTCACTGCGAGATGGCGGCCAGGTGGACCAGGAAATATTGCGATTGGATGACTGCATTACCTGGTAGCAGCCCCGAGGAAAATATTATCAGAGAACATGTCGACAAAGGCCATAGAGTCACAATATGGGTCAACATCTCAGAGTGTAAGGCTGCTCCCACGCTTCAGTTACAAATCGACCTCTCTCGAACACCTCCACGGAAGATCTGCCAGCACTTACGCAGTCGCTGCCCTCAGAGGGCGTAGCTTTAATGGCCGTTATTGAAGCACAGTAGAGGGGAAGGTGTAGATCCCAAGCCAAATAACACTGTCCCCAGTTGCAGTCCAGAAGCGAAGATGGAGCGATGTGTATAGCAGGGTATGAGTTCAGAGAGCAGGAAGAGTAGCGTTCGTAGCATGCAACGTGGCTCCGAG